>NC_140075.1:20546408-21746408 GCF_964194135.1 Talpa europaea
GCTCCTCCCCCGGGCCCAGCCTGACCCCGCCCTCCCGTCTGCGCATGCGCAAGGGTGCAGTTCTCAAGGCCGCCGGCAGGGGGCGCGGGTGAGCGGGGGGGTGGTGGTTCGGGCACCCTCAGCCCCCTTGGGGGTAGGGCAACTCTACCCCCATGGGGAATCGGGACCCTCTTCCCCCTCGGGGGAATGGCAAATCTTCCTGCCGGGGCACACCTGCACCCTGCTCCTGCACTCACAGCCCCAGAGCCCGGCCCTGCGCCCGAACACGCCCTAGTAGGAGGGGCGGGGTCACTGTCAGGGGAGGGCAGCCCCTGTAAGCCACGGACAAGCGGCGACCCGGCCTCTTCCAAAACGGCAGGCGGACAGGCCGGCGCGGATATGCCCCGGGCAAGCCGGCAACACTCAAAGGGGAAGCGTCCTCCCCCGCCCAGCAGGGCTGATGAGGCCCAGGCTCCGCGCTCGGCTGGAGCCTAACCCCGCCCACCGACTGCGCATGCGCAAAGGTGCCGTTCCCGGGCCGCCGGGAGGGTGGCTGGAGAGCGGGGGTGTGGTTCGGGGACCCTCAGCCCCCTTGGGCTTAGGGGCACCCAAACGCCCATGGGGAATCGAGACCCTATCCCCCTCGGGGGAACGGTCAAGCTTCCCCCTAGAGGACACCTGCACCCTCCTCTAACACTCACACCCCGAGGGGACGGCCCCTCGCACGAACAGGCCCTAGACGGAGGGGCGGGGTCTCTCTCAGGGGAGGGCACCCCCTGTAAGCCTCGGACAAGGGGCGACCGCGGCCTCTTCCAGCACTGCAGGCGGAAAGGCCGGTGCAGAAAGCCCCGGGCAGGCCAGGACCACTCAAAGTGGAAGCGGCCTCACCTGGCCCAGCAGGGCTGATGAGGCCCAGGCTCCGCCCCCGGGCCCAGCCTGACCCCGCCCTCCCATCTGCGAATGCGCAAGGGTGCAGTTCTCAAGGCCGCCGGCAGGGGGCGCGGGTGAGCGGGGGGGTGGTGGTTCGGGGACCCTCAGCCCCCTTGGGGGTAGGGCAACTCTACCCCCATGGGGAATCGGGACCCTCTTCCCCCTCGGGGGAATGGCAAATCTTCCTGCCGGGGCACACCTGCACCCTGCTCCTGCACTCACAGCCCCAGAGCCCGGCCCTGCGCCCGAACACGCCCTAGTAGGAGGGGCGGGGTCACTGTCAGGGGAGGGCAGCCCCTGTAAGCCACGGACAAGCGGCGACCCGGCCTCTTCCAAAACGGCAGGCGGACAGGCCGGCGCGGATATGCCCCGGGCAAGCCGGCAACACTCAAAGGGGAAGCGTCCTCCCCCGCCCAGCAGGGCTGATGAGGCCCAGGCTCCGCGCTCGGCTGGAGCCTAACCCCGCCCACCGACTGCGCATGCGCAAAGGTGCCGTTCCCGGGCCGCCGGGAGGGTGGCTGGAGAGCGGGGGTGTGGTTCGGGGACCCTCAGCCCCCTTGGGCTTAGGGGCACCCAAACGCCCATGGGGAATCGAGACCCTATCCCCCTCGGGGGAACGGTCAATCTTCCCCCTAGAGGACACCTGCACCCTCCTCTAACACTCAACCCCGAGGGGACGGCCCCTCGCACGAACAGGCCCTAGACGGAGGGGCGGGGTCTCTCTCAGGGGAGGGCACCCCCTGTAAGCCTCGGACAAGGGGCGACCGCGGCCTCTTCCAGCACTGCAGGCGGAAAGGCCGGCGCAGAAAGCCCCGGGCAGGCCAGGACCACTCAAAGTGGAAGCGGCCTCACCTGGCCCAGCAGGGCTGATGAGGCCCAGGCTCCGCCCCCGGGCCCAGCCTGACCCCGCCCTCCCGTCTGCGCATGCGCAAGGGTGCAGTTCTCAAGGCCGCCGGCAGGGGGCGCGGGTGAGCGGGGGGGTGGTGGTTCGGGGACCCTCAGCCCCCTTGGGGGTAGGGCAACTCTACCCCCATGGGGAATCGGGACCCTCCTCCCCCTCGGGGGAATGGCAAATCTTCCTGCCGGGGCACACCTGCACCCTGCTCCTGCACTCACAGCCCCAGAGCCCGGCCCTGCGCCCGAACACGCCCTAGTAGGAGGGGCGGGGTCACTGTCAGGTGAGGGCAGCCTCTGTAAGCCACGGACAAGCGGCGACCCGGCCTCTTCCAAAACGGCAGGCGGACAGCCCGGCGCGGATATGCCCCGGGCAAGCCGGCAACACTCAAAGGGGAAGCGTCCTCCCCCGCCCAGCAGGGCTGATGAGGCCCAGGCTCCGCGCTCGGCTGGAGCCTAACCCCGCCCACCGACTGCGCATGCGCAAAGGTGCCTTTCCCGGGCCGCCGGGAGGGTGGCTGGAGAGCGGGGGTGTGGTTCGGGGACCCTCAGCCCCCTTGGGCTTAGGGGCACCCAAACGCCCATGGGGAATCGAGACCCTATCCCCCTCGGGGGAACGGTCAATCTTCCCCCTAGAGGACACCTGCACCCTCCTCTAACACTCACACCCCGAGGGGACGGCCCCTCGCACGAACAGGCCCTAGACGGAGGGGCGGGGTCTCTCTCAGGGGAGGGCACTCCCTGTAAGCCTCGGACAAGGGGCGACCGCGGCCTCTTCCAGCACTGCAGGCGGAAAGGCCGGCGCAGAAAGCCCCGGGCAGGCCAGGACCACTCAAAGTGGAAGCAGCCTCACCTGGCCCAGCAGGGCTGATGAGGCCCAGGCTCCGCCCCCGGGCCCAGCCTGACCCCGACCTCCCGTCTGCGCATGCGCAAGGGTGCAGTTCTCAAGGCCGCCGGCAGGGGGCGCGGGTGAGCGGGGGGGTGGTGGTTCGGGGACCCTCAGCCCCCTTGGGGGTAGGGCAACTCTACCCCCATGGGGAATCGGGACCCTCTTCCCCCTCGGGGGAATGGCAAATCTTCCTGCCGGGGCACACCTGCACCCTGCTCCTGCACTCACAGCCCCAGAGCCCGGCCCTGCGCCCGAACACGCCCTTGTAGGAGGGGCGGGGTCACTGTCAGGGGAGGGCAGCCCCTGTAAGCCACGGACAAGCGGCGACCCGGCCTCTTCCAAAACGGCAGGCGGACAGGCCGGCGCGGATATGCCCCGGGCAAGCCGGCAACACTCAAAGGGGAAGCGTCCTCCCCCGCCCAGCAGGGCTGATGAGGCCCAGGCTCCGCGCTCGGCTGGAGCCTAACCCCGCCCACCGACTGCGCATGCGCAAAGGTGCCGTTCCCGGGCCGCCGGGAGGGTGGCTGGAGAGCGGGGGTGTGGTTCGGGGACCCTCAGCCCCCTTGGGCTTAGGGGCACCCAAACGCCCATGGGGAATCGAGACCCTATCCCCCTCGGGGGAACGGTCAATCTTCCCCCTAGAGGACACCTGCACCCTCCTCTAACACTCACACCCCGAGGGGACGGCCCCTCGCACGAACAGGCCCTAGACGGAGGGGCGGGGTCTCTCTCAGGGGAGGGCACCCCCTGTAAGCCTCGGACAAGGGGCGACCGCGGCCTCTTCCAGCACTGCAGGCGGAAAGGCCGGCGCAGAAAGCCCCGGGCAGGCCAGGACCACTCAAAGTGGAAGCGGCCTCACCTGGCCCAGCAGGGCTGATGAGGCCCAGGCTCCGCCCCCGGGCCCAGCCTGACCCCGCCCTCCCGTCTGCGCATGCGCAAGGGTGCAGTTCTCAAGGCCGCCGGCAGGGGGCGCGGGTGAGCGGGGGGGTGGTGGTTCGGGGACCCTCAGCCCCCTTGGGGGTAGGGCAACTCTACCCCCAAGGGGAATCGGGACCCTCTTCCCCCTCGGGGGAATGGCAAATCTTCCTGCCGGGGCACACCTGCACCCTGCTCCTGCACTCACAGCCACAGAGCCCGGCCCTGCGCCCGAACACGCCCTAGTAGGAGGGGCGGGGTCACTGTCAGGGGAGGGCAGCCCCTGTAAGCCACGGACAAGCGGCGACCCGGCCTCTTCCAAAACGGCAGGCGGACAGGCCGGCGCGGATATGCCCCGGGCAAGCCGGCAACACTCAAAGGGGAAGCGTCCTCCCCCGCCCAGCAGGGCTGATGAGGCCCAGGCTCCGCGCTCGGCTGGAGCCTAACCCCGCCCACCGACTGCGCATGCGCAAAGGTGCCGTTCCCGGGCCGCCGGGAGGGTGGCTGGAGAGCGGGGGTGTGGTTCGGGGACCCTCAGCCCCCTTGGGCTTAGGGGCACCCAAACGCCCATGGGGAATCGAGACCCTATCCCCCTCGGGGGAACGGTCAATCTTCCCCCTAGAGGACACCTGCACCCTCCTCTAACACTCACACCCCGAGGGGACGGCCCCTCGCACGAACAGGCCCTAGACGGAGGGGCGGGGTCTCTCTCAGGGGAGGGCACCCCCTGTAAGCCTCGGACAAGGGGCGACCGCGGCCTCTTCCAGCACTGCAGGCGGAAAGGCCGGCGCAGAAAGCCCCGGGCAGGCCAGGACCACTCAAAGTGGAAGCGGCCTCACCTGGCCCAGCAGGGCTGATGAGGCCCAGGCTCCGCCCCCGGGCCCAGCCTGACCCCGCCCTCCCGTCTGCGCATGCGCAAGGGTGCAGTTCTCAAGGCCGCCGGCAGGGGGCGCGGGTGAGCGGGGGGGTGGTGGTTCGGGGACCCTCAGCCCCCTTGGGGGTAGGGCAACTCTACCCCCATGGGGAATCGGGACCCTCCTCCCCCTCGGGGGAATGGCAAATCTTCCTGCCGGGGCACACCTGCACCCTGCTCCTGCACTCACAGCCCCAGAGCCCGGCCCTGCGCCCGAACACGCCCTAGTAGGAGGGGCGGGGTCACTGTCAGGTGAGGGCAGCCTCTGTAAGCCACGGACAAGCGGCGACCCGGCCTCTTCCAAAACGGCAGGCGGACAGGCCGGCGCGGATATGCCCCGGGCAAGCCGGCAACACTCAAAGGGGAAGCGTCCTCCCCCGCCCAGCAGGGCTGATGAGGCCCAGGCTCCGCGCTCGGCTGGAGCCTAACCCCGCCCACCGACTGCGCATGCGCAAAGGTGCCGTTCCCGGGCCGCCGGGAGGGTGGCTGGAGAGCGGGGGTGTGGTTCGGGGACCCTCAGCCCCCTTGGGCTTAGGGGCACCCAAACGCCCATGGGGAATCGAGACCCTATCCCCCTCGGGGGAATGGTCAATCTTCCCCCTAGAGGACACCTGCACCCTCCTCTAACACTCACACCCCGAGGGGACGGCCCCTCGCACGAACAGGCCCTAGACGGAGGGGCGGGGTCTCTCTCAGGGGAGGGCACCCCCTGTAAGCCTCGGACAAGGGGCGACCGCGGCCTCTTCCAGCACTGCAGGCGGAAAGGCCGGCGCAGAAAGCCCCGGGCAGGCCAGGACCACTCAAAGTGGAAGCGGCCTCACCTGGCCCAGCAGGGCTGATGAGGCCCAGGCTCCGCCCCCGGGCCCAGCCTGACCCCGCCCTCCCGTCTGCGCATGCGCAAGGGTGCAGTTCTCAAGGCCGCCGGCAGGGGGCGCGGGTGAGCGGGGGGGTGGTGGTTCGGGGACCCTCAGCCCCCTTGGGGGTAGGGCAACTCTACCCCCATGGGGAATCGGGACCCTCTTCCCCCTCGGGGGAATGGCAAATCTTCCTGCCGGGGCACACCTGCACCCTGCTCCTGCACTCACAGCCCCAGAGCCCGGCCCTGCGCCCGAACACGCCCTAGTAGGAGGGGCGGGGTCACTGTCAGGGGAGGGCAGCCCCTGTAAGCCACGGACAAGCGGCGACCCGGCCTCTTCCAAAACGGCAGGCGGACAGGCCGGCGCGGATATGCCCCGGGCAAGCCGGCAACACTCAAAGGGGAAGCGTCCTCCCCCGCCCAGCAGGGCTGATGAGGCCCAGGCTCCGCGCTCGGCTGGAGCCTAACCCCGCCCACCGACTGCGCATGCGCAAAGGTGCCGTTCCCGGGCCGCCGGGAGGGTGGCTGGAGAGCGGGGGTGTGGTTCGGGGACCCTCAGCCCCCTTGGGCTTAGGGGCACCCAAACGCCCATGGGGAATCGAGACCCTATCCCCCTCGGGGGAACGGTCAATCTTCCCCCTAGAGGACACCTGCACCCTCCTCTAACACTCACACCCCGAGGGGACGGCCCCTCGCACGAACAGGCCCTAGACGGAGGGGCGGGGTCTCTCTCAGGGGAGGGCACCCCCTGTAAGCCTCGGACAAGGGGCGACCGCGGCCTCTTCCAGCACTGCAGGCGGAAAGGCCGGCGCAGAAAGCCCCGGGCAGGCCAGGACCACTCAAAGTGGAAGCGGCCTCACCTGGCCCAGCAGGGCTGATGAGGCCCAGGCTCCGCCCCCGGGCCCAGCCTGACCCCGCCCTCCCGTCTGCGCATGCGCAAGGGTGCAGTTCTCAAGGCCGCCGGCAGGGGGCGCGGGTGAGCGGGGGGGTGGTGGTTCGGGGACCCTCAGCCCCCTTGGGGGTTGGGCAACTCTACCCCCAAGGGGAATCGGGACCCTCTTCCCCCTCGGGGGAATGGCAAATCTTCCTGCCGGGGCACACCTGCACCCTGCTCCTGCACTCACAGCCCCAGAGCCCGGCCCTGCGCCCGAACACGCCCTAGTAGGAGGGGCGGGGTCACTGTCAGGGGAGGGCAGCCCCTGTAAGCCACGGACAAGCGGCGACCCGGCCTCTTCCAAAACGGCAGGCGGACAGGCCGGCGCGGATATGCCCCGGGCAAGCCGGCAACACTCAAAGGGGAAGCGTCCTCCCCCGCCCAGCAGGGCTGATGAGGCCCAGGCTCCGCGCTCGGCTGGAGCCTAACCCCGCCCACCGACTGCGCATGCGCAAAGGTGCCGTTCCCGGGCCGCCGGGAGGGTGGCTGGAGAGCGGGGGTGTGGTTCGGGGACCCTCAGCCCCCTTGGGCTTAGGGGCACCCAAACGCCCATGGGGAATCGAGACCCTATCCCCCTCGGCGGAACGGTCAATCTTCCCCCTAGAGGACACCTGCACCCTCCTCTAACACTCACACCCCGAGGGGACGGCCCCTCGCACGAACAGGCCCTAGACGGAGGGGCGGGGTCTCTCTCAGGGGAGGGCACCCCCTGTAAGCCTCGGACAAGGGGCGACCGCGGCCTCTTCCAGCACTGCAGGCGGAAAGGCCGGCGCAGAAAGCCCCGGGCAGGCCAGGACCACTCAAAGTGGAAGCGGCCTCACCTGGCCCAGCAGGGCTGATGAGGCCCAGGCTCCGCCCCCGGGCACAGCCTGACCCCGCCCTCCCGTCTGCGCATGCGCAAGGGTGCAGTTCTCAAGGCCGCCGGCAGGGGGCGCGGGTGAGCGGGGGGGTGGTGGTTCGGGCACCCTCAGCCCCCTTGGGGGTAGGGCAACTCTACCCCCATGGGGAATCGGGACCCTCTTCCCCCTCGGGGGAATGGCAAATCTTCCTGCCGGGGCACACCTGCACCCTGCTCCTGCACTCACAGCCCCAGAGCCCGGCCCTGCGCCCGAACACGCCCTAGTAGGAGGGGCGGGGTCACTGTCAGGGGAGGGCAGCCCCTGTAAGCCACGGACAAGCGGCGACCCGGCCTCTTCCAAAACGGCAGGCGGACAGGCCGGCGCGGATATGCCCCGGGCAAGCCGGCAACACTCAAAGGGGAAGCGTCCTCCCCCGCCCAGCAGGGCTGATGAGGCCCAGGCTCCGCGCTCGGCTGGAGCCTAACCCCGCCCACCGACTGCGCATGCGCAAAGGTGCCGTTCCCGGGCCGCCTGAGGGTGGCTGGAGAGCGGGGGTGTGGTTCGGGGACCCTCAGCCCCCTTGGGCTTAGGGGCACCCAAACGCCCATGGGGAATCGAGACCCTATCCCCCTCGGGGGAATGGTCAATCTTCCCCCTAGAGGACACCTGCACCCTCCTCTAACACTCACACCCCGAGGGGAGGGCCCCTCGCACGAACAGGCCCTAGACGGAGGGGCGGGGTCTCTCTCAGGGGAGGGCACCCCCTGTAAGCCTCGGACAAGGGGCGACCGCGGCCTCTTCCAGCACTGCAGGCGGAAAGGCCGGCACAGAAAGCCCCGGGCAGGGCAGGACCACTCAAAGTGGAAGCGGCCTCACCTGGCCCAGCAGGGCTGATGAGGCCCAGGCTCCGCCCCCGGGCCCAGCCTGACCACGCCCTCCCGTCTGCGCATGCGCAAGGGTGCAGTTCTCAAGGCCGCCGGCAGGGGGCGCGGGTGAGCGGGGGGGTGGTGGTTCGGGGACCCTCAGCCCCCTTGGGGGTAGGGCAACTCTACCCCCATGGGGAATCGGGACCCTCTTCCCCCTCGGGGGAATGGCAAATCTTCCTGCCGGGGCACACCTGCACCCTGCTCCTGCACTCACAGCCCCAGAGCCCGGCCCTGCGCCCGAACACGCCCTAGTAGGAGGGGCGGGGTCACTGTCAGGGGAGGGCAGCCCCTGTAAGCCACGGACAAGCGGCGACACGGCCTCTTCCAAAACGGCAGGCGGACAGGCCGGCGCGGATATGCCCCGGGCAAGCCGGCAACACTCAAAGGGGAAGCGTCCTCCCCCGCCCAGCAGGGCTGATGAGGCCCAGGCTCCGCGCTCGGCTGGAGCCTAACCCCTCCCACCGACTGCGCATGCGCAAAGGTGCCGTTCCCGGGCCGCCGGGAGGGTGGCTGGAGAGCGGGGGTGTGGTTCGGGGACCCTCAGCCCCCTTGGGCTTAGGGGCACCCAAACGCCCATGGGGAATCGAGACCCTATCCCCCTCGGGGGAACGGTCAATCTTCCCCCTAGAGGACACCTGCACCCTCCTCTAACACTCACACCCCGAGGGGACGGCCCCTCGCACGAACAGGCCCTAGACGGAGGGGCGGGGTCTCTCTCAGGGGAGGGCACCCCCTGTAAGCCTCGGACAAGGGGCGACCGCGGCCTCTTCCAGCACTGCAGGCGGAAAGGCCGGCGCAGAAAGCCCCGGGCAGGCCAGGACCACTCAAAGTGGAAGCGGCCTCACCTGGCCCAGCAGGGCTGATGAGGCCCAGGCTCCGCCCCCGGGCCCAGCCTGACCCCGCCCTCCCGTCTGCGCATGCGCAAGGGTGCAGTTCTCAAGGCCGCCGGCAGGGGGCGCGGGTGAGCGGGGGGGTGGTGGTTCGGGCACCCTCAGCCCCCTTGGGGGTAGGGCAACTCTACCCCCATGGGGAATCGGGACCCTCCTCCCCCTCGGGGGAATGGCAAATCTTCCTGCCGGGGCACACCTGCACCCTGCTCCTGCACTCACAGCCCCAGAGCCCGGCCCTGCGCCCGAACACGCCCTAGTAGGAGGGGCGGGGTCACTGTCAGGGGAGGGCAGCCCCTGTAAGCCACGGACAAGCGGCGACCCGGCCTCTTCCAAAACGGCAGGCGGACAGGCCGGCGCGGATATGCCCCGGGCAAGCCGGCAACACTCAAAGGGGAAGCGTCCTCCCCCGCCCAGCAGGGCTGATGAGGCCCAGGCTCCGCGCTCGGCTGGAGCCTAACCCCGCCCACCGACTGCGCATGCGCAAAGGTGCCGTTCCCGGGCCGCCGGGAGGGTGGCTGGAGAGCGGGGGTGTGGTTCGGGGACCCTCAGCCCCCTTGGGCTTAGGGGCACCCAAACGCCCATGGGGAATCGAGACCCTATCCCCCTCGGGGGAATGGTCAATCTTCCCCCTAGAGGACACCTGCACCCTCCTCTAACACTCACACCCCGAGGGGACGGCCCCTCGCACGAACAGGCCCTAGACGGAGGGGCGGGGTCTCTCTCAGGGGAGGGCACCCCCTGTAAGCCTCGGACAAGGGGCGACCGCGGCCTCTTCCAGCACTGCAGGCGGAAAGGCCGGCGCAGAAAGCCCCGGGCAGGCCAGGACCACTCAAAGTGGAAGCGGCCTCACCTGGCCCAGCAGGGCTGATGAGGCCCAGGCTCCGCCCCCGGGCCCAGCCTGACCCCGCCCTCCCGTCTGCGCATGCGCAAGGGTGCAGTTCTCAAGGCCGCCGGCAGGGGGCGCGGGTGAGCGGGGGGGTGGTGGTTCGGGGACCCTCAGCCCCCTTGGGGGTAGGGCAACTCTACCCCCATGGGGAATCGGGACCCTCCTCCCCCTCGGGGGAATGGCAAATCTTCCGGCCGGGGCACACCTGCACCCTGCTCCTGCACTCACAGCCCCAGAGCCTGGCCCTGCGCCCGAACACGCCCTAGTAGGAGGGGCGGGGTCACTGTCAGGGGAGGGCAGCCCCTGTAAGCCACGGACAAGCGGCGACCCGGCCTCTTCCAAAACGGCAGGCGGACAGGCCGGCGCGGATATGCCCCGGGCAAGCCGGCAACACTCAAAGGGGAAGCGTCCTCCCCCGCCCAGCAGGGCTGATGAGGCCCAGGCTCCGCGCTCGGCTGGAGCCAAACCCCGCCCACCGACTGCGCATGCGCAAAGGTGCCGTTCCCGGGCCGCCGGGAGGGTGGCTGGAGAGCGGGGGTGTGGTTCGGGGACCCTCAGCCCCCTTGGGCTTAGGGGCACCCAAACGCCCATGGGGAATCGAGACCCTATCCCCCTCGGGGGAATGGTCAATCTTCCCCCTAGAGGACACCTGCACCCTCCTCTAACACTCACACCCCGAGGGGACGGCCCCTCGCACGAACAGGCCCTAGACGGAGGGGCGGGGTCTCTCTCAGGGGAGGGCACCCCCTGTAAGCCTCGGACAAGGGGCGACCGCGGCCTCTTCCAGCACTGCAGGCGGAAAGGCCGGCACAGAAAGCCCCGGGCAGGCCAGGACCACTCAAAGTGGAAGCGGCCTCACCTGGCCCAGCAGGGCTGATGAGGCCCAGGCTCCGCCCCCGGGCCCAGCCTGACCCCGCCCTCCCGTCTGCGCATGCGCAAGGGTGCAGTTCTCAAGGCCGCCGGCAGGGGGCGCGGGTGAGCGGGGGGGTGGTGGTTCGGGGACCCTCAGCCCCCTTGGGGGTAGGGCAACTCTACCCCCATGGGGAATCGGGACCCTCTTCCCCCTCGGGGGAATGGCAAATCTTCCTGCCGGGGCACACCTGCACCCTGCTCCTGCACTCACAGCCCCAGCCCCGGCCCTGCGCCCGAACACGCCCTAGTAGGAGGGGCGGGGTCACTGTCAGGGGAGGGCAGCCCCTGTAAGCCACGGACAAGCGGCGACCCGGCCTCTTCCAAAACGGCAGGCGGACAGGCCGGCGCGGATATGCCCCGGGCAAGCCGGCAACACTCAAAGGGGAAGCGTCCTCCCCCGCCCAGCAGGGCTGATGAGGCCCAGGCTCCGCGCTCGGCTGGAGCCTAACCCCGCCCACCGACTGCGCATGCGCAAAGGTGCCATTCCCGGGCCGCCGGAGGGTGGCTGGAGAGCGGGGGTGTGGTTCGGGGACCCTCAGCCCCCTTGGGCTTAGGGGCACCCAAACGCCCATGGGGAATCGAGACCCTATCCCCCTCGGGGGAATGGTCAATCTTCCCCCTAGAGGACACCTGCACCCTCCTCTAACACTCACACCCCGAGGGGAGGGCCCCTCGCACGAACAGGCCCTAGACGGAGGGGCGGGGTCTCTCTCAGGGGAGGGCACCCCCTGTAAGCCTCGGACAAGGGGCAACCGCGGCCTCTTCCAGCACTGCAGGCGGAAAGGCCGGCACAGAAAGCCCCGGGCAGGCCAGGACCACTCAAAGTGGAAGCGGCCTCACCTGGCCCAGCAGGGCTGATGAGGCCCAGGCTCCGCCCCCGGGCCCAGCCTGACCCCGCCCTCCCGTCTGCGCATGCGCAAGGGTGCAGTTCTCAAGGCCGCCGGCAGGGGGCGCGGGTGAGCGGGGGGGTGGTGGTTCGGGGACCCTCAGCCCCCTTGGGGGTAGGGCAACTCTACCCCCATGGGGAATCGGGACCCTCTTCCCCCTCGGGGGAATGGCAAATCTTCCTGCCGGGGCACACCTGCACCCTGCTCCTGCACTCACAGCCCCAGAGCCCGGCCCTGCGCCCGAACAGGCCCTAGTAGGAGGGGCGGGGTCACTGTCAGGGGAGGGCAGCCCCTGTAAGCCACGGACAAGCGGCGACCCGGCCTCTTCCAAAACGGCAGGCGGACAGGCCGGCGCGGATATGCCCCGGGCAAGCCGGCAACACTCAAAGGGGAAGCGTCCTCCCCCGCCCAGCAGGGCTGATGAGGCCCAGGCTCCGCGCTCGGCTGGAGCCTAACCCCGCCCACCGACTGCGCATGCGCAAAGGTGCCGTTCCCGGGGCGCCGGGAGGGTGGCTGGAGAGCGGGGGTGTGGTTCGGGGACCCTCAGCCCCCTTGGGCTTAGGGGCACCCAAACGCCCATGGGGAATCGAGACCCTATCCCCCTCGGGGGAATGGTCAATCTTCCCCCTAGAGGACACCTGCACCCTCCTCTAACACTCACACCCCGAGGGGACGGCCCCTCGCACGAACAGGCCCTAGACGGAGGGGCGGGGTCTCTCTCAGGGGAGGGCACCCCCTGTAAGCCTCGGACAAGGGGCGACCGCGGCCTCTTCCAGCACTGCAGGCGGAAAGGCCGGCGCAGAAAGCCCCGGGCAGGCCAGGACCACTCAAAGTGGAAGCGGCCTCACCTGGCCCAGCAGGGCTGATGAGGCCCAGGCTCCGCCCCCGGGCCCAGCCTGACCCCGCCCTCCCGTCTGCGCATGCGCAAGGGTGCAGTTCTCAAGGCCGCCGGCAGGGGGCGCGGGTGAGCGGGGGGGTGGTGGTTCGGGGACCCTCAGCCCCCTTGGGGGTAGGGCAACTCTACCCCCATGGGGAATCGGGACCCTCCTCCCCCTCGGGGGAATGGCAAATCTTCCTGCCGGGGCACACCTGCACCCTGCTCCTGCACTCACAGCCCCAGAGCCCGGCCCTGCGCCCGAACACGCCCTAGTAGGAGGGGCGGGGTCACTGTCAGGGGAGGGCAGCCCCTGTAAGCCACGGACAAGCGGCGACCCGGCCTCTTCCAAAACGGCAGGCGGACAGGCCGGCGCGGATATGCCCCGGGCAAGCCGGCAACACTCAAAGGGGAAGCGTCCTCCCCCGCCCAGGAGGGCTGATGAGGCCCAGGCTCCGCGCTCGGCTGGAGCCTAACCCCGCCCACCGACTGCGCATGCGCAAAGTTGCCGTTCCCGGGCCGCCGGGAGGGTGGCTGGAGAGCGGGGGTGTGGTTCGGGGACCCTCAGCCCCCTTGGGCTTAGGGGCACCCAAACGCCCATGGGGAATCGAGACCCTATCCCCCTCGGGGGAACGGTCAATCTTCCCCCTAGAGGACACCTGCACCCTCCTCTAACACTCACACCCCGAGGGGACGGCCCCTCGCACGAACAGGCCCTAGACGGAGGGGCGGGGTCTCTCTCAGGGGAGGGCACCCCCTGTAAGCCTCGGACAAGGGGCGACCGCGGCCTCTTCCAGCACTGCAGGCGGAAAGGCCGGCGCAGAAAGCCCCGGGCAGGCCAGGACCACTCAAAGTGGAAGCGGCCTCACCTGGCCCAGCAGGGCTGATGAGGCCCAGGCTCCGCCCCCGGGCCCAGCCTGACCCCGCCCTCCCGTCTGCGCATGCGCAAGGGTGCAGTTCTCAAGGCCGCCGGCAGGGGGCGCGGGTGAGCGGGGGGGTGGTGGTTCGGGCACCCTCAGCCCCCTTGGGGGTAGGGCAACTCTACCCCCATGGGGAATCGGGACCCTCTTCCCCCTCGGGGGAATGGCAAATCTTCCTGCCGGGGCACACCTGCACCCTGCTCCTGCACTCACAGCCCCAGAGCCCGGCCCTGCGCCCGAACACGCCCTAGTAGGAGGGGCGGGGTCACTGTCAGGGGAGGGCAGCCCCTGTAAGCCACGGACAAGCGGCGACCCGGCCTCTTCCAAAACGGCAGGCGGACAGTCCGGCGCGGATATGCCCCGGGCAAGCCGGCAACACTCAAAGGGGAAGCGTCCTCCCCCGCCCAGCAGGGCTGATGAGGCCCAGGCTCCGCGCTCGGCTGGAGCCTAACCCCGCCCACCGACTGCGCATGCGCAAAGGTGCCGTTCCCGGGCCGCCGGAGGGTGGCTGGAGAGCGGGGGTGTGGTTCGGGGACCCTCAGCCCCCTTGGGCTTAGGGGCACCCAAACGCCCATGGGGAATCGAGACCCTATCCCCCTCGGGGGAATGGTCAATCTTCCCCCTAGAGGACACCTGCACCCTCCTCTAACACTCACACCCCGAGGGGAGGGCCCCTCGCACGAACAGGCCCTAGACGGAGGGGCGGGGTCTCTCTCAGGGGAGGGCACCCCCTGTAAGCCTCGGACAAGGGGCGACCGCGGCCTCTTCCAGCACTGCAGGCGGAAAGGCCGGCACAGAAAGCCCCGGGCAGGCCAGGACCACTCAAATTGGAAGCGGCCTCACCTGGCCCAGCAGGGCTGATGAGGCCCAGGCTCCGCCCCCGGGCCCAGCCTGACCCCGCCCTCCCGTCTGCGCATGCGCAAGGGTGCAGTTCTCAAGGCCGCCGGCAGGGGGCGCGGGTGAGCGGGGGGGTGGTGGTTCGGGGACCCTCAGCCCCCTTGGGGGTAGGGCAACTCTACCCCCATGGGGAATCGGGACCCTCTTCCCCCTCGGGGGAATGGCAAATCTTCCTGCCGGGGCACACCTGCACCCTGCTCCTACACTCACAGCCCCAGAGCCCGGCCCTGCGCCCGAACACGCCCTAGTAGGAGGGGCGGGGTCACTGTCAGGGGAGGGCAGCCCCTGTAAGCCACGGACAAGCGGCGACCCGGCCTCTTCCAAAACGGCAGGCGGACAGGCCGGCGCGGATATGCCCCGGGCAAGCCGGCAACACTCAAAGGGGAAGCGTCCTCCCCCGCCCAGCAGGGCTGATGAGGCCCAGGCTCCGCGCTCGGCTGGAGCCTAACCCCGCCCACCGACTGCGCATGCGCAAAGGTGCCGTTCCCGGGCCGCCGGGAGGGTGGCTGGAGAGCGGGGGTGTGGTTCGGGAACCCTCAGCCCCCTTGGGCTTAGGGGCACCCAAACGCCCATGGGGAATCGAGACCCTATCCCCCTCGGGGGAATGGTCAATCTTCCCCCTAGAGGACACCTGCACCCTCCTCTAACACTCACACCCCGAGGGGACGGCCCCTCGCACGAACAGGCCCTAGACGGAGGGGCGGGGTCTCTCTCAGGGGAGGGCACCCCCTGTAAGCCTCGGACAAGGGGCGACCGTGGCCTCTTCCAGCACTGCAGGCGGAAAGGCCGGCGCAGAAAGCCCCGGGCAGGCCAGGACCACTCAAAGTGGAAGCGGCCTCACCTGGCCCAGCAGGGCTGATGAGGCCCAGGCTCCGCCCCCGGGCCCAGCCTGACCCCGCCCTCCCGTCTGCGCATGCGCAAGGGTGCAGTTCTCAAGGCCGCCGGCAGGGGGCGCGGGTGAGCGGGGGGGTGGTGGTTCGGGGACCCTCAGCCCCCTTGGGGGTAGGGCAACTCTACCCCCATGGGGAATCGGGACCCTCCTCCCCCTCGGGGGAATGGCAAATCTTCCGGCCGGGGCACACCTGCACCCTGCTCCTGCACTCACAGCCCCAGAGCCCGGCCCTGCGCCCGAACACGCCCTAGTAGGAGGGGCGGGGTCACTGTCAGGGGAGGGCAGCCCCTGTAAGCCACGGACAAGCGGCGACCCGGCCTCTTCCAAAACGGCAGGCGGACAGGCCGGCGCGGATATGCCCCGGGCAAGCCGGCAACACTCAAAGGGGAAGCGTCCTCCCCCGCCCAGCAGGGCTGATGAGGCCCAGGCTCCGCGCTCGGCTGGAGCCTAACCCCGCCCACCGACTGCGCATGCGCAAAGGTGCCGTTCCCGGGCCGCCGGAGGGTGGCTGGAGAGCGGGGGTGTGGTTCGGGGACCCTCAGCCCCCTTGGGCTTAGGGGCACCCAAACGCCCATGGGGAATCGAGACCCTATCCCCCTCGGGGGAATGGTCAATCTTCCCCCTAGAGGACACCTGCACCCTCCTCTAACACTCACACCCCGAGGGGACGGCCCCTCGCACGAACAGGCCCTAGACGGAGGGGCGGGGTCTCTCTCAGGGGAGGGCACCCCCTGTAAGCCTCGGACAAGGGGCGACCGCGGCCTCTTCCAGCACTGCAGGCGGAAAGGCCGGCGCAGAAAGCCCCGGGCAGGCCAGGACCACTCAAAGTGGAAGCGGCCTCACCTGGCCCAGCAGGGCTGATGAGGCCCAGGCTCCGCCCCCGGGCCCAGCCTGACCCCGCCCTCCCGTCTGCGCATGCGCAAGGGTGCAGTTCTCAAGGCCGCCGGCAGGGGGCGCGGGTGAGCGGGGGGGTGGTGGTTCGGGGACCCTCAGCCCCCTTGGGGGTAGGGCAACTCTACCCCCATGGGGAATCGGGACCCTCCTCCCGGTCGGGGGAATGGCAAATCTTCCGGCCGGGGCACACCTGCACCCTGCTCCTGCACTCACAGCCCCAGAGCCCGGCCCTGCGCCCGAACACGCCCTAGTAGGAGGGGCGGGGTCACTGTCAGGGGAGGGCAGCCCCTGTAAGCCACGGACAAGCGGCGACCCGGCCTCTTCCAAAACGGCAGGCGGACAGGCCGGCGCGGATATGCCCCGGGCAAGCCGGCAACACTCAAAGGGGAAGCGTCCTCCCCCGCCCAGCAGGGCTGATGAGGCCCAGGCTCCGCGCTCGGCTGGAGCCTAACCCCGCCCACCGACTGCGCATGCGCAAAGGTGCCGTTCCCGGGCCGCCGGGAGGGTGGCTGGAGAGCGGGGGTGTGGTTCGGGGACCCTCAGCCCCCTTGGGCTTAGGGGCACCCAAACGCCCATGGGGAATCGAGACCCTATCCCCCTCGGGGGAATGGTCAATCTTCCCCCTAGAGGACACCTGCACCCTCCTCTAACACTCACACCCCGAGGGGACGGCCCCTCGCACGAACAGGCCCTAGACGGAGGGGCGGGGTCTCTCTCAGGGGAGGGCACCCCCTGTAAGCCTCGGACAAGGGGCGACCGCGGCCTCTTCCAGCACTGCAGGCGGAAAGGCCGGCGCAGAAAGCCCCGGGCAGGCCAGGACCACTCAAAGTGGAAGCGGCCTCAACTGGCCCAGCAGGGCTGATGAGGCCCAGGCTCCGCCCCCGGGCCCAGCCTGACCCCGCCCTCCCGTCTGCGCATGCGCAAGGGTGCAGTTCTCAAGGCCGCCGGCAGGGGGCGCGGGTGAGCGGGGGGGTGGTGGTTCGGGGACCCTCAGCCCCCTTGGGGGTAGGGCAACTCTACCCCCATGGGGAATCGGGACCCTCCTCCCCCTCGGGGGAATGGCAAATCTTCCTGCCGGGGCACACCTGCACCCTGCTCCTGCACTCACAGCCCCAGAGCCCGGCCCTGCGCCCGAACACGCCCTAGTAGGAGGGGCGGGGTCACTGTCAGGGGAGGGCAGCCCCTGTAAGCCACGGACAAGCGGCGACCCGGCCTCTTCCAAAACGGCAGGCGGACAGGCCGGCGCGGATATGCCCCGGGCAAGCCGGCAACACTCAAAGGGGAAGCGTCCTCCCCCGCCCAGCAGGGCTGATGAGGCCCAGGCTCCGCGCTCGGCTGGAGCCTAACCCCGCCCACCGACTGCGCATGCGCAAAGGTGCCGTTCCCGGGCCGCCGGGAGGCTGGCTGGAGAGCGGGGGTGTGGTTCGGGGACCCTCAGCCCCCTTGGGCTTAGGGGCACCCAAACGCCCATGGGGAATCGAGACCCTATCCCCCTCGGGGGAATGGTCAATCTTCCCCCTAGAGGACACCTGCACCCTCCTCTAACACTCACACCCCGAGGGGACGGCCCCTCGCACGAACAGGCCCTAGACGGAGGGGCGGGGTCTCTCTCAGGGGAGGGCACCCCCTGTAAGCCTCGGACAAGGGGCGACCGCGGCCTCTTCCAGCACTGCAGGCGGAAAGGCCGGCGCAGAAAGCCCCGGGCAGGCCAGGACCACTCAAAGTGGAAGCGGCCTCACCTGGCCCAGCAGGGCTGATGAGGCCCAGGCTCCGCCCCCGGGCCCAGCCTGACCCCGCCCTCCCGTCTGCGCATGCGCAAGGGTGCAGTTCTCAAGGCCGCCGGCAGGGGGCGCGGGTGAGCGGGGGGGTGGTGGTTCGGGGACCCTCAGCCCCCTTGGGGGTAGGGCAACTCTACCCCCATGGGGAATCGGGACCCCCTTCCCCCTCGGGGGAATGGCAAATCTTCCTGCCGGGGCACACCTGCACCCTGCTCCTGCACTCACAGCCCCAGAGCCCGGCCCTGCGCCCGAACACGCCCTAGTAGGAGGGGCGGGGTCACTGTCAGGGGAGGGCAGCCCCTGTAAGCCACGGACAAGCGGCGACCCGGCCTCTTCCAAAACGGCAGGCGGACAGGCCGGCGCGGATATGCCCCGGGCAAGCCGGCAACACTCAAAGGGGAAGCGTCCTCCCCCGCCCAGCAGGGCTGATGAGGCCCAGGCTCCGCGCTCGGCTGGAGCCTAACCCCGCCCACCGAGTGCGCATGCGCAAAGGTGCCGTTCCCGGGCCGCCGGGAGGCTGGCTGGAGAGCGGGGGTGTGGTTCGGGGACCCTCAGCCCCCTTGAGCTTAGGGGCACCCAAACGCCCATGGGGAATCGAGACCCTATCCCCCTCGGGGGAATGGTCAATCTTCCCCCTAGAGGACACCTGCACCCTCCTCTAACACTCACACCCCGAGGGGACGGCCCCTCGCACGAACAGGCCCTAGACGGAGGGGCGGGGTCTCTCTCAGGGGAGGGCACCCCCTGTAAGCCTCGGACAAGGGGCGACCGCGGCCTCTTCCAGCACTGCAGGCGGAAAGGCCGGCGCAGAAAGCCCCGGGCAGGCCAGGACCACTCAAAGTGGAAGCGGCCTCACCTGGCCCAGCAGGGCTGATGAGGCCCAGGCTCCGCCCCCGGGCCCAGCCTGACCCCGCCCTCCCGTCTGCGCATGCGCAAGGGTGCAGTTCTCAAGGCCGCCGGCAGGGGGCGCGGGTGAGCGGGGGGGTGGTGGTTCGGGCACCCTCAGCCCCCTTGGGGGTAGGGCAACTCTACCCCCATGGGGAATCGGGACCCCCTTCCCCCTCGGGGGAATGGCAAATCTTCCTGCCGGGGCACACCTGCACCCTGCTCCTGCACTCACAGCCCCAGAGCCCGGCCCTGCGCCCGAACACGCCCTAGTAGGAGGGGCGGGGTCACTGTCAGGGGAGGGCAGCCCCTGTAAGCCACGGACAAGCGGCGACCCGGCCTCTTCCAAAACGGCAGGCGGACAGGCCGGCGCGGATATGCCCCGGGCAAGCCGGCAACACTCAAAGGGGAAGCGTCCTCACCCGCCCAGCAGGGCTGATGAGGCCCAGGCTCCGCGCTCGGCTGGAGCCTAACCCCGCCCTCCGACTGCGCATGCGCAAAGGTGCCGTTCCCGGGCTGCCGGGAGGGTGGCTGGAGAGCGGGGGTGTGGTTCGGGGACCCTCAGCCCCCTTGGGCTTAGGGGCACCCAAACGCCCATGGGGAATCGAGACCCTATCCCCCTCGGGGGAATGGTCAATCTTCCCCCTAGAGGACACCTGCACCCTCCTCTAACACTCACACCCCGAGGGGACGGCCCCTCGCACGAACAGGCCCTAGACGGAGGGGCGGGGTCTCTCTCAGGGGAGGGCACCCCCTGTAAGCCTCGGACAAGGGGCGACCGCGGCCTCTTCCAGCACTGCAGGCGGAAAGGCCGGCGCAGAAAGCCCCGGGCAGGCCAGGACCACTCAAAGTGGAAGCGGCCTCACCTGGCCCAGCAGGGCTGATGAGGCCCAGGCTCCGCCCCCGGGCCCAGCCTGACCCCGCCCTCCCGTCTGCGCATGCGCAAGGGTGCAGTTCTCAAGGCCGCCGGCAGGGGGCGCGGGTGAGCGGGGGGGTGGTGGTTCGGGGACCCTCAGCCCCCTTGGGGGTAGGGCAACTCTACCCCCATGGGGAATCGGGACCCCCTTCCCCCTCGGGGGAATGGCAAATCTTCCTGCCGGGGCACACCTGCACCCTGCTCCTGCACTCACAGCCCCAGAGCCCGGCCCTGCGCCCGAACACGCCCTAGTAGGAGGGGCGGGGTCACTGTCAGGGGAGGGCAGCCCCTGTAAGCCACGGACAAGCGGCGACCCGGCCTCTTCCAAAACGGCAGGCGGACAGGCCGGCGCGGATATGCCCCGGGCAAGCCGGCAACACTCAAAGGGGAAGCGTCCTCCCCCGCCCAGCAGGGCTGATGAGGCCCAGGCTCCGCGCTCGGCTGTAGCCAAACCCCGCCCACCGACTGCGCATGCGCAAAGGTGCCGTTCCCGGGCCGCCGGGAGGGTGGCTGGAGAGCGGGGGTGTGGTTCGGGGACCCTCAGCCCCCTTGGGCTTAGGGGCACCCAAACGCCCATGGGGAATCGAGACCCTATCCCCCTCGGGGGAATGGTCAATCTTCCCCCTAGAGGACACCTGCACCCTCCTCTAACACTCACACCCCGAGGGGACGGCCCCTCGCACGAACAGGCCCTAGACGGAGGGGCGGGGTCTCTCTCAGGGGAGGGCACCCCCTGTAAGCCTCGGACAAGGGGCGACCGCGGCATCTTCCAGCACTGCAGGCGGAAAGGCCGGCGCAGAAAGCCCCGGGCAGGCCAGGACCACTCAAAGTGGAAGCGGCCTCACCTGGCCCAGCAGGGCTGATGAGGCCCAGGCTCCGCCCCCGGGCCCAGCCTGACCCCGCCCTCCCGTCTGCGCATGCGCAAGGGTGCAGTTCTCAAGGCCGCCGGCAGGGGGCGCGGGTGAGCGGGGGGGTGGTGGTTCGGGGACCCTCAGCCCCCTTGGGGGTAGGGCAACTCTACCCCCATGGGGAATCGGGACCCCCTTCCCCCTCGGGGGAATGGCAAATCTTCCTGCCGGGGCACACCTGCACCCTGCTCCTGCACTCACAGCCCTAGAGCCCGGCCCTGCGCCCGAACACGCCCTAGTAGGAGGGGCGGGGTCACTGTCAGGGGAGGGCAGCCCCTGTAAGCCACGGACAAGCGGCGACCCGGCCTCTTCCAAAACGGCAGGCGGACAGGCCGGCGCGGATATGCCCCGGGCAAGCCGGCAACACTCAAAGGGGAAGCGTCCTCCCCCGCCCAGCAGGGCTGATGAGGCCCAGGCTCCGCGCTCGGCTGGAGCCTAACCCCGCCCACCGACTGCGCATGCGCAAAGGTGCCGTTCCCGGGCCGCCGGGAGGGTGGCTGGAGAGCGGGGGTGTGGTTCGGGGACCCTCAGCCCCCTTGGGCTTAGGGGCACCCAAACGCCCATGGGGAATCGAGACCCTATCCCCCTCGGGGGAATGGTCAATCTTCCCCCTAGAGGACACCTGCACCCTCCTCTAACACTCACACCCTGAGGGGACGGGCCCTCGCACGAACAGGACCTAGACGGAGGGGCGGGGTCTCTCTCAGGGGAGGGCACCCCCTGTAAGCCTCGGACAAGGGGCGACCGCGGCCTCTTCCAGCACTGCAGGCGGAAAGGCCGGCGCAGAAAGCCCCGGGCAGGCCAGGACCACTCAAAGTGGAAGCGGCCTCACCTGGCCCAGCAGGGCTGATGAGGCCCAGGCTCCGCCCCCGGGCCCTGCCTGACCCCGCCCTCCCGTCTGCGCATGCGCAAGGGTGCAGTTCTCAAGGCCGCCGGCAGGGGGCGCGGGTGAGCGGGGGGGTGGTGGTTCGGGGACCCTCAGCCCCCTTGGGGGTAGGGCAACTCTACCCCCATGGGGAATCGGGACCCTCCTCCCCCTCGGGGGAATGGCAAATCTTCTGGCCGGGGCACACCTGCACCCTGCTCCTGCACTCACAGCCCCAGAGCCCGGCCCTGCGCCCGAACACGCCCTAGTAGGAGGGGCGGGGTCACTGTCAGGGGAGGGCAGCCCCTGTAAGCCACGGACAAGCGGCGACCCGGCCTCTTCCAAAACGGCAGGCGGACAGGCCGGCGCGGATATGCCCCGGGCAAGCCGGCAACACTCAAAGGGGAAGCGTCCTCCCCCGCCCAGCAGGGCTGATGAGGCCCAGGCTCCGCGCTCGGCTGGAGCCTAACCCCGCCCACCGACTGCGCATGCGCAAAGGTGCCGTTCCCGGGGCGCCGGGAGGGTGGCTGGAGAGCGGGGGTGTGGTTCGGGGACCCTCAGCCCCCTTGGGCTTAGGGGCACCCAAACGCCCATGGGGAATCGAGACCCTATCCCCCTCGGGGGAATGGTCAATCTTCCCCCTAGAGGACACCTGCACCCTCCTCTAACACTCACACCCCGAGGGGACGGCCCCTCGCACGAACAGGCCCTAGACGGAGGGGCGGGGTCTCTCTCAGGGGAGGGCACCCCCTGTAAGCCTCGGACAAGGGGCGACCGCGGCCTCTTCCAGCACTGCAGGCGGAAAGGCCGGCGCAGAAAGCCCCGGGCAGGCCAGGACCACTCAAAGTGGAAGCGGCCTCACCTGGCCCAGCAGGGCTGATGAGGCCCAGGCTCCGCCCCCGGGCCCAGCCTGACCCCGCCCTCCCGTCTGCGCATGCGCAAGGGTGCAGTTCTCAAGGCCGCCGGCAGGGGGCGCGGGTGAGCGGGGGGGTGGTGGTTCGGGCACCCTCAGCCCCCTTGGGGGTAGGGCAACTCTACCCCCATGGGGAATCGGGACCCTCTTCCCCCTCGGGGGAATGGCAAATCTTCCTGCCGGGGCACACCTGCACCCTGCTCCTGCACTCACAGCCCCAGAGCCCGGCCCTGCGCCCGAACACGCCCTAGTAGGAGGGCCGGGGTCACTGTCAGGGGAGGGCAGCCCCTGTAAGCCACGGACAAGCGGCGACCCGGCCTCTTCCAAAACGGCAGGCGGACAGGCCGGCGCGGATATGCCCCGGGCAAGCCGGCAACACTCAAAGGGGAAGCGTCCTCCCCCGCCCAGCAGGGCTGATGAGGCCCAGGCTCCGCGCTCGGCTGGAGCCTAACCCCGCCCACCGACTGCGCATGCGCAAAGGTGCCGTTCCCGGGCCGCCGGGAGGCTGGCTGGAGAGCGGGGGTGTGGTTCGGGGACCCTCAGCCCCCTTGGGCTTAGGGGCACCCAAACGCCCATGGGGAATCGAGACCCTATCCCCCTCGGGGGAATGGTCAATCTTCCCCCTAGAGGACACCTGCACCCTCCTCTAACACTCACACCCCGAGGGGACGGCCCCTCGCACGAACAGGCCCTAGACGGAGGGGCGGGGTCTCTCTCAGGGGAGGGCACCCCCTGTAAGCCTCGGACAAGGGGCGACCGCGGCCTCTTCCAGCACTGCAGGCGGAAAGGCCGGCGCAGAAAGCCCCGGGCAGGCCAGGACCACTCAAAGTGGAAGCGGCCTCACCTGGCCCAGCAGGGCTGATGAGGCCCAGGCTCCGCCCCCGGGCCCAGCCTGACCCCGCCCTCCCGTCTGCGCATGCGCAAGGGTGCAGTTCTCAAGGCCGCCGGCAGGGGGCGCGGGTGAGCGGGGGGGTGGTGGTTCGGGGACCCTCAGCCCCCTTGGGGGTAGGGCAACTCTACCCCCATGGGGAATCGGGACCCTCTTCCCCCTCGGGGGAATGGCAAATCTTCCTGCCGGGGCACACCTGCACCCTGCTCCTGCACTCACAGCCCCAGAGCCCGGCCCTGCGCCCGAACACGCCCTAGTAGGAGGGGCGGGGTCACTGTCAGGGGAGGGCAGCCCCTGTAAGCCACGGACAAGCGGCGACCCGGCCTCTTCCAAAACGGCAGGCGGACAGGCCGGCGCGGATATGCCCCGGGCAAGCCGGCAACACTCAAAGGGGAAGCGTCCTCCCCCGCCCAGCAGGGCTGATGAGGCCCAGGCTCCGCGCTCGGCTGGAGCCTAACCCCGCCCACCGACTGCGCATGCGCAAAGGTGCCGTTCCCGGGCCGCCGGGAGGGTGGCTGGAGAGCGGGGGTGTGGTTCGGGGACCCTCAGCCCCCTTGGGCTTAGGGGCACCCAAACGCCCATGGGGAATCGAGACCCTATCCCCCTCGGGGGAATGGTCAATCTTCCCCCTAGAGGACACCTGCACCCTCCTCTAACACTCACACCCCGAGGGGACGGCCCCTCGCACGAACAGGCCCTAGACGGAGGGGCGGGGTCTCTCTCAGGGGAGGGCACCCCCTGTAAGCCTCGGACAAGGGGCGACCGCGGCCTCTTCCAGCACTGCAGGCGGAAAGGCCGGCGCAGAAAGCCCCGGGCAGGCCAGGACCACTCAAAGTGGAAGCGGCCTCACCTGGCCCAGCAGGGCTGATGAGGCCCAGGCTCCGCCCCCGGGCCCAGCCTGACCCCGCCCTCCCGTCTGCGCATGCGCAAGGGTGCAGTTCTCAAGGCCGCCGGCAGGGGGCGCGGGTGAGCGGGGGGGTGGTGGTTCGGGGACCCTCAGCCCCCTTGGGGGTAGGGCAACTCTACCCCCATGGGGAATCGGGACCCCCTTCCCCCTCGGGGGAATGGCAAATCTTCCTGCCGGGGCACACCTGCACCCTGCTCCTGCACTCACAGCCCCAGAGCCCGGCCCTGCGCCCGAACACGCCCTAGTAGGAGGGGCGGGGTCACTGTCAGGGGAGGGCAGCCCCTGTAAGCCACGGACAAGCGGCGACCCGGCCTCTTCCAAAACGGCAGGCGGACAGGCCGGCGCGGATATGCCCCGGGCAAGCCGGCAACACTCAAAGGGGAAGCGTCCTCCCCCGCCCAGCAGGGCTGATGAGGCCCAGGCTCCGCGCTCGGCTGGAGCCTAACCCCGCCCACCGACTGCGCATGCGCAAAGGTGCCGTTCCCGGGCCGCCGGGAGGGTGGCTGGAGAGCGGGGGTGTGGTTCGGGGACCCTCAGCCCCCTTGGGCTTAGGGGCACCCAAACGCCCATGGGGAATCGAGACCCTATCCCCCTCGGGGGAATGGTCAATCTTCCCCCTAGAGGACACCTGCACCCTCCTCTAACACTCACACCCCGAGGGGACGGCCCCTCGCACGAACAGGCCCTAGACGGAGGGGCGGGGTCTCTCTCAGGGGAGGGCACCCCCTGTAAGCCTCGGACAAGGGGCGACCGCGGCCTCTTCCAGCACTGCAGGCGGAAAGGCCGGCGCAGAAAGCCCCGGGCAGGCCAGGACCACTCAAAGTGGAAGCGGCCTCACCTGGCCCAGCAGGGCTGATGAGGCCCAGGCTCCGCCCCCGGGCCCAGCCTGACCCCGCCCTCCCGTCTGCGCATGCGCAAGGGTGCAGTTCTCAAGGCCGCCGGCAGGGGGCGCGGGTGAGCGGGGGGGTGGTGGTTCGGGCACCCTCAGCCCCCTTGGGGGTAGGGCAACTCTACCCCCATGGGGAATCGGGACCCCCTTCCCCCTCGGGGGAATGGCAAATCTTCCTGCCGGGGCACACCTGCACCCTGCTCCTGCACTCACAGCCCCAGAGCCCGGCCCTGCGCCCGAACACGCCCTAGTAGGAGGGGCGGGGTCACTGTCAGGGGAGGGCAGCCCCTGTAAGCCACGGACAAGCGGCGACCCGGCCTCTTCCAAAACGGCAGGCGGACAGGCCGGCGCGGATATGCCCCGGGCAAGCCGGCAACACTCAAAGGGGAAGCGTCCTCCCCCGCCCAGCAGGGCTGATGAGGCCCAGGCTCCGCGCTCGGCTGGAGCCTAACCCCGCCCACCGACTGCGCATGCGCAAAGGTGCCGTTCCCGGGCCGCCGGGAGGGTGGCTGGAGAGCGGGGGTGTGGTTCGGGGACCCTCAGCCCCCTTGGGCTTAGGGGCACCCAAACGCCCATGGGGAATCGAGACCCTATCCCCCTCGGGGGAATGGTCAATCTTCCCCCTAGAGGACACCTGCACCCTCCTCTAACACTCACACCCCGAGGGGAGGGCCCCTCGCACGAACAGGCCCTAGACGGAGGGGCGGGGTCTCTCTCAGGGGAGGGCACCCCCTGTAAGCCTCGGACAAGGGGCGACCGCGGCCTCTTCCAGCACTGCAGGCGGAAAGGCCGGCGCAGAAAGCCCCGGGCAGGCCAGGACCACTCAAAGTGGAAGCGGCCTCACCTGGCCCAGCAGGGCTGATGAGGCCCAGGCTCCGCCCCCGGGCCCAGCCTGACCCCGCCCTCCCGTCTGCGCATGGGCAAGGGTGCAGTTCTCAAGGCCGCCGGCAGGGGGCGCGGGTGAGCGGGGGGGTGGTGGTTCGGGGACCCTCAGCCCCCTTGGGGGTAGGGCAACTCTACCCCCATGGGGAGTCGGGACCCCCTTCCCCCTCGGGGGAATGACAAATCTTCCTGCCGGGGCACACCTGCACCCTGCTCCTGCACTCACAGCCCCAGAGCCCGGCCCTGCGCCCGAACACGCCCTAGTAGGAGGGGCGGGGTCACTGTCAGGGGAGGGCAGCCCCTGTAAGCCACGGACAAGCGGCGACCCGGCCTCTTCCAAAACGGCAGGCGGACAGGCCGGCGCGGATATGCCCCGGGCAAGCCGGCAACACTCAAAGGGGAAGCGTCCTCCCCCGCCCAGCAGGGCTGATGAGGCCCAGGCTCCGCGCTCGGCTGGAGCCTAACCCCGCCCACCGACTGCGCATGCGCAAAGGTGCCGTTCCCGGGCCGCCGGGAGGCTGGCTGGAGAGCGGGGGTGTGGTTCGGGGACCCTCAGCCCCCTTGGGCTTAGGGGCACCCAAACGCCCATGGGGAATCGAGACCCTATCCCCCTCGGGGGAATGGTCAATCTTCCCCCTAGAGGACACCTGCACCCTCCTCTAACACTCACACCCCGAGGGGAGGGCCACTCGCACGAACAGGCCCTAGACGGAGGGGCGGGGTCTCTCTCAGGGGAGGGCACCCCCTGTAAGCCTCGGACAAGGGGCGACCGCGGCCTCTTCCAGCACTGCAGGCGGAAAGGCCGGCGCAGAAAGCCCCGGGCAGGCCAGGACCACTCAAAGTGGAAGCGGCCTCACCTGGCCCAGCAGGGCTGATGAGGCCCAGGCTCCGCCCCCGGGCCCAGCCTGACCCCGCCCTCCCGTCTGCGCATGCGCAAGGGTGCAGTTCTCAAGGCCGCCGGCAGGGGGCGCGGGTGAGCGGGGGGGTGGTGGTTCGGGCACCCTCAGCCCCCTTGGGGGTAGGGCAACTCTACCCCCATGGGGAATCGGGACCCCCTTCCCCCTCGGGGGAATGGCAAATCTTCCTGCCGGGGCACACCTGCACCCTGCTCCTGCACTCACAGCCCCAGAGCCCGGCCCTGCGCCCGAACACGCCCTAGTAGGAGGGGCGGGGTCACTGTCAGGGGAGGGCAGCCCCTGTAAGCCACGGACAAGCGGCGACCCGGCCTCTTCCAAAACGGCAGGCGGACAGGCCGGCGCGGATATGCCCCGGGCAAGCCGGCAACACTCAAAGGGGAAGCGTCCTCCCCCGCCCAGCAGGGCTGATGAGGACCAGGCTCCGCGCTCGGCTGGAGCCTAACCCCGCCCACCGACTGCGCATGCGCAAAGTGCCGTTCCCGGGCCGCCGGGAGGGTGGCTGGAGAGCGGGGGTGTGGTTCGGGGACCCTCAGCCCCCTTGGGCTTAGGGGCACCCAAACGCCCATGGGGAATCGAGACCCTATCCCCCTCGGGGGAATGGTCAATCTTCCCCCTAGAGGACACCTGCACCCTCCTCTAACACTCACACCCCGAGGGGACGGCCCCTCGCACGAACAGGCCCTAGACGGAGGGGCGGGGTCTCTCTCAGGGGAGGGCACCCCCTGTAAGCCTCGGACAAGGGGCGACCGCGGCCTCTTCCAGCACTGCAGGCGGAAAGGCCGGCGCAGAAAGCCCCGGGCAGGCCAGGACCACTCAAAGTGGAAGCGGCCTCACCTGGCCCAGCAGGGCTGATGAGGCCCAGGCTCCGCCCCCGGGCCCAGCCTGACCCCGCCCTCCCGTCTGCGCATGCGCAAGGGTGTAGTTCTCAAGGCCGCCGGCAGGGGGCGCGGGTGAGCGGGGGGGTGGTGGTTCGGGGACCCTTAGCCCCCTTGGGGGTAGGGCAACTCTACCCCCATGGGGAATCGGGACCCTCCTCCCCCTCGGGGGAATGGCAAATCTTCCTGCCGAGGCACACCTGCACCCTGCTCCTGCACTCACAGCCCCAGAGCCCGGCCCTGCGCCCGAACACGCCCTAGTAGGAGGGGCGGGGTCACTGTCAGGGGAGGGCAGCCCCTGTAAGCCACGGACAAGCGGCGACCCGGCCTCTTCCAAAACGGCAGGCGGACAGGCCGGCGCGGATATGCCCCGGGCAAGCCGGCAACACTCAAAGGGGAAGCGTCCTCCCCCGCCCAGCAGGGCTGATGAGGCCCAGGCTCCGCGCTCGGCTGGAGCCTAACCCCGCCCACGGACTGCGCATGCGCAAAGGTGCCGTTCCCGGGCCGCCGGGAGGCTGGCTGGAGAGCGGGGGTGTGGTTCGGGGACCCTCAGCCCCCTTGGGCTTAGGGGCACCCAAACGCCCATGGGGAATCGAGACCCTATCCCCCTCGGGGGAATGGTCAATCTTCCCCCTAGAGGACACCTGCACCCTCCTCTAACACTCACACCCCGAGGGGACGGCCCCTCGCACGAACAGGCCCTAGACGGAGGGGCGGGGTCTCTCTCAGGGGAGGGCACCCCCTGTAAGCCTCGGACAAGGGGCGACCGCGGCATCTTCCAGCACTGCAGGCGGAAAGGCCGGCGCAGAAAGCCCCGGGCAGGCCAGGACCACTCAAAGTGGAAGCGGCCTCACCTGGCCCAGCAGGGCTGATGAGGCCCAGGCTCCGCCCCCGGGCCCAGCCTGACCCCGCCCTCCCGTCTGCGCATGCGCAAGGGTGCAGTTCTCAAGGCCGCCGGCAGGGGGCGCGGGTGAGCGGGGGGGTGGTGGTTCGGGGACCCTCAGCCCCCTTGGGGGTAGGGCAACTCTACCCCCATGGGGAATCGGGACGCCCTTCCCCCTCGGGGGAATGGCAAATCTTCCTGCCGGGGCACACCTGCACCCTGCTCCTGCACTCACAGCCCCAGAGCCCGGCCCTGCGCCCGAACACGCCCTAGTAGGAGGGGCGGGGTCACTGTCAGGGGAGGGCAGCCCCTGTAAGCCACGGACAAGCGGCGACCCGGCCTCTTCCAAAACGGCAGGCGGACAGGCCGGCGCGGATATGCCCCGGGCAAGCCAGCAACACTCAAAGGGGAAGCGTCCTCCCCCGCCCAGCAGGGCTGATGAGGCCCAGGCTCCGCGCTCGGCTGGAGCCTAACCCCGCCCACCGACTGCGCATGCGCAAAGGTGCCGTACCCGGGCCGCCGGGAGGGTGGCTGGAGAGCGGGGGTGTGGTTCGGGGACCCTCAGCCCCCTTGGGCTTAGGGGCACCCAAACGCCCATGGGGAATCGAGACCCTATCCCCCTCGGGGGAATGGTCAATCTTCCCCCTAGAGGACACCTGCACCCTCCTCTAACACTCACACCCCGAGGGGACGGCCCCTCGCACGAACAGGCCCTAGACGGAGGGGCGGGGTCTCTCTCAGGGGAGGGCACCCCCTGTAAGCCTCGGACAAGGGGCGACCGCGGCCTCTTCCAGCACTGCAGGCGGAAAGGCCGGCGCAGAAAGCCCCGGGCAGGCCAGGACCACTCAAAGTGGAAGCGGCCTCACCTGGCCCAGCAGGGCTGATGAGGCCCAGGCTCCGCCCCCGGGCCCAGCCTGACCCCGCCCTCCCGTCTGCGCATGCGCAAGGGTGCAGTTCTCAAGGCCGCCGGCAGGGGGCGCGGGTGAGCGGGGGGGTGGTGGTTCGGGGACCCTCAGCCCCCTTGGGGGTAGGGCAACTCTACCCCCATGGGGAATCGGGACCCTCTTCCCCCTCGGGGGAATGGCAAATCTTCCTGCCGGGGCACACCTGCACCCTGCTCCTGCACTCACAGCCCCAGAGCCCGGCCCTGCGCCCGAACACGCCCTAGTAGGAGGGGCGGGGTCACTGTCAGGGGAGGGCAGCCCCTGTAAGCCACGGACAAGCGGCGACCCGGCCTCTTCCAAAACGGCAGGCGGACAGGCCGGCGCGGATATGCCCCGGGCAAGCCGGCAACACTCAAAGGGGAAGCGTCCTCCCCCGCCCAGCAGGGCTGATGAGGCCCAGGCTCCGCGCTCGGCTGGAGCCAAACCCCGCCCACCGACTGCGCATGCGCAAAGGTGCCGTTCCCGGGCCGCCGGGAGGGTGGCTGGAGAGCGGGGGTGTGGTTCGGGGACCCTCAGCCCCCTTGGGCTTAGGGGCACCCAAACGCCCATGGGGAATCGAGACCCTATCCCCCTCGGGGGAATGGTCAATCTTCCCCCTAGAGGACACCTGCACCCTCCTCTAACACTCACACCCCGAGGGGACGGCCCCTCGCACGAACAGGCCCTAGACGGAGGGGCGGGGTCTCTCTCAGGGGAGGGCACCCCCTGTAAGCCTCGGACAAGGGGCGACCGCGGCATCTTCCAGCACTGCAGGCGGAAAGGCCGGCGCAGAAAGCCCCGGGCAGGCCAGGACCACTCAAAGTGGAAGCGGCCTCACCTGGCCCAGCAGGGCTGATGAGGCCCAGGCTCCGCCCCCGGGCCCAGCCTGACCCCGCCCTCCCGTCTGCGCATGCGCAAGGGTGCAGTTCTCAAGGCCGCCGGCAGGGGGCGCGGGTGAGCGGGGGGGTGGTGGTTCGGGGACCCTCAGCCCCCTTGGGGGTAGGGCAACTCTACCCCCATGGGGAATCGGGACCCCCTTCCCCCTCGGGGGAATGGCAAATCTTCCTGCCGGGGCACACCTGCACCCTGCTCCTGCACTCAGAGCCCCAGAGCCCGGCCCTGCGCCCGAACACGCCCTAGTAGGAGGGGCGGGGTCACTGTCAGGGGAGGGCAGCCCCTGTAAGCCACGGACAAGCGGCGACCCGGCCTCTTCCAAAACGGCAGGCGGACAGGCCGGCGCGGATATGCCCCGGGCAAGCCGGCAACACTCAAAGGGGAAGCGTCCTCCCCCGCCCAGCAGGGCTGATGAGGCCCAGGCTCCGGGCTCGGCTGGAGCCTAACCCCGCCCACCGAATGCGCATGCGCAAAGGTGCCGTTCCCGGGCCGCCGGGAGGGTGGCTGGAGAGCGGGGGTGTGGTTCGGGGACCCTCAGCCCCCTTGGGCTTAGGGGCACCCAAACGCCCATGGGGAATCGAGACCCTATCCCCCTCGGGGGAATGGTCAATCTTCCCCCTAGAGGACACCTGCACCCTCCTCTAACACTCACACCCCGAGGGGACGGCCCCTCGCACGAACAGGCCCTAGACGGAGGGGCGGGGTCTCTCTCAGGGGAGGGCACCCCCTGTAAGCCTCGGACAAGGGGCGACCGCGGCCTCTTCCAGCACTGCAGGCGGAAAGGCCGGCGCAGAAAGCCCCGGGCAGGCCAGGACCACTCAAAGTGGAAGCGGCCTCACCTGGCCCAGCAGGGCTGATGAGGCCCAGGCTCCGCCCCCGGGCCCAGCCTGACCCCGCCCTCCCGTCTGCGCATGCGCAAGGGTGCAGTTCTCAAGGCCGCCGGCAGGGGGCGCGGGTGAGCGGGGGGGTGGTGGTTCGGGGACCCTCAGCCCCCTTGGGGGTAGGGCAACTCTACCCCCATGGGGAATCGGGACCCTCCTCCCCCTCGGGGGAATGGCATATCTTCCTGCCGGGGCACACCTGCACCCTGCTCCTGCACTCACAGCCCCAGAGCCCGGCCCTGCGCCCGAACACGCCGTAGTAGGAGGGGCGGGGTCACTGTCAGGGGAGGGCAGCCCCTGTAAGCCACGGACAAGCGGCGACCCGGCCTCTTCTAAAACGGCAGGCGGACAGGCCGGCGCGGATATGCCCCGGGCAAGCCGGCAACACTCAAAGGGGAAGCGTCCTCCCCCGCCCAGCAGGGCTGATGAGGCCCAGGCTCCGCGCTCGGCTGGAGCCTAACCCCGCCCACCGACTGCGCATGCGCAAAGGTGCCGTTCCCGGGCCGTCGGGAGGCTGGCTGGAGAGCGGGGGTGTGGTTCGGGGACCCTCAGCCCCCTTGGGCTTAGGGGCACCCAAAGGCCCATGGGGAATCGAGACCCTATCCCCCTCGGGGGAATGGTCAATCTTCCCCCTAGAGGACACCTGCACCCTCCTCTAACACTCACACCCCGAGGGGACGGCCCCTCGCACGAACAGGCCCTAGACGGAGGGGCGGGGTCTCTCTCAGGGGAGGGCACCCCCTGTAAGCCTCGGACAAGGGGCGACCGCGGCCTCTTCCAGCACTGCAGGCGGAAAGGCCGGCGCAGAAAGCCCCGGGCAGGCCAGGACCACTCAAAGTGGAAGCGGCCTCACCTGGCCCAGCAGGGCTGATGAGGCCCAGGCTCCGCCCCCGGGCCCAGCCTGACCCCGCCCTCCCGTCTGCGCATGCGCAAGGGTGCAGTTCTCAAGGCCGCCGGCAGGGGGCGCGGGTGAGCGGGGGGGTGGTGGTTCGGGGACCCTCAGCCCCCTTGGGGGTAGGGCAACTCTACCCCCATGGGGAATCGGGACCCTCTTCCCCCTCGGGGGAATGGCAAATCTTCCTGCCGGGGCACACCTGCACCCTGCTCCTGCACTCACAGCCCCAGAGCCCGGCCCTGCGCCCGAACACGCCCTAGTAGGAGGGGCGGGGTCACTGTCAGGGGAGGGCAGCCCCTGTAAGCCACGGACAAGCGGCGACCCGGCCTCTTCCAAAACGGCAGGCGGACAGGCCGGCGCGGATATGCCCCGGGCAAGCCGGCAACACTCAAAGGGGAAGCGTCCTCCCCCGCCCAGCAGGGCTGATGAGGCCCAGGCTCCGCGCTCGGCTGGAGCCTAACCCCGCCCACCGACTGCGCATGCGCAAAGGTGCCGTTCCCGGGCCGCCGGGAGGCTGGCTGGAGAGCGGGGGTGTGGTTCGGGGACCCTCAGCCCCCTTGGGCTTAGGGGCACCCAAACGCCCATGGGGAATCGAGACCCTATCCCCCTCGGGGGAATGGTCAATCTTCCCCCTAGAGGACACCTGCACCCTCCTCTAACACTCACACCCCGAGGGGACGGCCCCTCGCACGAACAGGCCCTAGACGGAGGGGCGGGGTCTCTCTCAGGGGAGGGCACCCCCTGTAAGCCTCGGACAAGGGGCGACCGCGGCCTCTTCCAGCACTGCAGGCGGAAAGGCCGGCGCAGAAAGCCCCGGGCAGGCCAGGACCACTCAAAGTGGAAGCGGCCTCACCTGGCCCAGCAGGGCTGATGAGGCCCAGGCTCCGCCCCCGGGCCCAGCCTGACCCCGCCCTCCCGTCTGCCCATGCGCAAGGGTGCAGTTCTCAAGGCCGCCGGCAGGGGGCGCGGGTGAGCGGGGGGGTGGTGGTTCGGGGACCCTCAGCCCCCTTGGGGGTAGGGCAACTCTACCCCCATGGGGAATCTGGACCCTCTTCCCCCTCGGGGGAATGGCAAATCTTCCTGCCGGGGCACACCTGCACCCTGCTCCTGCACTCACAGCCCCAGAGCCCGGCCCTGCGCCCGAACACGCCCTAGTCGGAGGGGCGGGGTCACTGTCAGGGGAGGGCAGCCCCTGTAAGCCACGGACAAGCGGCGACCCGGCCTCTTCCAAAACGGCAGGCGGACAGGCCGGCGCGGATATGCCCCGGGCAAGCCGGCAACACTCAAAGGGGAAGCGTCCTCCCCCGCCCAGCAGGGCTGATGAGGCCCAGGCTCCGCGCTCGGCTGGAGCCTAACCCCGCCCACCGACTGCGCATGCGCAAAGGTGCCGTTCCCGGGCCGCCGGGAGGGTGGCTGGAGAGCGGGGGTGTGGTTCGGGGACCCTCAGCCCCCTTGGGCTTAGGGGCACCCAAACGCCCATGGGGAATCGAGACCCTATCCCCCTCGGGGGAATGGTCAATCTTCCCCCTAGAGGACACCTGCACCCTCCTCTAACACTCACACCCCGAGGGGACGGCCCCTCGCACGAACAGGCCCTAGACGGAGGGGCGGGGTCTCTCTCAGGGGAGGGCACCCCCTGTAAGCCTCGGACAAGGGGCGACCGCGGCCTCTTCCAGCACTGCAGGCGGAAAGGCCGGCGCAGAAAGCCCCGGGCAGGCCAGGACCACTCAAAGTGGAAGCGGCCTCACCTGGCCCAGCAGGGCTGATGAGGCCCAGGCTCCGCCCCCGGGCCCAGCCTGACCCCGCCCTCCCGTCTGCGCATGCGCAAGGGTGCAGTTCTCAAGGCCGCCGGCAGGGGGCGCGGGTGAGCGGGGGGGTGGTGGTTCGGGGACCCTCAGCCCCCTTGGGGGTAGGGCAACTCTACCCCCATGGGGAATCGGGACCCCCTTCCCCCTCGGGGGAATGGCAAATCTTCCTGCCGGGGCACACCTGCACCCTGCTCCTGCACTCACAGCCCCAGAGCCCGGCCCTGCGCCCGAACACGCCCTAGTAGGAGGGGCGGGGTCACTGTCAGGGGAGGGCAGCCCCTGTAAGCCACGGACAAGCGGCGACCCGGCCTCTTCCAAAACGGCAGGCGGACAGGCCGGCGCGGATATGCCCCGGGCAAGCCGGCAACACTCAAAGGGGAAGCGTCCTCCCCCGCCCAGCAGGGCTGATGAGGCCCAGGCTCCGCGCTCGGCTGGAGCCTAACCCCGCCCACCGACTGCGCATGCGCAAAGGTGCCGTTCCCGGGCCGCCGGGAGGGTGGCTGGAGAGCGGGGGTGTGGTTCGGGGACCCTCAGCCCCCTTGGGCTTAGGGGCACCCAAACGCCCATGGGGAATCGAGACCCTATCCCCCTCGGGGGAATGGTTAATCTTCCCCCTAGAGGACACCTGCACCCTCCTCTAACACTCACACCCCGAGGGGAGGGCCCCTCGCACGAACAGGCCCTAGACGGAGGGGCGGGGTCTCTCTCAGGGGAGGGCACCCCCTGTAAGCCTCGGACAAGGGGCGACCGCGGCCTCTTCCAGCACTGCAGGCGGAAAGGCCGGCGCAGAAAGCCCCGGGCAGGCCAGGACCACTCAAAGTGGAAGCGGCCTCACCTGGCCCAGCAGGGCTGATGAGGCCCAGGCTCCGCCCCCGGGCCCAGCCTGACCCCGCCCTCCCGTCTGCGCATGGGCAAGGGTGCAGTTCTCAAGGCCGCCGGCAGGGGGCGCGGGTGAGCGGGGGGGTGGTGGTTCGGGGACCCTCAGCCCCCTTGGGGGTAGGGCAACTCTACCCCCATGGGGAGTCGGGACCCCCTTCCCCCTCGGGGGAATGGCAAATCTTCCTGCCGGGGCACACCTGCACCCTGCTCCTGCACTCACAGCCCCAGAGCCCGGCCCTGCGCCCGAACACGCCCTAGTAGGAGGGGCGGGGTCACTGTCAGGGGAGGGCAGCCCCTGTAAGCCACGGACAAGCGGCGACCCGGCCTCTTCCAAAACGGCAGGCGGACAGGCCGGCGCGGATATGCCCCGGGCAAGCCGGCAACACTCAAAGGGGAAGCGTCCTCCCCCGCCCAGCAGGGCTGATGAGGCCCAGGCTCCGCGCTCGGCTGGAGCCTAACCCCGCCCACCGACTGCGCATGCGCAAAGGTGCCGTTCCCGGGCCGCCGGGAGGGTGGCTGGAGAGCGGGGGTGTGGTTCGGGGACCCTCAGCCCCCTTGGGCTTAGGGGCACCCAAACGCCCATGGGGAATCGAGACCCTATCCCCCTCGGGGGAATGGTCAATCTTCCCCCTAGAGGACACCTGCACCCTCCTCTAACACTCACACCCCGAGGGGAGGGCCCCTCGCACGAACAGGCCCTAGACGGAGGGGCGGGGTCTCTCTCAGGGGAGGGCACCCCCTGTAAGCCTCGGACAAGGGGCGACCGCGGCCTCTTCCAGCACTGCAGGCGGAAAGGCCGGCGCAGAAAGCCCCGGGCAGGCCAGGACCACTCAAAGTGGAAGCGGCCTCACCTGGCCCAGCAGGGCTGATGAGGCCCAGGTTCCGCCCCCGGGCCCAGCCTGACCCCGCCCTCCCGTCTGCGCATGCGCAAGGGTGCAGTTCTCAAGGCCGCCGGCAGGGGGCGCGGGTGAGCGGGGGGGTGGTGGTTCGGGGACCCTCAGCCCCCTTGGGGGTAGGGCAACTCTACCCCCATGGGGAATCGGGACCCCCTTCCCCCTCGGGGGAATGGCAAATCTTCCTGCCGGGGCACACCTGCACCCTGCTCCTGCACTCACAGCCCCAGAGCCCGGCCCTGCGCCCGAACACGCCCTAGTAGGAGGGGCGGGGTCACTGTCAGGGGAGGGCAGCCCCTGTAAGCCACGGACAAGCGGCGACCCGGCCTCTTCCAAAACGGCAGGCGGACAGGCCGGCGCGGATATGCCCCGGGCAAGCCGGCAACACTCAAAGGGGAAGCCTCCTCCCCCGCCCAGCAGGGCTGATGAGGCCCAGGCTCCGCGTTCGGCTGGAGCCTAACCCCGCCCACCGACTGCGCATGCGCAAAGTGCCGTTCCCGGGCCGCCGGGAGGGTGGCTGGAGAGCGGGGGTGTGGTTCGGGGACCCTCAGCCCCCTTGGGCTTAGGGGCACCCAAACGCCCATGGGGAATCGAGACCCTATCCCCCTCGGGGGAATGGTCAATCTTCCCCCTAGAGGACACCTGCACCCTCCTCTAACACTCACACCCCGAGGGGACGGCCCCTCGCACGAACAGGCCCTAGACGGAGGGGCGGGGTCTCTCTCAGGGGAGGGCACCCCCTGTAAGCCTCGGACAAGGGGCGACCGCGGCCTCTTCCAGCACTGCAGGCGGAAAGGCCGGCGCAGAAAGCCCCGGGCAGGCCAGGACCACTCAAAGTGGAAGCGGCCTCACCTGGCCCAGCAGGGCTGATGAGGCCCAGGCTCCGCCCCCGGGCCCAGCCTGACCCCGCCCTCCCGTCTGCGCATGCGCAAGGGTGCAGTTCTCAAGGCCGCCGGCAGGGGGCGCGGGTGAGCGGGGGGGTGGTGGTTCGGGGACCCTCAGCCCCCTTGGGGGTAGGGCAACTCTACCCCCATGGGGAATCGGGACCCTCCTCCCCCTCGGGGGAATGGCAAATCTTCCTGCCGGGGCACACCTGCACCCTGCTCCTGCACTCACAGCCCCAGAGCCCGGCCCTGCGCCCGAACACGCCCTAGTAGGAGGGGCGGGGTCACTGTCAGGGGAGGGCAGCCCCTGTAAGCCACGGACAAGCGGCGACCCGGCCTCTTCCAAAACGGCAGGCGGACAGGCCGGCGCGGATATGCCCCGGGCAAGCCGGCAACACTCAAAGGGGAAGCGTCCTCCCCCGCCCAGCAGGGCTGATGAGGCCCAGGCTCCGCGCTCGGCTGGAGCCTAACCCCGCCCACCGACTGCGCATGCGCAAAGGTGCCGTTCCCGGGCCGCCGGGAGGGTGGCTGGAGAGCGGGGGTGTGGTTCGGGGACCCTCAGCCCCCTTGGGCTTAGGGGCACCCAAACGCCCATGGGGAATCGAGACCCTATCCCCCTCGGGGGAATGGTCAATCTTCCCCCTAGAGGACACCTGCACCCTCCTCTAACACTCACACCCCGAGGGGACGGCCCCTCGCACGAACAGGCCCTAGACGGAGGGGCGGGGTCTCTCTCAGGGGAGGGCACCCCCTGTAAGCCTCGGACAAGGGGCGACCGCGGCCTCTTCCAGCACTGCAGGCGGAAAGGCCGGCGCAGAAAGCCCCGGGCAGGCCAGGACCACTCAAAGTGGAAGCGGCCTCACCTGGCCCAGCAGGGCTGATGAGGCCCAGGCTCCGCCCCCGGGCCCAGCCTGACCCCGCCCTCCCGTCTGCGCATGCGCAAGGGTGCAGTTCTCAAGGCCGCCGGCAGGGGGCGCGGGTGAGCGGGGGGGTGGTGGTTCGGGGACCCTCAGCCCCCTTGGGGGTAGGGCAACTCTACCCCCATGGGGAATCGGGACCCTCTTCCCCCTCGGGGGAATGGCAAATCTTCCTGCCGGGGCACACCTGCACCCTGCTCCTGCACTCACAGCCCCAGAGCCCGGCCCTGCGCCCGAACACGCCCTAGTAGGAGGGGCGGGGTCACTGTCAGGGGAGGGCAGCCCCTGTAAGCCACGGACAAGCGGCGACCCGGCCTCTTCCAAAACGGCAGGCGGACAGGCCGGCGCGGATATGCCCCGGGCAAGCCGGCAACACTCAAAGGGGAAGCGTCCTCCCCCGCCCAGCAGGGCTGATGAGGCCCAGGCTCCGCGCTCGGCTGGAGCCTAACCCCGCCCACCGACTGCGCATGCGCAAAGGTGCCGTTCCCGGGCCGCCGGGAGGCTGGCTGGAGAGCGGGGGTGTGGTTCGGGGACCCTCAGCCCCCTTGGGCTTAGGGGCACCCAAACGCCCATGGGGAATCGAGACCCTATCCCCCTCGGGGGAATGGTCAATCTTCCCCCTAGAGGACACCTGCACCCTCCTCTAACACTCACACCCCGAGGGGACGGCCCCTCGCACGAACAGGCCCTAGACGGAGGGGCGGGGTCTCTCTCAGGGGAGGGCACCCCCTGTAAGCCTCGGACAAGGGGCGACCGCGGCCTCTTCCAGCACTGCAGGCGGAAAGGCCGGCGCAGAAAGCCCCGGGCAGGCCAGGACCACTCAAAGTGGAAGCGGCCTCACCTGGCCCAGCAGGGCTGATGAGGCCCAGGCTCCGCCCCCGGGCCCAGCCTGACCCCGCCCTCCCGTCTGCGCATGCGCAAGGGTGCAGTTCTCAAGGCCGCCGGCAGGGGGCGCGGGTGAGCGGGGGGGTGGTGGTTCGGGGACCCTCAGCCCCCTTGGGGGTAGGGCAACTCTACCCCCATGGGGAATCGGGACCCCCTTCCCCCTCGGGGGAATGGCAAATCTTCCTGCCGGGGCACACCTGCACCCTGCTCCTGCACTCACAGCCCCAGAGCCCGGCCCTGCGCCCGAACACGCCCTAGTAGGAGGGGCGGGGTCACTGTCAGGGGAGGGCAGCCCCTGTAAGCCACGGACAAGCGGCGACCCGGCCTCTTCCAAAACGGCAGGCGGACAGGCCGGCGCGGATATGCCCCGGGCAAGCCGGCAACACTCAAAGGGGAAGCGTCCTCCCCCGCCCAGCAGGGCTGATGAGGCCCAGGCTCCGCGCTCGGCTGGAGCCTAACCCCGCCCACCGACTGCGCATGCGCAAAGGTGCCGTTCCCGGGCCGCCGGGAGGGTGGCTGGAGAGCGGGGGTGTGGTTCGGGGACCCTCAGCCCCCTTGGGCTTAGGGGCACCCAAACGCCCATGGGGAATCGAGACCCTATCCCCCTCGGGGGAATGGTTAATCTTCCCCCTAGAGGACACCTGCACCCTCCTCTAACACTCACACCCCGAGGGGAGGGCCCCTCGCACGAACAGGCCCTAGACGGAGGGGCGGGGTCTCTCTCAGGGGAGGGCACCCCCTGTAAGCCTCGGACAAGGGGCGACCGCGGCCTCTTCCAGCACTGCAGGCGGAAAGGCCGGCGCAGAAAGCCCCGGGCAGGCCAGGACCACTCAAAGTGGAAGCGGCCTCACCTGGCCCAGCAGGGCTGATGAGGCCCAGGCTCCGCCCCCGGGCCCAGCCTGACCCCGCCCTCCCGTCTGCGCATGGGCAAGGGTGCAGTTCTCAAGGCCGCCGGCAGGGGGCGCGGGTGAGCGGGGGGGTGGTGGTTCGGGGACCCTCAGCCCCCTTGGGGGTAGGGCAACTCTACCCCCATGGGGAGTCGGGACCCCCTTCCCCCTCGGGGGAATGGCAAATCTTCCTGCCGGGGCACACCTGCACCCTGCTCCTGCACTCACAGCCCCAGAGCCCGGCCCTGCGCCCGAACACGCCCTAGTAGGAGGGGCGGGGTCACTGTCAGGGGAGGGCAGCCCCTGTAAGCCACGGACAAGCGGCGACCCGGCCTCTTCCAAAACGGCAGGCGGACAGGCCGGCGCGGATATGCCCCGGGCAAGCCGGCAACACTCAAAGGGGAAGCGTCCTCCCCCGCCCAGCAGGGCTGATGAGGCCCAGGCTCCGCGCTCGGCTGGAGCCTAACCCCGCCCACCGACTGCGCATGCGCAAAGGTGCCGTTCCCGGGCCGCCGGGAGGCTGGCTGGAGAGCGGGGGTGTGGTTCGGGGACCCTCAGCCCCCTTGGGCTTAGGGGCACCCAAACGCCCATGGGGAATCGAGACCCTATCCCCCTCGGGGGAATGGTCAATCTTCCCCCTAGAGGACACCTGCACCCTCCTCTAACACTCACACCCCGAGGGGACGGCCCCTCGCACGAACAGGCCCTAGACGGAGGGGCGGGGTCTCTCTCAGGGGAGGGCACCCCCTGTAAGCCTCGGACAAGGGGCGACCGCGGCCTCTTCCAGCACTGCAGGCGGAAAGGCCGGCGCAGAAAGCCCCGGGCAGGCCAGGACCACTCAAAGTGGAAGCGGCCTCACCTGGCCCAGCAGGGCTGATGAGGCCCAGGCTCCGCCCCCGGGCCCAGCCTGACCCCGCCCTCCCGTCTGCGCATGCGCAAGGGTGCAGTTCTCAAGGCCGCCGGCAGGGGGCGCGGGTGAGCGGGGGGGTGGTGGTTCGAGGACCCTCAGCCCCCTTGGGGGTAGGGCAACTCTACCCCCATGGGGAATCGGGACCCTCTTCCCCCTCGGGGGAATGGCAAATCTTCCTGCCGGGGCACACCTGCACCCTGCTCCTGCACTCACAGCCCCAGAGCCCGGCCCTGCGCCCGAATACGCCCTAGTAGGAGGGGCGGGGTCACTGTCAGGGGAGGGCAGCCCCTGTAAGCCACGGACAAGCGGCGACCCGGCCTCTTCCAAAACGGCAGGCGGACAGGCCGGCGCGGATATGCCCCGGGCAAGCCGGCAACACTCAAAGGGGAAGCGTCCTCCCCCGCCCAGCAGGGCTGATGAGGCCCAGGCTCCGCGCTCGGCTGGAGCCTAACCCCGCCCACCGACTGCGCATGCGCAAAGGTGCCGTTCCCGGGCCGCCGGGAGGCTGGCTGGAGAGCGGGGGTGTGGTTCGGGGACCCTCAGCCCCCTTGGGCTTAGGGGCACCCAAACGCCCATGGGGAATCGAGACCCTATCCCCCTCGGGGGAATGGTCAATCTTCCCCCTAGAGGACACCTGCACCCTCCTCTAACACTCACACCCCGAGGGGACGGCCCCTCGCACGAACAGGCCCTAGACGGAGGGGCGGGGTCTCTCTCAGGGGAGGGCACCCCCTGTAAGCCTCGGACAAGGGGCGACCGCGGCCTCTTCCAGCACTGCAGGCGGAAAGGCCGGCGCAGAAAGCCCCGGGCAGGCCAGGACCACTCAAAGTGGAAGCGGCCTCACCTGGCCCAGCAGGGCTGATGAGGCCCAGGCTCCGCCCCCGGGCCCAGCCTGACCCCGCCCTCCCGTCTGCGCATGCGCAAGGGTGCAGTTCTCAAGGCCGCCGGCAGGGGGCGCGGGTGAGCGGGGGGGTGGTGGTTCGGGGACCCTCAGCCCCCTTGGGGGTAGGGCAACTCTACCCCCATGGGGAGTCGGGACCCCCTTCCCCCTCGGGGGAATGGCAAATCTTCCTGCCGGGGCACACCTGCACCCTGCTCCTGCACTCACAGCCCCAGAGCCCGGCCCTGCGCCCGAACACGCCCTAGTAGGAGGGGCGGGGTCACTGTCAGGGGAGGGCAGCCCCTGTAAGCCACGGACAAGCGGCGACCCGGCCTCTTCCAAAACGGCAGGCGGACAGGCCGGCGCGGATATGCCCCGGGCAAGCCGGCAACACTCAAAGGGGAAGCGTCCTCCCCCGCCCAGCAGGGCTGATGAGGCCCAGGCTCCGCGCTCGGCTGGAGCCTAACCCCGCCCACCGACTGCGCATGCGCAAAGGTGCCGTTCCCGGGCCGCCGGGAGGGTGGCTGGAGAGCGGGGGTGTGGTTCGGGGACCCTCAGCCCCCTTGGGCTTAGGGGCACCCAAACGCCCATGGGGAATCGAGACCCTATCCCCCTCGGGGGAATGGTCAATCTTCCCCCTAGAGGACACCTGCACCCTCCTCTAACACTCACACCCCGAGGGGAGGGCCCCTCGCACGAACAGGCCCTAGACGGAGGGGCGGGGTCTCTCTCAGGGGAGGGCACCCCCTGTAAGCCTCGGACAAGGGGCGACCGCGGCCTCTTCCAGCACTGCAGGCGGAAAGGCCGGCGCAGAAAGCCCCGGGCAGGCCAGGACCACTCAAAGTGGAAGCGGCCTCACCTGGCCCAGCAGGGCTGATGAGGCCCAGGCTCCGCCCCCGGGCCCAGCCTGACCCCGCCCTCCCGTCTGCGCATGCGCAAGGGTGCAGTTCTCAAGGCCGCCGGCAGGGGGCGCGGGTGAGCGGGGGGGTGGTGGTTCGGGGACCCTCAGCCCCCTTGGGGGTAGGGCAACTCTACCCCCATGGGGAATCGGGACCCCCTTCCCCCTCGGGGGAATGGCAAATCTTCCTGCCGGGGCACACCTGCACCCTGCTCCTGCACTCACAGCCCCAGAGCCCGGCCCTGCGCCCGAACACGCCCTAGTAGGAGGGGCGGGGTCACTGTCAGGGGAGGGCAGCCCCTGTAAGCCACGGACAAGCGGCGACCCGGCCTCTTCCAAAACGGCAGGCGGACAGGCCGGCGCGGATATGCCCCGGGCAAGCCGGCAACACTCAAAGGGGAAGCGTCCTCCCCCGCCCAGCAGGGCTGATGAGGCCCAGGCTCCGCGCTCGGCTGGAGCCTAACCCCGCCCACCGACTGCGCATGCGCAAAGTGCCGTTCCCGGGCCGCCGGGAGGGTGGCTGGAGAGCGGGGGTGTGGTTCGGGGACCCTCAGCCCCCTTGGGCTTAGGGGCACCCAAACGCCCATGGGGAATCGAGACCCTATCCCCCTCGGGATTGACCATTCGGTCAATCTTCCCCCTAGAGGACACCTGCACCCTCCTCTAACACTCACACCCCGAGGGGACGGCCCCTCGCACGAACAGGCCCTAGACGGAGGGGCGGGGTCTCTCTCAGGGGAGGGCACCCCCTGTAAGCCTCGGACAAGGGGCGACCGCGGCCTCTTCCAGCACTGCAGGCGGAAAGGCCGGCGCAGAAAGCCCCGGGCAGGCCAGGACCACTCAAAGTGGAAGCGGCCTCACCTGGCCCAGCAGGGCTGATGAGGCCCAGGCTCCGCCCCCGGGCCCAGCCTGACCCCGCCCTCCCGTCTGCGCATGCGCAAGGGTGCAGTTCTCAAGGCCGCCGGCAGGGGGCGCGGGTGAGCGGGGGGGTGGTGGTTCGGGGACCCTCAGCCCCCTTGGGGGTAGGGCAACTCTACCCCCATGGGGAATCGGGACCCCCTTCCCCCTCGGGGGAATGGCAAATCTTCCTGCCGGGGCACACCTGCACCCTGCTCCTGCACTCACAGCCCCAGAGCCCGGCCCTGCGCCCGAACACGCCCGAGTAGGAGGGGCGGGGTCACTGTCAGGGGAGGGCAGCCCCTGTAAGCCACGGACAAGCGGCGACCCGGCCTCTTCCAAAACGGCAGGCGGACAGGCCGGCGCGGATATGCCCCGGGCAAGCCGGCAACACTCAAAGGGGAAGCGTCCTCCCCCGCCCAGCAGGGCTGATGAGGCCCAGGCTCCGCGCTCGGCTGGAGCCTAACCCCGCCCACCGACTGCGCATGCGCAAAGGTGCCGTTCCCGGGCCGCCGGGAGGGTGGCTGGAGAGCGGGGGTGTGGTTCGGGGACCCTCAGCCCCCTTGGGCTTAGGGGCACCCAAACGCCCATGGGGAATCGAGACCCTATCCCCCTCGGGGGAATGGTCAATCTTCCCCCTAGAGGACACCTGCACCCTCCTCTAACACTCACACCCCGAGGGGAGGGCCCCTCGCACGAACAGGCCCTAGACGGAGGGGCGGGGTCTCTCTCAGGGGAGGGCACCCCCTGTAAGCCTCGGACAAGGGGCGACCGCGGCCTCTTCCAGCACTGCAGGCGGAAAGGCCGGCGCAGAAAGCCCCGGGCAGGCCAGGACCACTCAAAGTGGAAGCGGCCTCACCTGGCCCAGCAGGGCTGATGAGGCCCAGGCTCCGCCCCCGGGCCCAGCCTGACCCCGCCCTCCCGTCTGCGCATGCGCAAGGGTGCAGTTCTCAAGGCCGCCGGCAGGGGGCGCGGGTGAGCGGGGGGGTGGTGGTTCGGGGACCCTCAGCCCCCTTGGGGGTAGGGCAACTCTACCCCCATGGGGAATCGGGACCCTCCTCCCCCTCGGGGGAATGGCAAATCTTCCGGCCGGGGCACACCTGCACCCTGCTCCTGCACTCACAGCCCCAGAGCCCGGCCCTGCGCCCGAACACGCCCTAGTAGGAGGGGCGGGGTCACTGTCAGGGGAGGGCAGCCCCTGTAAGCCACGGACAAGCGGCGACCCGGCCTCTTCCAAAACGGCAGGCGGACAGGCCGGCGCGGATATGCCCCGGGCAAGCCGGCAACACTCAAAGGGGAAGCGTCCTCCCCCGCCCAGCAGGGCTGATGAGGCCCAGGCTCCGCGCTCGGCTGGAGCCTAACCCCGCCCACCGACTGCGCATGCGCAAAGGTGCCGTTCCCGGGCCGCCGGGAGGGTGGCTGGAGAGCGGGGGTGTGGTTCGGGGACCCTCAGCCCCCTTGGGCTTAGGGGCACCCAAACGCCCATGGGGAATCGAGACCCTATCCCCCTCGGGGGAATGGTCAATCTTCCCCCTAGAGGACACCTGCACCCTCCTCTAACACTCACACCCCGAGGGGAGGGCCCTTCGCACGAACAGGCCCTAGACGGAGGGGCGGGGTCTCTCTCAGGGGAGGGCACCCCCTGTAAGCCTCGGACAAGGGGCGACCGCGGCCTCTTCCAGCACTGCAGGCGGAAAGGCCGGCGCAGAAAGCCCCGGGCAGGCCAGGACCACTCAAAGTGGAAGCGGCCTCACCTGGCCCAGCAGGGCTGATGAGGCCCAGGCTCCGCCCCCGGGCCCAGCCTGACCCCGCCCTCCCGTCTGCGCATGCGCAAGGGTGCAGTTCTCAAGGCCGCCGGCAGGGGGCGCGGGTGAGCGGGGGGGTGGTGGTTCGGGGACCCTCAGCCCCCTTGGGGGTAGGGCAACTCTACCCCCATGGGGAATCGGGACCCTCCTCCCCCTCGGGGGAATGGCAAATCTTCCGGCCGGGGCACACCTGCACCCTGCTCCTGCACTCACAGCCCCAGAGCCCGGCCCTGCGCCCGAACACGCCCTAGTAGGAGGGGCGGGGTCACTGTCAGGGGAGGGCAGCCCCTGTAAGCCACGGACAAGCGGCGACCCGGCCTCTTCCAAAACGGCAGGCGGACAGGCCGGCGCGGATATGCCCCGGGCAAGCCGGCAACACTCAAAGGGGAAGCGTCCTCCCCCGCCCAGCAGGGCTGATGAGGCCCAGGCTCCGCGCTCGGCTGGAGCCTAACCCCGCCCACCGACTGCGCATGCGCAAAGGTGCCCTTCCCGGGCTGCCGGGAGGGTGGCTGGAGAGCGGGGGTGTGGTTCGGGGACCCTCAGCCCCCTTGGGCTTAGGGGCACCCAAACGCCCATGGGGAATCGAGACCCTATCCCCCTCGGGGGAATGGTCAATCTTCCCCCTAGAGGACACCTGCACCCTCCTCTAACACTCACACCCCGAGGGGACGGCCCCTCGCACGAACAGGCCCTAGACGGAGGGGCGGGGTCTCTCTCAGGGGAGGGCACCCCCTGTAAGCCTCGGACAAGGGGCGACCGCGGCCTCTTCCAGCACTGCAGGCGGAAAGGCCGGCGCAGAAAGCCCCGGGCAGGCCAGGACCACTCAAAGTGGAAGCGGCCTCACCTGGCCCAGCAGGGCTGATGAGGCCCAGGCTCCGCCCCCGGGCCCAGCCTGACCCCGCCCTCCCGTCTATGCATGGGCAAGGGTGCAGTTCTCAAGGCCGCCGGCAGGGGGCGCGGGTGAGCGGGGGGGTGGTGGTTCGGGGACCCTCAGCCCCCTTGGGGGTAGGGCAACTCTACCCCCATGGGGAGTCGGGACCCCCTTCCCCCTCGGGGGAATGGCAAATCTTCCTGCCGGGGCACACCTGCACCCTGCTCCTGCACTCACAGCCGCAGAGCCCGGCCCTGCGCCCGAACACGCCCTAGTAGGAGGGGCGGGGTCACTGTCAGGGGAGGGCAGCCCCTGTAAGCCACGGACAAGCGGCGACCCGGCCTCTTCCAAAACGGCAGGCGGACAGGCCGGCGCGGATATGCCCCGGGCAAGCCGGCAACACTCAAAGGGGAAGCGTCCTCCCCCGCCCAGCAGGGCTGATGAGGCCCAGGCTCCGCGCTCGGCTGGAGCCTAACCCCGCCCACCGACTGCGCATGCGCAAAGGTGCCGTTCCCGGGCCGCCGGGAGGGTGGCTGGAGAGCGGGGGTGTGGTTCGGGGACCCTCAGCCCCCTTGGGCTTAGGGGCACCCAAACGCCCATGGGGAATCGAGACCCTATCCCCCTCGGGGGAATGGTCAATCTTCCCCCTAGAGGACACCTGCACCCTCCTCTAACACTCACACCCCGAGGGGAGGGCCCCTCGCACGAACAGGCCCTAGACGGAGGGGCGGGGTCTCTCTCAGGGGAGGGCACCCCCTGTAAGCCTCGGACAAGGGGCGACCGCGGCCTCTTCCAGCACTGCAGGCGGAAAGGCCGGCGCAGAAAGCCCCGGGCAGGCCAGGACCACTCAAAGTGGAAGCGGCCTCACCTGGCCCAGCAGGGCTGATGAGGCCCAGGCTCCGCCCCCGGGCCCAGCCTGACCCCGCCCTCCCGTCTGCGCATGCGCAAGGGTGCAGTTCTCAAGGCCGCCGGCAGGGGGCGCGGGTGAGCGGGGGGGTGGTGGTTCGGGGACCCTCAGCCCCCTTGGGGGTAGGGCAACTCTACCCCCATGGGGAATCGGGACCCCCTTCCCCCTCGGGGGAATGGCAAATCTTCCTGCCGGGGCACACCTGCACCCTGCTCCTGCACTCACAGCCCCAGAGCCAAGCCCTGCGCCCGAACACGCCCTAGTAGGAGGGGCGGGGTCACTGTCAGGGGAGGGCAGCCCCTGTAAGCCACGGACAAGCGGCGAACCGGCCTCTTCCAAAACGGCAGGCGGACAGGCCGGCGCGGATATGCCCCGGGCAAGCCGGCAACACTCAAAGGGGAAGCGTCCTCCCCCGCCCAGCAGGGCTGATGAGGCCCAGGCTCCGCGCTCGGCTGGAGCCTAACCCCGCCCACCGACTGCGCATGCGCAAAGGTGCCGTTCCCGGGCCGCCGGGAGGGTGGCTGGAGAGCGGGGGTGTGGTTCGGGGACCCTCAGCCCCCTTGGGCTTAGGGGCACCCAAACGCCCATGGGGAATCGAGACCCTATCCCCCTCGGGGGAATGGTCAATCTTCCCCCTAGAGGACACCTGCACCCTCCTCTAACACTCACACCCCGAGGGGAGGGCCCCTCGCACGAACAGGCCCTAGACGGAGGGGCGGGGTCTCTCTCAGGGGAGGGCACCCCCTGTAAGCCTCGGACAAGGGGCGACCGCGGCCTCTTCCAGCACTGCAGGCGGAAAGGCCGGCGCAGAAAGCCCCGGGCAGGCCAGGACCACTCAAAGTGGAAGCGGCCTCACCTGGCCCAGCAGGGCTGATGAGGCCCAGGCTCCGCCCCCGGGCCCAGCCTGACCCCGCCCTCCCGTCTGCGCATGCGCAAGAGTGCAGTTCTCAAGGCCGCCGGCAGGGGGCGCGGGTGAGCGGGGGGGTGGTGGTTCGGGGACCCTCAGCCCCCTTGGGGGTAGGGCAACTCTACCCCCATGGGGAATCGGGACCCTCCTCCCCCTCGGGGGAATGGCAAATCTTCCGGCCGGGGCACACCTGCACCCTGCTCCTGCACTCACAGCCCCAGAGCCCGGCCCTGCGCCCGAACACGCCCTAGTAGGAGGGGCGGGGTCACTGTCAGGGGAGGGCAGCCCCTGTAAGCCACGGACAAGCGGCGACCCGGCCTCTTCCAAAACGGCAGGCGGACAGGCCGGCGCGGATATGCCCCGGGCAAGCCGGCAACACTCAAAGGGGAAGCGTCCTCCCCTGCCCAGCAGGGCATATGAGGCCCAGGCTCCGCGCTCGGCTGGAGCCAAACCCCGCCCACCGACTGCGCATGCGTAAAGGTGCCGTTCCCGGGCCGCCGGGAGGGTGGCTGGAGAGCGGGTGTGTGGTTCGGGGACCCTCAGCCCCCTTGGGCTTAGGGGCACCCAAACGCCCATGGGGAATCGAGACCCTATCCCCCTCGGGGGAATGGTCAATCTTCCCCCTAGAGGACACCTGCACCCTCCTCTAACACTCACACCCCGAGGGGACGGCCCCTCGCACGAACAGGCCCTAGTCGGAGGGGCGGGGTCTCTCTCAGGGGAGGGCACCCCCTGTAAGCCTCGGACAAGGGGCGACCGCGGCCTCTTCCAGCACTGCAGGCGGAAAGGCCGGCGCAGAAAGCCCCGGGCAGGCCAGGGCCGCTCAAAGTGGAAGCGGCCTCACCTGGCCCAGCAGGGCTGATGAGGCCCAGGCTCCGCCCCCGGGCCCAGCCTGACCCCGCCCTCCCGTCTGCGCATGCGCAAGGGTGCAGTTCTCAAGGCCGCCGGCAGGGGGCGCGGGTGAGCGGGGGGGTGGTGGTTCGGGGACCCTCAGCCCCCTTGGGGGTAGGGCAACTCTACCCCCATGGGGAATCGGGACCCTCCTCCCCCTCGGGGGAATGGCAAATCTTCCGGCCGGGGCACACCTGCACCCTGCTCCTGCACTCACAGCCCCAGAGCCCGGCCCTGCGCCCGAACACGCCCTAGTAGGAGGGGCGGGGTCACTGTCAGGGGAGGGCAGCCCCTGTAAGCCACGGACAAGCGGCGACCCGGCCTCTTCCAAAACGGCAGGCGGACAGGCCGGCGCGGATATGCCCCGGGCAAGCCGGCAACACTCAAAGGGGAAGCGTCCTCCCCCGCCCAGCAGGGCTGATGAGGCCCAGGCTCCGCGCTCGGCTGGAGCCAAACCCCGCCCACCGACTGCGCATGCGCAAAGGTGCCGTTCCCGGGCCGCCGGGAGGGTGGCTGGAGAGCGGGGGTGTGGTTCGGGGACCCTCAGCCCCCTTGGGCTTAGGGGCACCCAAACGCCCATGGGGAATCGAGACCCTATCCCCCTCGGGGGAATGGTCAATCTTCCCCCTAGAGGACACCTGCACCCTCCTCTAACACTCACACCCCGAGGGGACGGCCCCTCGCACGAACAGGCCCTAGACGGAGGGGCGGGGTCTCTCTCAGGGGAGGGCACCCCCTGTAAGCCTCGGACAAGGGGCGACCGCGGCCTCTTCCAGCACTGCAGGCGGAAAGGCCGGCGCAGAAAGCCCCGGGCAGGCCAGGACCGCTCAAAGTGGAAGCGGCCTCACCTCGCCCAGCAGGGCTGATGAGGCCCAGGCTCCGCCCCCGGGCCCAGCCTGATCCCGCCCTCCCGTCTGCGCATGCGCAAGGGTGCAGTTCTCAAGGCCGCCGGCAGGGGGCGCGGGTGAGCGGGGGTTGGTGGTTCGGGGACCCTCAGCCCCCTTGGGGGTAGGGCAACTCTACCCCCATGGGGAATCGGGACCCCCTTCCCCCTCGGGGGAATGGCAAATCTTCCTGCCGGGGCACACCTGCACCCTGCTCCTGCACTCACAGCCCCAGAGCCCGGCCCTGCGCCCGAACACGCCCTAGTAGGAGGGGCGGGGTCACTGTCAGGGGAGGGCAGCCCCTGTAAGCCACGGACAAGCGGCGACCCGGCCTCTTCCAAAACGGCAGGCGGACAGGCCGGCGCGGATATGCCCCGGGCAAGCCGGCAACACTCAAAGGGGAAGCGTCCTCCCCCGCCCAGCAGGGCTGATGAGGCCCAGGCTCCGCGCTCGGCTGGAGCCAAACCCCGCCCACCGACTGCGCATGCGTAAAGGTGCCGTTCCCGGGCCGCCGGGAGGGTGGCTGGAGAGCGGGTGTGTGGTTCGGGGACCCTCAGCCCCCTTGGGCTTAGGGGCACCCAAACGCCCATGGGGAATCGAGACCCTATCCCCCTCGGGGGAATGGTCAATCTTCCCCCTAGAGGACACCTGCACCCTCCTCTAACACTCACACCCCGAGGGGACGGCCCCTCGCACGAACAGGCCCTAGTCGGAGGGGCGGGGTCTCTCTCAGGGGAGGGCACCCCCTGTAAGCCTCGGACAAGGGGCGACCGCGGCCTCTTCCAGCACTGCAGGCGGAAAGGCCGGCGCAGAAAGCCCCGGGCAGGCCAGGGCCGCTCAAAGTGGAAGCGGCCTCACCTGGCCCAGCAGGGCTGATGAGGCCCAGGCTCCGCCCCCGGGCCCAGCCTGACCCCGCCCTCCCGTCTGCGCATGCGCAAGGGTGCAGTTCTCAAGGCCGCCGGCAGGGGGCGCGGGTGAGCGGGGGGGTGGTGGTTCGGGGACCCTCAGCCCCCTTGGGGGTAGGGCAACTCTACCCCCATGGGGAATCGGGACCCTCCTCCCCCTCGGGGGAATGGCAAATCTTCCGGCCGGGGCACACCTGCACCCTGCTCCTGCACTCACAGCCCCAGAGCCCGGCCCTGCGCCCGAACACGCCCTAGTAGGAGGGGCGGGGTCACTGTCAGGGGAGGGCAGCCCCTGTAAGCCACGGACAAGCGGCGACCCGGCCTCTTCCAAAACGGCAGGCGGACAGGCCGGCGCGGATATGCCCCGGGCAAGCCAGCAACACTCAAAGGGGAAGCGACCTCCCCCGCCCAGCAGGGCTGATGAGGCCCAGGCTCCGCGCTCGGCTGGAGCCTAACCCCGCCCACCGACTGCGCATGCGCAAAGGTGCAGTTCCCGGGCCGCCGGGAGGGTGGCTGGAGAGCGGGGGTGTGGTTCGGGGACCCTCAGCCCCCTTGGGCTTAGGGGCACCCAAACGCCCATGGGGAATCGAGACCCTATCCCCCTCGGGGGAATGGTCAATCTTCCCCCTAGAGGACACCTGCACCCTCCTCTAACACTCACACCCCGAGGGGACGGCCCCTCGCACGAACAGGCCCTAGACGGAGGGGCGGGGTCTCTCTCAGGGGAGGGCACCCCCTGTAAGCCTCGGACAAGGGGCGACCGCGGTTTCTTCCAGCACTGCAGGCGGAAAGGCCGGCGCAGAAAGCCCCGGGCAGGCCAGGACCACTCAAAGTGGAAGCGGCCTCACCTGGCCCAGCAGGGCTGATGAGGCCCAGGCTCCGCCCCCGGGCCCAGCCTGACCCCGCCCTCCCGTCTGCGCATGCGCAAGGGTGCAGTTCTCAAGGCCGCCGGCAGGGGGCGCGGGTGAGCGGGGGGGTGGTGGTTCGGGGACCCTCAGCCCCCTTGGGGGTAGGGCAACTCTACCCCCATGGGGAATCGGGACCCTCCTCCCCCTCGGGGGAATGGCAAATCTTCCGGCCGGGGCACACCTGCACCCTGCTCCTGCACTCACAGCCCCAGAGCCCGGCCCTGCGCCCGAACACGCCCTAGTAGGAGGGGCGGGGTCACTGTCAGGGGAGGGCAGCCCCTGTAAGCCACGGACAAGCGGCGACCCGGCCTCTTCCAAAACGGCAGGCGGACAGGCCGGCGCGGATATGCCCCGGGCAAGCCGGCAACACTCAAAGGGGAAGCGTCCTCCCCCGCCCAGCAGGGCTGATGAGGCCCAGGCTCCGCGCTCGGCTGGAGCCTAACCCCGCCCACCGACTGCGCATGCGCAAATGTGCCGTTCCCGGGCCGCCGGGAGGGTGGCTGGAGAGCGGGGGTGTGGTTCGGGGACCCTCAGCCCCCTTGGGCTTAGGGGCACCCAAACGCCCATGGGGAATCGAGACCCTATCCCCCTCGGGGGAATGGTCAATCTTCCCCCTAGAGGACACCTGCACCCTCCTCTAACACTCACACCCCGAGGGGACGGCCCCTCGCACGAACAGGCCCTAGACGGAGGGGCGGGGTCTCTCTCAGGGGAGGGCACCCCCTGTAAGCCTCGGACAAGGGGCGACCGCGGCCTCTTCCAGCACTGCAGGCGGAAAGGCCGGCGCAGAAAGCCCCGGGCAGGTCAGGACCGCTCAAAGTGGAAGCGGCCTCACCTGGCCCAGCAGGGCTGATGAGGCCCAGGCTCCGCCCCCGGCCCCAGCCTGACCCCGCCCTCCCGTCTGCGCATGCGCAAGGGTGTAGTTCTCAAGGCCGCCGGCAGGGGGCGCGGGTGAGCGGGGGGGTGGTGGTTCGGGGACCCTCAGCCCCCTTGGGGGTAGGGCAACTCTACCCCCATGGGGAATCGGGACCCTCCTCCCCCTCGGGGGAATGGCAAATCTTCCGGCCGGGGCACACCTGCACCCTGCTCCTGCACTCACAGCCCCAGAGCCCGGCCCTGCGCCCGAACACGCCCTAGTAGGAGGGGCGGGGTCACTGTCAGGGGAGGGCAGCCCCTGTAAGCCACGGACAAGCGGCGACCCGGCCTCTTCCAAAACGGCAGGCGGACAGGCCGGCGCGGATATGCCCCGGGCAAGCCGGCAACACTCAAAGGGGAAGCGTCCTCCCCCGCCCAGCAGGGCTGATGAGGCCCAGGCTCCGCGCTCGGCTGGAGCCTAACCCCGCCCACCGACTGCGCATGCGCAAAGGTGCCGTTCCCGGGCCGCCGGGAGGGTGGCTGGAGAGCGGTGGTGTGGTTCGGGGACCCTCAGCCCCCTTGGGCTTAGGGGCACCCAAACGCCCATGGGGAATCGAGACCCTATCCCCCTCGGGGGAATGGTCAATCTTCCCCCTAGAGGACACCTGCACCCTCCTCTAACACTCACACCCCGAGGGGACGGCCCCTCGCACGAACAGGCCCTAGACGGAGGGGCGGGGTCTCTCTCAGGGGAGGGCACCCCCTGTAAGCCTCGGACAAGGGGCGACCGCGGCCTCTTCCAGCACTGCAGGCGGAAAGGCCGGCGCAGAAAGCCCCGGGCAGGCCAGGACCGCTCAAAGTGGAAGCGGCCTCACCTGGCCCAGCAGGGCTGATGAGGCCCAGGCTCCGCCCCCGGGCCCAGCCTGACCCCGCCCTCCCGTCTGCGCATGCGCAAGGGTGCAGTTCTCAAGGCCGCCGGCAGGGGGCGCGGGTGAGCGGGGGGGTGGTGGTTCGGGGACCCTCAGCCCCCTTGGGGGTAGGGCAACTCTACCCCCATGGGGAATCGGGACCCCCTTCCCCCTCGGGGGAATGGCAAATCTTCCTGCCGGGGCACACCTGCACCCTGCTCCTGCACTCACAGCCCCAGAGCCCGGCCCTGCGCCCGAACACGCCCTAGTAGGAGGGGCGGGGTCACTGTCAGGGGAGGGCAGCCCCTGTAAGCCACGGACAAGCGGCGACCCGGCCTCTTCCAAAACGGCAGGCGGACAGGCCGGCGCGGATATGCCCCGGGCAAGCCAGCAACACTCAAAGGGGAAGCGTCCTCCCCCGCCCAGCAGGGCTGATGAGGCCCAGGCTCCGCGCTCGGCTGGAGCCTAACCCCGCCCACCGACTGCGCATGCGCAAAGGTGCAGTTCCCGGGCCGCCGGGAGGGTGGCTGGAGAGCGGGGGTGTGGTTCGGGGACCCTCAGCCCCCTTGGGCTTAGGGGCACCCAAACGCCCATGGGGAATCGAGACCCTATCCCCCTCGGGGGAATGGTCAATCTTCCCCCTAGAGGACACCTGCACCCTCCTCTAACACTCACACCCCGAGGGGACTGCCCCTCGCACGAACAGGCCCTAGACGGAGGGGCGGGGTCTCTCTCAGGGGAGGGCACCCCCTGTAAGCCTCGGACAAGGGGCGACCGCGGCCTCTTCCAGCACTGCAGGCGGAAAGGCCGGCGCAGAAAGCCCCGGGCAGGCCAGGACCGCTCAAAGTGGAAGCGGCCTCACCTCGCCCAGCAGGGCTGATGAGGCCCAGGCTCCGCCCCCGGGCCCAGCCTGACCCCGCCCTCCCGTCTGCGCATGCGCAAGGGTGCAGTTCTCAAGGCCGCCGGCAGGGGGCGCGGGTGAGCGGGGGGGTGGTGGTTCGGGGACCCTCAGCCCCCTTGGGGGTAGGGCAACTCTACCCCCATGGGGAATCGGGACCCTCTTCCCCCTCGGGGGAATGGCAAATCTTCCTGCCGGGGCACACCTGCACCCTGCTCCTGCACTCACAGCCCCAGAGCCCGGCCCTGCGCCCGAACACGCCCTAGTAGGAGGGGCGGGGTCACTGTCAGGGGAGGGCAGCCCCTGTAAGCCACGGACAAGCGGCGACCCGGCCTCTTCCAAAACGGCAGGCGGACAGGCCGGCGCGGATATGCCCCGGGCAAGCCAGCAACACTCAAAGGGGAAGCGACCTCCCCCGCCCAGCAGGGCTGATGAGGCCCAGGCTCCGCGCTCGGCTGGAGCCTAACCCCGCCCACCGACTGCGCATGCGCAAAGGTGCAGTTCCCGGGCCGCCGGGAGGGTGGCTGGAGAGCGGGGGTGTGGTTCGGGGACCCTCAGCCCCCTTGGGCTTAGGGGCACCCAAACGCCCATGGGGAATCGAGACCCTATCCCCCTCGGGGGAATGGTCAATCTTCCCCCTAGAGGACACCTGCACCCTCCTCTAACACTCACACCCCGAGGGGACGGCCCCTCGCACGAACAGGCCCTAGACGGAGGGGCGGGGTCTCTCTCAGGGGAGGGCACCCCCTGTAAGCCTCGGACAAGGGGCGACCGCGGCCTCTTCCAGCACTGCAGGCGGAAAGGCCGGCGCAGAAAGCCCCGGGCAGGCCAGGACCGCTCAAAGTGGAAGCGGCCTCACCTGGCCCAGCAGGGCTGATGAGGCCCAGGCTCCGCCCCCGGGCCCAGCCTGACCCCGCCCTCCCGTCTGCGCATGCGCAAGGGTGCAGTTCTCAAGGCCGCCGGCAGGGGGCGCGGGTGAGCGGGGGGGTGGTGGTTCGGGGACCCTCAGCCCCCTTGGGGGTAGGGCAACTCTACCCCCATGGGGAATCGGGACCCTCCTCCCCCTCGGGGGAATGGCAAATCTTCCGGCCGGGGCACACCTGCACCCTGCTCCTGCACTCACAGCCCCAGAGCCCGGCCCTGCGCCCGAACACGCCCTAGTAGGAGGGGCGGGGTCACTGTCAGGGGAGGGCAGCCCCTGTAAGCCACGGACAAGCGGCGACCCGGCCTCTTCCAAAACGGCAGGCGGACAGGCCGGCGCGGATATGCCCCGGGCAAGCCGGCAACACTCAAAGGGGAAGCGTCCTCCCCCGCCCAGCAGGGCTGATGAGGCCCAGGCTCCGCGCTCGGCTGGAGCCTAACCCCGCCCACCGAATGCGCATGCGCAAATGTGCCGTTCCCGGGCCGCCGGGAGGGTGGCTGGAGAGCGGGGGTGTGGTTCGGGGACCCTCAGCCCCCTTGGGCTTAGGGGCACCCAAACGCCCATGGGGAATCGAGACCCTATCCCCCTCGGGGGAATGGTCAATCTTCCCCCTAGAGGACACCTGCACCCTCCTCTAACACTCACACCCCGAGGGGACGGCTCCTCGCACGAACAGGCCCTAGACGGAGGGGCGGGGTCTCTCTCAGGGGAGGGCACCCCCTGTAAGCCTCGGACAAGGGGCGACCGCGGCCTCTTCCAGCACTGCAGGCGGAAAGGCCGGCGCAGAAAGCCCCGGGCAGGCCAGGACCGCTCAAAGTGGAAGCGGCCTCACCTGGCCCAGCAGGGCTGATGAGGCCCAGGCTCCGCCCCCGGGCCCAGCCTGACCCCGCCCTCCCGTCTGCGCATGCGCAAGGGTGCAGTTCTCAAGGCCGCCGGCAGGGGGCGCGGGTGAGCGGGGGGGTGGTGGTTCGGGGACCCTCAGCCCCCTTGGGGGTAGGGCAACTCTACCCCCATGGGGAATCGGGACCCTCCTCCCCCTCGGGGGAATGGCAAATCTTCCGGCCGGGGCACACCTGCACCCTGCTCCTGCACTCACAGCCCCAGAGCCCGGCCCTGCGCCCGAACACGCCCTAGTAGGAGGGGCGGGGTCACTGTCAGGGGAGGGCAGCCCCTGTAAGCCACGGACAAGCGGCGACCCGGCCTCTTCCAAAACGGCAGGCGGACAGGCCGGCGCGGATATGCCCCGGGCAAGCCGGCAACACTCAAAGGGGAAGCGTCCTCCCCCGCCCAGCAGGGCTGATGAGGCCCAGGCTCCGCGCTCGGCTGGAGCCTAACCCCGCCCACCGAATGCGCATGCGCAAAGGTGCCGTTCCCGGGCCGCCGGGAGGGTGGCTGGAGAGCGGGGGTGTGGTTCGGGGACCCTCAGCCCCCTTGGGCTTAGGGGCACCCAAACGCCCATGGGGAATCGAGACCCTATCCCCCTCGGGGGAATGGTCAATCTTCCCCCTAGAGGACACCTCCACCCTCCTCTAACACTCACACCTCGAGGGGACGGCCCCTCGCACGAACAGGCCCTAGACGGAGGGGCGGGGTCTCTCTCAGGGGAGGGCACCCCCTGTAAGCCTCGGACAAGGGGCGACCGCGGCCTCTTCCAGCACTGCAGGCGGAAAGGCCGGCGCAGAAAGCCCCGGGCAGGCCAGGACCGCTCAAAGTGGAAGCGGCCTCACCTGGCCCAGCAGGGCTGATGAGGCCCAGGCTCCGCCCCCGGGCCCAGCCTGACCCCGCCCTCCCGTCTGCGCATGCGCAAGGGTGCAGTTGTCAAGGCCGCCGGCAGGGGGCGCGGGTGAGCGGGGGGGTGGTGGTTCGGGGACCCTCAGCCCCCTTGGGGGTAGGGCAACTCTACCCCCATGGGGAATCGGGACCCTCCTCCCCCTCGGGGGAATGGCAAATCTTCCTGCCGGGGCACACCTGAACCCTGCTCCTGCACTCACAGCCCCAGAGCCCGGCCCTGCGCCCGAACACGCCCTAGTAGGAGGGGCGGGGTCACTGTCAGGGGAGGGCAGCCCCTGTAAGCCACGGACAAGCGGCGACCCGGCCTCTTCCAAAACGGCAGGCGGACAGGCCGGCGCGGATATGCCCCGGGCAAGCCGGCAACACTCAAAGGGGAAGCGTCCTCCCCCGCCCAGCAGGGCTGATGAGGCCCAGGCTCCGCGCTCGGCTGGAGCCTAACCCCGCCCACCGACTGCGCATGCGCAAAGGTGCCGTTCCCGGGCCGCCGGGAGGGTGGCTGGAGAGCGGGGGTGTGGTTCGGGGACCCTCAGCCCCCTTGGGCTTAGGGGCACCCAAACGCCAATGGGGAATCGAGACCCTATCCCCCTCGGGGGAATGGTCAATCTTCCCCCTAGAGGACACCTGCACCCTCCTCTAACACTCACACCCCGAGGGGACGGCCCCTCGCACGAACAGGCCCTAGACGGAGGGGCGGGGTCTCTCTCAGGGGAGGGCACCCCCTGTAAGCCTCGGACAAGGGGCGACCGCGGCCTCTTCCAGCACTGCAGGCGGAAAGGCCGGCGCAGAAAGCCCCGGGCAGGTCAGGACCGCTCAAAGTGGAAGCGGCCTCACCTGGCCCAGCAGGGCTGATGAGGCCCAGGCTCCGCCCCCGGGCCCAGCCTGACCCCGCCCTCCCGTCTGCGCATGCGCAAGGGTGCAGTTGTCAAGGCCGCCGGCAGGGGGCGCGGGTGAGCGGGGGGGTGGTGGTTCGGGGACCCTCAGCCCCCTTGGGGGTAGGGCAACTCTACCCCCATGGGGAATCGGGACCCTCCTCCCCCTCGGGGGAATGGCAAATCTTCCTGCCGGGGCACACCTGAACCCTGCTCCTGCACTCACAGCCCCAGAGCCCGGCCCTGCGCCCGAACACGCCCTAGTAGGAGGGGCGGGGTCACTGTCAGGGGAGGGCAGCCCCTGTAAGTCACGGACAAGCGGCGACCCGGCCTCTTCCAAAACGGCAGGCGGACAGGCCGGCGCGGATATGCCCCGGGCAAGCCGGCAACACTCAAAGGGGAAGCGTCCTCCCCCGGCCAGCAGGGCTGATGAGGCCCAGGCTCCGCGCTCGGCTGGAGCCTAACCCCGCCCACCGACTGCGCATGCGCAAAGGTGCCGTTCCCGGGCCGCCGGGAGGGTGGCTGGACAGCGGGGGTGTGGTTCGGGGACCCTCAGCCCCCTTGGGCTTAGGGGCACCCAAACGCCCATGGGGAATCGAGACCCTATCCCCCTCGGGGGAATGGTCAATCTTCCCCCTAGAGGACACCTGCACCCTCCTCTAACACTCACACCCCGAGGGGACGGGCCCTCGCACGAACAGGCCCTAGACGGAGGGGCGGGGTCTCTCTCAGGGGAGGGCACCCCCTGTAAGCCTCGGACCAGGGGCGACCGCGGCCTCTTCCAGCACTGCAGGCGGAAAGGCCGGCGCAGAAAGCCCCGGGCAGGCCAGGACCGCTCAAAGTGGAAGCGGCCTCACCTGGCCCAGCAGGGCTGATGAGGCCCAGGCTCCGCCCCCGGGCCCAGCCTGACCCCGCCCTCCCGTCTGCGCATGCGCAAGGGTGCAGTTCTCAAGGCCGCCGGCAGGGGGCGCGGGTGAGCGGGGGGGTGGTGGTTCGGGGACCCTCAGCCCCCTTGGGGGTAGGGCAACTCTACCCCCATGGGGAATCGGGACCCTCTTCCCCCTCGGGGGAATGGCAAATCTTCCTGCCGGGGCACACCTGCACCCTGCTCCTGCACTCACAGCCCCAGAGCCCGGCCCTGCGCCCGAACACGCCCTAGTAGGAGGGGCGGGGTCACTGTCAGGGGAGGGCAGCCCCTGTAAGCCACGGACAAGCGGCGACCCGGCCTCTTCCAAAACGGCAGGCGGACAGGCCGGCGCGGATATGCCCCGGGCAAGCCGGCAACACTCAAAGGGGAAGCGTCCTCCCCCGCCCAGCAGGGCTGATGAGGCCCAGGCTCCGCGCTCGGCTGGAGCCTAACCCCACCCACCGACTGCGCATGCGCAAAGGTGCCGTTCCCGGGCCGCCGGGAGGGTGGCTGGAGAGCGGGGGTGTGGTTCGGGGACCCTCAGCCCCCTTGGGCTTAGGGGCACCCAAACGCCCATGGGGAATCCAGACCCTATCCCCCTCGGGAGAATGGTCAATCTTCCCCCTAGAGGACACCTGCACCCTCCTCTAACACTCACACCCCGAGGGGACGGCCCCTCGTACGAACAGGCCCTAGACGGAGGGGCGGGGTCTCTCTCAGGGGAGGGCAAACCCTGTAAGCCTCGGACCAGGGGCGACCGCGGCCTCTTCCAGCACTGCAGGCGGAAAGGCCGGCGCAGAAAGCCCCGGGCAGGCCAGGACCGCTCAAAGTGGAAGCGGCCTCACCTGGCCCAGCAGGGCTGATGAGGCCCAGGCTCCGCCCCCGGGCCCAGCCTGACCCCGCCCTCCCGTCTGCGCATGCGCAAGGGTGCAGTTCTCAAGGCCGCCGGCAGGGGGCGCGGGTGAGCGGGGGGGTGGTGGTTCGGGGACCCTCAGCCCCCTTGGGGGTAGGGCAACTCTACCCCCATGGGGAATCGGGACCCTCTTCCCCCTCGGGGGAATGGCAAATCTTCCTGCCGGGGCACACCTGCACCCTGCTCCTGCACTCACAGCCCCAGAGCCCGGCCCTGCGCCCGAATACGCCCTAGTAGGAGGGGCGGGGTCACTGTCAGGGGAGGGCAGCCCCTGTAAGCCACGGACAAGCGGCGACCCGGCCTCTTCCAAAACGGCAGGCGGACAGGCCGGCGCGGATATGCCCCGGGCAAGCCGGCAACACTCAAAGGGGAAGCGTCCTCCCCCGCCCAGCAGGGCTGATGAGGCCCAGGCTCCGCGCTCGGCTGGAGCCTAACCCCGCCCACCGACTGCGCATGCGCAAAGGTGCCGTTCCCGGGCCGCCGGGAGGGTGGCTGGAGAGCGGGGGTGTGGTTCGGGGACCCTCAGCCCCCTTGGGCTTAGGGGCACCCAAACGCCCATGGGGAATCGAGACCCTATCCCCCTCGGGGGAATGGTCAATCTTCCCCCTAGAGGACACCTGCACCCTCCTCTAACACTCACACCCCGAGGGGACGGCCCCTCGCACGAACAGGCCCTAGACGGAGGGGCGGGGTCTCTCTCAGGGGAGGGCACCCCCTGTAAGCCTCGGACAAGGGGCGACCGCGGCCTCTTCCAGCACTGCAGGCGGAAAGGTCGGCGCAGAAAGCCCCGGGCAGGCCAGGACCGCTCAAAGTGGAAGCGGCCTCACCTGGCCCAGCAGGGCTGATGAGGCCCAGGCTCCGCCCCCGGGCCCAGCCTGACCCCGCCCTCCCGTCTGCGCATGCGCAAGGGTGCAGTTCTCAAGGCCGCCGGCAGGGGGCGCGGTTGAGCGGGGGGGTGGTGGTTCGGGGACCCTCAGCCCCCTTGGGGGTAGGGCAACTCTACCCCCATGGGGAATCGGGACCCTCCTCCCCCTCGGGGGAATGGCAAATCTTCCTGCCGGGGCACACCTGAACCCTGCTCCTGCACTCACAGCCCCAGAGCCCGGCCCTGCGCCCGAACACGCCCTAGTAGGAGGGGCGGGGTCACTGTCAGGGGAGGGCAGCCCCTGTAAGCCACGGACAAGCGGCGACCCGGCCTCTTCCAAAACGGCAGGCGGACAGGCCGGCGCGGATATGCCCCGGGCAAGCCGGCAACACTCAAAGGGGAAGCGTCCTCCCCCGCCCAGCAGGGCTGATGAGGCCCAGGCTCCGCGCTCGGCTGGAGCCTAACCCCGCCCACCGACTGCGCATGCGCAAAGGTGCCGTTCCCGGGCCGCCGGGAGGGTGGCTGGAGAGCGGGGGTGTGGTTCGGGGACCCTCAGCCCCCTTGGGCTTAGGGGCACCCAAACGCCCATGGGGAATCGAGACCCTATCCCCCTCGGGGGAATGGTCAATCTTCCCCCTAGAGGACACCTGCACCCTCCTCTAACACTCACACCCCGAGGGGACGGCCCCTCGCACGAACAGGCCCTAGACGGAGGGGCGGGGTCTCTCTCAGGGGAGGGCACCCCCTGTAAGCCTCGGACAAGGGGCGACCGCGGCCTCTTCCAGCACTGCAGGCGGAAAGGCCGGCGCAGAAAGCCCCGGGCAGGCCAGGACCGCTCAAAGTGGAAGCGGCCTCACCTGGCCCAGCAGGGCTGATGAGGCCCAGGCTCCGCCCCCGGGCCCAGCCTGACCCCGCCCTCCCGTCTGCGCATGCGCAAGGGTGCAGTTCTCAAGGCCGCCGGCAGGGGGCGCGGGTGAGCGGGGGGGTGGTGGTTCGGGGACCCTCAGCCCCCTTGGGGGTAGGGCAACTCTACCCCCATGGGGAATCGGGACCCCCTTCCCCCTCGGGGGAATGGCAAATCTTCCTGCCGGGGCACACCTGCACCCTGCTCCTGCACTCACAGCCCCAGAGCCCGGCCCTGCGCCCGAACACGCCCTAGTAGGAGGGGCGGGGTCACTGTCAGGGGAGGGCAGCCCCTGTAAGCCACGGACAAGCGGCGACCCGGCCTCTTCCAAAACGGCAGGCGGACAGGCCGGCGCGGATATGCCCCGGGCAAGCCAGCAACACTCAAAGGGGAAGCGTCCTCCCCCGCCCAGCAGGGCTGATGAGGCCCAGGCTCCGTGCTCGGCTGGAGCCTAACCCCGCCCACCGACTGCGCATGCGCAAAGGTGCCGTTCCCGGGCCGCCGGGAGGGTGGCTGGAGAGCGGGGGTGTGGTTCGGGGACCCTCAGCCCCCTTGGGCTTAGGGGCACCCAAACGCCCATGGGGAATCGAGACCCTATCCCCCTCGGGGGAATGGTCAATCTTCCCCCTAGAGGACACCTGCACCCTCCTCTAACACTCACACCCCGAGGGGACGGCCCCTCGCACGAACAGGCCCTAGACGGAGGGGCGGGGTCTCTCTCAGGGGAGGGCACCCCCTGTAAGCCTCGGACCAGGGGCGACCGCGGCCTCTTCCAGCACTGCAGGCGGAAAGGCCGGCGCAGAAAGCCCCGGGAAGGCCAGGACCGCTCAAAGTGGAAGCGGCCTCACCTGGCCCAGCAGGGCTGATGAGGCCCAGGCTCCGCCCCCGGGCCCAGCCTGACCCCGCCCTCCCGTCTGCGCATGCGCAAGTGTGCAGTTCTCAAGGCCGCCGGCAGGGGGCGCGGGTGAGCGGGGGGGTGGTGGTTCGGGGACCCTCAGCCCCCTTGGGGGTAGGGCAACTCTACCCCCATGGGGAATCGGGACCCCCTTCCCCCTCGGGGGAATGGCAAATCTTCCTGCCGGGGCACACCTGCACCCTGCTCCTGCACTCACAGCCCCAGAGCCCGGCCCTGCGCCCGAACACGCCCTAGTAGGAGGGGCGGGGTCACTGTCAGGGGAGGGCAGCCCCTGTAAGCCACGGACAAGCGGCGACCCGGCCTCTTCCAAAACGGCAGGCGGACAGGCCGGCGCGGATATGCCCCGGGCAAGCCAGCAACACTCAAAGGGGAAGCGTCCTCCCCCGCCCAGCAGGGCTGATGAGGCCCAGGCTCCGCGCTCGGCTGGAGCCTAACCCCGCCCACCGACTGCGCATGCGCAAAGGTGCAGTTCCCGGGCCGCCGGGAGGGTGGCTGGAGAGCGGGGGTGTGGTTCGGGGACCCTCAGCCCCCTTGGGCTTAGGGGCACCCAAACGCCCATGGGGAATCGAGACCCTATCCCCCTCGGGGGAATGGTCAATCTTCCCCCTAGAGGACACCTGCACCCTCCTCTAACACTCACACCCCGAGGGGACGGCCCCTCGCACGAACAGGCCCTAGACGGAGGGGCGGGGTCTCTCTCAGGGGAGGGCACCCCCTGTAAGCCTCGGACAAGGGGCGACCGCGGCCTCTTCCAGCACTGCAGGCGGAAAGGCCGGCGCAGAAAGCCCCGGGCAGGCCAGGACCACTCAAAGTGGAAGCGGCCTCACCTGGCCCAGCAGGGCTGATGAGGCCCAGGCTCCGCCCCCGGGCCCAGCCTGACCCCGCCCTCCCGTCTGCGCATGCGCAAGGGTGCAGTTCTCAAGGCCGCCGGCAGGGGGCGCGGGTGAGCGGGGGGGTGGTGGTTCGGGGACCCTCAACCCCCTTGGGGGTAGGGCAACTCTACCCCCATGGGGAATCTGGACCCTCTTCCCCCTCGGGGTAATGGCAAATCTTCCTGCCGGGGCACACCTGCACCCTGCTCCTGCACTCACAGCCCCAGAGCCCGGCCCTGCGCCCGAACACGCCCTAGTAGGAGGGGCGGGGTCACTGTCAGGGGAGGGCAGCCCCTGTAAGCCACGGACAAGCGGCGACACGGCCTCTTCCAAAACGGCAGGCGGACAGGCCGGCGCGGATATGCCCCGGGCAAGCCAGCAACACTCAAAGGGGAAGCGTCCTCCCCCGCCCAGCAGGGCTGATGAGGCCCAGGCTCCGCGCTCGGCTGGAGCCTAACCCCGCCCACCGACTGCGCATGCGCAAAGGTGCAGTTCCCGGGCCGCCGGGAGGGTGGCTGGAGAGCGGGGGTGTGGTTCGGGGACCCTCAGCCCCCTTGGGCTTAGGGGCACCCAAACGCCCATGGGGAATCGAGACCCTATCCCCCTCGGGGGAATGGTCAATCTTCCCCCTAGAGGACACCTGCACCCTCCTCTAACACTCACACCCCGAGGGGACGGCCCCTCGCACGAACAGGCCCTAGACGGAGGGGCGGGGTCTCTCTCAGGGGAGGGCACCCCCTGTAAGCCTCGGACCAGGGGCGACCGCGGCCTCTTCCAGCACTGCAGGCGGAAAGGCCGGCGCAGAAAGCCCCGGGCAGGCCAGGACCGCTCAAAGTGGAAGCGGCCTCACCTGGCCCAGCAGGGCTGATGAGGCCCAGGCTCCGCCCCCGGGCCCAGCCTGACCCCGCCCTCCCGTCTGCGCATGGGCAAGGGTGCAGTTCTCAAGGCCGCCGGCAGGTGGCCCGGGTGAGCGGGGGGGTGGTGGTTCGGGGACCCTCAGCCCCCTTGGGGGTAGGGCAACTCTACCCCCATGGGGAATCGGGACCCTCTTCCCCCTCGGGGGAATGGCAAATCTTCCTGCCGGGGCACACCTGCACCCTGCTCCTGCACTCACAGCCCCAGAGCCCGGCCCTGCGCCCGAACACGCCCTAGTAGGAGGGGCGTGGTCACTGTCAGGGGAGGGCAGCCCCTGTAAGCCACGGACAAGCGGCGACCCGGCCTCTTCCAAAACGGCAGGCGGACAGGCCGGCGCGGATATGCCCCGGGCAAGCCAGCAACACTCAAAGGGGAAGCGTCCTCCCCCGCCCAGCAGGGCTGATGAGGCCCAGGCTCCGCGCTCGGCTGGAGCCTAATCCCGCCCACCGACTGCGCATGCGCAAAGGTGCAGGTCCCGGGCCGCCGGGAGTGTGGCTGGAGAGCGGGGGTGTGGTTCGGGGACCCTCAGCCCCCTTGGGCTTAGGGGCACCCAAACGCCCATGGGGAATCGAGACCCTATCCCCCTCGGGGGAATGGTCAATCTTCCCCCTAGAGGACACCTGCACCCTCCTCTAACACTCACACCCCGAGGGGATGGCCCCTCGCACGAACAGGCCCTAGACGGAGGGGCGGGGTCTCTCTCAGGGGAGGGCACCCCCTGTAAGCCTCGGACAAGGGGCGACCGCGGCCTCTTCCAGCACTGCAGGCGGAAAGGCCGGCGCAGAAAGCCCCGGGCAGGCCAGGACCACTCAAAGTGGAAGCGGCCTCACCTGGCCCAGCAGGGCTGATGAGGCCCAGGCTCCGCCCCCGGGCCCAGCCTGACCCCGCCCTCCCGTCTGCGCATGCGCAAGGGTGCAGTTCTCAAGGCCGCCGGCAGGGGGCGCGGGTGAGCGGGGGGGTGGTGGTTCGGGGACCCTCAGCCCCCTTGGGGTAGGGCAACTCTACCCCCATGGGGAATCGGGACCCTCTTCCCCCTCGGGGGAATGGCAAATCTTCCTGCCGGGGCACACCTGCACCCTGCTCCTGCACTCACAGCCCCAGAGCCCGGCCGTGCGCCCGAACACGCCCTAGTAGGAGGGGCGGGGTCACTGTCAGGGGAGGGCCGCCCCTGTAAGCCACGGACAAGCGGCGACCCGGCCTCTTCCAAAACGGCAGGCGGACAGGCCGGCGCGGATATGCCCCGGGCAAGCCAGCAACACTCAAAGGGGAAGCGTCCTCCCCCGCCCAGCAGGGCTGATGAGGCCCAGGCTCCGCGCTCGGCTGGAGCCTAACCCCGCCCACCGACTGCGCATGCGCAAAGGTGCCGTTCCCGGGCCGCAGGGAGGGTGGCTGGAGAGCGGGGGTGTGGTTCGGGGACCCTCAGCCCCCTTGGGCTTAGGGGCACCCAAACGCCCATGGGGAATCGAGACCCTATCCCCCTCGGGGGAATGGTCAATCTTCCCCCTAGAGGACACCTGCACCCTCCTCTAACACTCACACCCCGAGGGGACGGCCCCTCGCACGAACAGGCCCTAGACGGAGGGGCGGGGTCTCTCTCAGGGGAGGGCACCCCCTGTAAGCCTCGGACAAGGGGCGACCGCGGCCTCTTCCAGCACTGCAGGCGGAAAGGTCGGCGCAGAAAGCCCCGGGCAGGCCAGGACCGCTCAAAGTGGAAGCGGCCTCACCTGGCCCAGCAGGGCTGATGAGGCCCAGGCTCCGCCCCCGGGCCCAGCCTGACCCCGCCCTCCCGTCTGCGCATGCGCAAGGGTGCAGTTCTCAAGGCCGCCGGCAGGGGGCGCGGTTGAGCGGGGGGGTGGTGGTTCGGGGACCCTCAGCCCCCTTGGGGGTAGGGCAACTCTACCCCCATGGGGAATCGGGACCCTCCTCCCCCTCGGGGGAATGGCAAATCTTCCTGCCGGGGCACACCTGAACCCTGCTCCTGCACTCACAGCCCCAGAGCCCGGCCCTGCGCCCGAACACGCCCTAGTAGGAGGGGCGGGGTCACTGTCAGGGGAGGGCAGCCCCTGTAAGCCACGGACAAGCGGCGACCCGGCCTCTTCCAAAACGGCAGGCGGACAGGCCGGCGCGGATATGCCCCGGGCAAGCCGGCAACACTCAAAGGGGAAGCGTCCTCCCCCGCCCAGCAGGGCTGATGAGGCCCAGGCTCCGCGCTCGGCTGGAGCCTAACCCCGCCCACCGACTGCGCATGCGCAAAGGTGCCGTTCCCGGGCCGCCGGGAGGGTGGCTGGAGAGCGGGGGTGTGGTTCGGGGACCCTCAGCCCCCTTGGGCTTAGGGGCACCCAAACGCCCATGGGGAATCGAGACCCTATCCCCCTCGGGGGAATGGTCAATCTTCCCCCTAGAGGACACCTGCACCCTCCTCTAACACTCACACCCCGAGGGGACGGCCCCTCGCACGAACAGGCCCTAGACGGAGGGGCGGGGTCTCTCTCAGGGGAGGGCACCCCCTGTAAGCCTCGGACAAGGGGCGACCGCGGCCTCTTCCAGCACTGCAGGCGGAAAGGCCGGCGCAGAAAGCCCCGGGCAGGCCAGGACCGCTCAAAGTGGAAGCGGCCTCACCTGGCCCAGCAGGGCTGATGAGGCCCAGGCTCCGCCCCCGGGCCCAGCCTGACCCCGCCCTCCCGTCTGCGCATGCGCAAGGGTGCAGTTCTCAAGGCCGCCGGCAGGGGGCGCGGGTGAGCGGGGGGGTGATGGTTCGGGGACCCTCAGCCCCCTTGGGGGTAGGGCAACTCTACCCCCATGGGGAATCGGGACCCCCTTCCCCCTCGGGGGAATGGCAAATCTTCCTGCCGGGGCACACCTGCACCCTGCTCCTGCACTCACAGCCCCAGAGCCCGGCCCTGCGCCCGAACACGCCCTAGTAGGAGGGGCGGGGTCACTGTCAGGGGAGGGCAGCCCCTGTAAGCCACGGACAAGCGGCGACCCGGCCTCTTCCAAAACGGCAGGCGGACAGGCCGGCGCGGATATGCCCCGGGCAAGCCAGCAACACTCAAAGGGGAAGCGTCCTCCCCCGCCCAGCAGGGCTGATGAGGCCCAGGCTCCGTGCTCGGCTGGAGCCTAACCCCGCCCACCGACTGCGCATGCGCAAAGGTGCCGTTCCCGGGCCGCCGGGAGGGTGGCTGGAGAGCGGGGGTGTGGTTCGGGGACCCTCAGCCCCCTTGGGCTTAGGGGCACCCAAACGCCCATGGGGAATCGAGACCCTATCCCCCTCGGGGGAATGGTCAATCTTCCCCCTAGAGGACACCTGCACCCTCCTCTAACACTCACACCCCGAGGGGACGGCCCCTCGCACGAACAGGCCCTAGACGGAGGGGCGGGGTCTCTCTCAGGGGAGGGCACCCCCTGTAAGCCTCGGACAAGGGGCGACCGCGGCCTCTTCCAGCACTGCAGGCGGAAAGGCCGGCGCAGAAAGCCCCGGGCAGGCCAGGACCACTCAAAGTGGAAGCGGCCTCACCTGGCCCAGCAGGGCTGATGAGGCCCAGGCTCCGCCCCCGGGCCCAGCCTGACCCCGCCCTCCCGTCTGCGCATGCGCAAGGGTGCAGTTCTCAAGGCCGCCGGCAGGGGGCGCGGGTGAGCGGGGGGGTGGTGGTTCGGGGACCCTCAACCCCCTTGGGGGTAGGGCAACTCTACCCCCATGGGGAATCTGGACCCTCTTCCCCCTCGGGGGAATGGCAAATCTTCCTGCCGGGGCACACCTGCACCCTGCTCCTGCACTCACAGCCCCAGAGCCCGGCCCTGCGCCCGAACACGCCCTAGTAGGAGGGGCGGGGTCACTGTCAGGGGAGGGCAGCCCCTGTAAGCCACGGACAAGTGGCGACACGGCCTCTTCCAAAACGGCAGGCGGACAGGCCGGCGCGGATATGCCCCGGGCAAGCCAGCAACACTCAAAGGGGAAGCGTCCTCCCCCGCCCAGCAGGGCTGATGAGGCCCAGGCTCCGCGCTCGGCTGGAGCCTAACCCCGCCCACCGACTGCGCATGCGCAAAGGTGCAGTTCCCGGGCCGCCGGGAGGGTGGCTGGAGAGCGGGGGTGTGGTTCGGGGACCCTCAGCCCCCTTGGGCTTAGGGGCACCCAAACGCCCATGGGGAATCGAGACCCTATCCCCCTCGGGGGAATGGTCAATCTTCCCCCTAGAGGACACCTGCACCCTCCTCTAACACTCACACCCCGAGGGGACGGCCCCTCGCACGAACAGGCCCTAGACGGAGGGGCGGGGTCTCTCTCAGGGGAGGGCACCCCCTGTAAGCCTCGGACCAGGGGCGACCGCGGCCTCTTCCAGCACTGCAGGCGGAAAGGCCGGCGCAGAAAGCCCCGGGCAGGCCAGGACCGCTCAAAGTGGAAGCGGCCTCACCTGGCCCAGCAGGGCTGATGAGGCCCAGGCTCCGCCCCCGGGCCCAGCCTGACCCCGCCCTCCCGTCTGCGCATGCGCAAGGGTGCAGTTCTCAAGGCCGCCGGCAGGGGGCGCGGGTGAGCGGGGGGGTGGTGGTTCGGGGACCCTCAGCCCCCTTGGGGGTAGGGCAACTCTACCCCCATGGGGAATCGGGACCCTCTTCCCCCTCGGGGGAATGGCAAATCTTCCTGCCTGGGCACACCTGCACCCTGCTCCTGCACTCACAGCCCCAGAGCCCGGCCCTGCGCCCGAACACGCCCTAGTAGGAGGGGCGGGGTCACTGTCAGGGGAGGGCAGCCCCTGTAAGCCACGGACAAGCGGCGACCCGGCCTCTTCCAAAACGGCAGGCGGACAGGCCGGCGCGGATATGCCCCGGGCAAGCCAGCAACACTCAAAGGGGAAGCGTCCTCCCCCGCCCAGCAGGGCTGATGAGGCCCAGGCTCCGCGCTCAGCTGGAGCCTAACCCCGCCCACCGACTGCGCATGCGCAAAGGTGCAGTTCCCGGGCCGCCGGGAGGGTGGCTGGAGAGCGGGGGTGTGGTTCGGGGACCCTCAGCCCCCTTGGGCTTAGGGGCACCCAAACGCCCATGGGGAATCGAGACCCTATCCCCCTCGGGGGAATGGTCAATCTTCCCCCTAGAGGACACCTGCACCCTCCTCTAACACTCACACCCCGAGGGGACGGCCCCTCGCACGAACAGGCCCTAGACGGAGGGGCGGGGTCTCTCTCAGGGGAGGGCACCCCCTGTAAGCCTCGGACAAGGGGCGACCGCGGCCTCTTCCAGCACTGCAGGCGGAAAGGCCGGCGCAGAAAGCCCCGGGCAGGCCAGGACCACTCAAAGTGGAAGCGGCCTCACCTGGCCCAGCAGGGCTGATGAGGCCCAGGCTCCGCCCCCGGGCCCAGCCTGACCCCGCCCTCCCGTCTGCGCATGCGCAAGGGTGCAGTTCTCAAGGCCGCCGGCAGGGGGCGCGGGTGAGCGGGGGGGTGGTGGTTCGGGGACCCTCAGCCCCCTTGGGGGTAGGGCAACTCTACCCCCATGGGGAATCGGGACCCTCTTCCCCCTCGGGGGAATGGCAAATCTTCCTGCTGGGGCACACCTGCACCCTGCTCCTGCACTCACAGCCCCAGAGCCCGGCCCTGCGCCCGAACACGCCCTAGTAGGAGGGGCGGGGTCACTGTCAGGGGAGGGCAGCCCCTGTAAGCCACGGACAAGCGGCGACCCGGCCTCTTCCAAAACGGCAGGCGGACAGGCCGGCGCGGATATGCCCCGGGCAAGCCAGCAACACTCAAAGGGGAAGCGTCCTCCCCCGCCCAGCAGGGCTGATGAGGCCCAGGCTCCGCGCTCGGCTGGAGCCTAACCCCGCCCACTGACTGCGCATGCGCAAAGGTGCAGTTCCCGGGCCGCCGGGAGGGTGGCTGGAGAGCGGGGGTGTGGTTCGGGGACCCTCAGCCCCCTTGGGCTTAGGGGCACCCAAACGCCCATGGGGAATCGAGACCCTATCCCCCTCGGGGGAATGGTCAATCTTCCCCCTAGAGGACACCTGCACCCTCCTCTAACACTCACACCCCGAGGGGACGGCCCCTCGCACGAACAGGCCCTAGACGGAGGGGCGGGGTCTCTCTCAGGGGAGGGCACCCCCTGTAAGCCTCGGACCAGGGGCGACCGCGGCCTCTTCCAGCACTGCAGGCGGAAAGGCCGGCGCAGAAAGCCCCGGGCAGGCCAGGACCGCTCAAAGTGGAAGCGGCCTCACCTGGCCCAGCAGGGCTGATGAGGCCCAGGCTCCGCCCCCGGGCCCAGCCTGACCCCGCCCTCCCGTCTGCGCATGCGCAAGGGTGCAGTTCTCAAGGCCGCCGTCAGGGGGCGCGGGTGAGCGGGGGGGTGGTGGTTCGGGGACCCTCAGCCCCATTGGGGGTAGGGCAACTCTACCCCCATGGGGAATCGGGACCCTCTTCCCCCTCGGGGGAATGGCAAATCTTCCTGCCGGGGCACACCTGCACCCTGCTCCTGCACTCACAGCCCCAGAGCCCGGCCCTGCGCCCGAACACGCCCTAGTAGGAGGGGCGGGGTCACTGTCAGGGGAGGGCAGCCCCTGTAAGCCACGGACAAGCGGCGACCCGGCCTCTTCCAAAACGGCAGGCGGACAGGCCGGCGCGGATATGCCCCGGGCAAGCCAGCAACACTCAAAGGGGAAGCGTCCTCCCCCGCCCAGCAGGGCTGATGAGGCCCAGGCTCCGCGCTCGGCTGGAGCCTAACCCCGCCCACCGACTGCGCATGCGCAAAGGTGCAGTTCCCGGGCCGCCGGGACGGTGGCTGGAGAGCGGGGGTGTGGTTCGGGGACCCTCAGCCCCCTTGGGCTTAGGGGCACCCAAACGCCCATGGGGAATCGAGACCCTATCCCCCTCGGGGGAATGGTCAATCTTCCCCCTAGAGGACACCTGCACCCTCCTCTAACACTCACACCCCGAGGTGACGGCCCCTCGCACGAACAGGCCCTAGACGGAGGGGCGGGGTCTCTCTCAGGGGAGGGCACCCCCTGTAAGCCTCGGACAAGGGGCGACCGCGGCCTCTTCCAGCACTGCAGGCGGAAAGGCCGGCGCAGAAAGCCCCGGGCAGGCCAGGACCACTCAAAGTGGAAGCGGCCTCACCTGGCCCAGCAGGGCTGATGAGGCCCAGGCTCCGCCCCCGGGCCCAGCCTGACCCCGCCCTCCCGTCTGCGCATGCGCAAGGGTGCAGTTCTCAAGGCCGCCGGCAGGGGGCGCGGGAGAGCGGGGGGGTGATGGTTCGGGGACCCTCAACCCCCTTGGGGGTAGGGCAACTCTACCCCCATGGGGAATCGGGACCCTCTTCCCCCTCGGGGGAATGGCAAATCTTCCTGCCGGGGCACACCTGCACCCTGCTCCTGCACTCACAGCCCCAGAGCCCGGCCCTGCGCCCGAACACGCCCTAGTAGGAGGGGCGGGGTCACTGTCAGGGGAGGGCAGCCCCTGTAAGCCACGGACAAGCGGCGACCCGGCCTCTTCCAAAACGGCAGGCGGACAGGCCGGCGCGGATATGCCCCGGGCAAGCCAGCAACACTCAAAGGGGAAGCGTCCTCCCCCGCCCAGCAGGGCTGATGAGGCCCAAGCTCCGCGCTCGGCTGGAGCCTAACCCCGCCCACCGACTGCGCATGCGCAAAGGTGCAGTTCCCGGGCCGCCGGGAGGGTGGCTGGAGAGCGGGGGTGTGGTTCGGGGACCCTCAGCCCCCTTGGGCTTAGGGGCACCCAAACGCCCATGGGGAATCGAGACCCTATCCCCCTCGGGGGAATGGTCAATCTTCCCCCTAGAGGACACCTGCACCCTCCTCTAACACTCACACCCCGAGGGGACGGCCCCTCGCACGAACAGGCCCTAGACGGAGGGGCGGGGTCTCTCTCAGGGGAGGGCACACCCTGTAAGCCTCGGACCAGGGGCGACCGCGGCCTCTTCCAGCACTGCAGGCGGAAAGGCCGGCGCAGAAAGCCCCGGGCAGGCCAGGACCGCTCAAAGTGGAAGCGGCCTCACCTGGCCCAGCAGGGCTGATGAGGCCCAGGCTCCGCCCCCGGGCCCAGCCTGACCCCGCCCTCCCGTCTGCGCATGCGCAAGGGTGCAGTTCTCAAGGCCGCCGGCAGGGGGCGCGGGTGAGCGGGGGGGTGGTGGTTCGGGGACCCTCAGCCCCCTTGGGGGTAGGGCAACTCTACCCCCATGGGGAATCGGGACCCTCTTCCCCCTCGGGGGAATGGCAAATCTTCCTGCCGGGGCACACCTGCACCCTGCTCCTGCACTCAAAGCCCCAGAGACCGGCCCTGCGCCCGAACACGCCCTAGTAGGAGGGGCGGGGTCACTGTCAGGGGAGGGCAGCCCCTGTAAGCCACGGACAAGCGGCGACCCGGCCTCTTCCAAAACGGCAGGCGGACAGGCCGGCGCGGATATGCCCCGGGCAAGCCAGCAACACTCAAAGGGGAAGCGTCCTCCCCCGCCCAGCAGGGCTGATGAGGCCCAGGCTCCGCGCTCGGCTGGAGCCTAACCCCGCCCACCGACTGCGCATGCGCAAAGGTGCAGTTCCCGGGCCGCCGGGAGGGTGGCTGGAGAGCGGGGGTGTGGTTCGGGGACCCTCAGCCCCCTTGGGCTGAGGGGCACCCAAACGCCCATGGGGAATCGAGACCCTATCCCCCTCGGGGGAATGGTCAATCTTCCCCCTAGAGGACACCTGCACCCTCCTCTAACACTCACACCCCGAGGGGACGGCCCCTCGCACGAACAGGCCCTAGACGGAGGGGCGGGGTCTCTCTCAGGGGAGGGCACCCCCTGTAAGCCTCGGACAAGGGGCGACCGCGGCCTCTTCCAGCACTGCAGGTGGAAAGGCCGGCGCAGAAAGCCCCGGGCAGGCCAGGACCACTCAAAGTGGAAGCGGCCTCACCTGGCCCAGCAGGGCTGATGAGGCCCAGGCTCCGCCCCCGGGCCCAGCCTGACCCCGCCCTCCCGTCTGCGCATGGGCAAGGGTGCAGTTCTCAAGGCCGCCGGCAGGTGGCCCGGGTGAGCGGGGGGGTGGTGGTTCGGGGACCCTCAGCCCCCTTGGGGGTAGGGCAACTCTACCCCCATGGGGAATCGGGACCCTCTTCCCCCTCGGGGGAATGGCAAATCTTCCTGCCGGGGCACACCTGCACCCTGCTCCTGCACTCACAGCCCCAGAGCCCGGCCCTGCGCCCGAACACGCCCTAGTAGGAGGGGCGGGGTCACTGTCAGGGGAGGGCAGCCCCTGTAAGCCACGGACAAGCGGCGACCCGGCCTCTTCCAAAACGGCAGGCGGACAGGCCGGCGCGGATATGCCCCGGGCAAGCCAGCAACACTCAAAGGGGAAGCGTCCTCCCCCGCCCAGCAGGGCTGATGAGGCCCAGGCTCCGCGCTCGGCTGGAGCCTAATCCCGCCCACCGACTGCGCATGCGCAAAGGTGCAGGTCCCGGGCCGCCGGGAGGGTGGCTGGAGAGCGGGGGTGTGGTTCGGGGACCCTCAGCCCCCTTGGGCTTAGGGGCACCCAAACGCCCATGGGGAATCGAGACCCTATCCCCCTCGGGGGAATGGTCAATCTTCCCCCTAGAGGACACCTGCACCCTCCTCTAACACTCACACCCCGAGGGGATGGCCCCTCGCACGAACAGGCCCTAGACGGAGGGGCGGGGTCTCTCTCAGGGGAGGGCACCCCCTGTAAGCCTCGGACAAGGGGCGACCGCGGCCTCTTCCAGCACTGCAGGCGGAAAGGCCGGCGCAGAAAGCCCCGGGCAGGCCAGGACCACTCAAAGTGGAAGCGGCCTCTCCTGGCCCAGCAGGGCTGATGAGGCCCAGGCTCCGCCCCCGGGCCCAGCCTGACCCCGCCCTCCCGTCTGCGCATGCGCAAGGGTGCAGTTCTCAAGGCCGCCGGCAGGGGGCGCGGGTGAGCGGGGGGGTGGTGGTTCGGGGACCCTCAGCCCCCTTGGGGTAGGGCAACTCTACCCCCATGGGGAATCGGGACCCTCTTCCCCCTCGGGGGAATGGCAAATCTTCCTGCCGGGGCACACCTGCACCCTGCTCCTGCACTCACAGCCCCAGAGCCCGGCCGTGCGCCCGAACACGCCCTAGTAGGAGGGGCGGGGTCACTGTCAGGGGAGGGCCGCCCCTGTAAGCCACGGACAAGCGGCGACCCGGCCTCTTCCAAAACGGCAGGCGGACAGGCCGGCGCGGATATGCCCCGGGCAAGCCAGCAACACTCAAAGGGGAAGCGTCCTCCCCCGCCCAGCAGGGCTGATGAGGCCCAGGCTCCGCGCTCGGCTGGAGCCTAACCCCGCCCACCGACTGCGCATGCGCAAAGGTGCAGTTCCCGGGCCGCCGGGAGGGTGGCTGGAGAGCGGGGGTGTGGTTCGGGGACCCTCAGCCCCCTTGGGCTTAGGGGCACCCAAACGCCCATGGGGAATCGAGACCCTATCCCCCTCGGGGGAATGGTCAATCTTCCCCCTAGAGGACACCTGCACCCTCCTCTAACACTCACACCCCGAGGGGACGGCCCCTCGCACGAACAGGCCCTAGACGGGGGGGCGGGGTCTCTCTCAGGGGAGGGCACCCCCTGTAAGCCTCGGACAAGGGGCGACCGCGGCCTCTTCCAGCACTGCAGGCGGAAAGGCCGGCGCAGAAAGCCCCGGGCAGGCCAGGACCACTCAAAGTGGAAGCGGCCTCACCTGGCCCAGCAGGGCTGATGAGGCCCAGGCTCCGCCCCCGGGCCCAGCCTGACCCCCCTTCCCGTCTGCGCATGCGCAAGGGTGCAGTTCTCAAGGCCGCCGGCAGGGGGCGCGGGTGAGCGAGGGGGTGGTGGTTCGGGGACCCTCAGCCCCCTTGGGGGTAGGGCAACTCTACCCCCATGGGGAATCGGGACCCTCTTCCCCCTCGGGGGAATGGCAAATCTTCCTGCCGGGGCACACATGCACCCTGCTCCTGCACTCACAGCCCCAGAGCCCGGCCGTGCGCCCGAACACGCCCTAGTAGGAGGGTCGGGGTCACTGTCAGGGGAGGGCAGCCCCTGTAAGCCACGGACAAGCGGCGACCCGGCCTCTTCCAAAACGGCAGGCGGACAGGCCGGCGCGGATATGCCCCGGGCAAGCCAGCAACACTCAAAGGGGAAGCGTCGTCCCCCGCCCAGCAGGGCTGATGAGGCCCAGGCTCCGCGCTCGGCTGGAGCCTAACCCCGCCCACCGACTGCGCATGCGCAAAGGTGCAGTTCCCGGGCCGCCGGGAGGGTGGCTGGAGAGCGGGGGTGTGGTTCGGGGACCCTCAGCCCCCTTGGGCTTAGGGGCACCCAAACGCCCATAGGGAATCGAGACCCTATCCCCCTTGGGGGAATGGTCAATCTTCCCCCTAGAGGATACCTGCACCCTCCTCTAACACTCACACCCCGAGGGGACGGCCCCTCTCACGAACAGGCCCTAGACGGAGGGGCGGGGTCTCTCTCAGGGGAGGGCACCCCCTGTAAGCCTCGGACCAGGGGCGACCGCGGCCTCTTCCAGCACTGCAGGCGGAAAGGCCGGCGCAGAAAGCCCCGGGCAGGCCAGGACCACTCAAAGTGGAAGCGGCCTCACCTGGCCCAGCAGGGCTGATGAGGCCCAGGCTCCGCCCCCGGGCCCAGCCTGACCCCCCCTTCCCGTCTGCGCATGCGCAAGGGTGCAGTTCTCAAGGCCGCCGGCAGGGGGCGCGGGTGAGCGGGGGGGTGGTGGTTCGGGGACCCTCAGCCCCCTTGGGGGTAGGGCAACTCTACCCCCATGGGGAATCGGGACCCTCTTCCCCCTCGGGGGAATGGCAAATCTTCCTGCCGGGGCACACCTGCACCCTGCTCCTGCACTCACAGCCCCAGAGCCCGGCCCTGCGCCCGAACACGCCCTAGTAGGAGGGGCGGGGTCACTGTCAGGGGAGGGCAGCCCCTGTAAGCCACGGACAAGCGGCGACCCGGCCTCTTCCAAAACGGCAGGCGGACAGGCCGGCGCGGATATGCCCCGGGCAAGCCAGCAACACTCAAAGGGGAAGCGTCCTCCCCCGCCCAGCAGGGCTGATGAGGCCCAGGCTCCGCGCTCGGCTGGAGCCTAACCCCGCCCACCGACTGCGCATGCGCAAAGGTGCAGTTCCCGGGCCGTCGGGAGGGTGGCTGGAGAGCGGGGGTGTGGTTCGGGGACCCTCAGCCCCCTTGGGCTGAGGGGCACCCAAACGCCCATGGGGAATCGAGACCCTATCCCCCTCGGGGGAATGGTCAATCTTCCCCCTAGAGGACACCTGCACCCTACTCTAACACTCACACCCCGAGGGGACGGCCCCTCGCACGAACAGGCCCTAGACGGAGGGGCGGGGTCTCTCTCAGGGGAGGGCACCCCCTGTAAGCCTCGGACAAGGGGCGACCGCGGCCTCTTCCAGCACTGCAGGTGGAAAGGCCGGCGCAGAAAGCCCCGGGCAGGCCAGGACCACTCAAAGTGGAAGAGGCCTCACCTGGCCCAGCAGGGCTGATGAGGCCCAGGCTCCGCCCCCGGGCCCAGCCTGACCCCGCCCTCCCGTCTGCGCATGGGCAAGGGTGCAGTTCTCAAGGCCGCCGGCAGGTGGCCCGGGTGAGCGGGGGGGTGGTGGTTCGGGGACCCTCAGCCCCCTTGGGGGTAGGGCAACTCTACCCCCATGGGGAATCGGGACCCTCTTCCCCCTCGGGGGAATGGCAAATCTTCCTGCCGGGGCACACCTGCACCCTGCTCCTGCACTCACAGCCCCAGAGCCCGGCCCTGCGCCCGAACACGCCCTAGTAGGAGGGGCGGGGTCACTGTCAGGGGAGGGCAGCCCCTGTAAGCCACGGACAAGCGGCGACCCGGCCTCTTCCAAAACGGCAGGCGGACAGGCCGGCGCAGATATGCCCCGGGCAAGCCAGCAACACTCAAAGGGGAAGCGTCCTCCCCCGCCCAGCAGGGCTGATGAGGCCCAGGCTCCGCGCTCGGCTGGAGCCTAACCCCGCCCACCGACTGCGCATGCGCAAAGGTGCAGGTCCCGGGCCGCCGGGAGGGTGGCTGGAGAGCGGGGGTGTGGTTCGGGGACCCTCAGCCCCCTTGGGCTTAGGGGCACCCAAACGCCCATGGGGAATCGAGACCCTATCCCCCTCGGGGGAATGGTCAATCTTCCCCCTAGAGGACACCTGCACCCTCCTCTAACACTCACACCCCGAGGGGATGGCCCCTCGCACGAACAGGCCCTAGACGGAGGGGCGGGGTCTCTCTCAGGGGAGGGCACCCCCTGTAAGCCTCGGACAAGGGGCGACCGCGGCCTCTTCCAGCACTGCAGGCGGAAAGGCCGGCGCAGAAAGCCCCGGGCAGGCCAGGACCACTCAAAGTGGAAGCGGCCTCACCTGGCCCAGCAGGGCTGATGAGGCCCAGGCTCCGCCCCCGGGCCCAGCCTGACCCCGCCCTCCCGTCTGCGCATGCGCAAGGGTGCAGTTCTCAAGGCCGCCGGCAGGGGGCGCGGGTGAGCGGGGGGGTGGTGGTTCGGGGACCCTCAGCCCCCTTGGGGTAGGTCAACTCTACCCCCATGGGGAATCGGGACCCTCTTCCCCCTCGGGGGAATGGCAAATCTTCCTGCCGGGGCACACCTGCACCCTGCTCCTGCACTCACAGCCCCAGAGCCCGGCCGTGCGCCCGAACACGCCCTAGTAGGAGGGGCGGGGTCACTGTCAGGGGAGGGCCGCCCCTGTAAGCCACGGACAAGCGGCGACCCGGCCTCTTCCAAAACGGCAGGCGGACAGGCCGGCGCGGATATGCCCCGGGCAAGCCAGCAACACTCAAAGGGGAAGCGTCCTCCCCCGCCCAGCAGGGCTGATGAGGCCCAGGCTCCGCGCTCGGCTGGAGCCTAACCCCGCCCACCGACTGCGCATGCGCAAAGGTGCAGTTCCCGGGCCGCCGGGAGGGTGGCTGGAGAGCGGGGGTGTGGTTCGGGGACCCTCAGCCCCCTTGGGCTTAGGGGCACCCAAACGCCCATGGGGAATCGAGACCCTATCCCCCTCGGGGGAATGGTCAATCTTCCCCCTAGAGGACACCTGCACCCTCCTCTAACACACACACCCAGAGGGGACGGCCCCTCGCACGAACAGGCCCTAGACGGGGGGGCGGGGTCTCTCTCAGGGGAGGGCACCCCCTGTAAGCCTCGGACAAGGGGCGACCGCGGCCTCTTCCAGCACTGCAGGCGGAAAGGCCGGCGCAGAAAGCCCCGGGCAGGCCAGGACCACTCAAAGTGGAAGCGGCCTCACCTGGCCCAGCAGGGCTGATGAGGCCCAGGCTCCGCCCCCGGGCCCAGCCTGACCCCCCTTCCCGTCTGCGCATGCGCAAGGGTGCAGTTCTCAAGGCCGCCGGCAGGGGGCGCGGGTGAGCGAGGGGGTGGTGGTTCGGGGACCCTCAGCCCCCTTGGGGGTAGGGCAACTCTACCCCCATGGGGAATCGGGACCCTCTTCCCCCTCGGGGGAATGGCAAATCTTCCTGCCGGGGCACACATGCACCCTGCTCCTGCACTCACAGCCCCAGAGCCCGGCCGTGCGCCCGAACACGCCCTAGTAGGAGGGTCGGGGTCACTGTCAGGGGAGGGCAGCCCCTGTAAGCCACGGACAAGCGGCGACCCGGCCTCTTCCAAAACGGCAGGCGGACAGGCCGGCGCGGATATGCCCCGGGCAAGCCAGCAACACTCAAAGGGGAAGCGTCGTCCCCCGCCCAGCAGGGCTGATGAGGCCCAGGCTCCGCGCTCGGCTGGAGCCTAACCCCGCCCACCGACTGCGCATGCGCAAAGGTGCAGTTCCCGGGCCGCCGGGAGGGTGGCTGGAGAGCGGGGGTGTGGTTCGGGGACCCTCAGCCCCCTTGGGCTTAGGGGCACCCAAACGCCCATGGGGAATCGAGACCCTATCCCCCTCGGGGGAATGGTCAATCTTCCCCCTAGAGGACACCTGCACCCTCCTCTAACACTCACACCCCGAGGGGACGGCCCCTCTCACGAACAGGCCCTAGACGGAGGGGCGGGGTCTCTCTCAGGGGAGGGCACCCCCTGTAAGCCTCGGACCAGGGGCGACCGCGGCCTCTTCCAGCACTGCAGGCGGAAAGGCCGGCGCAGAAAGCCCCGGGCAGGCCAGGACCACTCAAAGTGGAAGCGGCCTCACCTGGCCCAGCAGGGCTGATGAGGCCCAGGCTCCGCCCCCGGGCCCAGCCTGACCCCCCCTTCCCGTCTGCGCATGCGCAAGGGTGCAGTTCTCAAGGCCGCCGGCAGGGGGCGCGGGTGAGCGGGGGGGTGGTGGTTCGGGGACCCTCAGCCCCCTTGGGGGTAGGGCAACTCTACCCCCATGGGGAATCGGGACCCTCTTCCCCCTCGGGGGAATGGCAAATCTTCCTGCCGGGGCACACCTGCACCCTGCTCCTGCACTCACAGCCCCAGAGCCCGGCCGTGCGCCCGAACACGCCCTAGTAGGAGGGGCGGGGTCACTGTCAGGGGAGGGCAGCCCCTGTAAGCCACGGACAAGCGGCGACCCGGCCTCTTCCAAAACGGCAGGCGGACAGGCCGGCGCGGATATGCCCCGGGCAAGCCAGCAACACTCAAAGGGGAAGCGTCCTCCCCCGCCCAGCAGGGCTGATGAGGCCCAGGCTCCGCGCTCGGCTGGAGCCTAACCCCGCCCACCGACTGCGCATGCGCAAAGGTGCAGTTCCCGGGCCGTCGGGAGGGTGGCTGGAGAGCGGGGGTGTGGTTCGGGGACCCTCAGCCCCCTTGGGCTGAGGGGCACCCAAACGCCCATGGGGAATCGAGACCCTATCCCCCTCGGGGGAATGGTCAATCTTCCCCCTAGAGGACACCTGCACCCTACTCTAACACTCACACCCCGAGGGGACGGCCCCTCGCACGAACAGGCCCTAGACGGAGGGGCGGGGTCTTTCTCAGGGGAGGGCACCCCCTGTAAGCCTCGGACAAGGGGCGACCGCGGCCTCTTCCAGCACTGCAGGTGGAAAGGCCGGCGCAGAAAGCCCCGGGCAGGCCAGGACCACTCAAAGTGGAAGAGGCCTCACCTGGCCCAGCAGGGCTGATGAGGCCCAGGCTCCGCCCCCGGGCCCAGCCTGACCCCGCCCTCCCGTCTGCGCATGGGCAAGGGTGCAGTTCTCAAGGCCGCCGGCAGGTGGCCCGGGTGAGCGGGGGGGTGGTGGTTCGGGGACCCTCAGCCCCCTTGGGGGTAGGGCAACTCTACCCCCATGGGGAATCGGGACCCTCTTCCCCCTCGGGGGAATGGCAAATCTTCCTGCCGGGGCACACCTGCACCCTGCTCCTGCACTCACAGCCCCAGAGCCCGGCCCTGCGCCCGAACACGCCCTAGTAGGAGGGGCGGGGTCACTGTCAGGGGAGGGCAGCCCCTGTAAGCCACGGACAAGCGGCGACCCGGCCTCTTCCAAAACGGCAGGCGGACAGGCCGGCGCGGATATGCCCCGGGCAAGCCAGCAACACTCAAAGGGGAAGCGTCCTCCCCCGCCCAGCAGGGCTGATGAGGCCCAGGCTCCGCGCTCGGCTGGAGCCTAACCCCGCCCACCGACTGCGCATGCGCAAAGGTGCAGGTCCCGGGCCGCCGGGAGGGTGGCTGGAGAGCGGGGGTGTGGTTCGGGGACCCTCAGCCCCCTTGGGCTTAGGGGCACCCAAACGCCCATGGGGAATCGAGACCCTATCCCCCTCGGGGGAATGGTCAATCTTCCCCCTAGAGGACACCTGCACCCTCCTCTAACACTCACACCCCGAGGGGATGGCCCCTCGCACGAACAGGCCCTAGACGGAGGGGCGGGGTCTCTCTCAGGGGAGGGCACCCCCTGTAAGCCTCGGACAAGGGGCGACCGCGGCCTCTTCCAGCACTGCAGGCGGAAAGGCCGGCGCAGAAAGCCCCGGGCAGGCCAGGACCACTCAAAGTGGAAGCGGCCTCACCTGGCCCAGCAGGGCTGATGAGGCCCAGGCTCCGCCCCCGGGCCCAGCCTGACCCCGCCCTCCCGTCTGCGCATGCGCAAGGGTGCAGTTCTCAAGGCCGCCGGCAGGGGGCGCGGGTGAGCGGGGGGGTGGTGGTTCGGGGACCCTCAGCCCCCTTGGGGTAGGTCAACTCTACCCCCATGGGGAATCGGGACCCTCTTCCCCCTCGGGGGAATGGCAAATCTTCCTGCCGGGGCACACCTGCACCCTGCTCCTGCACTCACAGCCCCAGAGCCCGGCCGTGCGCCCGAACACGCCCTAGTAGGAGGGGCGGGGTCACTGTCAGGGGAGGGCCGCCCCTGTAAGCCACGGACAAGCGGCGACCCGGCCTCTTCCAAAACGGCAGGCGGACAGGCCGGCGCGGATATGCCCCGGGCAAGCCAGCAACACTCAAAGGGGAAGCGTCCTCCCCCGCCCAGCAGGGCTGATGAGGCCCAGGCTCCGCGCTCGGCTGGAGCCTAACCCCGCCCACCGACTGCGCATGCGCAAAGGTGCAGTTCCCGGGCCGCCGGGAGGGTGGCTGGAGAGCGGGGGTGTGGTTCGGGGACCCTCAGCCCCCTTGGGCTTGGGGCACCCAAACGCCCATGGGGAATCGAGACCCTATCCCCCTCGGGGGAATGGTCAATCTTCCCCCTAGAGGACACCTGCACCCTCCTCTAACACTCACACCCCGAGGGGACGGCCCCTCGCACGAACAGGCCCTAGACGGGGGGGCGGGGTCTCTCTCAGGGGAGGGCACCCCCTGTAAGCCTCGGACAAGGGGCGACCGCGGCCTCTTCCAGCACTGCAGGCGGAAAGGCCGGCGCAGAAAGCCCCGGGCAGGCCAGGACCACTCAAAGTGGAAGCGGCCTCACCTGGCCCAGCAGGGCTGATGAGGCCCAGGCTCCGCCCCCGGGCCCAGCCTGACCCCCCTTCCCATCTGCGCATGCGCAAGGGTGCAGTTCTCAAGGCCGCCGGCAGGGGGCGCGGGTGAGCGAGGGGGTGGTGGTTCGGGGACCCTCAGCCCCCTTGGGGGTAGGGCAACTCTACCCCCATGGGGAATCGGGACCCTCTTCCCCCTCGGGGGAATGGCAAATCTTCCTGCCGGGGCACACATGCACCCTGCTCCTGCACTCACAGCCCCAGAGCCCGGCCGTGCGCCCGAACACGCCCTAGTAGGAGGGTCGGGGTCACTGTCAGGGGAGGGCAGCCCCTGTAAGCCACGGACAAGCGGCGACCCGGCCACTTCCAAAACGGCAGGCGGACAGGCCGGCGCGGATATGCCCCGGGCAAGCCAGCAACACTCAAAGGGGAAGCGTCGTCCCCCGCCCAGCAGGGCTGATGAGGCCCAGGCTCCGCGCTCGGCTGGAGCCTAACCCCGCCCACCGACTGCGCATGCGCAAAGGTGCAGTTCCCGGGCCGCCGGGAGGGTGGCTGGAGAGCGGGGGTGTGGTTCGGGGACCCTCAGCCCCCTTGGGCTTAGGGGCACCCAAACGCCCATGGGGAATCGAGACCCTATCCCCCTCGGGGGAATGGTCAATCTTCCCCCTAGAGGACACCTGCACCCTCCTCTAACACTCACACCCCGAGGGGACGGCCCCTCTCACGAACAGGCCCTAGACGGAGGGGCGGGGTCTCTCTCAGGGGAGGGCACCCCCTGTAAGCCTCGGACCAGGGGCGACCGCGGCCTCTTCCAGCACTGCAGGCGGAAAGGCCGGCGCAGAAAGCCCCGGGCAGGCCAGGACCACTCAAAGTGGAAGCGGCCTCACCTGGCCCAGCAGGGCTGATGAGGCCCAGGCTCCGCCCCCGGGCCCAGCCTGACCCCCCCTTCCCGTCTGCGCATGCGCAAGGGTGCAGTTCTCAAGGCCGCCGGCAGGGGGCGCGGGTGAGCGGGGGGGTGGTGGTTCGGGGACCCTCAGCCCCCTTGGGGGTAGGGCAACTCTACCCCCATGGGGAATCGGGACCCTCTTCCCCCTCGGGGGAATGGCAAATCTTCCTGCCGGGGCACACCTGCACCCTGCTCCTGCACTCACAGCCCCAGAACCCGGCCGTGCGCCCGAACACGCCCTAGTAGGAGGGGCGGGGTCACTGTCAGGGGAGGGCAGCCCCTGTAAGCCACGGACAAGCGGCGACCCGGCCTCTTCCAAAACGGCAGGCGGACAGGCCGGCGCGGATATGCCCCGGGCAAGCCAGCAACACTCAAAGGGGAAGCGTCCTCCCCCGCCCAGCAGGGCTGATGAGGCCCAGGCTCCGCGCTCGGCTGGAGCCTAACCCCGCCCACCGACTGCGCATGCGCAAAGGTGCAGTTCCCGGGCCGTCGGGAGGGTGGCTGGAGAGCGGGGGTGTGGTTCGGGGACCCTCAGCCCCCTTGGGCTGAGGGGCACCCAAACGCCCATGGGGAATCGAGACCCTATCCCCCTCGGGGGAATGGTCAATCTTCCCCCAGAGGACACCTGCACCCTCCTCTAACACTCACACCCCGAGGGGACGGCCCCTCGCACGAACAGGCCCTAGACGGAGGGGCGGGGTCTCTCTCAGGGGAGGGCACCCCCTGTAAGCCTCGGACAAGGGGCGACCGCGGCCTCTTCCAGCACTGCAGGTGGAAAGGCCGGCGCAGAAAGCCCCGGGCAGGCCAGGACCACTCAAAGTGGAAGCGGCCTCACCTGGCCCAGCAGGGCTGATGAGGCCCAGTCTCCGCCCCCGGGCCCAGCCTGACCCCGCCCTCCCGTCTGCGCATGGGCAAGGGTGCAGTTCTCAAGGCCGCCGGCAGGTGGCCCGGGTGAGCGGGGGGGTGGTGGTTCGGGGACCCTCAGCCCCCTTGGGGGTAGGGCAACTCTACCCCCATGGGGAATCGGGACCCTCTTCCCCCTCGGGGGAATGGCAAATCTTCCTGCCGGGGCACACCTGCACCCTGCTCCTGCACTCACAGCCCCAGAGCCCGGCCGTGCGCCCGAACACGCCCTAGTAGGAGGGGCGGGGTCACTGTCAGGGGAGGGCCGCCCCTGTAAGCCACGGACAAGCGGCGACCCGGCCTCTTCCAAAACGGCAGGCGGACAGGCCGGCGCGGATATGCCCCGGGCAAGCCAGCAACACTCAAAGGGGAAGCGTCCTCCCCCGCCCAGCAGGGCTGATGAGGCCCAGGCTCCGCGCTCGGCTGGAGCCTAACCCCGCCCACCGACTGCGCATGCGCAAAGGTGCAGTTTCCGGGCCGCCGGGAGGGTGGCTGGAGAGCGGGGGTGTGGTTCGGGGACCCTCAGCCCCCTTGGGCTTAGGGGCACCCAAACGCCCATGGGGAATCGAGACCCTATCCCCCTCGGGGGAATGGTCAATCTTCCCCCTAGAGGACACCTGCACCCTCCTCTAACACTCACACCCCGAGGGGACGGCCCCTCGCACGAACAGGCCCTAGACGGGGGGGCGGGGTCTCTCTCAGGGGAGGGCACCCCCTGTAAGCCTCGGACAAGGGGCGACCGCGGCCTCTTCCAGCACTGCAGGCGGAAAGGCCGGCGCAGAAAGCCCCGGGCAGGCCAGGACCACTCAAAGTGGAAGCGGCCTCACCTGGCCCAGCAGGGCTGATGAGGCCCAGGCTCCGCCCCCGGGCCCAGCCTGACCCCCCTTCCCGTCTGCGCATGCGCAAGGGTGCAGTTCTCAAGGCCGCCGGCAGGGGGCGCGGGTGAGCGAGGGGGTGGTGGTTCGGGGACCCTCAGCCCCCTTGGGGGTAGGGCAACTCTACCCCCATGGGGAATCGGGACCCTCTTCCCCCTCGGGGGAATGGCAAATCTTCCTGCCGGGGCACACATGCACCCTGCTCCTGCACTCACAGCCCCAGAGCCCGGCCGTGCGCCCGAACACGCCCTAGTAGGAGGGTCGGGGTCACTGTCAGGGGAGGGCAGCCCCTGTAAGCCACGGACAAGCGGCGACCCGGCCTCTTCCAAAACGGCAGGCGGACAGGCCGGCGCGGATATGCCCCGGGCAAGCCAGCAACACTCAAAGGGGAAGCGTCGTCCCCCGCCCAGCAGGGCTGATGAGGCCCAGGCTCCGCGCTCGGCTGGAGCCTAACCCCGCCCACCGACTGCGCATGCGCAAAGGTGCAGTTCCCGGGCCGCCGGGAGGGTGGCTGGAGAGCGGGGGTGTGGTTCGGGGACCCTCAGCCCCCTTGGGCTTAGGGGCACCCAAACGCCCATGGGGAATCGAGACCCTATCCCCCTCGGGGGAATGGTCAATCTTCCCCCTAGAGGACACCTGCACCCTCCTCTAACACTCACACCCCGAGGGGACGGCCCCTCTCACGAACAGGCCCTAGACGGAGGGGCGGGGTCTCTCTCAGGGGAGGGCACCCCCTGTAAGCCTCGGACCAGGGGCGACCGCGGCCTCTTCCAGCACTGCAGGCGGAAAGGCCGGCGCAGAAAGCCCCGGGCAGGCCAGGACCACTCAAAGTGGAAGCGGCCTCACCTGGCCCAGCAGGGCTGATGAGGCCCAGGCTCCGCCCCCGGGCCCAGCCTGACCCCCCCTTCCCGTCTGCGCATGCACAAGGGTGCAGTTCTCAAGGCCGCCGGCAGGGGGCGCGGGTGAGCGGGGGGGTGGTGGTTCGGGGACCCTCAGCCCCCTTGGGGGTAGGGCAACTCTACCCCCATGGGGAATCGGGACCCTCTTCCCCCTCGGGGGAATGGCAAATCTTCCTGCCGGGGCACACCTGCACCCTGCTCCTGCACTCACAGCCCCAGAGCCCGGCCGTGCGCCCGAACACGCCCTAGTAGGAGGGTCGGGGTCACTGTCAGGGGAGGGCAGCCCCTGTAAGCCACGGACAAGCGGCGACCCGGCCTCTTCCAAAACGGCAGGCGGACAGGCCGGCGCGGATATGCCCCGGGCAAGCCAGCAACACTCAAAGGGGAAGCGTCCTCCCCCGCCCAGCAGGGCTGATGAGGCCCAGGCTCCGCGCTCGGCTGGAGCCTAACCCCGCCCACCGACTGCGCATGCGCAAAGGTGCAGTTCCCGGGCCGCCGGGAGGGTGGCTGGAGAGCGGGGGTGTGGTTCGGGGACCCTCAGCCCCCTTGGGCTTAGGGGCACCCAAACGCCCATGGGGAATCGAGACCCTATCCCCCTCGGGGGAATGGTCAATCTTCCCCCTAGAGGACACCTGCACCCTCCTCTAACACTCACACCCCGAGGGGACGGCCCCTCGCACGAACAGGCCCTAGACGGGGGGGCGGGGTCTCTCTCAGGGGAGGGCACCCCCTGTAATCCTCGGACAAGGGGCGACCGCGGCCTCTTCCAGCACTGCAGGCGGAAAGGCCGGCGCAGAAAGCCCCGGGCAGGCCAGGACCACTCAAAGTGGAAGCGGCCTCACCTGGCCCAGCAGGGCTGATGAGGCCCAGGCTCCGCCCCCGGGCCCAGCCTGACCCCCCTTCCCGTCTGCGCATGCGCAAGGGTGCAGTTCTCAAGGCCGCCGGCAGGGGGCGCGGGTGAGCGAGGGGGTGGTGGTTCGGGGACCCTCAGCCCCCTTGGGGGTAGGGCAACTCTACCCCCATGGGGAATCGGGACCCTCTTCCCCCTCGGGGGAATGGCAAATCTTCCTGCCGGGGCACACATGCACCCTGCTCCTTCACTCACAGCCCCAGAGCCCGGCCGTGCGCCCGAACACGCCCTAGTAGGAGGGTCGGGGTCACTGTCAGGGGAGGGCAGCCCCTGTAAGCCACGGACAAGCGGCGACCCGGCCTCTTCCAAAACGGCAGGCGGACAGGCCGGCGCGGATATGCCCCGGGCAAGCCAGCAACACTCAAAGGGGAAGCGTCGTCCCCCGCCCAGCAGGGCTGATGAGGCCCAGGCTCCGCGCTCGGCTGGAGCCTAACCCCGCCCACCGACTGCGCATGCGCAAAGGTGCAGTTCCCGGGCCGCCGGGAGGGTGGCTGGAGAGCGGGGGTGTGGTTCGGGGACCCTCAGCCCCCTTGGGCTTAGGGGCACCCAAACGCCCATGGGGAATCGAGACCCTATCCCCCTCGGGGGAATGGTCAATCTTCCCCCTAGAGGACACCTGCACCCTCCTCTAACACTCACACCCCGAGGGGACGGCCCCTCTCACGAACAGGCCCTAGACGGAGGGGCGGGGTCTCTCTCAGGGGAGGGCACCCCCTGTAAGCCTCGGACCAGGGGCGACCGCGGCCTCTTCCAGCACTGCAGGCGGAAAGGCCGGCGCAGAAAGCCCCGGGCAGGCCAGGACCACTCAAAGTGGAAGCGGCCTCACCTGGCCCAGCAGGGCTGATGAGGCCCAGGCTCCGCCCCCGGGCCCAGCCTGACCCCCCCTTCCCGTCTGCGCATGCGCAAGGGTGCAGTTCTCAAGGCCGCCGGCAGGGGGCGCGGGTGAGCGGGGGGGTGGTGGTTCGGGGACCCTCAGCCCCCTTGGGGGTAGGGCAACTCTACCCCCATGGGGAATCGGGACCCTCTTCCCCCTCGGGGGAATGGCAAATCTTCCTGCCGGGGCACACCTGCACCCTGCTCCTGCACTCACAGCCCCAGAGCCCGGCCGTGCGCCCGAACACGCCCTAGTAGGAGGGGCGGGGTCACTGTCAGGGGAGGGCAGCCCCTGTAAGCCACGGACAAGCGGCGACCCGGCCTCTTCCAAAACGGCAGGCGGACAGGCCGGCGCGGATATGCCCCGGGCAAGCCAGCAACACTCAAAGGGGAAGCGTCCTCCCCCGCCCAGCAGGGCTGATGAGGCCCAGGCTCCGCGCTCGGCTGGAGCCTAACCCCGCCCACCGACTGCGCATGCGCAAAGGTGCAGTTCCCGGGCCGCCGGGAGGGTGGCTGGAGAGCGGGGGTGTGGTTCGGGGACCCTCAGCCCCCTTGGGCTTAGGGGCACCCAAACGCCCATGGGGAATCGAGACCCTATCCCCCTCGGGGGAATGGTCAATCTTCCCCCTAGAGGACACCTGCACCCTCCTCTAACACTCACACCCCGAGGGGACGGCCCCTCGCACGAACAGGCCCTAGACGGAGGGGCGGGGTCTCTCTCAGGGGAGGGCACCCCCTGTAAGCCTCGGACCAGGGGCGACCGCGGCCTCTTCCAGCACTGCAGGCGGAAAGGCCGGCGCAGAAAGCCCCGGGCAGGCCAGGACCACTCAAAGTGGAAGCGGCCTCACCTGGCCCAGCAGGGCTGATGAGGCCCAGGCTCCGCCCCCGGGCCCAGCCTGACCCCCCCTTCCCGTCTGCGCATGCGCAAGGGTGCAGTTCTCAAGGCCGCCGGCAGGGGGCGCGGGTGAGCGGGGGGTGGTGGTTCGGGGACCCTCAGCCCCCTTGGGGGTAGGGCAACTCTACCCCCATGGGGAATCGGGACCCTCTTCCCCCTCGGGGGAATGGCAAATCTTCCTGCCGGGGCACACCTGCACCCTGCTCCTGCACTCACAGCCCCAGAGCCCGGCCCTGCGCCCGAACACGCCCTAGTAGGAGGGGCGGGGTCACTGTCAGGGGAGGGCAGCCCCTGTAAGCCACGGACAAGCGGCGACCCGGCCTCTTCCAAAACGGCAGGCGGACAGGCCGGCGCGGATATGCCCCGGGCAAGCCAGCAACACTCAAAGGGGAAGCGTCCTCCCCCGCCCAGCAGGGCTGATGAGGCCCAGGCTCCGCGCTCGGCTGGAGCCTAACCCCGCCCACCGACTGCGCATGCGCAAAGGTGCAGTTCCCGGGCCGTCGGGAGGGTGGCTGGAGAGCGGGGGTGTGGTTCGGGGACCCTCAGCCCCCTTGGGCTGAGGGGCACCCAAACGCCCATGGGGAATCGAGACCCTATCCCCCTCGGGGGAATGGTCAATCTTCCCCCAGAGGACACCTGCACCCTCCTCTAACACTCACACCCCGAGGGGACGGCCCCTCGCACGAACAGGCCCTAGACGGAGGGGCGGGGTCTCTCTCAGGGGAGGGCACCCCCTGTAAGCCTCGGACAAGGGGCGACCGCGGCCTCTTCCAGCACTGCAGGTGGAAAGGCCGGCGCAGAAAGCCCCGGGCAGGCCAGGACCACTCAAAGTGGAAGCGGCCTCACCTGGCCCAGCAGGGCTGATGAGGCCCAGGCTCCGCCCCCGGGCCCAGCCTGACCCCGCCCTCCCGTCTGCGCATGGGCAAGGGTGCAGTTCTCAAGGCCGCCGGCAGGTGGCCCGGGTGAGCGGGGGGGTGGTGGTTCGGGGACCCTCAGCCCCCTTGGGGGTAGGGCAACTCTACCCCCATGGGGAATCGGGACCCTCTTCCCCCTCGGGGGAATGGCAAATCTTCCTGCCGGGGCACACCTGCACCCTGCTCCTGCACTCACAGCCCCAGAGCCCGGCCGTGCGCCCGAACACGCCCTAGTAGGAGGGGCGGGGTCACTGTCAGGGGAGGGCCGCCCCTGTAAGCCACGGACAAGCGGCGACCCGGCCTCTTCCAAAACGGCAGGCGGACAGGCCGGCGCGGATATGCCCCGGGCAAGCCAGCAACACTCAAAGGGGAAGCGTCCTCCCCCGCCCAGCAGGGCTGATGAGGCCCAGGCTCCGCGCTCGGCTGGAGCCTAACCCCGCCCACCGACTGCGCATGCGCAAAGGTGCAGTTCCCGGGCCGCCGGGAGGGTGGCTGGAGAGCGGGGGTGTGGTTCGGGGACCCTCAGCCCCCTTGGGCTTAGGGGCACCCAAACGCCCATGGGGAATCGAGACCCTATCCCCCTCGGGGGAATGGTCAATCTTCCCCCTAGAGGACACCTGCACCCTCCTCTAACACTCACACCCCGAGGGGACGGCCCCTCGCACGAACAGGCCCTAGACGGGGGGGCGGGGTCTCTCTCAGGGGAGGGCACCCCCTGTAAGCCTCGGACAAGGGGCGACCGCGGCCTCTTCCAGCACTGCAGGCGGAAAGGCCGGCGCAGAAAGCCCCGGGCAGGCCAGGACCACTCAAAGTGGAAGCGGCCTCACCTGGCCCAGCAGGGCTGATGAGGCCCAGGCTCCGCCCCCGGGCCCAGCCTGACCCCCCTTCCCGTCTGCGCATGCGCAAGGGTGCAGTTCTCAAGGCCGCCGGCAGGGGGCGCGGGTGAGCGAGGGGGTGGTGGTTCGGGGACCCTCAGCCCCCTTGGGGGTAGGGCAACTCTACCCCCATGGGGAATCGGGACCCTCTTCCCCCTCGGGGGAATGGCAAATCTTCCTGCCGGGGCACACATGCACCCTGCTCCTGCACTCACAGCCCCAGAGCCCGGCCGTGCGCCCGAACACGCCCTAGTAGGAGGGTCGGGGTCACTGTCAGGGGAGGGCAGCCTCTGTAAGCCACGGACAAGCGGCGACCCGGCCTCTTCCAAAACGGCAGGCGGACAGGCCGGCGCGGATATGCCCCGGGCAAGCCAGCAACACTCAAAGGGGAAGCGTCGTCCCCCGCCCAGCAGGGCTGATGAGGCCCAGGCTCCGCGCTCGGCTGGAGCCTAACCCCGCCCACCGACTGCGCATGCTCAAAGGTGCAGTTCCCGGGCCGCCGGGAGGGTGGCTGGAGAGCGGGGGTGTGGTTCGGGGACCCTCAGCCCCCTTGGGCTTAGGGGCACCCAAACGCCCATGGGGAATCGAGACCCTATCCCCCTCGGGGGAATGGTCAATCTTCCCCCTAGAGGACACCTGCACCCTCCTCTAACACTCACACCCCGAGGGGAGGGCCCCTCGCACGAACAGGCCCTAGACGGAGGGGCGGGGTCTCTCTCAGAGGAGGGCACCCCCTGTAAGCCTCGGACAAGGGGCGACCACGGCCTGTTCCAGCACTGCAGGCGGATAGGCCGGCGCAGAAAGCCCCGGGCAGGCCAGGACCACTCAAAGTGGAAGCGGCCTCACCTGGCCCAGCAGGGCTGATGAGGCCCAGGCTCCGCCCCTGGCCCCAGCCTGACCCCGCCCTCCCGTCTGCGCATGCGCACGGGTGCAGTTCTCAAGGCCGCCGGCAGGGGGCGCAGGTGAGCGGGGGGGGTGGTGGTTCGGGGACCCTCAACCCCCTTGGGGGTAGGGCAACTCTACCCCCATGGGGAATCGGGACCCTCTTCCCCCTCGGGGGAATGGCAAATCTTCCTGCCGGGGCACACCTGCACCCTGCTCCTGCACTCACAGCCCCAGAGCCCGGCCCTGCGCCCGAACACGCCCTAGTAGGAGGGGCGGGGTCACTGTCAGGGGAGGGCAGCCCCTGTAAGCCCCGGACAAGCGGCGACCCGGCCTCTTCCAAAACGGCAGGCGGACAGGCCGGCGCGGATATGCCCCGGGCAAGCCAGCAACACTCAAAGGGGAAGCGTCCTCCCCCGCCCAGCAGGGCTGATGAGGCCCAGGCTCTGCGCTCGGCTGGAGCCTAACCCCGCCCACCGACTGCGCATGCACAAAGGTGCAGTTCCCGGGCCGCCGGGAGGGTGGCTGGAGAGCGGGGGTGTGGTTCGGGGACCCTCAGCCCCTTTGGGCTTAGGGGCACCCAAACGCCCATGGGGAAACGAGACCCTATCCCTCTCGGGGGAATGGTCAATCTTCCCCCTAGAGGACACCTGCACCCTCCTCTAACACTCACACCCCGAGGGGACGGCCCCTCGCACGAACAGGCCCTAGACGGAGGGGCGGGGTCTCTCTCAGGGGAGGGCACCCCCTGTAAGCCTCGGACAAGGGGCGACCGCGGCTTCTTCCAGCACTGCAGGCGGAAAGGCCGGCGCAGAAAGCCCCGGGCAGGCCAGGACCACTCAAAGTGGAAGCGGCCTCACCTGGCCCAGCAGGGCTGATGAGGCCCAGGCTCCGCCCCCGGCCCCAGCCTGACCCCGCCCTCCCGTCTGCGCATGCGCAAGGGTGCAGTTCTCAAGGCCGCCGGCAGGGGGCGCGGGTGTGCGGGGGGTGGAGGTTCGGGGACCCTCAACCCCCTTGGGGGTAGGGCAACTCTACCCCCATGGGGAATCGGGACCCTCTTCCCCCTCGGGGGAATGGCAAATCTTCCTGCCGGGGCACACCTGCACCCTGCTCCAGCACTCACAGCCCCAGAGCCCGGACCTGCGCCCGAACACGCCCTAGTAGGAGGGGCGGGGTCACTGTCAGGGGAGGGCAGCCCCTGTAAGCCACGGACAAGCGGCGACCCGGCCTCTTCCAAAACGGCAGGCGGACAGGCCGGCGCGGATATGCCCCGGGCAAGCCAGCAACACTCAAAGGGAAGCGTCCTCCCCCGCCCAGCAGGGCTGATGAGGCCCAGGCTCCGCGCTCGGCTGGAGCCTAACCCCGCCCACCGACTGCGCATGCGCAAAGGTGCAGTTCCCGGGCCGCCGGGAGGGTGGCTGGAGAGCGGGGGTGTAGTTCGGGGACCCTCAGCCCCCTTGGGCTTAGGGGCACCCAAACGCCCATGGGGAATCGAGACCCTATCCCCCTAGGGGGAATGGTCAATCTTCCCCCTAGAGGACACCTGCACCCTCCTCTAACACTCACACCCCGAGGGGACGGCCCCCGCACGAACAGGCCCTAGACGGAGGGGCGGGGTCTCTCTCAGGGGAGGGCACCCCCTGTAAGCCTCGGACAAGGGGCGACCGCGGCCTCTTCCAGCACTGCAGGTGGAAAGGCCGGCGTAGAAAGCCCCGGGCAGGCCAGGACCACTCAAAGTGGAAGCGGCCTCACCTGGCCCAGCAGGGCTGATGAGGCCCAGGCTCCGCCCCCGGGCCCAGCCTGACCCCGCCCTCCCGTCTGCGCATGCGCAAGGGTGCAGTTCTCAAGGCCGCCGGCAGGGGGCGCAGGTGAGCGGGGGGGGTGGTGGTTCGGGGACCCTCAACCCCCTTGGGGGTAGGGCAACTCTACCCCCATGGGGAATCGGGACCCTCTTCCCCCTCGGGGGAATGGCAAGTCTTCCTGCCGGGGCACACCTGCACCCTCCTCCTGCACTCACAGCCCCAGAGCCCGGCCCTGCGCCCGAACACGCCCTAGTAGGAGGGGCGGGGTCACTGTCAGGGGAGGGCAGCCCCTGTAAGCCACGGACAAGCGGCGACCCGGCCTCTTCCAAAACGGCAGGCGGACAGGCCGGCGCGGATATGCCCCGGGCAAGCCAGCAACACTCAAAGGGGAAGCGTCCTCCCCCGCCCAGCAGGGCTGATGAGGCCCAGGCTCCGCGCTCGGCTGGAGCCTAACCCCGCCCACCGACTGCGCATGCGCAAAGGTGCAGTTCCCGGGCCGCCGGGAGGGTGGCTGGAGAGCGGGGGTGTGGTTCGGGGACCCTCCGCCCCCTTGGGCTTAGGGGCACCCAAACGCCCATGGGGAATCGAGACCCTATCCCCCTCGGGGGAATGGTCAATCTTCCCCCTAGAGGACACCTGCACCCTCCTCTAACACTCACACCCCGAGGGGAGGGCCCCTCGCACGAACAGGCCCTAGACGGAGGGGCGGGGTCTCTCTCAGGGGAGGGCACCCCCTGTAAGCCTCGGACAAGGGGCGACTGTGGCCTCTTCCAGCACTGCAGGCGGAAAGGCCGGCGCAGAAAGCCCCGGGCAGGCCAGGACCACTCAAAGTGGAAGCGGCCTCACCTGGCCCAGCAGGGCTGATGAGGCCCAGGCTCCGCCCCCGGCCCCAGCCTGACCCCGCCCTCCCGTCTGCGCATGCGCAAGGGTGCAGTTCTCAAGGCCGCCGGCAGGGGGCGCGGGTGAGCGGGGGGGTGGTGGTTCGGGGACCCTCAGCCCCCTTGGGGGTAGGGCAACTCTACCCCCATGGGGAATCGGGACCCTCTTCCCCCTCGGGGGAATGGCAAATCTTCCTGCCGGGGCACACCTGCACCCTGCTCCTGCACTCACAGCCCCAGAGCCCGGCCCTGCGCCCGAACACGCCCTAGTAGGAGGGCCGGGGTCTCTGTAAGGGGAGGGCAGCCCCTGTAAGCCACGGACAAGCGGCGACCCGGCCTCTTCCAAAACGGCAGGCGGACAGGCCGGCGCGGATATGCTCCGGGTAAGCCAGCAACACTCAAAGGGGAAGCGTCCTCCCCCGCTCAGCAGGGCTGATGAGGCCCAGGCTCCGCGCTCGGCTGGAGCCTAACCCCGCCCACCGACTGCGCATGCGCAAATGTGCAGTTCCCGGGCCGCCGGGAGGGTGGCTGGATAGCGGGGGTGTGGTTCGGGGACCCTCAGCCCCTTTGGGCTTAGGGGCACCCAAACGCCCATGGGGAATCGAGACCCTATCCCCCTCGGGGGAATGGTCAATCTTCCCCCTAGAGGACACCTGCACCCTCCTCTAACACTCACACCCCGAGGGGACGGCCCCTCGCACGAACAGGCACTAGACGGAGGGGCGGGGTCTCTCTCAGGGGAGGGCACCCCCTGTAAGCCTCGGACAAGGGGCGACCGCGGCCTTTTCCAACACTGCAGGCGGAAAGGCCGGCGCAGAAAGCCCCGGGCAGGCCAGGACCACTCAAAGTGGAAGCGGCCTCACCTGGCCCAGCAGGGCTGATGAGGCCCAGGCTCCGCCCCCGGCCCCAGCCTGACCCCGCCCTCCCGTCTGCGCATGCGCAAGGGTGCAGTTCTCAAGGCCGCCGGCAGGGGGCGCGGGTAGCGGGGGTGTGGTGGTTCGGGGACCCTCAGCCCCCTTGTGGGTAGGGCAACTCTACCCCCATGCGGAATCGGGACCCTCTTCCCCCTCGGGGGAATGGCAAATCTTCCTGCCGGGGCACACCTGCACCCTGCTCCTGCACTCACAGCCCCAGAGCCCGGCCGTGCGCCCGAACACGCCCTAGTAGGAGGGGCGGGGTCACTGTCAGGGGAGGGCAGCCCCTGTAAGCCACGGACAAGCGGCGACCCGGCCTCTTCCAAAACGGCAGGCGGACAGGCCGGCGCGGATATACCCAGGGCAAGCCAGCAACACTCAAAGTGGAAGCGTCCTCCCCCGCCCAGCAGGGCTGATGAGGCCCAGGCTCCGCGCTCGGCTGGAGCCTAACCCCGCCCACCGACTGCGCATGCGCAAATGTGCAGTTCCCGGGCCGCCGGGAGGGTGGCTGGAGAGCGGGGGTGTGGTTCGGGGACCCTCAGCCCCCTTGGGCTTAGGGGCACCCAAACGCCCATGGGGAATCGAGACCCTATCCCCCTCGGGGGAATGGTCAATCTTCCCCCTAGAGGACACCTGCACCCTCCTCTAACACTCACACCCCGAGGGGACGGCCCCTCGCACGAACAGGCCCTAGACGGAGGGGCGGGGTCTCTCTCAGGGGAGGGCACCCCCTGTAAGCCTCGGACAAGGGGCGACCGCGGCCTCTTCCAACACTGCAGGCGGAAAGGCCGGCGCAGAAAGCCCCGGGCAGGCCAGGACCACTCAAAGTGGAAGCGGCCTCACCTGGCCCAGCAGGGCTGATGAGGCCCAGGCTCCGCCCCCGGCCCCAGCCTGACCCCGCCCTCCCGTCTGCGCATGCGCAAGGGTGCAGTTCTCAAGGCCGCCGGCAGGGGGCGCGGGTAGCGGGGGGGTGGTGGTTCGGGGACCCTCAGCCCCCTTGGGGGTAGGGCAACTCTACCCCCATGGGGAATCGGGACCCTCTTCCCGCTCGGGGGAATGGCAAATCTTCCTGCCGGGGCACACCTGCACCCTGCTCCTGCACTCACAGCCCCAGAGCCCGGCCGTGCGCCCGAACACGCCCTAGGAGGAGGGGCGGGGTCACTGTCAGGGGAGGGCAGCCCCTGTAAGCCACGGACAAGCGGCGACCGGCCTCTTCCAAAACGGCAGGCTGACAGGCCAGCGCGGATATGCCCCGGGCAAGCCAGCAACACTCAAAGGGGAAGCGTCCTCCCCCGCCCAGCAGGGCTGATGAGGCCCAGGCTCCCTGCTCGGCTGGAGCCTAACCCCGCCCACCGACTGCGCATGCGCAAAGGTGCAGTTCCCGGGCCGCCGGGAGGGTGGCTGGAGAGCGGGGGTGTGGTTCGGGGACCCTCAGCCCCCTTGGGCTTAGGGGCACCCAAACGCCCATGGGGAATCGAGACCCTATCCCCCTCGGGGGAATGGTCAATCTTCCCCCTAGAGGACACCTGCACCCTCCTCTAACACTCACACCCCGAGGGGACGGCCCCTCGCACGAACAGGCCCTAGACGGAGGGGCGGGGTCTCTCTCAGGGGAGGGCACCCCCTGTAAGCCTCGGACAAGGGGCGACCGCTGACTCTTCCAACACTGCAGGCGGAAAGGCCGGCGCAGAAAGCCCCGGGCAGGCCAGGACCACTCAAAGTGGAAGCGGCCTCACCTGGCCCAGCAGGGCTGATGAGTCCCAGGCTCCGCCCCCGGCCCCAGCCTGACCCCGCCCTCCCGTCTGCGCATGCGCAAGGGTGCAGTTCTCAAGGCCGCCGGCAGGGGGCGCGGGTGAGCGGGGCGGTGGTGGTTCGGGGACCCTCAGCCCCCTTGGGGGTAGGGCAACTCTACCCCCATGGGGAATCGGGACCCTCTTCCCCCTCGGGGGAATGGCAAATCTTCCTGCCGGGGCACACCTGCACCCTGCTCCTGCACTCACAGCCCCAGAGCCCGGCCCTGCGCCCGAACACGCCCGAGTAAGAGGGGCGGGGTCACTGTCAGGGGAGGGCAGCCCCTGTAAGCCACGGACAAGCTGCGACCCGGCCTCTTCCAAAACGGCAGGCGGACAGGGCGGCGCGGATATGTCCCGGGCAAGCCAGCAACACTCAAAGGGGAAGCGTCCTCCCCCGCCCAGCAGGGCTGATGAGGCCCAGGCTCTGCGCTCGGCTGGAGCCTAACCCCGCCCACCGACTGCGCATGCGCAAAGGTGCAGTTCCCGGGCCGCCGGGAGGGTGGCTGGAGAGCGGGGGTGTGGTTCGGGGACCCTCAGCCCCCTTGGGCTTAGGGGCACCCAAACGCCCATGGGGAATCGAGACCCTATCCCCCTCGGGGGAATGGTCAATCTTCCCCCTAGAGGACACCTGCACCCTCCTCTAACACTCACACCCCGAGGGGACGGCCCCTCGCACGAACAGGCCCTAGATGGAGGGGCGGGGTCTCTCTCAGGGGAGGGCACCCCCTGTAAGCCTCGGACAAGGGGCGACCGCTGCCTATTCCAGCACTGCAGGCGGAAAGGCCGGCGCAGAAAGCCCCGGGCAGGCCAGGACCACTCAAAGTGGAAGCGGCCTCACCTGGCCCAGCAGGGCTGATGAGGCCCAGGCTCCGCCCCCGGCCCCAGCCTGACCCCGCCCTCCCGTCTGCGCATGCGCAAGGGTGCAGTTCTCAAGGCCGCCGGCAGGGGGCGCGGTGAGCGTGGGGGTGGTGGTTCGGGGACCCTCAACCCCCTTGGGGGTAGGGCAACTCTACCCCCATGGGGAATCGGGACCCTCTTCCCCCTCGGGGGAATGGCAAATCTTCCTGCCATGGCACACCTGCACCCTGCTCCTGCACTCACAGTTCCAGAGCCCGGCCCTGCGCCCGATCACGCCCTAGTAGGCGGGGCGGGGTCACTGTCAGGGGAGGGCAGCCCCTGTAAGCCACGGACAAGCGGCGACCCGGCCTCTTCCAAAACGGCAGGCGGACAGGCCGGCGCGGATATGCCCCGGGCAAGCCAGCAACACTCAAAGGGGAAGCGTCCTCCCCCGCCCAGCAGGGCTGATGAGGCCCAGGCTCCGCGCTCGGCTGGAGCCTAACCCCGCCCACCGACTGCGCATGCGCAAAGGTGCAGTTCCCGGGCCGCCGGGAGGGTGGCTGGAGAGCGGGGGTGTGGTTCGGGTCCGTCAGCCCCCTTGGGCTTAGGGGCACCCAAACGCCCATGGGGAATCGAGACCCTATCCCCCTCGGGGGAATGGTCAATCTTCCCCCTAGAGGACACCTGCACCCTCCTCTAACACTCACACCCCGAGGGGACGGCCCCTCGCACGAACATGACCTAGACGGAGGGGCGGGGTCTCTCTCAGTGGAGGGCACCCTCTGTAAGCCTCGGACAAGGGGCGACCGCGGACTCTTCCAACACTGCATGCGGAAAGGCCGGCGCAGAAAGCCCCTGGCAGGCCAGGACCACTCAAAGTGGAAGCGGCCTCACCTGGCCCAGCAGGGCTGATGAGGCCCAGGCTCCGCCCCCGGCCCCAGCCTGACCCCGCCCTCCCGTCTGCACATGCGCAATGGTGCATTTCTCAAGGCAGCCGGCAGGGGAAGCGGGTAGCGGGGGGGTGGTGGTTCGGGGACCCTCAGCCCCCTTGGGGGTAGGGCAACTCTACCCCCATGGGGAATCGGGACCGTCTTCCCCCTCGGGGGAATGGCAAATCTTCCTGCCGGGGCACACCTGCACCCTGCTCCTGCACTCACTGCCCCAGAGCCCGGCCCTGCGCCCGAACACGCCCTAGTAGGAGGGGCGGGGTCACTGTCAGGGGAGGGCAGCCCCTGTAAGCCACGGACAAGCGGCGACCCGGCCTCTTCCAAAACGGCAGGCGGACAGGCCGGCGCGGATATGCCCCGGGTAAGCCAGCAACACTCAAAGGGGAAGCGTCCTCCCCCGCCCAGCAGGGCTGATGAGGCCCAGGCTCCGCGCTCGGCTGGAGCCTAACCCCGCCCACCGACTGCGCATGCGCAAAGGTGCAGTTCCCGGGCCGCCGGAGGGTGGCTGGAGAGCGGGGGTGTGGTTCGGGGACCCTCAGCCCCCTTGGGCTTAGTGGCACCCAAACGCCCATGGGAAATCGAGACCCTATCCCCCTCGGGGGAATGGTCAATCTTCCCCCTAGAGGACACCTACACCCTCCTCTAACACTCACACCCCGAGGGGACGGCCCCTCGCACGAACAGGCTCTAGACGGAGGGGCGGGGTCTCTCTCAGGGGAGGGCACCCCCTGTAAGCCTCGGACAAGGGGTGACCGCGGCCTCTTCCAACACTGCAGGGGGAAATGCGGGCGCCTAAAGCCCCGGGCAGGCCAGGACCACTCAAAGTGGAAACGGCCTCACCTGGCCAAGCAGGGCTGATGAGGCCCAGGCTCCGCCCCCGGCCCCAGCCTGACCCCGCCCTCCTGTCTGCACATGCGCAAGGGTGCAGTTCTCAAGGCCGCCGGCAGGGGGCGCGGGTGAGCGGGGGGGTGGTGGTTCGGGGACCCTCAGCCCCCTTGGGGGTAGGGCAACTCTACCCCCATGGGGAATCGGGACCCTCTTCCTCCTCGGGGGAATGGCAAACCTTCCTGCCGGGGCACACCTGCACCCTGCTCCTGCACTCACAGCCCCAGAGCCCGGCCCTGCGCCGAACACGCCCTAGTAGGAGGGGCGGGGTCACTGTCAGGAGAGGGCAGCCCCTGTAAGCCACGGACAAGCGGCGACCCGGCCTCTTCCAAAACGGCAGGCGGACAGGCCGGCGCGGATATGCCCCGGGCAAGCCAGCAACACTCAAAGGGGAAGAGTCCTCCCCCGCCCAGCAGGGCTGATGAGGCCCAGGCTCCGCGCTCGGCTGGAGCCTAACCCCGCCCACCGACTGCGCATGCGCAAAGGTGCAGTTCCCGGGCCGCCGGGAGGTTGGCTGGAGAGCGGGGGTGTGGTTCGGGGACCCTCAGCCCCCTTGGGCTTAGGGGCACCAAAACGCCCATGGGGAATCGAGACCCTATCCCCCTCGGGGGAATGGTCAATCTTCCCCCTAGAGGACACCTGCACCCTCCTCTAACACTCACACCCCGAGGGGACGGCCCCTCGCACGAACAGGCCCTAGACGGAGGGGCGGGGTATCTCTCAGGGGAGGGCACCCCCTGTAAGCCTCGGACAAGGGGCGACCGCGGACTCTTCCAACACTGCATGCGGAAAGGCCGGCGCAGAAAGCCCCGGGCAGGCCAGGACCACTCAAAGTGGAAGCGGCCTCACCTGGCCCAGCAGGGCTGATGAGGCCCAGGCTCCGCCCCCGGCCCCAGCCTGACCCCGCCCTCCTGTCTGCGCATGCGCAAGGGTGCAGTTCTCAAGGCCGCCGGCAGGGGGCGCGGGTAGCGGGGGGGGGTGGTTCGGGGACCCTCAGCCCCCTTGGGGGTAGGGCAACTCTACCCCCATGGGGAATCGGGACCCTCTTCCCCCTCGGGGGAATGGCAAATCATCCTGCCGGGGCACACCTGCACCCTGCTCCTGCACTCACTGCCCCAGAGCCCGGCCCTGCGCCCGAACACGCCCTAGTAGGAGGGGCGGGGTCACTGTCAGGGGAGGGCAGCCCCTGTAAGCCACGGACAAGCGGCGACCCGGCCTCTTCCAAAACGGCAGGCGGACAGGCCGGCGCTGATATGCCCCGGGTAAGCCAGCAACACTCAAAGGGGAAGCGTCCTCCCCCGCCCAGCAGGGCTGATGAGGCCCAGGCTCCGCGCTCGGCTGGAGCCTAACCCCGCCCACCGACTGCGCATGCGCAAAGGTGCAGTTCCCGGGCCGCCGGGAGGGTGGCTGGAGAGCGGGGGTGTGGTTCGGGGACCATCAGCCCCCTTGGGCTTAGGGGCACCCAAACGCCCATGGGGAATCGAGACCCTATCCCCCTCGGGGGAATGGTCAATCTTCCCCCTAGAGGACACCTGCACCCTCCTCTAACACTCAAACCACGAGGGGACGGCCCCTCGCACGAACAGGCCCTAGACGGAGGGGCGGGGTCTCTCTCAGGGGAGGGCACCCCCTGTAAGCCTCGGACAAGGGGCGACCGCGGACTCTTCCAACACTGCAGGCGGAAAGGCCGGCGCAGAAAGCCCCGGGCAGGCCAGGAACACTCAAAGTGGAAGCGGCCTCACCTGGCCCAGCAGGGCTGATGAGGCCCAGGCTCCGCCCCCGGGCCCAGCCTGACCCCGCCCTCCCGTCTGCGCATGCGCAAGGGTGCCGTTCTCAAGGCCGCCGGCAGGGGGCGCGGGTAGCGGGGGGGTGGTGGTTCGGGGACCCTCAGCCCCCTTGGGGGTAGGGCAACTCTACCCCCATGGGGAATCGGGACCCTCTTCCCCCTCGGGGCAATGGCAAATCTTCCTGCCGGGGCACACCTGCACCCTGCTCCTGCACTCACAGTTCCAGAGCCCGGCCCTGCGCCCGAACACGCCCTAGTAGGAGGGGCGGGGTCACTGTCAGGGGAGGGCAGCCCCTGTAAGCCACGGACAAGCGGCGACCCGGCCTCTTCCAAAACGGCAGGCGGACAGGCCGGCGCGGATATGCCCCGGGCAAGCCAGCAACACTCAAAGGGGAAGCGTCCTCCCCCGCCCAGCAGGGCTGATGAGGCCCAGGCTCCGCGCTCGGCTGGAGCCTACCCCGCCCACCGACTGCGCATGCGCAAAGGTGCAGGTCCCGGGCCGCCGGGAGGGTGGCTGGAGAGCGGGAGTGTGGTTCGGGGACCCTCAGCCCCCTTGGGCTTAGGGGCACCCAAACGCCCATGGGGAATCGAGACCCTATCCCCCTCGGGGGAATGGTCAATCTTCCCCCTAGAGGACACCTGCACCCTCCTCTAACACTCACACCCCGAGGGGACGGCCCCTCGCACGAACAGGCCCTAGACGGAGGGGCGGGGTCTCTCTCAGGGGAGGGCACCCCGTGTAAGCCTCGGACAAGGGGCGACCGCGGCCTCTTCCAACACTGCAGGCGGAAAGGCCGGCGCAGAAAGCCCCGGGCAGGCCAGGACCACTCAAAGTGGAAGAGGCCTCACCTGGCCCAGCAGGGCTGATGAGGCCCAGGCTCCGCCCCCGGCCCCAGCCTGACCCCGCCCTCCCGTCTGCGCATGCGCAAGGGTGCAGTTCTCAAGGCCGCCGGCAGGGGGCGCGGTGAGCGTGGGGGTGGTGGTTCGGGGACCCTCAACCCCCTTGGGGGTAGGGCAACTCTACCCCCATGGGGAATCGGGACCCTCTTCCCCCTCGGGGGAATGGCAAATCTTCCTGCCATGGCACACCTGCACCCTGCTCCTGCACTCACAGTTCCAGAGCCCGGCCCTGCGCCCGATCACGCCCTAGTAGGCGGGGCGGGGTCACTGTCAGGGGAGGGCAGCCCCTGTAAGCCACGGACAAGCGGCGACCCGGCCTCTTCCAAAACGGCAGGCGGACAGGCCGGCGCGGATATGCCCCGGGCAAGCCAGCAACACTCAAAGGGGAAGCGTCCTCCCCCGCCCAGCAGGGCTGATGAGGCCCAGGCTCCGCGCTCGGCTGGAGCCTAACCCCGCCCACCGACTGCGCATGCGCAAAGGTGCAGTTCCCGGGCCGCCGGGAGGGTGGCTGGAGAGCGGGGGTGTGGTTCGGGTCCGTCAGCCCCCTTGGGCTTAGGGGCACCCAAACGCCCATGGGGAATCGAGACCCTATCCCCCTCGGGGGAATGGTCAATCTTCCCCCTAGGGGACACCTGCACCCTCCTCTAACACTCACACCCCGAGGGGACGTCCCCTCGCACGAACAGGCACTAGACGGAGGGGCGGGGTCTCTCTCAGGGGAGGGCACCCCCTGTAAGCCTCGGACAAGGGGCGACCGCGGCCTCTTCCAACACTGCAGGCAGAAAGGCCGGCGCAGAAAGCCCCGGGCAGGCCAGGACCACTCAAAGTGGAAGCGGCCTCACCTGGCCCAGCAGGGCTGATGAGGCCCAGGCTCCGCCCCCGGCCCCAGCCTGACCCCGCCCTCCCGTCTGCGCATGCGCAAGGGTGCAGTTCTCAAGGCCGCCGGCAGGGGGCGCGGGTGAGCGGGGGGGTGGTGGTTCGGGGACCCTCAGCCCCCTTGGGGGTAGGGCAACTCTACCCCCATGGGGAATCGGGACCCTCTTCCCCCTCGGGGGAATGGCAAATCTTCCTGCCGGGGCACACCTGCACCCTGCTCCTGCACTCACAGCCCCAGAGCCTGGCCGTGCGCCCGAACACGCCCTAGTAGGAGGGGCGGGGTCACTGTCAGGGGAGGGCAGCCCCTGTAAGCCACGGACAAGCGGCGACCCGGCCTCTTCCAAAACGGCAGGCGGACAGGCCGGCGCGGATATGCCCCGGGCAAGCCAGCAACACTCAAAGGGGAAGCGTCCTCCCCCGCCCAGCAGGGCTGATGAGGCCCAGGCTCCGCGCTCGGCTGGAGCCTAACCCCGCCCACCGACTGCACATGCGCAAAGGTGCAGTTCCCGGGCCGCCGGGAGGGTGGCTGGAGAGCATGGGTGTGGTTCGGGGACCCTCAGCCCCCTTGGGCTTAGGGGCACCCAAACGCCCATGGGGAATCGAGACCCTATCCCCCTCGGGGGAATGGTAAATCTTCCCCCTAGAGGACACCTGCACCCTCCTCTAACACTCACACCCTAGGGGACGGCCCCTCGCACGAACAGGCCCTAGACGGAGGGGCGGGGTCTCTCTCAGGGGAGGGCACCCCCTGTAAGCCTCGGACAAGGGGCGACCGCGGACTCTTCCAACACTGCAGGCGGAAAGGCCGGCGCAGAAAGCCCCGGGCAGGCCAGGACCACTCAAAGTGGAAGCGGCCTCACCTGGCCCAGCAGGGCTGATGAGTCCCAGGCTCCGCCCCCGGCCCCAGCCTGACCCCGCCCTCCCGTCTGCGCATGCGCAAGGGTGCAGTTCTCAAGGCCGCCGGCAGGGGGCGCGGGTGAGCGGGGCGGTGGTGGTTCGGGGACCCTCAGCCCCCTTGGGGGTAGGGCAACTCTACCCCCATGGGGAATCGGGACCCTCTTCCCCCTCGGGGGAATGGCAAATCTTCCTGCCGGGGCACACCTGCACCCTGCTCCTGCACTCACAGCCCCAGAGCCCGGCCCTGCGCCCGAACACGCCCGAGTAAGAGGGGCGGGGTCACTGTCAGGGGAGGGCAGCCCCTGTAAGCCACGGACAAGCTGCGACCCGGCCTCTTCCAAAACGGCAGGCGGACAGGGCGGCGCGGATATGTCCCGGGCAAGCCAGCAACACTCAAAGGGGAAGCGTCCTCCCCCGCCCAGCAGGGCTGATGAGGCCCAGGCTCTGCGCTCGGCTGGAGCCTAACCCCGCCCACCGACTGCGCATGCGCAAAGGTGCAGTTCCCGGGCCGCCGGGAGGGTGGCTGGAGAGCGGGGGTGTGGTTCGGGGACCCTCAGCCCCCTTGGGCTTAGGGGCACCCAAACGCCCATGGGGAATCGAGACCCTATCCCCCTCGGGGGAATGGTCAATCTTCCCCCTAGAGGACACCTGCACCCTCCTCTAACACTCACACCCCGAGGGGACGGCCCCTCGCACGAACAGGCCCTAGATGGAGGGGCGGGGTCTCTCTCAGGGGAGGGCACCCCCTGTAAGCCTCGGACAAGGGGCGACCGCTGCCTATTCCAGCACTGCAGGCGGAAAGGCCGGCGCAGAAAGCCCCGGGCAGGCCAGGACCACTCAAAGTGGAAGCGGCCTCACCTGGCCCAGCAGGGCTGATGAGGCCCAGGCTCCGCCCCCGGCCCCAGCCTGACCCCGCCCTCCCGTCTGCGCATGCGCAAGGGTGCAGTTCTCAAGGCCGCCGGCAGGGGGCGCGGTGAGCGTGGGGGTGGTGGTTCGGGGACCCTCAACCCCCTTGGGGGTAGGGCAACTCTACCCCCATGGGGAATCGGGACCCTCTTCCCCCTCGGGGGAATGGCAAATCTTCCTGCCATGGCACACCTGCACCCTGCTCCTGCACTCACAGTTCCAGAGCCCGGCCCTGCGCCCGATCACGCCCTAGTAGGCGGGGCGGGGTCACTGTCAGGGGAGGGCAGCCCCTGTAAGCCACGGACAAGCGGCGACCCGGCCTCTTCCAAAACGGCAGGCGGACAGGCCGGCGCGGATATGCCCCGGGCAAGCCAGCAACACTCAAAGGGGAAGCGTCCTCCCCCGCCCAGCAGGGCTGATGAGGCCCAGGCTCCGCGCTCGGCTGGAGCCTAACCCCGCCCACCGACTGCGCATGCGCAAAGGTGCAGTTCCCGGGCCGCCGGGAGGGTGGCTGGAGAGCGGAGGTGTGGTTCGGGGACCCACAGCCCCCTTGGGCTTAGGGGCACCCAAACGCCCATGGGGAATCGAGACCCTATCCCCCTCGGGGGAATGGTCAATCATCCCCCTAGAGGACACCTGCACCCTCCTCTAACACTCACACCCCGAGGGGACGTCCCCTCGCACGAACAGGCCCTAGACGGAGGGGCGGGGTCTCTCTCAGGGGAGGGCACCCCCTGTAAGCCTCGGACAAGGGGCGACCGCGGCCTCTTCCAACACTGCAGGCAGAAAGGCCGGCGCAGAAAGCCCCGGGCAGGCCAGGACCACTCAAAGTGGAAGCGGCCTCACCTGGCCCAGCAGGGCTGATGAGGCCCAGGCTCCGCCCCCGGCCCCAGCCTGACCCCGCCCTCCCGTCTGCGCATGCGCAAGGGTGCAGTTCTCAAGGCCGCCGGCAGGGGGCGCGGGTGAGCGGGGGGGTGGTGGTTCGGGGACCCTCAGCCCCCTTGGGGGTAGGGCAACTCTACCCCCATGGGGAATCGGGACCCTCTTCCCCCTCGGGGGAATGGCAAATCTTCCTGCCGGGGCACACCTGCACCCTGCTCCTGCACTCACAGCCCCAGAGCCTGGCCGTGCGCCCGAACACGCCCTAGTAGGAGGGGCGGGGTCACTGTCAGGGGAGGGCAGCCCCTGTAAGCCACGGACAAGCGGCGACCCGGCCTCTTCCAAAACGGCAGGCGGACAGGCCGGCGCGGATATGCCCCGGGCAAGCCAGCAACACTCAAAGGGGAAGCGTCCTCCCCCGCCCAGCAGGGCTGATGAGGCCCAGGCTCCGCGCTCGGCTGGAGCCTAACCCCGCCCACCGACTGCACATGCGCAAAGGTGCGGTTCCCGGGCCGCCGGGAGGGTGGCTGGAGAGCATGGGTGTGGTTCGGGGACCCTCAGCCCCCTTGGGCTTAGGGGCACCCAAACGCCCATGGGGAATCGAGACCCTATCCCCCTCGGGGGAATGGTAAATCTTCCCCCTAGAGGACACCTGCACCCTCCTCTAACACTCACACCCCGAGGGGACGGCCCCTCGCACGAACAGGCCCTAGACGGAGGGGCGGGGTCTCTCTCAGGGGAGGGCACCCCCTGTAAGCCTCGGACAAGGGGCGACCGCGGACTCTTCCAACACTGCAGGCGGAAAGGCCGGCGCAGAAAGCCCCGGGCAGGCCAGGACCACTCAAAGTGGAAGCGGCCTCACCTGGCCCAGCAGGGCTGATGAGTCCCAGGCTCCGCCCCCGGCCCCAGCCTGACCCCGCCCTCCCGTCTGCGCATGCGCAAGGGTGCAGTTCTCAAGGCCGCCGGCAGGGGGCGCGGGTGAGCGGGGCGGTGGTGGTTCGGGGACCCTCAGCCCCCTTGGGGGTAGGGCAACTCTACCCCCATGGGGAATCGGGACCCTCTTCCCCCTCGGGGGAATGGCAAATCTTCCTGCCGGGGCACACCTGCACCCTGCTCCTGCACTCACAGCCCCAGAGCCCGGCCCTGCGCCCGAACACGCCCGAGTAAGAGGGGCGGGGTCACTGTCAGGGGAGGGCAGCCCCTGTAAGCCACGGACAAGCTGCGACCCGGCCTCTTCCAAAACGGCAGGCGGACAGGGCGGCGCGGATATGTCCCGGGCAAGCCAGCAACACTCAAAGGGGAAGCGTCCTCCCCCGCCCAGCAGGGCTGATGAGGCCCAGGCTCTGCGCTCGGCTGGAGCCTAACCCCGCCCACCGACTGCGCATGCGCAAAGGTGCAGTTCCCGGGCCGCCGGGAGGGTGGCTGGAGAGCGGGGGTGTGGTTCGGGGACCCTCAGCCCCCTTGGGCTTAGGGGCACCCAAACGCCCATGGGGAATCGAGACCCTATCCCCCTCGGGGGAATGGTCAATCTTCCCCCTAGAGGACACCTGCACCCTCCTCTAACACTCACACCCCGAGGGGACGGCCCCTCGCACGAACAGGCCCTAGATGGAGGGGCGGGGTCTCTCTCAGGGGAGGGCACCCCCTGTAAGCCTCGGACAAGGGGCGACCGCTGCCTATTCCAGCACTGCAGGCGGAAAGGCCGGCGCAGAAAGCCCCGGGCAGGCCAGGACCACTCAAAGTGGAAGCGGCCTCACCTGGCCCAGCAGGGCTGATGAGGCCCAGGCTCCGCCCCCGGCCCCAGCCTGACCCCGCCCTCCCGTCTGCGCATGCGCAAGGGTGCAGTTCTCAAGGCCGCCGGCAGGGGGCGCGGTGAGCGTGGGGGTGGTGGTTCGGGGACCCTCAACCCCCTTGGGGGTAGGGCAACTCTACCCCCATGGGGAATCGGGACCCTCTTCCCCCTCGGGGGAATGGCAAATCTTCCTGCCATGGCACACCTGCACCCTGCTCCTGCACTCACAGTTCCAGAGCCCGGCCCTGCGCCCGATCACGCCCTAGTAGGCGGGGCGGGGTCACTGTCAGGGGAGGGCAGCCCCTGTAAGCCACGGACAAGCGGCGACCCGGCCTCTTCCAAAACGGCAGGCGGACAGGCCGGCGCGGATATGCCCCGGGCAAGCCAGCAACACTCAAAGGGGAAGCGTCCTCCCCCGCCCAGCAGGGCTGATGAGGCCCAGGCTCCGCGCTCGGCTGGAGCCTAACCCCGCCCACCGACTGCGCATGCGCAAAGGTGCAGTTCCCGGGCCGCCGGGAGGGTGGCTGGAGAGCGGGGGTGTGGTTCGGGTCCGTCAGCCCCCTTGGGCTTAGGGGCACCCAAACGCCCATGGGGAATCGAGACCCTATCCCCCTCGGGGGAATGGTCAATCTTCCCCCTAGAGGACACCTGCACCCTCCTCTAACACTCACACCCCGAGGGGACGTCCCCTCGCACGAACAGGCCCTAGACGGAGGGGCGGGGTCTCTCTCAGGGGAGGGCACCCCCTGTAAGCCTCGGACAAGGGGCGACCGCGGCCTCTTCCAACACTGCAGGCAGAAAGGCCGGCGCAGAAAGCCCCGGGCAGGCCAGGACCACTCAAAGTGGAAGCGGCCTCACCTGGCCCAGCAGGGCTGATGAGGCCCAGGCTCCGCCCCCGGCCCCAGCCTGACCCCGCCCTCCCGTCTGCGCATGCGCAAGGGTGCAGTTCTCAAGGCCGCCGGCAGGGGGCGCGGGTGAGCGGGGGGGTGGTGGTTCGGGGACCCTCAGCCCCCTTGGGGGTAGGGCAACTCTACCCCCATGGGGAATCGGGACCCTCTTCCCCCTCGGGGGAATGGCAAATCTTCCTGCCGGGGCACACCTGCACCCTGCTCCTGCACTCACAGCCCCAGAGCCTGGCCGTGCGCCCGAACACGCCCTAGTAGGAGGGGCGGGGTCACTGTCAGGGGAGGGCAGCCCCTGTAAGCCACGGACAAGCGGCGACCCGGCCTCTTCCAAAACGGCAGGCGGACAGGCCGGCGCGGATATGCCCCGGGCAAGCCAGCAACACTCAAAGGGGAAGCGTCCTCCCCCGCCCAGCAGGGCTGATGAGGCCCAGGCTCCGCGCTCGGCTGGAGCCTAACCCCGCCCACCGACTGCACATGCGCAAAGGTGCAGTTCCCGGGCCGCCGGGAGGGTGGCTGGAGAGCATGGGTGTGGTTCGGGGACCCTCAGCCCCCTTGGGCTTAGGGGCACCCAAACGCCCATGGGGAATCGAGACCCTATCCCCCTCGGGGGAATGGTAAATCTTCCCCCTAGAGGACACCTGCACCCTCCTCTAACACTCACACCCCGAGGGGACGGCCCCTCGCACGAACAGGCCCTAGACGGAGGGGCGGGGTCTCTCTCAGGGGAGGGCACCCCCTGTAAGCCTCGGACAAGGGGCGACCGCGGACTCTTCCAACACTGCAGGCGGAAAGGCCGGCGCAGAAAGCCCCGGGCAGGCCAGGACCACTCAAAGTGGAAGCGGCCTCACCTGGCCCAGCAGGGCTGATGAGTCCCAGGCTCCGCCCCCGGCCCCAGCCTGACCCCGCCCTCCCGTCTGCGCATGCGCAAGGGTGCAGTTCTCAAGGCCGCCGGCAGGGGGCGCGGGTGAGCGGGGCGGTGGTGGTTCGGGGACCCTCAGCCCCCTTGGGGGTAGGGCAACTCTACCCCCATGGGGAATCGGGACCCTCTTCCCCCTCGGGGGAATGGCAAATCTTCCTGCCGGGGCACACCTGCACCCTGCTCCTGCACTCACAGCCCCAGAGCCCGGCCCTGCGCCCGAACACGCCCGAGTAAGAGGGGCGGGGTCACTGTCAGGGGAGGGCAGCCCCTGTAAGCCACGGACAAGCTGCGACCCGGCCTCTTCCAAAACGGCAGGCGGACAGGGCGGCGCGGATATGTCCCGGGCAAGCCAGCAACACTCAAAGGGGAAGCGTCCTCCCCCGCCCAGCAGGGCTGATGAGGCCCAGGCTCTGCGCTCGGCTGGAGCCTAACCCCGCCCACCGACTGCGCATGCGCAAAGGTGCAGTTCCCGGGCCGCCGGGAGGGTGGCTGGAGAGCGGGGGTGTGGTTCGGGGACCCTCAGCCCCCTTGGGCTTAGGGGCACCCAAACGCCCATGGGGAATCGAGACCCTATCCCCCTCGGGGGAATGGTCAATCTTCCCCCTAGAGGACACCTGCACCCTCCTCTAACACTCACACCCCGAGGGGACGGCCCCTCGCACGAACAGGCCCTAGATGGAGGGGCGGGGTCTCTCTCAGGGGAGGGCACCCCCTGTAAGCCTCGGACAAGGGGCGACCGCTGCCTATTCCAGCACTGCAGGCGGAAAGGCCGGCGCAGAAAGCCCCGGGCAGGCCAGGACCACTCAAAGTGGAAGCGGCCTCACCTGGCCCAGCAGGGCTGATGAGGCCCAGGCTCCGCCCCCGGCCCCAGCCTGACCCCGCCCTCCCGTCTGCGCATGCGCAAGGGTGCAGTTCTCAAGGCCGCCGGCAGGGGGCGCGGTGAGCGTGGGGGTGGTGGTTCGGGGACCCTCAACCCCCTTGGGGGTAGGGCAACTCTACGCCCATGGGGAATCGGGACCCTCTTCCCCCTCGGGGGAATGGCAAATCTTCCTGCCATGGCACACCTGCACCCTGCTCCTGCACTCACAGTTCCAGAGCCCGGCCCTGCGCCCGATCACGCCCTAGTAGGAGGGGCGGGGTCACTGTCAGGGGAGGGCAGCCCCTGTAAGCCACGGACAAGCGGCGACCCGGCCTCTTCCAAAACGGCAGGCGGACAGGCCGGCGCGGATATGCCCCGGGCAAGCCAGCAACACTCAAAGGGGAAGCGTCCTCCCCCGCCCAGCAGGGCTGATGAGGCCCAGGCTCCGCGCTCGGCTGGAGCCTAACCCCGCCCACCGACTGCGCATGCGCAAAGGTGCAGTTCCCGGGCCGCCGGGAGGGTGGCTGGAGAGCGGGGGTGTGGTTCGGGTCCGTCAGCCCCCTTGGGCTTAGGGGCACCCAAACGCCCATGGGGAATCGAGACCCTATCCCCCTCGGGGGAATGGTCAATCTTCCCCCTAGAGGACACCTGCACCCTCCTCTAACACTCACACCCCGAGGGGACGTCCCCTCGCACGAACAGGCCCTAGACGGAGGGGCGGGGTCTCTCTCAGGGGAGGGCACCCCCTGTAAGCCTCGGACAAGGGGCGACCGCGGCCTCTTCCAACACTGCAGGCAGAAAGGCCGGCGCAGAAAGCCCCGGGCAGGCCAGGACCACTCAAAGTGGAAGCGGCCTCACCTGGCCCAGCAGGGCTGATGAGGCCCAGGCTCCGCCCCCGGCCCCAGCCTGACCCCGCCCTCCCGTCTGCGCATGCGCAAGGGTGCAGTTCTCAAGGCCGCCGGCAGGGGGCGCGGGTGAGCGGGGGGGTGGTGGTTCGGGGACCCTCAGCCCCCTTGGGGGTAGGGCAACTCTACCCCCATGGGGAATCGGGACCCTCTTCCCCCTCGGGGGAATGGCAAATCTTCCTGCCGGGGCACACCTGCACCCTGCTCCTGCACTCACAGCCCCAGAGCCTGGCCGTGCGCCCGAACACGCCCTAGTAGGAGGGGCGGGGTCACTGTCAGGGGAGGGCAGCCCCTGTAAGCCACGGACAAGCGGCGACCCGGCCTCTTCCAAAACGGCAGGCGGACAGGCCGGCGCGGATATGCCCCGGGCAAGCCAGCAACACTCAAAGGGGAAGCGTCCTCCCCCGCCCAGCAGGGCTGATGAGGCCCAGGCTCCGCGCTCGGCTGGAGCCTAACCCCGCCCACCGACTGCACATGCGCAAAGGTGCAGTTCCCGGGCCGCCGGGAGGGTGGCTGGAGAGCATGGGTGTGGTTCGGGGACCCTCAGCCCCCTTGGGCTTAGGGGCACCCAAACGCCCATGGGGAATCGAGACCCTATCCCCCTCGGGGGAATGGTCAATCTTCCCCCTAGAGGACACCTGCACCCTCCTCTAACACTCACACCCCGAGGGGACGGCCCCTCGCACGAACAGGCCCTAGACGGAGGGGCGGGGTCTCTCTCAGGGGAGGGCACCCCCTGTAAGCCTCGGACAAGGGGCGACCGCGGACTCTTCCAACACTGCAGGCGGAAAGGCCGGCGCAGAAAGCCCCGGGCAGGCCAGGACCACTCAAAGTGGAAGCGGCCTCACCTGGCCCAGCAGGGCTGATGAGTCCCAGGCTCCGCCCCCGGCCCCAACTTGACCCCGCCCTCCCGTCTGCGCATGCGCAAGGGTGCAGTTCTCAAGGCCGCCGGCAGGGGGCGCGGGTGAGCGGGGCGGTGGTGGTTCGGGGACCCTCAGCCCCCTTGGGGGTAGGGCAACTCTACCCCCATGGGGAATCGGGACCCTCTTCCCCCTCGGGGGAATGGCAAATCTTCCTGCCGGGGCACACCTGCACCCTGCTCCTGCACTCACAGCCCCAGAGCCCGGCCCTGCGCCCGAACACGCCCGAGTAAGAGGGGCGGGGTCACTGTCAGGGGAGGGCAGCCCCTGTAAGCCACGGACAAGCTGCGACCCGGCCTCTTCCAAAACGGCAGGCGGACAGGGCGGCGCGGATATGTCCCGGGCAAGCCAGCAACACTCAAAGGGGAAGCGTCCTCCCCCGCCCAGCAGGGCTGATGAGGCCCAGGCTCTGCGCTCGGCTGGAGCCTAACCCCGCCCACCGACTGCGCATGCGCAAAGGTGCAGTTCCCGGGCCGCCGGGAGGGTGGCTGGAGAGCGGGGGTGTGGTTCGGGGACCCTCAGCCCCCTTGGGCTTAGGGGCACCCAAACGCCCATGGGGAATCGAGACCCTATCCCCCTCGGGGGAATGGTCAATCTTCCCCCTAGAGGACACCTGCACCCTCCTCTAACACTCACACCCCGAGGGGACGGCCCCTCGCACGAACAGGCCCTAGATGGAGGGGCGGGGTCTCTCTCAGGGGAGGGCACCCCCTGTAAGCCTCGGACAAGGGGCGACCGCTGCCTATTCCAGCACTGCAGGCGGAAAGGCCGGCGCAGAAAGCCCCGGGCAGGCCAGGACCACTCAAAGTGGAAGCGGCCTCACCTGGCCCAGCAGGGCTGATGAGGCCCAGGCTCCGCCCCCGGCCCCAGCCTGACCCCGCCCTCCCGTCTGCGCATGCGCAAGGGTGCAGTTCTCAAGGCCGCCGGCAGGGGGCGCGGTGAGCGTGGGGGTGGTGGTTCGGGGACCCTCAACCCCCTTGGGGGTAGGGCAACTCTACCCCCATGGGGAATCGGGACCCTCTTCCCCCTCGGGGAAATGGCAAATCTTCCTGGCATGGCACACCTGCACCCTGCTCCTGCACTCACAGTTCCAGAGCCCGGCCCTGCGCCCGATCACGCCCTAGTAGGCGGGGCGGGGTCACTGTCAGGGGAGGGCAGCCCCTGTAAGCCACGGACAAGCGGCGACCCGGCCTCTTCCAAAACGGCAGGCGGACAGGCCGGCGCGGATATGCCCGGGGCAAGCCAGCAACACTCAAAGGGGAAGCGTCCTCCCCCGCCCAGCAGGGCTGATGAGGCCCAGGCTCCGCGCTCGGCTGGAGCCTAACCCCGCCCACCGACTGCGCATGCGCAAAGGTGCAGTTCCCGGGCCGCCGGGAGGGTGGCTGGAGAGCGGGGGTGTGGTTCGGGTCCGTCAGCCCCCTTGGGCTTAGGGGAACCCAAACGCCCATGGGGAATCGAGACCCTATCCCCCTCGGGGGAATGGTCAATCTTCCCCCTAGAGGACACCTGCACCCTCCTCTAACACTCACACCCCGAGGGGACGTCCCCTCGCACGAACAGGCCCTAGACGGAGGGGCGGGGTCTCTCTCAGGGGAGGGCACCCCCTGTAAGCCTCGGACAAGGGGCGACCGCGGCCTCTTCCAACACTGCAGGCAGAAAGGCCGGCGCAGAAAGCCCCGGGCAGGCCAGGACCACTCAAAGTGGAAGCGGCCTCACCTGGCCCAGCAGGGCTGATGAGGCCCAGGCTCCGCCCCCGGCCCCAGCCTGACCCCGCCCTCCCGTCTGCGCATGCGCAAGGGTGCAGTTCTCAAGGCCGCCGGCAGGGGGCGCGGGTGAGCGGGGGGGTGGTGGTTCGGGGACCCTCAGCCCCCTTGGGGGTAGGGCAACTCTACCCCCATGGGGAATCGGGACCCTCTTCCCCCTCGGGGGAATGGCAAATCTTCCTGCCGGGGCACACCTGCACCCTGCTCCTGCACTCACAGCCCCAGAGCCTGGCCGTGCGCCCGAACACGCCCTAGTAGGAGGGGCGGGGTCACTGTCAGGGGAGGGCAGCCCCTGTAAGCCACGGACAAGCGGCGACCCGGCCTCTTCCAAAACGGCAGGCGGACAGGCCGGCGCGGATATGCCCCGGGCAAGCCAGCAACACTCAAAGGGGAAGCGTCCTCCCCCGCCCAGCAGGGCTGATGAGGCCCAGGCTCCGCGCTCGGCTGGAGCCTAACCCCGCCCACCGACTGCACATGCGCAAAGGTGCAGTTCCCGGGCCGCCGGGAGGGTGGCTGGAGAGCATGGGTGTGGTTCGGGGACCCTCAGCCCCCTTGGGCTTAGGGGCACCCAAACGCCCATGGGGAATCGAGACCCTATCCCCCTCGGGGGAATGGTAAATCTTCCCCCTAGAGGACACCTGCACCCTCCTCTAACACTCACACCCCGAGGGGACGGCCCCTCGCACGAACAGGCCCTAGACGGAGGGGCGGGGTCTCTCTCAGGGGAGGGCACCCCCTGTAAGCCTCGGACAAGGGGCGACCGCGGACTCTTCCAACACTGCAGGCGGAAAGGCCGGCGCAGAAAGCCCCGGGCAGGCCAGGACCACTCAAAGTGGAAGCGGCCTCACCTGGCCCAGCAGGGCTGATGAGTCCCAGGCTCCGCCCCCGGCCCCAACTTGACCCCGCCCTCCCGTCTGCGCATGCGCAAGGGTGCAGTTCTCAAGGCCGCCGGCAGGGGGCGCGGGTGAGCGGGGCGGTGGTGGTTCGGGGACCCTCAGCCCCCTTGGGGGTAGGGCAACTCTACCCCCATGGGGAATCGGGACCCTCTTCCCCCTCGGGGGAATGGCAAATCTTCCTGCCGGGGCACACCTGCACCCTGCTCCTGCACTCACAGCCCCAGAGCCCGGCCCTGCGCCCGAACACGCCCGAGTAAGAGGGGCGGGGTCACTGTCAGGGGAGGGCAGCCCCTGTAAGCCACGGACAAGCTGCGACCCGGCCTCTTCCAAAACGGCAGGCGGACAGGGCGGCGCGGATATGTCCCGGGCAAGCCAGCAACACTCAAAGGGGAAGCGTCCTCCCCCGCCCAGCAGGGCTGATGAGGCCCAGGCTCTGCGCTCGGCTGGAGCCTAACCCCGCCCACCGACTGCGCATGCGCAAAGGTGCAGTTCCCGGGCCGCCGGGAGGGTGGCTGGAGAGCGGGGGTGTGGTTCGGGGACCCTCAGCCCCCTTGGGCTTAGGGGCACCCAAACGCCATGGGGAATCGAGACCCTATCCCCCTCGGGGGAATGGTCAATCTTCCCCCTAGAGGACACCTGCACCCTCCTCTAACACTCACACCCCGAGGGGACGGCCCCTCGCACGAACAGGCCCTAGATGGAGGGGCGGGGTCTCTCTCAGGGGAGGGCACCCCCTGTAAGCCTCGGACAAGGGGCGACCGCTGCCTATTCCAGCACTGCAGGCGGAAAGGCCGGCGCAGAAAGCCCCGGGCAGGCCAGGACCACTCAAAGTGGAAGCGGCCTCACCTGGCCCAGCAGGGCTGATGAGGCCCAGGCTCCGCCCCCGGCCCCAGCCTGACCCCGCCCTCCCGTCTGCGCATGCGCAAGGGTGCAGTTCTCAAGGCCGCCGGCAGGGGGCGCGGTGAGCGTGGGGGTGGTGGTTCGGGGACCCTCAACCCCCTTGGGGGTAGGGCAACTCTACCCCCATGGGGAATCGGGACCCTCTTCCCCCTCGGGGGAATGGCAAATCTTCCTGCCATGGCACACCTGCACCCTGCTCCTGCACTCACAGTTCCAGAGCCCGGCCCTGCGCCCGATCACGCCCTAGTAGGCGGGGCGGGGTCACTGTCAGGGGAGGGCAGCCCCTGTAAGCCACGGACAAGCGGCGACCCGGCCTCTTCCAAAACGGCAGGCGGACAGGCCGGCGCGGATATGCCCCGGGCAAGCCAGCAACACTCAAAGGGGAAGCGTCCTCCCCCGCCCAGCAGGGCTGATGAGGCCCAGGCTCCGCGCTCGGCTGGAGCCTAACCCCGCCCACCGACTGCGCATGCGCAAAGGTGCAGTTCCCGGGCCGCCGGGAGGGTGGCTGGAGAGCGGGGGTGTGGTTCGGGTCCGTCAGCCCCCTTGGGCTTAGGGGCACCCAAACGCCCATGGGGAATCGAGACCCTATCCCCCTCGGGGGAATGGTCAATCTTCCCCCTAGAGGACACCTGCACCCTCCTCTAACACTCACACCCCGAGGGGACGTCCCGTCGCACGAACAGGCCCTAGACGGAGGGGCGGGGTCTCTCTCAGGGGAGGGCACCCCCTGTAAGCCTCGGACAAGGGGCGACCGCGGCCTCTTCCAACACTGCAGGCAGAAAGGCCGGCGCAGAAAGCCCCGGGCAGGCCAGGACCACTCAAAGTGGAAGCGGCCTCACCTGGCCCAGCAGGGCTGATGAGGCCCAGGCTCCGCCCCCGGCCCCAGCCTGACCCCGCCCTCCCGTCTGCGCATGCGCAAGGGTGCAGTTCTCAAGGCCGCCGGCAGGGGGCGCGGGTGAGCGGGGGGGTGGTGGTTCGGGGACCCTCAGCCCCCTTGGGGGTAGGGCAACTCTACCCCCATGGAGAATCGGGACCCTCTTCCCCCTCGGGGGAATGGCAAATCTTCCTGCCGGGGCACACCTGCACCCTGCTCCTGCACTCACAGCCCCAGAGCCTGGCCGTGCGCCCGAACACGCCCTAGTAGGACGGCGGGGTCACTGTCAGGGGAGGGCAGCCCCTGTAAGCCACGGACAAGCGGCGACCGGCCTCTTCCAAAACGGCAGGCTGACAGGTCGGCGCGGATATGCCCCGGGTAAGCCAGCAACACTCAAAGGGAAAGCGTCCTCCCCCGCCCAGCAGGGCTGATGAGGCCCAGGCTCTGCGCTCGCCTGGAGCCTAACCCCGCCCACCGACTGCTCATGCGCAAAGGTGCAGTTCCCGGGCCGCCGGGAGGGTGGCTGGAGAGCGGGGGTGTGGTTCGGGGACCCTCAGCCTTGGCCTTAGGGGCACCCAAACGCCCATGGGGAATCGAGACCCTATCACCCTCGGGGGAATGGTCAATATTCCCCCTAGAGGACACCTGCACCCTCCTCTAACACTCACACCCCGAGGGGACGGCCCCTCGCACGAACAGGCCCTAGACGGAGGGGCGGGGTCTCTCTCAGGGGAGGGCACCCCCTGTAAGCCTCGGACAAGGGGCGACCGCGGCCTCTTCCAGCACTGCAGGCGGAAAGGCCGGCGCAGAAAGCCCCGGGCAGGCCAGGACCAACAAAGTGGAAGCGGCCTCACCTGGCCCAGCAGGGCTGATGAGGCCCAGGCTCCGCCCCCGGCCCCAGCCTGACCCCGCCCTCCCGTCTGCGCATGCGCAAGGGTGCAGTTCTCAAGGCCGCCGGCAGGGGGCGCGGGTGAGCGGGGGGGTGGTGGTTCGGGGACCCTCAGCCCCCTTGGGGGTAGGGCAACTCTACCCCCATGGGGAATCGGGACCCTCTTCCCCCTCGGGGGAATGGCAAATCTTCCTGCCGGGGCACACCTGCACCCTGCTCCTGCACTCACAGCCCCAGAGCCCGGCCCTGCGCCCGAACACGCCCTAGTGGGAGGGGCGGGGTCACACTCAGGGGAGGGCAGCCCCTGTAAGCCACGGACAAGCGGCGACCCGGCCTCTTCCAAAACGGCAGGCGGACAGGCCGGCGCGGATATGCCCCGGGCAAGCCAGCAACACTCAAAGGGGAAGCGTCCTCCCCCGCCCAGCAGGGCTGATGAGGCCCAGGCTCCGCGCTCGGCTGGAGCCTAACCCCGCCCACCGACTGCGCATGCGCAAAGGTGCAGTTCCCGGGCCGCCGGGAGGGTGGCTGGAGAGCGGGGGTGTGGTTCGGGGACCCTCAGCCCCCTTGTGCTTAGGGGCACCCAAACGCCCATGGGGAATCGAGACCCTATCCCCCTCGGGGGAATGGTCAATCTTCCCCCTAGAGGACACCTGCACCCTCCTCTAACACTCACACCCCGAGGGGACGGCCCCTCGCACGAACAGGCCCTAGACGGAGGGGCGGGGTCTCTCTCAGGGGAGGGCACCCCCTGTAAGCCTAGGAAAGGGGCGACCGCGGCCTCTTCCAGCACTGCAGGCGGAAAGGCCGGCGCAGAAAGCCCCGGGCAGGCCAGGACCACTCAAAGTGGAAGCGGCCTCACCTGGCCCAGCAGGGCTGATGAGGCCCAGGCTCCGCCCCCGGCCCCAGCCTGACCCCGCCCTCCCGTCTGCGCATGCGCAAGGGTGCAGTTCTCAAGGCCGCCGGCAGGGGGCGCGGGTGAGCGGGGGGGTGGTGGTTCGGGGACCCTCAGCCCCCTTGGGGGTAGGGCAACTCTACCCCCATGGGGAATCGGGACCCTCTTCCCGCTCGGGGGAATGGCAAATCTTCCTGCCGGGGCACACCTGCACCCTGCTCCTGCACTCACAGCCCCAGAGCCCGGCCGTGCGCCCGAACACGCACTAGTAGGAGGGGCGGGGTCACTGTCAGGGGAGGGCAGCCCCTGTAAGCCACGGACAAGCGGCGACCCGGCCTCTTCCAAAACGGCAGGCGGACAGGCCGGCGCGGATATGCCCCGGGCAAGCCAGCAACACTCAAAGGGGAAGCGTCCTCCCCCGCCCAGCAGGGCTGATGAGGCCCAGGCTCCGCGCTCGGCTGGAGCCTAACCCCGCCCACCGACTGCGCATGCGCAAAGGTGCAGTTCCCGGGCCGCCGGGAGGGTGGCTGGAAAGCGGGGGTGTGGTTCGGGGACCCTCAGCCCCCTTGGGCTTAGTGGCACCCAAACGCCCATGGGCAATCGAGACCCTATCCCCCTCGGGGGAATGGTCAATCTTCCCCCTAGAGGACACCTGCACCCTCCTCTAACACTCACACCCCGAGGGGACGGCCCCTCGCACGAACAGGCCCTAGACGGAGGGGCGGGGTCTCTCTCAGGGGAGGGCACCCCCTGTAAGCCTCGGACAAGGGGCGACCGCGGCCTCTTCCAACACTGCAGGCGGAAAGGCCGGCGCAGAAAGCCCCGGGCAGGCCAGGACCACTCAAATTGGAAGCGGCCTCACCTGGCCCAGCAGGGCTGATGAGGCCAAGGTTCCGCCCCCGGCCCAAGCCTGACCCCGCCCTCCCGTCTGCGCATGCGCAAGGGTGCAGTTCTCAAGGCCGCCGGCAGGGGGCGTGGGTGAGCGGGGGGGTGGTGGTTCGGGGACCCTCAGCCCCCTTGGGGGTAGGGCAACTCTACCCCCATGGGGAATCGGGACCCTCTTCCCCCTCGGGGGAATGGCAAATCTTCCTGCCGGGGCACACCTGCACCCTGCTCATGCATTCACAGCCCCAGAGCCGGGCCGGGCGCCCGAACACGCCCTAGTAGGAGGGGCGGGGTCACTGTCAGGGGAGGGCAGCCCCTGTAAGCCACGGACAAGCGGCGACCCGGCCTCTTCCATAACGGCAGGCGGACAGGCCGGCGCGGATATGCCCCGGGCAAGCCAGCAACACTCAAAGGGGAAGCGTCCTCCCCTGCACAGCAGGGCTTATGAGGCCCAGGCTCCGCGCTCGGCTGGAGCCTAACCCCGCCCACCGACTGCGCATGCGCAAAGGTGCAGTTCCCGGGCCGCCGGGAGGGTGGCTGGAGAGCGGTGGTGTGGTTCGGGAACCCTCAGCCCCCTTGGGCTTACGGGCACCCAAACGCCCATGGGGAATCGAGACCCTATCCCCCTCGGGGGAATGGTCAATCTTCCCCCTAGAGGACACCTGCACCCTCCTCTAACACTCACACCCCGAGGGGACGGCCCCTCGCACGAACAGGCTCTAGACGGAGGGGCGGGGTCTCTCTCAGGGGAGGGCACCCCCTGTAACCCTCGGACAAGGGGCGACCGCGGCCTCTTCCAATACTGCAGGCGGAAAGGCCGTCGTAGAAAGCCCCGGGCAGGCCAGGACCACTCACAGTGGAAGCGGCCTCACCTGGCCCAGCAGGGCTGATGAGGCCCAGGCTCCGCCCCCGGGCCCAGCCTGACCCCGCCCTCCCGTCTGCGCATGCGCAAGGGTGCAGTTCTCAAGGCCGCCGGCAGGGGGCGAGGGTGAGCGGGGGGGTGGTGGTTCGGGGACCCTCAGCCCCCTTGGGGGTAGGGCAACTCTACCCCCATGGGGAATCGGGACCCTCTTCCCCCTCGGGGGAATGGCAAATCTTCCTGCCGGGGCACACCTGCACCCTGCTCCTGCACTCACAGTCCCAGAGCCCGGCCCTGCGCCCGAACACGCCCTAGTAGGAGGGGCGGGGTCACTGTCAGGGGAGGGCAGCCCCTGTAAGCCACGGACAAGCGGCGACCCGGCCTCTTCCAAAACGGCAGGCGGACAGGCCGGCGCGGATATGCCCCGGGCAAGCCAGCAACACTCAAAGGGGAAGCGTCCTCCCCCGCCCAGCAGGGCTGATGAGGCCCAGGCTCCGCGCTCGGCTGGAGCCTAACCCTGCCCACCGACTGCGCATGCGCAAAGGTGCAGTTCCCGGGCCGCCGGGAGGGTGGCTGGAGAGCGGGGGTGTGGTTCGGGGACCCTCAGCCCCCTTGGGCTTAGGGGCACCCAAACGCCCATGGGGAATCGAGACCCTATCCCCCTCGGGGGAATGGTCAATCTTCCCCCTAGAGGACACCTGCACCCTCCTCTAACACTCACACCCCGAGGGGACGGCCCCTCGCACGAACAGGCCCTAGACGGAGGGGCGGGGTCTCTCTCAGGGGAGGGCACCCCCTGTAAGCCTCGGACAAGGGGCGACCGCGGCCTCTTCCAACACTGCAGGCGGAAAGGCCGGCGCAGAAAGCCCCGGGCAGGCCAGGACCACTCAAAGTGGAAGCGGCCTCACCTGGCCCAGCAGGGCTGATGAGGCCCAGGCTCCGCCCCCGGCCCCAGCCTGACCCCGCCCTCCCGTCTGCGCATGCGCAAGGGTGCAGTTCTCAAGGCCGCCGGCAGGGGGCGCGGGTGAGCGGGGGGCTGGTGGTTCGGGGACCCTCAGCCCCCTTGGGGGTAGGGCAACTCTACCCCCATGGGGAATCGGGACCCTCTTCCCCCTCGGGGGAATGGCAAATCATACTGCCGGGGCACACCTGCACCCTGCTCCTGCACTCACAGCCCCAGAGCCTGGCCGTGCGCCCGAACACGCCCTAGTAGGAGGGGCGGGGTCACTGTCAGGGGAGGGCAGCCCCTATAAGCCACGGACAAGCGGCGACCGGCCTCTTCCAAAACGGCAGGCTGACAGGCCGGCGCGGATATGCCCCGGGCAAGCCAGCAACACTCAAAGGGGAAGCGTCCTCCCCCGCCCAGCAGGGCTGATGAGGCCAGGCTCCGCGCTCGGCTGGAGCCTAACCCCGCCCACCGACTGCGCATGCGCAAAGGTGCAGTTCCCGGGCCGCCGGGAGGGTGGCTGGAGAGCGGGGGTGTGGTTCGGGGACCCTCAGCCCCCTTGGGCTTAGGGGCACCCAAACGCCCATGGGGAATCGAGACCCTATCACCCTCGGGGGAAAGGTCAATCTTCCCCCTAGAGGACACCTGCACCCTCCTCTAACACTCACACCCCGAGGGGACGGCCCCTCGCACGAACAGGCCCTAGACGGAGGGGCGGGGTCTCTCTCAGGGGAGGGCACCCCCTGTAAGCCTCGGACAAGGGGCGACCGCGGCCTCGTCCAACACTGCAGGCGGAAAGGCCGGTGCAGAAAGCCCCGGGCAGGCCAGGACCACTCAAAGTGGAAGCGGCCTCACCTGGCCCAGCAGGGCTGATGAGGCCCAGGCTCCGACCCCGGCCCCAGCCTGACCACGCCCTCCCGTCTGCGCATGCGCAAGGGTGCAGTTCTCAAGGCCGACGGCAGGGGGCGCGGGTGAGCGGGGGGATGGTGGTTCGGGGACCCTCAGCCCCCTTGTGGGTAGGGCAACTCTTCCCCCATGGGGAATCGGGACCCTCTTCCCCCTCGGGGGAATGGCAAATCTTCCTGCCGGGGCACACCTGCACCCTGCTCCTGCACTCACAGCCCCAGAGCCTAGCCCTGCGCCCGAACACGCCCTAGTAGGAGGGGCGGGGTCACAGTCAGGGGAGGGCAGCCCCTGTAAGCCACGGACAAGCGGCGACCGGCCTCTTCCAAAACGGCAGGCGGACAGGCTGGCGCGGATATGCCCCGGGCAAGCTAGCAACACTCAAAGGGGAAGCGTCCTCCCCCGCCCAGCAGGGCTGATGAGGCCCAGGCTCCGCGCTCGGCTGGAGCCTAACCCCGACCACCGACTGTGCATGCGCAAAGGTGCAGTTCCCGGGCCGCCGGGCGGGTGGCTGGAGAGCGGGGGTGTGGTTCGGGGACCCTCAGCCCCCTTGGGCTTAGGGGCACCCAAACGCCCATGGGGAATCGAGACCCTATCCCCCTTGGGGGAATGGTCAATCTTCCCCCTAGAGGTCACCTGCACCCACCTCTAACACTCACACCCCGAGGGGACGGCCCCTCGCACGAACAGGCCCTAGACGGAGGGGCGGGGTCTCTCTCAGGGGAGGGCACCCCCTGTAAGCCTCGGACAAGGGGCGACCGCGGCCTCTTCCAGCACTGCAGGCGGAAAGGCCAGCGCAGAAAGCCCCGGGCCGGCCAGGACCACTCAAAGTGGATGCCGCCTCACCTGGCCCAGCAGGGCTGATGAGGCCCAGGTTCCGCCCCCGGCCCCAGCCTGACCCCGCCCTCCCGTCTGCGCATGCGCAAGGGTGGAGTTCTCAAGGCCGCCGGCAGGGGGCGCGGGTGAGCGGGGGGGGTGGTTCGGGGACCATCAGCTCCCTTGGGGGTAGGGCAACTCTACCCCCATGGGGAATCGGGACCCTCTTCCCCCTCGGGGGAATGGCAAATCTTCCTGCCGGGGCACACCTGCACCCTGCTCCTGCACTCACAGCCCCAGAGCCTGGCCGTGCGCCCGAACACGCCCTAGTAGGAGGGGCGGGGTCACTGTCAGGGGAGGGCAGCCCCTGTAAGCCACGGACAAGCGGCGACCGGCCTCTTCCAAAACGGCAGGCTGACAGGCCAGCGCGGATATGCCCCGGGCAAGCCAGCAACACTCAAAGGGGAAGCGTCCTCCCCCGCCCAGCAGGGCTGATGAGGCCCAGGCTCCGCGCTCGGCTGGAGCCTAACCCCGCCCACCGACTGCGCATGCGCAAAGATGCAGTTCCCGGGCCCCCGGGAGGGTGGTGGAGAGCGGGGGTGTGGTTCGGGGACCCTCAGCCCCCTTGGGCTTAGGGGCACCCAAACGCCCATGGGGAATCGAGACCCTATCCCCCTCGGGGGAATGGTCAATCTTCCCCCTAGAGGACACCTGCACCCTCCTCTAACACTCACACCCCGAGGGGACGGCCCCTCGCACGAACAGGCCCTAGACGGAGGGGCGGGGTCTCTCTCAGGGGAGGGCACCCCCTGTAAGCCTCGGACAAGGGGCGACCGCGGCCTCTTCCAATACTGCAGGCGGAAAGGCCGGCGCAGAAAGCCCCGGGCAGGCCAGGACCACTCAAAGTGGAAGCGGCCTCACCTGGCCCAGCAGGGCTGATGAGGCCCAGGCTCAGCCCCCGTCCCCAGCCTGACCCCGCCCTCCCGTCTGCGCATGCGCAAGGGTGCAGTTCTCAAGGCCGCCGGCAGGGGGCGCGGATGAGCGGGGGGGTGGTGGTTCGGGGACCCTCAGCCCCCTTGTGGGTAGGGCAACTCTACCCCCATGGGGAATCGGGACCCTCTTCCCCCTCGGGGGAATGGCAAATCATCATGCCGGGACACACCTGCACCCTGCTCCTGCACTCACAGCCCCAGAGCCCGGCCCTGCGCCCGAACACGCCTAGTAGGAGGGGCGGGGACACTGTCAGGGGAGGGCAGCCCCTGTAAGCCACGGACAAGCCGTGACCCGGCCTCTTCCAAAACGGCAGGCGGACAGGCCGGCGCGGATATGCCCCGGGCAAGCCAGCAACACTCAAAGGGGAAGCGTCCTCCCCCGCCCAGCAGGGCTGATGAGGCCCAGGCTCCGCGCTCGGCTGGAGCCTAACCCCGCCCACCGACTGCGCATGCGCAAAGGTGCAGTTCCCGGGCCGCCGGGAGGGTGGCTGGAGAGCGGGGGTGTGGTTCGGGGACCCTCAGCCCCCTTGGGCTAAGGGGCACCCAAACGCCCATGGGGAATCGAGACCCTATCCCCCTCGGGGGAATGGTCAATCTTCCCCCTAGAGGACACCTGCACCCTCCTCTAACACTCACACCCTGAGGGGAAGGCCCCTCGCACGAACAGGCCCTAGACGGAGGGGCGGGGTCTCTCTCAGGGGAGGGCACCACCTGTAAGCCTCGGACAAGGGGCGACCGCGGCCTCTTCCAACACTGCAGGCGGAAAGGCCGGCGCAGAAAGCCCCGGGCAGGCCAGGACCACTCAAAGTGGAAGCGGCCTCACCTGGCCCAGCAGGGCTGATGAGGCCCAGGCTCCGCCCCCGGCCCCAGCCTGACCCCGCCCACCCGTCTGCGCATGCGCAAGGGTGCAGTTCTCAAGGCCGCCGGCAGGGGGCGCGGGTGAGCGGGGGGGTGGTGGTTCGGGGACCCTCAGCCCCCTTGGGGGTAGGGCAACTCTACCCCCATGGGGAATCGGGAGCCTCTTCCCCCTCGGGGGAATGGCAAATCTTCCTGCCGGGGCACACCTGCACCCTGCTCCTGCACTCACAGCCCCAGAGCCCGGCCGTGCGCCCGAACACGCCCTAGTAGGAGGGGCGGGGTCACTGTCAGGGGAGGGCAGCCCCTGTAAGCCACGGACAAGCGGCGACCGGCCTCTTCCAAAACGGCAGGCTGACAGGCCGGCGCGGATATGCCCAGGGCAAGCCAGCAACACTCAAAGGGGAAGCGTCCTCCCCCGCCCAGCAGGGCTGATGAGGCCCAGGCTCCGCGCTCGGCTGGAGCCTAACCCCGCCCACCGACTGCGCATGCGCAAAGATGCAGTTCCCGGGCCGCCGGGAGGGTGGCTGGAGAGCGGGGCTGTGGTTCGGGGACACTCAGCCCCCTTGGGCTTAGGGGCACCCAAACGCCCATGGGGAATCGAGACCCTATCCCACTCGGGGGAATGGTCAATCTTCCCCCTAGAGGACACCTGCACCCTCCTCTAACACTCACACCCCGAGGGGACGGCCCCTCGCACGAACAGGCCCTAGACGGAGGGGCGGGGTCTCTCTCAGGGGAGGGCACCCCCTGTAAGCCTCGGACAAGGGGCGACCGCGGCCCCTTCCAGCACTGCAGGCGGAAAGGCCGGTGAAGAAAGCCCCGGGCAGGCCAGGACCACTCAAAGTGGAAGCGGCCTCACCTGGCCCAGCAGGGCTGATGAGGCCCAGGCTCCGCCCCCGGCCCCAGCCTGACCCCGCCCTCCCGTCTGCGCATGCGCAAGGGTGCAGTTCTCAAGGCCGCCGGCAGGGGGCGCGGGTGAGCGAGGGGGGTGGTTCGGGGACCCTCAGCCCCCTTGGGGGTAGGGCAACTCTACCCCCATGGGGAATCGGGACCCTCTTCCCCCTCGGGGGAATGGCAAATCTTCCTGCCGTGGCACACCTGCACCCTGCTCCTGCACTCACAGCCCCAGAGCCCGGCCCTGCGCCCGAACACGCCCTAGTAGGAGGGGCGGGGTCACTGTCAGGGGAGGGCAGCCCCTGTAAGCCACGGACAAGCGGCGACCGGCCTCTTCCAAAACGGCAGCCGGACAGGCCGGCGCGGATATGCCCCGGGCAAGCCAGCAACACTCAAAGGGGAAGCATCCTCCCACGCCCAGCAGGGCTGATGAGGCCCAGGCTCCGCGCTCGGCTGGAGCCTAACCCCGCCCACCGACTGCGCATGCGCAAAGGTGCAGTTCCCGGGCCGCCGGGAGGGTGGCTGGAGAACGGGGGTGTGGTTCGGGGAACCTCAGCCCCCTTGGGCTTAGGGGCACCCAAACGCCAATGGGGAATCGAGGTCCTATCCCCCTCGGGGGAATGGTCAATCTTCCCCCTAGAGGACACCTGCAACCTCCTCTAACACTCACAACCCGAAGGGACGGCCCCTCGCACGAACAGGCCCTAGACGGAGGGGCGGGGTCTCTCTCAGGGGAGGGCACCCCCTGTAAGCCTCGGACAAGGGGCGACCGCGGCCTCTTCCAGCACTGCAGGGGGAAAGGCCGGCGCAGAAAGCCCCGGGCAGGCCAGGACCACTCAAAGTGGAAGCGGCCTCACCTGGCCCAGCAGGGCTGATGAGGCCCAGGCTCCGCCCCCGGCCCCAGCCTGACCCAGCCCTCCCGACTGCGCATGCGCAAGGGTGCAGTTCTCAAGGCCGCCGGCAGCGGGCCCGGGTGAGCGGGGGGGGTGGTTCGGGGACCCTCAGCCCCCTTGAGGGTAGGGCAACTCTACCCCCATGGGGAATCGGGTCCCTATTCCCCCTCGGGGGAATGGCACATCTTCCTGCCGGGGCACACCTGCACCCTGATCCTGTACTCACAGTCCCAGAGCCCGGCCCTGCGCCCGAACACGCCCTAGTAGGAGGGGTGGGGTCACTGTCAGGGGAGGGCAGCCCCTGTAAGCCGCGGACAAGCGGCGACCCGGCCTCTTCCAAAACGGCAGGCGGACAGGCCGGCGCGGATATGCCCCGGGCAAGCCAGCAACACTCAAAGGGGAAGCGTCCTCCCCCGCCCAGCAGGGCTGATGAGGCCCAGGCTCCCCGCTCGGCTGGAGCCTAACCCCGCCCACCGACTGCGCATGCGTAAAGGTGCAGTTCCCGGGCCGCCGGGAGGGTGGCTGGAGAGCGGGGGTGTGGTTCGGGGACCCTCAGCCCCCTTGGGCTTAGGGGCACCCAAACGCCCATGGGGAATCGAGACCCTATCCCCCTCGGGGGAATGGTCAATCTTCCCCCTAGAGGACACCTGCACCCTCCTCTAACACTCACACCCCGAGGGGACGGCCCCTCGCACGAACAGGCCCTAGACGAAGGTGCGGGGTCTCTCTCAGGGGTGGGCACCCCCTGTAAGCCTCGGACAAGGGGCGACCGCGGCCTCTTCCAACACTGCAGGCGGAAAGGCCGGCGCAGAAAGCCCCGGGCAGGCCAGGACCACTCAAAGTGGAAGCGGCCTCACCTGGCCCAGCAGGCCTGATGAGGCCCAGGCTCCGCCCCCGGCCCCAGCCAGACTCCGCCCTCCCGTCTGCGCATGCGCAAGGGTGCACTTCTCAAGGCCGCCGGCAGGGGGCGCGGGTGAGCGGGGGGGTGGTGGTTCGGGGACCCTCAGCCCCCTTGGGGGTAGGGCAAATCTACCCCCATGGGGAATCGGGACCCTCTTCCCCCTCGGGGAAATGGCAAATCTTCCTGCCCGGGCACACCTGCACCCTGCTCCTGCACTCACAGCCCCAGAGCCCGGCCCTGCGCCCGAACACGCCCTAGTAGGAGGGGCGGGGTCACTGTCAGGGGAGGGCAGCCCCTGTAAGCCACGGACAAGCGGCAACCCGGCCTCTTCCAAAACGGCAGGCGGACAGGCCGGCGCGGATATGCCCCGGGCAAGCCAGCAACACTCAAAGGGGAAGCGTCCTCCCCCGCCTAGCAGGCCTGATGAGGCCCAGGCTCCGCGCTCGGCTGGAGCCTAACCCCGCCCACCGACTGCGCATGCGCAAAGGTGCAGTTCCAGGGCCGCCGGGAGGGTGACTGGAGAGCGGGGGTGTGGTTCAGGGACCCTGAGCCCCCTTGGGCTTAGGGCCACCCAAACGCCCATGGGGAATCGAGACCCTATCCCCCTCGGGGGAATGGTCAATCTTCCCCCTAGAGGACACCTGCACCCTCCTCTAACACTCACACCCCGAGGGGACGGCCCCTCGCACGAACAGGCCCTAGACGGAGGGGCGGGTTCTCTCTCAGGGGAGGGCACCCCCTGTAAGCCTCGGACAAGGGGCGACCGCTGCCTCTTCCAACACTGCAGGCGGAAAGGCCGGCGCAGAAAGCCCCGGGCAGGCCAGGACCACTCAAAGTGGAAGCAGCCTCACCTGGCCCAGCAGGGCTGATGAGGCCCAGGCTCCGCCCCCGGCCCCAGCCTGACCCCGCCCTCCCGTCTGCGCATGCGCAAGGGTGCAGTTCTCAAGGCCGCCGGCAGGGGGCGCGGGTGAGCGGGGAGGGTGGTTCGGGGACCCTCAGCCCCCTTGGGGGTAGGGCATCTCTACCCCCATGGGGAATCGGGACCCTCTTCCCCCTCGGGGGAATGGCAAATCTTCCTGCCGGGGCACACCTGCACCCTGCTCCTGCACTCACAGCCCCAGAGCCTGGCCGTGCGCCCGAACACGCCCTAGTAGGAGGGGCGGGGTCACTGTCAGGGGAGGGCAGCCCCTGTAAGCCACGGACAAGCGACGACCGGCCTCTTCCAAAACGGCAGGCTGACAGGCCGGCGAGGTTATGCCCCGGGCAAGCCAGCAACACTCAAAGGGGAAGCGTCCTCCCTGCCCAGCAGGGCTGATGAGGCCAAGGCTCCGCGCTGGGCTGGAGCCTAACCCCGCCCACCGACTGCGCATGCGCAAAGGTGCAGTTCCCGGGCCGCCGGGAGGGTGGCTGGAGAGCGGGGGTGTGGTTCGGGGACCCTCAGCCCCCTTGGGCTTAGGGGCACCCAAACGCCCATGGGGAATCGAGACCCTATCCCCCTCGGGGGAATGGTCAATCTTCCCCCTAGAGGACACCTGCACCCTCCTCTAACACTCACACCCCGAGGGGACGGCCCCTCGCACGAACAGGCCCTAGATGGAGGGGCGGGGTCTCTCTCAGGGGAGGGCACCCCCTGTAAGCCTCGGACAAGGGGCGACCGCTGCCTATTCCAGCACTGCAGGCGGAAAGGCCGGCGCAGAAAGCCCCGGGCAGGCCAGGACCACTCAAAGTGGAAGCGGCCTCACCTGGCCCAGCAGGGCTGATGAGGCCCAGGCTCCGCCCCCGGCCCCAGCCTGACCCCGCCCTCCCGTCTGCGCATGCGCAAGGGTGCAGTTCTCAAGGCCGCCGGCAGGGGGCGCGGTGAGCGTGGGGGTGGTGGTTCGGGGACCCTCAACCCCCTTGGGGGTAGGGCAACTCTACCCCCATGGGGAATCGGGACCCTCTTCCCCCTCGGGGGAATGGCAAATCTTCCTGCCATGGCACACCTGCACCCTGCTCCTGCACTCACAGTTCCAGAGCCCGGCCCTGCGCCCGAACACGCCCTAGTAGGCGGGGCGGGGTCACTGTCAGGGGAGGGCAGCCCCTGTAAGCCACGGACAAGCGGCGACCCGGCCTCTTCCAAAACGGCAGGCGGACAGGCCGGCGCGGATATGCCCCGGGCAAGCCAGCAACACTCAAAGGGGAAGCGTCCTCCCCCGCCCAGCAGGGCTGATGAGGCCCAGGCTCCGCGCTCGGCTGGAGCCTAACCCCGCCCCCCGACTGCGCATGCGCAAAGGTGCAGTTCCCGGGCCGCCGGGAGGGTGGCTGGAGAGCGGGGGTGTGGTTCGGGTCCGTCAGCCCCCTTCGGCTTAGGGGCACCCAAACGCCCATGGGGAATCGAGACCCTATCCCCCTCGGGGGAATGGTCAATCTTCCCCCTAGAGGACACCTGCACCCTCCTCTAACACTCACACCCCGAGGGGACGGCCCCTCGCACGAACATGACCTAGACGGAGGGGCGGGGTCTCTCTCAGTGGAGGGCACCCCCTGTAAGCCTCGGACAAGGGGCGACCGCGGACTCTTCCAACACTGCATGCGGAAAGGCCGGCGCAGAAAGCCCCTGGCAGGCCAGGACCACTCAAAGTGGAAGCGGCCTCAACTGGCCCAGCAGGGCTGATGAGGCCCAGGCTCCGCCCCCGGCCCCAGCCTGACCCCGCCCTCCCGTCTGCACATGCGCAAGGGTGCATTTCTCAAGGCAGCCGGCAGGGGAAGCGGGTAGCGGGGGGGTGGTGGTTCGGGGACCCTCAGCCCCCTTGGGGGTAGGGCAACTCTACCCCCATGGGGAATCGGGACCGTCTTCCCCCTCGGGGGAATGGCAAATCTTCCTTCCGGGGCACACCTGCACCCTGCTCCTGCACTCACTGCCCCAGAGCCCGGCCCTGCGCCCGAACACGCCCTAGTAGGAGGGGCGGGGTCACTGTCAGGGGAGGGCAGCCCCTGTAAGCCACGGACAAGCGGCGACCCGGCCTCTTCCAAAACGGCAGGCGGACAGGCCGGCGCGGATATGCCCCGGGTAAGCCAGCAACACTCAAAGGGGAAGCGTCCTCCCCCGCCCAGCAGGGCTGATGAGGCCCAGGCTCCGCGCTCGGCTGGAGCCTAACCCCGCCCACCGACTGCGCATGCGCAAAGGTGCAGTTCCCGGGCCGCCGGAGGGTGGCTGGAGAGCGGGGGTGTGGTTCGGGGACCCTCAGCCCCCTTGGGCTTAGTGGCACCCAAACGCCCATGGGCAATCGAGACCCTATCCCCCTCGGGGGAATGGTCAATCTTCCCCCTAGAGGACACCTACACCCTCCTCTAACACTCACACCCCGAGGGGACGGCCCCTCGCACGAACAGGCTCTAGACGGAGGGGCGGGGTCTCTCTCAGGGGAGGGCACCCCCTGTAAGCCTCGGACAAGGGGCGACCGCGGCCTCTTCCAACACTGCAGGGGGAAATGCGGGCGCCTAAAGCCCCGGGCAGGCCAGGACCACTCAAAGTGGAAACGGCCTCACCTGGCCAAGCAGGGCTGATGAGGCCCAGGCTCCGCCCCCGGCCCCAGCCTGACCCCGCCCTCCTGTCTGCACATGCGCAAGGTTGCAGTTCTCAAGGCCGCCGGCAGGGGGCGCGGGTGAGCGGGGGGGTGGTGGTTCGGGGACCCTCAGCCCCCTTGGGGGTAGGGCAACTCTACCCCCATGGGGAATCGGGACCCTCTTCCTCCTCGGGGGAATGGCAAATCTTCCTGCCGGGGCACACCTGCACCCTGCTCCTGCACTCACAGCCCCAGAGCCCGCCCTGCGCCCGAACACGCCCTAGTAGGAGGGGCGGGGTCACTGTCAGGGGAGGGCAGCCCCTGTAAGCCACGGACAAGCTGCGACCCGGCCTATTCCAAAATGGCAGGCGGACAGGCCGGCGCGGATATGCCCCGGGCAAGCCAGCAACACTCAAAGGGGAAGAGTCCTCCCCCGCCCAGCAGGGCTGATGAGGCCCAGGCTCCGCGCTCGGCTGGAGCCTAACCCCGCCCACCGACTGCGCATGCGCAAAGGTGCAGTTCCCGGGCCGCCGGGAGGGTGGCTGGAGAGCGGGAGTGTGGTTCGGGGACCATCAGCCCCCTTGGGATTAGGGGCACCCAAACGCCCATGGGGAATCGAGACCCTATCCCCCTCGGGGGAATGGTCAATCTTCCCCCTAGAGGACACCTGCACCCTCCTCTAACACTCAACCCGCGAGGGGACGGCCCCTCGCACGAACAGGCCATAGACGGAGGGGCGGGGTCTCTCTCAGGGGAGGGCACCCCCTGTAAGCCTCGGACAAGGGGCGACCGCGGACTCTTCCAACACTACATGCGGAAAGGCCGGCGCAGAAAGCCCCGGGCAGGCCAGGACCACTCAAAGTGGAAGCGGCCTCACCTGGCCCAGCAGGGCTGATGAGGCCCAGGCTCCGCCCCCGGCCCCAGCCTGACCCCGCCCTCCTGTCTGCGCATGCGCAAGGGTGCAGTTCTCAAGGCCGCCGGCAGGGGGCGCGGGTAGCGGGGGGGGGGTGGTTCAGGGACCCTCAGCCCCCTTGGGGGTAGGGCAACTCTACCCCCATGGGGAATCGGGACCCTCTTCCCCCTCGGGGGAATGGCAAATCATCCTGCCGGGGCACACCTGCACCCTGCTCCTGCACTCACTGCCCCAGAGCCCGGCCCTGCGCCCGAACACGCCCTAGTAGGAGGGGCGGGGTCACTGTCAGGGGAGGGCAGCCCCTGTAAGCCACGGACAAGCGGCGACCCGGCCTCTTCCAAAACGGCAGGCGGACAGGCCGGCGCTGATATGCCCCGGGTAAGCCAGCAACACTCAAAGGGGAAGCGTCCTCCCCCGCCCAGCAGGGCTGATGAGGCCCAGGCTCCGCGCTCGGCTGGAGCCTAACCCCGCCCACCGACTGCGCATGCGCAAAGGTGCAGTTCCCGGGCCGCCGGGAGGGTGGCTGGAGAGAGGGGGTGTGGTTCGGGGACCATCAGCCCCCTTGGGCTTAGGGGCACCCAAACGCCCATGGGGAATCGAGACCCTATCCCCCTCGGGGGAATGGTCAATCTTCCCCCTAGAGGACACCTGCACCCTCCTCTAACACTCAAACCCCGAGGGGACGGCCCCTCGCACGAACAGGCCCTAGACGGAGGGGCGGGGTCTCTCTCAGGGGAGGGCACCCCCTGTAAGCCTCGGACAAGGGGCGACCGCGGACTGTTCCAACACTGCAGGCGGAAAGGCCGGCGCAGAAAGCCCCGGGCAGGCCAGGACCACTCAAAGTGGAAGCGGCCTCACCTGGCCCAGCAGGGCTGATGAGGCCCAGGCTCCGCCCCCGGGCCCAGCCTGACCCCGCCCTCCCGTCTGCGCATGCGCAAGGGTGGAGTTCTCAAGGCCGCCGGCAGGGGGCGCGGGTGAGCGGGGGGGGTGGTTCGGGGACCCTCAGCCCCCTTGGGGGTAGGGCAACTCTACCCCCATGGGGAATCGGGACCCTCTTCCCCCTCGGGGAAATGGCAAATCTTCCTGCCCGGGCACACCTGCACCCTGCTCCTGCACTCACAGCCCCAGAGCCCGGCCCTGCGCCCGAACACGCCCTAGTAGGAGGGGCGGGGTCACTGTCAGGGGAGGGCAGCCCCTGTAAGCCACGGACAAGCGGCAACCCGGCCTCTTCCAAAACGGCAGGCGGACAGGCCGGCGCGGATATGCCCCGGGCAAGCCAGCAACACTCAAAGGGGAAGCGTCCTCCCCCGCCTAGCAGGCCTGATGAGGCCCAGGCTCCGCGCTCGGCTGGAGCCTAACCCCGCCCACCGACTGCGCATGCGCAAAGGTGCAGTTCCAGGGCCGCCGGGAGGGTGACTGGAGAGCGGGGGTGTGGTTCGGGGACCCTCAGCCCCCTTGGGCTTAGGGCCACCCAAACGCCCATGGGGAATCGAGACCCTATCCCCCTCGGGGGAATGGTCAATCTTCCCCCTAGAGGACACCTGCACCCTCCTCTAACACTCACACCCCGAGGGGACGGCCCCTCGCACGAACAGGCCCTAGACGGAGGGGCGGGTTCTCTCTCAGGGGAGGGCACCCCCTGTAAGCCTCGGACAAGGGGCGACCGCTGCCTCTTCCAACACTGCAGGCGGAAAGGCCGGCGCAGAAAGCCCCGGGCAGGCCAGGACCACTCAAAGTGGAAGCAGCCTCACCTGGCCCAGCAGGGCTGATGAGGCCCAGGCTCCGCCCCCGGCCCCAGCCTGACCCCGCCCTCCCGTCTGCGCATGCGCAAGGGTGCAGTTCTCAAGGCCGCCGGCAGGGGGCGCGGGTGAGCGGGGAGGGTGGTTCGGGGACCCTCAGCCCCCTTGGGGGTAGGGCATCTCTACCCCCATGGGGAATCGGGACCCTCTTCCCCCTCGGGGGAATGGCAAATCTTCCTGCCGGGGCACACCTGCACCCTGCTCCTGCACTCACAGCCCCAGAGCCTGGCCGTGCGCCCGAACACGCCCTAGTAGGAGGGGCGGGGTCACTGTCAGGGGAGGGCAGCCCCTGTAAGCCACGGACAAGCGACGACCGGCCTCTTCCAAAACGGCAGGCTGACAGGCCGGCGAGGATATGCCCCGGGCAAGCCAGCAACACTCAAAGGGGAAGCGTCCTCCCCCGCCCAGCAGGGCTGATGAGGCCCAGGCTCCGCGCTCCCCTCAGCAGTGTACTTCGGTCCTTCTGCCTGCTCTGCTCCCCGCTCTGGCTCTGGTGAATTCTCTCACCCTCCCGCGCTTCTGACTGTACCCAGTGCATGCGTAAACAAAACAAACAAACAAATAAATAAATAAAAACATGCCTCTATTTAAAAAAAAAAAAAAAAAAAAAAAAAGAATAACACAAATAAAAATAAATATTTAAAAAAAAAAAAAAAAAAAAAAAACAAACAAAAAGGCAGTCGGACAGGCCGGCGCGGATATGCCCCGGGCAAGCCAGCAACACTCAAAGGGGAAGCGTCCTCCCCCGCCCAGCAGGGCTGATGAGGCCCAGGCTCCGCGCTCGGCTGGAGCCTAACCCCGCCCACCGACTGCGCATGCGCAAAGGTGCAGTTCCCGGGCCGCCGGGAGGGTGGCTGGAGAGCGGGGGTGTGGTTCGGGGACCCTCAGCCCCCTTGGGCTTAGGGGCACCCAAACGCCCATGGGGAATCGAGACCCTATCCACCTCGGGGGAATGGTCAATCTTCCCCCTAGAGGACACCTGCACCCTCCTCTAACACTCACACCCCGAGGGGACGGCCCCTCGCACGAACAGGCCCTAGACGGAGGGGCGGGGTCTCTCTCAGGGGAGGGCACCCCCTGTAAGCCTCGGACAAGGGGCGACCGCGGCCTCTTCCAACACTGCAGGCGGAAAGGCCGGCGCAGAAAGCCCCGGGCAGGCCAGGACGACTCAAAGTGGAAGCGGCCTCACCTGGCCCAGCAGGGCTGATGAGGCCCAGGCTCCGCCCCCGGCCCCAGCCTGACCCCGCCCTCCCGTCTGCGCATGCGCAAGGGTGCAGTTCTCAAGGCCGCCGGCAGGGGGCGCGGGTGAGCGGGGGGATGGTGGTTCGGGGACCCTCAGCCCCCTTGGGGGTAGGGCAACTCTACCCCCATGGGGTATCGGGACCCTCTTCCCCCTCGGGGGAATGGCAAATCTTCCTGCCGGGTCACACCTGCACCCTGCTCCTGCACTCACAGCCCCAGAGCCCGGCCCTGCGCCCGAACACGCCCTAGTAGGTCGGGCGGGGTCACTGTCAGGGGAGGGCAGCCCCTGTAAGCCACGGACAAGTGGCGACCGGCCTCTTCCAAAAAGGCAGGCGGACAGGCCGGCGCGGATATGCCCCGGGCAAGCCAGCAAAACTCAAAGGGGAAGCGTCCTCCCCCGCCCAGCAGGGCTGATGACGCCCAGGCTCCGCGCTCGGCTGGAGCCTAACCCCGCCCACCGACTGCGCATGCGCAAAGGTGCAGTTCCCGGGCCGCCGGGAGGGTGGCTGGAGAGCGGGGGTGTGGTTCGGGGACCCTCAGCCCCCTTGGGCTTAGGGGCACCCAAACGCCCATGGGGAATCGAGACCCTATCCCCCTCGGGGGAATGGTCAATCTTCCCCCTAGAGGACACCTGCACCCTCCTCTAACACTCACACCCCGAGGGGACGGCCCCTCGCACGAACAGGCCCTAGACGGAGGGGCGGGGACTCTCTCAGGGGAGGGCACCCCCTGTAAGCCTCGGACAAGGGGCGACCATGACCTCTTCCAACACTGCAGGCGGAAAGGCCGGCGCAGAAAGCCCCGGGAAGGCCAGGACCACTCAAAGTGGAAGCGGCCTCACCTGGCCCAGCAGGGCTGATGAGGCCCAGGCTCCGCCCCCGGCCCCAGCCTGACCCAGCCCTCCCGTCTGCGCATGCGCAAGGGTGCAGTTCTCAAGGCCGCCGGCAGGGGGCGCGGGTGAGCGGGGGGGTGGTGGTTCGGGGACGCTCAGCCCCCTTGGGGGTAGGGCAACTCTACCCCCATGGGGAATCGGGAACCTCTTCCCCCTCGGGGGAATGGCAAATCTTCCTGCTGGGGAACACCTGCACCCTGCTCATGCACTCACAGCCCCAGAGCCCGGCCGTGCGCCCGAACACGCCCTAGTAGGAGGGGCGGGGTCACTGTCAGGGGAGGGCAGCCCCTGTAAGCCACGGACAAGCGACGACTGGCCTCTTCCAAAACGGCAGGCTGACAGGCCGGCGCGGATATGCCCCGGGCAAGCCAGCAACACTCAAAGGGGAAGCGTACTCCCCCGCCCAGCAGGGCTGATGAGGCCCAGGCTCCGCGCTCGGCTGAGGCTTAACCCCGCCCACCGACTGCGCATGCGCAAAGGTGCAGTTCCCGGGCCGCCGGGAGGGTGGCTGGAGAGCGGGGGTGTGGTTCGGGGACCCTCAGCCCCCTTGGGCTTAGGGGCACCCAAACGCCCATGGGGAATCGAGACCCTATCCCCCTCGGGGGAATGGTCAATCTTCCCCCTAGAGGACACCTGCACCCTCCTCTAACACTCACACCCCGAGGGGACGGCCCCTCGGACGAACAGGCCCTAGACGGAGGGACGGGGTCTCTCTCAGGGGAAGGCACCCCCTGTAAGCCTCGGACAAGGGGCGACCGCGGCCTCTTCCAACACTGCAGGCGGAAAGGCTGGCGCAGAAAGCCCGGGGCAGGCCAGGACCACTCAAAGTGGAAGCGGCCTCACCTGGCCCAGCAGGGCTGATGAGGCCCAGGCTCCGCCCCCGGCCCCAGCCTGACCCCGCCCTCCCGTCTGCGCATGCGCAAGGGTGCAGTTCTCAAGGCCGCCGGCAGGGGGCGCGGGTGAGCGGGGGGGTGGTGGTTCGGGGACCCTCAGCCCCCTTGGGGGTAGGGCAACTCTACCCCCATGGGGAATCGGGACCCTCTTCCCCCTCGGGGGAATGGCAAATCTTCCTGCCGGGGCACACCTGCACCCTGCTCATGCACTCACAGCCCCAGAGCCCGGCCGTGCGCCCGAACACGCCCTAGTAGGAGGGGCGGGGTCACTGTCAGGGGAGGGCAGCCCCTGTAAGCCACGGACAAGCGGCGACCCGGCCTCTTCCAAAACGGCAGGCGGACAGGCCGGCGCGGATATGCCCCGGGCAAGCCAGCAACACTCAAAGGGGAAGCGTCCTCCCCTGCCCAGCAGGGCTGATGAGGCCCAGGCTCCGCGCTCGGCTGGAGCCTAACCCCGCCCACCGACTGCGCATGGGCAAAGGTGCAGTTCCCGGGTCGCCGGGAGGGTGGCTGGAGAGCGGGGGTGTGGTTCGGGGACCCTCAGCCCCCTTGGGCTTAGTGGCACCCAAACGCCCATGGGCAATCGAGACCCTATCCCCCTCGGGGGAAAGGTCAATCTTCCCCCTAGAGGACACCTGCACCCTCCTCTAACACTCACACCCCGAGGGGACGGCCCCTCGCACGAACAGGCCCTAGACCGAGGGGCGGGGTCTCTCTCAGGGGAGGGCACCCCCTGTAAGCCTCGGACAAGGGGCGACCGCGGCCTCTTCAAAAACACTGCAGGCGGAAAGGCCGGCGCAGAAAGCCCCGGGCAGGCCAGGACCACTCAAAGTGGAAGCGGCCTCACCTGGCCCAGCAGGGCTGATGAGGCCCAGGCTCCGCCCCCGGCCCCAGCCTGACCCCGCCCTCCCGTCTGCGCATGCGCAAGGGTGCAGTTCTCAAGGCCGCCGGCAGGGGGCGCGGGTGAGCGGGGGGGTGGTGGTTCGGGGACCCTCAGCCCCCTTGGGGGTAGGGCAACTCTACCCCCATGGGGAATCGGGACCCTCTTCCCCCTCGGGGGAATGGCAAATCTTCCTGCCGGGGCACATCTGCACCCTGCTCCTGCACTCACAGCCCCAGAGCCCGGCCCTGCGCCCGAACACGCCCTAGTAGGAGGGGCGGGGTCACTGTCAGGGGAGGGCAGCCCCTGTAAGCCACGGACAAGCGGCGACCGGCCTCTTCCAAAAAGGCAGGCGGACAGGCCGGCGCGGATATGCCCCGGGCAAGCCAGCAACACTCAAAGGGGAAGCGTCCTCCCCCGCCCAGCAGGGCTGATGAGGCCCAGGCTCCGCGCTCGGCTGGAGCCTGACCCCGCCCACCGACTGCGCATGCGCAAAGGTGCAGTTCCCGGGCCGCCGGGAGGGTGGCTGGAGAGCGGGGGTGTGGTTCGGGGACCCTCAGCCCCCTTGGGCTTAGGGGCACCCAAACGCCCATGGGGAATCGAGACCCTATCCCCCTCGGGGGAATGGTCAATCTTCCCCCTAGAGGACACCTGCACCCTCCTCTAACACTCACACCCCGAGGGGACGGCCCCTCGCACGATCAGGCCCTAGACAGAGGGGCGGGATCTCTCTCAGGGGAGTGCACCCCCTGTAAGCCTCAGACAAGGGGCGACCGCGGCCTCTTCCAACACTGCAGGCGGAAAGGCCGGCGCAGAAATCCCCGGGCAGGCCAGGACCACTCAAAGTGGAAGCGGCCTCACCTGGCCCAGCAGGGCTGATGAGGCCCAGGCTCCGCCCCCGGCCCCAGCCTGACCCAGCCCTCCCGTCTGCGCATGCGCAAGGGTGCAGTTCTCAAGGCCGCCGGCAGGGGGCGCGGGTGAGCGGGGTGGTGGTGGTTCGGGGACCCTCAGCCCCCTTGGGGGTAGGGCAACTCTACCCCCATGGGGAATCGGGACCCTCTTCCCCCTCGGGGGAATGGCAAATCTTCCTGCCGGGGCACACCTGCACCCTGCTCCTGCACTCACAGCCCCAGAGCCCGGCCCTGCGCCCGAACACACCCTAGTAGGAGGGGCGGGGTCACTGTCAGGGGAGGGCAGCCCCTGTAAGCCACGGACAAGCGGCGACCGGCCTCTTCCAAAAAGGCAGGCGGGGGCCTCCCCGGTGGCGCAGCGGTTGAGCGCTGGGTTATGAAGCTGCCCGCGGCCTCTGTGGCGCCGGTTCGATCACCGGCTGCTCCCCAGCCACAGGAGGAGGGTCCCACATGGCGCGCAGACCTCTCCTGCCGCCCGCTGCTCCCCTCAGCAGTGTACTTCGGTCCTTCTGCCTGCTCTGCTCCCCGCTCTGGCTCTGGTGAATTCTCTCACCCTCCCGCGCTTCTGACTGTACCCAGTGCATGTGTAAACAAAACAAACAAACAAATAAATAAATAAAAACATGCCTCTATTTAAAAAAAAAAAAAAAAAAATGAATAACACAAATAAAAATAAATATTTAAAAAAAAAAAAAAAAAAAAAAAAACAAACAAAAAGGCAGGCGGACAGGCCGGTGCGGATATGCCCCGGGCAAGCCAGCAACACTCAAAGGGGAAGCGTCCTCCCCCGCCCAGCAGGGCTGATGAGGCCCAGGCTCCGCGCTCGGCTGGAGCCTAACCCCGCCCACCGACTGCGCATGCGCAAAGGTGCAGTTCCCGGGCCGCCGGGAGGGTGGCTGGAGAGCGGGGGTGTGGTTCGGGGACCATCAGCCCCCTTGGGCTTAGGGGCACCCAAACGCCCATGGGGAATCGAGACCCTATCCACCTCGGGGGAATGGTCAATCTTCCCCCTAGAGGACACCTGCACCCTCCTCTAACACTCACACCCCGAGGGGACGGCCCCTCGCACGAACAGGCCCTAGACGGAGGGGCGGGGTCTCTCTCAGGGGAGGGCACCCCCTGTAAGCCTCGGACAAGGGGCGACCGCGGCCTCTTCCAACACTGCAGGCGGAAAGGCCGGCGCAGAAAGCCCCGGGCAGGCCAGGACCACTCAAAGTGGAAGCGGCCTCACCTGGCCCAGCAGGGCTGATGAGGCCCAGGCTCCGCCCCCGGCCCCAGCCTGACCCAGCCCTCCCGACTGCGCATGCGCAAGGGTGCAGTTCTCAAGGCCGCCGGCAGCGGGCCCGGGTGAGCGGGGGGGGTGGTTCGGGGACCCTCAGCCCCCTTGAGGGTAGGGCAACTCTACCCCAATGGGGAATCGGGACCCTCTTCCCCATTGGGGGAATGGCAAATCTTCCTGCCGGGGCACACCTGCACCCTGCTCCTGCACTCACAGCCCCAGAGCCCGGCCCTGCGCCCGAACACGCCCTAGTAGGAGGGGCGGGGTCACTGTCAGGGGAGGGCAGCCCCTGTAAGCCGCGGACAAGCGGCGACCCGGCCTCTTCCAAAACGGCAGGTGGACAGGCCGGCGCGGATATGCCCCGGGCAAGCCAGCAACACTCAAAGGGGAAGCGTCCTCCCCCGCCCAGCAGGGCTGATGAGGCCCAGGCTCCCCGCTCGGCTGGAGCCTAACCCCGCCCACCGACTGCGCATGCGCAAAGGTGCAGTTCCCGGGCCGCCGGGAGGGTGGCTGGAGAGCGGGGGTGTGGTTCGGGGACCCTCAGCCCCCTTGGGCTTAGGGGCACCCAAACGCCCATGGGGAATCGAGACCCTATCCCCCTCGGGGGAATGGTCAATCTTCCCCCTAGAGGACACCTGCACCCTTCTCTAACACTCACACCCCGAGGGGACGGACCCTCGCACGAACAGGCCCTAGACGAAGGGGCGGGGTCTCTCTCAGGGGAGGGCACCCCCTGTAAGCCTCGGACAAGGGGCGACCGCGGCCTCTTCCAACACTGCAGGCGGAAAGGCCGGCGCAGAAAGCCCCGGGCAGGCCAGGACCACTCAAAGTGGAAGCGGCCTCACCTGGCCCAGCAGGGCTGATGAGGCCCAGGCTCCGCCCCCGGCCCCAGCCAGACCCCGCCCTCCCGTCTGCGCATGCGCAAGGGTGCAGTTCTCAAGGCCGCCGGCAGGGGGCGCGGGTGAGCGGGGGGGTGGTGGTTCGGGGACCCTCAGCCCCCTTGGGGGTAGGGCAAATCTACCCCCATGGGGAATCGGGACCCTCTTCCCCCTCGGGGAAATGGCAAATCTTCCTGCCGGGGCACACCTGCACCCTGCTCCTGCACTCACAGCCCCAGAGCCCGGCCCTGCGCGCGAACACGCCCTAGTAGGAGGGGCGGGGTCACTGTCAGGGGAGGCAGCCCCTGAAAGCCACGGACAAGCGGCGACCGGCCTCTTCCAAGACGGCAGGCTGACAGGCCGGCGCGGATATGCCCCGGGCAAGTCAGCAACACTCAAAGGGGAAGCGTCCTCCCCCGCCCAGCAGGGCTGATGAGGCCCAGGCTCCGCGCTCGGCTGGAGCCTAACCCCGCCCACCGACTGCGCATGCGCAAAGGTGCAGTTCCCGGGCCGCCGGGAGGGTGGCTGGAGAGCGGGGGTGTGGTTCGGGGACCCTCAGCCCCTTTGGGCTTAGGGGCACCCAAACGCCCATGGGGAATCGAGACCCTATCCCCCTCGGGGGAATAGTCAATCTTCCCCCTAGAGGACACCTGCACCCTCCTCTAACACTCACACCCCGAGGGGACGGCCCCTCGCACGAACAGGCCCTAGACGGAGGGGCGGGGTCTCTCTCAGGGGAGGGCACCCCCTGTAAGCCTCGGACAAGGGGCGACCGCGGCCTCTTCCAGCACTGCAGGCGGAAAGGCCGGCGCAGAAAGCCCCGGGCAGGCCAGGACCACTCAAAATGCAAGCGGCCTCACCTGGCCCAGCAGGGCTGATGAGGCCCAGGCTCCGCCCCCGGCCCCAGCCTGACCCCGACTCCCGTCTGCGCATGTGCAAGGGTGCAGTTCTCAAGGCCGCCGGCAGGGGGCGCGGGTGAGCGGGGGGGGGTGGTTCGGGGACCCTCAGCCCCCTTGGGGGTAGGGCAACTCTACCCCCATGGGGAATCGGGACCCTCTTCCCTCTCGGGGGAATGGCAAATCTTCCTGCCGGGGCACACCTGCACCCTGCTCCTGCACTCACAGCCCCAGAGCCCGGCCGTGCGCCCGAACATGCCCTAGTAGGAGGGGCGGGGTCACTGTCAGGGGAGGGCAGCCCCTGTAAGCCACGGACAAGCGGCGACCCGGCCTCTTCCAAAACGGCAGGCGGACAGGCCGGCGCGGATATGCCCCGGGCAAGCCAGCAACACTCAAAGGGGAAGCGTCCTCCCCCGCCCAGCAGGGCTGATGAGGCCAAGGCTCCGCGCTCGGCTGGAGCCTAACCCCGCCCACCGACTGCGCATGCGCAAAGGTGCAGTTCCCGGGCCGCCGGGAGGGTGGCTGGAGAGCGGGGGTGTGGTTCGGGGACCCTCAGCCCCCTTGGGCTTAGGGGCACCCAAACGCCCATGGGGAATCGAGACCCTATCCACCTCGGGGGAATGGTCAATCTTCCCCCTAGAGGACACCTGCACCCTCCTCTAACACTCACACCCCGAGGGGACGGCCCCTCGCACGAACAGGCCCTAGACGGAGGGACGGGGTCTCTCTCAGGGGAAGGCACCCCCTGTAAGCCTCGGACAAGGGGCGACCGCGGCCTCTTCAAACACTGCAGGCGGAAAGGCTGGCGCAGAAAGCCCCGGGCAGGCCAGGACCACTCAAAGTGGAAGCGGCCTCACCTGGCCCAGCAGGGCTGATGAGGCCCAGGCTCCGCCCCCGGCCCCAGCCTGACCCCGCCCTCCCGTCTGCGCATGCGCAAGGGTGCAGTTCTCAAGGCCGCCGGCAGGGGGCGCGGGTGAGCGGGGGGGTGGTGGTTCGGGGACCCTCAGCCCCCTTGGGGGTAGGGCAACTCTACCCCCATGGGGAATCGGGACCCTCTTCCCCCTCGGGGGAATGGCAAATCTTCCTGCCGGGGCACACCTGCACCCTGCTCCTGCACTCACAGCCCCAGAGCCCGGCCCTGCGCCCGAACACGCCCTAGTAGGAGGGGCGGGGTCACTGTCAGGGGAGGGCAGCCCCTGTAAGCCACGGACAAGCGGCGACCGGCCTCTTCCAAAACGGCAGGCGGACAGGCCGGCGCGGATATGCCCCGGGCAAGCCAGCAACACTCAAAGGGGAAGCGTCCTCCCCCGCCCAGCAGGGCTGATGAGGCCCAGGCTCCGCGCTCGGCTGGAGCCTAACCCCGCCCACCGACTGCGCATGCGCAAAGGTGCAGTTCCCGGGCCGCCGGGAGGGTGGCTGGAGAGCGGGGGTGTGGTTCGGGGACCCTCAGCCCCCTTGGGCTTAGGGGCACCCAAACGCCCATGGGGAATCGAGACCCTATCCCCCTCGGGGGAATGGTCAATCTTCCCCCTAGAGGACACCTGCACCCTCCTCTAACACTCACACCCCGAGGGGACGGCCCCTCGCACGAACAGGCCCTCGACGGAGGGACGGGGTCTCTATCAGGGGAAGGCAACCCCTGTAAGCCTCGGACAAGGGGCGACCGCGGCCTCTTCCAACACTGCAGGCGGAAAGGCCGGCGCAGAAAGCCCCGGGCAGGCCAGGACCACTCAAAGTGGAAGCGGCCTCACCTGGCCCAGCAGGGCTGATGAGGCCCAGGCTCCGCCCCCGGCCCCAGCCTGACCCCGCCCTCCCGACTACGCATGCGCAAGGGTGCAGTTATCAAGGCCGCCGGCAGGGGGCGCGGGTGAGGGGGGGGGTGGTGGTTCGGGGACCCTCAGCCCCCTTGGGGGTAGGGCAACTCTACCCCCATGGGGAATCGGGACCCTCTTCCCCCTCGGGGGAATGGCAAATCTTCCTGCCGGGGCACACCTGCACCCTGCTCATGCACTCACAGCCCCAGAGCCCGGCCGTGCGCCCGAACACGCCCTAGTAGGAGGGGCGGGGTCACTGTCAGGGGAGGGCAGCCCCTGTAAGCCACGGACAAGCGGCGACCCGGCCTCTTCCAAAACGGCAGGCGGACAGGCCGGCGCGGATATGCCCCGGGCAAGCCAGCAACACTCAAAGGGGAAGCGTCCTCCCCTGCCCAGCAGGGCTGATGAGGCCCAGGCTCCGCGCTCGGCTGGAGCCTAACCCCGCCCACCGACTGCGCATGCGCAAAGGTGCAGTTCCCGGGTCGCCGGGAGGGTGGCTGGAGAGCGGGGGTGTGGTTCGGGGACCCTCAGCCCCCTTGGGCTTAGTGGCACCCAAACGCCCATGGGCAATCGAGACCCTATCCCCCTCGGGGGAATGGTCAATCTTCCCCCTAGAGGACACCTGCACCCTCCTCTAACACTCACACCCCGAGGGGACGGCCCCTCGCACGAACAGGCCCTAGACCGAGAGGCTGGGTCTCTCTCAGGGGAGGGCACCCCCTGTAAGCCTCGGACAAGGGGCGACCGCGGCCTCTTCCAACACTGCAGGCGGAAAGGCCGGCGCAGAAAGCCCCGGGCAGGCCAGGACCACTCAAAGTGGAAGCGGCCTCACCTGGCCCAGCAGGGCTGATGAGGCCCAGGCTCCGCCCCCGGCCCCAGCCTGACCCCGCCCTCCCGTCTGCGCATGCGCAAGGGTGCAGTTCTCAAGGCCGCCGGCAGGGGGCGCGGGTGAGCGGGGGGGGTGGTGGTTCGGGGACCCTCAGCCCCCTTGGGGGTAGGGCAACTCTACCCCCATGGGGAATCGGGACCCTCTTCCCCCTCGGGGGAATGGCAAATCTTCCTGCCGGGGCACACCTGCACCCTGCTCCTGCACTCACAGCCCCAGAGCCCGGCCCTGCGCCCGAACACACCCTAGTAGGAGGGGCGGGGTCACTGTCAGGGGAGGGCAGCCCCTGTAAGCCACGGACAAGCGGCGACCGGCCTCTTCCAAAAAGGCAGGCGGACAGGCCGGCGCGGATATGCCCCGGGCAAGCCAGCAACACTCAAAGGGGAAGCGTCCTCCCCCGCCCAGCAGGGCTGATGAGGCCCAGGCTCCGCGCTCGGCTGGAGCCTAACCCCGCCCACCGACTGCGCATGCGCAAAGGTGCAGTTCCCGGGCCAACGGGAGGGTGGCTGGAGAGCGGGGGTGTGGTTCGGGGACCCTCAGCCCCCTTGGGTTTAGGGGCACCCAAACGCCCATGGGGAATCGAGACCCTATCCCCCTCGGGGGAATGGTCAATCTTCCCCCTAGAGGACACCTGCACCCTCCTCTAACACTCACACCCCAAGGCGACGGCCCCTCGGACGAACAGGCCCTAGACGGAGGGACGGGGTCTCTCTCAGGGGAAGGCACCCCCTGTAAGCCTCGGACAAGGGGCGACCGCGGCCTCTTCAAACACTGCAGGCGGAAAGGCCGGCGCAGAAAGCCCCGGGCAGGCCAGGACCACTCAAAGTGGAAGCGGCCTCACCTGGCCCAGCAGGGCTGATGAGGCCCAGGCTCCGCCCCCGGCCCCAGCCTGACCCCGCCCTCCCGTCTGCGCATGCGCAAGGGTGCAGTTCTCAAGGCCGCCGGCAGGGGGCGCGGGTGAGCGGGGGGGTGGTGGTTCGGGGACCCTCAGCCCCCTTGGGGGTAGGGCAACTCTACCCCCATGGGGAATCGGGACCCTCTTCCCCCTCCGGGGAATGGCAAATCTTCCTGCCGGGGCACACCTGCACCCTGCTCCTGCACTCACAGCCCCAGAGCCCGGCCCTGCGCCCGAACACGCCCTAGTAGGAGGGGCGGGGTCACTGTCAGGGGAGGGCAGCCCCTGTAAGCCACGGACAAGCGGCGACCGGCCTCTTCCAAAAAGGCAGGCGGACAGGCCGGCGCGGATATGCCCCGGGCAAGCCAGCAACACTCAAAGGGGAAGCGTCCTCCCCCGCCCAGCAGGGCTGATGAATCCCAGGCTCCGCGCTCGGCTGGAGCCTGACCCCGCCCACCGACTGCGCATGCGCAAAGGTGCAGTTCCCGGGCCGACGGGAGGGTGGCTGGAGAGCGGGGGTGTGGTTCGGGGACCCTCAGCCCCCTTGGGCTTAGGGGCACCCAAACGCCCATGGGGAATCGAGACCCTATCCCCCTCGGGGGAATGGTCAATCTTCCCCCTAGAGGACACCTGCACCCTCCTCTAACACTCACACCCCGAGGGGACGGCCCCTCGCACGATCAGGCTCTAGACAGAGGGGCGGGATCTCTCTCAGGGGAGTGCACCCCCTGTAAGCCTCGGACAAGGGGCGACCGCGGCCTCTTCCAACACTGCAGGCGGAAAGGCCGGCGCAGAAAGCCCCGGGCAGGCCAGGACCACTCAAAGTGGAAGCGGCCTCACCTGGCCCAGCAGGGCTGATGAGGCCCAGGCTCCGCCCCCGGCCCCAGCCTGACCCCGCCCTACCGTCTGCGCATGCGCAAGGGTGCAGTTCTCAAGGCCGCCGGCAGGGGGCGCGGGTGAGCGGGGGGGTGGTGGTTCGGGGACCCTCAGCCCCCTTGGGGGTAGGGCAACTCTACCCCCATGGGGAATCGGGACCCTCTTCCCCCTCGGGGGAATGGCAAATCTTCCTGCCGGGGCACACCTGCACCCTGCTCCTGCACTCACAGCCCCAGAGCCCGGCCCTGCGCCCGAACACACCCTAGTAGGAGGGGCGGGGTCACTGTCAAGGGAGGGCAGCCCCTGTAAGCCACGGACAAGCGGCGACCGGCCTCTTCCAAAAAGGCAGGCGGACAGGCCGGCGCGGATATGCCCCGGGCAAGCCAGCAACACTCAAAGGGGAAGCGTCCTCCCCCGCCCAGCAGGGCTGATGAGGCCCAGGCTCCGCGCTCGGCTGGAGCCTAACCCCGCCAACCGACTGCGCATGCGCAAAGGTGCAGTTCCCGGGCCGCCGGGAGGGTGGCTGGAGAGCAGGGGTGTGGTTCGGGGACCCTCAGCCCCCTTGGGCTTAGGGGCACCCAAACGCCCATGGGGAATCGAGACCCTATCCCCCTCGGGGGAATGGTCAATCTTCCCCCTAGAGGACACCTGCACCCTCCTCTAACACTCACACCCCGAGGGGACGGCCCCTCGGACGAACAGGCCCTAGACGGAGGGACGGGGTCTCTCTCAGGGGAAGGCACCCCCTGTAAGCCTCGGACAAGGGGCGACCGCGGCCTCTTCAAACACTGCAGGCGGAAAGGCCGGCGCAGAAAGCCCCGGGCAGGCCAGGACCACTCAAAGTGGAAGCGGCCTCACCTGGCCCAGCAGGGCTGATGAGGCCCAGGCTCCGCCCCCGGCCCCAGCCTGACCCCGCCCTCCCGTCTGCGCATGCGCAAGGGTGCACTTCTCAAGGCCGCCGGCAGGGGGCGCGGGTGAGCGGGGGGGTGGTGGTTCGGGGACCCTCAGCCCCCTTGGGGGTAGGGCAACTCTACCCCCATGGGGAATCGGGACCCTCTTCCCCCTCGGGGGAATGGCAAATCTTCCTGCCGGGGCACAACTGCACCCTGCTCCTGCACTCACAGCCCCAGAGCCCGGCCCTGCGCCCGAACACGCCCTAGTAGGAGGGGCGGGGTCACTGTCAGGGGAGGGCAGCCCCTGTAAGCCACGGACAAGCGGCGACAGGCCTCTTCCAAAACGGCAGGCGGACAGGCCGGCGCGGATATGCCCCGGGCAAGCCAGCAACACTCAAAGGGGAAGCGTCCTCCCCCGCCCAGCAGGGCTGATGAGGCCCAGGCTCCGCGCTCGGCTGGAGCCTAACCCCGCCCACCGACTGCGCATGCGCAAAGGTGCAGTTCCCGGGCCGCCGGGAGGGTGGCTGGAGAGCGGGGGTGTGGTTCGGGGACCCTCAGCCCCCTTGGGCTTAGGGGCACCCAAACGCCCATGGGGAATCGAGACCCTATCCCCCTCGGGGGAATGGTCAATCTTCCCCCTAGAGGACACCTGCACCCTCCTCTAACACTCACACCCCGAGGGGACGGCCCCTCGCACGAACAGGCCCTAGACGGAGGGGCGGGGTCTCTCTCAGGGGAGGGCACCCCCTGTAAGCCTCGGACAAGGGGCGACCGCGGCCTCTTCCAACACTGCAGGCGGAAAGGCCGGCGCAGAAAGCCCCGGGCAGGCCAGGACCACTCAAAGTGGAAGCGGCCTCACCTGGCCCAGCAGGGCTGATGAGGCCCAGGCTCCGCCCCCGGCCCCAGCCTGACCCCGCCCTCCCGTCTGCGCATGCGCAACGGTGCAGTTCTCAAGGCCGCCGGCAGGGGGCGCGGGTGAGCAGGGGGTTGGTGGTTCGGGGACCCTCAGCCCCCTTGGGGGTAGGGCAACTCTACCCCCATGGGGAATCGGGACCCTCTTCCCCCTCGGGGGAATGGCAAATCTTCCTGCCATGGCACACCTGCACCCTGCTCCTGCACTCACAGCCCCAGAGCCCGGCCCTGCGCCCGAACACGCCCTAGTAGGAGGGGCGGGGTCACTGTCAGGGGAGGGCAGCCCCTGTAAGCCACGGACAAGCGGCGACCGGCCTCTTCCAAAACGGCAGGCGGACAGGCCGGCGCGGATATGCCCCGGGCAAGCCAGCAACACTCAAAGGGGAAGCGTCCTCCCCCGCCCAGCAGGGCTGATGAGGCCCAGGCTCCGCGCTCGGCTGGAGCCTAACCCCGCCCACCGACTGCGCATGCGCAAAGGTGCAGTTCCCGGGCCGCCGGGAGGGTGGCTGGAGAGCGGGGGTGTGGTTCGGGGACCCTCAGCCCCCTTGGGCTTAGGGGCACCCAAACGCCCATGGGGAATCGAGACCCTATCCCCCTCGGGGGAATGGTCAATCTTCCCCCTAGAGGACACCTGCACCCTCCTCTAACACTCACACCCCGAGGGGACGGCCCCTCGCACGAACAGGCCCTAGATGGTGGGACGGGGTCTCTCTCAGGGGAAGGCAACCCCTGTAAGCCTCGGACAAGGGGCGACCGCGGCCTCTTCCAACACTGCAGGCGGAAAGGCCGGCGCAGAAAGCCCCGGGCAGGCCAGGACCACTCAAAGTGGCAGCGGACTCACCTGGCCCAGCAGGGCTGATGAGGCCCAGGCTCCGCCCCCGACCCCAGCCTGACCCCGCCCTCCCGTCTGCGCATGCGCAAGGGTGCAGTTCTCAAGGCCGCCGGCAGGGGGCGCGGGTGAGCGGGGGGGTGGTGGTTCGGGGACCCTCTGCCCCCTTGGGGGTAGGGCAACTCTACCCCCATGGGGAATCGGGACCCTCTTCCCCCTCGGGGGAATGGCAAATCTTTCTGCCGGGGCACACCTGCACCCTGCTCCTGCACTCACAGCCCCAGAGCCCGGCCCTGCGCCCGAACACGCCCTAGTAGGAGGGGCGGGGTCACTGTCAGGGGAGGGCAGCCCCTGTAAGCCACAGACAAGCGGCTACCCGGCCTCTTCCAAAACGACAGGTGGACAGGCCGGCGCGGATATGCCCCGGGCAAGCCAGCAACACTCAAAGGGGAAGCGTCCTCCCCCGCCCAGCAGGGCTGATGAGGCCCAGGCTCCGCGCTCGGCTGGAGCCTAACGCCGCCCACCGACTGCGCATGCGCAAAGGTGCAGTTCCCGGGCCGCCGGGAGGGTGGCTGGAGAGCGGGGGTGTGGTTCGGGGACCCTCAGCCCCCTTGGGCTTAGGGGCACCCAAACGCCGATGGGGAATCGAGACCCTATCCCCCTCGGGGGAATGGTCAATCTTCCCCCTAGAGGACACCTGCACCCTCCTCTAACACTCACACCCCGAGGCGACGGCCCCTCGCACGAACAGGCCCTAGACGGAGGGGCGGGGTCTCTCTCAGGGGAGGGCACCCCCTGTAAGTCTCAGACAAGGGGCTACCGCGGCCTCTTCCAACACTGCAGGCGGAAATGCCGGCGCAGAAAGCCCCGGGCAGGCCAGGACCACTCAAAGTGGAAGCGGCCTCACCTGGCCCAGCAGGGCTGATGAGGCCCAGGCTCCGCCCCCGACCCCAGCCTGACCCCGCCCTCCCGTCTGCGCATGCGCAAGGGTGCAGTTCTCAAGGCCGACGGCAGGGGGCGCGGGTGAGCGGGGGGTGGTGGTTCGGGGACCCTCAGCCCCCTTGGGGGTAGGGCAACTCTACCCCCATGGGGAATCGGGACCCTCTTCCCCCTCGTGGGAATGGCAAATTTTCCTGCCGGGGCACATCTGCACCCTGCTCCTGCACTCACAGCCCCAGAGCCTGGCCCTGCGCCCGAACACGCCCTAGTAGGAGGGGCGGGGTCACTGTCAGGGGAGGGCAGCCCCTGTAAGCCACGGACAAGCGGTGACCCGGCCTCTTCCAAAACGGCAGGCAGACAGGCCGGCGCGGATATGCCCCGGGCAAGCCAGCAACACTCAAAGGGGAAGCGTCCTCTCCCGCCCAGCAGGGCTGATGAGGCCCAGGCTCCGCGCTCGGCTGGAGCCTAACCCCGCCCACCGACTGCGCATGCGCAAAGGTGCAGTTCCCGGGCCGCCGGGAGGGTGGCTGGAGAGCGGGGGTGTGGTTCGGGGACCCTCAGCCCCCTTGGGCTTAGGGGCACCCAAACGCCCATGGGGAATCGAGACCCTATCCCCCTCGGGGGAATGGTCAATCTTCCCCCTAGAGGACACCTGCACCCTCCTCTAACACTCACACCCCGAGGGGACGGCCCCTCGCACGAACAGGCCCTAGACGGAGGGGCGGGGTCTCTCTCAGGGGAGGGCACCCCCTGTAAGCCTCGGACAAGGGGCGACCGCGGCCTCTTCCAACACTGCAGGCGGAAAGGCCGGCGCAGAAAGCCCCGGGCAGGCCAGGACCACTCAAAGTGGAAGCGGCCTCACCTGGCCCAGCAGGGCTGATGAGGCCCAGGCTCCGCCCCCGGCGCCAGCCTGACCCCGCCCTCCCGTCTGCGCATGTGCAAGGGTGCAGTTCTCAAGGCCGCCGGCAGTCGGCGCGGGTGAGCGGGGGGGTGGTTTTTCGGGGACCCTCAGCCCCCTTGGGGGTAGGGCAACTCTACCCCCTTGGGGAATCGGGACCCTCTTCCCCCTCGGGGGAATGGCAAATCTTCCTGCAGGGGCAAACCAGCACCCTGCTCCTGCACTCACAGCCCCAGAGCCCGGCCCTGCGCCCGAACACGCCCTAGTAGGAGGGGCGGGGTCACTGTCCGGGGCGGGCAGCCCCTGGAAGCCACGGACAAGCGGCGACCCGGCTTCTTCCAAAACGGCAGGTGGACAGGCCGGCGCGGATATGCCCCGGGCAAGCCAGCAACACTCAAAGGGGAAGCGTCCTCCCCCGCCCAGCAGGGCTGATGAGGCCCAGGCTCCGCGCTCGGCTGGAGCCTAACCCCGCCCACCGACGCGCATGCGCAAAGGTGCAGTTCCCGGGCCGCCGGGAGGGTGGCTGGAGAGCGGGGGTGTGGTTCGGGGACCCTCAGCCCCCTTCGGCTTAGGGGCACCCAAACGCCCATGGGGAATCGAGACCCTATCCCCCTCGGGGGAATGGTCAATCTTCCCCCTAGAGGAAACCTGCACCCTCATCTAACACTCACACCCCGAGGGGACGGCCCCTCGCATGAACAGGCCCTAGACGGAGGGGCGGGGTCTCTCTCAGGGGAGGGCACCCCCTGTAAGCCTCGGACAAGGGGCGACCGCGGCCTCTTCCAACACTGCAGGCGGAAAGGCCGGCGCAGAAAGCCCCGGGCAGGCCAGGACCACTCAAAGTGGAAGCGGCCTCACCTGGCCCAGCAGGATTGATGAGACCCAGGCTCCGCCCCCGGCCCAAGCCTGACCCCGCCCTCCCGTCTGCGCATGCGCAAGGGTGCAGTTCTCAAGGCCACCGGCAGTGGGCGCGGGTGAGCGGGGGGTTGGTGGTTTTGGGTCCCTCAGCCCCCTTGGGGGTAGGGCAACTCTACCCCCATGGGGAATCGGGACCCTCTTCCCCCTCTGGGGAATGGCAAATCTTCCTGCCGGGGCACACCTGCACCCTGCTCCTGCACTCACAGCCCCAGAGCCCGGCCCTGCGCCCGAACACGCCCTAGTAGGAGGGGCGGGGTCACTGTCAGGGGAGGGCAGCCCCTGTAAGCCACGGACAAGCGGCGACCCGGCCTCTTCCAAAACGGCAGGTGGACAGGCCGGCGCGGATATGCCGCGGGCAAGCCAGCCATACTCAAAGGGGAAGCGTCCTCCCCCGCCCAGCACGGCTGATGAGGCCCAGGCTCCGCGCTCGGCTGGAGCCTAACCCCGCCCACCGACTGCGCATGCGCAAAGGTGCAGTTCCCGGGCCGCCGGGAGGGTGGCTGGAGAGCGGGGGTGTGGTTCGGGGACCCTCAGCCCCCTTGGGCTTAGGGGCACCCAAACGCCCATGGGGAATCGAGACCCTATCCCCCTCGGGGGAATGGTCAATCTTCCCCCTAGAGGACACCTGCACCCTCCTCTAACACTCACACCCCGAGGGGACGGCCCCTCGCACGAACAGGCCCTAGACGGAGGGGCGGGGTCTTTCTCAGGGGAGGGCACACCCTGAAAGCCTCGGACAAGGGGCGACCGCGGCCTCTTCCAACACTGCAGGCGGAAAGGCCGGCGCAGAAAGCCCCGTGCAGGCCAGGACCACTCAAAGTGGAAGCGTCCTCACCTGGCCCAGCAGGGCTGATGAGGCCCTGGCTCCGCGCCCGGCCCCAGCCTGACCCCGCCCTCCCGTCTGCGCATGCGCAAGGGTGCAGTTCTCAAGGCCGCAGGCAGGGGGCGCGGGTGAGCGGGGGGGGTGGTTCGGGGACCCTCAGCCCCCTTGGGGGTAGGGCAACTCTACCCCCATGGGGAATCGGGACCCTCTTCCCCCTCGGGGGAATGGCAAATCTTCCTGCCGGGGCACATCTGCACCCTGCTCCTGCACTCACAGCCCCAGAGCCCGGCCCTGCGCCCGAACACGCCCTAGTAGGAGGGGCGGGGTCACTGTCAGGGGAGGGCAGCCCCTGTAAGCCACGGACAAGCGGCGACCCGGCCTCTTCCAAAACGGCAGGTGGACAGGCCGGCGCGGATATGCCGCGGGCAAGCCAGCCATACTCAAAGGGGAAGCGTCCTCCCCCGCCCAGCACGGCTGATGAGGCCCAGGCTCCGCGCTCGGCTGGAGCCTAACCCCGCCCACCGACTGCGCATGCGCAAAGGTGCAGTTCCCGGGCCGCCGGGAGGGTGGCTGGAGAGCGGGGGTGTGGTTCGGGGACCCTCAGCCCCCTTGGGCTTAGGGGCACCCAAACGCCCATGGGGAATCGAGACCCTATCCCCCTCGGGGGAATGGTCAATCTTCCCCCTAGAGGACACCTGCACCCTCCTCTAACACTCACACCCCGAGGGGACGGCCCCTCGCACGAACAGGCCCTAGACGGAGGGGCGGGGTCTTTCTCAGGGGAGGGCACACCCTGAAAGCCTCGGACAAGGGGCGACCGCGGCCTCTTCCAACACTGCAGGCGGAAAGGCCGGCGCAGAAAGCCCCGTGCAGGCCAGGACCACTCAAAGTGGAAGCGTCCTCACCTGGCCCAGCAGGGCTGATGAGGCCCTGGCTCCGCGCCCGGCCCCAGCCTGACCCCGCCCTCCCGTCTGCGCATGCGCAAGGGTGCAGTTCTCAAGGCCGCAGGCAGGGGGCGCGGGTGAGCGGGGGGGGTGGTTCGGGGACCCTCAGCCCCCTTGGGGGTAGGGCAACTCTACCCCCATGGGGAATCGGGACCCTCTTCCCCCTCGGGGGAATGGCAAATCTTCCTGCCGGGGCACACCTGCACCCTGCTCCTGCACTCACAGCCCCAGAGCCCGGCCGTGCGCCCGAACACGCCCTCGTAGGAGGGGCGGGGTCACTGTCAGGGGAGGGCATCCCCTGTAAGCCACGGACAAGCGGCGACCCGGCCTCTTCCAAAACGGCAGGCGGACAGGCCGGCGCGGATATGCCCCGGGCAAGCCAGCAACACTCAAAGGGGAAGCGTCCTCCCCCGCCCAGCAGGGCTGATGAGGCCCAGGCTCCGCGCTCGGCTGGAGCCTAACCCCGCCCACCGACTGCGCATGCGCAAAGGTGCAGTTCCCGGGCCGCCGGGAGGGTGGCTGGAGAGCGGGGTGTGGTTCGGGGACCCTCAGCCCACTTGGGCTTAGGGGCAACCAAACGTCCATGGGGAATCGAGACCCTATCCCCCTCGGGGGAATGGTCAAACTTCCCCCTAGAGGACACCTGCACCTTCCTCTAACACTCACACCCCGAGGGGACGGCCCCTCGCACGAACAGGCCCTAGACGGAGGGGCGGGGTCTCTCTCAGGGGAGGGCACCCCCTGTAAGCCTCGGACAAGGGGCGACCGCGGCCTCTTCCAGCACTGCAGGCGGAAAGGCCGGCGCAGAAAGCCCCGGGCAGGCTAGGATCATTCAAAGTGGAAGCGGCCTCACCTGGCCCAGCAGGGCTGATGAGGCCCAGGCTCCGCCCCCGGCCCCAGCCTGACCCCGTCCTCCCGTCTGCGCATGCGCAAGGGTGCAGTTCTCAAGGCCGCCGGCAGGGGGCGCGGGTAGCGGGGGTGTGGTGGTTCGGGGACCCTCAGCCCCCTTGGGGGTAGGGCAATTCTAACCCCATGGGGAATCGGGACCCTCTTCCCCCTCGGGGGAATGGCAAATCTTCCTGCCGGGGCACACCTGCACCCTGCTCCTGCACTCACAGCCCCAGAGCCCGGCCCTGCGCACGAACACGCCCTAGTAGGAGGGGCGGGGTCACTGTCAGGGGAGGGCAGCCCCTGTAAGCCACGGACAAGCGGCGACCCGGCCTCTTCCAAAACGGCAGGAGGACAGGCCTGCGCGGAAATGCCCCGGGCAAGCCAGCAACACTCAAAGGGGAAGCGTCCTCCCCCGCCCAGCAGGGCTGATGAGGCCCAGGCTCCGCGCTCGGCTGGAGCCTAACCCCGCCCACCGACTGCGCATGCGCAAAGGTGCAGTTCCCGGGCCGCCGGGAGGGTGGCTGGAGAGCGGGGGTGTGGTTCGGGGACCCTCAGCCCCCGTGGGCTTAGGGGCACCCAAACGCCCATGGGGAATCGAGACCCTATCCCCCTCGGGGGAATGGTCAATCTTCCCCCTAGAGGACACCTGCACCCTCCTCTAACACTCACACCCCGAGGGGACGGCCCCTTGCACGAACAGGCACTAGACGGTGGGGCGGGGTCTCTCTCAGGGGAGGGCACCCGCTGTAAGCCTCGGACAAGGGGCGACCGCGGCCTCTTCCAACACTGCAAGCGGAAAGGCCAGCGCAGAAAGCCCCGGGCAGTCCAGGACCACTCAAAGTGGAAGCGGCCTCACCTGGCACAGCAGGGCTGATGAGGCCCAGGCTCCGCCCCCGGCCCCATCCTGACCCCGCCCTCCCGTCCGCGCATGCGCAAGGGTGCAGTTCTCAAGGCCGCCGGCAGGGGGCGCGGGTAGCGGGGGGGTGGTGGTTCGGGGACCCTCAGCCCACTTGGGGGTAGGGCAACTCTACCCCCATGGGGAATCGGGACCCTCTTCCCCCTCGGGGGAATGGCAAATCTTCCTGCCGGGGCACACCTGCACCCTGCTCCTGCACTCACAGCCCCAGAGCCCGGCCGTGCGCCCGAACACGCCCTAGTAGGAGGGGCGGGTTCACTGTCAGGGGAGGTCAGCCCCTGTAAGCCACGGACAAGCGGCGACCCGGCCTCTTCCAAAACGGCAGGCGGACAGGCCGGCCCGGATATGCCCCGGGCAAGCCAGCAACACTCAAAGGGGAAGCGTCCTCCCCCGCCCAGCAGGGCTGATGAGGCCCAGGCTCCGCGCTCGGCTGGAGCCTAACCCCGCCCACCGACTGCGCATGCGCAAAGGTGCAGTTCCCGGGCCGCCGGGAGGGTGGCTGTAGAGCGGGGGTGTGGTTCGGGGACCCTCAGCCCCTTTGGGCTTAGGGGCACGCAAACGCCCATGGGGAATCGAGACCCTATCCCCCTCGGGGGAATGGTCAATCTTCCCCCTAGAGGACACCTGCACCCTCCTCTAACACTCACACCCCGAGGGGACGGCCCCTCGCACGAACAGGCCCTAGACGGAGGGGCGGGGTCTCTCTCAGGGGAGGGCACCCCCTGTAAGCCTCGGACAAGGGGCGACCGCGGCCTCTTCCAACACTGCAGGCGGAAAGGCCGGCGCAGAAAGCCCCGGGCAGGCCAGGACCACTCAAAGTGGAAGCGGCCTCACCTGGCCCAGCAGGGCTGATGAGGCCCAGGCTCCGCCCCCGACCCCAGCCTGACCCCGCCCTCCCGTCTGGGCATGCGCAAGGGTGCAGTTCTCAAGGCCGCCGGCAGGGGGCGCGGGTGAGCGGGGGGTGGTGGTTCGGGGACCCTCAGCCCCCTTGGGGGTAGGGCAACTCTACCCCCATGGGGAATCGGGACCCTCTTCCCCCTCGGGGGAATGGCAAATCTTCCTGCCGGGGCACACCTGCACCCGTCTCCTGCACTCACAGCCCCAGAGCCCGGCCCTGCGCCCGAACACGCCCTAGTAGGAGGGGCGGGGTCACTGTCCGGGGCGGGCAGCCCCTGGAAGCCACGGACAAGCGGCGACCCGGCTTCTTCCAAAACGGCAGGTGGACAGGCCGGCGCGGATATGCCCCGGGCAAGCCAGCAACACTCAAAGGGGAAGGGTCCTCCCCCGCCCAGCAGGGCTGATGAGGCCCAGGCTCCGCGCTCGGCTGGAGCCTAACCCCGCCCACCGACGCGCATGCGCAAAGGTGCAGATCCCGTGCCGCCGGGAGGGTGGCTGGAGAGCGGGGGTGTGGTTCGGGGACCCTCGGCCCCCTTCGGCTTAGGGGCACCCAAACGCCCATGGGGAATCGAGACCCTATCCCCCTCGGGGGAATGGTCAATCTTCCCCCTAGAGGAAACCTGCACCCTCATCTAACACTCACACCCCGAGGGGACGGCCCCTCGCACGAACAGGCCCTAGACGGAGGGGCGGGGTCTCTCTCAGGGGAGGGCACCCCCTGTAAGCCTCGGACAAGGGGCGACCGCGGCCTCTTCCAACACTGCAGGCGGAAAGGCCGGCGCAGAAAGCCCCGGGCAGGCCAGGACCACTCAAAGTGGAAGCGGCCTCACCTGGCCCAGCAGGGCTGATGAGGCCCTGGCTCCGCGCCCGGCCCCAGCCTGACCCCGCCCTCCCGTCTGCGCATGCGCAAGGGTGCAGTTCTCAAGGCCGCAGGCAGGGGGCGCGGGTGAGCGGGGGGGGTGGTTCGGGGACCCTCAGCCCCCTTGGGGGTAGGGCAACTCTACCCCCATGGGGAATCGGGACCCACTTCCCCCTCGGGGGAATGGCAAATCTTCCTGCCGGGGCACACCTGCACCCTGCTCCTGCACTCACAGCCCCAGAGCCCGGCCGTGCGCCCGAACACGCCCTCGTAGGAGGGGCGGGGTCACTGTCAGGGGAGGGCATCCCCTGTAAGCCACGGACAAGCGGCGACCCGGCCTCTTCCAAAACGGCAGGCGGACAGGCCGGCGCGGATATGCCCCGGGCAAGCCAGCAACACTCAAAGGGGAAGCGTCCTCCCCCGCCCAGCAGGGCTGATGAGGCCCAGGCTCCGCGCTCGGCTGGAGCCTAACCCCGCCCACCGACTGCGCATGCGCAAAGGTGCAGTTCCCGGGCCGCCGGGAGGGTGGCTGTAGAGCGGGGGTGTGGTTCGGGGACCCTCAGCCCCTTTGGGCTTAGGGGCACGCAAACGCCCATGGGGAATCGAGACCCTATCCCCCTCGGGGGAATGGTCAATCTTCCCCCTAGAGGACACCTGCACCCTCCTCTAACACTCACACCCCGAGGGGACGGCCCCTCGCACGAACAGGCCCTAGACGGAGGGGCGGGGTCTCTCTCAGGGGAGGGCACCCCCTGTAAGCCTCGGACAAGGGGCGACCGCGGCCTCTTCCAACACTGCAGGCGGAAAGGCCGGCGCAGAAAGCCCCGGGCAGGCCAGGACCACTCAAAGTGGAAGCGGCCTCACCTGGCCCAGCAGGGCTGATGAGGCCCAGGCTCCGCCCCCGACCCCAGCCTGACCCCGCCCTCCCGTCTGGGCATGCGCAAGGGTGCAGTTCTCAAGGCCGCCGGCAGGGGGCGCGGGTGAGCGGGGGGTGGTGGTTCGGGGACCCTCAGCCCCCTTGGGGGTAGGGCAACTCTACCCCCATGGGGAATCGGGACCCTCTTCCCCCTCGGGGGAATGGCAAATCTTCCTGCCGGGGCACACCTGCACCCGTCTCCTGCACTCACAGCCCCAGAGCCCGGCCCTGCGCCCGAACACGCCCTAGTAGGAGGGGCGGGGTCACTGTCCGGGGCGGGCAGCCCCTGGAAGCCACGGACAAGCGGCGACCCGGCTTCTTCCAAAACGGCAGGTGGACAGGCCGGCGCGGATATGCCCCGGGCAAGCCAGCAACACTCAAAGGGGAAGGGTCCTCCCCCGCCCAGCAGGGCTGATGAGGCCCAGGCTCCGCGCTCGGCTGGAGCCTAACCCCGCCCACCGACGCGCATGCGCAAAGGTGCAGATCCCGTGCCGCCGGGAGGGTGGCTGGAGAGCGGGGGTGTGGTTCGGGGACCCTCGGCCCCCTTCGGCTTAGGGGCACCCAAACGCCCATGGGGAATCGAGACCCTATCCCCCTCGGGGGAATGGTCAATCTTCCCCCTAGAGGAAACCTGCACCCTCATCTAACACTCACACCCCGAGGGGACGGCCCCTCGCACGAACAGGCCCTAGACGGAGGGGCGGGGTCTCTCTCAGGGGAGGGCACCCCCTGTAAGCCTCGGACAAGGGGCGACCGCGGCCTCTTCCAACACTGCAGGCGGAAAGGCCGGCGCAGAAAGCCCCGGGCAGGCCAGGACCACTCAAAGTGGAAGCGGCCTCACCTGGCCCAGCAGGGCTGATGAGGCCCTGGCTCCGCGCCCGGCCCCAGCCTGACCCCGCCCTCCCGTCTGCGCATGCGCAAGGGTGCAGTTCTCAAGGCCGCAGGCAGGGGGCGCGGGTGAGCGGGGGGGGTGGTTCGGGGACCCTCAGCCCCCTTGGGGGTAGGGCAACTCTACCCCCATGGGGAATCGGGACCCACTTCCCCCTCGGGGGAATGGCAAATCTTCCTGCCGGGGCACACCTGCACCCTGCTCCTGCACTCACAGCCCCAGAGCCCGGCCGTGCGCCCGAACACGCCCTCGTAGGAGGGGCGGGGTCACTGTCAGGGGAGGGCATCCCCTGTAAGCCACGGACAAGCGGCGACCCGGCCTCTTCCAAAACGGCAGGCGGACAGGCCGGCGCGGATATGCCCCGGGCAAGCCAGCAACACTCAAAGGGGAAGCGTCCTCCCCCGCCCAGCAGGGCTGATGAGGCCCAGGCTCCGCGCTCGGCTGGAGCCTAACCCCGCCCACCGACTGCGCATGCGCAAAGGTGCAGTTCCCGGGCCGCCGGGAGGGTGGCTGGAGAGCGGGGTGTGGTTCGGGGACCCTCAGCCCACTTGGGCTTAGGGGCAACCAAACGTCCATGGGGAATCGAGACCCTATCCCCCTCGGGGGAATGGTCAAACTTCCCCCTAGAGGACACCTGCACCTTCCTCTAACACTCACACCCCGAGGGGACGGCCCCTCGCACGAACAGGCCCTAGACGGAGGGGCGGGGTCTCTCTCAGGGGAGGGCACCCCCTGTAAGCCTCGGACAAGGGGCGACCGCGGCCTCTTCCAACACTGTAGGCGGAAAGGCCGGCGCAGAAAGCCCCGGGCAGGCTAGGATCATTCAAAGTGGAAGCGGCCTCACCTGGCCCAGCAGGGCTGATGAGGCCCAGGCTCCGCCCCCGGCCCCAGCCTGACCCCGTCCTCCCGTCTGCGCATGCGCAAGGGTGCAGTTCTCAAGGCCGCCGGCAGGGGGCGCGGGTGAGCGGGGGGGTGGTGCTTCGGGGACCCTCAGCCCCCTTGGGGGTAGGGCAATTCTAACCCCATGGGGAATCGGGACCCTCTTCCCCCTCGGGGGAATGGCAAATCTTCCTGCCGGGGCACACCTGCACCCTGCTCCTGCACTCACAGCCCCAGAGCCCGGCCCTGCGCACGAACACGCCCTAGTAGGAGGGGCGGGGTCACTGTCAGGGGAGGGCAGCCCCTGTAAGCCACGGACAAGCGGCGACCCGGCCTCTTCCAAAACGGCAGGAGGACAGGCCTGCGCGGAAATGCCCCGGGCAAGCCAGCAACACTCAAAGGGGAAGCGTCCTCCCCCGCCCAGCAGGGCTGATGAGGCCCAGGCTCCGCGCTCGGCTGGAGCCTAACCCCGCCCACCGACTGCGCATGCGCAAAGGTGCAGTTCCCGGGCCGCCGGGAGGGTGGCTGGAGAGCGGGGGTGTGGTTCGGGGACCCTCAGCCCCCGTGGGCTTAGGGGCACCCAAACGCCCATGGGGAATCGAGACCCTATCCCCCTCGGGGGAATGGTCAATCTTCCCCCTAGAGGACACCTGCACCCTCCTCTAACACTCACACCCCGAGGGGACGGCCCCTTGCACGAACAGGCACTAGACGGTGGGGCGGGGTCTCTCTCAGGGGAGGGCACCCGCTGTAAGCCTCGGACAAGGGGCGACCGCGGCCTCTTCCAACACTGCAAGCGGAAAGGCCAGCGCAGAAAGCCCCGGGCAGGCCAGGACCACTCAAAGTGGAAGCGGCCTCACCTGGCACAGCAGGGCTGATGAGGCCCAGGCTCCGCCCCCGGCCCCATCCTGACCCCGCCCTCCCGTCCGCGCATGCGCAAGGGTGCAGTTCTCAAGGCCGCCGGCAGGGGGCGCGGGTAGCGGGGGGGTGGTGGTTCGGGGACCCTCAGCCCACTTGGGGGTAGGGCAACTCTACCCCCATGGGGAATCGGGACCCACTTCCCCCTCGGGGGAATGGCAAATCTTCCTGCCGGGGCACACCTGCACCCTGCTCCTGCACTCACAGCCCCAGAGCCCGGCCGTGCGCCCGAACACGCCCTAGTAGGAGGGGCGGGTTCACTGTCAGGGGAGGTCAGCCCCTGTAAGCCACGGACAAGCGGCGACCCGGCCTCTTCCAAAACGGCAGGCGGACAGGCCGGCCCGGATATGCCCCGGGCAAGCCAGCAACACTCAAAGGGGAAGCGTCCTCCCCCGCCCAGCAGGGCTGATGAGGCCCAGGCTCCGCGCTCGGCTGGAGCCTAACCACGCCCACCGACTGCGCATGCGCAAAGGTGCAGTTCCCGGGCCGCCGGGAGGGTGGCTGTAGAGCGGGGGTGTGGTTCGGGGACCCTCAGCCCCTTTGGGCTTAGGGGCACGCAAACGCCCATGGGGAATCGAGACCCTATCCCCCTCGGGGGAATGGTCAATCTTCCCCCTAGAGGACACCTGCACCCTCCTCTAACACTCACACCCCGAGGGGACGGGCCCTCGCACGAACAGGCCCTAGACGGAGGGGCGGGGTCTCTCTCAGGGGAGGGCACCCCCTGTAAGCCTCGGACAAGGGGCGACCGCGGCCTCTTCCAACACTGCAGGCGGAAAGGCCGGCGCAGAAAGCCCCGGGCAGGCCAGGACCACTCAAAGTGGAAGCGGCCTCACCTGGCCCAGCAGGGCTGATGAGGCCCTGGCTCCGCGCCCGGCCCCAGCCTGACCCCGCCCTCCCGTCTGCGCATGCGCAAGGGTGCAGTTCTCAAGGCCGCAGGCAGTGGGCGCGGGTGAGCGGGGGGGTGGTGGTTCGGGGACCCTCAGCCCCCTTGGGGGTAGGGCAACTCTACCCCCATGGGGAATCGGGACCCTCTTCCCCCTCGGGGGAATGGCAAATCTTCCTGCCGGGGCACACCTGCACCCTGCTCCTGCACTCACAGCCCCAGAGCCCGGCCCTGCGCCCGAACACGCCCTAGTAGGAGGGGCGGGGTCACTGTCAGGGGAGGGCAGCCCCTGTAAGCCACGGACAAGCGGCGACCCGGCCTCTTCCAAAACGGCAGGCGGACAGGCCGGCGCGGATATACCCCGGGCAAGCCAACAACACTCAAAGGGGAAGCGTCCTCCCCCGCCCAGCAGGGCTGATGAGGCCCAGGCTCCGCGCTCGGCTGGAGCCTAACCCCGCCCACGGACTGCGCATGCGCAAAGGTGCAGTTACCGGGCCGCCGGGAGGGTGGCTGGAGAGCGGGGGTGTGGTTCGGGGACCCTCAGCCCCCTTGGGCTTAGGGGCACCCAAACACCCATGGGGAATCGAGACCCTATCCCCCTCGGGGGAATGGTCAATCTTCCCCCTAGAGGACACCTGCACCCTCCTCTAACACTCACACCCCGAGGGGACGGCCCCTCGCACGAACAGGCCCTAGACGGAGGGGCGGGGTCTCTGTCAGGGGAGGGCACCCCATGTAAGCCTCGGACAAGGGGCGACCGCGGCCTCTTCCAACACTGTAGGCGGAAAGGCCGGCGCAGAAAGCCCCGGGCAGTCCAGGACCACTCAAAGTGGAAGCGGCCTCACCTGGCCCAGCAGGGCTGATGAGGCCCAGGCTCCGCCCCCGGCCCCAGCCTGAACCCGCCCTCCCGTCTGCGCATGCGCAAGCGTGCAGTTATCAAGGCCGCCGGCAGGGGGCGCGGGTGAGCGGGGGGGGTGGTTCGGGGACCCTCAGCCCCCTTGGGGGTAGGGCAATTCTAACCCCATGGGGAATCGGGACCCTCTTCCCCCTCGGGGGAATGGCAAATCTTCCTGCCGGGGCACACCTGCACCCTGCTCCTGCACTCACAGCCCCAGAGCCCGGCCCTGCGCACGAACACGCCCTAGTAGGAGGGGCGGGGTCACTGTCAGGGGAGGGCAGCCCCTGTAAGCCACGGACAAGCGGCGACCCGGCCTCTTCCAAAACGGCAGGAGGACAGGCCTGCGCGGAAATGCCCCGGGCAAGCCAGCAACACTCAAAGGGGAAGCGTCCTCCCCCGCCCAGCAGGGCTGATGAGGCCCAGGCTCCGCGCTCGGCTGGAGCCTAACCCCGCCCACCGACTGCGCATGCGCAAAGGTGCAGTTCCCGGGCCGCCGGGAGGGTGGCTGGAGAGCGGGGGTGTGGTTCGGGGACCCTCAGCCCCCGTGGGCTTAGGGGCACCCAAACGCCCATGGGGAATCGAGACCCTATCCCCCTCGGGGGAATGGTCAATCTTCCCCCTAGAGGACACCTGCACCCTCCTCTAACACTCACACCCCGAGGGGACGGCCCCTTGCACGAACAGGCACTAGACGGTGGGGCGGGGTCTCTCTCAGGGGAGGGCACCCGCTGTAAGCCTCGGACAAGGGGCGACCGCGGCCTCTTCCAACACTGCAAGCGGAAAGGCCAGCGCAGAAAGCCCCGGGCAGGCCAGGACCACTCAAAGTGGAAGCGGCCTCACCTGGCACAGCAGGGCTGATGAGGCCCAGGCTCCGCCCCCGGCCCCATCCTGACCCCGCCCTCCCGTCCGCGCATGCGCAAGGGTGCAGTTCTCAAGGCCGCCGGCAGGGGGCGCGGGTAGCGGGGGGGTGGTGGTTCGGGGACCCTCAGCCCACTTGGGGGTAGGGCAAATCTACCCCCATGGGGAATCGGGACCCTCTTCCCCCTCGGGGGAATGGCAAATCTTCCTGCCGGGGCACACCTGCACCCTGCTCCTGCACTCACAGCCCCAGAGCCCGACCCTGCGCCCGAACACGCCCTAGTCGGAGGGGCGGGGTCACTGTCAGGGGCGGGCAGCCCCTGGAAGCCACGGACAAGCGGCGACCCGGCCTCTTCCAAAACGGCAGACGGAAAGGCCGGCGCAGAAAGCCCCGGGCAGGCCAGGACCACTCAAAGTGGAAGCGGCCTCACCTGGCCCAGCAGGGCTGATGAGGCCCAGGCTCCGCCCCCGGCCCCAGCCTGACCCCGCCCTTCCGTCTGCGCATGCGCAAGGGTGCAGTTCTCAAGGCCGCCGGCAGGGGGCGCGGGTGAGCGGGGGGGTGGTGGTTCGGGGACCCTCAGCCCCCTTGGGGGTAGGGCAACTCTACACCCATGGGGAATCGGGACCCTCTTCCCCCTCGGGGGAATGGCAAATCTTCCTGCCGGGGCACACCTGCACCCTGCTCCTGCACTCACAGCCCCAGAGCCCGGCCCTGCGCCCGAACACGCCCTAGTAGGAGGGTGGGGTCACTGTCAGGGGAGGGCAGCCCCTGTAAGCCATGGACAAGCGGCGACCCGGCCTCTTCCAAAACGGCAGGAGGACAGGCCGGCGCGGAAATGCCTCGGGCAAGCCAGCAACACTCAAAGGGGAAGCGTCCTCCCCCGCCCAGCAGGGCTGATGAGGCCCAGGCTCCGCGCTCGGCTGGAGCCTAACCCCGCCCACCGACTGCGCATGCGCAAAGGTGCAGTTCCCGGACCGCCGGGAGGGTGGCTGGAGTGCGGGGGTGTGGTTCGGGGACCCTCAGCCCCCTTGGGCTTAGGGGCACCCAAACGCCCATGGGGAATCGAGACCCTATCCCCCTCGGGGGAATGGTCAATGTTCCCCCGAGAGGACACCTGCACCCTCCTCTAACACTCACACCCCGAGGGGACGGCCCCTCGCACGAACAGGCCCTAGACGGAGTGGCGGGGTCTCTCTCAGGGGAGGGCAACCCCTGTAAGCCTCGGACAAGGGGCGACCGCGGTCTCTTCCAACACTGCAGGCGGAAAGGCCGGCGCAGAAAGCCCCGGGTAGGCCAGGACCACTCAAAGTGGAAGCGGCCTCACCTGGCCCAGCAGGGCTGATGAGGCCCAGGCTCCGCCCCCGGCCCCAGCCTGACCCCGCCCTCCCGTCTGCGCATGCGCAAGGGTGCAGTTCTCAAGGCCGCCGGCAGGGGGCGCGGGTGAGCGGGGGGGTGTTGGTTCGGGGACCCTCAGCCCCCTTGGGGGTAGGACAACTCTACCCCCATGGGGAATCGGGACCCTCTTCCCCCTCGGGGGAATGGCAAATCTCCTGCCGGGGCACACCTGCACCCTGCTCCTGCACTCACAGCCCCAGAGCCCGGCCCTGCGCCCGAACACGCCCTAGTAGGAGGGGCGGGGTCACTGTCAGGGGAGGGCAGCCCCTGTAAGCCACGGACAAGCGGCGACCCGGCCTCTTCTAAAACAGCAGGCGGACAGGCCGGCGCGGATATGCCCCGGGCAAGCCAGCAACACTCAAAGGGGAAGCGTCCTCCCCCGCCCAGCAGGGCTGATGAGGCCCAGGCTCCGCGCTCGGCTGGAGCCTAACCCCGCCCACGGACTGCGCATGCGCAAAGGTGCAGTTCCCGGGCCGCCGGGAGGGTGGCTGGAGAGCGGGGGTGTGGTTCGGGGACCCTCAGCCCCCTTGGGCTTAGGAGCACCCAAACGCACATGGGGAATCGAGACCCTATCCCCCTCGGGGGAATGGTCAATCTTCCCCCTAGAGGACACCTGCACCCTCCTCTAACACTCACACCCCGAGGGGACGGCCCCTCGCACGAACAGGCCCTAGACGGAGGGGCGGGGTCTCTGTCAGGGGAGGGCACCCCATGTAAGCCTCGGACAAGGGGCGACCGCGGCCTCTTCCAACACTGTAGGCGGAAAGGCCGGCGCAGAAAGCCCCGGGCAGGCCAGGACCACTCAAAGTGGAAGCGGCCTCACCTGGCCCAGCAGGGCTGATGAGGCCCAGGCTCCGCCCCCGGCCCCAGCCTGACCCCGCCCTCCCGTCTGCGCATGCGCAAGGGTGCAGTTATCAAGGCCGCCGGCAGGGGGCGCGGGTGAGCGGGGGGGGTGGTTCGGGGACCCTCAGCCCCCTTGGGGGTAGGGCAACTCTACCCCCATGGGGAATCGGGACCCTCTTCCCCCTCGGGGGAATGGCAAATCTTCCTGCCGGGGCACACCTGCACCCTGCTCCTGCACTCACAGCCCCAGAGCCCGGCCGTGCGCCCGAACACGCCCTAGTAGGAGGGGCGGGGTCACTGTCAGGGGAGGGCAGCCCCTGTAAGCCACGGACAAGCGGCGACCAGCCTCTTCCAAAAAGGCAGGCGGACGGGCCGGCGCGGATATGCCCCGGGCAAGCCAGCAACACTCAAAGGGGAAGCGTCCTCCCCCGCCCAGCAGGGCTGATGAGGCCCAGGCTCCCGCTCGGCTGGAGCCTAACCCCGCCCACCGACTGCGCATGCGCAAAGGTGCAGTTCCAGGGCCGCCTGGAGGGTGGCTAGAGAGCGGGGGTGTGGTTCGGGGACCCTCAGCCCCCTTGGGCTTAGGGGCACCCAAACGCCCATGGGGAATCGAGACCCTATCCCCGTCGGGGGAATGGTCAATCTTCCCCCTAGAGGACACCTGCACCCTCCTCTAACACTCACACCCTGAGGGGACGGCCCCTTGCACGAACAGGCCCTAGACGGAGGGGCGGGGTCTCTCTCAGGGGAGGGCACCCCCTGCAAGCCTCGGACAAGGGGCGACCGCGGCCTCTTCCAACACTGCAGGCGGAAAGGCCGGCGCAGAAAGCCCCGGGCAGGCCAGGACCACTCAAAGTGGAAGCGGCCTCACCTGGCCCAGCAGGGCTGATGAGGCCCAGGCTCCGCCCCCGGCCCCAGCCTGACCCCGCCCTCCCGTCTGCGCATGCGCAAGGGTGCAGTTCTCAAGGCCGCCGGCAGGGGGCGCGGGTGAGCGGGGGGGTGGTGGTTCGGGGACCCTCAGCCCCCTTGGGGGTAGGGCAACTCTACCCCCATGGGGAATCGGGACCCTCTTCCCCCTCGGGGGAATGGTAAATCTTCCTGCCGGGGCACACCTGCACCCTGCTCCTGCACTCACAGCCCCAGAGCCCAACCGTGCGCCCGAACACGCCCTAGTCGGAGGGGCGGGGTCACTGTCAGGGGAGGGCAGCCCCTGTAAGCCACGGACAAGCGGCGACCCGGCCTCTTCCAAAACGGCAGGCGGACAGGCCGGCGCGGATATGCCCCGGGCAAGCCAGCAACACTCAAAGGGGAAGCGTCCTCCCCCGCCCAGCAGGGCTGATGAGGCCCAGGCTCCGCGCTCGGCTGGAGCCTAACCCCGCCCACGGACTGCGCATGCGCAAAGGTGCAGTTCCCGGGCCGCCGGGAGGGTGGCTGGAGAGCGGGGGTGTGGTTCGGGGACCCTCAGCCCCCTTGGGCTTAGGAGCACCCAAACGCACATGGGGAATCGAGACCCTATCCCCCTCGGGGGAATGGTCAATCTTCCCCCTAGAGGACACCTGCACCCTCCTCTAACACTCACACCCCGAGGGGACGGCCCCTCGCACGAACAGGCCCTAGACGGAGGGGCGGGGTCTCTGTCAGGGGAGGGCACCCCATGTAAGCCTCGGACAAGGGGCGACCGCGGCCTCTTCCAACACTGTAGGCGGAAAGGCCGGCGCAGAAAGCCCCGGGCAGGCCAGGACCACTCAAAGTGGAAGCGGCCTCACCTGGCCCAGCAGGGCTGATGAGGCCCAGGCTCCGCCCCCGGCCCCAGCCTGACCCCGCCCTCCCGTCTGCGCATGCGCAAGGGTGCAGTTATCAAGGCCGCCGGCAGGGGGCGCGGGTGAGCGGGGGGGGTGGTTCGGGGACCCTCAGCCCCCTTGGGGGTAGGGCAACTCTACCCCCATGGGGAATCGGGACCCTCTTCCCCCTCGGGGGAATGGCAAATCTTCCTGCCGGGGCACACCTGCACCCTGCTCCTGCACTCACAGCCCCAGAGCCCGGCCGTGCGCCCGAACACGCCCTAGTAGGAGGGGCGGGGTCACTGTCAGGGGAGGGCAGCCCCTGTAAGCCACGGACAAGCGGCGACCAGCCTCTTCCAAAAAGGCAGGCGGACGGGCCGGCGCGGATATGCCCCGGGCAAGCCAGCAACACTCAAAGGGGAAGCGTCCTCCCCCGCCCAGCAGGGCTGATGAGGCCCAGGCTCCGCGCTCGGCTGGAGCCTAACCCCGCCCACCGACTGCGCATGCGCAAAGGTGCAGTTCCAGGGCCGCCTGGAGGGTGGCTAGAGAGCGGGGGTGTGGTTCGGGGACCCTCAGCCCCCTTGGGCTTATGGGCACCCAAACGCCCATGGGGAATCGAGACCCTATCCCCGTCGGGGGAATGGTCAATCTTCCCCCTAGAGGACACCTGCACCCTCCTCTAACACTCACACCCCGAGGGGACGGCCCCTTGCACGAACAGGCCCTAGACGGAGGGGCGGGATCTCTCTCAGGGGAGGGCACCCCCTGCAAGCCTCGGACAAGGGGCGACCGCGGCCTCTTCCAACACTGCAGGCGGAAAGGCCGGCGCAGAAAGCCCCGGGCAGGCCAGGACCACTCAAAGTGGAAGCGGCCTCACCTGGCCCAGCAGGGCTGATGAGGCCCAGGCTCCGCCCCCGGCCCCAGCCTGACCCCGCCCTCCCGTCTGCGCATGCGCAAGGGTGCAGTTCTCAAGGCCGCCGGCAGGGGGCGCGGGTGAGCGGGGGGGTGGTGGTTCGGGGACCCTCAGCCCCCTTGGGGGTAGGGCAACTCTACCCCCATGGGGAATCGGGACCCTCTTCCCCCTCGGGGGAATGGCAAATCTTCCTGCCGGGGCACACCTGCACCCTGCTCCTGCACTCACAGCCCCAGAGCCCAACCGTGCGCCCGAACACGCCCTAGTAGGAGGGGCGGGGTCACTGTCAGGGGAGGGCAGCCCCTGTAAGCCACGGACAAGCGGCGACCCGGCCTCTTCCAAAACGGCAGGCGGACAGGCCGGCGCGGATATGCCCCGGGCAAGCCAGCAACACTCAAAGGGGAAGCGTCCTCCCCCGCCCAGCAGGGCTGATGAGGCCCAGGCTCCGCGCTCGGCTGGAGCCTAACCCCGCCCACCGACTGCGCATGCGCAAAGGTGCAGTTCCCGGGCCGCCGGGAGGGTGGCTGGAGAGCGGGGTGTGGTTCGGGGACCCTCAGCCCCCTTGGGCTTAGGGGCACCCAAACGCCCATGGGGAATCAAGACCCTATCTCCCTCGGGGGAATGGTCAAACTTCCCCCTAGAGGACACCTGCACCCTCCTCTAACACTCACAACCCGAGGGTACGGCCCATCGCACGAACAGGCCCTAGATGGAGGGGCGGGGTCTCTCTCAGGGGAGGGCACCCCCTGTAAGCCTCGGACAAGGGGCGACCGCGGCCTCTTCCAGCACTGCAGGCGGAAAGGCCGGCGCAGAAAGCCCCGGGCAGGCCAGGACCACTCAAAGTGGAAGCGGCCTCACCTGGCCCAGCAGGGCTGATGAGGCCCAGGCTCCGCCCCCATCCCAGCCTGACCCCGCCCTCCCGTCTGCGCATGCGCAAGGGTGCAGTTCTCAAGGCCGCCGGCAGGGGGCGGGGGTGAGCAGGGGGGTGGTGGTTCGGGGACCCTCAGCCCCCTTGGGGGTAGGGCAACTCTACCCCCATGGGGAATCGGGACCCTCTTCCCCCTCGGGGGAATGGCAAATCTTCCTGCCGGGGCACACCTGCACCCTGCTCCTGCACTCACAGCCCCAGAGCCCGGCCCTGCGCCCGAACACGCCCTAGTAGGAGGGGCGGAGTCACTGTCAGGGGAGGGCAGCCCCTGTAAGCCACGGACAAGCGGCGACCCGGCCTCTTCCAAAACGGCAGGCGGACAGGCCGGCGCGGATATGCCCCGGGCAAGCCAGCAACACTCAAAGGGGAAGCGTCCTCCCCCGCCCAGCAGGGCTGATGAGGCCCAGGCTCCGCGCTCGGCTGGAGCCTAACCCCGCCCACCGACTGCGCATGCGCAAAGGTGCAGTTCCCGGGCCGCCGGGAGGGTGGCTGGAGAGCGGGGTGTGGTTCGGGGACCCTCAGCCCACTTGGGCTTAGGGGCACCCAAACGTCCATGGGGAATCGAGACCCTATCCCCCTCGGGGGAATGGTCAAACTTCCCCCTAGAGGACACCTGCACCCTCCTCTAACACTCACACCCCGAGGGGACGGCCCCTCGCACGAACAGGCCCTAGACGGAGGGGCGGGGTCTCTCTCAGGGGAGGGCACCCCCTGTAAGCCTCGGACAAGGGGCGACCGCGGCCTCTTCCAGCACTGCAGGCGGAAAGGCCGGCGCAGAAAGCCCCGGGCAGGCCAGGATCATTCAAAGTGGAAGCGGCCTCACCTGTCCCAGCAGGGCTGATGAGGCCCAGGCTCCGCCCCCGGCCCCAGCCTGACCCCGCCCTCCCGTCTGCGCATGCGCAAGGGTGCAGTTCTCAAGGCCGCCGGCAGGGGGAGCGGGTGAGCGGGGGGGTGGTGGTTCGGGGACCCTCAGCCCCCTTGGGGGTAGGGCAACTCTACCCCCATGGGGAATCGGGACCCTCTTCCCCATCGGGGGAATGGCAAATCTTCCTGCCGGGGCACACCTGCACCCTGCTCCTGCACTCACAGCCCCAGAGCCCGGCCCTGCGCCCGAACACGCCCTAGTAGGAGGGGCGGGGTCACTGTCAGGGGAGGGCAGCCCCTGTAAGCCACGGACAAGCGGCGACCCGGCCTCTTCCAAAACGGCAGGCGGACAGGCCGGCGCGGATATGCCCCGTGCAAGCCAGCAACACTCAAAGGGGAAGCGTCCTCCCCCGCCCAGCAGGGCTGATGAGGCCCAGGCTCCGCGCTCGGCTGGAGCCTAACCCCGCCCACCGACTGCGCATGCGCAAAGGTGCAGTTCCCGGGCCGCCGGGAGGGTGGCTGGAGAGCGGGGTGTGGTTCGGGGACCCTCAGCCCCCTTCGGCTTAGGGGCACCCAAACGCCCATGGGGAATCAAGACCCTATCCCCGTCGGGGGAATGGTCAATCTTCCCCCTAGAGGACACCTGCACCCTCCTCTAACACTCACACCCCGAGGGGACGGCCCCTTGCACGAACAGGCCCTAGACGGAGGGGCGGGGTCTCTCTCAGGGTAGGGCACCCCCTGTAAGCCTCGGACAAGGGGCGACCGCGGCCTCTTCCAACACTGCAGGCGGAAAGGCCGGCGCAGAAAGCCCCGGGCAGGCCAGGACCACTCAAAATGGAAGCGGCCTCACCTGGCCCAGCAGGGCTGATGAGGCCCAGGCTCCGCCCCCGGCCCCAGCCTGACCCCGCCCTCCCGTCTGCGCATGCGCAAGGGTGCAGTTCTCAAGGCCGCCGGCAGGGGGCGCGGGTGAGCGGGGGGGTGGTGGTTCGGGGACCCTCAGCCCCCTTGGGGGTAGGGCAACTCTACCCCCATGGGGAATCGGGACCCTCTTCCCCCTCGGGGGAATGGCAAATCTTCCTGCCGGGGCACACCTGCACCCTGCTCCTGCACTCACAGCCCCAGAGCCCAACCGTGCGCCCGAACACGCCCTAGTAGGAGGGGCGGGGTCACTGTCAGGGGAGGGCAGCCCCTGTAAGCCACGGACAAGCGGCGACCCGGCCTCTTCCAAAACGGCAGGCGGACAGGCCGGCGCGGATATGCCCCGGGCAAGCCAGCAACACTCAAAGGGGAAGCGTCCTCCCCCGCCCAGCAGGGCTGATGAGGCCCAGGCTCCGCGCTCGGCTGGAGCCTAACCCCGCCCACCGACTGCGCATGCGCAAAGGTGCAGTTCCCGGGCCGCCGGGAGGGTGGCTGGAGAGCGGGGTGTGGTTCGGGGACCCTCAGTCCCCTTGGGCTTAGGGGCACCCAAACGCCCATGGGGAATCAAGACCCTATCTCACTCGGGGGAATGGTCAAACTTCCCCCTAGAGGACACCTGCACCCTCCTCTAACACTCACAACCCGAGGGTACGGCCCATCGCACGAACAGGCCCTAGATGGAGGGGCGGGGTCTCTCTCAGGGGAGGGCACCCCCTGTAAGCCTCGGACAAGGGGCGACCGCGGCCTCTTCCAGCACTGCAGGCGGAAAGGCCGGCGCAGAAAGCCCCGGGCAGGCCAGGACCACTCAAAGTGGAAGCGGCCTCACCTGGCCCAGCAGGGCTGATGAGGCCCAGGCTCCGCCCCCATCCCAGCCTGACCCCGCCCTCCCGTCTGCGCATGCGCAAGGGTGCAGTTCTCAAGGCCGCCGGCAGGGGGAGCGGGTGAGCGGGGGGGTGGTGGTTCGGGGACCCTCAGCCACCTTGGGGGTAGGGCAACTCTACCCCCATGGGGAATCGGGACCCTCTTCCCCATCGGGGGAATGGCAAATCTTCCTGCCGGGGCACACCTGCACCCTGCTCCTGCACTCACAGCCCCAGAGCCCGGCCCTGCGCCCGAACACGCCCTAGTAGGAGGGGCGGGGTCACTGTCAGGGGAGGGCAGCCCCTGTAAGCCACGGACAAGCGGCGACCCGGCCTCTTCCAAAACGGCAGGCGGACAGGCCGGCGCGGATATGCCCCGGGCAAGCCAGCAACACTCAAAGGGGAAGCGTCCTCCCCCGCCCAGCAGGGCTGATGAGGCCCAGGCTCCGCGCTCGGCTGGAGCCTAACCCCGCCCACCGACTGCGCATGCGCAAAGGTGCAGTTCCCGGGCCGCCGGGAGGGTGGCTGGAGAGCGGGGGTGTGGTTCGGGGACCCTCAGCCCCTTTGGGCTTAGGGGCACCCAAACGCCCATGGGGAATCGAGACCCTATCCCCCTCGGGGGAATGGTCAATCTTCCCCCTAGAGGACACCTGCACCCTCCTCTAACACTCACACCCCGAGGGGACGGCCCCTCGCACGAACAGGCCCTAGACGGAGGGGCGGGGTCTCTCTCAGGGGAGGGCACCCCCTGTAAGCCTCGGACAAGGGGCGACCGCGTCCTCTTCCAACACTGCAGGCGGAAGGGCCGGCGCAGAAAGCCCCGGGCAGGCCAGGACCACTCAAAGTGGAAGCGGCCTCACCTGGCCCAGCAGGGCTGATGAGGCCCAGGCTCCGCCCCCGGCCCCAGCCTGAACCCGCCCTTCCGTCTGCGCATGCGCAAGGGTGCAGTTCTCAAGGCCGCCGGCAGGGGGCGCGGGTGAGCGGGGGGGTGGTGGTTCGGGGACCCTCAGCCCCCTTGGGGGTAGGGCAACTCTACCCCCATGGGGAATCGGGACCCTCTTCCCCCTCGGGGGAATGGCAAATCTTTCTGCCGGGGCACACCTGCACCCTGCTCCTGCACTCACAGCCCCAGAGCCCGGCCGTGCGCCCGAACACGCCCTAGTAGGAGGGGCGGGGTCACTGTCAGGGGAGGGCAGCCCCTGTAAGACACGGACAAGCGGCGACCCGGCCTCTTCCAAAACGGCAGGCGGACAGGCCGGCGCGGATATGACCCGGGCAAGCCAGCAACACTCAAAGGGGAAGAGCCCTCCCCCGCCCAGCAGGGCTGATGAGGCCCAGGCTCCGCGCTCGGCTGGAGCCTAACCCCGCCCACCGACTGCGCATGCGCAAAGGTGCAGTTCCCGGGCCGCCGAGAGGGTGGCTGGAGAGCGGGGGTGTGGTTCGGGGACCATCAGCCCCCTTGGGCTTATGGGCACCCAAACGCCCATGGGGAATCGAGACCCTATCCCCCTTGGGGGAATGGTCAATCTTCCCCCTAGAGGACACCTGCACCCTCCTCTAACACTCACACCCCGAGGGGACGGCCCCTCGCACGAACAGGCACTAGACGGTGGGGCGGGGTCTCTCTCAGGGGAGGGCACCCGCTGTAAGCCTCGGACAAGGGGCGACCGCGGCCTCTTCCAACACTGCAAGCGGAAAGGCCAGCGCAGAAAGCCCCGGGCAGGCCAGGACCACTCAAAGTGGAAGCGGCCTCACCTGGCCCAGCAGGGCTGATGAGGCCCAGGCTCCGCCCCCGGCCCCAGCCTGACCCCGCCCTCCCGTCTGCGCATGCGCAAGGGTGCAGTTCTCAAGGCCGACGGCAGGGGGCGCGGGTGAGCGGGGGGGTGGTGGTTCGGGGACCCTCAGCCCCCTTGGGGGTAGGGCAACTCTACCCCCATGGGGAATCGGGACCCTCTTCCCCCTCGGGGGAAAGGCAAATCTTCCTGCCGGGGCACACCTGCACCCTGCTCCTGCACTCACAGCCCCAGAGCCCGGCCCTGCGCCCGAACACGCCCTAGTAGGAGGGGCGGGGTCACTGTCAGGGGAGGGCAGCCCCTGTAAGCCACGGACAAGCGGCGACCCAGCCTCTTCCAAAACGGCAGGAGGACAGGCCGGCGCGGATATGCCCTGGGCAAGCCAGCAACACTCAAAGGGGAAGCGTCCTCCCCCGCCCAGCAGGGCTGATGAGGCCCAGGCTCCGCGCTCGGCTGGAGCCTAACCCCGCCCACCGACTTCGCATGCGCAAAGGTGCAGTTCCCGGGCCGCCGAGAGGGTGGCTGGAGAGCGGGGGTGTGGTTCGGGGACCCTCAGCCCCCTTGGGCTTAGGGGCACCCAAACGCCCATGGGGAATCGAGACCCTATCCCCCTCGGGGGAATGGTCAATCTTCCCCCTAGAGGACACCTGCACCCTCCTCTAACACTCACACCCCGAGGGGACGGCCCCTCGCACGAACAGGCCCTAGACGGAGGGGCGGGGTCTCTCTCAGGGGAGGGCACCCCCTGTAAGCCTCGGACAAGGGGCGACCGCGGCCTCTTCCAACACTGCAGGCGGAAAGGCCGGCGCAGAAAGCCCCGGGCAGGCCAGGACCACTCAAAGTGGAAGCGGCCTCACCTGGCCCAGCAGGGCTGATGAGGCCCAGGCTCCGCCCTCGGCCCCAGCCTGACCCCGCCCTCCCGTCTGCGCATGCGCAAGGGTGCAGTTCTCAAGGCCGCCGGCAGTTGGCGCGGGTGAGCGGGGGGGTGGTGGTTCGGGGACCCTCAGCCCCCTTGGGGGTAGGGCAACTCTACCCCCATGGGGAATCGGGACCCTCTTCCCCCTCGGGGGAATGGCAAATCTTCCTGCCGGGGCACACCTGCACCCTGCTCCTGCACTCACAGCCCCAGAGCCCGGCCCTGCGCCCGAACACGCCCTAGTAGGAGGGGCGGGGTCACTGTCAGGGGAGGGCAGCCCCTGTTAGCCACGGACAAGCGGCGACCCGGCCTCTTCTAAAACGGCAGGCGGACAGGCCGGCGCGGATATGCCCCGGGCAAGCCAGCAACACTCAAAGGGGAAGCGTCCTCCCCCGCCCAGCAGGGCTGATGAGGCCCAGGCTCCGCGCTCGGCTGGAGCCTAACCCCGCCCACGGACTGCGCATGCGCAAAGGTGCAGTTCCCGGGCCTCCGGGAGGGTGGCTGGAGAGCGGGGGTGTGGTTCGGGGACCCTCAGCCCCCTTGGGCTTAGGGGCACTCAAACGCCCATGGGGAATCGAGACCCTATCCCCCTCGGGGGAATGGTCAATCTTCCCCCTAGAGGACACCTGCACCCTCCTCTAACACTCACACCCCGAGGGGACGGCCCCTCGCACGAACAGGCCCTAGACGGAGGGGCGGGGTCTCTGTCAGGGGAGGGCACCCCATGTAAGCCTCGGACAAGGGGCGACCGCGGCCTCTTCCAACACTGTAGGCGGAAAGGCCGGCGCAGAAAGCCCCGGGCAGGCCAGGACCACTCAAAGTGGAAGCGGCCTCACCTGGCCCAGCAGGGCTGATGAGGCCCAGGCTCCGCCCCCGGCCCCAGCCTGACCCCGCCCTCCCGTCTGCGCATGCGCAAGGGTGCAGTTATCAAGGCCGCCGGCAGGGGGCGCGGGTGAGCGGGGGGGGTGGTTCGGGGACCCTCAGCCCCCTTGGGGGTAGGGCAACTCTACCCCCATGGGGAATCGGGACCCTCTTCCCCCTCGGGGGAATGGCAAATCTTCCTGCCGGGGCACACCTGCACCCTGCTCCTGCACTCACAGCCCCAGAGCCCGGCCGTGCGCCCGAACACGCCCTAGTAGGAGGGGCGGGGTCACTGTCAGGGGAGGGCAGCCCCTGTAAGCCACGGACAAGCGGCGACCCGGCCTCTTCCAAAACGGCAGGCGGACAGGCCGGCGCGGATATGCCCCGTGCAAGCCAGCAACACTCAAAGGGGAAGAGCCCTCCCCCGCCCAGCAGGGCTGATGAGGCCCAGGCTCCGCGCTCGGCTGGAGCCTAACCCCGCCCACCGACTGCGCATGCGCAAAGGTGCAGTTCCCTGGCCGCCGGGAGGGTGGCTAGAGAGCGGGGGTGTGGTTCGGGGACCCTCAGCCCCCTTGGGCTTAGGGGCACCCAAACGCGCATGGGGAATCGAGACCCTATCCCCGTCGGGGGAATGGTCAATCTTCCCCCTAGAGGACACCTGCACCCTCCTCTAACACTCACACCCCGAGGGGACGGCCCCTTGCACGAACAGGCCCTAGACGGAGGGGCGGGGTCTCTCTCAGGGGAGGGCACCCCCTGTAAGCCTCGGACAAGGGGCGACCGCGGCCTCTTCCAACACTGCAGGCGGAAAGGCCGGCGCAGAAAGCCCCGGGCAGGCCAGGACCACTCAAAGTGGAAGCGGCTTCACCTGGCCCAGCAGGGCTGATGAGGCCCAGGCTCCGCCCCCGGCCCCAGCCTGACCCCGCCCTCCCGTCTGCGCATGCGCAAGGGTGCAGTTCTCAAGGCCGCCGGCAGGGGGCGCGGGTGAGCGGGGGGGTGGTGGTTCGGGTACCCTCAGCCCCCTTGGGGGTAGGGCAACTCTACCCCCATGGGGAATCGGGACCCTCTTCCCCCTCGGGGGAATGGCAAATCTTCCTGCCGGGGCACACCTGCACCCTGCTCCTGCACTCACAGCCCCAGAGCCCGGCCGTGCGCCCGAACACGCCCTAGTAGGAGGGGCGGGGTCACTGTCAGGGGAGGGCAGCCCCTGTAAGCCACGGACAAGCGGCGACCCGGCCTCTTCCAAAACGGCAGGCGGACAGGCCGGCGCGGATATGCCCCGTGCAAGCCAGCAACACTCAAAGGGGAAGAGCCCTCCCCCGCCCAGCAGGGCTGATGAGGCCCAGGCTCCGCGCTCGGCTGGAGCCTAACCCCGCCCACCGACTGCGCATGCGCAAAGGTGCAGTTCCCGGGCCGCCGGGAGGGTGGCTGGAGAGCGGGGGTGTGGTTCGGGGAGCATCAGCCCCCTTGGGCTTATGGGCACCCAAACGCCCATGGGGAATCGAGACCCTATCCCCCTTGGGGGAATGGTCAATCTTCCCCCTAGAGGACACCTGCACCCTCCTCTAACACTCACACCCCGAGGGGACGGCCCCTCGCACGAACAGGCACTAGACGGTGGGGCGGGGTCTCTCTCAGGGGAGGGCACCCGCTGTAAGCCTCGGACAAGGGGCGACCGCGGCCTCTTCCAACACTGCAAGCGGAAAGACCAGCGCAGAAAGCCCCGGGCAGGCCAGGACCACTCAAAGTGGAAGCGGCCTCACCTGGCCCAGCAGGGCTGATGAGGCCCAGGCTCCGCCCCCGGCCCCAGCCTGACCCCGCCCTCCCGTCTGCGCATGCGCAAGGGTGCAGTTCTCAAGGCCGCCGGCAGGGGGCGCGGGTGAGCGGGGGGGTGGTGGTTCGGGGACCCTCAGCCACCTTGGGGGTAGGGCAACTCTACCCCCATGGGGAATCGGGACCCTCTTCCCCCTCGGGGGAATGGCAAATCTTCCTGCCGGGGCACACCTGCACCCTGCTCCTGCACTCACAGCCCCTGAGCCCGGCCCTGCGCCCGAACACGCCCTAGTAGGAGGGGCGGGGTCACTGTCAGGGGAGGGCAGCCCCTGTAAGCCACGGACAAGCGGCGACCCGGCCTCTTCCAAAACGGCAGGAGGACAGGCCGGCGCGGATATGCCCCGGGCAAGCCAGCATCACTCAAAGGGGAAGCGTCCTCCCCCGCCCAGCAGGGCTGATGAGGCCCAGGCTCCGCGCTCGGCTGGAGCCTAACCCCGCCCACCGACTGCGCATGCGCAAAGGTGCAGTTCCCGGGCCGGCGGGAGGGTGGCTGGAGAGCGGGGGTGTGGTTCGGGGACCCTCAGCCCCTTTGGGCTTAGGGGCACCCAAACGCCCATGGGGAATCGAGACCCTATCCCCCTCGGGGGAATGGTCAATCTTCCCCCTAGAGGACACCTGCACCCTCCTCTAACACTCACACCCCGAGGGGACGGCCCCTCGCACGAACAGGCCCTAGACGGAGGGGCGGGGTCTCTCTCATGGAGGGCACCCCCTGTAAGCCTCGGACAAGGGGCGACCGCGGCCTCTTCCAGCACTGCAGGCGGAAAGGCCGGCGAAGAAAGCCCCGGGCAGGCCAGGATCATTCAAAGTGGAAGCGGCCTCACCTGTCCCAGCAGGGCTGATGAGGCCCAGGCTCCGCCCCCGGGCCCAGCCTGACCCCGCCCTCCCGTCTGCGCATGCGCAAGGGTGCAGTTCTCAAGGCCGCCGGCAGGGGGAGCGGGTGAGCGGGGGGGTGGTGGTTCGGGGACCCTCAGCCCCCTTGGGGGTAGGGCAACTCTACCCCCATGGGGAATCGGGACCCTCTTCCCCATCGGGGGAATGGCAAATCTTCCTGCCGGGGCACACCTGCACCCTGCTCCTGCACTCACAGCCCCAGAGCCCGGCCCTGCGCCCGAACACGCCCTAGTAGGAGGGGCGGGGTCACTGTCAGGGGAGGGCAGCCCCTGTAAGCCACGGACAAGCGGCGACCCGGCCTCTTCCAAAACGGCAGGCGGACAGGCCGGCGCGGATATGCCCCGGGCAAGCCAGCAACACTCAAAGGGGAAGCGTCCTCCCCCGCCCAGCAGGGCTGATGAGGCCCAGGCTCCGCGCTCGGCTGGAGCCTAACCCCGCCCACCGACTGCGCATGCGCAAAGGTGCAGTTCCCGGGCCGCCGGGAGGGTGGCTGGAGAGCGGGGGTGTGGTTCGGGGACCCTCAGCCCCTTTGGGCTTAGGGGCACCCAAACGCCCATGGGGAATCGAGACCCTATCCCCCTCGGGGGAATGGTCAATCTTCCCCCTAGAGGACACCTGCACCCTCCTCTAACACTCACACCCCGAGGGGACGGCCCCTCGCACGAACAGGCCCTAGACGGAGGGGCGGGGTCTCTCTCAGGGGAGGGCACCCCCTGTAAGCCTCGGACAAGGGGCGACCGCGGCCTCTTCCAACACTGCAGGCGGAAAGGCCGGCGCAGAAAGCCCCGGGCAGGCCAGGACCACTCAAAGTGGAAGCGGCCTCACCTGGCCCAGCAGGGCTGATGAGGCCCAGGCTCCGCCCCCGGCCCCAGCCTGACCCCGCCCTTCCTTCTGCGCATGCGCAAGGGTGCAGTTCTCAAGGCCGCCGGCAGGGGGCGCGGGTGAGCGGGGTGGTGGTGGTTCGGGGACCCTCAGCCCCCTTGGGGGTAGGGCAACTCTACCCCCATGGGGAATCGGGACCCTCTTCCCCCTCGGGTGAATGGCAAATCTTCCTGCCGGGGCACACCTGCACCCTGCTCCTGCACTCACAGCCCCAGAGCCCGGCCGTGCGCCCGAACACGCCCTAGTAGGAGGGGCGGGGTCACTGTCAGGGGAGGGCAGCCCCTGTAAGCCACGGACAAGCGGCGACCCGGCCTCTTCCAAAACGGCAGGCGGACAGGCCGGCGCGGATATGCCCCGGGCAAGCCAGCAACACTCAAAGGGGAAGAGTCCTCCCCCGCCCAGCAGGGCTGATGAGGCCCAGGCTCCACGCTCGGCTGGAGCCTAACCCCGCCCACCGACTGCGCATGCGCAAAGGTGCAGTTCCCGGGCCGGGGGAGGGTGGCTGGAGAGCGGGGGTGTGGTTCGGGGACCATCAGCCCCCTTGGGCTTATGGGCACCCAAACGCCCATGGGGAATCGAGACCCTATCCCCCTTGGGGGAATGGTCAATCTTCCCCCTAGAGGACACCTGCACCCTCCTCTAACACTCACACCCCGAGGGGACGGCCCCTCGCACGAACAGGCACTAGACGGTGGGGCGGGGTCTCTCTCAGGGGAGGGCACCCGCTGTAAGCCTCGGACAAGGGGCGACCGCGGCCTCTTCCAACACTGCAAGCGGAAAGGCCGGCGCAGAAAGCCCCGGGCAGGCCAGGACCACTCAAAGTGGAAGCGGCCTCACCTGGCCCAGCAGGGCTGATGAGGCCCAGGGTCCGCCCCCGGCCCCAGCCTGACCCCGCCCTCCCGTCTGCGCATGCGCAAGGGTGCAGTTCTCAAGGCCGCCGGCAGGGGGCGCGGGTGCGCGGGGGGGTGGTGGTTCGGGGACCCTCAGCCCCCTTGGGGGTAGGGCAACTCTACCCCCATGGGGAATCGGGAGCCTCTTCCCCCTCGGGGGAATGGCAAATCTTCCTGCCGGGGCAAACCTACACCCTGCTCCTGCACTCACAGCCCCGAGCCCGGCCCTGCGCCCGAACACGCCCTAGTAGGAGGGGCGGGGTCACTGTCAGGGGAGGGCAGCCCCTGTAAGCCACGGACAAGCGGCGACCGGCCTCTTCCAAAACGGCAGTTGGACAGGCCGGCGCGGATATGCCCCGGGCAAGCCAGCAACACTCAAAGGGGAAGCGTCCTCCCCCGCCCAGCAGGGCTGATGAGGCCCAGGCTCCGAGCTCGGCTGGAGCCTAACCCCGCCCACCGACTGCGCATGCGCAAAGGTGCAGTTCCCGGGCCGCCGGGAGGGTGGCTGGAGTGCGGGGGTGTGGTTCGGGGACCCTCAGCCCCCTTGGGCTTAGGGGCACCCAAACGCCCATGGGCAATCGAGACCCTATCCCCCTCGGGGGAATGGTCAATCTTCCCCCTAGAGGACACCTGCACCCTCCTCTAACACTCACACCCCGAGGGGACGGCCCCTCGCACGAACAGTTCCTAGACGGAGGGGCGGGGTCTCTCTCAGGGGAGGGCAACCCCTGTGAGCCTCGGACAAGGGGCGACCGCGGCCTCTTCCAACACTGCAGGCGGAAAGGCCGGCGCAGAAAGCCCCGGGCAGGCCAGGACCACTCAAAGTGGAAGCGGCCTCACCTGGCCCAGCAGGGCTGATGAGACCCAGGCTCCGCCCCCGGCCCCAGCCTGACCCCGCCCTCCCGTCTGCGCATGCGCAAGGGTGCAGTTCTCAAGGCCGCCGGCAGGGGGAGCGGGTGAGCGGGGGGGTGGTGGTTCGGGGACCCTCAGCCCCCTTGGGGGTAGGGCAACTCTACCCCCATGGGGAATCGGGACCCTCTTCCCCATCGGGGGAATGGCAAATCTTCCTGCCGGGGCACACCTGCACCCTGCTCCTGCACTCACAGCCCCAGAGCCCGGCCCTGCGCCCGAACACGCCCTAGTAGGAGGGGCGGGGTCACTGTCAGGGGAGGGCAGCCCCTGTAAGCCACGGACAAGCGGCGACCCGGCCTCTTCCAAAACGGCAGGCGGACAGGCCGGCACGGATATGCCCCGGGCAAGCCAGCACACTCAAAGGGGAAGCGTCCTCCCCCGCCCAGCAGGGCTGATGAGGCCCAGGCTCCGCGCTCGGCTGGAGCCTAACCCCGCCCACCGACTGCGCATGCGCAAAGGTGCAGTTCCCGGGCCGCCGGGAGGGTGGCTGGAGAGCGGGGGTGTGGTTCGGGGACCCTCAGCCGCTTTGGGCTTAGGGGCACCCAAACGCCCATGGGGAATCGAGACCCTATCCCCCTCGGGGGAATGGTCAATCTTCCCCCTAGAGGACACCTGCACCCTCCTCTAACACTCACACCACGAGGGGACGGCCCCTCGCACGAACAGGCCCTAGACGGAGGGGCGGGGTCTCTCTCAGGGGAGGGCAGCCCCTGTAAGCCTCGGACAAGGGGCGACCGCGGCCTCTTCCAACACTGCAGGCGGAAAGGCCGGCGCAGAAAGCCCCGGGCAGGCCAGGACCACTCAAAGTGGAAGCGGCCTCACCTGGCCCAGCAGGGCTGATGAGGCCCAGGCTCCGCCCCCGGCCCCAGCCTGACCCCGCCCTTCCGTCTGCGCATGCGCAAGGGTGCAGTTCTCAAGGCCGCCGGCAGGGGGCGCGGGTGAGCGGGGGGGTGGTGGTTCGGGGACCCTCAGCCCCCTTGGGGGTAGGGCAACTCTACCCCCATGGGGAATCGGGACCCTCTTCCCCCTCGGGGGAATGGCAAATCTTCCTGCCGGGGCACACCTGCACCCTGCTCCTGCACTCACAGCCCCAGAGCCCGGCCCTGCGCCCGAACACGCCCTAGTAGGAGGGGCGGGGTCACTGTCAGGGGAGGGCAGCCACTGTAAGCCACGGACAAGCGGCGACCCGGCCTCCTCCAAAACGGCAGGAGGACAGGCCGGCGCGGATATGCCCAGGGCAAGCCAGCAACACTCAAAGGGGAAGCGTCCTCCCCCGCCCAGCAGGGCTGATGAGGCCCAGGCTCCGCGCTCGGCTGGAGCCTAACCCCGCCCACCGACTGCGCATGCGCAAAGGTGCAGTTCCCGGGCCGCCGGGAGGGTGGCTGGAGAGCGGGGGTGTGGTTCGGGTACCCTCAGCCCCCTTGGGCTTAGGGGCACCCAAACGCCCATGGGGAATCGAGACCCTATCCCCCTCGGGGGAATGGTCAATCTTCCCCCTAGATGACACCTGCAACCTCCTCTAACACTCACACCCCGAGGGGACGGCCCCTCGCACGAACAGGCCCTAGACGGAGGGGCGGGGTCTCTCTCAGGGGAGGGCACCCCCTGTAAGCATCGGACAAGGGGCGACCGCGGCGTCTTCCAACACTGCAGGCGGAAAAGCCGGCGCAGAAAGCCCCGGGCAGGCCAGGACCACTCAAAGTGGAAGCGGCCTCACCTGGCCCAGCAGGGCTGATGAGGCCCAGGCTCCGCCCCCGGCCCCAGCCTGACCCCGCCCTCCCGTCTGCGCATGCGCAAGGGTGCAGTTCTCAAGGCCGCCGTCAGGGGGCGCGGGTGAGCGGGGGGGGTGGTTCGGGGACCCTCTGCCCCCTTGGGGGTAGGGCAACTCTACCCCCATGGGGAATTGGGACCCTCTTCCCCCTCGGGGGAATGGCAAATCTTCCTGCCGGGGCACACCTGCACCCTGCTCCTGCACTCACAGCCCCAGAGCCCGGCCGTGCGCCCGAACACGCCCTAGTAGGAGGGGCGGGGTCACTGTCAGGGGAGGGCAGCCCCTGTAAGCCACGGACAAGCGGCGACCGGCCTCTTCCAAAACGGCAGTTGGACAGGCCGGCGCGGATATGCCCCGGGCAAGCCAGCAACACTCAAAGGGGAAGCGTCCTCCCCCGCCCAGCAGGGCTGATGAGGCCCAGGCTCCGAGCTCGGCTGGAGCCTAACCCCGCCCACCGACTGCGCATGCGCAAAGGTGCAGTTCCCGGGCCGCCGGGAGGGTGGCTGGAGTGCGGGGGTGTGGTTCGGGGACCCTCAGCCCCCTTGGGCTTAGGGGCACCCAAACGCCCATGGGCAATCGAGACCCTATCCCCCTCGGGGGAATGGTCAATCTTCCCCCTAGAGGACACCTGCACCCTCCTCTAACACTCACACCCCGAGGGGACGGCCCCTCGCACGAACAGTTCCTAGACGGAGGGGCGGGGTCTCTCTCAGGGGAGGGCAACCCCTGTGAGCCTCGGACAAGGGGCGACCGCGGCCTCTTCCAACACTGCAGGCGGAAAGGCCGGCGCAGAAAGCCCCGGGCAGGCCAGGACCACTCAAAGTGGAAGCGGCCTCACCTGGCCCAGCAGGGCTGATGAGGCCCAGGCTCCGCCCCCGGCCCCAGCCTGACCCCGCCCTTCCGTCTGCGCATGCGCAAGGGTGCAGTTCTCAAGGCCGCCGGCAGGGGGCGCGGGTGAGCGGGGGGGTGGTGGTTCGGGGACCCTCAGCCCCCTTGGGGGTAGGGCAACTCTACCCCCATGGGGAATCGGGACCCTCTTCCCCCTCGGGGGAATGGCAAATCTTCCTGCCGGGGCACACCTGCACCCTGCTCCTGCACTCACAGCCCCAGAACCCGGCCGAGCGCCCGAACACGCCCTAGTAGGAGGGGCGGGGTCACTGTCAGGGGAGGGCAGCCCCTGTAAGCCACGGACAAGCGGCGACCCGGCCTCTTCCAAAACGGCAGGCGGACAGGCCGGCGCGGATATGCCCCGGGCAAGCCAGCAACACTCAAAGGGGAAGCGTCCTCCCCCGCCCAGCAGGGCTGATGAGGCCCAGGCTCCGCGCTCGGCTGGAGCCTAACCCCGCCCACCGACTGCGCATGCGCAAAGGTGCAGTTCCCGGGCCGCCGGGAGGGTGGCTGGAGAGCGGGGGTGTGGTTCGGGTACCCTCAGCCCCCTTGGGCTTAGGGGCACCCAAACGCCCATGGGGAATCGAGACCCTATCCCCCTCGGGGGAATGGTAAATCTTCCCCCTAGATGACACCTGCAACCTCCTCTAACACTCACACCCCGAGGGGACGGCCCCTCGCACGAACAGGCCCTAGACGGAGGGGCGGGGTCTCTCTCAGGGGAGGGCACCCGCTGTAAGCATCGGACAAGGGGCGACCGCGGCCTCTTCCAACACTGCAGGCGGAAAAGCCGGCGCAGAAAGCCCCGGGCAGGCCAGGACCACTCAAAGTGGAAGCGGCCTCACCTGGCCCAGCAGGGCTGATGAGGCCCAGGCTCCGCCCCCGGCCCCAGCCTGACCCCGCCCTCCCGTCTGCGCATGCGCAAGGGTGCAGTTCTCAAGGCCGCCGGCAGGGGGCGCGGGTGAGCGGGGGTGGTGGTTCGGGGACCCTCTGCCCCCTTGGGGGTAGGGCAACTCTACCCCCATGGGGAATTGGGACCCTCTTCCCCCTCGGGGGAATGGCAAATCTTCCTGCCGGGGCACACCTGCACCCTGCTCCTGCACTCACAGCCCCAGAGCCCGGCCGTGCGCCCGAACACGCCCTAGTAGGAGGGGCGGGGTCACTGTCAGGGGAGGGCAGCCCCTGTAAGCCACGGACAAGCGGCGACCGGCCTCTTCCAAAACGGCAGTTGGACAGGCCGGCGCGGATATGCCCCGGGCAAGCCAGCAACACTCAAAGGGGAAGCGTCCTCCCCCGCCCAGCAGGGCTGATGAGGCCCAGGCTCCGAGCTCGGCTGGAGCCTAACCCCGCCCACCGACTGCGCATGCGCAAAGGTGCAGTTCCCGGGCCGCCGGGAGGGTGGCTGGAGTGCGGGGGTGTGGTTCGGGGACCCTCAGCCCCCTTGGGCTTAGGGGCACCCAAACGCCCATGGGCAATCGAGACCCTATCCCCCTCGGGGGAATGGTCAATCTTCCCCCTAGAGGACACCTGCACCCTCCTCTAACACTCACACCCCGATGGGACGGCCCCTCGCACGAACAGTTCCTAGACGGAGGGGCGGGGTCTCTCTCAGGGGAGAGCAAACCCTGTGAGCCTCGGACAAGCGGCGACCGCGGCCTCTTCCAACACTGCAGGCGGAAAGGCCGGCGCAGAAAGCCCCGCGCAGGCCAGGACCACTCAAAGTGGAAGCGGCCTCACCTGGCCCAGCAGGGCTGATGAGACCCAGGCTCCGCGCCCGGCCCCAGCCTGACCCCGCCCTCCCGTCTGCGCATGCGCAAGGGTGCAGTTTTCAAGGCCGCCGGCAGGGGGCGCGGGTGAGCGGAGGGGTGGTGGTTCGGGGACCCTCAGCCCCCTTGGGGGTAGGGCAACTCTACCCCCATGGGGAATCGGGACCCTCTTCCCCCTCGGGGGAATGGCAAATCTTCCTGCCGGGGCACACCTGCACCCTGCTCCTGCACTCACAGCCACAGAGCCCGGCCCTGCGCCCGAACACGCCCTAGTAGGAGGGGCGGGGTCACTGTCAGGGGAGGGCAGCCCCTCTAAGCCAAGGACAAGCGGCGACCCGGCCTCTTCCAAAACGGCAGGCGGACAGGCCGGCGCGGATATGCCCCGGGCAAGCCAGCAACCCTCAAAGGGGAAGCGTCCTCCCCCGCCCAGCAGGGCTGATGAGGCCCAGGCTCCGCGCTCGGCTGGAGCCTAACCCCGCCCACGGACTGCGCATGCGCAAAGGTGCAGTTCCCGGGCCGCCGGGAGGGTGGCTGGAGAGCGGGGGTGTGGTTCGGGGACCCTCAGCCCCCTTGGGCTTAGGGGCACCCAAACGCCCATGGGGAATCGAGACCCTATCCCCCTCGGGGGAATGGTCAATCTTCCCCCTAGAGGACACCTGCACCCTCCTCTAACACTCACACCCCGAGGGGACGGCCCCTCGCACGAACAGGCCCTAGATTGAGGGGCGGGGTCTCTCTCAGGGGAGGGCACCCCCTGTAAGCCTCGGACAAGGGGCGACCGCGGCCTCTTCCAACACTGCAGGCGGAAAAGCCGGCGCAGAAAGCCCCGGGCAGGCCAGGACCACTCAAAGTGGAAGCGGCCTCACCTGGCCCAGCAGGGCTGATGAGGCCCAGGTTCCGCCCCCGGCCCCAGCTTGACCCCGCCCTCCCGTCTGCGCATGCCCAATGGTGCAGTTCTCAAGGCCGCCGGCAGGGGGCGCGGGTGAGCGGGGGGGGGTGGTTCGGGGACCCTCAGCCCCCTTGGGGATAGGGCAACTCTACCCCCATGGGGAATTGGGACCCTATTCCCCCTCGGGGGAATGGCAAATCTTCCTGCCGGGGCACACCTGCACCCTGCTCCTGCACTCACAGCCCCAGAGCCTGGCCGTGCGCCCGAACACGCCCTAGTAGGAGGGGCGGGGTCACTGTCAGGGGAGGGCAGCCCCTGTAAGCCACGGACAAGCGGCGACCGGCCTCTTCCAAAAAGGCAGGCGGACAGGCCGGCGCGGATATGCCCCGGGCAAGCCAGCAACACTCAAAGGGGAAGCGTCCTCCCCCGCCCAGCAGGGCTGATGAGGCCCAGGGTCCACGCTCTGCTGGTGCCTAACCCCGCCCACCGACTGCGCATGCGCAAAGGTGCAGTTCCCGGGCCGCCGGGAGGGTGGCTGGAGAGCGGGGGTGTGGTTCGGGGACCCTCAGCCCCCTTGGGCTTAGGGGCACCCAAACGCCCATGGGCAATCGAGACCCTATCCCCCTCGGGGGAATGGTCAATCTTCCCCCTAGAGGACACCTGCACCCTCCTCTAACACTCACACCCCGAGTGGACAGCCCCTCGCACGAACAGGCCCTAGACGGAGGGGCGGGGTCTCTCTCAGGGGAGGGCACCCCCTGTAAGCCTCGGACAAGGGGCGACCGCGGCCTCTTCCAACACTGCAGGCGGAAAGGCCGGCGCCGAAAGCCCCGGGTAGGCCAGCACCACTCAAAGTGGAAGCGGCCTCACCTGGCCCAGCAGGGCTGATGAGGCCCAGGCTCCGCCCCCGGCCCCAGCCTGACCCCGCCCTCCCGTCTGCGCATGCGCAAGGGGGCAGTTCTCAAGGCCGCCGGTAGGGGGCGCGGGTGAGCGGGGGGGTGGTGGTTCGGGGACCCTCAGCCCCCTTGGGGGTAGGGCAACTCTACCCCCATGGGGAATCGGGACCCTCTTCCCCCTCGGGGGAATGGCAAATCTTCCTGCCGGGGCACACCTGCACCCTGCTCCTGCACTCACAGCCACAGAGCCCGGCCCTGCGCCCGAACACGCCCTAGTAGGAGGGGCGGGGTCACTGTCAGGGGAGGGCAGCCCCTGTAAGCCACGGACAAGCGGCGACCCGGCCTCTTCCAAAACGGCAGGCGGACAGGCCGGCGCGGATATGCCCCGGGCAAGCCAGCAACACTCAAAGGGGAAGCGTCCTCCCCCGCCCAGCAGGGCTGATGAGGCCCAGGCTCCGCGCTCGGCTGGAGCCTAACCCCGCCCACCGACTGCGCATGCGCAAAGGTGCAGTTCCCGGGCCTGCCGGGAGGGTGGCTGGAGAGCGTGGTGTGGTTCGGGGACCCTCAGCCCCCTTTGGCTTAGGGGCACCCAAACGTCCATGGGGAATCGAGACCCTATCCCCCTCGGGGGAATGGTCAAACTTCCCCCTAGAGGACACCTGCACACTCCTCTAACACTCACACCCCGAGGGGACGGCCCCTCGCACGAACAGGCCCTAGACGGAGGGGCTGGGTCTCTCTCAGGGGAGGGCACCCCCTGTAAGCCTCGGACAAGGGGCGACCGCGGCCTCTTCCAACACTGCAGGCGGAAAGGCCGGCGCAGAAAGCCCCGGGCAGGCCAGGACCACTCAAAGTGGAAGCGGCCTCACCTGGCCCAGCAGGGCTGATGAGGCCCAGGCTCCGCCCCCGGCCCCAGCCTGACCCCGCCCTCCCGTCAGCGCATGCGCAAGGGTGCAGTTCTCAAGGCCGCCGAGAGGGGGCGCGGGTGAGCGGGGGGGTGGTGGTTCGGGGACCCTCAGCCCCCTTGGGGGTAGGGCAACTCTACCCCCATGGGGAATCGGGACCCTCTTCCCCCTCGGGGGAATGGCAAATCTTCCTGCCGGGGCACACCTACACCCTGCTCCTGCACTCACAGCCCCGAGCCCGGCCCTGCGCCCGAACACGCCCTAGTAGGAGGGGCGGGGTCACTGTCAGGGGAGGGCAGCCACTGTAAGCCACGGACAAGCGGCGACCCGGCCTCCTCCAAAACGGCAGGAGGACAGGCCGGCGCGGATATGCCCAGGGCAAGCCAGCAACACTCAAAGGGGAAGCGTCCTCCCCCGCCCAGCAGGGCTGATGAGGCCCAGGCTCCGCGCTCGGCTGGAGCCTAACCCCGCCCACCGACTGCGCATGCGCAAAGGTGCAGTTCCCGGGCCGCCGGGAGGGTGGCTGGAGAGCGGGGGTGTGGTTCGGGTACCCTCAGCCCCCTTGGGCTTAGGGGCACCCAAACGCCCATGGGGAATCGAGACCCTATCCCCCTCGGGGGAATGGTAAATCTTCCCCCTAGATGACACCTGCAACCTCCTCTAACACTCACACCCCGAGGGGACGGCCCCTCGCACGAACAGGCCCTAGACGGAGGGGCGGGGTCTCTCTCTAGGAGGGCACCCGCTGTAAGCATCGGACAAGGGGCGACCGCGGCCTCTTCCAACACTGCAGGCGGAAAAGCCGGCGCAGAAAGCCCCGGGCAGGCCAGGACCACTCAAAGTGGAAGCGGCCTCACCTGGCCCAGCAGGGCTGATGAGGCCCAGGCTCCGCCCCCGGCCCCAGCCTGACCCCGCCCTCCCGTCTGCGCATGCGCAAGGGTGCAGTTCTCAAGGCCGCCGGCAGGGGGCGCGGGTGAGCGTGGGTGGTGGTTCGGGGACCCTCTGCCCCCTTGGGGGTAGGGCAACTCTACCCCCATGGGGAATTGGGACCCTCTTCCCCCTCGGGGGAATGGCAAATCTTCCTGCCGGGGCACACCTGCACCCTGCTCCTGCACTCACAGCCCCAGAGCCCGGCCGTGCGCCCGAACACGCCCTAGTAGGAGGGGCGGGGTCACTGTCAGGGGAGGGCAGCCCCTGTAAGCCACGGACAAGCAGCGACCGGCCTCTTCCAAAACGGCAGTTGGACAGGCCGGCGCGGATATGCCCCGGGCAAGCCAGCAACACTCAAAGGGGAAGCGTCCTCCCCCGCCCAGCAGGGCTGATGAGGCCCAGGCTCCGAGCTCGGCTGGAGCCTAACCCCGCCCACCGACTGCGCATGCGCAAAGGTGCAGTTCCCGGGCCGCCGGGAGGGTGGCTGGAGTGCGGGGGTGTGGTTCGGGGACCCTCAGCCCCCTTGGGCTTAGGGGCACCCAAACGCCCATGGGCAATCGAGACCCTATCCCCCTCGGGGGAATGGTCAATCTTCCCCCTAGAGGACACCTGCACCCTCCTCTAACACTCACACCCCGATGGGACGGCCCCTCGCACGAACAGTTCCTAGACGGAGGGGCGGGGTCTCTCTCAGGGGAGAGCAAACCCTGTGAGCCTCGGACAAGCGGCGACCGCGGCCTCTTCCAACACTGCAGGCGGAAAGGCCGGCGCAGAAAGCCCCGCGCAGGCCAGGACCACTCAAAGTGGAAGCGGCCTCACCTGGCCCAGCAGGGCTGATGAGACCCAGGCTCCGCGCCCGGCCCCAGCCTGACCCCGCCCTCCCGTCTGCGCATGCGCAAGGGTGCAGTTTTCAAGGCCGCCGGCAGGGGGCGCGGGTGAGCGGAGGGGTGGTGGTTCGGGGACCCTCAGCCCCCTTGGGGGTAGGGCAACTCTACCCCCATGGGGAATCGGGACCCTCTTCCCCCTCGGGGGAATGGCAAATCTTCCTGCCGGGGCACACCTGCACCCTGCTCCTGCACTCACAGCCACAGAGCCCGGCCCTGCGCCCGAACACGCCCTAGTAGGAGGGGCGGGGTCACTGTCAGGGGAGGGCAGCCCCTCTAAGCCAAGGACAAGCGGCGACCCGGCCTCTTCCAAAACGGCAGGCGGACAGGCCGGCGCGGATATGCCCCGGGCAAGCCAGCAACACTCAAAGGGGAAGCGTCCTCCCCCGCCCAGCAGGGCTGATGAGGCCCAGGCTCCGCGCTCGGCTGGAGCCTAACCCCGCCCACGGACTGCGCATGCGCAAAGGTGCAGTTCCCGGGCCGCCGGGAGGGTGGCTGGAGAGCGGGGGTGTGGTTCGGGGACCCTCAGCCCCCTTGGGCTTAGGGGCACCCAAACGCCCATGGGGAATCGAGACCCTATCCCCCTCGGGGGAATGGTCAATCTTCCCCCTAGAGGACACCTGCACCCTCCTCTAACACTCACACCCCGAGGGGACGGCCCCTCGCACGAACAGGCCCTAGATTGAGGGGCGGGGTCTCTCTCAGGGGAGGGCACCCCCTGTAAGCCTCGGACAAGGGGCGACCGCGGCCTCTTCCAACACTGCAGGCGGAAAAGCCGGCGCAGAAAGCCCCGGGCAGGCCAGGACCACTCAAAGTGGAAGCGGCCTCACCTGGCCCAGCAGGGCTGATGAGGCCCAGGTTCCGCCCCCGGCCCCAGCTTGACCCCGCCCTCCCGTCTGCGCATGCCCAATGGTGCAGTTCTCAAGGCCGCCGGCAGGGGGCGCGGGTGAGCGGGGGGGGTGGTTCGGGGACCCTCAGCCCCCTTGGGGATAGGGCAACTCTACCCCCATGGGGAATTGGGACCCTATTCCCCCTCGGGGGAATGGCAAATCTTCCTGCCGGGGCACACCTGCACCCTGCTCCTGCACTCACAGCCCCAGAGCCTGGCCGTGCGCCCGAACACGCCCTAGTAGGAGGGGCGGGGTCACTGTCAGGGGAGGGCAGCCCCTGTAAGCCACGGACAAGCGGCGACCGGCCTCTTCCAAAAAGGCAGGCGGACAGGCCGGCGCGGATATGCCCCGGGCAAGCCAGCAACACTCAAAGGGGAAGCGTCCTCCCCCGCCCAGCAGGGCTGATGAGGCCCAGGGTCCACGCTCTGCTGGTGCCTAACCCCGCCCACCGACTGCGCATGCGCAAAGGTGCAGTTCCCGGGCCGCCGGGAGGGTGGCTGGAGAGCGGGGGTGTGGTTCGGGGACCCTCAGCCCCCTTGGGCTTAGGGGCACCCAAACGCCCATGGGCAATCGAGACCCTATCCCCCTCGGGGGAATGGTCAATCTTCCCCCTAGAGGACACCTGCACCCTCCTCTAACACTCACACCCCGAGTGGACAGCCCCTCGCACGAACAGGCCCTAGACGGAGGGGCGGGGTCTCTCTCAGGGGAGGGCACCCCCTGTAAGCCTCGGACAAGGGGCGACCGCGGCCTCTTCCAACACTGCAGGCGGAAAGGCCGGCGCCGAAAGCCCCGGGTAGGCCAGCACCACTCAAAGTGGAAGCGGCCTCACCTGGCCCAGCAGGGCTGATGAGGCCCAGGCTCCGCCCCCGGCCCCAGCCTGACCCCGCCCTCCCGTCTGCGCATGCGCAAGGGGGCAGTTCTCAAGGCCGCCGGTAGGGGGCGCGGGTGAGCGGGGGGGTGGTGGTTCGGGGACCCTCAGCCCCCTTGGGGGTAGGGCAACTCTACCCCCATGGGGAATCGGGACCCTCTTCCCCCTCGGGGGAATGGCAAATCTTCCTGCCGGGGCACACCTGCACCCTGCTCCTGCACTCACAGCCACAGAGCCCGGCCCTGCGCCCGAACACGCCCTAGTAGGAGGGGCGGGGTCACTGTCAGGGGAGGGCAGCCCCTGTAAGCCACGGACAAGCGGCGACCCGGCCTCTTCCAAAACGGCAGGCGGACAGGCCGGCGCGGATATGCCCCGGGCAAGCCAGCAACACTCAAAGGGGAAGCGTCCTCCCCCGCCCAGCAGGGCTGATGAGGCCCAGGCTCCGCGCTCGGCTGGAGCCTAACCCCGCCCACCGACTGCGCATGCGCAAAGGTGCAGTTCCCGGGCCTGCCGGGAGGGTGGCTGGAGAGCGTGGTGTGGTTCGGGGACCCTCAGCCCCCTTTGGCTTAGGGGCACCCAAACGTCCATGGGGAATCGAGACCCTATCCCCCTCGGGGGAATGGTCAAACTTCCCCCTAGAGGACACCTGCACACTCCTCTAACACTCACACCCCGAGGGGACGGCCCCTCGCACGAACAGGACCTAGACGGAGGGGCTGGGTCTCTCTCAGGGGAGGGCACCCCCTGTAAGCCTCGGACAAGGGGCGACCGCGGCCTCTTCCAACACTGCAGGCGGAAAGGCCGGCGCAGAAAGCCCCGGGCAGGCCAGGACCACTCAAAGTGGAAGCGGCCTCACCTGGCCCAGCAGGGCTGATGAGGCCCAGGCTCCGCCCCCGGCCCCAGCCTGACCCCGCCCTCCCGTCTGCGCATGCGCAAGGGTGCAGTTCTCAAGGCCGCCGGCAGGGGGCGCGGGTGAGCGGGGGGGTGGTGGTTCGGGGACCCTCAGCCCCCTTGGGGGTAGGGCAACTCTACCCCCATGGGGAATTGGGACCCTCTTCCCCCTCGGGGGAATGGCAAATATTCCTGCCGGGGCACACCTGCACCCTGCTCCTGCACTCACAGCCCCAGAGCCCGGCCGTGCGCCCGAACACGCCAAAGTAGGAGGGGCGGGGTCACTGTCAGGGGAGGGCAGCCCCTGTAAGCCACGGACAAGCGGCGACCCGGCCTCTCCCAAAACGGCAGGCGGACAGGCCGGCGCGGATATGCCCCGGGCAAGCCAGCAACACTCAAAGGGGAAGAGTCCTCCCCTGCCCAGCAGGGCTGATGAGGCCCAGGCTCCGCGCTCGGCTGGAGCCTAACCCCGCCCACCGACTGCGCATGCGCAAAGGTGCAGTTCCCGGGACGCCGGGAGGGTGGCTGGAGAGCGGGGGTGTGGTTCGGGGACCATCAGCCCCCTTGGGCTTATGGGCACCCAAACGCCCATGGGGAATCGAGACCCTATCCCCCTCGGGGGAATGGTCAATCTTCCCCCTAGAGGACACCTGCACCCTCCTCTAACACTCACACCCCGAGGGGACGGCCCCTCGCACGAACAGGCACTAGAAGGAGGGGCGGGGTCTCTCTCAGGGGAGGGCACCCGCTGTAAGCCTCGGACAAGGGGCGACCGCGGCCTCTTCCAACACTGCAAGCGGAAAGGCCAGCGCAGAAAGCCCCGGGCAGGCCAGGACTACTCAAAGTGGAATCGGCCTCACCTGGCCCAGCAGGGCTGATGAGGCCCAGGCTCCGACCCCGGCCCCAGCCTGACCCCGCCCTCCCGTCTGCGCATGCGCAAGGGTGCAGTTCTCAAGGCCGCCGGCAGGGGGCGCGGGTAGCGGGGGGGTGGTGGTTCGGGGACCCTCAGCCCACTTGGGGGTAGGGCAACTCTACCCCCATGGGGAATCGGGACCCTCTTCCCCCTCGGGGGAATGGCAAATCTTCCTGCCGGGGCACACCTGCACCCTGCTCCTGCACTCACAGCCCCAGAGCCCGGCCGTGCGCCCGAACACGCCCTAGTAGGAGGGGCGGGGTCACTGTCAGGGGAGGGCAGCCCCTGTAAGCCACGGACAAGCGGCGACCCGGCCTCTTCCAAAACGGCAGGCGGACAGGCCGGCGCGGATTTGCCCCGGGCAAGCCAGCAACACTCAAAGGGGAAGAGTCCTCCCCCGCCCAGCAGGGCTGATGAGGCCCAGGCTCCGCGCTCGGCTGGAGCCTAACCCCGCCCACCGACTGCGCATGCGCAAAGGTGCAGTTCCCGGGCCGCCGGGAGGGTGGCTGTAGAGCGGGGGTGTGGTTCGGGGACCCTCAGCCCCTTTGGGCTTAGGGGCACCCAAACGCCCATGGGGAATCGAGACCCTATCCCCCTCGGGGGAATGGTCAATCTTCCCCCTAGAGGACACCTGCACCCTCCTCTAACACTCACACCCCGAGGGGACGGCCCCTCGCACGAACAGGCCCTAGACGGAGGGGCGGGGTCTCTCTCAGCGGAGGGCACCCCCTGTAAGCCTCGGACAAGGGGCGACCGCGGCCTCTTCCAACACTGCAGGCGGAAAGGCCGGCGCAGAAAGCCCCGGGCAGGCCAGGACCACTCAAAGTGGAAGCGGCCTCACCTGGCCCAGCAGGGCTGATGAGGCCCAGGCTCCGCCCCCGGCCCCAGCCTGACCCCGCCCTCCCGTCTGCGCATGCGCAAGGGTGCAGTTCTCAAGGCCGCCGGCAGGGGGCGCGGTTGAGCGGGGGGGTTGGTTCGGGGACCCTCAACCCCCTTGGGGGTAGGGCAACTCTACCCCCATGGGGAATCGGGACCCTCTTCCCCCTCGGGGGAATGGCAAATCTTCCTGCCGGGGCACACCTGCACCCTGCTCCTGCACTCACAGCCCCAGAGCCTGGCCGTGCGCCCGAACACGCCCTAGTAGGAGGGGCGGGGTCACTGTCAGGGGAGGGCAGCCCCTGAAAGCCACGGACAAGCGCCGACCGGCCTCTTCCAAAACGGCAGGCGGACAGGCCGGCGCGGATATGCCCCGGGCAAGCCAGCAACACTCAAAGGGGAAGCGTCCTCCCCCGCCCAGCAGGGCTGATGAGGCCCAGGCTCCGCGCTCGGCTGGAGCCTAACCCCGCCCACCGACTGCGCATGCACAAAGGTGCAGTTCCCCGGCCGCCGGGAGGGTGGCTGGAGAGCGGGGGTGTGGTTCGGGGACCCTCAGCCCCCATGGGCTTAGTGGCACCCAAACGCCCATGGGCAATCGAGACCCTATCCGCCTCGGGGGAATGGTCAATCTTCCCCCTAGAGGACACCTGCACCCTCCTCTAACACTCACACCCCGAGGGGACGGCCCCTCGCACGAAAAGGCCCTAGACGGAGGGGCGGGGTCTCTCTCAGGGGAGGGCACCCCCTGTAAGCCTCGGACAAGGGGCGACCGCGGCCTCTTCCAACACTGCAGGCGGAAAGGCCGGCGCAGAAAGCCCCGGGCAGGCCAGGACCACTCAAAGTGGAAGCGGCCTCACCTGGCCCAGCAGGGCTGATGAGGCCCAGGCTCCGCCCCCGGCCCCAGCCTGACCCCGCCCTCCCGTCTGCGCATGCGCAAGGGTGCAGTTCTCAAGGCCGCCGGCAGGGGGCGCGGGTGAGCGGGGGGGTGGTGGTTCGGGGACCCTCAGCCCCCTTGGGGGTAGGGCAACTCTACCCCCATGGGGAATCGGGACCCTCTTCCCCCTCGGGGGAATGGCAAATCTTCCTGCCGGGGCACACCTGCACCCTGCTCCGGCACTCACAGCCCCAGAGTCCGGCCGTGAGCCCGAACACGCCCTAGTAGGAGGGGCGGGGTCACTGTCAGGGGAGGGCAGCCCCTGTAAGCCACGGACAAGCGGCGACCGGCCTCTTCCAAAAAGGCAGGCGGACAGGCCGGCGCGGATATGCCCCGGGCAAGCCAGCAACACTCAAAGGGGAAGCGTCCTCGCCCGCCCAGCAGGGCTGATGAGGCCCAGGCTCCGCGCTCGGCTGGAGCCTAACCCCGCCCACCGACTGCGCATGCGCAAAGGTGCAGTTCCCGGGCCGCCGGGAGGGTGGCTGGAGAGCGGGGGTGTGGTTCGGGGACCCTCAGCCCCCTTGGGCTTAGTGGCACTCAAACGCCCATGGCTAATCGAGACCCTATCCGCCACGGGGGAATGGTCAATCTTCCCCCTAGAGGACACCTGCACCCTCCTCTAACACTCACACCCCGAGGGGACGGCCCCTCGCACGAAAAGGCCCTAGACGGAGGGGCGGGGTCTCTCTCAGGGGAGGGCACCCCCGGTAAGCCTCGGACAAGGGGCGACCGCGGCCTCTTCCAACACTGCAGGCGGAAAGGCCAGCGCAGAAAGCCCCGGGCAGGCCAGGACCACTCAAAGTGGAAGCGGCCTCACCTGGCCCAGCAGGGCTGATGAGGCCCAGGCTCCGCCCCCGGCCCCAGCCAGACCCCGCCCTCCCGTCTGCGCATGCGCAAGGGTGCAGTTCTCAAGGCCGCCGGCAGGGGGCGCGGGTGAGCGGGGGGGTGGTGGTTCGGGGACCCTCAGCCCCCTTGGGGGTAGGGCAACTCTACCCCCATGGGGAATCGGGACCCTCTTCCCCCTCGGGGGAATGGCAAATCTTCCTGCCGGGGCACACCTGCACCCTGCTCCTGCACTCACAGCCCCAGAGCCCGGCCCTGCGCCCGAACACGCCCTAGTAGGAGGGGCGGGGTCACTGTCAGGGGAGGGCAGCCCCTGTAAGCCACGGACAAGCGGCGACCCGGCCTCTTCCAAAACGGCAGGCGGACAGGCCGGCGCGGATATATCCCGGGCAAGCCAGCAACACTCAAAGGGGAAGCGTCCTCCCCCGCCCAGCAGGGCTGATGAGGCCCAGGCTCCGCGCTCGGCTGGAGCCTAACCCCGCCCACCGACTGCGCATGCGCAAAGGTGCAGTTCCCGGGCCGCCGGGAGGGTGGCTGGAGAGCGGGGGTGTGGTTCGGGGACCCTCAGCCCCCTTGGGCTTAGGGGCACCCAAACGCCCATGGGGAATCGAGACCCTATCCCCCTCGGGGGAATGGTCAATCTTCCCCCTAGAGGACACCTGCAACCTCCTCTAACACTCACACCCCGAGGGGACGGCCCCTCGCACGAATAGGCCCTAGACGGAGGGGCGGGGTCTCTCTCAGGGGAGGGCACCCCCTGTAAGCCTCGGACAAGGGGCGACCGCGGCCTCTTCCAACACTGCAGGCGGAAAGGCCGGCGCAGAAAGCCCCGGGCAGGCCAGGACCACTCAAAGTTGAAGCGGCCTCACCTGGCCCAGCAGGGCTGATGAGGCCCAGGCTCCGCCCCCGGCCCCAGCCTGACCCCGCCCTCCCGTCTGCGCATGCGCAAGGGTGCAGTTTTCAAGGCCGCCGGCATGGGGCGCGGGTGAGCGGGGGGGTGGTGGTTCGGGGACCCTCAGCCCCCTTGGGGGTAGGGCAACTCTACCCCCATGGGGAATCGGGACCCTCTTCCCCCTCGGGGGAATGGCAAATCTTCATGCCGGGGCACACCTGCACCCTGCTCATGCACTCACAGCCCCAGAGCCCGGCCGTGCGCCCGAACACGCCCTAGTAGGAGGGGCGGGGTCACTGTCAGGGGAGGGCAGCCCCTGTAAGCCACGGACAAGCGGCGACCCGGCCTCTTCCAAAACGGCAGGCGGACAGGCCGGCGCGGATATATCCCGCGCAAGCCAGCAACACTCAAAGGGGAAGCGTCCTCCCCCGCCCAGCAGGGCTGATGAGGCCCAGGCTCCGCGCTCGGCTGGAGCCTAACCCCGCCCACCGACTGCGCATGAGCAAAGGTGCAGTTCCCGGGCCGCCGGGAGGGTGGCTGGAGAGCGGGGGTGTGGTTCGGGGACCCTCAGCCCCCTTGGGCTTAGGGGCACCCAAACGCCCATGGGGAATCGAGACCCTATCCCCCTCGGGGGAATGGTCAATCTTCCCCCTAGAGGACAGCTGCAACCTCCTCTAACACTCACACCCCGAGGGGACGGCCCCTCGCACGAACAGGCCCTAGACGGAGGGGCGGGGTCTCTCTCAGGGGAGGGCACCCCCTGTAAGCCTCGGACAAGGGGCGACCGCGGCCTCTTCCAACACTGCAGGCGGAAAGGCCGGCGCAGAAAGCCCCGGGCAGGCCAGGACCACTCAAAGTGGAAGCGGCCTCACCTGGCCCAGCAGGGCTGATGAGGCCCAGGCTCCGCCCCCGGCCCCAGCCTGACCCCGCCCTCCCGTCTGCGCATGCGCAAGGGTGCAGTTTTCAAGGCCGCCGGCATGGGGCGCGGGTGAGCGGGGGGGTGGTGGTTCGGGGACCCTCAGCCCCCTTGGGGGTAGGGCAACTCTACCCCCATGGGGAATCGGGACCCTCTTCCCCCTCGGGGGAATGGCAAATCTTCATGCCGGGGCACACCTGCACCCTGCTCATGCACTCACAGCCCCAGAGCCCGGCCGTGCGCCCGAACACGCCCTAGTAGGAGGGGCGGGGTCACTGTCAGGGGAGGGCAGCCCCTGTAAGCCACGGACAAGCGGCGTCCCGGCCTCTTCCAAAATGGCAGGCGGACAGGCCGGCGCGGATATGCCCCGGGCAAGCCAGCAACACTCAAAGGGGAAGCGACCTCTCGTGCCCAGCAGTGCTGATAAGGCCCAGGCTCCGCGCTCGGCTGGAGCCTAACCCCGCCCACCGACTGCGCATGCGCCAAGGTGCAGTTCCCGGGCCGCCGGGAGGGTGGCTGGAGAGCGGGGGTGTGGTTCGGGGACCCTCAGCCCCCTTGGGCTTAGGGGCACCCAAACGCCCATGGGCAATCGAGACCCTATCCCCCTCGGGGGAATGGTCAATCTTCCCCCTAGAGGACACCTGCACCCTCCTCTAACACTCACACCCCGAGGGGACGGCCCCTCGCACGAACAGGCCCTAGACGGAGGGGCGGGGTCTCTCTCAGGGGAGGGCACCCCCTGTAAGCCTCGGAGAAGGGGCGACCGCGGCCTCTTCCAGCAGTGCAGGCGGAAACGCCGGCGCAGAAAGCCCCGGGCAGGCCAGGACCACTCAAAGTGGAAGCGGCCTCACCTGGCCCAGCAGGGCTGATGAGGCCCAGGCTCTGCCCCCGGGCCCAGCCTGACCCCGCCCTCCCGTCTGCGCATGCGCAAGGGTGCAGTTCTCAAGGCCGCCGGCAGGGGGCGCGGGTGAGCGGGGGGGTGGTGGTTTGGGGACCCTCAGCCCCCTTGGGGGTAGGGCAACTCTACCCCCATGGGGAATCGGGACCCTCTTCCCCCTCGGGGGAATGGCAAATCTTCCTGCTGGGGCACACCTGCACCCTGCTCCTGCACTCACAGCCCCAGAGCCCGGCCGTGCGCCCGAACACGCCCTAGTAGGAGGGGCGGGGTCACTGTCAGGGGAGGGCAGCCCCTCTAAGCCACGGACCAGCGGCGACCGGCCTCTTCCAAAAAGGCAGGCGGACAGGCCGGCGCGGATATGCACCGGGCAAGCCAGCAACACTCAAACGGGAAGCGTCCTCCCCCGCCCAGCAGGGCTGATGAGGCCCAGGCTCCGCGCTCGGGTGGAGCCTAACCCCGCCCACCGACTGCGCATGCGCAAAGGTGCAGTTCCCGGGCCGCCGGGAGGGTGGCTGGAGAGCGGGGGTGTGGTTCGGGGACCCTCAGCCCCCTTGGGCTTAGGGGCACCCAAACGCCCATGGGGAATCGAGACCCTATCCCCCTCGGGGGAATGGTCAATCTTCCCCCTAGAGGACACCTGCACCCTCCTCTAACACTCACGCCCCGAGGGGACGGCCCCTCGCACGAACAGGCCCTAGACGGAGGGGCGGGGTCTCTCTCAGGGGAGGGCAACCCCTGTAAGCCTCGGACAAGGGGCGACCGCGGCATCTTCCAACACTGCAGGCGGAAAGGCCGGCGCAGAAAGCCCCGGGCAGGCCAGGACCACTCAAAGTGGAAGCGGCCTCACCTGGCCCAGCAGGGCTGATGAGGCCCAGGCTCCGGCCCCGGCCCCAGGCTGACCCCGCCCTCCCGACTACGCATGCGCAAGGGTGCAGTTCTCATGGCCGCCGGCAGGGGGCGCGGGTGAGCGGGGGGGTGGTGGTTCGGGTACCCTCAGCCCCCTTGGGGGTAGGGCAACTCTACCCCCATGGGGAATCGGGACCCTCTTCCCCCTCAGGGGAATGGCAAATCTTCCTGCCGGGGCACACCTGCACCCTGCTCATGCACTCACAGCCCCAGAGCCCGGCCGTGCGCCCGAACACGCCCTAGTAGGAGGGGCGGGGTCACTGTCAGGGGAGGGCAGCCCCTGTAAGCCACGGACAAGCGGCGACCCGGCCTCTTCCAAAACGGCAGGCGGACAGGCCGGCGCGGATATATCCCGGGCAAGCCAGCAACACTCAAAGGGGAAGCGTCCTCCCCCGCCCAGCAGGGCTGATGAGGCCCAGGCTCCGCGCTCGGCTGGAGCCTAACCCCGCCCACCGACTGCGCATGCGCAAAGGTGCAGTTCCCGGGCCGCCGGGAGGGTGGCTGGAGAGCGGGGGTGTGGTTCGGGGACCCTCAGCCCCCTTGGGCTTAGGGGCACCCAAACGCCCATGGGGAATCGAGACCCTATCCCCCTCGGGGGAATGGTCAATCTTCCCCCTAGAGGACAGCTGCAACCTCCTCTAACACTCACACCCCGAGGGGACGGCCCCTCGCACGAACAGGCCCTAGACGGAGGGGCGGGGTCTCTCTCAGGGGAGGGCACCCCCTGTAAGCCTCGGACAAGGGGCGACCGCGGCCTCTTCCAACACTGCAGGCGGAAAGGCCGGCGCAGAAAGCCCCGGGCAGGCCAGGACCACTCAAAGTGGAAGCGGCCTCACCTGGCCCAGCAGGGCTGATGAGGCCCAGGCTCCGCCCCCGGCCCCAGCCTGACCCCGCCCTCCCGTCTGCGCATGCGCAAGGGTGCAGTTTTCAAGGCCGCCGGCATGGGGCGCGGGTGAGCGGGGGGGTGGTGGTTCGGGGACCCTCAGCCCCCTTGGGGGTAGGGCAACTCTACCCCCATGGGGAATCGGGACCCTCTTCCCCCTCGGGGGAATGGCAAATCTTCATGCCGGGGCACACCTGCACCCTGCTCATGCACTCACAGCCCCAGAGCCCGGCCGTGCGCCCGAACACGCCCTAGTAGGAGGGGCGGGGTCACTGTCAGGGGAGGGCAGCCCCTGTAAGCCACGGACAAGCGGCGTCCCGGCCTCTTCCAAAATGGCAGGCGGACATGCCGGCGCGGATATGCCCCGGGCAAGCCAGCAACACTCAAAGGGGAAGCGTCCTCGCGTGCCCAGCAGGGCTGATAAGGCCCAGGCTCCGCGCTCGGCTGGAGCCTAACCCCGCCCACCGACTGCGCATGCGCAAAGGTGCAGTTCCCGGGCCGCCGGGAGGGTGGCTGGAGAGCGGGGGTGTGGTTCGGGGACCCTCAGCCCCCTTGGGCTTAGGGGCACCCAAACGCCCATGGGCAATCGAGACCCTATCCCCCTCGGGGGAATGGTCAATCTTCCCCCTAGAGGACACCTGCACCCTCCTCTAACACTCACACCCCGAGGGGACGGCCCCTCGCACGAACAGGCCCTAGACGGAGGGGCGGGGTCTCTCTCAGGGGAGGGCACCCCCTGTAAGCCTCGGAGAAGGGGCGACCGCGGCCTCTTCCAGCAGTGCAGGCGGAAAGGCCGGCGCAGAAAGCCCCGGGCAGGCCAGGACCACTCAAAGTGGAAGCGGCCTCACCTGGCCCAGCAGGGCTGATGAGGCCCAGGGTCCGCCCCCAGCCCCAGCCTGACCCCGCCCTCCCGTCTGCGCATGCGCAAGGGTGCAGTTCTCAAGGCCGCCGGCAGGAGGCGCGGGTGAGCGGGGGGGTGGTAGTTTGGGGACCCTCAGCCCCCTTGGGGGTAGGGCAACTCTACCCCCATGGGGAATCGGGACCCTCTTCCCCCTCGGGGGAATGGCAAATCTTCCTGCTGGGGCACACCTGCACCCTGCTCCTGCACTCACAGCCCCAGAGCCCGGCCGTGCGCCCGAACACGCCCTAGTAGGAGGGGCGGGGTCACTGTCAGGGGAGGGCAGCCCCTCTAAGCCACGGACCAGCGGCGACCGGCCTCTTCCAAAAAGGCAGGCGGACAGGCCGGCGCGGATATGCCCCGGGCAAGCCAGCAACACTCAAACGGGAAGCGTACTCCCCCGCCCAGCAGGGCTGATGAGGCCCAGGCTTCGCGCTCGGGTGGAGCCTAACCCCGCCCACCGACTGCGCATGCGCAAAGGTTGCAGTTCCCGGGCCGCCGGGAGGGTGGCTGGAGAGCGGGGGTGTGGTTCGGGGACCCTCAGCCCCCTTGGGCTTAGGGGCACCCAAACGCCCATGGGGAATCGAGACCCTATCCCCCTCGGGGGAATGGTCAATCTTCCCCCTAGAGGACACCTGCACCCTCCTCTAACACTCACACCCCGAGGGGACGGCCCCTCGCACGAACAGGCACTAGACGGAGGGGCGGGGTCTCTCTCAGGGGAGGGCACCCCCTGTAAGCCTCGGACAAGGGGCGACCGCGGCCTCTTCCAACACTGCAGGCGGAAAGGCCGGCGCAGAAAGCCCCGGGCAGGCCAGGACCACTCAAAGTGGAAGCGGCCTCACCTGGCCCAGCAGGGCTGATGAGGCCCAGGCTCCGCCCCCGGCCCCAGCCTGACCCCGCCCTCCCGTCTGCGCATGCGCAAGGGTGCAGTTTTCAAGGCCGCCGGCATGGGGCGCGGGTGAGCGGGGGGTGGTGTTTCGGGGACCCTCAGCCCCCTTGGGGGTAGGGCAACTCTACGCCCATGGGGAATCGGGACCCTCTTCCCCCTCGGGGGAATGGCAAATCTTCCTGCCGGGGCACACCTGCACCCTGCTCATGCACTCACAGCCCCAGAGCCCTGCCGTGCGCCCGAACACGCCCTAGTAGGAGGGGCGGGGTCACTGTCAGGGGAGGGCAGCCCCTGTAAGCCACGGACAAGCGGCGTCCCGGCCTCTTCCAAAATGGCAGGCGGACAGGCCGGCGCGGATATGCCCCGGGCAAGCCAGCAACACTCAAAGGGGAAGCGTCCTCGCCTGCCCAGCAGGGCTGATAAGGCCCAGGCTCCGCGCTCGGCTGGAGCCTAACCCCGCCCACCGACTGCGCATGCGCAAAGGTGCAGTTCCCGGGCCGCCGGGAGGGTGGCTGGAGAGCGGGGGTGTGGTTCGGGGACCCACAGCCCCCTTGGGCTTAGGGGCACCCAAACGCCCATGGGCAATCGAGACCCTATCCCCCTCGGGGGAATGGTCAATCTTCCCCCTAGAGGACACCTGCACCCTCCTCTAACACTCACACCCCGAGGGGACGGCCCCTCGCACGAACAGGCCCTAGACGGAGGGGCGGGGTCTCTCTCAGGGGAGGGCACCCCCTGTAAGCCTCGGAGAAGGGGCGACCGCGGCCTCTTCCAGCAGTGCAGGCGGAAAGGCCGGCGCAGAAAGCCCCGGGCAGGCCAGGACCACTCAAAGTGGAAGCGGCCTCACCTGGCCCAGCAGGGCTGATGAGGCCCAGGCTCCGCCCCCAGCCCCAGCCTGACCCCGCCCTCCCGTCTGCGCATGCGCAAGGGTGCAGTTCTCAAGGCCGCCGGCAGGGGGCGCGGGTGAGCGGGGGGGTGGTGGTTCGGGGACCCTCAGCCCCCTTGGGGGTAGGGCAACTCTACCCCCATGGGGAATCGGGACCCTCTTCCCCCTCGGGGGAATGGCAAATCTTCCTGCCGGGGCACACCTGCACCCTGCTCCTGCACTCACAGCCCCAGAGCCCGGCCGTGCGCCCGAACACGCCCTAGTAGGAGGGGCGGGGTCACTGTCAGGGGAGGGCAGCCCCTCTAAGCCACGGACCAGCGGCGACCGGCCTCTTCCAAAAAGGCAGGCGGACAGGCCGGCGCGGATATGCCCCGGGCAAGCCAGCAACACTCAAACGGGAAGCGTCCTCCCCCGCCCAGCAGGGCTGATGAGGCCCAGGCTCCGCGCTCGGGTGGAGCCTAACCCCGCCCACCGACTGCGCATGCGCAAAGGTGCAGTTCCCGGGCCGCCGGGAGGGTGGCTGGAGAGCGGGGGTGTGGTTCGGGGACCCTCAGCCCCCTTGGGCTTAGGGGCACCCAAACGCCCATGGGGAATCGAGACCCTATCCCCCTCGGGGTAATGGTCAATCTTCCCCCTAGAGGACACCTGCACCCTCCTCTAACACTCACACCCCGAGGTTACGGCCCCTCGCACGAACAGGCCCTAGACGGAGGGGCGGGGTCTCTCTCAGGGGAGGGCACCCCCTGTAAGCCTCGGACAAGGGGCGACCGCGGCCTCTTCCAACACTGCATGCGGAAAGGCCGGCGCAGAAAGCCCCGGGCAGGCCAGGACCACTCAAAGTGGAAGCGGCCTCACCAGGCCCAGCAGGGCTGATGAGGCACAGGCTCCGCCCCCGGCCCCAGCCTGACCCCGCCCTCCCGTCTGCGCATGCGCAAGGGTGCAGTTCTCAAGGCCGCCTGCAGGGGGCGCGGGTGAGCGGGGGGGTGGTGGTTCGGGGACCCTCAGCCCCCTTGGGGGTAGGGCAACTCTACCCCCATGGGGAATCGGGACCCTCTTCCCCCTCGGGGGAATGGCAAATCTTCCTGCCGGGGCACACCTGCACCCTGCTCCTTCACTCACAGCCCCAGAGCCCGGCCCTGCGCCCGAACACGCCTAGTAGGAGGGTCGGGGACACTGTCAGGGGAGGGCAGCCCCTGTATGCCACGGACAAGCCGTGACCCGGCCTCTTCCAAAACGGCAGGCGGACACGCCGGCGCGGATATGCCCCGGGCAAGCCAGCAACACTTAAAGGGGAAGCGTCCTCCCCCGACCACCAGGGCTGATGAGGCCCAGGCTCCGCGCTCGGCTGGAGCCTAACCCCGCCCACCGACTGCGCATGCGCAAAGGTGCAGTTCCCGGGCCGCCGGGAGGGTGGCTGGAGAGCGGGGGTGTGGTTCGGGGACCCTCAGCCCCCTTGGGCTTAGGGGCACCCAAACGCCCATGGGGAATCGAGACCCTATCCCCCTCGGGGGAATGGTCAATCTTCCCCCTAGAGGACACCTGCACCCTCCTCTAACACTCACACCCCGAGGGGACGGCCCCTCGCACGAACAGGCCCTAGACGGAGGGGCGGGGTCTCTCTCAGGGGAGGGCACCCCTGTAAGCCTCGGACAAGGGGCGACCGCGGCCTCTTCCAACACTGCAGGCAGAAAGGCCGGCGCAGAAAGCCCCGGGCAGGCCAGGACCACTCAAAGTGGAAGCGGCCTCACCTGGCCCAGCAGGGCTGATGAGGCCCAGGCTCCGCCCCCGGCCCCAGCCTGACCCCGCCCTCCCGTCTGCGCATGCGCAAGGGTGCAGTTTTCAAGGCCGCCGGCATGGGGCGCGGGTGAGCGGGGGGGTGGTGGTTCGGGGACCCTCAGCCCCCTTGGGGGTAGGGCAACTCTACCCCCATGGGGAATCGGGACCCTCTTCCCCCTCGGGGGAATGGCAAATCTTCATGCCGGGGCACACCTGCACCCTGCTCATGCACTCACAGCCCCAGAGCCCGGCCGTGCGCCCGAACACGCCCTAATAGGAGGGGCGGGGTCACTGTCAGGGGAGGGCAGCCCCTGTAAGCCACGGACAAGCGGCGACCCGGCCTCTTCCAAAACGGCAGGCGGACAGGCCGGCGCGGATATATCCCGGGCAAGCCAGCAACACTCAAAGGGGAAGCGTCCTCCCCCGCCCAGCAGGGCTGATGAGGCCCAGGCTCCGCGCTCGGCTGGAGCCTAACCCCGCCCACCGACTGCGCATGCGCAAAGGTGCAGTTCCCGGGCCGCCGGGAGGGTGGCTGGAGAGCGGGGGTGTGGTTCGGGGACCCTCAGCCCCCTTGGGCTTAGGGGCACCCAAACGCCCATGGGCAATCGAGACCCTATCCCCCTCGGGGGAATGGTCAATCTTCCCCCTAGAGGACACCTGCAACCTCCTCTAACACTCACACCCGGAGGGGACGGCCCCTCGCACGAACAGGCCCTAGACGGAGGGGCGGGGTCTCTCTCAGGGGAGGGCACCCCCTGTAAGCCTCGGACAAGGGGCGACCGCGGCCTCTTCCAACACTGCAGGCGGAAAGGCCGGCGCAGAAAGCCCCGGGCAGGCCAGGACCACTCAAAGTGGAAGCGGCCTCACCTGGCCCATCAGGGCTGATGAGGCCCAGGCTCCGCCCCCGGCCCCAGCCTGACCCCGCCCTCCCGTCTGCGCATGCGCAAGGGTGCAGTTTTCAAGGCCGCCGGCATGGGGCGCGGGTGAGCGGGGGGGTGGTGGTTCGGGGACCCTCAGCCCCCTTGGGGGTAGGGCAACTCTACCCCCATGGGGAATCGGGACCCTCTTCCCCCTCGGGGGAATGGCAAATCTTCATGCCGGGGCACACCTGCACCCTGCTCATGCACTCACAGCCCCAGAGCCCGGCCGTGCGCCCGAACACGCCCTAGTAGGAGGGGCGGGGTCACTGTCAGGGGAGGGCAGCCCCTGTAAGCCACGGACAAGCGGCGTCCCGGCCTCTTCCAAAATGGCAGGCGGACAGGCCGGCGCGGATATGACCCGGGCAAGCCAGCAACACTCAAAGGGGAAGCGTCCTCGCGTGCCCAGCAGGGCTGATAAGGCCCAGGCTCCGCGCTCGGCTGGAGCCTAACCCCGCCCACCGACTGCGCATGCGCAAAGGTGCAGTTCCCGGGCCGCCGGGAGGGTGGCTGGAGAGCGGGGGTGTGGTTCGGGGACCCTCAGCCCCCTTGGGCTTAGGGGCACCCAAACGCCCATGGGCAATCGAGACCCTATCCCCCTCGGGGGAATGGTCAATCTTCCCCCTAGAGGACACCTGCACCCTCCTCTAACACTCACACCCCGAGGGGACGGCCCCTCGCACGAACAGGCCCTAGACGGAGGGGCGGGGTCTCTCTCAGGGGAGGGCACCCCCTGTAAGCCTCGGAGAAGGGGCGACCGCGGCCTCTTCCAGCAGTGCAGGCGGAAACGCCGGCGCAGAAAGCCCCGGGCAGGCCAGGACCACTCAAAGTGGAAGCGGCCTCACCTGGCCCAGCAGGGCTGATGAGGCCCAGGCTCCGCCCCCAGCCCCAGCCTGACCCCGCCCTCCCGTCTGCGCATGCGCAAGGGTGCAGTTCTCAAGGCCGCCGGCAGGAGGCGCGGGTGAGCGGGGGGGTGGTGGTTTGGGGACCCTCAGCCCCCTTGGGGGTAGGGCAACTCTACCCCCATGGGGAATCGGGACCCTCTTCCCCCTCGGGGGAATGGCAAATCTTCCTGCTGGGGCACACCTGCACCCTGCTCCTGCACTCACAGCCCCAGAGCCCGGCCGTGCGCCCGAACACGCCCTAGTAGGAGGGGCGGGGTCACTGTCAGGGGAGGGCAGCCCCTCTAAGCCACGGACCAGCGGCGACCGGCCTCTTCCAAAAAGGCAGGCGGACAGGCCGGCGCGGATATGCCCCGGGCAAGCCAGCAACACTCAAACGGGAAGCGTCCTCCCCCGCCCAGCAGGGCTGATGAGGCCCAGGCTCCGCGCTCGGGTGGAGCCTAACCCCGCCCACCGACTGCGCATGCGCAAAGGTGCAGTTCCCGGGCCGCCGGGAGGGTGGCTGGAGAGCGGGGGTGTGGTTCGGGGACCCTCAGCCCCCTTGGGCTTAGGGGCACCCAAACGCCCATGGGGAATCGAGACCCTATCCCCCTCGGGGGAATGGTCAATCTTCCCCCTAGAGGACACCTGCACCCTCCTCTAACACTCACACCCCGAGGGGACGGCCCCTCGCACAAACAGGCCCTAGACGGAGGGGCGGGGTCTCTCTCAGGGGAGGGCACCCCCTGTAAGCCTCGGACAAGGGGCGACCGCGGCCTCTTCCAACACTGCAGGCGGAAAGGCCGGCGCAGAAAGCCCCGGGCAGGCCAGGACCACTCAAAGTGGAAGCGGCCTCACCTGGCCCAGCAGGGCTGATGAGGCCCAGGCTCCGCCCCCGGCCCCAGCCTGACCCCGCCCTCCCGTCTGCGCATGCGCAAGGGTGCAGTTTTCAAGGCCGCCGGCATGGGGCGCGGGTGAGCGGGGGGGTGGTGGTTCGGGGACCCTCAGCCCCCTTGGGGGTAGGGCAACTCTACCCCCATGGGGAATCGGGACCCTCTTCCCCCTCGGGGGAATGGCAAATCTTCCTGCCGGGGCACACCTGCACCCTGCTCCTGCACTCACAGCCCCAGAGCGCGGCCCTGCGCCCGAACACGCCCTAGTAGGAGGGGCGGGGTCACTGTCAGGGGAGGGCAGCCCCTGTAAGCCACGGACAAGCGGCGACCCGGCCTCTTCCAAAACGGCAGGCGGACAGGCCGGCGCGGATATGCCCCGGGCAAGCCAGCAACACTCAAAGGGGAAGCGTCCTCCCCCGCCCAGCAGGGCTGATGAGGCCCAGGCTCCGCGCTCGGCTGGTGCCTAACCCCGCCCACCGACTGCGCATGCGCAAAGGTGCAGTTCCCGGGCCGCCGGGAGGGTGGCTGGAGAGCGGGGGTGTGGTTCGGGGACCCTCAGCCCCCTTGGGCTTAGGGGCACCCAAACGCCCATGGGGAATCGAGACCCTATCCCCCTCGGGGGAATGGTCAATCTTCCCCCTAGAGGACACCTGCACCCTCCTCTAACACTCACACCCCGAGGGGACGGCCCCTCGCACGAACAGGCCCTAGACGGAGGGGCGGGGTCTCTCTCAGGGGAGGGCACCCCCTGTAAGCCTCGGACAAGGGGCGACCGCGGCCTCTTCCAACACTGCAGGCGGAAAGGCCGGCGCAGAAAGCCCCGGGCAGGCCAGGACCACTCAAAGTGGAAGCGGCCTCACCTGGCCCAGCAGGGCTGATGAGGCCCAGGCTCCGCCCCCGGCCCCAGCCTGACCCCGCCCTCCCGTCTGCGCATGCGCAAGGGTGCAGTTCTCAAGGCCGCCGGCAGGGGGCGCGGGTGAGCGGGGGGGTGGTTCGGGGACCCTCAGCCCCCTTGGGGGTAGGGCAACTCTACCCCCATGGGGAAACGGGACCCTCTTCCCCCTCGGGGGAATGGCAAATCTTCCTGCCGGGGCACACCTGCACCCTGCTCCTGCACTCACAGCCCCAGAGCCCGGCCCTGCGCCCGAACACGCCCTAGTAGGAGGGGCGGGGTCACTGTCAGGGGAGGGCAGCCCCTGTAAGCCACGGACAAGCGGCGACCCGGCCTCTTCCAAAACGGCAGGCGGACAGGCCGGCGCGGATATGCCCCGGGCAAGCCAGCAACACTCAAAGGGGAAGCGTCCTCCCCCGCCCAGCAGGGCTGATGAGGCCCAGGCTCCGCGCTCGGCTGGAGCCTAACCCCGCCCACCGACTGCGCATGCGCAAAGGTGCAGTTCCCGGGCCGCCGGGAGGGTGGCTGGAGAGCGAGGTGTGGTTCGGGGACCCTCAGCCCCCTTGGGCTTAGGGGCACCCAAACGCCCATGGGGAATCGAGACCCTATCCCCCTCGGGGGAATGGTCAAACTTCCCCCTAGAGGACACCTGCACCCTCCTCTAACACTCACACCCCGAGGGGACGGCCCCTCACACGAACAGGCCCTAGACGGAGGGGCGGGGTCTGTCTCAGGGGAGGGCACCCCCTGTAAGCCTCGGACAAGGGGCGACCGAGGCCTCTTCCAGCACTGCATGCGGAAAGGCCGGCGCAGAAAGACCCGGGCAGGCCAGGACCATTCAAAATGGAAGCGGCCTCACCTGGCCCAGCAGGGCTGATGAGGCCCAGGCTCCGCCCCCGGCCCCAGGCTGACCCCGCCCTCCCGTCTGCGCATGCGCAAGGGTGCAGTTCTCAAGGCCGCCGGCAGGGGGCGCGAGTGAGCGGGGGGGGGGTGGTTCGGGGACCCTCAGTCCCCTTGGGGGTAGGGCAACTCTACCCCCATGGGGAATCGGGACCCTCTTCCCCCTCGGGGGAATGGCAAATCTTCCTGCCGGGGCACACCTGCACCCTGCTCTTGCACTCACAGCCCCAGAGCCCGGCCCTGCGCCCGAACACGCCCTAGTAGGAGGGGCGGGGTCACTGTCAGGGGAGGGCAGCCCCTGTAAGCCACGGACAAGCGGTGACCCGGCCTCTTCCAAAACGGCAGGCGGACAGGCCGGCGCGGATATGCCCCGGGCAAGCCAGCAACACTCAAAGGGGAAGCGTCCTCCCCCGCCCAGCAGGGCTGATGAGGCCCAGGCTCCGCGCTCGGCTGGAGCCTAACCCCGCCCACCGACTGCGCATGCGCAAAGGTGCAGTTCCCGGGCCGCCGGGAGGGTGGCTGGAGAGCGGGGGTGTGGTTCGGGGACCCTCAGCCCCCTTGGGCTTAGGGGCACCCAAACGCCCATGGGGAATCGAGACCCTATCCCCCTCGGGGGAATGGTCAATCTTCCCCCTAGAGGACACCTGCACCCTCCTCTAACACTCACACGCCGAGGGGACGGCCCCTCGCACGAACAGGCCCTAGACGGAGGGGCGGGGTCTCTCTCAGGGGAGGGCACCCCCTGTAAGCCTCGGACAAGGGGCGACCGCGGCCTCTTCCAATACTGCAGGCGGAAAGGCCGGCGCAGAAAGCCCCGGGCAGGCCAGGACCACTCAAAGTGGAAGCGGCCTCACCTGGCCCAGCAGGGCTGATGAGGCCCAGGCTCCGCCCCCGGCCCCAGCCTGACCCCGCCCTCCCGTCTGCGCATGCGCAAGGGTGCAGTTCTCAAGGCCGCCGGCAGGGGGCGCGGGTGAGCGGGGGGTGTGGTTCGGGGACCCTCAGACCCCTTGGGGGTAGGGCAACTCTACCCCCATGGGGAATCGGGACCCTCTTCCCCCTCGGGGGAATGGCAAATCTTCCTGCCGGGGCACACCTGCACCCTGCTCCTGCACTCACAGCCCCAGAGCCCGGCCCTGCGCCCGAACACTCCCTAGTAGGAGGGGCGGGGTCACTGTCAGGGGAGGGCAGCCCCTGTAAGCCACGGACAAGCGGCGACCCGGCCTCTTCCAAAACGGCAGGCGGACAGGCCGGCGCGGATATGCCCCGGGCAAGCCAGCAACACTCAAAGGGGAAGCGTCCTCCCCCGCCCAGCAGGGCTGATGAGGCCCAGGCTCCGCGCTCGGCTGGAGCCTAACCCCGCCCACCGACTGCGCATGCGCAAAGGTGCAGATCCCGGGCCGCCGGGAGGGTGGCTGGAGAGCGGGGGTGTGGTTCGGGGACCCTCAGCCCCCTTGGGCTTAGGGGCACCCAAACGCCAATGGGGAATCGAGACCCTATCCCCCTCGGGGGAATGGTCAAACTTCCCCCTAGAGGACACCTGCACCCTCCTCTAACACTCACACCCCGAGGGGACGGCCCCTCGCACGAACAGGCCCTAGACGGAGGGGCGGGGTCTCTCTCAGGGGAGGGCACCCCCTGTAAGCCTCGGTCAAGGGGCGACCGCGGCCTCTTACAACACTGCAGGCGGAAAGGCCGGCGCAGAAAGCCCCGGGCAGGCCAGGACCACTCAAAGTGGAAGCGGCCTCACCTGGCCCAGCAGGGCTGATGAGGCCCAGGCTCCGCCCCCGGCCCCAGCCTGACCCCGCCCTCCCGTCTGCGCATGCGCAAGGGTGCAGTTCTCAAGGCCGCCGGCAGGGGGCGCGGTTGAGCGGGGGGGGTGTTTCGGGGACCCTCAGCCCCCTTGGGGGTAGGGCAACTCTACCCCCATGGGGATTCGGGACCCTCTTCCCCCTCGGGGGAATGGCAAATCATCCTGCCGGGGCACACCTGCACCCTGCTCCTGCACTCACAGCCCCAGAGCCCGGCCCTGCGCCCGAACACGCCCTAGTAGGAGGGGCGGGGTCACTGTCAGGGGAGGGCAGCCCCTGTAAGCCACGGACAAGCGGCGAACCGGCCTCTTCCAAAACGGCAGGCGGACAGGCCGGCGCGGATATGCCCCGGGCAAGCCAGCAACACTCAAAGGGGAAGCGTCCTCCCCCGCCCAGCAGGGCTGATGAGGCCCAGGCTCCGCGCTCGGCTGGAGCCTAACCCCGCCCACCGACTGCGCATGCGCAAAGGTGCAGTTCCCGGGCCGCCGGGAGGGTGGCTGGAGAGCGGGGGTGTGGTTCGGGGACCCTCAGCCCCCTTGGGCTTAGGGGCACCCAAACGCCCATGGGGAATCGAGACCCTATCCCCCTCGGGGGAATGGTCAATCTTCCCCCTAGAGGACACCTGCACCCTCCTCTAACACTCACACCCCGAGGGGACGGCCCCTCGCACGAACAGGCCCTAGACGGAGGGGCGGGGTCTCTCTCAGGGGAGGGCACCCCCTGTAAGCCTCGGACAAGGGGCGACCGCGGCCTCTTCCAACACTGCAGGCGGAAAGGCCGGCGCAGAAAGCCCCGGGCAGGCCAGGACCACTCAAAGTGGAAGCGGCCTCACCTGGCCCAGCAGGGCTGATGAGGCCCAGGCTCCGCCCCCGGCCCCAGCCTGACCCCGCCCTTCCGTCTGCGCATGCGCAAGGGTGCAGTTATCAAGGCCGCCGGCAGGGGGCGCGGGTGAGCGGGGGGGTGGTGGTTCGGGGACCCTCAGCCCCCTTGGGGGTAGGGAAACTCTACCCCCATGGGGAATCGGGACCGTCTTCCCCCTCGGGGGAATGGCAAATCTTCCTGCCGTGGCACACCTGCACCCTGCTCCTGCACTCACAGCCCCAGAGCCCGGCCCTGCGCCCGAACACGCCCTAGTAGGAGGGGCGGGGTCACTGTCAGGGGAGGGCAGCCCCTGTAAGCCACGGACAAGCGGCGACCCGGCCTCTTCCAAAACGGCAGGCGGACAGGCCGGCGCGGATATGCCCCGGGCAAGCCAGCAACACTCAAAGGGGAAGCGTCCTCCCCCACCCAGCAGGGCTGATGAGGCCCAGGCTCCGCGCTCGGCTGGAGCCTAACCCCGCCCACCGACTGCGCATGCGCAAAGGTGCAGTTCCCGGGCCGCCGGGAGGGTGGCTGGAGAGCGGGGGTGTGGTTCGGGGACCCTCAGCCCCCTTGGGCTTAGGGGCACCCAAACGCCCATGGGGAATCGAGACCCTATCCCCCTCGGGGGAATGGTCAATCTTCCCCCTAGAGGACACATGCACCCTCCTCTAACACTCACACCCCGAGGGGACGGCCCCTTGCACGAACAGACCCTAGACGGAGGGGCGGGGTCTCTCTCAGGGGAGGGCACCCCCTGTAAGCCTCGGACAAGGGGCGACCGCGGCCTCTTCCAACACTGCAGGCGGAAAGGCCGGCGCAGAAAGCCCCGGGCAGGCCAGGACCACTCAAAGTGGAAGCGGCCTCACCTGGCCCAGCAGGGCTGATGAGGCCCAGGCTCCGCCCCCGGCCCCAGCCTGACCCCGCCCTCCCGTCTGCGCATGCGCAAGGGTGCAGTTCTCAAGGCCGCCGGCAGGGGGCGCGGGTGAGCGGGGGGTGTGGTTCGGGGACCCTCAGCCCCCTTGGGGGTAGGGCAACTCTACCCCCATGGGGAATCGGGACCCTCTTCCCCCTCGGGGGAATGGCAAATCTTCCTGCCGGGGCACACCTGCACCCTGCTCCTGCACTCACAGCCCCAGAGCCCGGCACTGCGCCCGAACACGCCCTAGTAGGAGGGGCGGGGTCACTGTCAGGGGAGGGCAGCCCCTGTAAGGCACGGACAAGCGGCAACCCGGCCTCTTCCAAAACGGCAGGCGGACAGGCCGGAGCGGATATGCCCCGGGCAAGCAAGCAACACTCAAAGGGGAAGCGTCCTCCCCCGCCCAGCAGGGCTGATGAGGCCCAGGCTCCGCGCTCGGCTGGAGCCTAACCCCGCCCACCGACTGCGCATGCGCAAAGGTGCAGTTCCCGGGCCGCCGGGAGGGTGGCTGGAGAGCGGGGGTGTGGTTCGGGGACCCTCAGCCCCCTTGGGCTTAGGGGCACCCAAACGCCCATGGGGAATCGAGACCCTATCCCCCTCGGGGGAATGGTCAATCTTCCCCCTAGAGGACACCTGCACCCTCCTCTAACACTCACACCCCGAGGGGACGGCCCCTCGCACGAACAGGCCCTAGACGGAGGGGCGGGGTCTCTCTCAGGGGAGGGCACCCCCTGTAAGCCTCGACAAGGGGCGACCGCGGCCTCTTCCAACACTGCAGGCGGAAAGGCCGGCGCAGAAAGCCCCGGGCAGGCCAGGACCACTCAAAGTGGAAGCGGCCTCACCTGGCCCAGCAGGGCTGATGAGGCCCAGGCTCCGCCCCCGGCCCCAGCCTGACCCCGCCCTCCCGTCTGCGCATGCGCAAGGGTGCAGTTCTCAAGGCCGCCGGCAGGGGGCGCGGGTGAGCGGGGGGTGTGGTTCGGGGACCCTCAGCCCCCTTGGGGGTAGGGCAACTCTACCCCCATGGGGAATCGGGACCCTCTTCCCCCTCGGGGGAATGGCAAATCTTCCTGCCGGGGCACACCTGCACCCTGCTCCTGCACTCACAGCCCCAGAGCCCGGCCCTGCGCCCGAACACTCCCTAGTAAGAGGGGCGGGGTCACTGTCAGGGGAGGGCAGCCCCTGTAAGCCACGGACAAGCGGCGACCCGGCCTCTTCCAAAACGGCAGGCGGACAGGCCGGCGCGGATATGCCCCGGTCAAGCCAGCAACACTCAAAGGGGAAGCATCCTCCCCCGCCCAGCAGGGCTGATGAGGCCCAGGCTCCGCGCTCGGCTGGAGCCTAACCCCGCCCACCGACTGCGCATGCGCAAAGGTGCAGATCCCGGGCCGCCGGGAGGGTGGCTGGAGAGCGGGGGTGTGGTTCGGGGACCCTCAGCCCCCTTGGGCTTAGGGGCACCCAAACGCCAATGGGGAATCGAGACCCTATCCCCCTCGGGGGAATGGTCAATCTTCCCCCTAGAGGACACCTGCACCCTCCTCTAACACTCACACCCCGAGGGGACGGCCCCTCGCACGAACAGGCCCTAGACGGAGGGGCGGGGTCTCTCTCAGGGGAGGGCACCCCCTGTAAGCCTCGGACAAGGGGCGACCGCGGCCTCTTCCAACACTGCAGGCGGAAAGGCCGGCGCAGAAAGCCCCGGGCAGGCCAGGACCACTCAAAGTGGAAGCGGCCTCACCTGGCCCAGCAGGGCTGATGAGGCCCAGGCTCCGCCCCCGGGCCCAGTCTGACCCCGCCCTCCCGTCTGCGCATGCGCAAGGGTGCAGTTCTCAAGGCCGCCGGCAGGGGGCGCGGGTGAGCGGGGGGGGTGTTTCGGGGACCCTCAGCCCCCTTGGGTGTAGGGCAACTCTACCCCCATGGGGAATCGGGACCCTCTTCCCCCTCGGGGGAATGGCAAATCTTCCTGCCGGGGCACACCTGCACCCTGCTCCTGCACTCACAGCCCCAGAGCCCGGCCCTGCGCCCGAACACGCCCTAGTAGGAGGGGCGGGGTCACTGTCAGGGGAGGGCAGCCCCTGTAAGCCACGGACAAGCGGCGACCCGGCCTCTTCCAAAACGGCAGGCGGACAGGCCGGCGCGGATATGCCCCGGGCAAGCCAGCAACACTCAAAGGGGAAGCGTCCTCCCCCGCCCAGCAGGGCTGATGAGGCCCAGGCTCCGCGCTCGGCTGGAGCCTAACCACGCCCACCCACTGCGCATGCGCAAAGGTGCAGTTCCCGGGCCGCCGGGAGGGTGGCTGGAGAGCGGGGGTGTGGTTCGGGGACCCTCAGCCCCTTTGGGCTTAGGGGCACCCAAACGCCCATGGGGAATCGAGACCCTATCCCCCTCGGGGGAATGGTCAATCTTCCCCCTAGAGGACACCTGCACCCTCCTCTAACACTCACACCCCGAGGGGACGGCCCCTCGCACGAACAGGCCCTAGACGGAGGGGCGGGGTCTCTCTCAGGGGAGGGCACCCCCTGTAAGCCTCAGACAAGGGGCGACCGCGGCCTCTTCCAACACTGCAGGCGGAAAGACCGGCGCAGAAAGCCCCGGGCAGGCCAGGACCACTCAAAGTGGAAGCGGCCTCACCTGGCCCAGCAGGGCTGATGAGGCCCAGGCTCCGCCCCCGGCCCCAGCCTGACCCCGCCCTCCCGTCTGCGCATGCGCAAGGGTGCAGTTCTCAAGGCCGCCGGCAGGGGGCGCGGGTGAGCGGGGGGTGTGGTTCGGGGACCCTCAGACCCCTTGGGGGTAGGGCAACTCTACCCCCATGGGGAATCGGGACCCTCTTCCCCCTCGGGGGAATGGCAAATCTTCCTGCCGGGGCACACCTGCACCCTGCTCCTGCACTCACAGCCCCAGAGCCCGGCCCTGCGCCCGAACACTCCCTAGTAGGAGGGGCGGGGTCACTGTCAGGGGAGGGCAGCCCCTGTAAGCCACGGACAAGCGGCGACCCGGCCTCTTCCAAAACGGCAGGCGGACAGGCCGGCGCGGATATGCCCCGGGCAAGCCAGCAACACTCAAAGGGGAAGCGTCCTCCCCCGCCCAGCAGGGCTGATGAGGCCCAGGCTCCGCGCTCGGCTGGAGCCAAACCCCGCCCACCGACTGCGCATGCGCAAAGGTGCAGTTCCCGGGCCGCCGGGAGGGTGGCTGGAGAGCGGGGTGTGGTTCGGGGACCCTCAGCCCCCTTGGGCTTAGGGGCACCCAAACGCCCATGGGGAATCGAGACCCTATCCCCCTCGGGGGAATGGTCAAACTTCCCCCTAGAGGACACCTGCACCCTCCTCTAACACTCACACCCCGAGGGGACGGCCCCTCGCACGAACAGGCCTTAGACGGAGGGGCGGGGTCTCTTACAGGGGAGGGCACCCCCTGTAAGCCTCGGACAAGGGGCGACCGCGGCCTCTTCCAGCACTGCATGCGGAAAGGCCGGCGCAGAAAGACCCGGGCAGGCCAGGACCATTCAAAGTGGAAGCGGCCTCACCTGGCCCAGCAGGGCTGATGAGGCCCAGGCTCCGCCCCCGGCCCCAGCCTGACCCCGCCCTCCCGTCTGCGCATGCGCAAGGGTGCAGTTCTCAAGGCCGCCGGCAGGGGGCGCGGGTGAGCGTGGGGGTGGTGGTTCGGGGACCCTCAGTCCCCTTGGGGGTAGGGCAACTCTACCCCCATGGGGAATCGGGACCCTCTTCCCCCTCGGGGGAATGGCAAATCTTCCTGCCGGGGCACACCTGCACCCTGCTCCTGCACTCACAGCCCCAGAGCCCGGCCCTGCGCCCGAACACGCCCTAGTAGGAGGGGCGGGGTCACTGTCAGGGGAGGGCAGCCCCTGTAAGCCTCGGACAAGCGGCGACCCGGCCTCTTCCAAAACGGCAGGCGGACAGGCCGGCGCGGATATGCCCCGGGCAAGCCAGCAACACTCAAAGGGGAAGCGTCCTCCCCCGCCCAGCAGGGCTGATGAGGCCCAGGCTCCGCGCTCGGCTGGAGCCTAACCCCGCCCACCGACTGCGCATGCGCAAAGGTGCAGTTCCCGGGCCGGAGGGAGGGTGGCTGGAGAGCGGGGGTGTGGTTCGGGGACCCTCAGCCCCCTTGGGCTTAGGGGCACCCAAACGCCCATGGGGAATCGAGACCCTATCCCCCTCGGGGGAATGGTCAATCTTCCCCCTAGAGGACACCTGCACCCTCCTCTAACATCACAACCCGAGGGGACGGCCCCTCGCACGAACAGGCCCTAGACGGAGGGGCGGGGTCTCTCTCAGGGGAGGGCAGCCCCTGTAAGCCTCGGACAAGGGGCGACCGCGGCCTCTTCCAACACTGCAGGCGGAAAGGCCGGCGCAGAAAGCCCCGGGCAGGCCAGGACCACTCAAATTGGAAGCGGCCTCACCTGGCCCAGCAAGGCTGATGAGGCCCAGGCTCCGCCCCCGGCCCCAGCCTGACCCCGCCCTCCCGTCTGCGCATGCGCAAGGGTGCAGTTCTCAAGGCCGCCGGCAGGGGGCGCGGGTGAGCGGGGGGGTGGTGGTTCGGGGACCCTCAGCCCCCTTGGGGGTAGGGAAACTCTACCCCCATGGGGAATCGGGACCCTCTTCCCCCTCGGGGGAATGGCAAATCTTCCTGCCGGGGCACACCTGCACCGTGCTCCTGCACTCACAGCCCCAGAGCCCGGCCCTGCGCCCGAACACGCCCTAGTAGGAGGGGCGGGGTCACTGTCAGGGGAGGGCAGCCCCTGTAAGCCACGGACAAGCGGCGACCCGGCCTCTTCCAAAACGGCAGGCGGACAGGCCGGCGCGGATATGCCCCGGGCAAGCCAGCAACACTCAAAGGGGAAGCGTCCTCCCCCGCCCAGCAGGGCTGATGAGGCCCAGGCTCCGCGCTCGGCTGGAGCCTAACCCCGCCCACCGACTGCGCATGCGCAAAGGTGCAGTTCCCGGGCCGCCGGGAGGGTGGCTGGAGAGCGGGGGTGTGGTTCGGGGACCCTCAGCCCCCTTGGGCTTAGGGGCACCCAAACGCCCATGGGGAATCGAGACCCTATCCCCCTCGGGGGAATGGTCAATCTTCCCCCTAGAGGACACCTGCACCCTCCTCTAACACTCACACCCCGAGGGGACGGCCCCTTGCACGAACAGACCCTAGACGGAGGGGCGGGGTCTCTCTCAGGGGAGGGCACCCCCTGTAAGCCTCGGACAAGGGTCGACCGCGGCCTCTTCCAACACTGCAGGCGGAAAGGCCGGCGCAGAAAGCCCCGGGCAGGCCAGGACCACTCAAAGTGGAAGCGGCCTCACCTGGCCCAGCAGGGCTGATGAGGCCCAGGCTCCGCCCCCGGCCCCAGCCTGACCCCGCCCTCCCGTCTGCGCATGCGCAAGGGTGCAGTTCTCAAGGCCGCCGGCAGGGGGCGCGGGTGAGCGGGGGGGTGGTGGTTCGGGGACCCTCAGCCCCCTTGGGGGTAGGGCAACTCTACCCCCATGGGGAATCGGGACCCTCTTCCCCCTCGGGGGAATGGCAAATCTTCCTGCCGGGGCACACCTGCACCCTGCTCCTGCACTCACAGCCCCAGAGCCCGGCCCTGCGCCCGAACACGCCCTAGTAGGAGGGGCGGGGTCACTGTCAGGGGAGGGCAGCCCCTGTAAGCCACGGACAAGCGGCGACCCGGCCTCTTCCAAAACGGCAGGCGGACAGGCCGGCGCGGATATGCCCCGGGCAAGCCAGCAACACTCAAAGGGGAAGCGTCCTCCCCCGCCCAGCAGGGCTGATGAGGCCCAGGCTCCGCGCTCGGCTGGAGCCTAACCCCGCCCACCGACTGCGCATGCGCAAAGGTGCAGTTCCCGGGCCGCCGGGAGGGTGGCTGGAGAGCGGGGGTGTGGTTCGGGGACCCTCAGCCCCCTTGGGCTTAGGGGCACCCAAACGCCCATGGGGAATCGAGACCCTATCCCCCTCGGGGGAATGGTCAATCTTCCCCCTAGAGGACACCTGCACCCTCCTCTAACACTCACACCCCGAGGGGACGGCCCCTCGCACGAACAGGCCCTAGACGGAGGGGCGGGGTCTCTCTCAGGGGAGGGCACCCCCTGTAAGCCTCGGACAAGGGGCGACCGCGGCCTCTTCCAACACTGCAGGCGGAAAGGCCGGCGCAGAAAGCCCCGGGCAGGCCAGGACCACTCAAAGTGGAAGCGGCCTCACCTGGCCCAGCAGGGCTGATGAGGCCCAGGCTCCGCCCCCGGCCCCAGCCTGACCCCGCCCTCCCGTCTGCGCATGCGCAAGGGTGCAGTTCTCAAGGCCGCCGGCAGGGGGCGCGGGTGAGCGGGGGGGTGGTGGTTCGGGGACACTCAGCCCCCTTGGGGTTAGGGCAACTCTACCACCATGGGGAATCGGGACCCTCTTCCCCCTCGGGGGAATGGCAAATCTTCCTGCCGGGGCACACCTGCACCCTGCTCCTGCACTCACAGCCCCAGCGCCCGGCCCTGCGCCCGAACACGCCCTAGTAGGAGGGGCGGGGTCACTGTCAGGGGAGGGCAGCCCCTGTAAACCTCGGACAAGCGGCGACCCGGCCTCTTCCAAAACGGCAGGCGGACAGGCCGGCGCGGATATGCCCCGGGCAAGCCAGCAACACTCAAAGGGGAAGCGTCCTCCCCCGCCCAGCAGGGCTGATGAGGCCCAGGCTCCGCGCTCGGCTGGAGCCTAACCCCGCCCACCGACTGCGCATGCGCAAAGGTGCAGTTCCCGGGCCGCCGGGAGGGTGGCTGGAGAGCGGGGGTGTGGTTCGGGGACCCTCAGCCCCTTTGGGCTTAGGGGCACCCAAACGCCCATGGGGAATCGAGACCCTATCCCCCTCGGGGGAATGGTCAATCTTCCCCCTAGAGGACACCTGCACCCTCCTCTAACACTCACACGCCGAGGGGACGGCCCCTCGCACGAACAGGCCCTAGACGGAGGGGCGGGGTCTCTCTCAGGGGAGGGCACCCCCTGTAAGCCTCAGACAAGGGGCTACCGTGGCCTCTTCCAACACTGCAGGCGGAAAGGCCGGCGCAGAAAGCCCCGGGCAGGCCAGGACCACTCAAAGTGGAAGCGGCCTCACCTGGCCCAGCAGGGCTGATGAGGCCCAGGCTCCGCCCCCGGCCCCAGCCTGACCCCGCCCTTCCGTCTGCGCATGCGCAAGGGTGCAGTTCTCAAGGCCGCCGGCAGGGGGCGCGGGTGAGCGGGGGGGTGGTGGTTCGGGGAACCTCAGAACCCTTGGGGGTAGGGCAACTCTACCACCATGGGGAATCGGGACCCTCTTCCCCCTCGGGGGAATGGCAAATCTTCCTGCCGGGGCACACCTGCACCCTGCTCCTGCACTCACAGCCCCAGAGCCCGGCCGTGCGCCCGAACACGCCCTAGTAGGAGGGGCGGGGTCACTGTCAGGGGAGGGCAGCCCCTGTAAGCCACGGACAAGCGGCGACCCGGCCTCTTCCAAAACGGCAGGCGGACAGGCCGGCGCGGATATGCCCCGGGCAAGCCAGCAACACTCAAAGGGGAAGCGTCCTCCCCCGCCCAGCAGGGCTGATGAGGCCCAGGCTCCGCGCTCGGCTGGAGCCTAACCCCGCCCACCGACTGCGCATGCGCAAAGGTGCAGTTCCCGGGCCGCCGGGAGGGTGGCTGGAGAGCGGGGTGTGGTTCGGGGACCCTCAGCCCCCTTGGGCGTAGGGGCACCCAAACGCCCATGGGGAATCGAGACCCTATCCCCCTCGGGGGAATGGTCAAACTTCCCCCTAGAGGACACCTGCACCCTCCTCTAACACTCACACCCCGAGTGGACGGCCCCTCGCAAGAACAGGCCTTAGACGGAGGGGCGGGGTCTCTCTCAGGGGAGGGCACCCCCTGTAAGCCTCGGACAAGGGGCGACCGCGGCCTCTTCCAACACTGCAGGTGGAAAGGCCGGCGCAGAAAGCCCCGGGCAGGCCAGGACCACTCAAATTGGAAGCGGCCTCACCTGGCCCAGCAAGGCTGATGAGGCCCAGGCTCCGCCCCCGGCCCCAGCCTGACCCCGCCCTCCCGTCTGCGCATGCGCAAGGGTGCAGTTCTCAAGGCCGCCGGCAGGGGGCGCGGGTGAGCGGGGGGGTGGTGGTTCGGGGACCCTCAGCCCCCTTGGGGGTAGGGCAACTCTACCCCCATGGGGAATCGGGACCCTCTTCCCCCTCGGGGGAATGGCAAATCTTCCTGCCGGGGCACACCTGCACCCTGCTCCTGCACTCACAGCCCCAGAGCCCGGCCCTGCGCCCGAACACGCCCTAGTAGGAGGGGCGGGGTCACTGTCAGGGGAGGGCAGCCCCTGTAAGCCACGGACAAGCGGCGACCCGGCCTCTTCCAAAACGGCAGGCGGACAGGCCGGCGCGGATATGCCCCGGGCAAGCCAGCAACACTCAAAGGGGAAGCGTCCTCCCCCGCCCAGCAGGGCTGATGAGGCCCAGGCTCCGCGCTCGGCTGGAGCCTAAACCCGCCCACCGACTGCGCATGCGCAAAGGTGCAGTTCCCGGGCCGCCGGGAGGGTGGCTGGAGAGCGGGGGTGTGGTTCGGGGACCCTCAGCCCCCTTGGGCTTAGGGGCACCCAAACGCCCATGGGGAATCGAGACCCTATCCCCCTCGGGGGAATGGTCAATCTTCCCCCTAGAGGACACCTGCACCTTCCTCTAACACTCACACCCCGAGGGGACGGCCCCTCGCACGAACAGGCCCTAGACGGAGGGGCGGGGTCTCTCTCAGGGGAGGGCACCCCCTGTAAGCCTCGGACAAGGGGCGACCGCGGCCTCTTCCAACACTGCAGGCGGAAAGGCCGGCGCAGAAAGCCCCGGGCAGGCCAGGACCACTCAAAGTGGAAGCGGCCTCACCTGGCCCAGCAGGGCTGATGAGGCCCAGGCTCCGCCCCCGGCCCCAGCCTGACCCCGCCCTCCCGTCTGCGCATGCGCAAGGGTGCAGTTCTCAAGGCCGCCGGCAGGGGGCGCGGGTGAGCGGGGGGGGGTGGTTCGGGGACACTCAGCCCCCTTGGGGGTAGGGCAACTCTACCACCATGGGGAATCGGGACCCTCTTCCCCCTCGGGGGAATGGCAAATCTTCCTGCCGGGGCACACCTGCACCCTGCTCCTGCACTCACAGCCCCAGCGCCCGGCCCTGCGCCCGTACACGCCCTAGTAGGAGGGGCGGGGTCACTGTCAGGGGAGGGCAGCCCCTGTAAGCCTCGGACAAGCGGCGACCCGGCCTCTTCCAAAACGGCAGGCGGACAGGCCGGCTCGGATATGCCCCGGGCAAGCCAGCAACACTCAAAGGGGAAGCGTCCTCCCCCGCCCAGCAGGGCTGATGAGGCCCAGGCTCCGCGCTCGGCTGGAGCCTAACCCCGCCCACCGACTGCGCATGCGCAAAGGTGCAGTTCCCGGGCCGCCGGGAGGGTGGCTGGAGAGCGGGGGTGTGGTTCGGGGACCCTCAGCCCATTTGGGCTTAGGGGCACCCAAACGCCCATGGGGAATCGAGACCCTATCCCCCTCGGGGGAATGGTCAATCTTCCCCCTAGAGGACACCTGCACCCTCCTCTAACACTCACACGCCGAGGGGACGGCCCCTCGCACGAACAGGCCCTAGACGGAGGGGCGGGGTCTCTCTCAGGGGAGGGCACCCCCTGTAAGCCTCAGACAAGGGGCGACCGCGGCCTCTTCCAACACTGCAGGCGGAAAGGCCGGCGCAGAAAGCCCCGGGCAGTACAGGACCACTCAAAGTGGAAGCGGCCTCACCTGGCCCAGCAGGGCTGATGAGGCCCAGGCTCCGCCCCCGGCCCCAGCCTGACCCCGCCCTTCCGTCTGCGCATGCGCAAGGGTGCAGTTCTCAAGGCCGCCGGCAGGGGGCGCGGGTGAGCGGGGGGGTGGTGGTTCGGGGAACCTCAGCACCCTTGGGGGTAGGGCAACTCTACACCCATGGGGAATCGGGACCCTCTTCCCCCTCGGGGGAATGGCAAATCTTCCTGCCGGTGCACACCTGCACCCTGCTCCTGCACTCACAGCCCCAGAGCCCGGCCGTGCGCCCGAACACGCCCTAGTAGGAGGGGCGGGGTCACTGTCAGGGGAGGGCAGCCCCGGTAAGCCACGGACAAGCGGCGACCCGGCCTCTTCCAAAACGGCAGGCGGACAGGCCGGCGCGGATATGCCCCGGGTAAGCCAGCAACACTCAAAGGGGAAGCGTCCTCCCCCGCCCAGCAGGGCTGATGAGGCCCAGGCTCCGCGCTCGGCTGGAGCCTAACCCCGCCCACCGACTGCGCATGCTAAAGGTGCAGTTCCCGGGCCGCCAGGAGGGTGGCTGGAGAGCGGGGGTGTGGTTCGGGGACCCTCAGCCCCCTTGGGGGTAGGGCAACTCTACCCCCATGGGGAATCGGGACCCTCTTCCCCCTCGGGGGAATGGCAAATCTTCCTGCCGGGGCACACCTGCACCCTGCTCCTGCACTCACAGCCCCAGAGCCCGGCCCTGCGCCCGAACACGCCCTAGTAGGAGGGGCGGGGTCACTGTCAGGGGAGGGCAGCCCCTGGAAGCCACGGACAAGCGGCGACCCGGCCTCTTCCAAAACGGCAGGCGGACAGGCCGGCGCGGATATGCCCCGGGCAAGCCAGCAACACTCAAAGGGGAAGCGTCCTCCCCCGCCCAGCAGGGCTGATGAGGCCCAGGCTCCGCGCTCGGCTGGAGCCTAACCCCGCCCACCGACTGCGCATGCGCAAAGGTGCAGTTCCCGGGCCGCCGGGAGGGTGGCTGGAGAGCGGGGTGTGGTTCGGGGACCCTCAGCCCCCTTGGGCTTAGGGGCACCCAAACGCCCATGGGGAATCGAGACCCTATCCCCCTCGGGGGAATGGTCAATCTTCCCCCTAGAGGACACCTGCACCCTCCTCTAACACTCACACCCCGAGGGGACGGCCCCTCGCACGAACAGGCCCTAGATGGAGGGGCGGGGTCTCTCTCAGGGGAGGGCACCCCCTGTAAGCCTCGGACAAGGGGCGACCGCGGCCTCTTCCAACACTGCAGGCGGAAAGGCCGGCGCAGAAAGCCCCGGGCAGGCCAGGACCACTCAAAGTGGAAGCGGCCTCACCTGGCCCAGCAGGGCTGATGAGGCCCAGGCTCCGCCCCCGGCCCCAGCCTGACCCCGCCCTCCCGTCTGCGCATGCGCAAGGGTGCAGTTCTCAAGGCCGCCGGCAGGGGGCGCTTGTGAGCGGGGGGGTGGTGGTTCGGGGACCCTCAGCCCCCTTGGGGGTAGGGCAACTCTACCCCCATGGGGAATCGGGACCCTCTTCCCCCTCGGGGGAATGGCAAATCTTCCTGCCGGGGCACACCTGCACCCTGCTCCTGCACTCACAGCCCCAGAGCCCGGCCGTGCGCCCGAACACGCCCTAGTAGGAGGGGCGGGGTCACTGTCAGGGGAGGGCACCCCCTGTAAGCCTCGGACAAGGGGCGACCGCGGCCTCTTCCAACACTGCAGGCGGAAAGGCCGGCGCAGAAAGCCCCGGGCAGGCCAGGACCACTCAAAGTGGAAGCGGCCTCACCTGGCCCAGCAGGGCTGATGAGGCCCAGGCTCCGCCCCCGGCCCCAGCCTGACCCCGCCCTCCCGTCTGCGCATGCGCAAGGGTGCAGTTCTCAAGGCCGCCGGCAGGGGGCGCGGGTGAGCGGGGGGGTGGTGGTTCGGGGACCCTCAGCCCCCTTGGGGGTAGGGCAACTCTACCCCCATGGGGAATCGGGACCCACTTCCCCCTCGAGGGAATGGCAAATCTTCCTGCCGGGGCACACCTGCACCCTGCTCCTGCACTCACAGCCCCAGAGCCCGGCCCTGCGCCCGAACACGCCCTAGTAGGAGGGGCGGGGTCACTGTCAGGGGAGGGCAGCCCCTGTAAGCCACGGACAAGCGGCGACCCGGCCTCTTCCAAAACGGCAGGCGGACAGGCCGGCGCGGATATGCCCCGGGAAAGCCAGCAACACTCAAAGGGGAAGCGTCCTCCCCCGCCCAGCAGGGCTGATGAGGCCCAGGCTCCGCTCTCGGCTGGAGCCTAACCCCGCCCACCGACTGCGCATGCGCAAAGGTGCAGTTCCCGGGCCGCCGGGAGGGTGGCTGGAGAGCGGGGGTGTGGTTCGGGGACCCTCAGCCCCCTTGGGCTTAGGGGCACCCAAACGCCCATGGGGAATCGAGACCCTATCCCCCTCGGGGGAATGGTCAATCTTCCCCCTAGAGGACACCTGCACCCTCCTCTAACACTCACACCCCGAGGGGACGGCCCCTCGCACGAACAGGCCCTAGACGGAGGGGCGGGGTCTCTCTCAGGGGAGGGCACCCCCTGTAAGCCTCGGACAAGGGGCGACCGCGGCCTCTTCCAACACTGCAGGCGGAAAGGCCGGCGCAGAAAGCCCCGGGCAGGCCAGGACCACTCAAAGTGGAAGCGGCCTCACCTGGCCCAGCAGGGCTGATGAGGCCCAGGCTCCGCCCCCGGCCCCAGCCTGACCCCGCCCTCCCGTCTGCGCATGCGCAAGGGTGCAGTTCTCAAGGCCGCCGGCAGGGGGCGCGGGTGAGCGGGGGGGTGGTGGTTCGGGGACACTCAGCCCCCTTGGGGGTAGGGCAACTCTACCACCATGGGGAATCGGGACCCTCTTCCCCCTCGGGGGAATGGCAAATCTTCCTGCCGGGGCACACCTGCACCCTGCTCCTGCACTCACAGCCCCAGCGCCCGGCCCTGCGCCCGAACACGCCCTAGTAGGAGGGGCGGGGTCACTGTCAGGGGAGGGCAGCCCCTGTAAGCCTCGGACAAGCGGCGACCCGGCCTCTTCTAAAACGGCAGGCGGACAGGCCGGCGCGGATATGCCCCGGGCAAGCCAGCAACACTCAAAGGGGAAGCGTCCTCCCCCGCCCAGCAGGGCTGATGAGGCCCAGGCTCCGCGCTCGGCTGGAGCCTAACCCCGCCCACCGACTGCGCATGCGCAAAGGTGCAGTTCCCGGGCCGGCGGGAGGGTGGCTGGAGAGCGGGGGTGTGGTTCGGGGACCCTCAGCCCCTTTGGGCTTAGGGGCACCCAAACGCCCATGGGGAATCGAGACCCTATCCCCCTCGGGGGAATGGTCAATCTTCCCCCTAGAGGACACCTGCACCCTCCTCTAACACTCACACGCCGAGGGGACGGCCCCTCGCACGAACAGGCCCTAGACGGAGGGGCGGGGTCTCTCTCAGGGGAGGGCACCCCCTGTAAGCCTCAGACAAGGGGCGACCGCGGCCTCTTCCAACACTGCAGGCGGAAAGGCCGGCGCAGAAAGCCCCGGGCAGTACAGGACCACTCAAAGTGGAAGCGGCCTCACCTGGCCCAGCAGGGCTGATGAGGCCCAGGCTCCGCCCCCGGCCCCAGCCTGACCCCGCCCTTCCGTCTGCGCATGCGCAAGGGTGCAGTTCTCAAGGCCGCCGGCAGGGGGCGCGGGTGAGCGGGGGGGTGGTGGTTCGGGGAACCTCAGCACCCTTGGGGGTAGGGCAACTCTACACCCATGGGGAATCGGGACCCTCTTCCCCCTCGGGGGAATGGCAAATCTTCCTGCCGGTGCACACCTGCACGCTGCTCCTGCACTCACAGCCCCAGAGCCCGGCCGTGCGCCCGAACACGCCCTAGTAGGAGGGGCGGGGTCACTGTCAGGGGAGGGCAGCCCCTGTAAGCCACGGACAAGCGGCGACCCGGCCTCTTCCAAAACGGCAGGCGGACAGGCCGGCGCGGATATGCCCCGGGCAAGCCAGCAACACTCAAAGGGGAAGCGTCCTCCCCCGCCCAGCAGGGCTGATGAGGCCCAGGCTCCGCGCTCGGCTGGAGCCTAACCCCGCCCACCGACTGCGCATGCTAAAGGTGCAGTTCCCGGGCCGCCGGGAGGGTGGCTGGAGAGCGGGGGTGTGGTTCGGGGACCCTCAGCCCCCTTGGGCTTAGGGGCACCCAAACGCCCATGGGGAATCGAGACCCTATCCCCCTCGGGGGAATGGTCAATCTTCCCCCTAGAGGACACCTGCACCCTCCTCTAACACTCACACCCCGAGGGGACGGCCCCTCGCACGAACAGGCCCTAGATGGAGGGGCGGGGTCTCTCTCAGGGGAGGGCACCCCCTGTAAGCCTCGGACAAGGGGCGACCGCGGCCTCTTCCAACACTGCAGGCGGAAAGGCCGGCGCAGAAAGCCCCGGGCAGGCCAGGACCACTCAAAGTGGAAGCGGCCTCACCTGGCCCAGCAGGGCTGATGAGGCCCAGGCTCCGCCCCCGGCCCCAGCCTGACCCCGCCCTCCCGTCTGCGCATGCGCAAGGGTGCAGTTCTCAAGGCCGCCGGCAGGGGGCGCGGGTGAGCGGGGGGGTGGTGGTTCGGGGACCCTCAGCCCCCTTGGGGGTAGGGCAACTCTACCCCCATGGGGAATCGGGACTCTCTTCCCCCTCGGGGGAATGGCAAATCTTCCTGCCGGGGCACACCTGCACCCTGCTCCTGCACTCACAGCCCCAGAGCCCGGCCCTGCGCCCGAACACGCCCTAGTAGGAGGGGCGGGGTCACTGTCAGGGGCGGGCAGCCCCTGGAAGCCATGGACAAGCGGCGACCCGGCCTCTTCCAAAACGGCAGGCGGACAGGCCGGCGCGGATAGCCCCGGGCAAGCCAGCAACACTCAAAGGGGAAGCGTCCTCCCCCTCCCAGCAGGGCTGATGAGGCCCAGGCTCCGCGCTCGGCTGGAGCCTAACCCCGCCCACCGATTGCGCATGCGGAAAGGTGCAGTTCCCGGGCCGCCGGGAGGGTGGCTGGAGAGCATGGTTGTGGTTCGGGGACCCTCAGCCCCCTTGGTCTTAGGGGCACCCAAACGCCCATGGGGAATCGAGACCCTATCCCCCTCGGGGGAATGGTCAATCTTCCCCCTAGAGGACACCTGCACCCTCCTCTAACACTCACACCCCGAGGGGACGGCCCCTCGCACGAACAGGCCCTAGACGGAGGGGCGGGGTCTCTCTCAGGGGAGGGCACCCCCTGTAAGCCTCGGACAAGGGGCGACCGCGGCCTCTTCCAACACTGCAGGCGGAAAGGCCGGCGCAGAAAGCCCCGGGCAGGCCAGGACCACTCAAAGTGGAAGCGGCCTCACCTGGCCCAGCAGGGCTGATGAGGCCCAGGCTCCGCCCCCGGCCCCAGCCTGACCCCGCCCTCCCGTCTGCGCATGCGCAAGGGTGCAGTTCTCAAGGCCGCCGGCAGGGGGCGCGGGTGAGCGGGGGTTGGTGGTTCGGGGACCCTCAGCCCCCTTGGGGGTAGGGCAACTCTATCCCCATGGGGAATCGGGACCCTCTTCCCCCTCGGGGGAATGGCAAATCTTCCTGCCGGGGCACATCTGCACCCTGCTCCTGCACTCACAGCCCCAGAGCCCGGCCCTGCGCCCGAACACGCCCTAGTAGGAGGGGCGGGGTCACTGTCAGGGGAGGGCAGCCCCTGTAAGCCTCGGACAAGCGGCGACCCGGCCTCTTCCAAAACGGCAGGCGGACAGGCCGGCGCGGATATGCCCCGGGCAAGCCAGCAACACTCAAAGGGGAAGCGTCCTCCCCCGCCCAGCAGGGCTGATGAGGCCCAGGCTCCGCGCTCGGCTGGAGCCTAACCCCGCCCACCGACTGCGCATGCGCAAAGGTGCAGTTCCCGGGCCGCCGGGAGGGTGGCTGGAGAGCGGGGTGTGGTTCGGGGACCATCAGCCCCCTTGGGCTTAGGGGCACCCAAACGCCCATGGGGAATCGAGACCATATCCCCCTCGGGGGAATGGTCAAACTTCCCCCTAGAGGACACCTGCACCCTCCTCTAACACTCACACCCCGAGGGGACGGCCCCTCGCACGAACAGGCCCTAGACGGAGGGGCGGGGTCTCTCTCAGGGGAGGGCACCCCCTGTAAGCCTCGGACAAGGGGTGACCGCGGCCTCTTCCAACACTGCAGGCGGAAAGGCCGGCGCAGAAAACCCCGGGCAGGCCAGGACCACTCAAATTGGAAGCGGTCTCACCTGGCCCAGCAAGGCTGATGAGGCCCAGGCTCCGCCCCCGGCCCCAGCCTGACCCCGCCCTCCCGTCTGCGCATGCGCAAGGGTGCAGTTGTCAAGGCCGCGGGCAGGGGGCGCGGGTGAGCGGGGGGGTGGTGGTTCGGGGACCCTCAGCCCCCTTGGGGGTAGGGCAACTCTACCCCCATGGGGAATCGGGACCCTCTTCCCCCTCGGGGGAATGGCAAATCTTCCTGCCGGGGCACACCCGCACCCTGCTCCTGCACTCACAGCCCCAGAGCCCGGCCGTGCGCCCGAACACGCCCTAGTAGGAGGGGCGGGGTCACTGTCAGGGGAGGGCAGCCCCTGTAAGCCACGGACAAGCGGCGACCCGGCCTCTTCCAAAACGGCAGGCGGACAGGCCGGCGCGGATATGCCCCGGGCAAGCCAGCAACACTCAAAGGGGAAGCGTCCTCCCCCGCCCAGCAGGGCTGATGAGGCCCAGGCTCCAGGCTCGGCTGGAGCCTAACCCCGCCCACCGACTGCGCATGCGCAAAGGTGCAGTTCCCGGGCCGCCGGGAGGGTGGCTGGAGAGCGGGGGTGTGGTTCGGGGACCCTCAGCCCCTTTGGGCTTAGGGGCACCCAAACGCCCATGGGGAATCGAGACCCTATCACCCTCGGGGGAATGGTCAATCTTCCCCCTAGAGGACACCTGCACCCTCCTCTAACACTCACACCCCGAGGGGACGGCCCCTCGCACGAACAGGCCCTAGACGGAGGGGCGGGGTCTCTCTCAGGGGAGGGCACCCCCTGTAATCCTCAGACAAGGGGCGACCGCGGCCTCTTCCAACACTGCAGGCGGAAAGGCCGGCGCAGAAAGCCCCGGGCAGGCCAGGACCACTCAAAGTGGAAGCGGCCTCACCTGGCCCAGCAGGGCTGATGAGGCCCAGTCTCCGCCCCCGGCCCCAGCCTGACCCCGCCCTCCCGTCATCGCATGCGCAAGGGTGCAGTTCTCAAGGCCGCCGGCAGGGGGCGCGGGTGAGCGGGGGGGTGGTGGTTCGGGGACCCTCAGCCCCCTTGGGGGTAGGGCAACTCTACCCCCATGGGGAATCGGGACCCTCTTCCCCCTCGGGGGAATGGCAAATCTTCCTGCCGGGGCACACCTGCACCCTGCTCCTGCACTCACAGCCCCAGAGCCCGGCCCTGCGCCCGAACACGCCCTAGTAGGAGGGGCGGGGTCACTGTCAGGGGAGGGCAGCCCCTGTAAGCCACGGACAAGCGGCGACCCGGCCTCTTCCAAAACGGCAGGCGGACAGGCCGGCGCGGATATGCCCCGGGCAAGCCAGCAACACTCAAAGGGGAAGCGTCCTCCCCCGCCCAGCAGGGCTGATGAGGTCCAGGCTCCGCGCTCGGCTGGAGCCTAACACCGCCCACCGACCGCGCATGCGCAAAGGTGCAGTTCCCGGGCCGCCGGGAGCGTGGCTGGAGAGCGGGGGTGTGGTTCGGGGACCCTCAGCCCCCTTGGGCTTAGGGGCACCCAAACGCCCATGGGGAATCGAGACCCTATCCCCCTCGGGGGAATGGTCAATCTTCCCCCTAGAGGACACCTGCACCCTCCTCTAACACTCACACCCCGAGGGGACGGCCCCTCGCACGAACAGGCTCTAGACGGCTGGGCGGGGTCTCTCTCAGGGGAGGGCACCCCCTGTAAGCCTCGGACAAGGGGCGACCGCGGCCTCTTCCAGCACTGCAGGCGGAAAGGCCGGCGCAGAAAGCCCCGGGCAGGCCAGGACCACTCAAAGTGGAAGCGGCCTCACCAGGCCCAGCAGGGCTGATGAGGCCCAGGCTCCGCCCCCGGCCCCAGCCTGACCCCGCCCTCCCGTCTGCGCATGCGCAAGGGTGCAGTTCTCAAGGCCGCCGGCAGGGGGCGCGGGTGAGCGGGGTGGTGGTGGTTCGGGGACCCTCAGCCCCCTTGGGGGTAGGGCAACTCTACCCCCATGGGGAATCGGGACCCTCTTCCCCCTCGGGGGAATGGCAAATCTTCCTGCCGGGACACACCTGCACCCTGCTCCTGCACTCACAGCCCCAGAGCCCGGCCCTGCGCCCGAACACGCCCTAGTAGGAGGGGCGGGGTCACTGTCAGGGGAGGGCAGCCCCTGTAAGCCTCGGACAAGCGGCGACCCGGCCTCTTCCAAAACGGCAGGCGGACAGGCCGGCGCGGATATGCCCCGGGCAAGCCAGCAACACTCAAAGGGGAAGCGTCCTCCCCCGCCCAGCAGGGCTGATGAGGCCCAGGCTCCGCGCTCGGCTGGAGCCTAACCCCGCCCACCGACAGCGCATGCGCAAAGGTGCAGTTCCCGGGCCGCCGGGAGGGTGGCTGGAGAGCGGGGTGTGGTTCGGGGACCCTCAGCCCCCTTGGGCTTAGGGGCACCCAAACGCCCATGGGGAATCGAGACCCTATCCCCCTCGGGGGAATGGTCAAACTTCCCCCTAGAGGACACCTGCACCCTCCTCTAACACTCACACCCCGAGGGGACGGCCCCTCGCACGAACAGGCCCTAGACGGAGGGGCGGGGTCTCTCTCAGGGGAGGGCACCCCCTGTAAGCCTCGGACAAGGGGCGACCGCGGCCTCTTCCAACACTGCAGGCGGAAAGGCCGGCGCAGAAAGCCCCGGGCAGGCCAGTACCACTCAAAGTGGAAGCGGCCTCACCTGGCCCAGCAGGGCTGATGAGGCCCAGGCTCCGCCCCCGGCCCCAGCCTGACCCCGCCCTCCCGTCTGCGCATGCGCAAGGGTGCAGTTCTCAAGGCCGCCGGCAGGGGGCGCGGGTGAGCGGGGGGGTGGTGGTTCGGGGACCCTCAGCCCCCTTGGGGGTAGGGCAACTCTACCCCCATGGGGAATCGGGACCCTCTTCCCCCTCGGGGGAATGGCAAATCTTCCTGCCGGGGCACACCTGCACCCTGCTCCTGCACTCACAGCCCCAGAGCCCGGCCGTGCGCCCGAACACGCCCTAGTAGGAGGGGCGGGGTCACTGTCAGGGGCGGACAGCCCCTGGAAGCCACGGACAAGCGGCGACCCGGCCTCTTCCAAAACGGCAGGCGGACAGGCCGGCGCGGATATGCCCCGGGCAAGCCAGCAACACTCAAAGGGGAAGCGTCTTCCCCCGCCCAGCAGGGCTGATGAGGCCCAGGCTCCGCGCTCGGCTGGAGCCTAACCCCGCCCACCGACTGCGCATGCGCAAAGGTGCAGTTCCCGGGCCGCCGGGAGGGTGGCTGGAGAGCGGGGGTGTGGTTCGGGGACCCTCAGCCCCCTTGGGCTTAGGGGCACCCAAACGCCCATGGGGAATCGAGACCCTATCCCCCTCGGGGGAATGGTCAATCTTCCCCCTAGAGGACACCTGCACCCTCCTCTAACACTCACACCCCGAGGGGACGGCCCCTCGCACGAACAGGCCCTAGACGGAGGGGCGGGGTCTCTCTCAGGGGAGGGCACCCCCTGTAAGCCTCGGACAAGGGGCGACCGCGGCCTCTTCCAGCACTGCAGGCGGAAAGGCCGGCGCCCAAAGCCCCGGGCAGGCCAGGACCACTCAAAGTGGAAGCGGCCTCACCTGGCCCAGCAGGGCTGATGAGGCCCAGGCTCCGCCCCCGGGCCCAGCCTGACCCCGCCCTCCCGTCTGCGCATGCGCAAGGGTGCAGTTCTCAAGGCCGCCGGCAGGGGGCGCGGGTGAGCGGGGGGGTGGTGGTTCGGGGACCCTCAGCCCCCTTGGGGGTAGGGCAACTCTACCCCCATGGGGAATCGGGACCCTCTTCCCCCTCGGGGGAATGGCAAATCTTCCTGCCGGGGCACACCTGCACCCTGCTCCTGCACTCACAGCCCCAGAGCCCGGCGGTGCGCCCGAACACGCCCTAGTAGGAGGGGCGGGGTCACTGTCAGGGGAGGGCAGCCCCTGTAAGCCACGGACAAGCGGCGACCCGGCCTCTTCCAAAACGGCAGGCGGACAGGCCGGCGCGGATATGCCCCGGGCAAGCCAGCAACACTCAAAGGGGAAGCGTCCTCCCCTGCCCAGCAGGGCTGATGAGGCCCAGGCTCCGCGCTCGGCTGGAGCCTAACCCCGCCCACCGACTGCGCATGCGCAAAGGTGCAGTTCCCGGGCCGCCGGGAGGGTGGCTGGAGAGCGGGGGTGTGGTTCGGGGACCCTCAGCCCCCTTGGGCTTAGGGGCACCCAAACGCCCATGGGGATTCGAGACCCTATCCCCCTCGGGGGAATGGTCAATCTTCCCCCTAGAGGACACCTGCACCCTCCTCTAACACTCACACCCCGAGGGGACGGCCCCTCGCACGAACAGGCCTTAGACGGAGGGGCGGGGTCTCTCTCAGGGGAGGGCACCCCCTGTAAGCCTCGGACAAGGGGCGACCGCGGCCTCTTCCAGCAGTGCAGGCGGAAAGGCCGGCGCAGAAAGCCCCGGGCAGGCCAGGACCACTCAAAGTGGAAGCGGCCTCACCTGGCCCAGCAGGGCTGATGAGGCCCAGGCTCCGCCCCCGGGCCCAGCCTGACCCCGCCCTCCCGTCTGCGCATGCGCAAGGGTGCAGTTCTCAAGGCCGCCGGCAGGGGGCGCGGGTGAGCGGGGGGGTGGTGGTTCGGGGACCCTCAACCCCCTTGGGGGTAGGGCAACTCTACCCCCATGGGGAATCGGGACCCTCTTCCCCCTCGGGGGAATGGCAAATCTTCCTGCCGGGGCACACCTGCACCCTGATCCTGCACTCACAGCCCCAGAGCCCGGCCCTGCGCCCGAACACGCCCTAGTAGGAGGGGCGGGGTCACTGTCAGGGGAGGGCAGCCCCTGTAAGCCACGGACAAGCGGCGACCCGGCCTCTTCCAAAACGGCAGGCGGACAGGCCGGCGCGGATATGCCCCGGGCAAGCCGGCAACACTCAAAGGGGAAGCGTCCTCCCCCGCCCAGCAGGGCTGATGAGGCCCAGGCTCCGCGCTCGGCTGGAGCCTAACCCCGCCCACCGACTGCGCATGCGCAAAGGTGCAGTTCCCGGGCCGCCGGGAGCGTGGCTGGAGAGCGGGGGTGTGGTTCGGGGACCCTCAGCCCCCTTGGGCTTAGGGGCACCCAAACGCCCATGGGCAATCGAGACCCTATCCCCCTCGGGGGAATGGTCAATCTTCCCCCTAGAGGACACCTGCACCCTCCTCTAACACTCACACCCCGAGGGGACGGCCCCTCGCACGAACAGGCCCTAGACGGAGGGGCGGGGTCTCTCTCAGGGGAGGGCACCCCCTGTAAGCCTCGGACAAGGGGCGACCGCGGCCTCTTCCAGCACTGCAGGCGGAAAGGCCGGCGCAGAAATCCCCGGGCAGGCCAGGACCACTCAAAGTGGAAGCGGCCTCACCTGGCCCAGCAGGGCTGATGAGGCCCAGGCTCCGCCCCCGGCCCCAGCCTGACCCCGCCCTCCCGTCTGCGCATGCGCAAGGGTGCAGTTCTCAAGGCCGCGGGCAGGGGGCGCGGGTGAGCGGGGGGGTGGTGGTTCGGGGACCCTCAGCCCCCTTGGGGGTAGGGCAACTCTACCCTCATGGGGAATCGGGACCCTCTTCCCCCTCGGGGGAATGGCAAATCTTCCTGCCGGGGCACACCTGCACCCTGCTCCTGCACTCACAGCCCCAGAGCCCGGCCCTGCGCCCGAACACGCCCTAGTAGGAGGGGCGGGGTCACTGTCAGGGGAGGGCAGCCCCTGTAAGCCACGGACAAGCGGCGACCCGGCCTCTTCCAAAACGGCAGGCGGACAGGCCGGCGCGGATATGCCCCGGGCAAGCCGGCAACAGTCAAAGGGGAAGCGTCCTCCCCCGCCCAGCAGGGCTGATGAGGCCCAGGCTCCGCGCTCGGCTGGAGCCTAACCCCGCCCACCGACAGCGCATGCGCAAAGGTGCCGTTCCCGGGCCGCCGGGAGGCTGGCTGGAGAGCGGGGGTGTGGTTCGGGGACCCTCAGCCCCCTTGGGCTTAGGGGCACCCAAACGCCCATGGGGAATCGAGACCCTATCCCCCTCGGGGGAATGGTCAATCTTCCCCCTAGAGGACACCTGCACCCTCCTCTAACACTCACACCCCGAGGGGACGGCCCCTCGCACGAACAGGCCCTAGACGGAGGGGCGGGGTCTCTCTCAGGGGAGGGCACCCCCTGTAAGCCTCGGACAAGGGGCGACCACGGCATCATCCAGCACTGCAGGCGGAAAGGCCGGCGCAGAAAGCCCCGGGCAGGCCAGGACCACTCAAAGTGGAAGCGGCCTCACCTGGCCCAGCAGGGCTGATGAGGCCCAGGCTCCGCCCCCGGGCCCAGCCTGACCCCGCCCTCCCGTCTGCGCATGCGCAAGGGTGCAGTTCTCAAGGCCGCCGGCAGGGGGCGCGGGTGAGCGGGGGGGTGGTGGTTCGGGGACCCTCAACCCCCTTGGGGGTAGGGCAACTCTACCCCCATGGGGAATCGGGACCCCCTTCCCCCTCGGGGGAATGGCAAATCTTCCTGCCGGGGCACACCTGCACCCTGCTCCTGCACTCACAGCCCCAGAGCCCGGCCCTGCGCCCGAACACGCCCTAGTAGGAGGGGCGGGGTCACTGTCAGGGGAGGGCAGCCCCTGTAAGCCACGGACAAGCGGCGACCCGGCCTCTTCCAAAACGGCAGGCGGACAGGCCGGCGCGGATATGCCCCGGGCAAGCCAGCAACACTCAAAGGGGAAGCGTCCTCCCCCGCCCAGCAGGGCTGATGAGGCCCAGGCTCCGCGCTCGGCTGGAGCCTAACCCCGCCCACCGACTGCGCATGCGCAAAGGTGCCGTTCCCGGGCCGCCGGGAGGGTGGCTGGAGAGCGGGGGTGTGGTTCGGGGACCCTCAGCCCCCTTGGGCTTAGGGGCACCCAAACGCCCATGGGGAATCGAGACCCTATCCCCCTCGGGGGAATGGTCAATCTTCACCCTAGAGGACACCTGCACCCTCCTCTAACACTCACACCCCGAGGGGACGGCCCCTCGCACGAACAGGCCCTAGACGGAGGGGCGGGGTCTCTCTCAGGGGAGGGCACCCCCTGTAAGCCTCGGACAAGGGGCGACCGCGGCCTCTTCCAGCACTGCAGGCGGAAAGGCCGGCCCAGAAAGCCCCGGGCAGGACAGGACCACTCAAAGTGGAAGCGGCCTCACCTGGCCCAGCAGGGCTGATGAGGCCCAGGCTCCGCCCCCGGGCCCAGCCTGACCCCGCCCTCCCGTCTGCGCATGCGCAAGGGTGCAGTTCTCAAGGCCGCCGGCAGGGGGCGCGGGTGAGCGGGGTGGTGGTGGTTCGGGGACCCTCAACCCCCTTGGGGGTAGGGCAACTCTACCCCCATGGGGAATCGGGACCCTCTTCCCCCTCGGGGGAATGGCAAATCTTCCTGCCGGGGCACACCTGCACCCTGCTCCTGCACTCACAGCCCCAGAGCCCGGCGGTGCGCCCGAACACGCCCTAGTAGGAGGGGCGGGGTCACTGTCAGGGGAGGGCAGCCCCTGTAAGCCACGGACAAGCGGCGACCCGGCCTCTTCCAAAACGGCAGGCGGACAGGCCGGCGCGGATATGCCCCGGGCAAGCCAGCAACACTCAAAGGGGAAGCGTCCTCCCCTGCCCAGCAGGGCTGATGAGGCCCAGGCTCCGCGCTCGGCTGGAGCCTAACCCCGCCCACCGACTGCGCATGCGCAAAGGTGCAGTTCCCGGGCCGCCGGGAGGGTGGCTGGAGAGCGGGGGTGTGGTTCGGGGACCCTCAGCCCCCTTGGGCTTAGGGGCACCCAAACGCCCATGGGGATTCGAGACCCTATCCCCCTCGGGGGAATGGTCAATCTTCCCCCTAGAGGACACCTGCACCCTCCTCTAACACTCACACCCCGAGGGGACGGCCCCTCGCACGAACAGGCCTTAGACGGAGGGGCGGGGTCTCTCTCAGGGGAGGGCACCCCCTGTAAGCCTCGGACAAGGGGCGACCGCGGCCTCTTCCAGCAGTGCAGGCGGAAAGGCCGGCGCAGAAAGCCCCGGGCAGGCCAGGACCACTCAAAGTGGAAGCGGCCTCACCTGGCCCAGCAGGGCTGATGAGGCCCAGGCTCCGCCCCCGGGCCCAGCCTGACCCCGCCCTCCCGTCTGCGCATGCGCAAGGGTGCAGTTCTCAAGGCCGCCGGCAGGGGGCGCGGGTGAGCGGGGGGGTGGTGGTTCGGGGACCCTCAACCCCCTTGGGGGTAGGGCAACTCTACCCCCATGGGGAATCGGGACCCTCTTCCCCCTCGGGGGAATGGCAAATCTTCCTGCCGGGGCACACCTGCACCCTGATCCTGCACTCACAGCCCCAGAGCCCGGCCCTGCGCCCGAACACGCCCTAGTAGGAGGGGCGGGGTCACTGTCAGGGGAGGGCAGCCCCTGTAAGCCACGGACAAGCGGCGACCCGGCCTCTTCCAAAACGGCAGGCGGACAGGCCGGCGCGGATATGCCCCGGGCAAGCCGGCAACACTCAAAGGGGAAGCGTCCTCCCCCGCCCAGCAGGGCTGATGAGGCCCAGGCTCCGCGCTCGGCTGGAGCCTAACCCCGCCCACCGACTGCGCATGCGCAAAGGTGCAGTTCCCGGGCCGCCGGGAGCGTGGCTGGAGAGCGGGGGTGTGGTTCGGGGACCCTCAGCCCCCTTGGGCTTAGGGGCACCCAAACGCCCATGGGCAATCGAGACCCTATCCCCCTCGGGGGAATGGTCAATCTTCCCCCTAGAGGACACCTGCACCCTCCTCTAACACTCACACCCCGAGGGGACGGCCCCTCGCACGAACAGGCCCTAGACGGAGGGGCGGGGTCTCTCTCAGGGGAGGGCACCCCCTGTAAGCCTCGGACAAGGGGCGACCGCGGCCTCTTCCAGCACTGCAGGCGGAAAGGCCGGCGCAGAAATCCCCGGGCAGGCCAGGACCACTCAAAGTGGAAGCGGCCTCACCTGGCCCAGCAGGGCTGATGAGGCCCAGGCTCCGCCCCCGGCCCCAGCCTGACCCCGCCCTCCCGTCTGCGCATGCGCAAGGGTGCAGTTCTCAAGGCCGCGGGCAGGGGGCGCGGGTGAGCGGGGGGGTGGTGGTTCGGGGACCCTCAGCCCCCTTGGGGGTAGGGCAACTCTACCCTCATGGGGAATCGGGACCCTCTTCCCCCTCGGGGGAATGGCAAATCTTCCTGCCGGGGCACACCTGCACCCTGCTCCTGCACTCACAGCCCCAGAGCCCGGCCCTGCGCCCGAACACGCCCTAGTAGGAGGGGCGGGGTCACTGTCAGGGGAGGGCAGCCCCTGTAAGCCACGGACAAGCGGCGACCCGGCCTCTTCCAAAACGGCAGGCGGACAGGCCGGCGCGGATATGCCCCGGGCAAGCCGGCAACACTCAAAGGGGAAGCGTCCTCCCCCGCCCAGCAGGGCTGATGAGGCCCAGGCTCCGCGCTCGGCTGGAGCCTAACCCCGCCCACCGACAGCGCATGCGCAAAGGTGCCGTTCCCGGGCCGCCGGGAGGCTGGCTGGAGAGCGGGGGTGTGGTTCGGGGACCCTCAGCCCCCTTGGGCTTAGGGGCACCCAAACGCCCATGGGGAATCGAGACCCTATCCCCCTCGGGGGAATGGTCAATCTTCCCCCTAGAGGACACCTGCACCCTCCTCTAACACTCACACCCCGAGGGGACGGCCCCTCGCACGAACAGGCCCTAGACGGAGGGGCGGGGTCTCTCTCAGGGGAGGGCACCCCCTGTAAGCCTCGGACAAGGGGCGACCACGGCATCATCCAGCACTGCAGGCGGAAAGGCCGGCGCAGAAAGCCCCGGGCAGGCCAGGACCACTCAAAGTGGAAGCGGCCTCACCTGGCCCAGCAGGGCTGATGAGGCCCAGGCTCCGCCCCCGGGCCCAGCCTGACCCCGCCCTCCCGTCTGCGCATGCGCAAGGGTGCAGTTCTCAAGGCCGCCGGCAGGGGGCGCGGGTGAGCGGGGGGGTGGTGGTTCGGGGACCCTCAACCCCCTTGGGGGTAGGGCAACTCTACCCCCATGGGGAATCGGGACCCCCTTCCCCCTCGGGGGAATGGCAAATCTTCCTGCCGGGGCACACCTGCACCCTGCTCCTGCACTCACAGCCCCAGAGCCCGGCCCTGCGCCCGAACACGCCCTAGTAGGAGGGGCGGGGTCACTGTCAGGGGAGGGCAGCCCCTGTAAGCCACGGACAAGCGGCGACCCGGCCTCTTCCAAAACGGCAGGCGGACAGGCCGGCGCGGATATGCCCCGGGCAAGCCAGCAACACTCAAAGGGGAAGCGTCCTCCCCCGCCCAGCAGGGCTGATGAGGCCCAGGCTCCGCGCTCGGCTGGAGCCTAACCCCGCCCACCGACTGCGCATGCGCAAAGGTGCCGTTCCCGGGCCGCCGGGAGGGTGGCTGGAGAGCGGGGGTGTGGTTCGGGGACCCTCAGCCCCCTTGGGCTTAGGGGCACCCAAACGCCCATGGGGAATCGAGACCCTATCCCCCTCGGGGGAATGGTCAATCTTCCCCCTAGAGGACACCTGCACCCTCCTCTAACACTCACACCCCGAGGGGACGGCCCCTCGCACGAACAGGCCCTAGACGGAGGGGCGGGGTCTCTCTCAGGGGAGGGCACCCCCTGTAAGCCTCGGACAAGGGGCGACCGCGGCCTCTTCCAGCACTGCAGGCGGAAAGGCCGGCCCAGAAAGCCCCGGGCAGGACAGGACCACTCAAAGTGGAAGCGGCCTCACCTGGCCCAGCAGGGCTGATGAGGCCCAGGCTCCGCCCCCGGGCCCAGCCTGACCCCGCCCTCCCGTCTGCGCATGCGCAAGGGTGCAGTTCTCAAGGCCGCCGGCAGGGGGCGCGGGTGAGCGGGGTGGTGGTGGTTCGGGGACCCTCAACCCCCTTGGGGGTAGGGCAACTCTACCCCCATGGGGAATCGGGACCCTCTTCCCCCTCGGGGGAATGGCAAATCTTCCTGCCGGGGCACACCTGCACCCTGCTCCTGCACTCACAGCCCCAGAGCCCCGCCCTGCGCCCGAACACGCCCTAGTAGGAGGGGCGGGGTCACTGTCAGGGGAGGGCAGCCCCTGTAAGCCACGGACAAGCGGCGACCCGGCCTCTTCCAAAACGGCAGGCGGACAGGCCGGCGCGGATATGCCCCGGGCAAGCCGGCAACACTCAAAGGGGAAGCGTCCTCCCCCGCCCAGCAGGGCTGATGAGGCCCAGGCTCCGCCCTCGGCTGGAGCCTAACCCCGCCCACCGACTGCGCATGCGCAAAGGTGCAGTTCCCGGGCCGCCGGGAGGGTGGCTGGAGAGCGGGGGTGTGGTTCGGGGACCCTCAGCCCCCTTGGGCTTAGGGGCACCCAAACGCCCATGGGGAATCGAGACCCTATCCCCCTCGGGGGAATGGTCAATCTTCCCCCTAGAGGACACCTGCACCCTCCTCTAACACTCACACCCCGAGGGGACGGCCCCTCGCACGAACAGGCCCTAGACGGAGGGGCGGGGTCTCTCTCAGGGGAGGGCACCCCCTGTAAGCCTCGGACAAGGAGCGACCGCGGCCTCTTCCAGCACTGCAGGCGGAAAGGCCGGCGCAGAAATCCCCGGGCAGGCCAGGACCACTCAAAGTGGAAGCGGCCTCACCTGGCCCAGCAGGGCTGATGAGGCCCAGGCTCCGCCCCCGGGCCCAGCCTGACCCCGCCCTCCCGTTTCCGCATGCGCAAGGGTGCAGTTCTCAAGGCCGCCGGCAGGGGGCGCGGGTGAGCGGGATTGTGGTGGTTCGGGGACCCTCAGCCCCTTTGGGGGTAGGGCAACTCTACCCCCATGGGGAATCGGGACCCTCTTCCCCCTCGGGGGAATGGCAAATCTTCCTGCCGGGGCACACCTGCACCCTGCTCCGGCACTCACAGCCCCAGAGCCCGGCCCTGCGCCCGAACACGCCCTAGTAGGAGGGGCGGGGTCACTGTCAGGGGAGGGCAGCCCCTGTAAGCCACGGAAAAGCGGCGACCCGGCCTCTTCCAAAACGGCAGGCGGACAGGCCGGCGCGGATATGCCCCGGGCAAGCCAGCAACACTCAAAGGGGAAGCGTCCTCCCCCGCCCAGCAGGGCTGATGAGGCCCAGGCTCCGCGCTCGGCTGGAGCCTAACCCCGCCCACCGATTGCGCATGCGCAAAGGTGCAGTTCCCGGGCCGCCGGGAGGGTGGCTGGAGAGCGGGGGTGTGGTTCGGGGACCCTCAGCCCCCTTGGGCTTAGGGGCACCCAAACGCCCATGGGGAATCGAGACCCTATCCCCCTCGGGGGAATGGTCAATCTTCCCCCTAGAGGACACCTGCACCCTCCTCTAACACTCACACCCCGAGGGGACGGCCCCTCGCACGAACAGGCCCTAGACGGAGGGGCGGGGTCTCTCTCAGGGGAGGGCACCCCCTGTAAGCCTCGGACAAGGGGCGACCGCGGCCTCTTCCAGCACTGCAGGTGGAAAGGCCGGCGCAGAAAGCCCCGGGCAGGCCAGGACCACTCAAAGTGGAAGCGGCCTCACCTGGCCCAGCAGGGCTGATGAGGCCCAGGCTCCGCCCCCGGCCCCAGCCTGACCCCGCCCTCCCGTCTGCACATGCGCAAGGGTGCAGTTCTCAAGGCCGCCGGCAGGGGGCGCGGGTCAGCGGGGGGTGGTGGTTCGGGGACCTTCAGACCCCTTGGGGGTAGGGCAACTCTACCCCCATGGGGAATCGGGACCCACTTCCCCCTCGGGGGAATGGCAAATCTTCCTGCCGGGGCACACCTGCACCCTGCTCCTGCACTCACAGCCCCAGAGCCCGGCCCTGCGCCCGAACACGCCCTAGTAGGAGGGGCGGGGTCACTGTCAGGGGAGGGCAGCCCCTGTAAGCCACGGACAAGCGGCGACCCGGCCTCTTCCAAAACGGCAGGCGGACAGGCCGGCGCGGATATGCCCCGGGCAAGCCGGCAACACTCAAAGGGGAAGCGTCCTCCCCCGCCCAGCAGGGCTGATGAGGCCCAGGCTCCGCGCTCGGCGGGAGCCTAACCCCGCCCACCAACTGCGCATGCGCAAAGGTGCAGTTCCCGGGCCGCCGGGAGGGTGGCTGGAGAGCGGGGGTGTGGTTCGGGGACCCTCAGCCCCCTTGGGCTTTGGGGCACCCAAACGCCCATGGGGAATCGAGACTCTATCCCCCTCGGGGGAATGGTCAATCTTCCCCCTAGAGGACACCTGCACCCTCCTCTAACACTCACACCCCGAGGGGACGGCCCCTCGCACGAACAGGCCCTAGACGGAGGGGCGGGGTCTCTCTCAGGGGAGGGCACCCCCTGTAAGCCTCGGACAAGGGGCGACCGCGGCCTCTTCCAGGACTGCAGGCGGAAAGGCCGGCGCAGAAAGCCCCGGGCAGGCCAGGACCACTCAAAGTGGAAGCGGCCTCACCTGGCCCAGCAGGGCTGATGAGGCCCAGGCTCCGCCCCCGGGCCCAGCCTGACCCCGCCCTCCCGTCTGCGCATGCGCAAGGGTGCAGTTTTCAAGGCCGACGGCAGGGGGCGCGGGTGAGCGGGGGGGTGGTGGTTCGGGGACCCTCAGCCCCCTTGGGGGTAGGGCAACTCTACCCCCATGGGGAATCGGGACCCTCTTCCCCCTCGGGGGAATGGCAAATCTTCCTGCCGGGGCACACCTGCACCCTGCTCCTGCACTCACAGCCCCAGAGCCCGGCCCTGCGCCCGAACACGCCCTAGTAGGAGGGGCGGGGTCACTGTCAGGGGAGGGCAGCCCCTGTAAGCCACGGACAAGCGGCGACCCGGCCTCTTCCAAAACGGCAGGCGGACAGGCCGGCGCGGATATGCCCCGGGCAAGCCGGCAACACTCAAAGGGGAAGCGTCCTCCCCCGCCCAGCAGGGCTGATGAGGCCCAGGCTCCGCCCTCGGCTGGAGCCTAACCCCGCCCACCGACTGCGCATGCGCAAAGGTGCAGTTCCCGGGCCGCCGGGAGGGTGGCTGGAGAGCGGGGGTGTGGTTCGGGGACCCTCAGCCCCCTTGGGCTTAGGGGCACCCAAACGCCCATGGGGAATCGAGACCCTATCCCCCTCGGGGGAATGGTCAATCTTCCCCCTAGAGGACACCTGCACCCTCCTCTAACACTCACACCCCGAGGGGACGGCCCCTCGCACGAACTGGCCCTAGACGGAGGGGCGGGGTCTCTCTCAGGGGAGGGCACCCCCTGTAAGCCTCGGACAAGGGGCGACCGCGGCCTCTTCCAGCACTGCAGGCGGAAAGGCCGGCGCAGAAAGCCCCAGGCAGGCCAGGACCACTCAAAGTGGAAGCGGCCTCACCTGGCCCAGCAGGGCTGATGAGGCACAGGCTCCGCCCCCGGGCCCAGCCTGACCCCGCCCTCCCGTCTGCGCATGTGCAAGGGTGCAGTTCTCAAGGCCGCCGGCAGGGGGCGCGGGTGAGCGGGGGGGTGGTGGTTCGGGGACCCTCAACCCCCTTGGGGGTAGGGCAACTCTACCCCCATGGGGAATCGGGACCCTCTTCCCCCTCGGGGGAATGGCAAATCTTCCTGCCGGGGCACACCTGCACCCTGATCCTGCACTCACAGCCCCAGAGCCCGGCCCTGTGCCCGAACACACCCTAGTAGGAGGGGCGGGGTCACTGTCAGGGGAGGGCAGGCCCTGTAAGCCACGGACAAGCGGCGACCCGGCCTCTTCCAAAACGGCAGGCGGACAGGCCGGCGCGGATATGCCCCGGGCAAGCCGGCAACACTCAAAGGGGAAGCGTCCTCCCCCGCCCAGCAGGGCTGATGAGGCCCAGGCTCCGCGCTCGGCTGGAGCCTAACCCCGCCCACCGACTGCGCATGCGCAAAGGTGCAGTTCCCGGGCCGGCGGGAGGGTGGCTGGAGAGCGGGGGTGTGGTTCGGGGACCCTCAGCCCCCTTGGGCTTAGGGGCACCCAAACGCCCATGGGGAATCGAGACCCTATCCCCCTCGGGGGAATGGTCAATCTTCCCCCTAGAGGACACCTGCACCCTCCTCTAACACTCACACCCCGAGGGGACGGCCCCTCGCACGAACAGGCCCTAGACGGAGGGGCGGGGTCTCTCTCAGGGGAGGGCACCCCCTGTAAGCCTCGGACAAGGGGCGACCGCGGCCTCTTCCAGCACTGCAGGCGGAAAGGCCGGCGCAGAAAGCCCCGTGCAGGCCAGGACCACTCAAAGTGGAAGCGGCCTCACCTGGCCCAGCAGGGCTGATGAGGCCCAGGCTCCGCCCCCGGGCCCAGCCTGACCCCGCCCTCCCGTCTGCGCATGCGCAAGGGTGCAGTTCTCAAGGCCGCCGGCAGGGGGCGCGGGTGAGCGGGGGGGTGGTGGTTCGGGGACCCTCAGCCCCCTTGGGGGTAGGGCAACTCTACCCCCATGGGGAATCGGGACCCTCTTCCCCCTCGGGGGAATGGCAAATCTTCCTGCCGGGGCACACCTGCACCCTGCTCCTGCACTCACAGCCCCAGAGCCCGGCGGTGCGCCCGAACACGCCCTAGTAGGAGGGGCGGGGTCACTGTCAGGGGAGGGCAGCCCCTGTAAGCCACGGACAAGCGGCGACCCGGCCTCTTCCAAAACGGCAGGCGGACAGGCCGGCGCGGATATGCCCCGGGCAAGCCGGCAACACTCAAAGGGGAAGCGTCCTCCCCCGCCCAGCAGGGCTGATGAGGCCCAGGCTCCGCGCTCGGCTGGAGCCTAACCCCGCCCACCGACTGCGCATGCGCAAAGGTGCAGTTCCCGGGCCGCCGGGAGCGTGGCTGGAGAGCGGGGGTGTGGTTCGGGGACCCTCAGCCCCCTTGGGCTTAGGGGCACCCAAACGCCCATGGGCAATCGAGACCCTATCCCCCTCGGGGGAATGGTCAATCTTCCCCCTAGAGGACACCTGCACCCTCCTCTAACACTCACACCCCGAGGGGACGGCCCCTCGCACGAACAGGCCCTAGACGGAGGGGCGGGGTCTGTCTCAGGGGAGGGCACCCCCTGTAAGCCTCGGACAAGGGGCGACCGCGGCCTCTTCCAGCACTGCAGGCGGAAAGGCCGGCGCAGAAAGCCCCGGGCAGGCCAGGACCACTCAAAGTGGAAGCGGCCTCACCTGGCCCAGCAGGGCTGATGAGGCCCAGGCTCCGCCCCCGGCCCCAGCCTGACCCCGCCCTCCCGTCTGCGCATGCGCAAGGGTGCAGTTCTCAAGGCCGCCGGCAGGGGGCGCGGGTGAGCGGGGGGGTGGTGGTTCGGGGACCCTCAACCCCCTTGGGGGTAGGGCAACTCTACCCCCATGGGGAATCGGGACCCTCTTCCCCCTCGGGGGAATGGCAAATCTTCCTGCCGGGGCACACCTGCACCCTGATCCTGCACTCACAGCCCCAGAGCCCGGCCCTGCGCCCGAACACGCCCTAGTAGGAGGGGCGGGGTCACTGTCAGGGGAGGGCAGCCCCTGTAAGCCACGGACAAGCGGCGACCCGGCCTCTTCCAAAACGGCAGGCGGACAGGCCGGCGCGGATATGCCCCGGGCAAGCCGGCAACACTCAAAGGGGAAGCGTCCTCCCCCGCCCAGCAGGGCTGATGAGGCCCAGGCTCCGCGCTCGGCTGGAGCCTAACCCCGCCCACCGACTGCGCATGCGCAAAGGTGCAGTTCCCGGGCCGCCGGGAGCGTGGCTGGAGAGCGGGGGTGTGGTTCGGGGACCCTCAGCCCCCTTGGGCTTAGGGGCACCCAAACGCCCATGGGCAATCGAGACCCTATCCCCCTCGGGGGAATGGTCAATCTTCCCCCTAGAGGACACCTGCACCCTCCTCTAACACTCACACCCCGAGGGGACGGCCCCTCGCAGGAACAGGCCCTAGACGGAGGGGCGGGGTCTCTCTCAGGGGAGGGCACCCCCTGTAAGCCTCGGACAAGGGGCGACCGCGGCCTCTTCCAGCACTGCAGGCGGAAAGGCCGGCGCAGAAAGCCCCGGGCAGGCCAGGACCACTCAAAGTGGAAGCGGCCTCACCTGGCCCAGCAGGGCTGATGAGGCCCAGGCTCCGCCCCCGGCCCCAGCCTGACCCCGCCCTCCCGTCTGCGCATGCGCAAGGGTGCAGTTCTCAAGGCCGCCGGCAGGGGGCGCGGGTGAGCGGGGGGGTGGTGGTTCGGGGACCCTCAGCCCCCTTGGGGGTAGGGCAACTCTACCCTCATGGGGAATCGGGACCCTCTTCCCCCTCGGGGGAATGGCAAATCTTCCTGCCGGGGCACACCTGCACCCTGCTCCTGCACTCACAGCCCCAGAGCCCGGCCCTGCGCCCGAACACGCCCTAGTAGGAGGGGCGGGGTCACTGTCAGGGGAGGGCAGCCCCTGTAAGCCACGGACAAGCGGCGACCCGGCCTCTTCCAAAACGGCAGGCGGACAGGCCGGCGCGGATATGCCCCGGGCAAGCCGGCAACACTCAAAGGGGAAGCGTCCTCCCCCGCCCAGCAGGGCTGATGAGGCCCAGGCTCCGCGCTCGGCTGGAGCCTAACCCCGCCCACCGACAGCGCATGCGCAAAGGTGCCGTTCCCGGGCCGCCGGGAGGCTGGCTGGAGAGCGGGGGTGTGGTTCGGGGACCCTCAGCCCCCTTGGGCTTAGGGGCACCCAAACGCCCATGTGGAATCGAGACCCTATCCCCCTCGGGGGAATGGTCAATCTTCCCCCTAGAGGACACCTGCACCCTCCTCTAACACTCACACCCCGAGGGGACGGCCCCTCGCACGAACAGGCCCTAGACGGAGGGGCGGGGTCTCTCTCAGTGGAGGGCACCCCCTGTAAGCCTCGGACAAGGGGCGACCGCGGCATCTTCCAGCACTGCAGGCGGAAAGGCCGGCGCAGAAAGCCCCGGGCAGGCCAGGACCACTCAAAGTGGAAGCGGCCTCACCTGGCCCAGCAGGGCTGATGAGGCCCAGGCTCCGCCCCCGGGCCCAGCCTGACCCCGCCCTCCCGTCTGCGCATGCGCAAGGGTGCAGTTCTCAAGGCCGCCGGCAGGGGGCGCGGGTGAGCGGGGGGGTGGTGGTTCGGGGACCCTCAACCCCCTTGGGGGTAGGGCAACTCTACCCCCATGGGGAATCGGGACCCCCTTCCCCCTCGGGGGAATGGCAAATCTTCCTGCCGGGGCACACCTGCACCCTGCTCCTGCACTCACAGCCCCAGAGCCCGGCCCTGCGCCCGAACACGCCCTAGTAGGAGGGGCGGGGTCACTGTCAGGGGAGGGCAGTCCCTGTAAGCCACGGACAAGCGGCGACCCGGCCTCTTCCAAAACGGCAGGCGGACAGGCCGGCGCGGATATGCCCCGGGCAAGCCAGCAACACTCAAAGGGGAAGCGTCCTCCCCCGCCCAGCAGGGCTGATGAGGCCCAGGCTCCGCGCTCGGCTGGAGCCTAACCCCGCCCACCGACTGCGCATGCGCAAAGGTGCCGTTCCCGGGCCGCCGGGAGGGTGGCTGGAGAGCGGGGGTGTGGTTCGGGGACCCTCAGCCCCCTTGGGCTTAGGGGCACCCAAACGCCCATGGGGAATCGAGACCCTATCCCCCTCGGGGGAATGGTCAATCTTCCCCCTAGAGGACACCTGCACCCTCCTCTAACACTCACACCCCGAGGGGACGGCCCCTCGCACGAACAGGCCCTAGACGGAGGGGCGGGGTCTCTCTCAGTGGAGGGCACCCCCTGTAAGCCTCGGACAAGGGGCGACCGCGGCATCTTCCAGCACTGCAGGCGGAAAGGCCGGAGCAGAAAGCCCCGGGCAGGCCAGGACCACTCAAAGTGGAAGCGGCCTCACCTGGCCCAGCAGGGCTGATGAGGCCCAGGCTCCGCCCCCGGGCCCAGCCTGACCCCGCCCTCCCGTCTGCGCATGCGCAAGGGTGCAGTTCTCAAGGCCGCCGGCAGGGGGCGCGGGTGAGCGGGGGGGTGGTGGTTCGGGGACCCTCAACCCCCTTGGGGGTAGGGCAAATCTACCCCCATGGGGAATCGGGACCCCCTTCCCCCTCGGGGGAATGGCAAATCTTCCTGCCGGGGCACACCTGCACCCTGCTCCTGCACTCACAGCCCCAGAGCCCGGCCCTGCGCCCGAACACGCCCTAGTAGGAGGGGCGGGGTCACTGTCAGGGGAGGGCAGCCCCTGTAAGCCACGGACAAGCGGCGACCCGGCCTCTTCCAAAACGGCAGGCGGACAGGCCGGCGCGGATATGCCCCGGGCAAGCCAGCAACACTCAAAGGGGAAGCGTCCTCCCCCGCCCAGCAGGGCTGATGAGGCCCAGGCTCCGCGCTCGGCTGGAGCCTAACCCCGCCCACCGACTGCGCATGCGCAAAGGTGCCGTTCCCGGGCCGCCGGGAGGGTGGCTGGAGAGCGGGGGTGTGGTTCGGGGACCCTCAGCCCCCTTGGGCTTAGGGGCACCCAAACGCCCATGGGGAATCGAGACCCTATCCCCCTCGGGGGAATGGTCAATCTTCCCCCTAGAGGACACCTGCACCCTCCTCTAACACTCACACCCCGAGGGGACGGCCCCTCGCACGAACAGGCCCTAGACGGAGGGGCGGGGTCTCTCTCAGGGGAGGGCACCCCCTGTAAGCCTCGGACAAGGGGCGACCGCGGCCTCTTCCAGCACTGCAGGCGGAAAGGCCGGCGCAGAAATCCCCGGGCAGGCCAGGACCACTCAAAGTGGAAGCGGCCTCACCTGGCCCAGCAGGGCTGATGAGGCCCAGGCTCCGCCCCCGGCCCCAGCCTGACCCCGCCCTCCCGTCTGCGCATGCGCAAGGGTGCAGTTCTCAAGGCCGCGGGCAGGGGGCGCGGGTGAGCGGGGGGGTGGTGGTTCGGGGACCCTCAGCCCCCTTGGGGGTAGGGCAACTCTACCCTCATGGGGAATCGGGACCCTCTTCCCCCTCGGGGGAATGGCAAATCTTCCTGCCGGGGCACACCTGCACCCTGCTCCTGCACTCACAGCCCCAGAGCCCGGCCCTGCGCCCGAACACGCCCTAGTAGGAGGGGCGGGGTCACTGTCAGGGGAGGGCAGCCCCTGTAAGCCACGGACAAGCGGCGACCCGGCCTCTTCCAAAACGGCAGGCGGACAGGCCGGCGCGGATATGCCCCGGGCAAGCCGGCAACACTCAAAGGGGAAGCGTCCTCCCCCGCCCAGCAGGGCTGATGAGGCCCAGGCTCCGCGCTCGGCTGGAGCCTAACCCCGCCCACCGACAGCGCATGCGCAAAGGTGCCGTTCCCGGGCCGCCGGGAGGCTGGCTGGAGAGCGGGGGTGTGGTTCGGGGACCCTCAGCCCCCTTGGGCTTAGGGGCACCCAAACGCCCATGGGGAATCGAGACCCTATCCCCCTCGGGGGAATGGTCAATCTTCCCCCTAGAGGACACCTGCACCCTCCTCTAACACTCACACCCCGAGGGGACGGCCCCTCGCACGAACAGGCCCTAGACGGAGGGGCGGGGTCTCTCTCAGGGGAGGGCACCCCCTGTAAGCCTCGGACAAGGGGCGACCACGGCATCATCCAGCACTGCAGGCGGAAAGGCCGGCGCAGAAAGCCCCGGGCAGGCCAGGACCACTCAAAGTGGAAGCGGCCTCACCTGGCCCAGCAGGGCTGATGAGGCCCAGGCTCCGCCCCCGGGCCCAGCCTGACCCCGCCCTCCCGTCTGCGCATGCGCAAGGGTGCAGTTCTCAAGGCCGCCGGCAGGGGGCGCGGGTGAGCGGGGTGGTGGTGGTTCGGGGACCCTCAACCCCCTTGGGGGTAGGGCAACTCTACCCCCATGGGGAATCGGGACCCTCTTCCCCCTCGGGGGAATGGCAAATCTTCCTGCCGGGGCACACCTGCACCCTGCTCCTGCACTCACAGCCCCAGAGCCCCGCCCTGCGCCCGAACACGCCCTAGTAGGAGGGGCGGGGTCACTGTCAGGGGAGGGCAGCCCCTGTAAGCCACGGACAAGCGGCGACCCGGCCTCTTCCAAAACGGCAGGCGGACAGGTGGCGCGGATATGCCCCGGGCAAGCCGGCAACACTCAAAGGGGAAGCGTCCTCCCCCGCCCAGCAGGGCTGATGAGGCCCAGGCTCCGCCCTCGGCTGGAGCCTAACCCCGCCCACCGACTGCGCATGCGCAAAGGTGCAGTTCCCGGGCCGCCGGGAGGGTGGCTGGAGAGCGGGGGTGTGGTTCGGGGACCCTCAGCCCCCTTGGGCTTAGGGGCACCCAAACGCCCATGGGGAATCGAGACCCTATCCCCCTCGGGGGAATGGTCAATCTTCCCCCTAGAGGACACCTGCACCCTCCTCTAACACTCACACCCCGAGGGGACGGCCCCTCGCACGAACAGGCCCTAGACGGAGGGGCGGGGTCTCTCTCAGGGGAGGGCACCCCCTGTAAGCCTCGGACAAGGGGCGACCGCGGCCTCTTCCAGCACTGCAGGCGGAAAGGCCGGCGCAGAAATCCCCGGGCAGGCCAGGACCACTCAAAGTGGAAGCGGCCTCACCTGGCCCAGCAGGGCTGATGAGGCCCAGGCTCCGCCCCCGGGCCCAGCCTGACCCCGCCCTCCCGTTTCCGCATGCGCAAGGGTGCAGTTCTCAAGGCCGCCGGCAGGGGGCGCGGGTGAGCGGGATTGTGGTGGTTCGGGGACCCTCAGCCCCTTTGGGGGTAGGGCAACTCTACCCCCATGGGGAATCGGGACCCTCTTCCCCCTCGGGGGAATGGCAAATCTTCCTGCCGGGGCACACCTGCACCCTGCTCCGGCACTCACAGCCCCAGAGCCCGGCCCTGCGCCCGAACACGCCCTAGTAGGAGGGGCGGGGTCACTGTCAGGGGAGGGCAGCCCCTGTAAGCCACGGAAAAGCGGCGACCCGGCCTCTTCCAAAACGGCAGGCGGACAGGCCGGCGCGGATATGCCCCGGGCAAGCCAGCAACACTCAAAGGGGAAGCGTCCTCCCCCGCCCAGCAGGGCTGATGAGGCCCAGGCTCCGCGCTCGGCTGGAGCCTAACCCCGCCCACCGATTGCGCATGCGCAAAGGTGCAGTTCCCGGGCCGCCGGGAGGGTGGCTGGAGAGCGGGGGTGTGGTTCGGGGACCCTCAGCCCCCTTGGGCTTAGGGGCACCCAAACGCCCATGGGGAATCGAGACCCTATCCCCATCGGGGGAATGGTCAATCTTCCCCCTAGAGGACACCTGCACCCTCCTCTAACACTCACACCCCGAGGGGACGGCCCCTCGCACGAACAGGCCCTAGACGGAGGGGCGGGGTCTCTCTCAGGGGAGGGCACCCCCTGTAAGCCTCGGACAAGGGGCGACCGCGGCCTCTTCCAGCACTGCAGGTGGAAAGGCCGGCGCAGAAAGCCCCGGGCAGGCCAGGACCACTCAAAGTGGAAGCGGCCTCACCTGGCCCAGCAGGGCTGATGAGGCCCAGGCTCCGCCCCCGGCCCCAGCCTGACCCCGCCCTCCCGTCTGCGCATGCGCAAGGGTGCAGTTCTCAAGGCCGCCGGCAGGGGGCGCGGGTCAGCGGGGGGTGGTGGTTCGGGGACCTTCAGACCCCTTGGGGGTAGGGCAACTCTACCCCCATGGGGAATCGGGACCCTCTTCCCCCTCGGGGGAATGGCAAATCTTCCTGCCGGGGCACACCTGCACCCTGCTCCTGCACTCACAGCCCCAGAGCCCGGCCCTGCGCCCGAACACGCCCTAGTAGGAGGGGCGGGGTCACTGTCAGGGGAGGGCAGCCCCTGTAAGCCACGGACAAGCGGCGACCCGGCCTCTTCCAAAACGGCAGGCGGACAGGCCGGCGCGGATATGCCCCGGGCAAGCCGGCAACACTCAAAGGGGAAGCGTCCTCCCCCGCCCAGCAGGGCTGATGAGGCCCAGGCTCCGCGCTCGGCGGGAGCCTAACCCCGCCCACCAACTGCGCATGCGCAAAGGTGCAGTTCCCGGGCCGCCGGGAGGGTGGCTGGAGAGCGGGGGTGTGGTTCGGGGACCCTCAGCCCCCTTGGGCTTTGGGGCACCCAAACGCCCATGGGGAATCGAGACCCTATCCCCCTCGGGGGAATGGTCAATCTTCCCCCTAGAGGACACCTGCACCCTCCTCTAACACTCACACCCCGAGGGGACGGCCCCTCGCACGAACAGGCCCTAGACGGAGGGGCGGGGTCTCTCTCAGGGGAGGGCACCCCCTGTAAGCCTCGGACAAGGGGCGACCGCGGCCTCTTCCAGCACTGCAGGCGGAAAGGCCGGCGCAGAAAGCCCCGGGCAGGCCAGGACCACTCAAAGTGGAAGCGGCCTCACCTGGCCCAGCAGGGCTGATGAGGCCCAGGCTCCGCCCCCGGGCCCAGCCTGACCCCGCCCTCCCGTCTGCGCATGCGCAAGGGTGCAGTTTTCAAGGCCGACGGCAGGGGGCGCGGGTGAGCGGGGGGGTGGTGGTTCGGGGACCCTCAGCCCCCTTGGGGGTAGGGCAACTCTACCCCCATGGGGAATCGGGACCCTCTTCCCCCTCGGGGGAATGGCAAATCTTCCTGCCGGGGCACACCTGCACCCTGCTCCTGCACTCACAGCCCCAGAGCCCGGCCCTGCGCCCGAAAACGCCCTAGTAGGAGGGGCGGGGTCACTGTCAGGGGAGGGCAGCCCCTGTAAGCCACGGACAAGCGGCGACCCGGCCTCTTCCAAAACGGCAGGCGGACAGGCCGGCGCGGATATGCCCCGGGCAAGCCGGCAACACTCAAAGGGGAAGCGTCCTCCCCCGCCCAGCAGGGCTGATGAGGCCCAGGCTCCGCCCTCGGCTGGAGCCTAACCCCGCCCACCGACTGCGCATGCGCAAAGGTGCAGTTCCCGGGCCGCCGGGAGGGTGGCTGGAGAGCGGGGGTGTGGTTCGGGGACCCTCAGCCCCCTTGGGCTTAGGGGCACCCAAACGCCCATGGGGAATCGAGACCCTATCCCCCTCGGGGGAATGGTCAATCTTCCCCCTAGAGGACACCTGCACCCTCCTCTAACACTCACACCCCGAGGGGACGGCCCCTCGCACGAACTGGCCCTAGACGGAGGGGCGGGGTCTCTCTCAGGGGAGGGCACCCCCTGTAAGCCTCGGACAAGGGGCGACCGCGGCCTCTTCCAGCACTGCAGGCGGAAAGGCCGGCGCAGAAAGCCCCGGGCAGGCCAGGACCACTCAAAGTGGAAGCGGCCTCACCTGGCCCAGCAGGGCTGATGAGGCACAGGCTCCGCCCCCGGGCCCAGCCTGACCCCGCCCTCCCGTCTGCGCATGTGCAAGGGTGCAGTTCTCAAGGCCGCCGGCAGGGGGCGCGGGTGAGCGGGGGGGTGGTGGTTCGGGGACCCTCAACCCCCTTGGGGGTAGGGCAACTCTACCCCCATGGGGAATCGGGACCCTCTTCCCCCTCGGGGGAATGGCAAATCTTCCTGCCGGGGCACACCTGCACCCTGATCCTGCACTCACAGCCCCAGAGCCCGGCCCTGCGCCCGAACACACCCTAGTAGGAGGGGCGGGGTCACTGTCAGGGGAGGGCAGGCCCTGTAAGCCACGGACAAGCGGCGACCCGGCCTCTTCCAAAACGGCAGGCGGACAGGCCGGCGCGGATATGCCCCGGGCAAGCCGGCAACACTCAAAGGGGAAGCGTCCTCCCCCGCCCAGCAGGGCTGATGAGGCCCAGGCTCCGCGCTCGGCTGGAGCCTAACCCCGCCCACCGACTGCGCATGCGCAAAGGTGCAGTTCCCGGGCCGGCGGGAGGGTGGCTGGAGAGCGGGGGTGTGGTTCGGGGACCCTCAGCCCCCTTGGGCTTAGGGGCACCCAAACGCCCATGGGGAATCGAGACCCTATCCCCCTCGGGGGAATGGTCAATCTTCCCCCTAGAGGACACCTGCACCCTCCTCTAACACTCACACCCCGAGGGGACGGCCCCTCGCACGAACAGGCCCTAGACGGAGGGGCGGGGTCTCTCTCAGGGGAGGGCACCCCCTGTAAGCCTCGGACAAGGGGCGACCGCGGCCTCTTCCAGCACTGCAGGCGGAAAGGCCGGCGCAGAAAGCCCCGGGCAGGCCAGGACCACTCAAAGTGGAAGCGGCCTCACCTGGCCCAGCAGGGCTGATGAGGCCCAGGCTCCGCCCCCGGGCCCAGCCTGACCCCGCCCTCCCGTCTGCGCATGCGCAAGGGTGCAGTTCTCAAGGCCGCCGGCAGGGGGCGCGGGTGAGCGGGGGGGTGGTGGTTCGGGGACCCTCAGCCCCCTTGGGGGTAGGGCAACTCTACCCCCATGGGGAATCGGGACCCTCTTCCCCCTCGGGGGAATGGCAAATCTTCCTGCCGGGGCACACCTGCACCCTGCTCCTGCACTCACAGCCCCAGAGCCCGGCGGTGCGCCCGAACACGCCCTAGTAGGAGGGGCGGGGTCACTGTCAGGGGAGGGCAGCCCCTGTAAGCCACGGACAAGCGGCGACCCGGCCTCTTCCAAAACGGCAGGCGGACAGGCCGGCGCGGATATGCCCCGGGCAAGCCAGCAACACTCAAAGGGGAAGCGTCCTCCCCTGCCCAGCAGGGCTGATGAGGCCCAGGCTCCGCGCTCGGCTGGAGCCTAACCCCGCCCACCGACTGCGCATGCGCAAAGGTGCAGTTCCCGGGCCGCCGGGAGGGTGGCTGGAGAGCGGGGGTGTGGTTCGGGGACCCTCAGCCCCCTTGGGCTTAGGGGCACCGAAACGCCCATGGGGATTCGAGACCCTATCCCCCTCGGGGGAATGGTCAATCTTCCCCCTAGAGGACACCTGCACCCTCCTCTAACACTCACACCCCGAGGGGACGGCCCCTCGCACGAACAGGCCTTAGACGGAGGGGCGGGGTCTCTCTCAGGGGAGGGCACCCCCTGTAAGCCTCGGACAAGGGGCGACCGCGGCCTCTTCCAGCACTGCAGGCGGAAAGGCCGGCGCAGAGAGCCCCGGGCAGGCCAGGACCACTCAAAGTGGAAGCGGCCTCACCTGGCCCAGCAGGGCTGATGAGGCCCAGGCTCCGCCCCCGGGCCCAGCCTGACCCCGCCCTCCCGTCTGCGCATGCGCAAGGGTGCAGTTCTCAAGGCCGCCGGCAGGGGGCGCGGGTGAGCGGGGGGGTGGTGGTTCGGGGACCCTCAACCCCCTTGGGGGTAGGGCAACTCTACCCCCATGGGGAATCGGGACCCTCTTCCCCCTCGGGGGAATGGCAAATCTTCCTGCCGGGGCACACCTGCACCCTGATCCTGCACTCACAGCCCCAGAGCCCGGCCCTGCGCCCGAACACGCCCTAGTAGGAGGGGCGGGTTCACTGTCAGGGGAGGGCAGCCCCTGTAAGCCACGGACAAGCGGCGACCCGGCCTCTTCCAAAACGGCAGGCGGACAGGCCGGCGCGGATATGCCCCGGGCAAGCCGGCAACACTCAAAGGGGAAGCGTCCTCCCCCGCCCAGCAGGGCTGATGAGGCCCAGGCTCCGCGCTCGGCTGGAGCCTAACCCCGCCCACCGACTGCGCATGCGCAAAGGTGCAGTTCCCGGGCCGCCGGGAGCGTGGCTGGAGAGCGGGGGTGTGGTTCGGGGACCCTCAGCCCCCTTGGGCTTAGGGGCACCCAAACGCCCATGGGCAATCGAGACCCTATCCCCCTCGGGGGAATGGTCAATCTTCCCCCTAGAGGACACCTGCACCCTCCTCTAACACTCACACCCCGAGGGGACGGCCCCTCGCACGAACAGGCCCTAGACGGAGGGGCGGGGTCTCTCTCAGGGGAGGGCACCCCCTGTAAGCCTCGGACAAGGGGCGACCGCGGCCTCTTCCAGCACTGCAGGCGGAAAGGCCGGCGCAGAAAGCCCCGGGCAGGCCAGGACCACTCAAAGTGGAAGCGGCCTCACCTGGCCCAGCAGGGCTGATGAGGCCCAGGCTCCGCCCCCGGGCCCAGCCTGACCCCGCCCTCCCGTCTGCGCATGCGCAAGGGTGCAGTTCTCAAGGCCGCCGGCAGGGGGCGCGGGTGAGCGGGGGGGTGGTGGTTCGGGGACCCTCAACCCCCTTGGGGGTAGGGCAACTCTACCCCCATGGGGAATCGGGACCCCCTTCCCCCTCGGGGGAATGGCAAATCTTCCTGCCGGGGCACACCTGCACCCTGCTCCTGCACTCACAGCCCCAGAGCCCGGCCCTGCGCCCGAACACGCCCTAGTAGGAGGGGCGGGGTCACTGTCAGGGGAGGGCAGCCCCTGTAAGCCACGGACAAGCGGCGACCCGGCCTCTTCCAAAACGGCAGGCGGACAGGCCGGCGCGGATATGCCCCGGGCAAGCCAGCAACACTCAAAGGGGAAGCGTCCTCCCCCGCCCAGCAGGGCTGATGAGGCCCAGGCTCCGCGCTCGGCTGGAGCCTAACCCCGCCCACCGACTGCGCATGCGCAAAGGTGCCGTTCCCGGGCCGCCGGGAGGGTGGCTGGAGAGCGGGGGTGTGGTTCGGGGACCCTCAGCCCCCTTGGGCTTAGGGGCACCCAAACGCCCATGGGGAATCGAGACCCTATCCCCCTCGGGGGAATGGTCAATCTTCCCCCTAGAGGACACCTGCACCCTCCTCTAACACTCACACCCCGAGGGGACGGCCCCTCGCACGAACAGGCCCTAGACGGAGGGGCGGGGTCTCTCTCAGGGGAGGGCACCCCCTGTAAGCCTCGGACAAGGGGCGACCGCGGCCTCTTCCAGCACTGCAGGCGGAAAGGCCGGCGCAGAAAGCCCCGGGCAGGACAGGACCACTCAAAGTGGAAGCGGCCTCACCTGGCCCAGCAGGGCTGATGAGGCCCAGGCTCCGCCCCAGGCCCCAGCCTGACCCCGCCCTCCCGTCTGCGCATGCGCAAGGGTGCAGTTCTCAAGGCCGCCGGCAGTGGGCGCGGGTGAGCGGGGTGGTGGTGGTTCGGGGACCCTCAACCCCCTTGGGGGTAGGGCAACTCTACCCCCATGGGGAATCGGGACCCTCTTCCCCCTCGGGGGAATGGCAAATCTTCCTGCCGGGGCACACCTGCACCCTGCTCCTGCACTCACAGCCCCAGAGCCCCGCCCTGCGCCCGAACACGCCCTAGTAGGAGGGGCGGGGTCACTGTCAGGGGAGGGCAGCCCCTGTAAGCCACGGACAAGCGGCGACCCGGCCTCTTCCAAAACGGCAGGCGGACAGGCCGGCGCGGATATGCCCCGGGCAAGCCGGCAACACTCAAAGGGGAAGCGTCCTCCCCCGCCCAGCAGGGCTGATGAGGCCCAGGCTCCGCCCTCGGCTGGAGCCTAACCCCGCCCACCGACTGCGCATGCGCAAAGGTGCAGTTCCCGGGCCGCCGGGAGGGTGGCTGGAGAGCGGGGGTGTGGTTCGGGGACCCTCAGCCCCCTTGGGCTTAGGGGCACCCAAACGCCCATGGGGAATCGAGACCCTATCCCCCTCGGGGGAATGGTCAATCTTCCCCCTAGAGGACACCTGCACCCTCCTCTAACACTCACACCCCGAGGGGACGGCCCCTCGCACGAACAGGCCCTAGACGGAGGGGCGGGGTCTCTCTCAGGGGAGGGCACCCCCTGTAAGCCTCGGACAAGGGGCGACCGCGGCCTCTTCCAGCACTGCAGGCGGAAAGGCCGGCGCAGAAATCCCCGGGCAGGCCAGGACCACTCAAAGTGGAAGCGGCCTCACCTGGCCCAGCAGGGCTGATGAGGCCCAGGCTCCGCCCCCGGGCCCAGCCTGACCCCGCCCTCCCGTTTCCGCATGCGCAAGGGTGCAGTTCTCAAGGCCGCCGGCAGGGGGCGCGGGTGAGCGGGGGTGTGGTGGTTCGGGGACCCTCAGCCCCTTTGGGGGTAGGGCAACTCTACCCCCATGGGGAATCGGGACCCTCTTCCCCCTCGGGGGAATGGCAAATCTTCCTGCCGGGGCACACCTGCACCCTGCTCCGGCACTCACAGCCCCAGAGCCCGGCCCTGCGCCCAAACACGCCCTAGTAGGAGGGGCGGGGTCACTGTCAGGGGAGGGCAGCCCCTGTAAGCCACGGAAAAGCGGCGACCCGGCCTCTTCCAAAACGGCAGGCGGACAGGCCGGCGCGGATATGCCCCGGGCAAGCCGGCAACACTCAAAGGGGAAGCGTCCTCCCCCGCCCAGCAGGGCTGATGAGGCCCAGGCTCCGCGCTCGGCGGGAGCCTAACCCCGCCCACCAACTGCGCATGCGCAAAGGTGCAGTTCCCGGGCCGCCGGGAGGGTGGCTGGAGAGCGGGGGTGTGGTTCGGGGACCCTCAGCCCCCTTGGGCTTTGGGGCACCCAAACGCCCATGGGGAATCGAGACCCTATCCCCCTCGGGGGAATGGTCAATCTTCCCCCTAGAGGACACCTGCACCCTCCTCTAACACTCACACCCCGAGGGGACGGCCCCTCGCACGAACAGGCCCTAGACGGAGGGGCGGGGTCTCTCTCAGGGGAGGGCACCCCCTGTAAGCCTCGGACAAGGGGCGACCGCGGCCTCTTCCAGCACTGCAGGCGGAAAGGCCGGCGCAGAAATCCCCGGGCAGGCCAGGACCACTCAAAGTGGAAGCGGCCTCACCTGGCCCAGCAGGGCTGATGAGGCCCAGGCTCCGCCCCCGGGCCCAGCCTGACCCCGCCCTCCCGTTTCCGCATGCGCAAGGGTGCAGTTCTCAAGGCCGCCGGCAGGGGGCGCGGGTGAGCGGGGGTGTGGTGGTTCGGGGACCCTCAGCCCCTTTGGGGGTAGGGCAACTCTACCCCCATGGGGAATCGGGACCCTCTTCCCCCTCGGGGGAATGGCAAATCTTCCTGCCGGGGCACACCTGCACCCTGCTCCGGCACTCACAGCCCCAGAGCCCGGCCCTGCGCCCAAACACGCCCTAGTAGGAGGGGCGGGGTCACTGTCAGGGGAGGGCAGACCCTGTAAGCCACGGAAAAGCGGCGACCCGGCCTCTTCCAAAACGGCAGGCGGACAGGCCGGCGCGGATATGCCCCGGGCAAGCCGGCAACACTCAAAGGGGAAGCGTCCTCCCCCGCCCAGCAGGGCTGATGAGGCCCAGGCTCCGCGCTCGGCGGGAGCCTAACCCCGCCCACCAACTGCGCATGCGCAAAGGTGCAGTTCCCGGGCCGCCGGGAGGGTGGCTGGAGAGCGGGGGTGTGGTTCGGGGACCCTCAGCCCCCTTGGGCTTTGGGGCACCCAAACGCCCATGGGGAATCGAGACCCTATCCCCCTCGGGGGAATGGTCAATCTTCCCCCTAGAGGACACCTGCACCCTCCTCTAACACTCACACCCCGAGGGGACGGCCCCTCGCACGAACAGGCCCTAGACGGAGGGGCGGGGTCTCTCTCAGGGGAGGGCACCCCCTGTAAGCCTCGGACAAGGGGCGACCGCGGCCTCTTCCAGCACTGCAGGCGGAAAGGCCGGCGCAGAAAGCCCCGGGCAGACCAGGACCACTCAAAGTGGAAGCGGCCTCACCTGGCCCAGCAGGGCTGATGAGGCCCAGGCTCCGCCCCCGGGCCCAGCCTGACCCCGCCCTCCCGTCTGCGCATGCGCAAGGGTGCAGTTTTCAAGGCCGACGGCAGGGGGCGCGGGTGAGCGGGGGTTGGTGGTTCGGGGACCCTCAGCCCCCTTGGGGGTAGGGCAACTCTACCCCCATGGGGAATCGGGACCCTCTTCCCCCTCGGGGGAATGGCAAATCTTCCTGCCGGGGCACACCTGCACCCTGCTCCTGCACTCACAGCCCCAGAGCCCGGCCCTGCGCCCGAACACGCCCTAGTAGGAGGGGCGGGGTCACTGTCAGGGGAGGGCAGCCCCTGTAAGCCACGGACAAGCGGCGACCCGGCCTCTTCCAAAACGGCAGGCGGACAGGCCGGCGCGGATATGCCCCGGGCAAGCCGGCAACACTCAAAGGGGAAGCGTCCTCCCCCGCCCAGCAGGGCTGATGAGGCCCAGGCTCCGCCCTCGGCTGGAGCCTAACCCCGCCCACCGACTGCGCATGCGCAAAGGTGCAGTTCCCGGGCCGCCGGGAGGGTGGCTGGAGAGCGGGGGTGTGGTTCGGGGACCCTCAGCCCCCTTGGGCTTAGGGGCACCCAAACGCCCATGGGGAATCGAGACCCTATCCCCCTCGGGGGAATGGTCAATCTTCCCCCTAGAGGACACCTGCACCCTCCTCTAACACTCACACCCCGAGGGGACGGCCCCTCGCACGAACTGGCCCTAGACGGAGGGGCGGGGTCTCTCTCAGGGGAGGGCACCCCCTGTAAGCCTCGGACAAGGGGCGACCGCGGCCTCTTCCAGCACTGCAGGCGGAAAGGCCGGCGCAGAAAGCCCCGGGCAGGCCAGGACCACTCAAAGTGGAAGCGGCCTCACCTGGCCCAGCAGGGCTGATGAGGCACAGGCTCCGCCCCCGGGCCCAGCCTGACCCCCGCCCTCCCGTCTGCGCATGTGCAAGGGTGCAGTTCTCAAGGCCGCCGGCAGGGGGCGCGGGTGAGCGGGGGGGTGGTGGTTCGGGGACCCTCAGCCCCCTTGAGGGTAGGGCAACTCTACCCCCATGGGGAATCGGGACCCTCTTCCCCCTCGGGGGAATGGCAAATCTTCCTGCCGGGGCACACCTGCACCCTGCTCCTGCACTCACAGCCCCAGAGCCCGGCCCTGCGCCCGAACACGCCCTAGTAGGAGGGGCGGGGTCACTGTCAGGGGAGGGCAGCCCCTGTAAGCCACGGCCAAGCGGCGACCCGGCCTCTTCCAAAACGGCAGGCGGACAGGCCGGCGCGGATATGCCCCGGGCAAGCCGGCAACACTCAAAGGGGAAGCGTCCTCCCCCGCCCAGCAGGGCTGATGAGGCCCAGGCTCCGCGCTCGGCTGGAGCCTAACCCCGCCCACCGACTGCGCATGCGCAAAGGTGCAGTTCCCGGGCCGCCGGGAGGGTGGCTGGAGAGCGGGGGTGTGGTTCGGGGACCCTCAGCCCCCTTGGGCTTAGGGGCACCCAAACGCCCATGGGGAATCGAGACCCTATCCCCCTCGGGGGAATGGTCAATCTTCCCCCTAGAGGACACCTGCACCCTCCTCTAACACTCACACCCCGAGGGGACGGCCCCTCGCACGAACAGGCCCTAGACGGAGGGGCGGGGTCTCTCTCAGGGGAGGGCACCCCCTGTAAGCCTCGGACAAGGGGCGACCGCGGCCTCTTCCAGCACTGCAGGCGGAAAGGCCGGCGCAGAAATCCCCGGGCAGGCCAGGACCACTCAAAGTGGAAGCGGCCTCACCTGGCCCAGCAGGACTGATGAGGCCCAGGCTCCGCCCCCGGGCCCAGCCTGACCCCGCCCTCCCGTTTCCGCATGCGCAAGGGTGCAGTTCTCAAGGCCGCCGGCAGGGGGCGCGGGTGAGCGGGATTGTGGTGGTTCGGGGACCCTCAGCCCCTTTGGGGGTAGGGCAACTCTACCCCCATGGGGAATCGGGACCCTCTTCCCCCTCGGGGGAATGGCAAATCTTCCTGCCGGGGCACACCTGCACCCTGCTCCGGCACTCACAGCCCCAGAGCCCGGCCCTGCGCCCGAACACGCCCTAGTAGGAGGGGCGGGGTCACTGTCAGGGGAGGGCAGCCCCTGTAAGCCACGGAAAAGCGGCGACCCGGCCTCTTCCAAAACGGCAGGCGGACAGGCCGGCGCGGATATGCCCCGGGCAAGCCAGCAACACTCAAAGGGGAAGCGTCCTCCCCCGCCCAGCAGGGCTGATGAGGCCCAGGCTCCGCGCTCGGCTGGAGCCTAACCCCGCCCACCGATTGCGCATGCGCAAAGGTGCAGTTCCCGGGCCGCCGGGAGGGTGGCTGGAGAGCGGGGGTGTGGTTCGGGGACCCTCAGCCCCCTTGGGCTTAGGGGCACCCAAACGCCCATGGGGAATCGAGACCCTATCCCCCTCGGGGGAATGGTCAATCTTCCCCCTAGAGGACACCTGCACCCTCCTCTAACACTCACACCCCGAGGGGACGGCCCCTCGCACGAACAGGCCCTAGACGGAGGGGCGGGGTCTCTCTCAGGGGAGGGCACCCCCTGTAAGCCTCGGACAAGGGGCGACCGCGGCCTCTTCCAGCACTGCAGGCGGAAAGGCCGGCGCAGAAAGCCCCGGGCAGGCCAGGACCACTCAAAGTGGAAGCGGCCTCACCTGGCCCAGCAGGGCTGATGAGGCCCAGGCTCCGCCCCCGGGCCCAGTCTGACCCCGCCCTCCCGTCTGCGCATGCGCAAGGGTGCAGTTCTCAAGGCCGCCGGCAGGGGGCGCGGGTGAGCGGGGGGGTGGTGGTTCGGGGACCCTCAGCCCCTTTGGGGGTAGGGCAACTCTACCCCCATGGGGAATCGGGAACCACTTCCCCCTCGGGGGAATGGCAAATCTTCCTGCCGGGGCACACCTGCACCCTGCTCCTGCACTCACAGCCCCAGAGCCCGGCCCTGCGCCCGAACACGCCCTAGTAGGAGGGGCGGGGTCACTGTCAGGGGAGGGCAGCCCCTGTAAGCCACGGACAAGCGGCGACCCGGCCTCTTCCAAAACGGCAGGCGGACAGGCCGGCGCGGATATGCCCCGGGCAAGCCGGCAACACTCAAAGGGGAAGCGTCCTCCCCCGCCCAGCAGGGCTGATGAGGCCCAGGCTCCGCGCTCGGCTGGAGCCTAACCCCGCCCACCGACTGCGCATGAGCAAAGGTGCAGTTCCCGGGCCGCCGGGAGGGTGGCTGGAGAGCGGGGGTGTGGTTCGGGGACCCTCAGCCCCCTTGGGCTTAGGGGCACCCAAACGCCCATGGGGAATCGAGACCCTATCCCCCTCGGGGGAATGGTCAATCTTCCCCCTAGAGGACACCTGCACCCTCCTCTAACACTCACACCCCGAGGGGACGGCCCCTCGCACGAACAGGCCCTAGACGGAGGGGCGGGGTCTCTCTCAGGGGAGGGCACCCCCTGTAAGCCTCGGACAAGGGGCGACCGCGGCCTCTTCCAGCACTGCAGGCGGAAAGGCCGGCGCAGAAAGCCCCGGGCAGGCCAGGACCACTCAAAGTGGAAGCGGCCTCACCTGGCCCAGCAGGGCTGATGAGGCCCAGGCTCCGCCCCCGGGCCCAGTCTGACCCCGCCCTCCCGTCTGCGCATGCGCAAGGGTGCAGTTCTCAAGGCCGCCGGCAGGGGGCGCGGGTGAGCGGGGGGGTGGTGGTTCGGGGACCCTCAGCCCCTTTGGGGGTAGGGCAACTCTACCCCCATGGGGAATCGGGAACCTCTTCCCCCTCGGGGGAATGGCAAATCTTCCTGCCGGGGCACACCTGCACCCTGCTCCTGCACTCACAGCCCCAGAGCCCGGCCCTGCGCCCGAACACGCCCTAGTAGGAGGGGCGGGGTCACTGTCAGGGGAGGGCAGCCCCTGTAAGCCACGGACAAGCGGCGACCCGGCCTCTTCCAAAACGGCAGGCGGACAGGCCGGCGCGGATATGCCCCGGGCAAGCCGGCAACACTCAAAGGGGAAGCGTCCTCCCCCGCCCAGCAGGGCTGATGAGGCCCAGGCTCCGAGCTCGGCTGGAGCCTAACCCCGCCCACCGACTGCGCATGCGCAAAGGTGCAGTTCCCGGGCCGCCGGGAGGGTGGCTGGAGAGCGGGGGTGTGGTTCGGGGACCCTCAGCCCCCTTGGGCTTAGGGGCACCCAAACGCCCATGGGGAATCGAGACCCTATCCCCCTCGGGGGAATGGTCAATCTTCCCCCTAGAGGACACCTGCACCCTCCTCTAACACTCACACCCCGAGGGGACGGCCCCTCGCACGAACAGGCCCTAGACGGAGGGGCGGGGTCTCTCTCAGGGGAGGGCACCCCCTGTAAGCCTCGGACAAGGGGCGACCGCGGCCTCTTCCAGCACTGCAGGCGGAAAGGCCGGCGCAGAAAGCCCCGGGCAGGCCAGGACCACTCAAAGTGGAAGCGGCCTCACCTGGCCCAGCAGGGCTGATGAGGCCCAGGCTCCGCCCCCGGGCCCAGCCTGACCCCGCCCTCCCGTCTGCGCATGCGCAAGGGTGCAGTTCTCAAGGCCGCCGGCAGGGGGCGCGGGTGAGCGGGGGGGTGGTGGTTCGGGGACCCTCAGCCCCCTTGGGGGTAGGGCAACTCTACCCCCATGGGGAATCGGGACCCTCTTCCCCCTCGGGGGAATGGCAAATCTTCCTGCCGGGGCACACCTGCACCCTGCTCCTGCACTCACAGCCCCAGAGCCCGGCCCTGCGCCCGAACACGCCCTTGTAGGAGGGGCGGGGTCACTGTCAGGGGAGGGCAGCCCCTGTAAGCCACGGACAAGCGGCGACCCGGCCTCTTCCAAAACGGCAGGCGGACAGGCCGGCGCGGATATGCCCCGGGCAAGCCGGCAACACTCAAAGGGGAAGCGTCCTCCCCCGCCCAGCAGGGCTGATGAGGCCCAGGCTCCGCGCTCGGCTGGAGCCTAACCCCGCCCACCGACTGCGCATGCGCAAAGGTGCAGTTCCCGGGCCGCCGGGAGGGTGGCTGGAGAGCGGGGGTGTGGTTCGGGGACCCTCAGCCCCCTTGGGCTTAGGGGCACCCAAACGCCCATGGGGAATCGAGACCCTATCCCCCTCGGGGGAATGGTCAATCTTCCCCCTAGAGGACACCTGCACCCTCCTCTAACACTCACACCCCGAGGGGACGGCCCCTCGCACGAACAGGCCCTAGACGGAGGGGCGGGGTCTCTCTAAGGGGAGGGCACCCCCTGTAAGCCTCGGACAAGGGGCGACCGCGGCCTCTTCCAGCACTGCAGGCGGAAAGGCCGGCGCAGAAAGCCCCGGGCAGGCCAGGACCACTCAAAGTGGAAGCGGCCTCACCTGGCCCAGCAGGGCTGATGAGGCCCAGGCTCCGCCCCCGGGCCCAGCCTGACCCCGCCCACCCGTCTGCGCATGCGCAAGGGTGCAGTTCTCAAGGCCGCCGGCAGGGGGCGCGGGTGAGCGGGGGGGTGGTGGTTCGGGGACCCTCAGCCCCCTTGGGGGTAGGGCAACTCTACCCCCATGGGGAATCGGGACCCTCTTCCCCCTCGGGGGAATGGCAAATCTTCCTGCCGGGGCACACCTGCACCCTGCTCCTGCACTCACAGCCCCAGAGCCCGGTCCTGCGCCCGAACACGCCCTAGTAGGAGGGGCGGGGTCACTGTCAGGGGAGGGCAGCCCCTGTAAGCCACGGACAAGCGGCGACCCGGCCTCTTCCAAAACGGCAGGCGGACAGTCCGGCGCGGATATGCCCCGGGCAAGCCGGCAACACTCAAAGGGTAAGCGTCCTCCCCCGCCCAGCAAGGCTGATGAGGCCCAGGCTCCGAGCTCGGCTGGAGCCTAACCCCGCCCACCGACTGCGCATGCGCAAAGGTGCAGTTCCCGGGCCGCCGGGAGGGTGGCTGGAGAGCGGGGGTGTGGTTCGGGGACCCTCAGCCCCCTTGGGCTTAGGGGCACCCAAACGCCCATGGGGAATCGAGACCCTATCCCCCTCGGGGGAATGGTCAATCTTCCCCCTAGAGGACACCTGCACCCTCCTCTAACACTCACACCCCGAGGGGACGGCCCCTCGCACGAACAGGCCCTAGACGGAGGGGCGGGGTCTCTCTCAGGGGAGGGCACCCCCTGTAAGCCTCGGACAAGGGGCGACCGCGGCCTCTTCCAGCACTGCAGGCGGAAAGGCCGGCGCAGAAAGCCCCGGGCAGGCCAGGACCACTCAAAGTGGAAGCGGCCTCACCTGGCCCAGCAGGGCTGATGAGGCCCAGGCTCCGCCCCCGGGCCCAGCCTGACCCCGCCCTCCCGTCTGCGCATGCGCAAGGGTGCAGTTCTCAAGGCCGCCGGCAGGGGGCGCGGGTGAGCGGGGGGGTGGTGGTTCGGGGACCCTCAGCCCCTTTGGGGGTAGGGCAACTCTACCCCCATGGGGAATCGGGACCCTCTTCCCCCTCGGGGGAATGGCAAATCTTCCTGCCGGGGCACACCTGCACCCTGCTCCTGCACTCACAGCCCCAGAGCCCGGCCCTGCGCCCGAACACGCCCTAGTAGGAGGGGCGGGGTCACTGTCAGGGGAGGGCAGCCCCTGTAAGCCACGGACAAGCGGCGACCCGGCCTCTTCCAAAACGGCAGGCGGACAGGCCGTTGCGGATATGCCCCGGGCAAGCCGGCAACACTCAAAGGGGAAGCGTCCTCCCCCGCCCAGCAGGGCTGATGAGGCCCAGGCTCCGCGCTCGGCTGGAGCCTAACCCCGCCCACCGACTGCGCATGCGCAAAGGTGCAGTTCCCGGGCCGCCGGGAGGGTGGCTGGAGAGCGGGGGTGTGGTTCGGGGACCCTCAGCCCCCTTGGGCTTAGGGGCACCCAAACGCCCATGGGGAATCGAGACCCTATCCCCCTCGGGGGAATGGTCAATCTTCCCCCTAGAGGACACCTGCACCCTCCTCTAACACTCACACCCCGAGGGGACGGCCCCTCGCACGAACAGGCCCTAGACGGAGGGGCGGGGTCTCTCTCAGGGGAGGGCACCCCCTGTAAGCCTCGGACAAGGGGCGACCGCGGCCTCTTCCAGCACTGCAGGCGGAAAGGCCGGCGCAGAAAGCCCCGGGCAGGCCAGGACCACTCAAAGTGGAAGCGGCCTCACCTGGCCCAGCAGGGCTGATGAGGCCCAGGCTCCGCCCCCGGGCCCAGCCTGACCCCGCCCTCCCGTCTGCGTATGCGCAAGGGTGCAGTTCTCAAGGCCGCCGGCAGGGGGCGCGGGTGAGCGGGGGGGTGGTGGTTCGGGGACCCTCAGCCCCCTTGGGGGTAGGGCAACTCTACCCCCATGGGGAATCGGGACCCTCTTCCCCCTCGGGGGAATGGCAAATCTTCCTGCCGGGGCACACCTGCACCCTGCTCCTGCACTCACAGCCCCAGAGCCCGGCCCTGCGCCCGAACACGCCCTAGTAGGAGGGGCGGGGTCACTGTCAGGGGAGGGCAGCCCCTGTAAGCCACGGACAAGCGGCGACCCGGCCTCTTCCAAAACGGCAGGCGGACAGGCCGGCGCGGATATGCCCCGGGCAAGCCGGCAACACTCAAAGGGGAAGCGTCCTCCCCCGCCCAGCAGGGCTGATGAGGCCCAGGCTCCGCGCTCGGCTGGAGCCTAACCCCGCCCACCGACTGCGCATGCGCAAAGGTGCAGTTCCCGGGCCGCCGGGAGGGTGGCTGGAGAGCGGGGGTGTGGTTCGGGGACCCTCAGCCCCCTTGGACTTAGGGGCACCCAAACGCCCATGGGGAATCGAGACCCTATCCCCCTCGGGGGAATGGACAATCTTCCCCCTAGAGGACACCTGCACCCTCCTCTAACACTCACACCCCGAGGGGACGGCCCCTCGCACGAACAGGCCCTAGACGGAGGGGCGGGGTCTCTCTCAGGGGAGGGCACCCCCTGTAAGCCTCGGACAAGGGGCGACCGCGGCCTCTTCCAGCACTGCAGGCGGAAAGGCCGGCGCAGAAAGCCCCGGGCAGGCCAGGACCACTCAAAGTGGAAGCGGCCTCACCTGGCCCAGCAGGGCTGATGAGGCCCAGGCTCCGCCCCCGGGCCCAGCCTGACCCCGCCCACCCGTCTGCGCATGCGCAAGGGTGCAGTTCTCAAGGCCGCCGGCAGGGGGCGCGTGTGAGCGGGGGGGTGGTGGTTCGGGGACCCTCAGCCCCCTTGGGGGTAGGGCAACTCTACCCCCATGGGGAATCGGGACCCTCTTCCCCCTCGGGGGAATGGCAAATCTTCCTGCCGGGGCACACCTGCACCCTGCTCCTGCACTCACAGCCCCAGAGCCCGGTCCTGCGCCCGAACACGCCCTAGTAGGAGGGGCGGGGTCACTGTCAGGGGAGGGCAGCCCCTGTAAGCCACGGACAAGCGGCGACCCGGCCTCTTCCAAAACGGCACGCGGACAGGCCGGCGCGGATATGCCCCGGGCAAGCCGGCAACACTCAAAGGGGAAGCGTCCTCCCCCGCCCAGCAGGGCTGATGAGGCCCAGGCTCCGCGCTCGGCTGGAGCCTAACCCCGCCCACCGACTGCGCATGCGCAAAGGTGCAGTTCCCGGGCCGCCGGGAGGGTGGCTGGAGAGCGGGGGTGTGGTTCGGGGACCCTCAGCCCCCTTGGGCTTAGGGGCACCCAAACGCCCATGGGGAATCGAGACCCTATCCCCCTCGGGGGAATGGTCAATCTTCCCCCTAGAGGACACCTGCACCCTCCTCTAACACTCACACCCCGAGGGGACGGCCCCTCGCACGAACAGGCCCTAGACGGAGGGGCGGGGTCTCTCTCAGGGGAGGGCACCCCCTGTAAGCCTCGGACAAGGGGCGACCGCGGCCTCGTCCAGCACTGCAGGCGGAAAGGCCGGCGCAGAAAGCCCCGGGCAGGCCAGGACCACTCAAAGTGGAAGCGGCCTCACCTGGCCCAGCAGGGCTGATGAGGCCCAGGCTCCGCCCCCGGGCCCAGCCTGACCCCGCCCTCCCGTCTGCGCATGCGCAAGGGTGCAGTACTCAAGGCCGCCGACAGGGGGCGCGGGTGAGCGGGGGGGTGGTGGTTCGGGGACCCTCAGCCCCCTTGGGGGTAGGGCAACTCTACCCCCATGGGGAATCGGGACCCTCTTCCACCTCGGGGGAATGGCAAATCTTCCTGCCGGGGCACACCTGCACCCTGCTCCTGCACTCACAGCCCCAGAGCCCGGCCCTGCGACCGAACACGCCCTAGTAGGAGGGGCGGGGTCACTGTCAGGGGAGGGCAGCCCCTGTAAGCCACGGACAAGCGGCGACCCGGCCTCTTCCAAAACGGCAGGCGGACAGGCCGGCGCGGATATGCCCCGGGCAAGCCGGCAACACTCAAAGGGGAAGCGTCCTCCCCTGCCCAGCAGGGCTGATGAGGCCCAGGCTCCGCGGTCGGCTGGAGCCTAACCCCGCCCACCGACTGCGCATGCGCAAAGGTGCAGTTCCCGGGCCGCCGGGAGGGTGGCTGGAGAGCGGGGGTGTGGTTCGGCGACTCTCAGCCCCCTTGGGCTTAGGGGCACCCAAACGCCCATGGGGAATCGAGACCCTATCCCCCTCGGGGGAATGGTCAATCTTCCCCCTAGAGGACACCTGCACCCTCCTCTAACACTCACACCCCGAGGGGACGGCCCCTCGCACGAACAGGCCCTAGACGGAGGGCGGGGTCTCTCTCAGGGGAGGGCACCCCCTGTAAGCCTCGGACAAGGGGCGACCGCGGCCTCTTCCAGCACTGCAGGCGGAAAGGCCGGCGCAGAAAGCCCCGGGCAGGCCAGGACCACTCAAAGTGGAAGCGGCCTCACCTGGCCCAGCAGGGCTGATGAGGCCCAGGCTCCGCCCCCGGGCCCAGCCTGACCCCGCCCTCCCGTCTGCGCATGCGCAAGGGTGCAGTTCTCAAGGCCGCCGGCAGGGGGCGCGGGTGAGCGGGGGGGTGGTGTTTCGGGGACCCTCAGCCCCCTTGGGGATAGGGCAACTCTACCCCCATGGGGAATCGGGACCCTCTTCCCCCTAGGGGGAATGGCAAATCTTCCTGCCGGGGCACACCTGCACCCTGCTCCTGCACTCACAGCCCCAGAGCCCGGCCCTGCGCCCGAACACGCCCTAGTAGGAGGGGCGGGGTCACTGTCAGGGGAGGGCAGCCCCTGTAAGCCACGGACAAGCGGCGACCCGGCCTCTTCCAAAACGGCAGGCGGACAGGCCGGCGCGGATATGCCCCGGGCAAGCCAGCAACACTCAAAGGGGAAGCGTCCTCCCCCGCCCAGCAGGGCTGATGAGGCCCAGGCTCCGCGCTCGGCTGGAGCCTAACCCCGCCCACCAACTGCGCATGCGCAAAGGTGCAGTTCCCGGGCCGCCGGGAGGGTGGCTGGAGAGCGGGGGTGTGGTTCGGGGAACCTCAGCCCCCTTGGGCTTAGGGGCACCCAAACGTCCATGGGGAATCGAGACCCTATCCCCCTCGGGGGAATGGTCAATCTTCCCCCTAGAGGACACCTGCACCCTCCTCTAACACTCACACCCCGAGGGGACGGCCCCTCGCACGAACAGGCCCTAGACGGAGGGGCGGGGTCTCTCTCAGGGGAGGGCACCCCCTGTAAGCCTCGGACAAGGGGCGACCGCGGCCTCTTCCAGCACTGCAGGCGGAAAGGCCGGCGCAGAAAGCCCCGGGCAGGCCAGGACCACTCAAAGTGGAAGCGGCCTCACCTGGCCCAGCAGGGCTGATGAGGCCCAGGCTCCGCCCCCGGGCCCAGCCTGACCCCGCCCTCCCGTCTGCGCATGCGCAAGGGTGCAGTTCTCAAGGCCGCCGGCAGGGGGCGCGGGTGAGCGGGGGGGTGGTGGTTCGGGGACCCTCAGCCCCCTTGGGGGTAGGGCAACTCTACCCCCATGGGGAATCGGGACCCTCTTCCACCTCGGGGGAATGGCAAATCTTCCTGCCGGGGCACACCTGCACCCTGCTCCTGCACTCACAGCCCCAGAGCCCGGCCCTGCGCCCGAACACGCCCTAGTAGGAGGGGCGGGGTCACTGTCAGGGGAGGGCAGCCCCTGTAAGCCACGGACAAGCGGCGACCCGGCCTCTTCCAAAACGGCAGGCGGACAGGCCGGCGCGGATATGCCCCGGGCAAGCCGGCAACACTCAAAGGGGAAGCGTCCTCCCCCGCCCAGCAGGGCTGATGAGGCCCAGGCTCAGCGCTAGGCTGGAGCCTAACCCCGCCCACCGACTGCGCATGCGCAAAGGTGCAGTTCCCGGGCCGCCGGGAGGGTGGCTGGAGAGCGGGGGTGTGGTTCGGGGACCCTCAGCCCCCTTGGGCTTAGGGGCACCCAAACGCCCATGGGGAATCGAGACCCTATCCCCCTCGGGGGAATGGTCAATCTTCCCCCTAGAGGACACCTGCACCCTCCTCTAACACTCACACCCCGAGGGGACGGCCCCTCGCACGAACAGGCCCTAGACGGAGGGGCGGGGTCTCTCTCAGGGGAGGGCACCCCCTGTAAGCCTCGGACAAGGGGCGACCGCGGCCTCTTCCAGCACTGCAGGCGGAAAGGCCGGCGCAGAAAGCCCCGGGCAGGCCAGGACCACTCAAAGTGGAAGCGGCCTCACCTGGCCCAGCAGGGCTGATGAGGCCCAGGCTCCGCCCCCGGGCCCAGCCTGACCCCGCCCTCCCGTCTGCGCATGCGCAAGGGTGCAGTTCTCAAGGCCGCCGGCAGGGGGCGCGGGTGAGCGGGGGGGTGGTGGTTCGGGGACCCTCAGCCCCCTTGGGGGTAGGGCAACTCTACCCCCATGGGGAATCGGGACCCTCTTCCCCCTCGGGGGAATGGCAAATCTTCCTGCCGGGGCACACCTGCACCCTGCTCCTGCACTCACAGCCCCAGAGCCCGGCCCTGCGCCCGAACACGCCCTAGTAGGAGGGGCGGGGTCACTGTCAGGGGAGGGCAGCCCCTGTAAGCCACGGACAAGCGGCGACCCGGCCTCTTCCAAAACGGCAGGCGGACAGACCGGCGCGGATATGCCCCGGGCAAGCCAGCTACACTCAAAGGGGAAGCGTCCTCCCCCGCCCAGCAGGGCTGATGAGGCCCAGGCTCCGCGCTCGGCTGGAGCCTAACCCCGCCCACCGACTGCGCATGCGCAAAGGTGCAGTTCCCGGGCCGCCGGGAGGGTGGCTGGAGAGCGGGGGTGTGGTTCGGGGACCCTCAGCCCCCTTGGGCTTAGGGGCACCCAAACGCCCATGGGGAATCGAGACCCTATCCCCCTCGGGGGAATGGACAATCTTCCCCCTAGAGGACACCTGCACCCTCCTCTAACACTCACACCCCGAGGGGACGGCCCCTCGCACGAACAGGCCCTAGACGGAGGGGCGGGGTCTCTCTCAGGGGAGGGCACCCCCTGTAAGCCTCGGACAAGGGGCGACCGCGGCCTCTTCCAGCACTGCAGGCGGAAAGGCCGGCGCAGAAAGCCCCGGGCAGGCCAGGACCACTCAAAGTGGAAGCGGCCTCACCTGGCCCAGCAGGGCTGATGAGGCCCAGGCTCCGCCCCCGGGCACAGCCTGACCCCGCCCTCCCGTCTGCGCATGCGCAAGGGTGCAGTTCTCAAGGCCGCCGGCAGGGGGCGCGGGTGAGCGGGGGGGTGGTGGTTCGGGGACCCTCAGCCCCCTTGGGGGTAGGGCAACTCTACCCCCATGGGGAATCGGGACCCTCTTCCACCTCGGGGGAATGGCAAATCTTCCTGCCGGGGCACACCTGCACCCTGCTCCTGCACTCACAGCCCCAGAGCCCGGCCCTGCGACCGAACACGCCCTAGTAGGAGGGGCGGGGTCACTGTCAGGGGAGGGCAGCCCCTGTAAGCCACGGACAAGCGGCGACCCGGCCTCTTCCAAAACGGCAGGCGGACAGGCCGGCGCGGATATGCCCCGGGCAAGCCGGCAACACTCAAAGGGGAAGCGTCCTCCCCCGCCCAGCAGGGCTGATGAGGCCCAGGCTCCGCGGTCGGCTGGAGCCTAACCCCGCCCACCGACTGCGCATGCGCAAAGGTGCAGTTCCCGGGCCGCCGGGAGGGTGGCTGGAGAGCGGGGGTGTGGTTCGGCGACCCTCAGCCCCCTTGGGCTTAGGGGCACCCAAACGCCCATGGGGAATCGAGACCCTATCCCCCTCGGGGGAATGGTCAATCTTCCCCCTAGAGGACACCTGCACCCTCCTCTAACACTCACACCCCGAGGGGACGGCCCCTCGCACGAACAGGCCCTAGACGGAGGGCGGGGTCTCTCTCAGGGGAGGGCACCCCCTGTAAGCCTCGGACAAGGGGCGACCGCGGCCTCTTCCAGCACTGCAGGCGGAAAGGCCGGCGCAGAAAGCCCCGGGCAGGCCAGGACCACTCAAAGTGGAAGCGGCCTCACCTGGCCCAGCAGGGCTGATGAGGCCCAGGCTCCGCCCCCGGGCCCAGCCTGACCCCGCCCTCCCGTCTGCGCTTGCGCAAGGGTGCAGTTCTCAAGGCCGCCGGCAGGGGGCGCGGGTGAGCGGGGGGGTGGTGGTTCGGGGACCCTCAGCCCCCTTGGGGATAGGGCAACTCTACCCCCATGGGGAATCGGGACCCTCTTCCCCCTAGGGGGAATGGCAAATCTTCCTGCCGGGGCACACCTGCACCCTGCTCCTGCACTCACAGCCCCAGAGCCCGGCCCTGCGCCCGAACACGCCCTAGTAGGAGGGGCGGGGTCACTGTCAGGGGAGGGCAGCCCCTGTAAGTCACGGACAAGCGGCGACCCGGCCTCTTCCAAAACGGCAGGCGGACAGGCCGGCGCGGATATGCCCCGGGCAAGCCAGCAACACTCAAAGGGGAAGCGTCCTCCCCCGCCCAGCAGGGCTGATGAGGCCCAGGCTCCGCGCTCGGCTGGAGCCTAACCCCGCCCACCGACTGCGCATGCGCAAAGGTGCAGTTCCCGGGCCGCCGGGAGGGTGGCTGGAGAGCGGGGGTGTGGTTCGGGGAACCTCAGCCCCCTTGGGCTTAGGGGCAGCCAAACGCCCATGGGGAATCGAGACCCTATCCCCCTCGGGGGAATGGTCAATCTTCCCCCTAGAGGACACCTGCACCCTCCTCTAACACTCACACCCCGAGGGGACGGCCCCTCGCACGAACAGGCCCTAGACGGAGGGGCGGGGTCTCTCTCAGGGGAGGGCACCCCCTGTAAGCCTCGGACAAGGGGCGACCGCGGCCTCTTCCAGCACTGCAGGCGGAAAGGCCGGCGCAGAAAGCCCCGGGCAGGCCAGGACCACTCAAAGTGGAAGCGGCCTCACCTGGCCCAGCAGGGCTGATGAGGCCCAGGCTCCGCCCCCGGCCCCAGCCTGACCCCGCCCTCCCGTCTGCGCATGCGCAAGGGTGCAGTTCTCAAGGCCGCCGGCAGGGGGCGCGGGTGAGCGGGGGGGTGGTGGTTCGGGGACCCTCAGCCACCTTGGGGGTAGGGCAACTCTACCCCCATGGGGAATCGGGACCCTCTTCCACCTCGGGGGAATGGCAAATCTTCCTGCCGGGGCACACCTGCACCCTGCTCCTGCACTCACAGCCCCAGAGCCCGGCCCTGCGCCCGAACACGCCCTAGTAGGAGGGGCGGGGTCACTGTCAGGGGAGGGCAGCCCCTGTAAGCCACGGACAAGCGGCGACCCGGCCTCTTCCAAAACGGCAGGCGGACAGGCCGGCGCGGATATGCCCCGGGCAAGCCGGCAACACTCAAAGGGGAAGCGTCCTCCCCCGCCCAGCAGGGCTGATGAGGCCCAGGCTCAGCGCTTGGCTGGAGCCTAACCCCGCCCACCGACTGCGCATGCGCAAAGGTGCAGTTCCCGGGCCGCCGGGAGGGTGGCTGGAGAGCGGGGGTGTGGTTCGGGGACCCTCAGCCCCCTTGGGCTTAGGGGCACCCAAACGCCCATGGGGAATCGAGACCCTATCCCCCTCGGGGGAATGGTCAATCTTCCCCCTAGAGGACACCTGCACCCTCCTCTAACACTCACACCCCGAGGGGACGGCCCCTCGCACGAACTAGCCCTAGACGGAGGGGCGGGGTCTCTCTCAGGGGAGGGCACCCCCTGTAAGCCTCGGACAGGGGCGACCGCGGCCTCTTCCAGCACTGCAGGCGGAAAGGCCGGCGCAGAAAGCCCCGGGCAGGCCAGGACCACTCAAAGTGGAAGCGGCCTCACCTGGCCCAGCAGGGCTGATGAGGCCCAGGCTCCGCCCCCGGGCCCAGCCTGACCCCGCCCTCCCGTCTGCGCATGCGCAAGGGTGCAGTTCTCAAGGCCGCCGGCAGGGGGCGCGGGTGAGCGGGGGGGTGGTGGTTCGGGGACCCTCAGCCCCCTTGGGGGTAGGGCAACTCTACCCCCATGGGGAATCGGGACCCTCTTCCCCCTCGGGGGAATGGCAAATCTTCCTGCCGGGGCACACCTGCACCCTGCTCCTGCACTCACAGCCCCAGAGCCCGGCCCTGCGCCCGAACACGCCCTAGTAGGAGGGGCGGGGTCACTGTCAGGGGAGGGCAGCCCCTGTAAGCCACGGACAAGCGGCGACCCGGCCTCTTCCAAAACGGCAGGCGGACAGGCCGGCGCGGATATGCCCCGGGCAAGCCAGCAACACTCAAAGGGGAAGCGTCCTCCCCCGCCCAGCAGGGCTGATGAGGCCCAGGCTCTGCGCTCGGCTGGAGCCTAACCCCGCCCACCGACTGCGCATGCGCAAAGGTGCAGTTCCCGGGCCGCCGGGAGGGTGGCTGGAGAGCGGGGGTGTGGTTCGGGGACCCTCAGCCCCCTTGGGCTTAGGGGCACCCAAACGCCCATGGGGAATCGAGACCCTATCCCCCTCGGGGGAATGGTCAATCTTCCCGCTAGAGGACACCTGCACCCTCCTCTAACACTCACACCCCGAGGGGACGGCCCCTCGCACGAACAGGCCCTAGACGGAGGGGCGGGGTCTCTCTCAGGGGAGGGCACCCCCTGTAAGCCTCGGACAAGGGGCGACCGCGGCCTCTTCCAGCACTGCAGGCGGAAAGGCCGGCGCAGAAAGCCCCAGGCAGGCCAGGACCACTCAAAGTGGAAGCGGCCTCACCTGGACCAGCAGGGCTGATGAGGCCCAGGCTCCGCCCCCGGGCCCAGCCTGACCCCGCCCTCCCGTCTGCGCATGCGCAAGGGTGCAGTTCTCAAGGCCGCCGGCAGGGGGCGCAGGTGAGCTGGGGGGTGGTGGTTCGGGGACCCTCAGCCCCCTTGGGGGTAGGGCAACTCTACCCCCATGGGGAATCGGGACCCTCTTCCCCCTCGGGGGAATGGCAAATCTTCCTGCCGGGGCACACCTGCACCCTGCTCCTGCACTCACAGCCCCAGAGCCCGGCCCTGCGCCCGAACACGCCCTAGTAGGAGGGGCGGGGTCACTGTCAGGGGAGGGCAGCCCCTGTAAGCCACGGACAAGCGGCGACCCGGCCTCTTCTAAAACGGCAGGCGGACAGGCCAGCGCGGATATGCCCCGGGCAAGCCAGCAACACTCAAAGGGGAAACGTCCTCCCCCGCCCAGCAGGGCTGATGAGGCCAAGGCTCCGCGCTCAGCTGGAGCCTAACCCCGCCCACCAACTGCGCATGCGCAAAGGTGCAGTTCCCGGGCCGCCGGGAGGGTGGCTGGAGAGCGGGGGTGTGGTTCGGGGACCCTCAGCCCCCTTGGGCTTAGGGGCACCCAAACGCCCATGGGGAATCGAGACCCTATCCCCCTCGGGGGAATGGTCAATCTTCCCCCTAGAGGACACCTGCACCCTCCTCTAACACTCACACCCCGAGGGGACGGCCCCTCGCACGAACAGGCCCTAGACGGAGGGGCGGGGTCTCTCTCAGGGGAGGGCACCCCCTGTAAGCCTCGGACAAGGGGCGACCGCGGCCTCTTCCAGCACTGCAGGCGGAAAGGCCGGCGCAGAAAGCCCCGGGCAGGCCAGGACCACTCAAAGTGGAAGCGGCCTCACCTGGCCCAGCAGGGCTGATGAGGCCCAGGCTCCGCCCCCGGCCCCAGCCTGACCCCGCCCTCCCGTCTGCGCATGCGCAAGGGTGCAGTTCTCAAGGCCGCCGGCAGGGGGCGCGGGTGAGCGGGGGGGTGGTGGTTCGGGGACCCTCAGCCCCCTTGGGGGTAGGGCAACTCTACCCCCATGGGGAATCGGGACCCTCATCCCCCTCGGGGGAATGGCAAATCTTCCTGCCGGGGCACACCTGCACCCTGCTCCTGCACTCACAGCCCCAGAGCCCGGCCCTGCGCCCGAACACGCCCTTGTAGGAGGGGCGGGGTCACTGTCAGGGGAGGGCAGCCCCTGTAAGCCACGGACAAGCGGCGACCCGGCCTCTTCCAAAACGGCAGGCGGACAGGCCGGCGCGGATATGCCCCGGGCAAGCCGGCAACTCTCAAAGGGGAAGCGTCCTCCCCCGCCCAGCAGGGCTGATGAGGCCCAGGCTCCGCGATCGGCTGGAGCCTAACCCCGCCCACCGACTGCGCATGCGCAAAGGTGCAGTTCCCGGGCCGCCGGGAGGGTGGCTGGAGAGCGGGGGTGTGGTTCGGGGACCCTCAGCCCCCTTGGGCTTAGGGGCACCCAAACGCCCATGGGGAATCGAGACCCTATCCCCCTCGGGGGAATGGTCAATCTTCCCCCTAGAGGACACCTGCACCCTCCTCTAACACTCACACCCCGAGGGAACGGCCCCTCGCACGAACAGGCCCTAGACGGAGGGGCGGGGTCTCTCTCAGGGGAGGGCAACCCTGTACGCCTCGGACAAGGGGCGACCGCGGCCTCTTCCAGCACTGCAGGCGGAAAGGCCGGCGCAGAAAGCCCCGGGCAGGCCAGGACCACTCAAAGTGGAAGCGGCCTCACCTGGCCCAGCAGGGCTGATGAGGCCCAGGCTCCGCCCCCGGGCCCAGCCTGACCCCGCCCTCCCGTCTGCGCATGCGCAAGGGTGCAGTTCTCAAGGCCGCCGGCAGGGGGCGCGGGTGAGCGGGGGGGTGGTGGTTCGGGGACCCTCAGCCCCCTTGGGGGTAGGGCAACTCTACCCCCATGGGGAATCGGGACCCTCTTCCCCCTCGGGGGAATGGCAAATCTTCCTGCCGGGGCACACCTGCACCCTGCTCCTGCACTCACAGCCCCAGAGCCCGGCCCTGCGCCCGAACACGCCCTAGTAGGAGGGGCGGGGTCACTGTCAGGGGAGGGCAGCCCCTGTAAGCCACGGACAAGCGGCGACCCGGCCTCTTCCAAAACGGCAGGCGGACAGGCCGGCGCGGATATGCCCCGGGCAAGCCGGCAACACTCAAAGGGGAAGCGTCCTCCCCCGCCCAGCAGGGCTGATGAGGCCCAGGCTCCGCGCTCGGCTGGAGCCTAACCCCGCCCACCGACTGCGCATGCGCAAAGGTGCAGTTCCCGGGCCGCCGGGAGGGTGGCTGGAGAGCGGGGGTGTGGTTCGGGGACCCTCAGCCCCCTTGGGCTTAGGGGCACCCAAACGCCCATGGGGAATCGAGACCCTATCCCCCTCGGGGGAATGGTCAATCTTCCCCCTAGAGGACACCTGCACCCTCCTCTAACACTCACACCCCGAGGGGACGGCCCCTCGCACGAACAGGCCCTAGACGGAGGGGCGGGGTCTCTCTCAGGGGAGGGCACCCCCTGTACGCCTCGGACAAGGGGCGACCGCGGCCTCTTCCAGCACTGCAGGCGGAAAGGCCGGCGCAGAAAGCCCCGGGCAGGCCAGGACCACTCAAAGTGGAAGCGGCCTCACCTGGCCCAGCAGGGCTGATGAGGCCCAGGCTCCGCCCCCAGGCCCAGCCTGACCCCGCCCTCCCGTCTGCGCATGCGCAAGGGTGCAGTTCTCAAGGCCGCCGGCAGGGGGCGCGGGTGAGCGGGGGGGTGGTGGTTCGGGGACCCTCAGCCCCCATGGGGGTAGGGCAACTCTACCCCCATGGGGAATCGGGACCCTCTTCCCCCTCGGGGGAATGGCAAATCTTCCTGCCGGGGCACACCTGCACCCTGCTCCTGCACTCACAGCCCCAGAGCCCGGCCCTGCGCCCGAACACGCCCTAGTAGGAGGGGCGGGGTCACTGTCAGGGGAGGGCAGCCCCTGTAAGCCACGGACAAGCGGCGACCCGGCCTCTTCCAAAACGGCAGGCGGACAGGCCGGCGCGGATATGCCCCGGGCAAGCCAGCAACACTCAAAGGGGAAGCGTCCTCCCCCGCCCAGCAGGGCTGATGAGGCCCAGGCTCCGCGCTCGGCTGGAGCCTAACCCCGCCCACCGACTGCGCATGTGCAAAGGTGCAGTTCCCGGGCCGCCGGGAGGGTGGCTGGAGAGCGGGGGTGTGGTTCGGGGACCCTCAGCCCCCTTGGGCTTAGGGGCACCCAAACGCCCATGGGGAATCGAGACCCTATCCCCCTCGGGGGAATGGTCAATCTTCCCCCTAGAGGACACCTGCACCCTCCTCTAACACTCACACCCCGAGGGGACGGCCCCTCGCACGAACAGGCCCTAGACGGAGGGGCGGGGTTTCTCTCAGGGGAGGGCACCCCCTGTAAGCCTCGGACAAGGGGCGACCGCGGCCTCTTCCAGCACTGCAGGCGGAAAGGCCGGCGCAGAAAGCCCCGGGCAGGCCAGGACCACTCAAAGTGGAAGCGGCCTCACCTGGCCCAGCAGGGCTGATGAGGCCCAGGCTCCGCCCCCGGCCCCAGCCTGACCCCGCCCTCCCGTCTGCGCATGCGCAAGGGTGCAGTTCTCAAGGCCGCCGGCAGGGGGCGCGGGTGAGCGGGGGGGTGGTGGTTCGGGGACCCTCAGCCCCCTTGGGGGTAGGGCAACTCTACCCCCATGGGGAATCGGGACCCTCTTCCCCCTCGGGGGAATGGCAAATCTTCCTGCCGGGGCACACCTGCACCCTGCTCCTGCACTCACAGCCCCAGAGCCCGGCCCTGCGCCCGAACACGCCCTAGTAGGAGGGGCGGGGTCACTGTCAGGGGAGGGCAGCCCCTGTAAGCCACGGACAAGCGGCGACCCGGCCTCTTCCAAAACGGCAGGCGGACAGGCCGGCGCGGATATGCCCCGGGCAAGCCGGCAACACTCAAAGGGGAAGCGTCCTCCCCCGCCCAGCAGGGCTGATGAGGCCCAGGCTCCGCGCTCGGCTGGAGCCTAACCCCGCCCACCGACTGCGCATGCGCAAAGGTGCAGTTCCCGGGCCGCCGGGAGGGTGGCTGGAGAGCGGGGGTGTGGTTCGGGGACCCTCAGCCCCCTTGGGCTTAGGGGCACCCAAACGCCCATGGGGAATCGAGACCCTATCCCCCTCGGGGGAATGGTCAATCTTCCCCCTAGAGGACACCTGCACCCTCCTCTAACACTCACACCCCGAGGGGACGGCCCCTCGCACGAACTAGCCCTAGACGGAGGGGCGGGGTCTCTCTCAGGGGAGGGCACCCCCTGTAAGCCTCGGACAGGGGCGACCGCGGCCTCTTCCAGCACTGCAGGCGGAAAGGCCGGCGCAGAAAGCCCCGGGCAGGCCAGGACCACTCAAAGTGGAAGCGGCCTCACCTGGCCCAGCAGGGCTGATGAGGCCCAGGCTCCGCCCCCGGGCCCAGCCTGACCCCGCCCTCCCGTCTGCGCATGCGCAAGGGTGCAGTTCTCAAGGCCGCCGGCAGGGGGCGCGGGTGAGCGGGGGGGTGGTGGTTCGGGGACCCTCAGCCCCCTTGTGGGTAGGGCAACTCTACCCCCATGGGGAATCGGGACCCTCTTCCCCCTCGGGGGAATGGCAAATCTTCCTGCCGGGGCACACCTGCACCCTGCTCCTGCACTCACAGCCCCAGTGCCCGGCCCTGCGCCCGAACACGCCCTAGTAGGAGGGGCGGGGTCACTGTCAGGGGAGGGCAGCCCCTGTAAGCCACGGACAAGCGGCGACCCGGCCTCTTCCAAAACGGCAGGCGGACAGGCCGGCGCGGATATGCCCCGGGCAAGCCAGCAACACTCAAAGGGGAAGCGTCCTCCCCCGCCCAGCAGGGCTGATGAGGCCCAGGCTCCGCGCTCGGCTGGAGCCTAACCCCGCCCACCGACTGCGCATGCGCAAAGGTGCAGTTCCCGGGCCGCCGGGAGGGTGGCTGGAGAGCGGGGGTGTGGTTCGGGGACCCTCAGCCCCCTTGGGCTTAGGGGCACCCAAACGCCCATGGGGAATCGAGACCCTATCCCCCTCGGGGGAATGGTCAATCTTCCCGCTAGAGGACACCTGCACCCTCCTCTAACACTCACACCCCGAGGGTACGGCCCCTCGCACGAACAGGCCCTAGACGGAGGGGCGGGGTCTCTCTCAGGGGAGGGCACCCCCTGTAAGCCTCGGACAAGGGGCGACCGCGGCCTCTTCCAGCACTGCAGGCGGAAAGGCCGGCGCAGAAAGCCCCAGGCAGGCCAGGACCACTCAAAGTGGAAGCGGCCTCACCTGGACCAGCAGGGCTGATGAGGCCCAGGCTCCGGCCCCGGGCCCAGCCTGACCCCGCCCTCCCGTCTGCGCATGCGCAAGGGTGCAGTTCTCAAGGCCGCCGGCAGGGGGCGCAGGTGAGCTGGGGGGTGGTGTTTCGGGGACCCTCAGCCCCCTTGGGGGTAGGGCAACTCTACCCCCATGGGGAATCGGGACCCTCTTCCCCCTCGGGGGAATGGCAAATCTTCCTGCCGGGGCACACCTGCACCCTGCTCCTGCACTCACAGCCCCAGAGCCCGGCCCTGCGCCCGAACACGCCCTAGTAGGAGGGGCGGGGTCACTGTCAGGGGAGGGCAGCCCCTTAAGCCACGGACAAGCGGCGACCCGGCCTCTTCCAAAACGGCAGGCGGACAGGCCGGCGCGGATATGCCCCGGGCAAGCCGGCAACACTCAAAGGGGAAGCGTCCTCCCCCGCCCAGCAGGGCTGATGAGGCCCAGGCTCCGCGCTAGGCTGGAGCCTAACCCCGCCCACCGACTGCGCATGCGCAAAGGTGCAGTTCCCGGGCCGCCGGGAGGGTGGCTGGAGAGCGGGGGTGTGGTTCGGGGACCCTCAGCCCCCTTGGGCTTAGGGGCACCCAAACGCCCATGGGGAATCGAGACCCTATCCCCCTCGGGGGAATGGTCAATCTTCCCCCTAGAGGACACCTGCACCCTCCTCTAACACTCACACCCCGAGGGAACGGCCCCTCGCACGAACAGGCCCTAGACGGAGGGGCGGGGTCTCTCTCAGGGGAGGGCACCCCCTGTACGCCTCGGACAAGGGGCGACCGCGGCCTCTTCCAGCACTGCAGGCGGAAAGGCCGGCGCAGAAAGCCCCGGGCAGGCCAGGACCACTCAAAGTGGAAGCGGCCTCACCTGGCCCAGCAGGGCTGATGAGGCCCAGGCTCCGCCCCCGGGCCCAGCCTGACCCCGCCCTCCCGTCTGCGCATGCGCAAGGGTGCAGTTCTCAAGGCCGCCGGCAGGGGGCGCGGGTGAGCGGGGGGGTGGTGGTTCGGGGACCCTCAGCCCCCTTGGGGGTAGGGCAACTCTACCCCCATGGGGAATCAGGACCCTCTTCCCCCTCGGGGGAATGGCAAATCTTCCTGCCGGGGCACACCTGCACCCTGCTCCTGCACTCACAGCCCCAGAGCCCGGCCCTGCGCCCGAACACGCCCTAGTAGGAGGGGCGGGGTCACTGTCAGGGGAGGGCAGCCCCTGTAAGCCACGGACAAGCGGCGACCCGGCCTCTTCCAAAACGGCAGGCGGACAGGCCGGCGCGGATATGCCCCGGGCAAGCCGGCAACACTCAAAGGGGAAGCGTCCTCCCCCGCCCAGCAGGGCTGATGAGGCCCAGGCTCCGCGCTCGGCTGGAGCCTAACCCCGCCCACCGACTGCGCATGCGCAAAGGTGCAGTTCCCGGGCCGCCGGGAGGGTGGCTGGAGAGCGGGGGTGTGGTTCGGGGACCCTCAGCCCCCTTGGGCTTAGGGGCACCCAAACGCCCATGGGGAATCGAGACCCTATCCCCCTCGGGGGAATGGTCAATCTTCCCCCTAGAGGACACCTGCACCCTCCTCTAACACTCACACCCCGAGGGGACGGCCCCTCGCACGAACAGGCCCTAGACGGAGGGGCGGGGTCTCTCTCAGGGGAGGGCACCCCCTGTACGCCTCGGACAAGGGGCGACCGCGGCCTCTTCCAGCACTGCAGGCGGAAAGGCCGGCGCAGAAAGCCCCGGGCAGGCCAGGACCACTCAAAGTGGAAGCGGCCTCACCTGGCCCAGCAGGGCTGATGAGGCCCAGGCTCCGCCCCCGGGCCCAGCCTGACCCCGCCCTCCCGTCTGCGCATGCGCAAGGGTGCAGTTCTCAAGGCCGCCGGCAGGGGGCGCGGGTGAGCGGGGGGGTGGTGGTTCGGGGACCCTCAGCCCCCTTGGGGGTAGGGCAACTCTACCCCCATGGGGAATCGGGACCCTCTTCCCCCTCGGGGGAATGGCAAATCTTCCTGCCGGGGCACACCTGCACCCTGCTCCTGCACTCACAGCCCCAGAGCCCGGCCCTGCGCCCGAACACGCCCTAGTAGGAGGGGCGGGGTCACTGTCAGGTGAGGGCAGGCCCTGTAAGCCACGGACAAGCGGCGACCCGGCCTCTTCCAAAACGGCAGGCGGACAGGCCGGCGCGGATATGCCCCGGGCAAGCCGGCAACACTCAAAGGGGAAGCGTCCTCCCCCGCCCAGCAGGGCTGATGAGGCCCAGGCTCCGCGCTCGGCTGGAGCCTAACCCCGCCCACCGACTGCGCATGCGCAAAGGTGCAGTTCCCGGGCCGCCGGGAGGGTGGCTGGAGAGCGGGGGTGTGGTTCGGGGACCCTCAGCCCCCTTGGGCTTAGGGGCACCCAAACGCCCATGGGGAATCGAGACCCTATCCCCCTCGGGGGAATGGTCAATCTTCCCCCTAGAGGACACCTGCACCCTCCTCTAACACTCACACCCCGAGGGGACGGCCCCTCGCACGAACAGGCCCTAGACGGAGGGGCGGGGTCTCTCTCAGGGGAGGGCACCCCCTGTACGCCTCGGACAAGGGGCGACCGCGGCCTCTTCCAGCACTGCAGGCGGAAAGGCCGGCGCAGAAAGCCCCGGGCAGGCCAGGACCACTCAAAGTGGAAGCGGCCTCACCTGGCCCAGCAGGGCTGATGAGGCCCAGGCTCCGCCCCCGGCCCCAGCCTGACCCCGCCCTCCCGTCTGCGCATGCGCAAGGGTGCAGTTCTCAAGGCCGCCGGCAGGGGGCGCGGGTGAGCGGGGGGGTGGTGGTTCGGGGACCCTCAGCCCCCTTGGGGGTAGGGCAACTCTACCCCCATGGGGAATCGGGACCCTCTTCCCCCTCGGGGGAATGGCAAATCTTCCTGCCGGGGCACACCTGCACCCTGCTCCTGCACTCACAGCCCCAGAGCCCGGCCCTGCGCCCGAACACGCCCTAGTAGGAGGGGCGGGGTCACTGTCAGGGGAGGGCAGCCCCTGTAAGCCACGGACAAGCGGCGACCCGGCCTCTTCCAAAACGGCAGGCGGACAGGCCGGCGCGGATATGCCCCGGGCAAGCCGGCAACACTCAAAGGGGAAGCGTCCTCCCCCGCCCAGCAGGGCTGATGAGGCCCAGGCTCCGCGCTCGGCTGGAGCCTAACCCCGCCCACCGACTGCGCATGCGCAAAGGTGCAGTTCCCGGGCCGCCGGGAGGGTGGCTGGAGAGCGGGGGTGTGGTTCGGGGACCCTCAGCCCCCTTGGGCTTAGGGGCACCCAAACGCCCATGGGGAATCGAGACCCTATCCCCCTCGGGGGAATGGTCAATCTTCCCCCTAGAGGACACCTGCACCCTCCTCTAACACTCACACCCCGAGGGGACGGCCCCTCGCACGAACAGGCCCTAGACGGAGGGGCGGGGTCTCTCTCAGGGGAGGGCACCCCCTGTAAGCCTCGGACAAGGGGCGACCGCGGCCTCTTCCAGCACTGCAGGCGGAAAGGCCGGCGCAGAAAGCCCCGGGCAGGCCAGGACCACTCAAAGTGGAAGCGGCCTCACCTGGCCCAGCAGGGCTGATGAGGCACAGGCTCCGCCCCCAGGCCCAGCCTGACCCCGCCCTCCCGTCTGCGCATGCGCAAGGGTGCAGTTCTCAAGGCCGCCGGCAGGGGGCGCGGGTGAGCGGGGGGGTGGTGGTTCGGGGACCCTCAGCCCCCTTGGGGGTAGGGCAACTCTACCCCCATGGGGAATCGGGACCATCTTCCCCCTCGGGGGAATGGCAAATCTTCCTGCCGGGGCACACCTGCACCCTGCTCCTGCACTCACAGCCCCAGAGCCCGGCCCTGCGCCCGAACACGCCCTAGTAGGAGGGGCGGGGTCACTGTCAGGGGAGGGCAGCCCCTGTAAGCCACGGACAAGCGGCGACCCGGCCTCTTCCAAAACGGCAGGCGGACAGGCCGGCGCGGATATGCCCCGGGCAAGCCAGCAACACTCAAAGGGGAAGCGTCCTCCCCCGCCCAGCAGGGCTGATGAGGCCCAGGCTCCGCGCTCGGCTGGAGCCTAACCCCGCCCACCGACTGCGCATGCGCAAAGGTGCAGTTCCCGGGCCGCCGGGAGGGTGGCTGGAGAGCGGGGGTGTGGTTCGGGGACCCTCAGCCCCCTTGGGCTTAGGGGCACCCAAACGCCCATGGGGAATCGAGACCCTATCCCCGCCGGGGGAATGGTCAATCTTCCCCCTAGAGGACACCTGCACCCTCCTCTAACACTCACACCCCGAGGGGACGGCCCCTCGCACGAACAGGCCCTGACGGAGGGGCGGGGTCTCTCTCAGGGGAGGGCACCCCTTGTAAGCCTCGGACAAGGGGCGACCGCGGCCTCTTCCAGCACTGCAGGCGGAAAGGCCGGCGCAGAAAGCCCCGAGCAGGCCAGGACCACTCAAAGTGGAAGCGGCCTCACCTGGCCCAGCAGGGCTGATGAGGCCCAGGCTCCGCCCCCGGCCCCAGCCTGACCCCGCCCTCCCGTCTGCGCATGCGCAAGGGTGCAGTTCTCAAGGCCGCCGGCAGGGGGCGCGGGTGAGCGGGGGGGTGGTGGTTCGGGGACCCTCAGCCCCCTTGGGGGTAGGGCAACTCTACCCCCATGGGGAATCGGGACCCTCTTCCCCCTCGGGGGAATGGCAAATCTTCCTGTCGGGGCACACCTGCACCCTGCTCCTGCACTCACAGCCCCAGAGCCCGGCCGTGCGCCCGAACACGCCCTAGTAGGAGGGGCGGGGTCACTGTCAGGTGAGGGCAGCCCCTGTAAGCCACGGACAAGCGGCGACCCGGCCTCTTCCAAAACGGCAGGTGGACAGGCCGGCGCGGATATGCCCCGGGCAAGCCGGCAACACTCAAAGGGGAAGCGTCCTCCCCCGCCCAGCAGGGCTGATGAGGCCCAGGCTCCGAGCTCGGCTGGAGCCTAACCCCGCCCACCGACTGCGCATGCGCAAAGGTGCAGTTCCCGGGCCGCCGGGAGGGTGGCTGGAGAGCGGGGGTGTGGTTCGGGGACCCTCAGCCCCCTTGGGCTTAGGGGCACCCAAACGCCCATGGGGAATCGAGACCCTATCCCCCTCGGGGGAATGGTCAATCTTCCCCCTAGAGGACACCTGCACCCTCCTCTAACACTCACACCCCGAGGGGACGGCCCCTCGCACGAACAGGCCCTAGACGGAGGGGCGGGGTCTCTCTCAGGGGAGGGCACCCCCTGTAAGCCTCGGACAAGGGGCGACCGCGGCCTCTTCCAGCACTGCAGGCGGAAAGGCCGGCGCAGAAAGCCCCGGGCAGGCCAGGACCACTCAAAGTGGAAGCGGCCTCACCTGGCCCAGCAGGGCTGATGAGGCCCAGGCTCCGCCCCCGGGCCCAGCCTGACCCCGCCCTCCCGTCTGCGCATGCGCAAGGGTGCAGTTCTCAAGGCCGCCGGCAGGGGGCGCGGGTGAGCGGGGGGGTGGTGGTTCGGGGACCCTCAGCCCCCTTGGGGGTAGGGCAACTCTACCCCCATGGGGAATCGGGACCCTCTTCCCCCTCGGGGGAATGGCAAATCTTCCTGCCGGGGCACACCTGCACCCTGCTCCTGCACTCACAGCCCCAGAGCCCGGCCCTGCGCCCGAACACGCCCTAGTAGGAGGGGCGGGGTCACTGTCAGGGGAGGGCAGCCCCTGTAAGCCACGGACAAGCGGCGACCCGGCCTCTTCCAAAACGGCAGGCGGACAGGCCGGCGCGGATATGCCCCGGGCAAGCCAGCAACACTCAAAGGGGAAGCGTCCTCCCCCGCCCAGCAGGGCTGATGAGGCCCAGGCTCCGCGCTCGGCTGGAGCCTAACCCCGCCCACCGACTGCGCATGCGCAAAGGTGCAGTTCCCGGGCCGCCGGGAGGGTGGCTGGAGAGCGGGGGTGTGGTTCGGGGACCCTCAGCCCCCTTGGGCTTAGGGGCACCCAAACGCCCATGGGGAATCGAGAGCCTATCCCCCTCGGGGGAATGGTCAATCTTCCCCCTAGAGGACACCTGCACCCTCCTCTAACACTCACACCCCGAGGGGACGGCCCCTCGCACGAACAGGCCCTAGACGGAGGGGCGGGGTCTCTCTCAGGGGAGGGCACCCCCTGTAAGCCTCGGACAAGGGGCGACCGCGGCCTCTTCCAGCACTGCAGGCGGAAAGGCCGGCGTAGAAAGCCCCGGGCAGGCCAGGACCACTCAAAGTGGAAGCGGCCTCACCTGGCCCAGCAGGGCTGATGAGGCCCAGGCTCCGCCCCCGGGCCCAGCCTGACCCCGCCCTCCCGTCTGCGCATGCGCAAGGGTGCAGTTCTCAAGGCCGCCGGCAGGGGGCGCGGGTGAGCGGGGGTTGGTGGTTCGGGGACCCTCAGCCCCCTTGGGGGTAGGGCAACTCTACCCCCATGGGGAATCGGGACCCTCTTCCCCCTCGGGGGAATGGCAAATCTTCCTGCCGGGGCACACCTGCACCCTGCTCCTGCACTCACAGCCCCAGAGCCCGGCCCTGCGCCCGAACACGCCCTAGTAGGAGGGGCGGGGTCACTGTCAGGGGAGGGCAGCCCCTGTAAGCCACGGACAAGCGGCGACCCGGCCTCTTCCAAAACGGCAGGCGGACAGGCCGGCGCGGATATGCCCCGGGCAAGCCGGCAACACTCAAAGGGGAAGCGTCCTCCCCTGCCCAGCAGGGCTGATGAGGCCCAGGCTCCGCGCTCGGCTGGAGCCTAACCCCGCCCACCGACTGCGCATGCGCAAAGGTGCAGTTCCCGGGCCGCCGGGAGGGTGGCTGGAGAGCGGGGGTGTGGTTCGGGGACCCTCAGCCCCCTTGGGCTTAGGGGCACCCAAACGCCCATGGGGAATCGAGACCCTATCCCCCTCGGGGGAATGGTCAATCTTCCCCCTAGAGGACACCTGCACCCTCCTCTAACACTCACACCCCGAGGGGACGGCCCCTCGCACGAACAGGCCCTAGACGGAGGGGCGGGGTCTCTCTCAGGGGAGGGCACCCCCTGTAAACCTCGGACAAGGGGCGACCGCGGCCTCTTCCAGCACTGCAGGCGGAAAGGCCGGCGCAGAAAGCCCCGGGCAGGCCAGGACCACTCAAAGTGGAAGCGGCCTCACCTGGCCCAGCAGGGCTGATGAGGCCCAGGCTCTGCCCCCGGGCCCAGCCTGACCCCGCCCTCCCGTCTGCGCATGCGCAAGGGTGCAGTTCTCAAGGCCGCCGGCAGGGGGCGCGGGTGAGCGGGGGGGTGGTGGTTCGGGGACCCTCAGCCCCCTTGGGGGTAGGGCAACTCTACCCCCATGGGGAATCGGGACCCTCTTCCCCCTCGGGGGAATGGCAAATCTTCCTGCCGGGGCACACCTGCACCCTGCTCCTGCACTCACAGCCCCAGAGCCCGGCCCTGCGCCCGAACACGCCCTAGTAGGAGGGGCGGGGTCACTGTCAGGGGAGGGCAGCCCCTGTAAGCCACGGACAAGCGGCGACCCGGCCTCTTCCAAAACGGCAGGCGGACAGGCCGGCGCGGATATGCCCCGGGCAAGCCAACAACACTCAAAGGGGAAGCGTCCTCCCCCGCCCAGCAGGGCTGATGAGGCCCAGGCTCCGCGCTCGGCTGGAGCCTAACCCCGCCCACCGACTGCGCATGCGCAAAGGTGCAGTTCCCGGGCCGCCGGGAGGGTGGCTGGAGAGCGGGGGTGTGGTTCGGGGACCCTCAGCCCCCTTGGGCTTAGGGGCACCCAAACGCCCATGGGGAATCGAGACCCTATCCCCCTCGGGGGAATGGTCAATCTTCCCCCTAGAGGACACCTGCACCCTCCTCTAACACTCACACCCCGAGGGGACGGCCCCTCGCACGAACAGGCCCTAGACGGAGGGGCGGGGTCTCTCTCAGGGGAGGGCACCCCCTGTAAGCCTCGGACAAGGGGCGACCGCGGCCTCTTCCAGCACTGCAGGCGGAAAGGCCGGCGCAGAAAGCCCCGGGCAGGCCAGGACCACTCAAAGTGGAAGCGGCCTCACCTGGCCCAGCAGGGCTGATGAGGCCCAGGCTCCGCCCCCGGGCCCAGCCTGACCCCGCCATCCCGTCTGCGCATGCGCAAGGGTGCAGTTCTCAAGGCCGCCGGCAGGGGGCGCGGGTGAGCGGGGGGGTGGTGGTTCGGGGACCCTCAGCCCCCTTGGGGGTAGGGCAAATCTACCCCCATGGGGAATCGGGACCCTCTTCCCCCTCGGGGGAATGGCAAATATTCCTGCCGGGGCACACCTGCACCCTGCTCCTGCACTCACAGCCCCAGAGCCCGGCCCTGCGCCCGAACACGCCCTAGTAGGAGGGGCGGGGTCACTGTCAGGGGAGGGCAGCCCCTGTAAGCCACGGACAAGCGGCGACCCGGCCTCTTCCAAAACGGCAGGCGGACAGGCCGGCGCGGATATGCCCCGGGCAAGCCGGCAACACTCAAGGGGAAGCGTCCTCCCCTGCCCAGCAGGGCTGATGAGGCCCGGCTCCGCGCTCGGCTGGAGCCTAACCCCGCCCACCGACTGCGCATGCGCAAAGGTGCAGTTCCCGGGCCGCCGGGAGGGTGGCTGGAGAGCGGGGGTGTGGTTCGGGGACCCTCAGCCCCCTTGGGCTTAGGGGCACCCAAACGCCCATGGGGAATCGAGACCCTATCCCCCTCGGGGGAATGGTCAATCTTCCCCCTAGAGGACACCTGCACCCTCCTCTAACACTCACACCCCGAGGGGACGGCCCCTCGCACGAACAGGCCCTAGACGGAGGGGCGGGGTCTCTCTCAGGGGAGGGCACCCCCTGTAAGCCTCGGACAAGGGGCGACCGCGGCCTCTTCCAGCACTGCAGGCGGAAAGGCCGGCGCAGAAAGCCCCGGGCAGGCCAGGACCACTCAATGTGGAAGCGGCCTCACCTGGCCCAGCAGGGCTGATGAGGCCCAGGCTCCGCCCCCGGCCCCAGCCTGACCCCGCCCTCCCGTCTGCGCATGCGCAAGGGTGCAGTTCTCAAGGCCGCCGGCAGGGGGCGCGGGTGAGCGGGGGGGTGGTGGTTCGGGGACCCTCAGCCCCCTTGGGGGTAGGGCAACTCTACCCCCATGGGGAATCGGGACCCTCTTCCCCCTCGGGGGAATGGCAAATCTTCCTGCCGGGGCACACCTGCACCCTGCTCCTGCACTCACAGCCCCAGAGCCCGGCCCTGCGCCCGAACACGCCCTAGTAGGAGGGGCGGGGTCACTGTCAGGGGAGGGCAGCCCCTGTAAGCCACGGACAAGCGGCGACCCGGCCTCTTCCAAAACGGCAGGCGGACAGGCCGGCGCGGATATGCCCCGGGCAAGCCGGCAACACTCAAAGGGGAAGCGTCCTCCCCCGCCCAGCAGGGCTGATGAGGCCCAGGCTCCGCGCTCGGCTGGAGCCTAACCCCGCCCACCGACTGCGCATGCGCAAAGGTGCAGTTCCCGGGCCGCCGGGAGGGTGGCTGGAGAGCGGGGGTGTGGTTCGGGGACCCTCAGCCCCCTTGGGCTTAGGGGCACCCAAACGCCCATGGGGAATCGAGACCCTATCCCCCTCGGGGGAATGGTCAATCTTCCCCCTAGAGGACACCTGCACCCTCCTCTAACACTCACACCCCGAGGGGACGGCCCCTCGCACGAACAGGCCCTAGACGGAGGGGCGGGGTCTCTCTCAGGGGAGGGCACCCCCTGTACGCCTCGGACAAGGGGCGACCGCGGCCTCTTCCAGCACTGCAGGCGGAAAGGCCGGCGCAGAAAGCCCCGGGCAGGCCAGGACCACTCAAAGTGGAAGCGGCCTCACCTGGCCCAGCAGGGCTGATGAGGCCCGGGCTCCGCCCCCGGGCCCAGCCTGACCCCGCCCTCCCGTCTGCGCATGCGCAAGGGTGCAGTTCTCAAGGCCGCCGGCAGGGGGCGCGGGTGAGCGGGGGGGTGGTGGTTCGGGGACCCTCAGCCCCCTTGGGGGTAGGGCAACTCAACCCCCATGGGGAATCGGGACCCTCTTCCCCCTCGGGGGAATGGCAAATCTTCCTGCCGGGGCACACCTGCACCCTGCTCCTGCACTCACAGCCCCAGAGCCCGGCCCTGCGCCCGAACACGCCCTAGTAGGAGGGGCGGGGTCACTGTCAGGGGAGGGCAGCCCCTGTAAGCCACGGACAAGCGGCGACCCGGCCTCTTCCAAAACGGCAGGCGGACAGGCCGGCGCGGATATGCCCCGGGCAAGCCGGCAACACTCAAAGGGGAAGCGTCCTCCCCCGCCCAGCAGGGCTGATGAGGCCCAGGCTCCGCGCTCGGCTGGAGCCTAACCCCGCCCACCGACTGCGCATGCGCAAAGGTGCAGTTCCCGGGCCGCCGGGAGGGTGGCTGGAGAGCGGGGGTGTGGTTCGGGGACCCTCAGCCCCCTTGGGCTTAGGGGCACCCAAACGCCCATGGGGAATCGAGACCCTATCCCCCTCGGGGGAATGGTCAATCTTCCCCCTAGAGGACACCTGCACCCTCCTCTAACACTCACACCCCGAGGGGACGGCCCCTCGCACGAACAGGCCCTGACGGAGGGGCGGGGTCTCTCTCAGGGGAGGGCACCCCCTGTAAGCCTCGGACAAGGGGCGACCGCGGCCTCTTCCAGCACTGCAGGCGGAAAGGCCGGCGCAGAAAGCCCCGGGCAGGCCAGGACCACTCAAAGTGGAAGCGGCCTCACCTGGCCCAGCAGGGCTGATGAGGCCCAGGCTCCGCCCCCGGGCCCAGCCTGACCCCGCCCTCCCGTCTGCGCATGCGCAAGGGTGCAGTTCTCAAGGCCGCCGGCAGGGGGCGCGGGTGAGCGGGGGGGTGGTGGTTCGGGGACCCTCAGCCCCCTTGGGGGTAGGGCAACTCTACCCCCATGGGGAATCGGGACCCTCTTCCCCCTCGGGGGAATGGCAAATCTTCCTGCCGGGGCACACCTGCACCCTGCTCCTGCACTCACAGCCCCAGAGCCCGGCCCTGCGCCCGAACACGCCCTAGTAGGAGGGGCGGGGTCACTGTCAGGGGAGGGCAGCCCCTGTAAGCCACGGACAAGCGGCGACCCGGCCTCTTCCAAAACGGCAGGCGGACAGGCCGGCGCGGATATGCCCCGGGCAAGCCGGCAACACTCAAAGGGGAAGCGTCCTCCCCCGCCCAGCAGGGCTGATGAGGCCCAGGCTCCGCGCTCGGCTGGAGCCTAACCCCGCCCACCGACTGCGCATGCGCAAAGGTGCAGTTCCCGGGCCGCCGGGAGGGTGGCTGGAGAGCGGGGGTGTGGTTCGGGGACCCTCAGCCCCCTTGGGCTTAGGGGCACCCAAACGCCCATGGGGAATCGAGACCCTATCCCCCTCGGGGGAATGGTCAATCTTCCCCCTAGAGGACACCTGCACCCTCCTCTAACACTCACACCCCGAGGGGACGGCCCCTCGCACGAACAGGCCCTAGACGGAGGGGTGGGGTCTCTCTCAGGGGAGGGCACCCCCTGTAAGCCTCGGACAAGGGGCGACCGCGGCCTCTTCCAGCACTGCAGGCGGAAAGGCCGGCGCAGAAAGCCCCGGGCAGGCCAGGACCACTCAAAGTGGAAGCGGCCTCACCTGGCCCAGCAGGGCTGATGAGGCCCAGGCTCCGCCCCCGGGCCCAGCCTGACCCCGCCCTCCCGTCTGCGCATGCGCAAGGGTGCAGTTCTCAAGGCCGCCGGCAGGGGGCGCGGGTGAGCGGGGGGGTGGTGGTTTGGGGACCCTCAGCCCCCTTGCGGGTAGGGCAACTCTACCCCCATGGGGAATCGGGACCCTCTTCCCCCTCGGGGGAATGGCAAATCTTCCTGCCGGGGCACACCTGCACCCTGCTCCTGCACTCAAAGCCCCAGAGCCCGGCCCTGCGCCCGAACACGCCCTAGTAGGAGGGGCGGGGTCACTGTCAGGGGAGGGCAGCCCCTGTAAGCCACGGACAAGCGGCGACCGGCCTCTTCCAAAACGGCAGGCGGACAGGCCGGCGCGGATATGCCCCGGGCAAGCCGGCAACACTCAAAGGGGAAGCGTCCTCCCCCGCCCAGCAGGGCTGATGAGGCCCAGGCTCCGCGCTCGGCTGGAGCCTAACCCCGCCCACCGACTGCGCATGCGCAAAGGTGCAGTTCCCGGGCCGCCGGGAGGGTGGCTGGAGAGCGGGGGTGTGGTTCGGGGACCCTCAGCCCCCTTGGGCTTAGGGGCACCCAAACGCCCATGGGGAATCGAGACCCTATCCCCCTCGGGGGAATGGTCAATCTTCCCCCTAGAGGACACCTGCACCCTCCTCTAACACTCACACCCCGAGGGGACGGCCCCTCGCACGAACAGGCCCTTGACGGAGGGGCGGGGTCTCTCTCAAGGGAGGGCACCCCCAGTAAGCCTCGGACAAGGGGCGACCGCGGCCTCTTCCAGCACTGCAGGCGGAAAGGCCGGCGCAGAAAGCCCCGGGCAGGCCAGGACCACTCAAAGTGGAAGCGGCCTCACCTGGCCCAGCAGGGCTGATGAGGCCCAGGCTCCGCCCCCGGCCCCAGCCTGACCCCGCCCTCCCGTCTGCGCATGCGCAAGGGTGCAGTTCTCAAGGCCGCCGGCAGGGGGCGCGGGTGAGCGGGGGGTTTGTGGTTCGGGGACCCTCAGCCCCCATGGGGGTAGGGGAACTCTACCCCCATGGGGAATCGGGACCCTCTTCCCCCTCGGGGGAATGGCAAATCTTCCTGCCGGGGCACACCTGCACCCTGCTCCTGCACTCACAGCCCCAGAGCCCGGCCCTGCGCCCGAACACGCCCTAGTAGGAGGGGCGGGGTCACTGTCAGGGGAGGGCAGCCCCTGTAAGCCACGGACAAGCGGCGACCCGGCCTCTTCCAAAACGGCAGGCGGACAGGCCGGCGCGGATATGCCCCGGGCAAGCCAGCAACACTCAAAGGGGAAGCGTCCTCCCCCGCCCAGCAGGGCTGATGAGGCCCAGGCTCCGCGCTCGGCTGGAGCCTAACCCCGCCCACCGACTGCGCATGCGCAAAGGTGCAGTTCCCGGGCCGCCGGGAGGGTGGCTGGAGAGCGGGGGTGTGGTTCGGGGACCCTCAGCCCCCTTGGGCTTAGGGGCACCCAAACGCCCATGGGGAATCGAGACCCTATCCCCGCCGGGGGAATGGTCAATCTTCCCCCTAGAGGACACCTGCACCCTCCTCTAACACTCACACCCCGAGGGGACGGCCCCTCGCACGAACAGGCCCTGACGGAGGGGCGGGGTCTCTCTCAGGGGAGGGCACCCCTTGTAAGCCTCGGACAAGGGGCGACCGCGGCCTCTTCCAGCACTGCAGGAGGAAAGGCCGGCGCAGAAAGCCCCGAGCAGGCCAGGACCACTCAAAGTGGAAGCGGCCTCACCTGGCCCAGCAGGGCTGATGAGGCCCAGGCTCCGCCCCCGGGCCCAGCCTGACCCCGCCCTCCCGTCTGCGCATGCGCAAGGGTGCAGTTCTCAAGGCCGCCGGCAGGGGGCGCGGGTGAGCGGGGGGGTGGTGGTTCGGGGACCCTCAGCCCCCTTGGGGGTAGGGCAACTCTACCCCCATGGGGAATCGGGACCCTCTTCCCCCTCGGGGGAATGGCAAATCTTCCTGCCGGGGCACACCTGCACCCTGCTCCTGCACTCACAGCCCCAGAGCCCGGCCGTGCGCCCGAACACGCCCTAGTAGGAGGGGCGGGGTCACTGTCAGGTGAGGGCAGCCCCTGTAAGCCACGGACAAGCGGCGACCCGGCCTCTTCCAAAACGGCAGGCGGACAGGCCGGCGCGGATATGCCCCGGGCAAGCCGGCAACACTCAAAGGGGAAGCGTCCTCCCCCGCCCAGCAGGGCTGATGAGGCCCAGGCTCCGAGCTCGGCTGGAGCCTAACCCCGCCCACCGACTGCGCATGCGCAAAGGTGCAGTTCCCGGGCCGCCGGGAGGGTGGCTGGAGAGCGGGGGTGTGGTTCGGGGACCCTCAGCCCCCTTGGGCTTAGGGGCACCCAAACGCCCATGGGGAATCGAGACCCTATCCCCCTCGGGGGAATGGTCAATCTTCCCCCTAGAGGACACCTGCACCCTCCTCTAACACTCACACCCCGAGGGGACGGCCCCTCGCACGAACAGGCCCTAGACGGAGGGGCGGGGTCTCTCTCAGGGGAGGGCACCCCCTGTACGCCTCGGACAAGGGGCGACCGCGGCCTCTTCCAGCACTGCAGGCGGAAAGGCCGGCGCAGAATGCCCCGGGCAGGCCAGGACCACTCAAAGTGGAAGCGGCCTCACCTGGCCCAGCAGGGCTGATGAGGCCCAGGCTCCGCCCCCGGGCCCAGCCTGACCCCGCCCTCCCGTCTGCGCATGCGCAAGGGTGCAGTTCTCAAGGCCGCCGGCAGGGGGCGCGGGTGAGCGGGGGGGTGGTGGTTCGGGGACCCTCAGCCCCCATGGGGGTAGGGCAACTCTACCCCCATGGGGAATCGGGACCCTCTTCCCCCTCGGGGGAATGGCAAATCTTCCTGCCGGGGCACACCTGCACCCTGCTCCTGCACTCACAGCCCCAGAGCACGGCCCTGCGACCGAACACGCCCTAGTAGGAGGGGCGGAGTCACTGTTAGGGGAGGGCAGCCCCTGTAAGCCACGGACAAGCGGCGACCCGGCCTCTTCCAAAACGGCAGGCGGACAGGCCGGCGCGGATATGCCCCGGGCAAGCCGGCAACCCTCAAAGGGGAAGCGTCCTCCCCCGCCCAGCAGGGCTGATGAGGCCCAGGCTCCGCGCTCGGCTGGAGCCTAACCCCGCCCACCGACTGCGCATGCGCAAAGGTGCAGTTCCCGGGCCGCCGGGAGGGTGGCTGGAGAGCGGGGGTGTGGTTCGGGGACCCTCAGCCCCCTTGGGCTTAGGGACACCCAAACGCCCATCGGGAATCGAGACCCTATCCCCCTCGGGGGAATGGTCAATCTTCCCCCTAGAGGACACCTGCACCCTCCTCTAACACTCACACCCCGAGGGGACGGCCCCTCGCACGAACAGGCCCTAGACGGAGGGGCGGGGTCTCTCTCAGGGGAGGGCACCCCCTGTAAGCCTCGGACAAGGGGCGACCGCGACCTCTTCCAGCACTGCAGGCGGAAAGGCCGGCGCAGAAAGCCCCGGGCAAGCCAGGACCACTCAAAGTGGAAGCGGCCTCACCTGGCCCAGCAGGGCTGATGAGGCCCAGGCTCCGCCCCCGGCCCCAGCCTGACCCCGCCCTCCCGTCTGCGCATGCGCAAGGGTGCAGTTCTCAAGGCCGCCGGCAGGGGGCGCGGGTGAGCGGGGGGGTGGTGGTTCGGGGACCCTCAGCCCCCTTGGGGGTAGGGCAACTCTACCCCCATGGGGAATCGGGACCCTCATCCCCCTCGGGGGAATGGCAAATCTTCCTGCCGGGGCACACCTGCACCCTGCTCCTGCACTCACAGCCCCAGAGCCCGGCCCTGCGCCCGAACACGCCCTAGTAGGAGGGGCGGGGTCACTGTCAGGGGAGGGCAGCCCCTGTAAGCCACGGACAAGCGGCGACCCGGCCTCTTCCAAAACGGCAGGCGGACAGGCCGGCGCGGATATGCCCCGGGCAAGCCGGCAACACTCAAAGGGGAAGCGTCCTCCCCCGCCCAGCAGGGCTGATGAGGCCCAGGCTCCGCGCTCGGCTGGAGCCTAACCCCGCCCACCGACTGCGCATGCGCAAAGGTGCAGTTCCCGGGCCGCCGGGAGGGTGGCTGGAGAGCGGGGGTGTGGTTCGGGGACCCTCAGCCCCCTTGGGCTTAGGGGCACCCAAACGCCCATGGGGAATCGAGACCCTATCCCCCTCGGGGGAATGGTCAATCTTCCCCCTAGAGGACACCTGCACCCTCCTCTAACACTCACACCCCGAGGGGACGGCCCCTCGCACGAACAGGCCCTGACGGAGGGGCGGGGTCTCTCTCAGGGGAGGGCACCCCCTGTAAGCCTCGGACAAGGGGCGACCGCGGCCTCTTCCAGCACTGCAGGCGGAAAGGCCGGCGCAGAAAGCCCCGGGCAGGCCAGGACCACTCAAAGTGGAAGCGGCCTCACCTGGCCCAGCAGGGCTGATGAGGCCCAGGCTCCGCCCCCGGGCCCAGCCTGACCCCGCCCTCCCGTCTGCGCATGCGCAAGGGTGCAGTTCTCAAGGCCGCCGGCAGGGGGCGCGGGTGAGCGGGGGGGTGGTGGTTCGGGGACCCTCAGCCCCCTTGGGGGTAGGGCAACTCTACCCCCATGGGGAATCGGGACCCTCTTCCCCCTCGGGGGAATGGCAAATCTTCCTGCCGGGGCACACCTGCACCCTGCTCCTGCACTCACAGCCCCAGAGCCCGGCCCTGCGCCCGAACACGCCCTAGTAGGAGGGGCGGGGTCACTGTCAGGGGAGGGCAGCCCCTGTAAGCCACGGACAAGCGGCGACCCGGCCTCTTCCAAAACGGCAGGCGGACAGGCCGGCGCGGATATGCCCCGGGCAAGCCGGCAACACTCAAAGGGGAAGCGTCCTCCCCCGCCCAGCAGGGCTGATGAGGCCCAGGCTCCGCGCTCGGCTGGAGCCTAACCCCGCCCACCGACTGCGCATGCGCAAAGGTGCAGTTCCCGGGCCGCCGGGAGGGTGGCTGGAGAGCGGGGGTGTGGTTCGGGGACCCTCAGCCCCCTTGGGCTTAGGGGCACCCAAACGCCCATGGGGAATCGAGACCCTATCCCCCTCGGGGGAATGGTCAATCTTCCCCCTAGAGGACACCTGCACCCTCCTCTAACACTCACACCCCGAGGGGACGGCCCCTCGCACGAACAGGCCCTAGACGGAGGGGTGGGGTCTCTCTCAGGGGAGGGCACCCCCTGTAAGCCTCGGACAAGGGGCGACCGCGGCCTCTTCCAGCACTGCAGGCGGAAAGGCCGGCGCAGAAAGCCCCGGGCAGGCCAGGACCACTCAAAGTGGAAGCGGCCTCACCTGGCCCAGCAGGGCTGATGAGGCCCAGGCTCCGCCCCCGGGCCCAGCCTGACCCCGCCCTCCCGTCTGCGCATGCGCAAGGGTGCAGTTCTCAAGGCCGCCGGCAGGGTCGCGGGTGAGCGGGGGGGTGGTGGTTCGGGGACCCTCAGCCCCCTTGCGGGTAGGGCAACTCTACCCCCATGGGGAATCGGGACCCTCTTCCCCCTCGGGGGAATGGCAAATCTTCCTGCCGGGGCACACCTGCACCCTGCTCCTGCACTCAAAGCCCCAGAGCCCGGCCCTGCGCCCGAACACGCCCTAGTAGGAGGGGCGGGGTCACTGTCAGGGGAGGGCAGCCCCTGTAAGCCACGGACAAGCGGCGACCGGCCTCTTCCAAAACGGCAGGCGGACAGGCCGGCGCGGATATGCCCCGGGCAAGCCGGCAACACTCAAAGGGGAAGCGTCCTCCCCCGCCCAGCAGGGCTGATGAGGCCCAGGCTCCGCGCTCGGCTGGAGCCTAACCCCGCCCACCGACTGCGCATGCGCAAAGGTGCAGTTCCCGGGCCGCCGGGAGGGTGGCTGGAGAGCGGGGGTGTGGTTCGGGGACCCTCAGCCCCCTTGGGCTTAGGGGCACCCAAACGCCCATGGGGAATCGAGACCCTATCCCCCTCGGGGGAATGGTCAATCTTCCCCCTAGAGGACACCTGCACCCTCCTCTAACACTCACACCCCGAGGGGACGGCCCCTCGCACGAACAGGCCCTAGACGGAGGGGCGGGGTCTCTCTCAAGGGAGGGCACCCCCTGTAAGCCTCGGACAAGGGGCGACCGCGGCCTCTTCCAGCACTGCAGGCGGAAAGGCCGGCGCAGAAAGCCCCGGGCAGGCCAGGACCACTCAAAGTGGAAGCGGCCTCACCTGGCCCAGCAGGGCTGATGAGGCCCAGGCTCCGCCCCCGGGCCCAGCCTGACCCCGCCCTCCCGTCTGCGCATGCGCAAGGGTGCAGTTCTCAAGGCCGCCGGCAGGGGGCGCGGGTGAGCGGGGGGTTTGTGGTTCGGGGACCCTCAGCCCCCATGGGGGTAGGGGAACTCTACCCCCATGGGGAATCGGGACCCTCTTCCCCCTCGGGGGAATGGCAAATCTTCCTGCCGGGGCACACCTGCACCCTGCTCCTGCACTCACAGCCCCAGAGCCCGGCCCTGCGCCCGAGCACGCCCTAGTAGGAGGGGCGGGGTCACTGTCAGGGGAGGGCAGCCCCTGTAAGCCACGGACAAGCGGCGACCCGGCCTCTTCCAAAACGGCAGGCGGACAGGCCGGCGCGGATATACCCCGGGCAAGCCAGCAACACTCAAAGGGGAAGCGTCCTCCCCCGCCCAGCAGGGCTGATGAGGCCCAGGCTCCGCGCTCGGCTGGAGCCTAACCCCGCCCACCGACTGCGCATGCGCAAAGGTGCAGTTCCCGGGCCGCCGGGAGGGTGGCTGGAGAGCGGGGGTGTGGTTCGGGGACCCTCAGCCCCCTTGGGCTTAGGGGCACCCAAACGCCCATGGGGAATCGAGACCCTATCCCCCTCGGGGGAATGGTCAATCGTCCCCCTAGAGGACACCTGCACCCTCCTCTAACACTCACACCCCGAGGGGACGGCCCCTCGCACGAACAGGCCCTAGACGGAGGGGCGGGGTCTCTCTCAGGGGAGGGCACCCCCTGTAAGCCTCGGACAAGGGGCGACCGCGGCCTCTTCCAGCACTGCAGGCGGAAAGGCCGGCGCAGAAAGCCCCGGGCAGGCCAGGACCACTCAAATTGGAAGCGGCCTCACCTGGCCCAGCAGGGCTGATGAGGCCCAGGCTCCGCCCCCGGCCCCAGCCTGACCCCGCCCTCCCGTCTGCGCATGCGCAAGGGTGCAGTTCTCAAGGCCGCCGGCATGGGGCGCGGGTGAGCGGGGGGGGGTGGTTCGGGGACCCTCAGCCCCCTTGGGGGTAGGGCAACTCTACCCCCATGGGGAATCGGGACCCTCTTCCCCCTCGGGGGAATGGCAAATCTTCCTGCCGGGGCACACCTGCACCCTGCTCCTGCACTCACAGCCCCAGAGCCCGGCCCTGCGCCCGAACACGCCCTAGTAGGAGGGGCGGGGTCACTGTCAGGGGAGGGCAGCCCCTGTAAGCCACGGACAAGCGGCGACCCGGCCTCTTCCAAAACGGCAGGCGGACAGGCCGGCGCGGATATGCCCCGGGCAAGCCGGCAACACTCAAAGGGGAAGCGTCCTCCCCCGCTCAGCAGGGCTGATGAGGCCCAGGCTCCGCGCTCGGCTGGAGCCTAACCCCGCCCACCGACTGCGCATGCGCAAAGGTGCAGTTCCCGGGCCGCCGGGAGGGTGGCTGGAGAGCGGGGGTGTGGTTCGGGGACCCTCAGCCCCCTTGGGCTTAGGGGCACCCAAACGCCCATGGGGAATCGAGACCCTATCCCCCTCGGGGGAATGGTCAATCTTCCCCCTAGAGGACACCTGCACCCTCCTCTAACACTCACACCCCGAGGGGACGGCCCCTGGCACGAACAGGCCCTGACGGAGGGGCGGGGTCTCTCTCAGGGGAGGGCACCCCCTGTACGCCTCGGACAAGGGGCGACCGCGGCCTCTTCCAGCACTGCAGGCGGAAAGGCCGGCGCAGAAAGCCCCGGGCAGGCCAGGACCACTCAAAGTGGAAGCGGCCTCACCTGGCCCAGCAGGGCTGATGAGGCCCAGGCTCCGCCCCCGGGCCCAGCCTGACCCCGCCCTCCCGTCTGCGCATGCGCAAGTGTGCAGTTCTCAAGGCCGCCGGCAGGGGGCGCGGGTGAGCGGGGGGGTGGTGGTTCGGGGACCCTCAGCCCCCATGGTGGTAGGGCAACTCTACCCCCATGGGGAATCGGGACCCTCTTCCCCCTCGGGGGAATGGCAAATCTTCCTGCCGGGGCACACCTGCACCCTGCTCCTGCACTCACAGCCCCAGAGCCCGGCCCTGCGCCCGAACACGCCCTAGTAGGAGGGGCGGGGTCACTGTCAGGGGAGGGCAGCCCCTGTAAGCCACGGACAAGCGGCGACCCGGCCTCTTCCAAAACGGCAGGCGGACAGGCCGGCGCGGATATGCCCCGGGCAAGCCGGCAACACTCAAAGGGGAAGCGTCCTCCCCTGCCCAGCAGGGCTGATGAGGCCCAGGCTCCGCGCTCGGCTGGAGCCTAACCCCGCCCACCGACTGCGCATGCGCAAAGGTGCAGTTCCCGGGCCGCCGGGAGGGTGGCTGGAGAGCGGGGGTGTGGTTCGGGGACCCTCAGCCCCCTTGGGCTTAGGGGCACCCAAACGCCCATGGGGAATCGAGACCCTATCCCCCTCGGGGGAATGGTCAATCTTCCCCCTAGAGGACACCTGCACCCTCCTCTAACACTCACACCCCGAGGGGACGGCCCCTCGCACGAACAGGCCCTAGACGGAGGGGCGGGGTCTCTCTCAGGGGAGGGCACCCCCTGTAAGCCTCGGACAAGGGGCGACCGCGGCCTCTTCCAGCACTGCAGGCGGAAAGGCCGGCGCAGAAAGCCCCGGGCAGGCCAGGACCACTCAAAGTGGAAGCGGCCTCACCTGGCCCAGCAGGGCTGATGAGGCCCAGGCTCCGCCCCCGGGCCCAGCCTGACCCCGCCCTCCCGTCTGCGCATGCGCAAGGGTGCAGTTCTCAAGGCCGCCGGCAGGGGGCGCGGGTGAGCGGGGGGGTGGTGGTTCGGGGACCCTCAGCCCCCTTGGGGGTAGGGCAACTCTACCCCCATGGGGAATCGGGACCCTCTTCCCCCTCGGGGGAATGGCAAATCTTCCTGCCGGGGCACACCTGCACCCTGCTCCTGCACTCACAGCCCCAGAGCCCGGCCCTGCGCCCGAACACGCCCTAGTAGGAGGGGCGGGGTCACTGTCAGGGGAGGGCAGCCCCTGTAAGCCACGGACAAGCGGCGACCCGGCCTCTTCCAAAACGGCAGGCGGACAGGCCGGCGCGGATATGCCCCGGGCAAGCCAACAACACTCAAAGGGGAAGCGTCCTCCCCCGCCCAGCAGGGCTGATGAGGCCCAGGCTCCGCGCTCGGCTGGAGCCTAACCCCGCCCACCGACTGCGCATGCGCAAAGGTGCAGTTCCCGGGCCGCCGGGAGGGTGGCTGGAGAGCGGGGGTGTGGTTCGGGGACCCTCAGCCCCCTTGGGCTTAGGGGCACCCAAACGCCCATGGGGAATCGAGACCCTATCCCCCTCGGGGGAATGGTCAATCTTCCCCCTAGAGGACACCTGCACCCTCCTCTAACACTCACACCCCGAGGGGACGGCCCCTCGCACGAACAGGCCCTAGACGGAGGGGCGGGGTCTCTCTCAGGGGAGGGCACCCCCTGTAAGCCTCGGACAAGGGGCGACCGCGGCCTCTTCCAGCACTGCAGGCGGAAAGGCCGGCGCAGAAAGCCCCGGGCAGGCCAGGACCACTCAAAGTGGAAGCGGCCTCACCTGGCCCAGCAGGGCTGATGAGGCCCAGGCTCCGCCCCCGGCCCCAGCCTGACCCCGCCCTCCCGTCTGCGCATGCGCAAGGGTGCAGTTCTCAAGGCCGCCGGCAGGGGGCGCGGGTGAGCGGGGGGGTGGTGGTTCGGGGACCCTCAGCCCCCTTGGGGGTAGGGCAACTCTACCCCCATGGGGAATCGGGACCCTCATCCCCCTCGGGGGAATGGCAAATCTTCCTGCCGGGGCACACCTGCACCCTGCTCCTGCACTCACAGCCCCAGAGCCCGGCCCTGCGCCCGAACACGCCCTAGTAGGAGGGGCGGGGTCACTGTCAGGGGAGGGCAGCCCCTGTAAGCCACGGACAAGCGGCGACCCGGCCTCTTCCAAAACGGCAGGCGGACAGGCCGGCGCGGATATGCCCCGGGCAAGCCGGCAACACTCAAAGGGGAAGCGTCCTCCCCCGCCCAGCAGGGCTGATGAGGCCCAGGCTCCGCGCTCGGCTGGAGCCTAACCCCGCCCACCGACTGCGCATGCGCAAAGGTGCAGTTCCCGGGCCGCCGGGAGGGTGGCTGGAGAGCGGGGGTGTGGTTCGGGGACCCTCAGCCCCCTTGGGCTTAGGGGCACCCAAACGCCCATGGGGAATCGAGACCCTATCCCCCTCGGGGGAATGGTCAATCTTCCCCCTAGAGGACACCTGCACCCTCCTCTAACACTCACACCCCGAGGGGACGGCCCCTCGCACGAACAGGCCCTAGACGGAGGGGCGGGGTCTCTCTCAGGGGAGGGCACCCCCTGTACGCCTCGGACAAGGGGCGACCGCGGCCTCTTCCAGCACTGCAGGCGGAAAGGCCGGCGCAGAAAGCCCCGGGCAGGCCAGGACCACTCAAAGTGGAATCGGCCTCACCTGGCCCAGCAGGGCTGATGAGGCCCGGGCTCCGCCCCCGGGCCCAGCCTGACCCCGCCCTCCCGTCTGCGCATGCGCAAGGGTGCAGTTCTCAAGGCCGCCGGCAGGGGGCGCGGGTGAGCGGGGGGGTGGTGGTTCGGGGACCCTCAGCCCCCTTGGGGGTAGGGCAACTCAACCCCCATGGGGAATCGGGACCCTCTTCCCCCTCGGGGGAATGGCAAATCTTCCTGCCGGGGCACACCTGCACCCTGCTCCTGCACTCACAGCCCCAGAGCCCGGCCCTGCGCCCGAACACGCCCTAGTAGGAGGGGCGGGGTCACTGTCAGGGGAGGGCAGCCCCTGTAAGCCACGGACAAGCGGCGACCCGGCCTCTTCCAAAACGGCAGGCGGACAGGCCGGCGCGGATATGCCCCGGGCAAGCCGGCAACACTCAAAGGGGAAGCGTCCTCCCCCGCCCAGCAGGGCTGATGAGGCCCAGGCTCCGCGCTCGGCTGGAGCCTAACCCCGCCCACCGACTGCGCATGCGCAAAGGTGCAGTTCCCGGGCCGCCGGGAGGGTGGCTGGAGAGCGGGGGTGTGGTTCGGGGACCCTCAGCCCCCTTGGGCTTAGGGGCACCCAAACGCCCATGGGGAATCGAGACCCTATCCCCCTCGGGGGAATGGTCAATCTTCCCCCTAGAGGACACCTGCACCCTCCTCTAACACTCACACCCCGAGGGGACGGCCCCTCGCACGAACAGGCCCTGACGGAGGGGCGGGGTCTCTCTCAGGGGAGGGCACCCCCTGTAAGCCTCGGACAAGGGGCGACCGCGGCCTCTTCCAGCACTGCAGGCGGAAAGGACGGCGCAGAAAGCCCCGGGAAGGCCAGGACCACTCAAAGTGGAAGCGGCCTCACCTGGCCCAGCAGGGCTGATGAGGCCCAGGCTCCGCCCCCGGGCCCAGCCTGACCCCGCCCTCCCGTCTGCGCATGCGCAAGGGTGCAGTTCTCAAGGCCGCCGGCAGGGGGCGCGGGTGAGCGGGGGGGTGGTGGTTCGGGGACCCTCAGCCCCCTTGCGGGTAGGGCAACTCTACCCCCATGGGGAATCGGGACCCTCTTCCCCCTCGGGGAATGGCAAATCTTCCTGCCGGGGCACACCTGCACCCTGCTCCTGCACTCAAAGCCCCAGAGCCCGGCCCTGCGCCCGAACACGCCCTAGTAGGAGGGGCGGGGTCACTGTCAGGGGAGGGCAGCCCCTGTAAGCCAGGGACAAGCGGCGACCGGCCTCTTCCAAAACGGCAGGCGGACAGGCCGGCGCGGATATGCCCCGGGCAAGCCGGCAACACTCAAAGGGGAAGCGTCCTCCCCCGCCCAGCAGGGCTGATGAGGCCCAGGCTCCGCGCTCGGCTGGAGCCTAACCCCGCCCACCGACTGCGCATGCGCAAAGGTGCAGTTCCCGGGCCGCCGGGAGGGTGGCTGGAGAGCGGGGGTGTGGTTCGGGGACCCTCAGCCCCCTTGGGCTTAGGGGCACCCAAACGCCCATGGGGAATCGAGACCCTATCCCCCTCGGGGGAATGGTCAATCTTCCCCCTAGAGGACACCTGCACCCTCCTCTAACACTCACACCCCGAGGGGACGGCCCCTCGCACGAACAGGCCCTAGACGGAGGGGCGGGGTCTCTCTCAAGGGAGGGCACCCCCTGTAAGCCTCGGACAAGGGGCGACCGCGGCCTCTTCCAGCACTGCAGGCGGAAAGGCCGGCGCAGAAAGCCCCGGGCAGGCCAGGACCACTCAAAGTGGAAGCGGCCTCACCTGGCCCAGCAGGGCTGATGAGGCCCAGGCTCCGCCCCCGGGCCCAGCCTGACCCCGCCCTCCCGTCTGCGCATGCGCAAGGGTGCAGTTCTCAAGGCCGCCGGCAGGGGGCGCGGGTGAGCGGGGGGGTGGTGGTTCGGGGACCCTCAGCCCCCTTGGGGGTAGGGCAACTCTACCCCCATGGGGAATCGGGACCCTCTTCCCCCTCGGGGTAATGGCAAATCTTCCTGCCGGGGCACACCTGCACCCTGCTCCTGCACTCACAGCCCCAGAGCCCGGCCCTGCGCCCGAACACGCCCTAGTAGGAGGGGCGGGGTCACTGTCAGGGGAGGGCAGCCCCTGTAAGCCACGGACAAGCGGCGACCCGGCCTCTTCCAAAACGGCAGGCGGACAGGCCGGCGCGGATATGCCCCGGGCAAGCCGGCAACACTCAAAGGGGAAGCGTCCTCCCCCGCCCAGCAGGGCTGATGAGGCCCAGGCTCCGCGCTCGGCTGGAGCCTAACCCCGCCCACCGACTGCGCATGCGCAAAGGTGCAGTTCCCGGGCCGCCGGGAGGGTGGCTGGAGAGCGGGGGTGTGGTTCGGGGACCCTCAGCCCCCTTGGGCTTAGGGGCACCCAAACGCCCATGGGGAATCGAGACCCTATCCCCCTCGGGGGAATGGTCAATCTTCCCCCTAGAGGACACCTGCACCCTCCTCTAACACTCACATCCCGAGGGGACGGCCCCTCGCACGAACAGGCCCTAGACGGAGGGGCGGGGTCTCTCTCAGGGGAGGGCACCCCCTGTAAGCCTCGGACAAGGGGCGACCGCGGCCTCTTCCAGCACTGCAGGCGGAAAGGCCGGCGCAGAAAGCCCCGGGCAGGCCAGGACCACTCAAAGTGGAAGCGGCCTCACCTGGCCCAGCAGGGCTGATGAGGCCCAGGCTCCGCCCCCGGCCCCAGCCTGACCCCGCCCTCCCGTCTGCGCATGCGCAAGGGTGCAGTTCTCAAGGCCGCCGGCAGGGGGCGCGGGTGAGCGGGGGGGTGGTGGTTCGGGGACCCTCAGCCCCCTTGGGGGTAGGGCAACTCTACCCCCATGGGGAATCGGGACCCTCTTCCCCCTCGGGGGAATGGCAAATCTTCCTGCCGGGGCACACCTGCACCCTGCTCCTGCACTCACAGCCCCAGAGCCCGGCCCTGCGCCCGAACACGCCCTAGTAGGAGGGGCGGGGTCACTGTCAGGGGAGGGCAGCCCCTGTAAGCCACGGACAAGCGGCGACCCGGCCTCTTCCAAAACGGCAGGCGGACAGGCCGGCGCGGATATGCCCCGGGCAAGCCGGCAACACTCAAAGGGGAAGCGTCCTCCCCCGCTCAGCAGGGCTGATGAGGCCCAGGCTCCGCGCTCGGCTGGAGCCTAACCCCGCCCACCGACTGCGCATGCGCAAAGGTGCAGTTCCCGGGCCGCCGGGAGGGTGGCTGGAGAGCGGGGGTGTGGTTCGGGGACCCTCAGCCCCCTTGGGCTTAGGGGCACCCAAACGCCCATGGGGAATCGAGACCCTATCCCCCTCGGGGGAATGTTCAATCTTCCCCCTAGAGGACACCTGCACCCTCCTCTAACACTCACACCCCGAGGGGACGGCCCCTGGCACGAACAGGCCCTGACGGAGGGGCGGGGTCTCTCTCAGGGGAGGGCACCCCCTGTACGCCTCGGACAAGGGGCGACCGCGGCCTCTTCCAGCACTGCAGGCGGAAAGGCCGGCGCAGAAAGCCCCGGGCAGGCCAGGACCACTCAAAGTGGAAGCGGCCTCACCTGGCCCAGCAGGGCTGATGAGGCCCAGGCTCCGCCCCCGGGCCCAGCCTGACCCCGCCCTCCCGTCTGCGCATGCGCAAGGGTGCAGTTCTCAAGGCCGCCGGCAGGGGGCGCGGGTGAGCGGGGGGGTGGTGGTTCGGGGACCCTCAGCCCCCATGGGGGTAGGGCAACTCTACCCCCATGGGGAATCGGGACCCTCTTCCCCCTCGGGGGAATGGCAAATCTTCCTGCCGGGGCACACCTGCACCCTGCTCCTGCACTCACAGCCCCAGAGCCCGGCCCTGCGCCCGAACACGCCCTAGTAGGAGGGGCGGAGTCACTGTCAGGGGAGGGCAGCCCCTGTAAGCCACGGACAAGCGGCGACCCGGCCTCTTCCAAAACGGCAGGCGGACAGGCCGGCGCGGATATGCCCCGGGCAAGCCGGCAACCCTCAAAGGGGAAGCGTCCTCCCCCGCCCAGCAGGGCTGATGAGGCCCAGGCTCCGCGCTCGGCTGGAGCCTAACCCCGCCCACCGACTGCGCATGCGCAAAGGTGCAGTTCCCGGGCCGCCGGGAGGGTGGCTGGAGAGCGGGGGTGTGGTTCGGGGACCCTCAGCCCCCTTGGGCTTAGGGGCACCCAAACGCCCATGGGGAATCGAGACCCTATCCCCCTCGGGGGAATGGTCAATCTTCCCCCTAGAGGACACCTGCACCCTCCTCTAACACTCACACCCCGAGGGGACGGCCCCTCGCACGAACAGGCCCTAGACGGAGGGGCGGGGTCTCTCTCAGGGGAGGGCACCCCCTGTAAGCCTCGGACAAGGGGCGACCGCGACCTCTTCCAGCACTGCAGGCGGAAAGGCCGGCGCAGAAAGCCCCGGGCAAGCCAGGACCACTCAAAGTGGAAGCGGCCTCACCTGGCCCAGCAGGGCTGATGAGGCCCAGGCTCCGCCCCCGGCCCCAGCCTGACCCCGCCCTCCCGTCTGCGCATGCGCAAGGGTGCAGTTCTCAAGGCCGCCGGCAGGGGGCGCGGGTGAGCGGGGGGGTGGTGGTTCGGGGACCCTCAGCCCCCTTGGGGGTAGGGCAACTCTACCCCCATGGGGAATCGGGACCCTCATCCCCCTCGGGGGAATGGCAAATCTTCCTGCCGGGGCACACCTGCACCCTGCTCCTGCACTCACAGCCCCAGAGCCCGGCCCTGCGCCCGAACACGCCCTAGTAGGAGGGGCGGGGTCACTGTCAGGGGAGGGCAGCCCCTGTAAGCCACGGACAAGCGGCGACCCGGCCTCTTCCAAAACGGCAGGCGGACAGGCCGGCGCGGATATGCCCCGGGCAAGCCGGCAACACTCAAAGGGGAAGCGTCCTCCCCCGCCCAGCAGGGCTGATGAGGCCCAGGCTCCGCGCTCGGCTGGAGCCTAACCCCGCCCACCGACTGCGCATGCGCAAAGGTGCAGTTCCCGGGCCGCCGGGAGGGTGGCTGGAGAGCGGGGGTGTGGTTCGGGGACCCTCAGCCCCCTTGGGCTTAGGGGCACCCAAACGCCCATGGGGAATCGAGACCCTATCCCCCTCGGGGGAATGGTCAATCTTCCCCCTAGAGGACACCTGCACCCTCCTCTAACACTCACACCCCGAGGGGACGGCCCCTCGCACGAACAGGCCCTGACGGAGGGGCGGGGTCTCTCTCAGGGGAGGGCACCCCCTGTAAGCCTCGGACAAGGGGCGACCGCGGCCTCTTCCAGCACTGCAGGCGGAAAGGCCGGCGCAGAAAGCCCCGGGCAGGCCAGGACCACTCAAAGTGGAAGCGGCCTCACCTGGCCCAGCAGGGCTGATGAGGCCCAGGCTCCGCCCCCGGGCCCAGCCTGACCCCGCCCTCCCGTCTGCGCATGCGCAAGGGTGCAGTTCTCAAGGCCGCCGGCAGGGGGCGCGGGTGAGCGGGGGGGTGGTGGTTCGGGGACCCTCAGCCCCCTTGGGGGTAGGGCAACTCTACCCCCATGGGGAATCGGGACCCTCTTCCCCCTCGGGGGAATGGCAAATCTTCCTGCCGGGGCACACCTGCACCCTGCTCCTGCACTCACAGCCCCAGAGCCCGGCCCTGCGCCCGAACACGCCCTAGTAGGAGGGGCGGGGTCACTGTCAGGGGAGGGCAGCCCCTGTAAGCCACGGACAAGCGGCGACCCGGCCTCTTCCAAAACGGCAGGCGGACAGGCCGGCGCGGATATGCCCCGGGCAAGCCGGCAACACTCAAAGGAGAAGCGCCCTCCCCCGCCCAGCAGGGCTGATGAGGCCCAGGCTCCGCGCTCGGCTGGAGCCTAACCCCGCCCACCGACTGCGCATGCGCAAAGGTGCAGTTCCCGGGCCGCCGGGAGGGTGGCTGGAGAGCGGGGGTGTGGTTCGGGGACCCTCAGCCCCCTTGGGCTTAGGGGCACCCAAACGCCCATGGGGAATCGAGACCCTATCCCCCTCGGGGGAATGGTCAATCTTCCCCCTAGAGGACACCTGCACCCTCCTCTAACACTCACACCCCGAGGGGACGGCCCCTCGCACGAACAGGCCCTAGACGGAGGGGTGGGGTCTCTCTCAGGGGAGGGCACCCCCTGTAAGCCTCGGACAAGGGGCGACCGCGGCCTCTTCCAGCACTGCAGGCGGAAAGGCCGGCGCAGAAAGCCCCGGGCAGGCCAGGACCACTCAAAGTGGAAGCGGCCTCACCTGGCCCAGCAGGGCTGATGAGGCCCAGGCTCCGCCCCCGGGCCCAGCCTGACCCCGCCCTCCCGTCTGCGCATGCGCAAGGGTGCAGTTCTCAAGGCCGCCGGCAGGGGGCGCGGGTGAGCGGGGGGGTGGTGGTTCGGGGACCCTCAGCCCCCTTGCGGGTAGGGCAACTCTACCCCCATGGGGAATCGGGACCCTCTTCCCCCTCGGGGGAATGGCAAATCTTCCTGCCGGGGCACACCTGCACCCTGCTCCTGCACTCAAAGCCCCAGAGCCCGGCCCTGCGCCCGAACACGCCCTAGTAGGAGGGGCGGGGTCACTGTCAGGGGAGGGCAGCCCCTGTAAGCCACGGACAAGCGGCGACCGGCCTCTTCCAAAACGGCAGGCGGACAGGCCGGCGCGGATATGCCCCGGGCAAGCCGGCAACACTCAAAGGGGAAGCGTCCTCCCCCGCCCAGCAGGGCTGATGAGGCCCAGGCTCCGCGCTCGGCTGGAGCCTAACCCCGCCCACCGACTGCGCATGCGCAAAGGTGCAGTTCCCGGGCCGCCGGGAGGGTGGCTGGAGAGCGGGGGTGTGGTTCGGGGACCCTCAGCCCCCTTGGGCTTAGGGGCACCCAAACGCCCATGGGGAATCGAGACCCTATCCCCCTCGGGGGAATGGTCAATCTTCCCCCTAGAGGACACCTGCACCCTCCTCTAACACTCACACCCCGAGGGGACGGCCCCTCGCACGAACAGGCCCTAGACGGAGGGGCGGGGTCTCTCTCAAGGGAGGGCACCCCCTGTAAGCCTCGGACAAGGGGCGACCGCGGCCTCTTCCAGCACTGCAGGCGGAAAGGCCGGCGCAGAAAGCCCCGGGCAGGCCAGGACCACTCAAAGTGGAAGCGGCCTCACCTGGCCCAGCAGGGCTGATGAGGCCCAGGCTCCGCCCCCGGGCCCAGCCTGACCCCGCCCTCCCGTCTGCGCATGCGCAAGGGTGCAGTTCTCAAGGCCGCCGGCAGGGGGCGCGGGTGAGCGGGGGATTTGTGGTTCGGGGACCCTCAGCCCCCATGGGGGTAGGGGAACTCTACCCCCATGGGGAATCGGGACCCTCTTCCCCCTCGGGGGAATGGCAAATCTTCCTGCCGGGGCACACCTGCACCCTGCTCCTGCACTCACAGCCCCAGAGCCCGGCCCTGCGCCCGAGCACGCCCTAGTAGGAGGGGCGGGGTCACTGTCAGGGGAGGGCAGCCCCTGTAAGCCACGGACAAGCGGCGACCCGGCCTCTTCCAAAACGGCAGGCGGACAGGCCGGCGCGGATATGCCCCGGGCAAGCCAGCAACACTCAAAGGGGAAGCGTCCTCCCCCGCCCAGCAGGGCTGATGAGGCCCAGGCTCCGCGCTCGGCTGGAGCCTAACCCCGCCCACCGACTGCGCATGCGCAAAGGTGCAGTTCCCGGGCCGCCGGGAGGGTGGCTGGAGAGCGGGGGTGTGGTTCGGGGACCCTCAGCCCCCTTGGGCTTAGGGGCACCCAAACGCCCATGGGGAATCGAGACCCTATCCCCCTCGGGGGAATGGTCAATCGTCCCCCTAGAGGACACCTGCACCCTCCTCTAACACTCACACCCCGAGGGGACGGCCCCTCGCACGAACAGGCCCTAGACGGAGGGGCGGGGTCTCTCTCAGGGGAGGGCACCCCCTGTAAGCCTCGGACAAGGGGCGACCGCGGCCTCTTCCAGCACTGCAGGCGGAAAGGCCGGCGCAGAAAGCCCCGGGCAGGCCAGGACCACTCAAATTGGAAGCGGCCTCACCTGGCCCAGCAGGGCTGATGAGGCCCAGGCTCCGCCCCCGGCCCCAGCCTGACCCCGCCCTCCCGTCTGCGCATGCGCAAGGGTGCAGTTCTCAAGGCCGCCGGCAGGGGGCGCGGGTGAGCGGGGGGGTGGTGGTTCGGGGACCCTCAGCCCCCTTGGGGGTAGGGCAACTCTACCCCCATGGGGAATCGGGACCCTCTTCCCCCTCGGGGGAATGGCAAATCTTACTGCCGGGGCACACCTGCACCCTGCTCCTGCACTCACAGCCCCAGAGCCCGGCCCTGCGCCCGAACACGCCCTAGTAGGAGGGGCGGGGTCACTGTCAGGGGAGGGCAGCCCCTGTAAGCCACGGACAAGCGGCGACCCGGCCTCTTCCAAAACGGCAGGCGGACAGGCCGGCGTGGATATGCCCCGGGCAAGCCGGCAACACTCAAAGGGGAAGCGTCCTCCCCCGCTCAGCAGGGCTGATGAGGCCCAGGCTCCGCGCTCGGCTGGAGCCTAACCCCGCCCACCGACTGCGCATGCGCAAAGGTGCAGTTCCCGGGCCGCCGGGAGGGTGGCTGGAGAGCGGGGGTGTGGTTCGGGGACCCTCAGCCCCCTTGGGCTTAGGGGCACCCAAACGCCCATGGGGAATCGAGACCCTATCCCCCTCGGGGGAATGGTCAATCTTCCCCCTAGAGGACACCTGCACCCTCCTCTAACACTCACACCCCGAGGGGACGGCCCCTGGCACGAACAGGCCCTGACGGAGGGGCGGGGTCTCCCTCAGGGGAGGGCACCCCCTGTACGCCTCGGACAAGGGGCGACCGCGGCCTCTTCCAGCACTGCAGGCGGAAAGGCCGGCGCAGAAAGCCCCGGGCAGGCCAGGACCACTCAAAGTGGAAGCGGCCTCACCTGGCCCAGCAGGGCTGATGAGGCCCAGGCTCCGCCCCCGGGCCCAGCCTGACCCCGCCCTCCCGTCTGCGCATGCGCAAGGGTGCAGTTCTCAAGGCCGCCGGCAGGGGGCGCGGGTGAGCGGGGGGGTGGTGGTTCGGGGACCCTCAGCCCCCATGGTGGTAGGGCAACTCTACCCCCATGGGGAATCGGGACCCTCTTCCCCCTCGGGGGAATGGCAAATCTTCCTGCCGGGGCACACCTGCACCCTGCTCCTGCACTCACAGCCCCAGAGCCCGGCCCTGCGCCCGAACACGCCCTAGTAGGAGGGGCGGAGTCACTGTCAGGGGAGGGCAGCCCCTGTAAGCCACGGACAAGCGGCGACCCGGCCTCTTCCAAAACGGCAGGCGGACAGGCCGGCGCGGATATGCCCCGGGCAAGCCGGCAACCCTCAAAGGGGAAGCGTCCTCCCCCGCCCAGCAGGGCTGATGAGGCCCAGGCTCCGCGCTCGGCTGGAGCCTAACCCCGCCCACCGACTGCGCATGCGCAAAGGTGCAGTTCCCGGGCCGCCGGGAGGGTGGCTGGAGAGCGGGGGTGTGGTTCGGGGACCCTCAGCCCCCTTGGGCTTAGGGGCACCCAAACGCCCATGGGGAATCGAGACCCTATCCCCCTCGGGGGAATGGTCAATCTTCCCCCTAGAGGACACCTGCACCCTCCTCTAACACTCACACCCCGAGGGGACGGCCCCTCGCACGAACAGGCCCTAGACGGAGGGGCGGGGTCTCTCTCAGGGGAGGGCACCCCCTGTAAGCCTCGGACAAGGGGCGACCGCGACCTCTTCCAGCACTGCAGGCGGAAAGGCCGGCGCAGAAAGCCCCGGGCAAGCCAGGACCACTCAAAGTGGAAGCGGCCTCACCTGGCCCAGCAGGGCTGATGAGGCCCAGGCTCCGCCCCCGGGCCCAGCCTGACCCCGCCCTCCTGCCTGCGCATGCGCAAGGGTGCAGTTCTCAAGGCCGCCGGCAGGGGGCGCGGGTGAGCGGGGGGGTGGTGGTTCGGGGACCCTCAGCCCCCTTGGGGGTAGGGCAACTCTACCCCCATGTGGAATCGGGACCCTCTTCCCCCTCGGGGGAATGGCAAATCTTCCTGCCGGGGCACACCTGCACCCTGCTCCTGCACTCACAGCCCCAGAGCCCGGCCCTGCGCCCGAACACGCCCTAGTAGGAGGGGCGGGGTCACTGTCAGGGGAGGGCAGCCCCTGTAAGCCACGGACAAGCGGCGACCCGGCCTCTTCCAAAACGGCAGGCGGACAGGCCGGCGCGGATATGCCCCGGGCAAGCCGGCAACACTCAAAGGGGAAGCGTCCTCCCCCGCCCAGCAGGGCTGATGAGGCCCAGGCTCCGCGCTCGGCTGGAGCCTAACCCCGCCCACCGACTGCGCATGCCCAAAGGTGCAGTTCCCGGGCCGCCGGGAGGGTGGCTGGAGAGCGGGGGTGTGGTTCGGGGACCCTCAGCCCCCTTGGGCTTAGGGGCACCCAAACGCCCATGGGGAATCGAGACCCTATCCCCCTCGGGGGAATGGTCAATCTTCCCCCTAGAGGACACCTGCACCCTCCTCTAACACTCACACCCCGAGGGGACGGCCCCTCGCACGAACAGGCCCTAGACGGAGGGGCGGGGTCTCTCTCAGGGGAGGGCACCCCCTGTAAGCCTCGGACAAGGGGCGACCGCGGCCTCTTCCAGCACTGCAGGCGGAAAGGCCGGCGCAGAAAGCCCCGGGCAGGCCAGGACCACTCAAAGTGGAAGCGGCCTCACCTGGCCCAGCAGGGCTGATGAGGCCCAGGCTCCGCCCCCGGGCCCAGCCTGACCCCGCCATCCCGTCTGCGCATGCGCAAGTGTGCAGTTCTCAAGGCCGCCGGCAGGGGGCGCGGGTGAGCGGGGGGGTGGTGGTTCGGGGACCCTCAGCCCCCTTGGGGGTAGGGCAACTCTACCCCCATGGGGAATCGGGACCCTCTTCCCCCTCGGGGGAATGGCAAATCTTCCTGCCGGGGCACACCTGCACCCTGCTCCTGCACTCACAGCCCCAGAGCCCGGCCCTGCGCCCGAACACGCCCTAGTAGGAGGGGCGGGGTCACTGTCAGGGGAGGGCAGCCCCTGTAAGCCACGGACAAGCGGCGACCCGGCCTCTTCCAAAACGGCAGGCGGACAGGCCGGCGCGGATATGCCCCGGGCAAGCCGGCAACCCTCAAAGGGGAAGCGTCCTCCCCCGCCCAGCAGGGCTGATGAGGCCCAGGCTCCGCGCTCGGCTGGAGCCTAACCCCGCCCACCGACTGCGCATGCGCAAAGGTGCAGTTCCCGGGCCGCCGGGAGGGTGGCTGGAGAGCGGGGGTGTGGTTCGGGGACCCTCAGCCCCCTTGGGCTTAGTGGCACCCAAACGCCCATGGGGAATCAAGACCCTATACCCCTCGGGGGAATGGTCAATCTTCCCCCTAGAGGACACCTGCACCCTCCTCTAACACTCACACCCCGAGGGGACGGCCCCTCGCACGAACAGGCCCTAGACGGAGGGGCGGGGTCTCTCTCAGGGGAGGGCACCCCCTGTACGCCTCGGACAAGGGGCGACCGCGGCCTCTTCCAGCACTGCAGGCGGAAAGGCCGGCGCAGAAAGCCCCGGGCAAGCCAGGACCACTCAAAGTGGAAGCGGCCTCACCTGGCCCAGCAGGGCTGATGAGGCCCAGGCTCCGCCCCCGGGCCCAGCCTGACCCCGCCCTCCCGTCTGCGCATGCGCAAGGGTGCAGTTCTCAAGGCCGCCGGCAGGGGGCGCGGGTGAGCGGGGAGGTGGTGGTTCGGGGACCCTCAGCCCCCATGGGGGTAGGGCAACTCTACCCCCATGGGGAATCGGGACCCTCTTCCCCCTCGGGGGAATGGCAAATCTTCCTGCCGGGGCACACCTGCACCCTGCTCCTGCACTCACAGCCCCAGAGCCCGGCCCTGCGCCCGAACACGCCCTAGTAGGAGGGGCGGGGTCACTGTCAGGGGAGGGCAGCCCCTGTAAGCCACGGACAAGCGGCGACCCGGCCTCTTCCAAAACGGCAGGCGGACAGGCCGGCGCGGATATGCCCCGGGCAAGCCGGCAACACTCAAAGGGGAAGCGTCCTCCCCCGCCCAGCAGGGCTGATGAGGCCCAGGCTCCGCGATCGGCTGGAGCCTAACCCCGCCCACCGACTGCGCATGCGCAAAGGTGCAGTTCCCGGGCCGCCGGGAGGGTGGCTGGAGAGCGGGGGTGTGGTTCGGGGACCCTCAGCCCCCTTGGGCTTAGGGGCACCCAAACGCCCATGGGGAATCGAGACCCTATCCCCCTCGGGGGAATGGTCAATCTTCCCCCTAGAGGACACCTGCACCCTCCTCTAACACTCACACCCCGAGGGGACGGCCCCTCGCACGAACAGGCCCTAGACGGAGGGGCGGGGTCTCTCTCAGGGGAGGGCACCCCCTGTAAGCCTCGGACAAGGGGCGACCGCGGCCTCTTCCAGCACTGCAGGCGGAAAGGCCGGCGCAGAAAGCCCCGGGCAGGCCAGGACCACTCAAAGTGGAAGCGGCCTCACCTGGCCCAGCAGGGCTGATGAGGCCCAGGCTCCGCCCCCGGGCCCAGCCTGACCCCGCCCTCCCGTCTGCGCATGCGCAAGGGTGCAGTTCTCAAGGCCGCCGGCAGGGGGCGCGGGTGAGCGGGGGGGTGGTGGTTCGGGGACCCTCAGCCCCCTTGGGGGTAGGGCAACTCTACCCCCATGGGGAATCGGGACCCTCTTCCCCCTCGTGGGAATGGCAAATCTTCCTGCCGGGGCACACCTGCACCCTGCTCCTGCACTCACAGCCCCAGAGCCCGGCCCTGCGCCCGAACACGCCCTAGTAGGAGGGGCGGGGTCACTGTCAGGGGAGGGCAGCCCCTGTAAGCCACGGACAAGCGGCGACCCGGCCTCTTCCAAAACGGCAGGCGGACAGGCCGGCGCGGATATGCCCCGGGCAAGCCGGCAACACTCAAAGGGGAAGCGTCCTCCCCCGCCCAGCAGGGCTGATGAGGCCCAGGCTCCGCGCTCGGCTGGAGCCTAACCCCGCCCACCGACTGCGCATGCGCAAAGGTGCAGTTCCCGGGCCGCCGGGAGGGTGGCTGGAGAGCGGGGGTGTGGTTCGGGGACCCTCAGCCCCCTTGGGCTTAGGGGCACCCAAACGCCCATGGGGAATCGAGACCCTATCCCCCTCGGGGGAATGGTCAATCTTCCCCCTAGAGGACACCTGCACCCTCCTCTAACACTCACACCCCGAGGGGACGGCCCCTCGCACGAACAGGCCCTAGACGGAGGGGCGGGGTCTCTCTCAGGGGAGGGCACCCCCTGTAAGCCTCGGACAAGGGGCGACCGCGGCCTCTTCCAGCACTGCAGGCGGAAAGGCCGGCGCAGAAAGCCCCGGGCAGGCCAGGACCACTCAAAGTGGAAGCGGCCTCACCTGGCCCAGCAGGGCTGATGAGGCCCAGGCTCCGCCCCCGGGCCCAGCCTGACCCCGCCCTCCCGTCTGCGCATGCGCAAGGGTGCAGTTCTCAAGGCCGCCGGCAGGGGGCGCGGGTGAGCGGGGTGGTGGTGGTTCGGGGACCCTCAGCCCCCTTGGGGGTAGGGCAACTCTACCCCCATGGGGAATCGGGACCCTCTTCCCCCTCGGGGGAATGGCAAATCTTCCTGCCGGGGCACACCTGCACCCTGCTCCTGCACTCACAGCCCCAGAGCCCGGCCCTGCGCCCGAACACGCCCTAGTAGGAGGGGCGGGGTCACTGTCAGGGGAGGGCAGCCCCTGTAAGCCACGGACAAGCGGCGACCCGGCCTCTTCCAAAACGGCAGGCGGACAGGCCGGCGCGGATATGCCCCGGGCAAGCCGGCAACACTCAAAGGGGAAGCGTCCTCCCCTGCCCAGCAGGGCTGATGAGGCCCAGGCTCCGCGCTCGGCTGGAGCCTAACCCCGCCCACCGACTGCGCATGCGCAAAGGTGCAGTTCCCGGGCCGCCGGGAGGGTGGCTGGAGAGCGGGGGTGTGGTTCGGGGACCCTCAGCCCCCTTGGGCTTAGGGGCACCCAAACGCCCATGGGGAATCGAGACCCTATCCCCCTCGGGGGAATGGTCAATCTTCCCCCTAGAGGACACCTGCACCCTCCTCTAACACTCACACCCCGAGGGGACGGCCCCTCGCACGAACAGGCCCTAGACGGAGGGGCGGGGTCTCTCTCAGGGGAGGGCACCCCCTGTAAGCCTCGGACAAGGGGCGACCGCGGCCTCTTCCAGCACTGCAGGCGGAAAGGCCGGCGCAGAAAGCCCCGGGCAGGCCAGGACCACTCAAAGTGGAAGCGGCCTCACCTGGCCCAGCAGGGCTGATGAGGCCCAGGCTCCGCCCCCGGGCCCAGCCTGACCCCGCCCTCCCGCCTGCGCATGCGCAAGGGTGCAGTTCTCAAGGCCGCCGGCAGGGGGCGCGGGTGAGCGGGGGGGTGGTGGTTCGGGGACCCTCAGCCCCCTTGGGGGTAGGGCAACTCTACCCCCATGTGGAATCGGGACCCTCTTCCCCCTCGGGGGAATGGCAAATCTTCCTGCCGGGGCACACCTGCACCCTGCTCCTGCACTCACAGCCCCAGAGCCCGGCCCTGCGCCCGAACACGCCCTAGTAGGAGGGGCGGGGTCACTGTCAGGGGAGGGCAGCCCCTGTAAGCCACGGACAAGCGGCGACCCGGCCTCTTCCAAAACGGCAGGCGGACAGGCCGGCGCGGATATGCCCCGGGCAAGCCGGCAACACTCAAAGGGGAAGCGTCCTCCCCCGCCCAGCAGGGCTGATGAGGCCCAGGCTCCGCGCTCGGCTGGAGCCTAACCCCGCCCACCGACTGCGCATGCGCAAAGGTGCAGTTCCCGGGCCGCCGGGAGGGTGGCTGGAGAGCGGGGGTGTGGTTCGGGGACCCTCAGCCCCCTTGGGCTTAGGGGCACCCAAACGCCCATGGGGAATCGAGACCCTATCCCCCTCGGGGGAATGGTCAATCTTCCCCCTAGAGGACACCTGCACCCTCCTCTAACACTCACACCCCGAGGGGACGGCCCCTCGCACGAACAGGCCCTAGACGGAGGGGCGGGGTCTCTCTCAGGGGAGGGCACCCCCTGTAAGCCTCGGACAAGGGGCGACCGCGGCCTCTTCCAGCACTGCAGGCGGAAAGGCCGGCGCAGAAAGCCTCGGGCAGGCCAGGACCACTCAAAGTGGAAGCGGCCTCACCTGGCCCAGCAGGGCTGATGAGGCCCAGGCTCCGCCCCCGGGCCCAGCCTGACCCCGCCATCCCGTCTGCGCATGCGCAAGGGTGCAGTTCTCAAGGCCGCCGGCAGGGGGCGCGGGTGAGCGGGGGGGTGGTGGTTCGGGGACCCTCAGCCCCCTTGGGGGTAGGGCAACTCTACCCCCATGGGGAATCGGGACCCACTTCCCCCTCGGGGGAATGGCAAATCTTCCTGCCGGGGCACACCTGCACCCTGCTCCTGCACTCACAGCCCCAGAGCCCGGCCCTGCTCCCGAACACGCCCTAGTAGGAGGGGCGGGGTCACTGTCAGGGGAGGGCAGCCCCTGTAAGCCACGGACAAGCGGCGACCCGGCCTCTTCCAAAACGGCAGGCGGACAGGCCGGCGCGGATATGCCCCGGGCAAGCCGGCAACCCTCAAAGGGGAAGCCTCCTCCCCCGCCCAGCAGGGCTGATGAGGCCCAGGCTCCGCGCTCGGCTGGAGCCTAACCCCGCCCACCGACTGCGCATGCGCAAAGGTGCAGTTCCCGGGCCGCCGGGAGGGTGGCTGTAGAGCGGGGGTGTGGTTCGGGGACCCTCAGCCCCCTTGGGCTTAGGGGCACCCAAACGCCCATGGGGAATCGAGACCCTATACCCCTCGGGGGAATGGTCAATCTTCCCCCTAGAGGACACCTGCACCCTCCTCTAACACTCACACCCCGAGGGGACGGCCCCTCGCACGAACAGGCCCTAGACGGAGGGGCGGGGTCTCTCTCAGGGGAGGGCACCCCCTGTACGCCTCGGACAAGGGGCGACCGCGGCCTCTTCCAGCACTGCAGGCGGAAAGGCCGGCGCAGAAAGCCCCGGGCAAGCCAGGACCACTCAAAGTGGAAGCGGCCTCACCTGGCCCAGCAGGGCTGATGAGGCCCAGGCTCCGCGCTCGGCTGGAGCCTAACCCCGCCCACCGACTGCGCATGCGCAACGGTGCAGTTCCCGGGCCGCCGGGAGGGTGGCTGGAGAGCGGGGGTGTGGTTCGGGGACCCTCAGCCCCCTTGGGCTTAGGGGCACCCAAACGCCCATGGGGAATCGAGACCCTATCCCCCTCGGGGGAATGGTCAATCTTCCCCCTAGAGGACACCTGCACCCTCCTCTAACACTCACACCCCGAGGGGACGGCCCCTCGCACGAACAGGCCCTAGACGGAGGGGCGGGGTCTCTCTCAGGGGAGGGCACCCCCTGTAAGCCTCGGACAAGGGGCGACCGCGGCCTCTTCCAGCACTGCAGGCGGAAAGGCCGGCGCAGAAAGCCCCGGGCAGGCCAGGACCACTCAAAGTGGAAGCGGCCTCACCTGGCCCAGCAGGGCTGATGAGGCCCAGGCTCCGCCCCCGGGCCCAGCCTGACCCCGCCCTCCCGTCTGCGCATGCACAAGGGTGCAGTTCTCAAGGCCGCCGGCAGGGGGCGCGGGTGAGCGGGGGGGTGGTGGTTCGGGGACCCTCAGCCCCCTTGGGGGTAGGGCAACTCTACCCCCATGGGGAATCGGGACCCTCTTCCCCCTCGGGGGAATGGCAAATCTTCCTGCCGGGGCACACCTGCACCCTGCTCCTGCACTCACAGCCCCAGAGCCCGGCCCTGCGCCCGAACACGCCCTAGTAGGAGGGGCGGGGTCACTGTCAGGGGAGGGCAGCCCCTGTAAGCCACGGACAAGCGGCGACCCGGCCTCTTCCAAAACGGCAGACGGACAGGCCGGCGCGGATATGCCCCGGGCAAGCCGGCAACCCTCAAAGGGGAAGCGTCCTCCCCCGCCCAGCAGGGCTGATGAGGCCCAGGCTCCGCGCTCGGCTGGAGCCTAACCCCGCCCACCGACTGCGCATGCGCAAAGGTGCAGTTCCCGGGCCGCCGGGAGGGTGGCTGGAGAGCGGGGGTGTGGTTCGGGGACCCTCAGCCCCCTTGGGCTTAGGGGCACCCAAACGCCCATGGGGAATCGAGACCCTATACCCCTCGGGGGAATGGTCAATCTTCCCCCTAGAGGACACCTGCACCCTCCTCTAACACTCACACCCCGAGGGGACGGCCCCTCGCACGAACAGGCCCTAGACGGAGGGGCGGGGTCTCTCTCAGGGGAGGGCACCCCCTGTACGCCTCGGACAAGGGGCGACCGCGGCCTCTTCCAGCACTGCAGGCGGAAAGGCCGGCGCAGAAAGCCCCGGGCAGGCCAGGACCACTCAAAGTGGAAGCGGCCTCACCTGGCCCAGCAGGGCTGATGAGGCCCAGGCTCCGCCCCCGGGCCCAGCCTGACCCCGCCCTCCCGTCTGCGCATGCGCAAGGGTGCAGTTCTCAAGGCCGCCGGCAGGGGGCGCGGGTGAGCGGGGGGGTGGTGGTTCGGGGACCCTCAGCCCCCATGGGGGTAGGGCAACTCTACCCCCATGGGGAATCGGGACCCTCTTCCCCCTCGGGGGAATGGCAAATCTTCCTGCCGGGGCACACCTGCACCCTGCTCCTGCACTCACAGCCCCAGAGCCCGGCCCTGCGCCCGAACACGCCCTAGTAGGAGGGGCGGGGTCACTGTCAGGGGAGGGCAGCCCCTGTAAGCCACGGACAAGCGGCGACCCGGCCTCTTCCAAAACGGCTGGCGGACAGGCCGGCGCGGATATGCCCCGGGCAAGCCGGCAACACTCAAAGGGGAAGCGTCCTCCCCCGCCCAGCAGGGCTGATGAGGCCCAGGCTCCGCGCTCGGCTGGAGCCTAACCCCGCCCACCGACTGCGCATGCGCAAAGGTGCAGTTCCCGGGCCGCCGGGAGGGTGGCTGGAGAGCGGGGGTGTGGTTCGGGGACCCTCAGCCCCCTTGGGCTTAGGGACACCCAAACGCCCATGGGGAATCGAGACCCTATCCCCCTCGGGGGAATGGTCAATCTTCCCCCTAGAGGACACCTGCACCCTCCTCTAACACTCACACCCCGAGGGGACGGCCCCTCGCACGAACAGGCCCTAGACGGAGGGGCGGGGTCTCTCTCAGGGGAGGGCACCCCCTGTAAGCCTCGGACAAGGGGCGACCGCGGCCTCTTCCAGCACTGCAGGCGGAAAGGCCGGCGCAGAAAGCCCCGGGCAGGCCAGGACCACTCAAAGTGGAAGCGGCCTCACCTGGCCCAGCAGGGCTGATGAGGCCCAGGCTCCGCCCCCGGGCCCAGCCTGACCCCGCCCTCCCGTCTGCGCATGCGCAAGGGTGCAGTTCTCAAGGCCGCCGGCAGGGGGCGCGGGTGAGCGGGGGGGTGGTGGTTCGGGGACCCTCAGCCCCCTTGGGGGTAGGGCAACTCTACCCCCATGGGGAATCGGGACCCTCTTCCCCCTCGGGGGAATGGCAAATCTTCCTGCCGGGGCACACCTGCACCCTGCTCCTGCACTCACAGCCCCAGAGCCCGGCCCTGCGCCCGAACACGCCCTAGTAGGAGGGGCGGGGTCACTGTCAGGGGAGGGCAGCCCCTGTAAGCCACGGACAAGCGGCGACCCGGCCTCTTCCAAAACGGCAGGCGGACAGGCCGGCGCGGATATGCCCCGGGCAAGCCGGCAACACTCAAAGGGGAAGCGTCCTCCCCCGCCCAGCAGGGCTGATGAGGCCCAGGCTCCGCGCTCGGCTGGAGCCTAACCCCGCCCACCGACTGCGCATGCGCAAAGGTGCAGTTCCCGGGCCGCCGGGAGGGTGGCTGGAGAGCGGGGTTGTGGTTCGGGGACCCTCAGCCCCCTTGGGCTTAGGGGCACCCAAACGCCCATGGGGAATCGAGACCCTATCCCCCTCGGGGGAATGGTCAATCTTCCCCCTAGAGGACACCTGCACCCTCCTCTAACACTCACACCCCGAGGGGACGGCCCCTCGCACGAACAGGCCCTGACGGAGGGGCGGGGTCTCTCTCAGGGGAGGGCACCCCCTGTAAGCCTCGGACAAGGGGCGACCGCGGCCTCTTCCAGCACTGCAGGCGGAAAGGCCGGCGCAGAAAGCCCCGGGCAGGCCAGGACCACTCAAAGTGGAAGCCGCCTCACCTGGCCCAGCAGGGCTGATGAGGCCCATGCTCCGCCCCCGGGCCCAGTCTGACCCCGCCCTCCCGTCTGCGCATGCGCAAGGGTGCAGTTCTCAAGGCCGCCGGCAGGGGGCGCGGGTGAGCGGGGGGGTGGTGGTTCGGGGACCCTCAGCCCCCTTGGGGGTAGGGCAACTCTACCCCCATGGGGAATCGGGACCCTCTTCCCCCTCGGGGGAATGGCAAATCTTCCTGCCGGGGCACACCTGCACCCTGCTCCTGCACTCACAGCCCCAGAGCCCGGCCCTGCGCCCGAACACGCCCTAGTAGGAGGGGCGGGGTCACTGTCAGGGGAGGGCAGCTCCTGTAAGCCACGGACAAGCGGCGACCCGGCCTCTTCCAAAACGGCAGGCGGACAGGCCGGCGCGGATATGCCCCGGGCAAGCCGGCAACACTCAAAGGGGAAGCGTCCTCCCCCGCCCAGCAGGGCTGATGAGGCCCAGGCTCCGCGCTCGGCTGGAGCCTAACCCCGCCCACCGACTGCGCATGCGCAAAGGTGCAGTTCCCGGGCCGCCGGGAGGGTGGCTGGAGAGCGGGGGTGTGGTTCGAGGACCCTCAGCCCCCTTGGGCTTAGGGGCACCCAAACGCCCATGGGGAATCGAGACCCTATCCCCCTCGGGGGAATGGTCAATCTTCCCCCTAGAGGACACCTGCACCCTCCTCTAACACTCACACCCCGAGGGGATGGCCCCTCGCACGAACAGGCCCTAGACGGAGGGGCGGGGTCTCTCTCAGGGGAGGGCACCCCCTGTAAGCCTCGGACAAGGGGCGACCGCGGCCTCTTCCAGCACTGCAGGCGGAAAGGCCGGCGCAGAAAGCCCCGGGCAGGCCAGGACCACTCAAAGTGGAAGTGGCCTCACCTGGCCCAGCAGGGCTGATGAGGCCCAGGCTCCGCCCCCGGGCCCAGCCTGACCCCGCCCTCCCGTCTGCGCATGCGCAAGGGTGCAGTTCCAAGGCCGCCGGCAGGGGGCGCGGGTGAGCGGGGGGGTGGTGGTTCGGGGACCCTCAGCCCCCTTGGGGGTAGGGCAACTCTACCCCCATGGGGAATCGGGACCCTCTTCCCCCTCGGGGGAATGGCAAATCTTCCTGCCGGGGCACACCTGCACCCTGCTCCTGCACTCACAGCCCCAGAGCCCGGCCCTGCGCCCGAACACGCCCTAGTAGGAGGGGCGGGGTCACTGTCAGGGGAGGGCAGCCCCTGTAAGCCACGGACAAGCGGCGACCCGGCCTCTTCCAAAACGGCAGGCGGACAGGCCGGCGCGGATATGCCCCGGGCAAGCCGGCAACCCTCAAAGGGGAAGCGTCCTCCCCCGCCCAGCAGGGCTGATGAGGCCCAGGCTCCGCGCTCGGCTGGAGCCTAACCCCGCCCACCGACTGCGCATGCGCAAAGGTGCAGTTCCCGGGCCGCCGGGAGGGTGGCTGGAGAGCGGGGGTGTGGTTCGGGGACCCTCAGCCCCCTTGGGCTTAGGGGCACCCAAACGCCCATGGGGAATCGAGACCCTATCCCCCTCGGGGGAATGGTCAATCTTCCCCCTAGAGGACACCTGCACCCTCCTCTAACACTCACACCCCGAGGGGACGGCCCCTCGCACGAACAGGCCCTAGACGGAGGGGCGGGGTCTCTCTCAGAGGAGGGCACCCCCTGTACGCCTCGGACAAGGGGCGACCGCGGCCTCTTCCAGCACTGCAGGCGGAAAGGCCGGCGCAGAAAGCCCCGGGCAGGCCAGGACCACTCAAAGTGGAAGCGGCCTCACCTGGCCCAGCAGGGCTGATGAGGCCCAGGCTCCGCCCCCGGGCCCAGCCTGACCCCGCCCTCCCGTCTGCGCATGCGCAAGGGTGCAGTTCTCAAGGCCGCCGGCAGGGGGCGCAGGTGAGCGGGGTGGTGGTGGTTCGGGGACCCTCAGCCCCCATGGGGGTAGGGCAACTCTACCCCCATGGGGAATCGGGACCCTCTTCCCCCTCGGGGGAATGGCAAATCTTCCTTCCGGGGCACACCTGCACCCTGCTCCTGCACTCACAGCCCCAGAGCCCGGCCCTGCGCCCGAACACGCCCTAGTAGGAGGGGCGGGGTCACTGTCAGGAGAGGGCAGCCCCTGTAAGCCACGGACAAGCGGCGACCCGGCCTCTTCCAAAACGGCAGGCGGACAGGACGGCGCGGATATTCCCCGGGCAAGCCAGCAACACTCAAAGGGGAAGCGTCCTCCCCCGCCCAGCAGGGCTGATGAGGCCCAGGCTCCGCGCTCGGCTGGAGCCTAACCCCGCCCACCGACTGCGCATGCGCAAAGGTGCAGTTCCCGGGCCGCCGGGAGGGTGGCTGGAGAGCGGGGGTGTGGTTCGGGGACCCTCAGCCCCCTTGGGCTTAGGGGCACCCAAACGCCCATGGGGAATCGAGACCCTATCCCCCTCGGGGGAATGGTCAATCTTCCCCCTAGAGGACACCTGCACCCTCCTCTAACACTCACACCCCGAGGGGACGGCCCCTCGCACGAACAGGCCCTAGACGGAGGGGCGGGGTCTCTCTCAGGGGAGGGCACCCCCTGTAAGCCTCGGACAAGGGGCGACCGCGGCCTCTTCCAGCACTGCAGGCGGAAAGGCCGGCGCAGAAAGCCCCGGGCAGGCCAGGACCACTCAAAGTGGAAGCGGCCTCACCTGGCCCAGCAGGGCTGATGAGGCCCAGGCTCCGGCCCCGGGCCCAGCCTGACCCCGCCCTCCCGTCTGCGCATGCGCAAGGGTGCAGTTCTCAAGGCCGCCGGCAGGGGGCGCGGGTGAGCGGGGTGGTGGTGGTTCGGGGACCCTCAGCCCCCTTGGGGGTAGGGCAACTCTACACCCATGGGGAATCGGGACCCTCTTCCCCCTCAGGGGAATGGCAAATCTTCCTGCCGGGGCACACCTGCACCCTGCTCCTGCACTCACAGCCCCAGAGCCCGGCCCTGCGCCCGAACACGCCCTAGTAGGAGGGGCGGGGTCACTGTCAGGGGAGGGCAGCCCCTGTAAGCCACGGACAAGCGGCGACCCGGCCTCTTCCAAAACGGCAGGCGGACAGGCCGGCGCGGATATGCCCCGGGCAAGCCGGCAACACTCAAAGGGGAAGCGTCCTCCCCCGCCCAGCAGGGCTGATGAGGCCCAGGCTCCGCGCTCGGCTGGAGCCTAACCCCGCCCACCGACTGCGCATGCGCAAAGGTGCAGTTCCCGGGCCGCCGGGAGGGTGGCTGGAGAGCGGGGGTGTGGTTCGGGGACCCTCAGCCCCCTTGGGCTTAGGGGCACCCAAACGCCCATGGGGAATCGAGACCCTATCCCCCTCGGGGGAATGGTCAATCTTCCCCCTAGAGGACACCTGCACCCTCCTCTAACACTCACACCCCGAGGGGACGGCCCCTGGCACGAACAGGCCCTGACGGAGGGGCGGGGTCTCTCTCAGGGGAGGGCACCCCATGTACGCCTCGGACAAGGGGCGACCGCGGCCTCTTCCAGCACTGCAGGCGGAAAGGCCGGCGCAGAAAGCCCCGGGCAGGCCAGGACCACTCAAAGTGGAACGGCCTCACCTGGCCCAGCAGGGCTGATGAGGCCCAGGCTCCGCCCCCGGGCCCAGCCTGACCCCGCCCTCCCGTCTGCGCATGCGCAAGGGTGCAGTTCTCAAGGCCGCCGGCAGGGGGCGCGGGTGAGCGGGGGGGTGGTGGTTCGGGGACCCTCAGCCCCCATGGGGGTAGGGCAACTCTACCCCCATGGGGAATCGGGACCCTCTTCCCCCTCGGGGGAATGGCAAATCTTCCTGCCGGGGCACACCTGCACCCTGCTCCTGCACTCACAGCCCCAGAGCCCGGCCCTGCGCCCGAACACGCCCTAGTAGGAGGGGCGGAGTCACTGTCAGGGGAGGGCAGCCCCTGTAAGCCACGGACAAGCGGCGACCCGGCCTCTTCCAAAACGGCAGGCGGACAGGCCGGCGCGGATATGCCCCGGGCAAGCCGGCAACCCTCAAAGGGGAAGCGTCCTCCCCCGCCCAGCAGGGCTGATGAGGCCCAGGCTCCGCGCTCGGCTGGAGCCTAACCCCGCCCACCGACTGCGCATGCGCAAAGGTGCAGTTCCCGGGCCGCCGGGAGGGTGGCTGGAGAGCGGGGGTGTGGTTCGGGGACCCTCAGCCCCCTTGGGCTTAGGGGCACCCAAACGCCCATGGGGAATCGAGACCCTATCCCCCTCGGGGGAATGGTCAATCTTCCCCCTAGAGGACACCTGCACCCTCCTCTAACACTCACACCCCGAGGGGACGGCCCCTCGCACGAACAGGCCCTAGACGGAGGGGCGGGGTCTCTCTCAGGGGAGGGCAACCCCTGTAAGCCTCGGACAAGGGGCGACCGCGACCTCTTCCAGCACTGCAGGCGGAAAGGCCGGCGCAGAAAGCCCCGGGCAGGCCAGGACCACTCAAAGTGGAAGCGGCCTCACCTGGCCCAGCAGGGCTGATGAGGCCCAGGCTCCGCCCCCGGGCCCAGCCTGACCCCGCCCTCCCGCCTGCGCATGCGCAAGGGTGCAGTTCTCAAGGCCGCCGGCAGGGGGCGCGGGTGAGCGGGGGGGTGGTGGTTCGGGGACCCTCAGCCCCCTTGGGGGTAGGGCAACTCTACCCCCATGTGGAATCGGGACACTCTTCCCCCTCGGGGGAATGGCAAATCTTCCTGCCGGGGCACACCTCCACCCTGCTCCTGCACTCACAGCCCCAGAGCCCGGCCCTGCGCCCGAACACGCCCTAGTAGGAGGGGCGGGGTCACTGTCAGGGGAGGGCAGCCCCTGTAAGCCACGGACAAGCGGCGACCCGGCCTCTTCCAAAACGGCAGGCGGACAGGCCGGCGCGGATATGCCCCGGGCAAGCCGGCAACACTCAAAGGGGAAGCGTCCTCCCCCGCCCAGCAGGGCTGATGAGGCCCAGGCTCCGCGCTCGGCTGGAGCCTAACCCCGCCCACCGACTGCGCATGCGCAAAGGTGCAGTTCCCGGGCCGCCGGGAGGGTGGCTGGAGAGCGGGGGTGTGGTTCGGGGACCCTCAGCCCCCTTGGGCTTAGGGGCACCCAAACGCCCATGGGGAATCGAGACCCTATCCCCCTCGGGGGAATGGTCAATCTTCCCCCTAGAGGACACCTGCACCCTCCTCTAACACTCACACCCCGAGGGGACGGCCCCTCGCACGAACAGGCCCTGACGGAGGGGCGGGGTCTCTCTCAGGGGAGGGCACCCCCTGTAAGCCTCGGACAAGGGGCGACCGCGGCCTCTTCCAGCACTGCAGGCGGAAAGGCCGGCGCAGAAAGCCCCGGGCAGGCCAGGACCACTCAAAGTGGAAGCGGCCTCACCTGGCCCAGCAGGGCTGATGAGGCCCAGGCTCCGCCCCCGGGCCCAGCCTGACCCCGCCCTCCCGTCTGCGCATGCGCAAGGGTGCAGTTCTCAAGGCCGCCGGCAGGGGGCGCGGGTGAGCGGGGGGGTGGTGGTTCGGGGACCCTCAGCCCCCTTGGGGGTAGGGCAACTCTACCCCCATGGGGAATCGGGACCCTCTTCCCCCTCGGGGGAATGGCAAATCTTCCTGCCGGGGCACACCTGCACCCTGCTCCTGCACTCACAGCCCCAGAGCCCGGCCCTGCGCCCGAACACGCCCTAGTAGGAGGGGCGGGGTCACTGTCAGGGGAGGGCAGCCCCTGTAAGCCACGGACAAGCGGCGACCCGGCCTCTTCCAAAACGGCAGGCGGACAGGCCGGCGCGGATATGCCCCGGGCAAGCCGGCAACCCTCAAAGGGGAAGCGTCCTCCCCCGCCCAGCAGGGCTGATGAGGCCCAGGCTCCGCGCTCGGCTGGAGCCTAACCCCGCCCACCGACTGCGCATGCGCAAAGGTGCAGTTCCCGGGCCGCCGGGAGGGTGGCTGGAGAGCGGGGGTGTGGTTCGGGGACCCTCAGCCCCCTTGGGCTTAGGGGCACCCAAACGCCCATGGGGAATCGAGACCCTATACCCCTCGGGGGAATGGTCAATCTTCCCCCTAGAGGACACCTGCACCCTCCTCTAACACTCACACCCCGAGGGGACGGCCCCTCGCACGAACAGGCCCTAGACGGAGGGGCGGGGTCTCTCTCAGGGGAGGGCACCCCCTGTACGCCTCGGACAAGGGGCGACCGCGGCCTCTTCCAGCACTGCAGGCGGAAAGGCCGGCGCAGAAAGCCCCGGGCAAGCCAGGACCACTCAAAGTGGAAGCGGCCTCACCTGGCCCAGCAGGGCTGATGAGGCCCAGGCTCCGCCCCCGGGCCCAGCCTGACCCCGCCCTCCCGTCTGCGCATGCGCAAGGGTGCAGTTCTCAAGGCCGCCGGCAGGGGGCGCGGGTGAGCGGGGAGGTGGTGGTTCGGGGACCCTCAGCCCCCATGGGGATAGGGCAACTCTACCCCCATGGGGAATCGGGACCCTCTTCCCCCTCGGGGGAATGGCAAATCTTCCTGCCGGGGCACACCTGCACCCTGCTCCTGCACTCACAGCCCCAGAGCCCGGCCCTGCGCCCGAACACACCCTAGTAGGAGGGGCGGGGTCACTGTCAGGGGAGGGCAGCCCCTGTAAGCCACGGACAAGCGGCGACCCGGCCTCTTCCAAAACGGCAGGCGGACAGGCCGGCGCGGATATGCCCCGGGCAAGCCGGCAACACTCAAAGGGGAAGCGTCCTCCCCCACCCAGCAGGGCTGATGAGGCCCAGGCTCCGCGCTCGGCTGGAGCCTAACCCCGCCCACCGACTGCGCATGCGCAAAGGTGCAGTTCCTGGGCCGCCGGGAGGGTGGCTGGAGAGCGGGGGTGTGGTTCGGGGACCCTCAGCCCCCTTGGGCTTAGGGGCACCCAAACGCCCATGGGGAATCGAGACCCTATACCCCTCGGGGGAATGGTCAATCTTCCCCCTAGAGGACACCTGCACCCTCCTCTAACACTCACACCCCGAGGGGACGGCCCCTCGCACGAACAGGCCCTAGACGGAGGGGCGGGGTCTCTCTCAGGGGAGGGCACCCCCTGTAAGCCTCGGACAAGGGGCGACCGCGGCCTCTTCCAGCACTGCAGGCGGAAAGGCCGGCGCAGAAAGCCCCGGGCAGGCCAGGACCACTCAAAGTGGAAGCGGCCTCACCTGGCCCAGCAGGGCTGATGAGGCCCAGGCTCCGCCCCCGGGCCCAGCCTGACCCCGCCCTCCCGTCTGCGCATGCGCAAGGGTGCAGTTCTCAAGGCCGCCGGCAGGGGGCGCGGGTGAGCGGGGGGGTGGTGGTTCGGGGACCCTCAGCCCCCTTGGGGGTAGGGCAACTCTACCCCCATGGGGAATCGGGACCCTCTTCCCCCTCGGGGGAATGGCAAATCTTCCTGCCGGGGCACACCTGCACCCTGCTCCTGCACTCACAGCCCCAGAGCCCGGCCCTGCGCCCGAACACGCCCTAGTAGGAGGGGCGGGGTCACTGTCAGGGGAGGGCAGCCCCTGTAAGCCACGGACAAGCGGCGACCCGGCCTCTTCCAAAACGGCAGGCGGACAGGCCGGCGCGGATATGCCCCGGGCAAGCCGGCAACCCTCAAAGGGGAAGCGTCCTCCCCCGCCCAGCAGGGCTGATGAGGCCCAGGCTCCGCGCTCGGCTGGAGCCTAACCCCGCCCACCGACTGCGCATGCGCAAAGGTGCAGTTCCCGGGCCGCCGGGAGGGTGGCTGGAGAGCGGGGGTGTGGTTCGGGGTCCCTCAGCCCCCTTGGGCTTAGGGGCACCCAAACGCCCATGGGGAATCGAGACCCTATACCCCTCGGGGGAATGGTCAATCTTCCCCCTAGAGGACACCTGCACCCTCCTCTAACACTCACACCCCGAGGGGACGGCCCCTCGCACGAACAGGCCCTGACGGAGGGGCGGGGTCTCTCTCAGGGGAGGGCACCCCCTGTAAGCCTCGGACAAGGGGCGACCGCGGCCTCTTCCAGCACTGCAGGCGGAAAGGCCGGCGCAGAAAGCCCCGGGCAGGCCAGGACCACTCAAAGTGGAAGCCGCCTCACCTGGCCCAGCAGGGCTGATGAGGCCCAGGCTCCGCCCCCGGGCCCAGTCTGACCCCGCCCTCCCGTCTGCGCATGCGCAAGGGTGCAGTTCTCAAGGCCGCCGGCAGGGGGCGCGGGTGAGCGCGGGGGTGGTGGTTCGGGGACCCTCAGCCCCCTTGGGGGTAGGGCAACTCTACCCCCATGGGGAATCGGGACCCTCTTCCCCCTCGGGGGAATGGCAAATCTTCCTGCCGGGGCACACCTGCACCCTGCTCCTGCACTCACAGCCCCAGAGCCCGGCCCTGCGCCCGAACACGCCCTAGTAGGAGGGGCGGGGTCACTGTCAGGGGAGGGCAGCCCCTGTAAGCCACGGACAAGCGGCGACCCGGCCTCTTCCAAAACGGCAGGCGGACAGGCCGGCGCGGATATGCCCCGGGCAAGCGGCAACACTCAAAGGGGAAGCGTCCTCCCCCGCCCAGCAGGGCTGATGAGGCCCAGGCTCCGCGCTCGGCTGGAGCCTAACCCCGCCCACCGACTGCGCATGCGCAAAGGTGCAGTTCCCGGGCCGCCGGGAGGGTGGCTGGAGAGCGTGGGTGTGGTTCGGGGACCCTCAGCCCCCTTGGGCTTAGGGGCACCCAAACGCCCATGGGGAATCGAGACCCTATACCCCTCGGGGGAATGGTCAATCTTCCCCCTAGAGGACACCTGCACCCTCCTCTAACACTCACACCCCGAGGGGACGGCCCCTCGCACGAACAGGCCCTAGACGGAGGGGCCGGGTCTCTCTCAGGGGAGGGCACCCCCTGTAAGCCTCGGACAAGGGGCGACCGCGGCCTCTTCCAGCACTGCAGGCGGAAAGGCCGGCGCAGAAAGCCCCGGGCAGGCCAGGACCACTCAAAGTGGAAGTGGCCTCACCTGGCCCAGCAGGGCTGATGAGGCCCAGGCTCCGCCCCCGGGCCCAGCCTGACCCCGCCCTCCCGTCTGCGCATGCGCAAGGGTGCAGTTCCAAGGCCGCCGGCAGGGGGCGCGGGTGAGCGGGGGGGTGGTGGTTCGGGGACCCTCAGCCCCCTTGGGGGTAGGGCAACTCTACCCCCATGGGGAGTCGGGACCCTCTTCCCCCTCGGGGGAATGGCAAATCTTCCTGCCGGGGCACACCTGCACCCTGCTCCTGCACTCACAGCCCCAGAGCCCGGCCCTGCACCCGAACACGCCCTAGTAGGAGGGGCGGGGTCACTGTCAGGGGAGGGCAGCCCCTGTAAGCCACGGACAAGCGGCGACCCGGCCTCTTCCAAAACGGCAGGCGGACAGGCCGGCGCGGATATGCCCCGGGCAAGCCGGCAACCCTCAAAGGGGAAGCGTCCTCCCCCGCCCAGCAGGGCTGATGAGGCCCAGGCTCCGCGCTCGGCTGGAGCCTAACCCCGCCCACCGACTGCGCATGCGCAAAGGTGCAGTTCCCGGGCCGCCGGGAGGGTGGCTGGAGAGCGGGGGTGTGGTTCGGGGACCCTCAGCCCCCTTGGGCTTAGGGGCACCCAAACGCCCATGGGGAATCGAGACCCTATCCCCCTCGGGGGAATGGTCAATCTTCCCCCTAGAGGACACCTGCACCCTCCTCTAACACTCACACCCCGAGGGGACGGCCCCTCGCACGAACAGGCCTTAGACGGAGGGGCGGGGTCTCTCTCAGAGGAGGGCACCCCCTGTACGCCTCGGACAAGGGGCGACCGCGGCCTCTTCCAGCACTGCAGGCGGAAAGGCCGGCGCAGAAAGCCCCGGGCAGGCCAGGACCACTCAAAGTGGAAGCGGCCTCACCTGGCCCAGCAGGGCTGATGAGGCCCAGGCTCCGCCCCCGGCCCCAGCCTGACCCCGCCCTCCCGTCTGCGCATGCGCAAGGGTGCAGTTCTCAAGGCCGCCGGCAGGGGGCGCAGGTTAGCGGGGTGGTGGTGGTTCGGGGACCCTCAGCCCCCATGGGGGTAGGGCAACTCTACCCCCATGGGGAATCGGGACCCTCTTCCCCCTCGGGGGAATGGCAAATCTTCCTTCCGGGGCACACCTGCACCCTGCTCCTGCACTCACAGCCCCAGAGCCCGGCCCTGCGCCCGAACACGCCCTAGTAGGAGGGGCGGGGTCACTGTCAGGAGAGGGCAGCCCCTGTAAGCCACGGACAATCGGCGACCCGGCCTCTTCCAAAACGGCAGGCGGACAGGACGGCGCGGATATGCCCCGGGCAAGCCAGCAACACTCAAAGGGGAAGCGTCCTCCCCCGCCCAGCAGGGCTGATGAGGCCCAGGCTCCGCGCTCGGCTGGAGCCTAACCCCGCCCACCGACTGCGCATGCGCAAAGGTGCAGTTCCCGGGCCGCCGGGAGGGTGGCTGGAGAGCGGGGGTGTGGTTCGGGGACCCTCAGCCCCCTTGGGCTTAGGGGCACCCAAACGCCCATGGGGAATCGAGACCCTATCCCCCTCGGGGGAATGGTCAATCTTCCCCCTAGAGGACACCTGCACCCTCCTCTAACACTCACACCCCGAGGGGACGGCCCCTCGCACGAACAGGCCCTAGACGGAGGGGCGGGGTCTCTCTCAGGGGAGGGCACCCCCTGTAAGCCTCGGACAAGGGGCGACCACGGCCTCTTCCAGCACTGCAGGCGGAAAGGCCGGCGCAGAAAGCCCCGGGCAGGCCAGGACCACTCAAAGTGGAAGCGGCCTCACCTGGCCCAGCAGGGCTGATGAGGCCCAGGCTCCGGCCCCGGGCCCAGCCTGACCCCGCCCTCCCGTCTGCGCATGCGCAAGGGTGCAGTTCTCAAGGCCGCCGGCAGGGGGCGCGGGTGAGCGGGGTGGTGGTGGTTCGGGGACCCTCAGCCCCCTTGGGGGTAGGGCAACTCTACCCCCATGGGGAATCGGGACCCTCTTCCCCCTCAGGGGAATGGCAAATCTTCCTGCCGGGGCACACCTGCACCCTGCTCCTGCACTCACAGCCCCAGAGCCCGGCCCTGCGCCCGAACACGCCCTAGTAGGAGGGGCGGGGTCACTGTCAGGGGAGGGCAGCCCCTGTAAGCCACGGACAAGCGGCGACCCGGCCTCTTCCGAAACGGCAGGCGGACAGGCCGGCGCGGATATGCCCCGGGCAAGCCGGCAACACTCAAAGGGGAAGCGTCCTCCCCCGCCCAGCAGGGCTGATGAGGCCCAGGCTCCGCGCTCGGCTGGAGCCTAACCCCGCCCACCGACTGCGCATGCGCAAAGGTGCAGTTCCCGGGCCGCCGGGAGGGTGGCTGGAGAGCGGGGGTGTGGTTCGGGGACCCTCAGCCCCCTTGGGCTTAGGGGCACCCAAACGCCCATGGGGAATCGAGACCCTATCCCCCTCGGGGGAATGGTCAATCTTCCCCCTAGAGGACACCTGCACCCTCCTCTAACACTCACACCCCGAGGGGACGGCCCCTCGCACGAACAGGCCCTAGACGGAGGGGCGGGGTCTCTCTCAGGGGAGGGCACCCCCTGTACGCCTCGGACAAGGGGCGACCCGGCCTCTTCCAAAACGGCAGGCGGACAGGCCGGCGCGGATATGCCCCGGGCAAGCCGGCAACCCTCAAAGGGGAAGCGTCCTCCCCCGCCCAGCAGGGCTGATGAGGCCCAGGCTCCGCGCTCGGCTGGAGCCTAACCCCGCCCACCGACTGCGCATGCGCAAAGGTGCAGTTCCCGGGCCGCCGGGAGGGTGGCTGGAGAGCGGGGGTGTGGTTCGGGGACCCTCAGCCCCCTTGGGCTTAGGGGCACCCAAACGCCCATGGGGAATCGAGACCCTATCCCCCTCGGGGGAATGGTCAATCTTCCCCCTAGAGGACACCTGCACCCTCCTCTAACACTCACACCCCGAGGGGACGGCCCCTCGCACGAACAGGCCCTAGACGGAGGGGCGGGGTCTCTCTCAGAGGAGGGCACCCCCTGTACGCCTCGGACAAGGGGCGACCGCGGCCTCTTCCAGCACTGCAGGCGGAAAGGCCGGCGCAGAAAGCCCCGGGCAGGCCAGGACCACTCAAAGTGGAAGCGGCCTCACCTGGCCCAGCAGGGCTGATGAGGCCCAGGCTCCGCCCCCGGGCCCAGCCTGACCCCGCCCTCCCGTCTGCGCATGCGCAAGGGTGCAGTTCTCAAGGCCGCCGGCAGGGTCGCAGGTGAGCGGGGTGGTGGTGGTTCGGGGACCCTCAGCCCCCATGGGGGTAGGGCAAATCTACCCCCATGGGGAATCGGGACCCTCTTCCCCCTCGGGGGAATGGCAAATCTTCCTTCCGGGGCACACCTGCACCCTGCTCCTGCACTCACAGCCCCAGAGCCCGGCCCTGCGCCCGAACACGCCCTAGTAGGAGGGGCGGGGTCACTGTCAGGAGAGGGCAGCCCCTGTAAGCCACGGACAAGCGGCGACCCGGCCTCTTCCAAAACGGCAGGCGGACATGACGGCGCGGATATGCCCCGGGCAAGCCAGCAACACTCAAAGGGGAAGCGTCCTCCCCCGCCCAGCAGGGCTGATGAGGCCCAGGCTCCGCGCTCGGCTGGAGCCTAACCCCGCCCACCGACTGCGCATGCGCAAAGGTGCAGTTCCCGGGCCGCCGGGAGGGTGGCTGGAGAGCGGGGGTGTGGTTCGGGGACCCTCAGCCCCCTTGGGCTTAGGGGCACCCAAACGCCCATGGGGAATCGAGACCCTATCCCCCTCGGGGGAATGGTCAATCTTCCCCCTAGAGGACACCTGCACCCTCCTCTAACACTCACACCCCGAGGGGACGGCCCCTCGCACGAACAGGCCTTAGACGGAGGGGCGGGGTCTCTCTCAGAGGAGGGCACCCCCTGTACGCCTCGGACAAGGGGCGACCGCGGCCTCTTCCAGCACTGCAGGCGGAAAGGCCGGCGCAGAAAGCCCCGGGCAGGCCAGGACCACTCAAAGTGGAAGCGGCCTCACCTGGCCCAGCAGGGCTGATGAGGCCCAGGCTCCGCCCCCGGCCCCAGCCTGACCCCGCCCTCCCGTCTGCGCATGCGCAAGGGTGCAGTTCTCAAGGCCGCCGGCAGGGGGCGCAGGTTAGCGGGGTGGTGGTGGTTCGGGGACCCTCAGCCCCCATGGGGGTAGGGCAACTCTACACCCATGGGGAATCGGGACCCTCTTCCCCCTCGGGGGAATGGCAAATCTTCCTTCCGGGGCACACCTGCACCCTGCTCCTGCACTCACAGCCCCAGAGCCCGGCCCTGCGCCCGAACACGCCCTAGTAGGAGGGGAGGGGTCACTGTCAGGAGAGGGCAGCCCCTGTAAGCCACGGACAATCGGCGACCCGGCCTCTTCCAAAACGGCAGGCGGACAGGACGGCGCGGATATGCCCCGGGCAAGCCAGCAACACTCAAAGGGGAAGCGTCCTCCCCCGCCCAGCAGGGCTGATGAGGCCCAGGCTCCGCGCTCGGCTGGAGCCTAACCCCGCCCACCGACTGCGCATGCGCAAAGGTGCAGTTCCCGGGCCGCCGGGAGGGTGGCTGGAGAGCGGGGGTGTGGTTCGGGGACCCTCAGCCCCCTTGGGCTTAGGGGCACCCAAACGCCCATGGGGAATCGAGACCCTATCCCCCTCGGGGGAATGGTCAATCTTCCCCCTAGAGGACACCTGCACCCTCCTCTAACACTCACACCCCGAGGGGACGGCCCCTCGCACGAACAGGCCCTAGACGGAGGGGCGGGGTCTCTCTCAGGGGAGGGCACCCCCTGTAAGCCTCGGACAAGGGGCGACCGCGGCCTCTTCCAGCACTGCAGGCGGAAAGGCCGGCGCAGAAAGCCCCGGGCAGGCCAGGACCACTCAAAGTGGAAGCGGCCTCACCTGGCCCAGCAGGGCTGATGAGGCCCAGGCTCTGCCCCCGGGCCCAGCCTGACCCCGCCCTCCCGTCTGCGCATGCGCAAGGGTGCAGTTCTCAAGGCCGCCGGCAGGGGGCGCGGGTGAGCGGGGGTTGGTGGTTCGGGGACCCTCAGCCCCCTTGGGGGTAGGGCAACTCTACCCCCATGGGGAATCGGGACCCTCTTCCCCCTCGGGGGAATGGCAAATCTTCCTGCCGGGGCACACCTGCAACCTGCTCCTGCACTCACAGCCCCAGAGCCCGGCCCTGCGCCCGAACACGCCCTAGTAGGAGGGGCGGGGTCACTGTCAGGGGAGGGCAGCCCCTGTAAGCCACGGACAAGCGGCGACCCGGCCTCTTCCGAAACGGCAGGCGGACAGGCCGGCGCGGATATGCCCCGGGCAAGCCGGCAACACTCAAAGGGGAAGCGTCCTCCCCCGCCCAGCAGGGCTGATGAGGCCCAGGCTCCGCGCTCGGCTGGAGCCTAACCCCGCCCACCGACTGCGCATGCGCAAAGGTGCAGTTCCCGGGCCGCCGGGAGGGTGGCTGGAGAGCGGGGTTGTGGTTCGGGGACCCTCAGCCCCCTTGGGCTTAGGGGCACCCAAACGCCCATGGGGAATCGAGACCCTATACCCCTCGGGGGAATGGTCAATCTTCCCCCTAGAGGACACCTGCACCCTCCTCTAACACTCACACCCCGAGGGGACGGCCCCTCGCACGAACAGGCCCTGACGGAGGGGCGGGGTCTCTCTCAGGGGAGGGCACCCCCTGTAAGCCTCGGACAAGGGGCGACCGCGGCCTCTTCCAGCACTGCAGGCGGAAAGGCCGGCGCAGAAAGCCCCGGGCAGGCCAGGACCACTCAAAGTGGAAGCGGCCTCACCTGGCCCAGCAGGGCTGATGAGGCCCAGGCTCTGCCCCCGGGCCCAGCCTGACCCCGCCCTCCCGTCTGCGCATGCGCAAGGGTGCAGTTCTCAAGGCCGCCGGCAGGGGGCGCGGGTGAGCGGGGGTTGGTGGTTCGGGGACCCTCAGCCCCCTTGGGGGTAGGGCAACTCTACCCCCATGGGGAATCGGGACCCTCTTCCCCCTCGGGGGAATGGCAAATCTTCCTGCCGGGGCACACCTGCACCCTGCTCCTGCACTCACAGCCCCAGAGCCCGGCCCTGCGCCCGAACACGCCCTAGTAAGAGGGGCGGGGTCACTGTCAGGGGAGGGCAGCCCCTGTAAGCCACGGACAAGCGGCGACCCGGCCTCTTCCAAAACGGCAGGCAGACAGGCCGGCGCGGATATGCCCCGGGCAAGCCGGCAACACTCAAAGGGGAAGCGTCCTCCCCCGCCCAGCAGGGCTGATGAGGCCCAGGCTCCGCGCTCGGCTGGAGTCTAACCCCGCCCACCGACTGCGCATGCGCAAAGGTGCAGTTCCCGGGCCGCCGGGAGGGTGGCTGGAGAGCGGGGGTGTGGTTCGGGGACCCTCAGCCCCCTTGGGCTTAGGGGCACCCAAACGCCCATGGGGAATCGAGACCCTATCCCCCTCGGGGGAATGGTCAATCTTCCCCCTAGAGGACACCTGCACCCTCCTCTAACACTCACACCCCGAGGGGACGGCCCCTCGCACGAACAGGCCCTAGACGGAGGGGCGGGGTCTCTCTCAGGGGAGGGCACCCCCTGTAAGCCTCGGACAAGGGGCGACCGCGGCCTCTTCCAGCACTGCAGGCGGAAAGGCCGGCGCAGAAAGCCCCGGGCAGGCCAGGACCACTCAAATTGGAAGCGGCCTCACCTGGCCCAGCAGGGCTGATGAGGCCCAGGCTCCGCCCCCGGGACCAGCCTGACCCCGCCCTCCCGTCTGCCCATGCGCAAGGGTGCAGTTCTCAAGGCCGCCGGCAGGGGGCGCGGGTGAGCGGGGGGGTGGTGGTTCGGGGACCCTCAGCCCCCTTGGGGGTAGGGCAACTCTACCCCCATGGGGAATCGGGACCCTCTTCCCCCTCGGGGGAATGGCAAATCTTCCTGCCGGGGCACACCTGCACCCTGCTCCTGCACTCACAGCCCCAGAGCCCGGCCCTGCGCCCGAACACGCCCTAGTAGGAGGGGCGGGGTCACTGTCAGGGGAGGGCAGCCCCTGTAAGCCACGGACAAGCGGCGACCCGGCCTCTTCCAAAACGGCAGGCGGACAGGCCGGCGCGGATATGCCCCGGGCAAGCCGGCAACCCTCAAAGGGGAAGCGTCCTCCCCCGCCCAGCAGGGCTGATGAGGCCCAGGCTCCGCGCTCGGCTGGAGCCTAACCCCGCCCACCGACTGCGCATGCGCAAAGGTGCAGTTCCCGGGCCGCCGGGAGGGTGGCTGGAGAGCGGGGGTGTGGTTCGGGGACCCTCAGCCCCCTTGGGCTTAGGGGCACCCAAACGCCCATGGGGAATCGAGACCCTATCCCCCTCGGGGGAATGGTCAATCTTCCCCCTAGAGGACACCTGCACCCTCCTCTAACACTCACACCCCGAGGGGACGGCCCCTCGCACGAACAGGCCCTAGACGGAGGGGCGGGGTCTCTCGCAGAGGAGGGCACCCCCTGTACGCCTCGGACAAGGGGCGACCGCGGCCTCTTCCAGCACTGCAGGCGGAAAGGCCGGCGCAGAAAGCCCCGGGCAGGCCAGGACCACTCAAAGTGGAAGCGGCCTCACCTGGCCCAGCAGGGCTGATGAGGCCCAGGCTCCGCCCCCGGGCCCAGCCTGACCCCGCCCTCCCGTCTGCGCATGCGCAAGGGTGCAGTTCTCAAGGCCGCCGGCAGGGGGCGCAGGTGAGCGGGGTGGTGGTGGTTCGGGGACCCTCAGCCGCCATGGGGGTAGGGCAACTCTACCCCCATGGGGAATCGGGACCCTCTTCCCCCTCGGGGGAATGGCAAATCTTCCTTCCGGGGCACACCTGCACCCTGCTCCTGCACTCACAGCCCCAGAGCCCGGCCCTGCGCCCGAACACGCCATAGTAGGCGGGGCGGGGTCACTGTCAGGAGAGGGCAGCCCCTGTAAGCCACGGACAAGCGGCGACCCGGCCTCTTCCAAAACGGCAGGCGGACAGGACGGCGCGGATATGCCCCGGGCAAGCCAGCAACACTCAAAGGGGAAGCGTCCTCCCCCGCCCAGCAGGGCTGATGAGGCCCAGGCTCCGCGCTCGGCTGGAGCCTAACCCCGCCCACCGACTGCGCATGCGCAAAGGTGCAGTTCCCGGGCCGCCGGGAGGGTGGCTGGAGAGCGGGGGTGTGGTTCGGGGACCCTCAGCCCCCTTGGGCTTAGGGGCACCCAAACGCCCATGGGGAATCGAGACCCTATCCCCCTCGGGGGAATGGTCAATCTTCCCCCTAGAGGACACCTGCACCCTCCTCTAACACTCACACCCCGAGGGGACGGCCCCTCGCACGAACAGGCCCTAGACGGAGGGGCGGGGTCTCTCTCAGGGGAGGGCACCCCCTGTAAGCCTCGGACAAGGGGCGACCGCGGCCTCTTCCAGCACTGCAGGTGGAAAGGCCGGCGCAGAAAGCCCCGGGCAGGCCAGGACCACTCAAAGTGGAAGCGGCCTCACCTGGCCCAGCAGGGCTGATGAGGCCCAGGCTCTGCCCCCGGGCCCAGCCTGACCCCGCCCTCCCGTCTGCGCATGCGCAAGGGTGCAGTTCTCAAGGCCGCCGGCAGGGGGCGCGGGTGAGCGGGGTGGTGGTGGTTCGGGGACCCTCAGCCCCCTTGGGGGTAGGGCAACTCTACCCCCATGGGGAATCGGGACCCTCTTCCCCCTCAAGGGAATGGCAAATCTTCCTGCCGGGGCACACCTGCACCCTGCTCCTGCACTCACAGCCCCAGAGCCCGGCCCTGCGCCCGAACACGCCCTAGTAGGAGGGGCGGGGTCACTGTCAGGGGAGGGCAGCCCCTGTAAGCCACGGACAAGCGGCGACCCGGCCTCTTCCGAAACGGCAGGCGGACAGGCCGGCGCGGATATGCCCCGGGCAAGCCGGCAACACTCAAAGGGGAAGCGTCCTCCCCCGCCCAGCAGGGCTGATGAGGCCCAGGCTCCGCGCTCGGCTGGAGCCTAACCCCGCCCACCGACTGCGCATGCGCAAAGGTGCAGTTCCCGGGCCGCCGGGAGGGTGGCTGGAGAGCGGGGGTGTGGTTCGGGGACCCTCAGCCCCCTTGGGCTTAGGGGCACCCAAACGCCCATGGGGAATCGAGACCCTATCCCCCTCGGGGGAATGGTCAATCTTCCCCCTAGAGGACACCTGCACCCTCCTCTAACACTCACACCCCGAGGGGACGGCCCCTCGCACGAACAGGCCCTAGACGGAGGGGCGGGGTCTCTCTCAGAGGAGGGCACCCCCTGTACGCCTCGGACAAGGGGCGACCGCGGCCTCTTCCAGCACTGCAGGCGGAAAGGCCGGCGCAGAAAGCCCCGGGCAGGCCAGGACCACTCAAAGTGGAAGCGGCCTCACCTGGCCCAGCAGGGCTGATGAGGCCCAGGCTCCGCCCCCGGGCCCAGCCTGACCCCGCCCTCCCGTCTGCGCATGCGCAAGGGTGCAGTTCGCAAGGCCGCCGGCAGGGTCGCAGGTGAGCGGGGTGGTGGTGGTTCGGGGACCCTCAGCCCCCATGGGGGTAGGGCAAATCTACCCCCATGGGGAATCGGGACCCTCTTCCCCCTCGGGGGAATGGCAAATCTTCCTTCCGGGGCACACCTGCACCCTGCTCCTGCACTCACAGCCCCAGAGCCCGGCCCTGCGCCCGAACACGCCCTAGTAGGAGGGGCGGGGTCACTGTCAGGAGAGGGCAGCCCCTGTAAGCCACGGACAAGCGGCGACCCGGCCTCTTCCAAAACGGCAGGCGGACAGGACGGCGCGGATATGCCCCGGGCAAGCCAGCAACACTCAAAGGGGAAGCGTCCTCCCCCGCCCAGCAGGGCTGATGAGGCCCAGGCTCCGCGCTCGGCTGGAGCCTAACCCCGCCCACCGACTGCGCATGCGCAAAGGTGCAGTTCCCGGGCCGCCGGGAGGGTGGCTGGAGAGCGGGGGTGTGGTTCGGGGACCCTCAGCCCCCTTGGGCTTAGGGGCACCCAAACGCCCATGGGGAATCGAGACCCTATCCCCCTCGGGGGAATGGTCAATCTTCCCCCTAGAGGACACCTGCACCCTCCTCTAACACTCACACCCCGAGGGGACGGCCCCTCGCACGAACAGGCCTTAGACGGAGGGGCGGGGTCTCTCTCAGAGGAGGGCACCCCCTGTACGCCTCGGACAAGGGGCGACCGCGGCCTCTTCCAGCACTGCAGGCGGAAAGGCCGGCGCAGAAAGCCCCGGGCAGGCCAGGACCACTCAAAGTGGAAGCGGCCTCACCTGGCCCAGCAGGGCTGATGAGGCCCAGGCTCCGCCCCCGGCCCCAGCCTGACCCCGCCCTCCCGTCTGCGCATGCGCAAGGGTGCAGTTCTCAAGGCCGCCGGCAGGGGGCGCAGGTTAGCGGGGTGGTGGTGGTTCGGGGACCCTCAGCCCCCATGGGGGTAGGGCAACTCTACCCCCATGGGGAATCGGGACCCTCTTCCCCCTCGGGGGAATGGCAAATCTTCCTTCCGGGGCACACCTGCACCCTGCTCCTGCACTCACAGCCCCAGAGCCCGGCCCTGCGCCCGAACACGCCCTAGTAGGAGGGGCGGGGTCACTGTCAGGAGAGGGCAGCCCCTGTAAGCCACGGACAATCGGCGACCCGGCCTCTTCCAAAACGGCAGGCGGACAGGACGGCGCGGATATGCCCCGGGCAAGCCAGCAACACTCAAAGGGGAAGCGTCCTCCCCCGCCCAGCAGGGCTGATGAGGCCCAGGCTCCGCGCTCGGCTGGAGCCTAACCCCGCCCACCGACTGCGCATGCGCAAAGGTGCAGTTCCCGGGCCGCCGGGAGGGTGGCTGGAGAGCGGGGGTGTGGTTCGGGGACCCTCAGCCCCCTTGGGCTTAGGGGCACCCAAACGCCCATGGGGAATCGAGACCCTATCCCCCTCGGGGGAATGGTCAATCTTCCCCCTAGAGGACACCTGCACCCTCCTCTAACACTCACACCCCGAGGGGACGGCCCCTCGCACGAACAGGCCCTAGACGGAGGGGCGGGGTCTCTCTCAGGGGAGGGCACCCCCTGTACGCCTCGGACAAGGGGCGACCCGGCCTCTTCCAAAACGGCAGGCGGACAGGCCGGCGCGGATATGCCCCGGGCAAGCCGGCAACCCTCAAAGGGGAAGCGTCCTCCCCCGCCCAGCAGGGCTGATGAGGCCCAGGCTCCGCGCTCGGCTGGAGCCTAACCCCGCCCACCGACTGCGCATGCGCAAAGGTGCAGTTCCCGGGCCGCCGGGAGGGTGGCTGGAGAGCGGGGGTGTGGTTCGGGGACCCTCAGCCCCCTTGGGCTTAGGGGCACCCAAACGCCCATGGGGAATCGAGACCCTATCCCCCTCGGGGGAATGGTCAATCTTCCCCCTAGAGGACACCTGCACCCTCCTCTAACACTCACACCCCGAGGGGACGGCCCCTCGCACGAACAGGCCCTAGACGGAGGGGCGGGGTCTCTCTCAGAGGAGGGCACCCCCTGTACGCCTCGGACAAGGGGCGACCGCGGCCTCTTCCAGCACTGCAGGCGGAAAGGCCGGCGCAGAAAGCCCCGGGCAGGCCAGGACCACTCAAAGTGGAAGCGGCCTCACCTGGCCCAGCAGGGCTGATGAGGCCCAGGCTCCGCCCCCGGGCCCAGCCTGACCCCGCCCTCCCGTCTGCGCATGCGCAAGGGTGCAGTTCGCAAGGCCGCCGGCAGGGTCGCAGGTGAGCGGGGTGGTGGTGGTTCGGGGACCCTCAGCCCCCATGGGGGTAGGGCAAATCTACCCCCATGGGGAATCGGGACCCTCTTCCCCCTCGGGGGAATGGCAAATCTTCCTTCCGGGGCACACCTGCACCCTGCTCCTGCACTCACAGCCCCAGAGCCCGGCCCTGCGCCCGAACACGCCCTAGTAGGAGGGGCGGGGTCACTGTCAGGAGAGGGCAGCCCCTGTAAGCCACGGACAAGCGGCGACCCGGCCTCTTCCAAAACGGCAGGCGGACAGGACGGCGCGGATATGCCCCGGGCAAGCCAGCAACACTCAAAGGGGAAGCGTCCTCCCCCGCCCAGCAGGGCTGATGAGGCCCAGGCTCCGCGCTCGGCTGGAGCCTAACCCCGCCCACCGACTGCGCATGCGCAAAGGTGCAGTTCCCGGGCCGCCGGGAGGGTGGCTGGAGAGCGGGGGTGTGGTTCGGGGACCCTCAGCCCCCTTGGGCTTAGGGGCACCCAAACGCCCATGGGGAATCGAGACCCTATCCCCCTCGGGGGAATGGTCAATCTTCCCCCTAGAGGACACCTGCACCCTCCTCTAACACTCACACCCCGAGGGGACGGCCCCTCGCACGAACAGGCCTTAGACGGAGGGGCGGGGTCTCTCTCAGAGGAGGGCACCCCCTGTACGCCTCGGACAAGGGGCGACCGCGGCCTCTTCCAGCACTGCAGGCGGAAAGGCCGGCGCAGAAAGCCCCGGGCAGGCCAGGACCACTCAAAGTGGAAGCGGCCTCACCTGGCCCAGCAGGGCTGATGAGGCCCAGGCTCCGCCCCCGGCCCCAGCCTGACCCCGCCCTCCCGTCTGCGCATGCGCAAGGGTGCAGTTCTCAAGGCCGCCGGCAGGGGGCGCAGGTTAGCGGGGTGGTGGTGGTTCGGGGACCCTCAGCCCCCATGGGGGTAGGGCAACTCTACCCCCATGGGGAATCGGGACCCTCTTCCCCCTCGGGGGAATGGCAAATCTTCCTTCCGGGGCACACCTGCACCCTGCTCCTGCACTCACAGCCCCAGAGCCCGGCCCTGCGCCCGAACACGCCCTAGTAGGAGGGGCGGGGTCACTGTCAGGAGAGGGCAGCCCCTGTAAGCCACGGACAATCGGCGACCCGGCCTCTTCCAAAACGGCAGGCGGACAGGACGGCGCGGATATGCCCCGGGCAAGCCAGCAACACTCAAAGGGGAAGCGTCCTCCCCCGCCCAGCAGGGCTGATGAGGCCCAGGCTCCGCGCTCGGCTGGAGCCTAACCCCGCCCACCGACTGCGCATGCGCAAAGGTGCAGTTCCCGGGCCGCCGGGAGGGTGGCTGGAGAGCGGGGGTGTGGTTCGGGGACCCTCAGCCCCCTTGGGCTTAGGGGCACCCAAACGCCCATGGGGAATCGAGACCCTATCCCCCTCGGGGGAATGGTCAATCTTCCCCCTAGAGGACACCTGCACCCTCCTCTAACACTCACACCCCGAGGGGACGGCCCCTCGCACGAACAGGCCCTAGACGGAGGGGCGGGGTCTCTCTCAGGGGAGGGCACCCCCTGTAAGCCTCGGACAAGGGGCGACCGCGGCCTCTTCCAGCACTGCAGGCGGAAAGGCCGGCGCAGAAAGCCCCGGGCAGGCCAGGACCACTCAAAGTGGAAGCGGCCTCACCTGGCCCAGCAGGGCTGATGAGGCCCAGGCTCTGCCCCCGGGCCCAGCCTGACCCCGCCCTCCCGTCTGCGCATGCGCAAGGGTGCAGTTCTCAAGGCCGCCGGCAGGGGGCGCGGGTGAGCGGGGGTTGGTGGTTCGGGGACCCTCAGCCCCCTTGGGGGTAGGGCAACTCTACCCCCATGGGGAATCGGGACCCTCTTCCCCCTCGGGGGAATGGCAAATCTTCCTGCCGGGGCACACCTGCAACCTGCTCCTGCACTCACAGCCCCAGAGCCCGGCCCTGCGCCCGAACACGCCCTAGTAGGAGGGGCGGGGTCACTGTCAGGGGAGGGCAGCCCCTGTAAGCCACGGACAAGCGGCGACCCGGCCTCTTCCGAAACGGCAGGCGGACAGACCGGCGCGGATATGCCCCGGGCAAGCCGGCAACACTCAAAGGGGAAGCGTCCTCCCCCGCCCAGCAGGGCTGATGAGGCCCAGGCTCCGCGCTCGGCTGGAGCCTAACCCCGCCCACCGACTGCGCATGCGCAAAGGTGCAGTTCCCGGGCCGCCGGGAGGGTGGCTGGAGAGCGGGGTTGTGGTTCGGGGACCCTCAGCCCCCTTGGGCTTAGGGGCACCCAAACGCCCATGGGGAATCGAGACCCTATACCCCTCGGGGGAATGGTCAATCTTCCCCCTAGAGGACACCTGCACCCTCCTCTAACACTCACACCCCGAGGGGACGGCCCCTCGCACGAACAGGCCCTGACGGAGGGGCGGGGTCTCTCTCAGGGGAGGGCACCCCCTGTAAGCCTCGGACAAGGGGCGACCGCGGCCTCTTCCAGCACTGCAGGCGGAAAGGCCGGCGCAGAAAGCCCCGGGCAGGCCAGGACCACTCAAAGTGGAAGCGGCCTCACCTGGCCCAGCAGGGCTGATGAGGCCCAGGCTCTGCCCCCGGGCCCAGCCTGACCCCGCCCTCCCGTCTGCGCATGCGCAAGGGTGCAGTTCTCAAGGCCGCCGGCAGGGGGCGCGGGTGAGCGGGGGTTGGTGGTTCGGGGACCCTCAGCCCCCTTGGGGGTAGGGCAACTCTACCCCCATGGGGAATCGGGACCCTCTTCCCCCTCGGGGGAATGGCAAATCTTCCTGCCGGGGCACACCTGCACCCTGCTCCTGCACTCACAGCCCCAGAGCCCGGCCCTGCGCCCGAACACGCCCTAGTAAGAGGGGCGGGGTCACTGTCAGGGGAGGGCAGCCCCTGTAAGCCACGGACAAGCGGCGACCCGGCCTCTTCCAAAACGGCAGGCAGACAGGCCGGCGCGGATATGCCCCGGGCAAGCCGGCAACACTCAAAGGGGAAGCGTCCTCCCCCGCCCAGCAGGGCTGATGAGGCCCAGGCTCCGCGCTCGGCTGGAGTCTAACCCCGCCCACCGACTGCGCATGCGCAAAGGTGCAGTTCCCGGGCCGCCGGGAGGGTGGCTGGAGAGCGGGGGTGTGGTTCGGGGACCCTCAGCCCCCTTGGGCTTAGGGGCACCCAAACGCCCATGGGGAATCGAGACCCTATCCCCCTCGGGGGAATGGTCAATCTTCCCCCTAGAGGACACCTGCACCCTCCTCTAACACTCACACCCCGAGGGGACGGCCCCTCGCACGAACAGGCCCTAGACGGAGGGGCGGGGTCTCTCTCAGGGGAGGGCACCCCCTGTAAGCCTCGGACAAGGGGCGACCGCGGCCTCTTCCAGCACTGCAGGCGGAAAGGCCGGCGCAGAAAGCCCCGGGCAGGCCAGGACCACTCAAATTGGAAGCGGCCTCACCTGGCCCAGCAGGGCTGATGAGGCCCAGGCTCCGCCCCCGGGACCAGCCTGACCCCGCCCTCCCGTCTGCCCATGCGCAAGGGTGCAGTTCTCAAGGCCGCCGGCAGGGGGCGCGGGTGAGCGGGGGGGTGGTGGTTCGGGGACCCTCAGCCCCCTTGGGGGTAGGGCAACTCTACCCCCATGGGGAATCGGGACCCTCTTCCCCCTCGGGGGAATGGCAAATCTTCCTGCCGGGGCACACCTGCACCCTGCTCCTGCACTCACAGCCCCAGAGCCCGGCCCTGCGCCCGAACACGCCCTAGTAGGAGGGGCGGGGTCACTGTCAGGGGAGGGCAGCCCCTGTAAGCCACGGACAAGCGGCGACCCGGCCTCTTCCAAAACGGCAGGCGGACAGGCCGGCGCGGATATGCCCCGGGCAAGCCGGCAAACCTCAAAGGGGAAGCGTCCTCCCCCGCCCAGCAGGGCTGATGAGGCCCAGGCTCCGCGCTCGGCTGGAGCCTAACCCCGCCCACCGACTGCGCATGCGCAAAGGTGCAGTTCCCGGGCCGCCGGGAGGGTGGCTGGAGAGCGGGGGTGTGGTTCGGGGACCCTCAGCCCCCTTGGGCTTAGGGGCACCCAAACGCCCATGGGGAATCGAGACCCTATCCCCCTCGGGGGAATGGTCAATCTTCCCCCTAGAGGACACCTGCACCCTCCTCTAACACTCACACCCCGAGGGGACGGCCCCTCGCACGAACAGGCCCTAGACGGAGGGGCGGGGTCTCTCTCAGAGGAGGGCACCCCCTGTACGCCTCGGACAAGGGGCGACCGCGGCCTCTTCCAGCACTGCAGGCGGAAAGGCCGGCGCAGAAAGCCCCGGGCAGGCCAGGACCACTCAAAGTGGAAGCGGCCTCACCTGGCCCAGCAGGGCTGATGAGGCCCAGGCTCCGCCCCCGGGCCCAGCCTGACCCCGCCCTCCCGTCTGCGCATGCGCAAGGGTGCAGTTCTCAAGGCCGCCGGCAGGGGGCGCAGGTGAGCGGGGTGGTGGTGGTTCGGGGACCCTCAGCCGCCATGGGGGTAGGGCAACTCTACCCCCATGGGGAATCGGGACCCTCTTCCCCCTCGGGGGAATGGCAAATCTTCCTTCCGGGGCACACCTGCACCCTGCTCCTGCACTCACAGCCCCAGAGCCCGGCCCTGCGCCCGAACACGCCATAGTAGGCGGGGCGGGGTCACTGTCAGGAGAGGGCAGCCCCTGTAAGCCACGGACAAGCGGCGACCCGGCCTCTTCCAAAACGGCAGGCGGACAGGACGGCGCGGATATGCCCCGGGCAAGCCAGCAACACTCAAAGGGGAAGCGTCCTCCCCCGCCCAGCAGGGCTGATGAGGCCCAGGCTCCGCGCTCGGCTGGAGCCTAACCCCGCCCACCGACTGCGCATGCGCAAAGGTGCAGTTCCCGGGCCGCCGGGAGGGTGGCTGGAGAGCGGGGGTGTGGTTCGGGGACCCTCAGCCCCCTTGGGCTTAGGGGCACCCAAACGCCCATGGGGAATCGAGACCCTATCCCCCTCGGGGGAATGGTCAATCTTCCCCCTAGAGGACACCTGCACCCTCCTCTAACACTCACACCCCGAGGGGACGGCCCCTCGCACGAACAGGCCCTAGACGGAGGGGCGGGGTCTCTCTCAGGGGAGGGCACCCCCTGTAAGCCTCGGACAAGGGGCGACCGCGGCCTCTTCCAGCACTGCAGGTGGAAAGGCCGGCGCAGAAAGCCCCGGGCAGGCCAGGACCACTCAAAGTGGAAGCGGCCTCACCTGGCCCAGCAGGGCTGATGAGGCCCAGGCTCTGCCCCCGGGCCCAGCCTGACCCCGCCCTCCCGTCTGCGCATGCGCAAGGGTGCAGTTCTCAAGGCCGCCGGCAGGGGGCGCGGGTGAGCGGGGGTTGGTGGTTCGGGGACCCTCAGCCCCCTTGGGGGTAGGGCAACTCTACCCCCATGGGGAATCGGGACCCTCTTCCCCCTCGGGGGAATGGCAAATCTTCCTGCCGGGGCACACCTGCAACCTGCTCCTGCACTCACAGCCCCAGAGCCCGGCCCTGCGCCCGAACACGCCCTAGTAGGAGGGGCGGGGTCACTGTCAGGGGAGGGCAGCCCCTGTAAGCCACGGACAAGCGGCGACCCGGCCTCTTCCGAAACGGCAGGCGGACAGGCCGGCGCGGATATGCCCCGGGCAAGCCGGCAACACTCAAAGGGGAAGCGTCCTCCCCCGCCCAGCAGGGCTGATGAGGCCCAGGCTCCGCGCTCGGCTGGAGCCTAACCCCGCCCACCGACTGCGCATGCGCAAAGGTGCAGTTCCCGGGCCGCCGGGAGGGTGGCTGGAGAGCGGGGTTGTGGTTCGGGGACCCTCAGCCCCCTTGGGCTTAGGGGCACCCAAACGCCCATGGGGAATCGAGACCCTATACCCCTCGGGGGAATGGTCAATCTTCCCCCTAGAGGACACCTGCACCCTCCTCTAACACTCACACCCCGAGGGGACGGCCCCTCGCACGAACAGGCCCTGACGGAGGGGCGGGGTCTCTCTCAGGGGAGGGCACCCCCTGTAAGCCTCGGACAAGGGGCGACCGCGGCCTCTTCCAGCACTGCAGGCGGAAAGGCCGGCGCAGAAAGCCCCGGGCAGGCCAGGACCACTCAAAGTGGAAGCGGCCTCACCTGGCCCAGCAGGGCTGATGAGGCCCAGGCTCTGCCCCCGGGCCCAGCCTGACCCCGCCCTCCCGTCTGCGCATGCGCAAGGGTGCAGTTCTCAAGGCCGCCGGCAGGGGGCGCGGGTGAGCGGGGGTTGGTGGTTCGGGGACCCTCAGCCCCCTTGGGGGTAGGGCAACTCTACCCCCATGGGGAATCGGGACCCTCTTCCCCCTCGGGGGAATGGCAAATCTTCCTGCCGGGGCACACCTGCACCCTGCTCCTGCACTCACAGCCCCAGAGCCCGGCCCTGCGCCCGAACACGCCCTAGTAAGAGGGGCGGGGTCACTGTCAGGGGAGGGCAGCCCCTGTAAGCCACGGACAAGCGGCGACCCGGCCTCTTCCAAAACGGCAGGCAGACAGGCCGGCGCGGATATGCCCCGGGCAAGCCGGCAACACTCAAAGGGGAAGCGTCCTCCCCCGCCCAGCAGGGCTGATGAGGCCCAGGCTCCGCGCTCGGCTGGAGTCTAACCCCGCCCACCGACTGCGCATGCGCAAAGGTGCAGTTCCCGGGCCGCCGGGAGGGTGGCTGGAGAGCGGGGGTGTGGTTCGGGGACCCTCAGCCCCCTTGGGCTTAGGGGCACCCAAACGCCCATGGGGAATCGAGACCCTATCCCCCTCGGGGGAATGGTCAATCTTTCCCCTAGAGGACACCTGCACCCTCCTCTAACACTCACACCCCGAGGGGACGGCCCCTCGCACGAACAGGCCCTAGACGGAGGGGCGGGGTCTCTCTCAGGGGAGGGCACCCCCTGTAAGCCTCGGACAAGGGGCGACCGCGGCCTCTTCCAGCACTGCAGGCGGAAAGGCCGGCGCAGAAAGCCCCGGGCAGGCCAGGACCACTCAAATTGGAAGCGGCCTCACCTGGCCCAGCAGGGCTGATGAGGCCCAGGCTCCGCCCCCGGGACCAGCCTGACCCCGCCCTCCCGTCTGCCCATGCGCAAGGGTGCAGTTCTCAAGGCCGCCGGCAGGGGGCGCGGGTGAGCGGGGGGGTGGTGGTTCGGGGACCCTCAGCCCCCTTGGGGGTAGGGCAACTCTACCCCCATGGGGAATCGGGACCCTCTTCCCCCTCGGGGGAATGGCAAATCTTCCTGCCGGGGCACACCTGCACCCTGCTCCTGCACTCACAGCCCCAGAGCCCGGCCCTGCGCCCGAACACGCCCTAGTAGGAGGGGCGGGGTCACTGTCAGGGGAGGGCAGCCCCTGTAAGCCACGGACAAGCGGCGACCCGGCCTCTTCCAAAACGGCAGGCGGACAGGCCGGCGCGGATATGCCCCGGGCAAGCCGGCAACCCTCAAAGGGGAAGCGTCCTCCCCCGCCCAGCAGGGCTGATGAGGCCCAGGCTCCGCGCTCGGCTGGAGCCTAACCCCGCCCACCGACTGCGCATGCGCAAAGGTGCAGTTCCCGGGCCGCCGGGAGGGTGGCTGGAGAGCGGGGGTGTGGTTCGGGGACCCTCAGCCCCCTTGGGCTTAGGGGCACCCAAACGCCCATGGGGAATCGAGACCCTATCCCCCTCGGGGGAATGGTCAATCTTCCCCCTAGAGGACACCTGCACCCTCCTCTAACACTCACACCCCGAGGGGACGGCCCCTCGCACGAACAGGCCCTAGACGGAGGGGCGGGGTCTCTCTCAGAGGAGGGCACCCCCTGTACGCCTCGGACAAGGGGCGACCGCGGCCTCTTCCAGCACTGCAGGCGGAAAGGCCGGCGCAGAAAGCCCCGGGCAGGCCAGGACCACTCAAAGTGGAAGCGGCCTCACCTGGCCCAGCAGGGCTGATGAGGCCCAGGCTCCGCCCCCGGGCCCAGCCTGACCCCGCCCTCCCGTCTGCGCATGCGCAAGGGTGCAGTTCTCAAGGCCGCCGGCAGGGGGCGCAGGTGAGCGGGGTGGTGGTGGTTCGGGGACCCTCAGCCGCCATGGGGGTAGGGCAACTCTACCCCCATGGGGAATCGGGACCCTCTTCCCCCTCGGGGGAATGGCAAATCTTCCTTCCGGGGCACACCTGCACCCTGCTCCTGCACTCACAGCCCCAGAGCCCGGCCCTGCGCCCGAACACGCCATAGTAGGCGGGGCGGGGTCACTGTCAGGAGAGGGCAGCCCCTGTAAGCCACGGACAAGCGGCGACCCGGCCTCTTCCAAAACGGCAGGCGGACAGGACGGCGCGGATATGCCCCGGGCAAGCCAGCAACACTCAAAGGGGAAGCGTCCTCCCCCGCCCAGCAGGGCTGATGAGGCCCAGGCTCCGCGCTCGGCTGGAGCCTAACCCCGCCCACCGACTGCGCATGCGCAAAGGTGCAGTTCCCGGGCCGCCGGGAGGGTGGCTGGAGAGCGGGGGTGTGGTTCGGGGACCCTCAGCCCCCTTGGGCTTAGGGGCACCCAAACGCCCATGGGGAATCGAGACCCTATCCCCCTCGGGGGAATGGTCAATCTTCCCCCTAGAGGACACCTGCACCCTCCTCTAACACTCACACCCCGAGGGGACGGCCCCTCGCACGAACAGGCCCTAGACGGAGGGGCGGGGTCTCTCTCAGGGGAGGGCACCCCCTGTAAGCCTCGGACAAGGGGCGACCGCGGCCTCTTCCAGCACTGCAGGTGGAAAGGCCGGCGCAGAAAGCCCCGGGCAGGCCAGGACCACTCAAAGTGGAAGCGGCCTCACCTGGCCCAGCAGGGCTGATGAGGCCCAGGCTCTGCCCCCGGGCCCAGCCTGACCCCGCCCTCCCGTCTGCGCATGCGCAAGGGTGCAGTTCTCAAGGCCGCCGGCAGGGGGCGCGGGTGAGCGGGGGTTGGTGGTTCGGGGACCCTCAGCCCCCTTGGGGGTAGGGCAACTCTACCCCCATGGGGAATCGGGACCCTCTTCCCCCTCGGGGGAATGGCAAATCTTCCTGCCGGGGCACACCTGCAACCTGCTCCTGCACTCACAGCCCCAGAGCCCGGCCCTGCGCCCGAACACGCCCTAGTAGGAGGGGCGGGGTCACTGTCAGGGGAGGGCAGCCCCTGTAAGCCACGGACAAGCGGCGACCCGGCCTCTTCCGAAACGGCAGGCGGACAGGCCGGCGCGGATATGCCCCGGGCAAGCCGGCAACACTCAAAGGGGAAGCGTCCTCCCCCGCCCAGCAGGGCTGATGAGGCCCAGGCTCCGCGCTCGGCTGGAGCCTAACCCCGCCCACCGACTGCGCATGCGCAAAGGTGCAGTTCCCGGGCCGCCGGGAGGGTGGCTGGAGAGCGGGGTTGTGGTTCGGGGACCCTCAGCCCCCTTGGGCTTAGGGGCACCCAAACGCCCATGGGGAATCGAGACCCTATACCCCTCGGGGGAATGGTCAATCTTCCCCCTAGAGGACACCTGCACCCTCCTCTAACACTCACACCCCGAGGGGACGGCCCCTCGCACGAACAGGCCCTGACGGAGGGGCGGGGTCTCTCTCAGGGGAGGGCACCCCCTGTAAGCCTCGGACAAGGGGCGACCGCGGCCTCTTCCAGCACTGCAGGCGGAAAGGCCGGCGCAGAAAGCCCCGGGCAGGCCAGGACCACTCAAAGTGGAAGCGGCCTCACCTGGCCCAGCAGGGCTGATGAGGCCCAGGCTCTGCCCCCGGGCCCAGCCTGACCCCGCCCTCCCGTCTGCGCATGCGCAAGGGTGCAGTTCTCAAGGCCGCCGGCAGGGGGCGCGGGTGAGCGGGGGTTGGTGGTTCGGGGACCCTCAGCCCCCTTGGGGGTAGGGCAACTCTACCCCCATGGGGAATCGGGACCCTCTTCCCCCTCGGGGGAATGGCAAATCTTCCTGCCGGGGCACACCTGCACCCTGCTCCTGCACTCACAGCCCCAGAGCCCGGCCCTGCGCCCGAACACGCCCTAGTAAGAGGGGCGGGGTCACTGTCAGGGGAGGGCAGCCCCTGTAAGCCACGGACAAGCGGCGACCCGGCCTCTTCCAAAACGGCAGGCAGACAGGCCGGCGCGGATATGCCCCGGGCAAGCCGGCAACACTCAAAGGGGAAGCGTCCTCCCCCGCCCAGCAGGGCTGATGAGGCCCAGGCTCCGCGCTCGGCTGGAGTCTAACCCCGCCCACCGACTGCGCATGCGCAAAGGTGCAGTTCCCGGGCCGCCGGGAGGGTGGCTGGAGAGCGGCGGTGTGGTTCGGGGACCCTCAGCCCCCTTGGGCTTAGGGGCACCCAAACGCCCATGGGGAATCGAGACCCTATCCCCCTCGGGGGAATGGTCAATCTTCCCCCTAGAGGACACCTGCACCCTCCTCTAACACTCACACCCCGAGGGGACGGCCCCTCGCACGAACAGGCCCTAGACGGAGGGGCGGGGTCTCTCTCAGGGGAGGGCACCCCCTGTAAGCCTCGGACAAGGGGCGACCGCGGCCTCTTCCAGCACTGCAGGCGGAAAGGCCGGCGCAGAAAGCCCCGGGCAGGCCAGGACCACTCAAATTGGAAGCGGCCTCACCTGGCCCAGCAGGGCTGATGAGGCCCAGGCTCCGCCCCCGGGACCAGCCTGACCCCGCCCTCCCGTCTGCCCATGCGCAAGGGTGCAGTTCTCAAGGCCGCCGGCAGGGGGCGCGGGTGAGCGGGGGGGTGGTGGTTCGGGGACCCTCAGCCCCCTTGGGGGTAGGGCAACTCTACCCCCATGGGGAATCGGGACCCTCTTCCCCCTCGGGGGAATGGCAAATCTTCCTGCCGGGGCACACCTGCACCCTGCTCCTGCACTCACAGCCCCAGAGCCCGGCCCTGCGCCCGAACACGCCCTAGTAGGAGGGGCGGGGTCACTGTCAGGGGAGGGCAGCCCCTGTAAGCCACGGACAAGCGGCGACCCGGCCTCTTCCAAAACGGCAGGCGGACAGGCCGGCGCGGATATGCCCCGGGCAAGCCGGCAACCCTCAAAGGGGAAGCGTCCTCCCCCGCCCAGCAGGGCTGATGAGGCCCAGGCTCCGCGCTCGGCTGGAGCCTAACCCCGCCCACCGACTGCGCATGCGCAAAGGTGCAGTTCCCGGGCCGCCGGGAGGGTGGCTGGAGAGCGGGGGTGTGGTTCGGGGACCCTCAGCCCCCTTGGGCTTAGGGGCACCCAAACGCCCATGGGGAATCGAGACCCTATCCCCCTCGGGGGAATGGTCAATCTTCCCCCTAGAGGACACCTGCACCCTCCTCTAACACTCACACCCCGAGGGGACGGCCCCTCGCACGAACAGGCCCTAGACGGAGGGGCGGGGTCTCTCTCAGAGGAGGGCACCCCCTGTACGCCTCGGACAAGGGGCGACCGCGGCCTCTTCCAGCACTGCAGGCGGAAAGGCCGGCGCAGAAAGCCCCGGGCAGGCCAGGACCACTCAAAGTGGAAGCGGCCTCACCTGGCCCAGCAGGGCTGATGAGGCCCAGGCTCCGCCCCCGGGCCCAGCCTGACCCCGCCCTCCCGTCTGCGCATGCGCAAGGGTGCAGTTCTCAAGGCCGCCGGCAGGGGGCGCAGGTGAGCGGGGTGGTGGTGGTTCGGGGACCCTCAGCCGCCATGGGGGTAGGGCAACTCTACCCCCATGGGGAATCGGGACCCTCTTCCCCCTCGGGGGAATGGCAAATCTTCCTTCCGGGGCACACCTGCACCCTGCTCCTGCACTCACAGCCCCAGAGCCCGGCCCTGCGCCCGAACACGCCATAGTAGGCGGGGCGGGGTCACTGTCAGGAGAGGGCAGCCCCTGTAAGCCACGGACAAGCGGCGACCCGGCCTCTTCCAAAACGGCAGGCGGACAGGACGGCGCGGATATGCCCCGGGCAAGCCGGCAACACTCAAAGGGGAAGCGTCCTCCCCCGCCCAGCAGGGCTGATGAGGCCCAGGCTCCGCGCTCGGCTGGAGCCTAACCCCGCCCACCGACTGCGCATGCGCAAAGGTGCAGTTCCCGGGCCGCCGGGAGGGTGGCTGGAGAGCGGGGGTGTGGTTCGGGGACCCTCAGCCCCCTTGGGCTTAGGGGCACCCAAACGCCCATGGGGAATCGAGACCCTATCCCCCTCGGGGGAATGGTCAATCTTCCCCCTAGAGGACACCTGCACCTTCCTCTAACACTCACACCCCGAGGGGACGGCCCCTCGCACGAACAGGCCCTAGACGGAGGGGCGGGGTCTCTCTCAGGGGAGGGCACCCCCTGTAAGCCTCGGACAAGGGGCGACCACGGCCACTTCCAGCACTGCAGGCGGAAAGGCCGGCGCAGAAAGCCCCGGGCAGGCCAGGACCACTCAAAGTGGAAGCGGCCTCACCTGGCCCAGCAGGGCTGATGAGGCCCAGGCTCCGGCCCCGGGCCCAGCCTGACCCCGCCCTCCCGTCTGCGCATGCGCAAGGGTGCAGTTCTCAAGGCCGCCGGCAGGGGGCGCGGGTGAGCGGGGTGGTGGTGGTTCGGGGACCCTCAGCCCCCTTGGGGGTAGGGCAACTCTACCCCCATGGGGAATCGGGACCCTCTTCCCCCTCAGGGGAATGGCAAATCTTCCTGCCGGGGCACACCTGCACCCTGCTCCTGCACTCACAGCCCCAGAGCCCGGCCCTGCGCCCGAACACGCCCTAGTAGGAGGGGCGGGGTCACTGTCAGGGGAGGGCAGCCCCTGTAAGCCACGGACAAGCGGCGACCCGGCCTCTTCCAAAACGGCAGGCGGACAGGCCGGCGCGGATATGCCCCGGGCAAGCCGGCAACACTCAAAGGGGAAGCGTCCTCCCCCGCCCAGCAGGGCTGATGAGGCCCAGGCTCCGCGCTCGGCTGGAGCCTAACCCCGCCCACCGACTGCGCATGCGCAAAGGTGCAGTTCCCCGGCCGCCGGGAGGGTGGCTGGAGAGCGGGGGTGTGGTTCGGGGACCCTCAGCCCCCTTGGGCTTAGGGGCACCCAAACGCCCATGGGGAATCGAGACCCTATCCCCCTCGGGGGAATGGTCAATCTTCCCCCTAGAGGACACCTGCACCCTCCTCTAACACTCACACCCCGAGGGGACGGCCCCTCGCACGAACAGGCCCTGACGGAGGGGCGGGGTCTCTCTCAGGGGAGGGCACCCCCTGTAAGCCTCGGACAAGGGGCGACCGCGGCCTCTTCCAGCACTGCAGGCGGAAAGGCCGGCGCAGAAAGCCCCGGGCAGGCCAGGACCACTCAAAGTGGAAGCGGCCTCACCTGGCCCAGCAGGGCTGATGAGGCCCAGGCTCTGCCCCCGGGCCCAGCCTGACCCCGCCCTCCCGTCTGCGCATGCGCAAGGGTGCAGTTCTCAAGGCCGCCGGCAGGGGGCGCGGGTGAGCGGGGGTTGGTGGTTCGGGGACCCTCAGCCCCCTTGGGGGTAGGGCAACTCTACCCCCATGGGGAATCGGGACCCTCTTCCCCCTCGGGGGAATGGCAAATCTTCCTGCCGGGGCACACCTGCAACCTGCTCCTGCACTCACAGCCCCAGAGCCCGGCCCTGCGCCCGAACACGCCCTAGTAGGAGGGGCGGGGTCACTGTCAGGGGAGGGCAGCCCCTGTAAGCCACGGACAAGCGGCGACCCGGCCTCTTCCGAAACGGCAGGCGGACAGGCCGGCGCGGATATGCCCCGGGCAAGCCGGCAACACTCAAAGGGGAAGCGTCCTCCCCCGCCCAGCAGGGCTGATGAGGCCCAGGCTCCGCGCTCGGCTGGAGCCTAACCCCGCCCACCGACTGCGCATGCGCAAAGGTGCAGTTCCCGGGCCGCCGGGAGGGTGGCTGGAGAGCGGGGTTGTGGTTCGGGGACCCTCAGCCCCCTTGGGCTTAGGGGCACCCAAACGCCCATGGGGAATCGAGACCCTATACCCCTCGGGGGAATGGTCAATCTTCCCCCTAGAGGACACCTGCACCCTCCTCTAACACTCACACCCCGAGGGGACGGCCCCTCGCACGAACAGGCCCTGACGGAGGGGCGGGGTCTCTCTCAGGGGAGGGCACCCCCTGTAAGCCTCGGACAAGGGGCGACCGCGGCCTCTTCCAGCACTGCAGGCGGAAAGGCCGGCGCAGAAAGCCCCGGGCAGGCCAGGACCACTCAAAGTGGAAGCGGCCTCACCTGGCCCAGCAGGGCTGATGAGGCCCAGGCTCTGCCCCCGGGCCCAGCCTGACCCCGCCCTCCCGTCTGCGCATGCGCAAGGGTGCAGTTCTCAAGGCCGCCGGCAGGGGGCGCGGGTGAGCGGGGGTTGGTGGTTCGGGGACCCTCAGCCCCCTTGGGGGTAGGGCAACTCTACCCCCATGGGGAATCGGGACCCTCTTCCCCCTCGGGGGAATGGCAAATCTTCCTGCCGGGGCACACCTGCACCCTGCTCCTGCACTCACAGCCCCAGAGCCCGGCCCTGCGCCCGAACACGCCCTAGTAAGAGGGGCGGGGTCACTGTCAGGGGAGGGCAGCCCCTGTAAGCCACGGACAAGCGGCGACCCGGCCTCTTCCAAAACGGCAGGCAGACAGGCCGGCGCGGATATGCCCCGGGCAAGCCGGCAACACTCAAAGGGGAAGCGTCCTCCCCCGCCCAGCAGGGCTGATGAGGCCCAGGCTCCGCGCTCGGCTGGAGCCTAACCCCGCCCACCGACTGCGCATGCGCAAAGGTGCAGTTCCCGGGCCGCCGGGAGGGTGGCTGGAGAGCGGGGGTGTGGTTCGGGGACCCTCAGCCCCCTTGGGCTTAGGGGCACCCAAACGCCCATGGGGAATCGAGACCCTATCCCCCTCGGGGGAATGGTCAATCTTCCCCCTAGAGGACACCTGCACCCTCCTCTAACACTCACACCCCGAGGGGACGGCCCCTCGCACGAACAGGCCCTAGACGGAGGGGCGGGGTCTCTCTCAGGGGAGGGCACCCCCTGTAAGCCTCGGACAAGGGGCGACCGCGGCCTCTTCCAGCACTGCAGGCGGAAAGGCCGGCGCAGAAAGCCCCGGGCAGGCCAGGACCACTCAAATTGGAAGCGGCCTCACCTGGCCCAGCAGGGCTGATGAGGCCCAGGCTCCGCCCCCGGGACCAGCCTGACCCCGCCCTCCCGTCTGCCCATGCGCAAGGGTGCAGTTCTCAAGGCCGCCGGCAGGGGGCGCGGGTGAGCGGGGGGGTGGTGGTTCGGGGACCCTCAGCCCCCTTGGGGGTAGGGCAACTCTACCCCCATGGGGAATCGGGACCCTCTTCCCCCTCGGGGGAATGGCAAATCTTCCTGCCGGGGCACACCTGCACCCTGCTCCTGCACTCACAGCCCCAGAGCCCGGCCCTGCGCCCGAACACGCCCTAGTAGGAGGGGCGGGGTCACTGTCAGGGGAGGGCAGCCCCTGTAAGCCACGGACAAGCGGCGACCCGGCCTCTTCCAAAACGGCAGGCGGACAGGCCGGCGCGGATATGCCCCGGGCAAGCCGGCAACCCTCAAAGGGGAAGCGTCCTCCCCCGCCCAGCAGGGCTGATGAGGCCCAGGCTCCGCGCTCGGCTGGAGCCTAACCCCGCCCACCGACTGCGCATGCGCAAAGGTGCAGTTCCCGGGCCGCCGGGAGGGTGGCTGGAGAGCGGGGGTGTGGTTCGGGGACCCTCAGCCCCCTTGGGCTTAGGGGCACCCAAACGCCCATGGGGAATCGAGACCCTATCCCCCTCGGGGGAATGGTCAATCTTCCCCCTAGAGGACACCTGCACCCTCCTCTAACACTCACACCCCGAGGGGACGGCCCCTCGCACGAACAGGCCCTAGACGGAGGGGCGGGGTCTCTCTCAGAGGAGGGCACCCCCTGTACGCCTCGGACAAGGGGCGACCGCGGCCTCTTCCAGCACTGCAGGCGGAAAGGCCGGCGCAGAAAGCCCCGGGCAGGCCAGGACCACTCAAAGTGGAAGCGGCCTCACCTGGCCCAGCAGGGCTGATGAGGCCCAGGCTCCGCCCCCGGGCCCAGCCTGACCCCGCCCTCCCGTCTGCGCATGCGCAAGGGTGCAGTTCTCAAGGCCGCCGGCAGGGGGCGCAGGTGAGCGGGGTGGTGGTGGTTCGGGGACCCTCAGCCGCCATGGGGGTAGGGCAACTCTACCCCCATGGGGAATCGGGACCCTCTTCCCCCTCGGGGGAATGGCAAATCTTCCTTCCGGGGCACACCTGCACCCTGCTCCTGCACTCACAGCCCCAGAGCCCGGCCCTGCGCCCGAACACGCCATAGTAGGCGGGGCGGGGTCACTGTCAGGAGAGGGCAGCCCCTGTAAGCCACGGACAAGCGGCGACCCGGCCTCTTCCAAAACGGCAGGCGGACAGGACGGCGCGGATATGCCCCGGGCAAGCCAGCAACACTCAAAGGGGAAGCGTCCTCCCCCGCCCAGCAGGGCTGATGAGGCCCAGGCTCCGCGCTCGGCTGGAGCCTAACCCCGCCCACCGACTGCGCATGCGCAAAGGTGCAGTTCCCGGGCCGCCGGGAGGGTGGCTGGAGAGCGGGGGTGTGGTTCGGGGACCCTCAGCCCCCTTGGGCTTAGGGGCACCCAAACGCCCATGGGGAATCGAGACCCTATCCCCCTCGGGGGAATGGTCAATCTTCCCCCTAGAGGACACCTGCACCCTCCTCTAACACTCACACCCCGAGGGGACGGCCCCTCGCACGAACAGGCCCTAGACGGAGGGGCGGGGTCTCTCTCAGGGGAGGGCACCCCCTGTAAGCCTCGGACAAGGGGCGACCACGGCCACTTCCAGCACTGCAGGCGGAAAGGCCGGCGCAGAAAGTCCCGGGCAGGCCAGGACCACTCAAAGTGGAAGCGGCCTCACCTGGCCCAGCAGGGCTGATGAGGCCCAGGCTCCGGCCCCGGGCCCAGCCTGACCCCGCCCTCCCGTCTGCGCATGCGCAAGGGTGCAGTTCTCAAGGCCGCCGGCAGGGGGCGCGGGTGAGCGGGGTGGTGGTGGTTCGGGGACCCTCAGCCCCCTTGGGGGTAGGGCAACTCTACCCCCATGGGGAATCGGGACCCTCTTCCCCCTCAGGGGAATGGCAAATCTTCCTGCCGGGGCACACCTGCACCCTGCTCCTGCACTCACAGCCCCAGAGCCCGGCCCTGCGCCCGAACACGCCCTAGTAGGAGGGGCGGGGTCACTGTCAGGGGAGGGCAGCCCCTGTAAGCCACGGACAAGCGGCGACCCGGCCTCTTCCAAAACGGCAGGCGGACAGGCCGGCGCGGATATGCCCCGGGCAAGCCGGCAACACTCAAAGGGGAAGCGTCCTCCCCCGCCCAGCAGGGCTGATGAGGCCCAGGCTCCGCGCTCGGCTGGAGCCTAACCCCGCCCACCGACTGCGCATGCGCAAAGGTGCAGTTCCCGGGCCGCCGGGAGGGTGGCTGGAGAGCGGGGGTGTGGTTCGGGGACCCTCAGCCCCCTTGGGCTTAGGGGCACCCAAACGCCCATGGGGAATCGAGACCCTATCCCCCTCGGGGGAATGGTCAATCTTCCCCCTAGAGGACACCTGCACCCTCCTCTAACACTCACACCCCGAGGGGACGGCCCCTCGCACGAACAGGCCCTGACGGAGGGGCGGGGTCTCTCTCAGGGGAGGGCACCCCCTGTAAGCCTCGGACAAGGGGCGACCGCGGCCTCTTCCAGCACTGCAGGCGGAAAGGCCGGCGCAGAAAGCCCCGGGCAGGCCAGGACCACTCAAAGTGGAAGCGGCCTCACCTGGCCCAGCAGGGCTGATGAGGCCCAGGCTCTGCCCCCGGGCCCAGCCTGACCCCGCCCTCCCGTCTGCGCATGCGCAAGGGTGCAGTTCTCAAGGCCGCCGGCAGGGGGCGCGGGTGACGGGGGTTGGTGGTTCGGGGACCCTCAGCCCCCTTGGGGGTAGGGCAACTCTACCCCCATGGGGAATCGGGACCCTCTTCCCCCTCGGGGGAATGGCAAATCTTCCTGCCGGGGCACACCTGCAACCTGCTCCTGCACTCACAGCCCCAGAGCCCGGCCCTGCGCCCGAACACGCCCTAGTAGGAGGGGCGGGGTCACTGTCAGGGGAGGGCAGCCCCTGTAAGCCACGGACAAGCGGCGACCCGGCCTCTTCCGAAACGGCAGGCGGACAGGCCGGCGCGGATATGCCCCGGGCAAGCCGGCAACACTCAAAGGGGAAGCGTCCTCCCCCGCCCAGCAGGGCTGATGAGGCCCAGGCTCCGCGCTCGGCTGGAGCCTAACCCCGCCCACCGACTGCGCATGCGCAAAGGTGCAGTTCCCGGGCCGCCGGGAGGGTGGCTGGAGAGCGGGGTTGTGGTTCGGGGACCCTCAGCCCCCTTGGGCTTAGGGGCACCCAAACGCCCATGGGGAATCGAGACCCTATACCCCTCGGGGGAATGGTCAATCTTCCCCCTAGAGGACACCTGCACCCTCCTCTAACACTCACACCCCGAGGGGACGGCCCCTCGCACGAACAGGCCCTGACGGAGGGGCGGGGTCTCTCTCAGGGGAGGGCACCCCCTGTAAGCCTCGGACAAGGGGCGACCGCGGCCTCTTCCAGCACTGCAGGCGGAAAGGCCGGCGCAGAAAGCCCCGGGCAGGCCAGGACCACTCAAAGTGGAAGCGGCCTCACCTGGCCCAGCAGGGCTGATGAGGCCCAGGCTCTGCCCCCGGGCCCAGCCTGACCCCGCCCTCCCGTCTGCGCATGCGCAAGGGTGCAGTTCTCAAGGCCGCCGGCAGGGGGCGCGGGTGAGCGGGGGTTGGTGGTTCGGGGACCCTCAGCCCCCTTGGGGGTAGGGCAACTCTACCCCCATGGGGAATCGGGACCCTCTTCCCCCTCGGGGGAATGGCAAATCTTCCTGCCGGGGCACACCTGCACCCTGCTCCTGCACTCACAGCCCCAGAGCCCGGCCCTGCGCCCGAACACGCCCTAGTAAGAGGGGCGGGGTCACTGTCAGGGGAGGGCAGCCCCTGTAAGCCACGGACAAGCGGCGACCCGGCCTCTTCCAAAACGGCAGGCAGACAGGCCGGCGCGGATATGCCCCGGGCAAGCCGGCAACACTCAAAGGGGAAGCGTCCTCCCCCGCCCAGCAGGGCTGATGAGGCCCAGGCTCCGCGCTCGGCTGGAGTCTAACCCCGCCCACCGACTGCGCATGCGCAAAGGTGCAGTTCCCGGGCCGCCGGGAGGGTGGCTGGAGAGCGGGGGTGTGGTTCGGGGACCCTCAGCCCCCTTGGGCTTAGGGGCACCCAAACGCCCATGGGGAATCGAGACCCTATCCCCCTCGGGGGAATGGTCAATCTTCCCCCTAGAGGACACCTGCACCCTCCTCTAACACTCACACCCCGAGGGGACGGCCCCTCGCACGAACAGGCCCTAGACGGAGGGGCGGGGTCTCTCTCAGGGGAGGGCACCCCCTGTAAGCCTCGGACAAGGGGCGACCGCGGCCTCTTCCAGCACTGCAGGCGGAAAGGCCGGGGCAGAAAGCCCCGGGCAGGCCAGGACCACTCAAATTGGAAGCGGCCTCACCTGGCCCAGCAGGGCTGATGAGGCCCAGGCTCCGCCCCCGGGACCAGCCTGACCCCGCCCTCCCGTCTGCCCATGCGCAAGGGTGCAGTTCTCAAGGCCGCCGGCAGGGGGCGCGGGTGAGCGGGGGGGTGGTGGTTCGGGGACCCTCAGCCCCCTTGGGGGTAGGGCAACTCTACCCCCATGGGGAATCGGGACCCTCTTCCCCCTCGGGGGAATGGCAAATCTTCCTGCCGGGGCACACCTGCACCCTGCTCCTGCACTCACAGCCCCAGAGCCCGGCCCTGCGCCCGAACACGCCCTAGTAGGAGGGGCGGGGTCACTGTCAGGGGAGGGCAGCCCCTGTAAGCCACGGACAAGCGGCGACCCGGCCTCTTCCAAAACGGCAGGCGGACAGGCCGGCTTCCCCGGGCAAGCCGGCAACCCTCAAAGGGGAAGCGTCCTCCCCCGCCCAGCAGGGCTGATGAGGCCCAGGCTCCGCGCTCGGCTGGAGCCTAACCCCGCCCACCGACTGCGCATGCGCAAAGGTGCAGTTCCCGGGCCGCCGGGAGGGTGGCTGGAGAGCGGGGGTGTGGTTCGGGGACCCTCAGCCCCCTTGGGCTTAGGGGCACCCAAACGCCCATGGGGAATCGAGACCCTATCCCCCTCGGGGGAATGGTCAATCTTCCCCCTAGAGGACACCTGCACCCTCCTCTAACACTCACACCCCGAGGGGACGGCCCCTCGCACGAACAGGCCCTAGACGGAGGGGCGGGGTCTCTCTCAGAGGAGGGCACCCCCTGTACGCCTCGGACAAGGGGCGACTGCGGCCTCTTCCAGCACTGCAGGCGGAAAGGCCGGCGCAGAAAGCCCCGGGCAGGCCAGGACCACTCAAAGTGGAAGCGGCCTCACCTGGCCCAGCAGGGCTGATGAGGCCCAGGCTCCGCCCCCGGGCCCAGCCTGACCCCGCCCTCCCGTCTGCGCATGCGCAAGGGTGCAGTTCTCAAGGCCGCCGGCAGGGGGCGCAGGTGAGCGGGGTGGTGGTGGTTCGGGGACCCTCAGCCGCCATGGGGGTAGGGCAACTCTACCCCCATGGGGAATCGGGACCCTCTTCCCCCTCGGGGGAATGGCAAATCTTCCTTCCGGGGCACACCTGCACCCTGCTCCTGCACTCACAGCCCCAGAGCCCGGCCCTGCGCCCGAACACGCCATAGTAGGCGGGGCGGGGTCACTGTCAGGAGAGGGCAGCCCCTGTAAGCCACGGACAAGCGGCGACCCGGCCTCTTCCAAAACGGCAGGCGGACAGGACGGCGCGGATATGCCCCGGGCAAGCCAGCAACACTCAAAGGGGAAGCGTCCTCCCCCGCCCAGCAGGGCTGATGAGGCCCAGGCTCCGCGCTCGGCTGGAGCCTAACCCCGCCCACCGACTGCGCATGCGCAAAGGTGCAGTTCCCGGGCCGCCGGGAGGGTGGCTGGAGAGCGGGGGTGTGGTTCGGGGACCCTCAGCCCCCTTGGGCTTAGGGGCACCCAAACGCCCATGGGGAATCGAGACCCTATCCCCCTCGGGGGAATGGTCAATCTTCCCCCTAGAGGACACCTGCACCCTCCTCTAACACTCACACCCCGAGGGGACGGCCCCTCGCACGAACAGGCCCTAGACGGAGGGGCGGGGTCTCTCTCAGGGGAGGGCACCCCCTGTAAGCCTCGGACAAGGGGCGACCGCGGCCTCTTCCAGCACTGCAGGCGGAAAGGCCGGCGCAGAAAGCCCCGGGCAGGCCAGGACCACTCAAAGTGGAAGCGGCCTCACCTGGCCCAGCAGGGCTGATGAGGCCCAGGCTCCGGCCCCGGGCCCAGCCTGACCCCGCCCTCCCGTCTGCGCATGCGCAAGGGTGCAGTTCTCAAGGCCGCCGGCAGGGGGCGCGGGTGAGCGGGGTGGTGGTGGTTCGGGGACCCTCAGCCCCCTTGGGGGTAGGGCAACTCTACCCCCATGGGGAATCGGGACCCTCTTCCCCCTCAGGGGAATGGCAAATCTTCCTGCCGGGGCACACCTGCACCCTGCTCCTGCACTCACAGCCCCAGAGCCCGGCCCTGCGCCCGAACACGCCCTAGTAGGAGGGGCGGGGTCACTGTCAGGGGAGGGCAGCCCCTGTAAGCCACGGACAAGCGGCGACCCGGCCTCTTCCAAAACGGCAGGCGGACAGGCCGGCGAGGATATGCCCCGGGCAAGCCGGCAACACTCAAAGGGGAAGCGTCCTCCCCCGCCCAGCAGGGCTGATGAGGCCCAGGCTCCGCGCTCGGCTGGAGCCTAACCCCGCCCACCGACTGCGCATGCGCAAAGGTGCAGTTCCCGGGCCGCCGGGAGGGTGGCTGGAGAGCGGGGGTGTGGTTCGGGGACCCTCAGCCCCCTTGGGCTTAGGGGCACCCAAACGCCCATGGGGAATCGAGACCCTATCCCCCTCGGGGGAATGGTCAATATTCCCCCTAGAGGACACCTGCACCCTCCTCTAACACTCACACCCCGAGGGGACGGCCCCTGGCACGAACAGGCCCTGACGGAGGGGCGGGGTCTCTCTCAGGGGAGGGCACCCCCTGTACGCCTCGGACAAGGGGCGACCGCGGCCTCTTCCAGCACTGCAGGCGGAAAGGCCGGCGCAGAAAGCCCCGGGCAGGCCAGGACCACTCAAAGTGGAAGCGGCCTCACCTGGCCCAGCAGGGCTGATGAGGCCCAGGCTCCGGCCCCGGGCCCAGCCTGACCCCGCCCTCCCGTCTGCGCATGCGCAAGGGTGCAGTTCTCAAGGCCGCCGGCAGGGGGCGCGGGTGAGCGGGGTGGTGGTGGTTCGGGGACCCTCAGCCCCCTTGGGGGTAGGGCAACTCTACCCCCATGGGGAATCGGGACCCTCTTCCCCCTCAGGGGAATGGCAAATCTTCCTGCCGGGGCACACCTGCACCCTGCTCCTGCACTCACAGCCCCAGAGCCCGGCCCTGCGCCCGAACACGCCCTAGTAGGAGGGGCGGGGTCACTGTCAGGGGAGGGCAGCCCCTGTAAGCCACGGACAAGCGGCGACCCGGCCTCTTCCAAAACGGCAGGCGGACAGGCCGGCGCGGATATGCCCCGGGCAAGCCGGCAACACTCAAAGGGGAAGCGTCCTCCCCCGCCCAGCAGGGCTGATGAGGCCCAGGCTCCGCGCTCGGCTGGAGCCTAACCCCGCCCACCGACTGCGCATGCGCAAAGGTGCAGTTCCCGGGCCGCCGGGAGGGTGGCTGGAGAGCGGGGGTGTGGTTCGGGGACCCTCAGCCCCCTTGGGCTTAGGGGCACCCAAACGCCCATGGGGAATCGAGACCCTATCCCCCTCGGGGGAATGGTCAATCTTCCCCCTAGAGGACACCTGCACCCTCCTCTAACACTCACACCCCGAGGGGACGGCCCCTCGCACGAACAGGCCCTAGACGGAGGGGCGGGGTCTCTCTCAGGGGAGGGCACCCCCTGTACGCCTCGGACAAGGGGCGACCGCGGCCTCTTCCAGCACTGCAGGCGGAAAGGCCGGCGCAGAAAGCCCCGGGCAGGCCAGGACCACTCAAAGTGGAAGCGGCCTCACCTGGCCCAGCAGGGCTGATGAGGCCCAGGCTCCGCCCCCGGGCCCAGCCTGACCCCGCCCTCCCGTCTGCGCATGCGCAAGGGTGCAGTTCTCAAGGCCGCCGGCAGGGGGCGCGGGTGAGCGGGGGGGTGGTGGTTCGGGGACCCTCAGCCCCCTTGGGGGTAGGGCAACTCTACCCCCATGGGGAATCGGGACCCTCTTCCCCCTCGGGGGAATGGCAAATCTTCCTGCCGGGGCACACCTGCACCCTGCTCCTGCACTCACAGCCCCAGAGCCCGGCCCTGCGCCCGAACACGCCCTAGTAGGAGGGGCGGGGTCACTGTCAGGGGAGGGCAGCCCCTGTAAGCCACGGACAAGCGGCGACCCGGCCTCTTCCAAAACGGCAGGCGGACAGGCCGGCGCGGATATGCCCCGGGCAAGCCGGCAACCCTCAAAGGGGAAGCGTCCTCCCCCGCCCAACAGGGCTGATGAGGCCCAGGCTCCGCGCTCGGCTGGAGCCTAACCCCGCCCACCGACTGCGCATGCGCAAAGGTGCAGTTCCCGGGCCGCCGGGAGGGTGGCTGGAGAGCGGGGGTGTGGTTCGGGGACCCTCAGCCCCCTTGGGCTTAGGGGCACCCAAACGCCCATGGGGAATCGAGACCCTATACCCCTCGGGGGAATGGTCAATCTTCCCCCTAGAGGACACCTGCACCCTCCTCTAACACTCACACCCCGAGGGGACGGCCCCTCGCACGAACAGGCCCTAGACGGAGGGGCGGGGTCTCTCTCAGGGGAGGGCACCCCCTGTACGCCTCGGACAAGGGGCGACCGCGGCCTCTTCCAGCACTGCAGGCGGAAAGGCCGGCGCAGAAAGCCCCGGGCAAGCCAGGACCACTCAAAGTGGAAGCGGCCTCACCTGGCCCAGCAGGGCTGATGAGGCCCAGGCTCCGCCCCCGGGCCCAGCCTGACCCCGCCCTCCCGTCTGCGCATGCGCAAGGGTGCAGTTCTCAAGGCCGCCGGCAGGGGGCGCGGGTGAGCGGGGAGGTGGTGGTTCGGGGACCCTCAGCCCCCATGGGGGTAGGGCAACTCTACCCCCATGGGGAATCGGGACCCTCTTCCCCCTCGGGGGAATGGCAAATCTTCCTGCCGGGGCACACCTGCACCCTGCTCCTGCACTCACAGCCCCAGAGCCCGGCCCTGCGCCCGAACACACCCTAGTAGGAGGGGCGGGGTCACTGTCAGGGGAGGGCAGCCCCTGTAAGCCACGGACAAGCGGCGACCCGGCCTCTTCCAAAACGGCAGGCGGACAGGCCGGCGCGGATATGCCCCGGGCAAGCCGGCAACACTCAAAGGGGAAGCGTCCTCCCCCGCCCAGCAGGGCTGATGAGGCCCAGGCTCCGCGCTCGGCTGGAGCCTAACCCCGCCCACCGACTGCGCATGCGCAAAGGTGCAGTTCCCGGGCCGCCGGGAGGGTGGCTGGAGAGCGGGGGTGTGGTTCGGGGACCCTCAGCCCCCTTGGGCTTAGGGGCACCCAAACGCCCATGGGGAATCGAGACCCTATCCCCCTCGGGGGAATGGTCAATATTCCCCCTAGAGGACACCTGCACCCTCCTCTAACACTCACACCCCGAGGGGACGGCCCCTCGCACGAACAGGCCCTAGACGGAGGGGCGGGGTCTCTCTCAGGGGAGGGCACCCCCTGTAAGCCTCGGACAAGGGGCGACCGCGGCCTCTTCCAGCACTGCAGGCGGAAAGGCCGGCGCAGAAAGCCCCGGGCAGGCCAGGACCACTCAAAGTGGAAGCGGCCTCACCTGGCCCAGCAGGGCTGATGAGGCCCTGGCTCCGCCCCCGGGCCCAGCCTGACCCCGCCCTCCCGTCTGCGCATGCGCAAGGGTGCAGTTCTCAAGGCCGCCGGCAGGGGGCGCGGGTGAGCGGGGGGGTGGTGGTTCGGGGACCCTCAGCCCCCTTGGGGGTAGGGCAACTCTACCCCCATGGGGAATCGGGACCCTCTTCCCCCTCGGGGGAATGGCAAATCTTCCTGCCGGGGCACACCTGCACCCTGCTCCTGCACTCACAGCCCCAGAGCCCGGCCCTGCGCCCGAACACGCCCTAGTAGGAGGGGCGGGGTCACTGTCAGGGGAGGGCAGCCCCTGTAAGCCACGGACAAGCGGCGACCCGGCCTCTTCCAAAACGGCAGGCGGACAGGCCGGCGCGGATATGCCCCGGGCAAGCCGGCAACCCTCAAAGGGGAAGCGTCCTCCCCCGCCCAGCAGGGCTGATGAAGCCCAGGCTCCGCGCTCGGCTGGAGCCTAACCCCGCCCACCGACTGCGCATGCGCAAAGGTGCAGTTCCCGGGCCGCCGGGAGGGTGGCTGGAGAGCGGGGGTGTGGTTCGGGGACCCTCAGCCCCCTTGGGATTAGGGGCACCCAAACGCCCATGGGGAATCGAGACCCTATACCCCTCGGGGGAATGGTCAATCTTCCCCCTAGAGGACACCTGCACCCTCCTCTAACACTCACACCCCGAGGGGACGGCCCCTCGCACGAACAGGCCCTAGACGGAGGGGCGGGGTCTCTCTCAGGGGAGGGCACCCCCTGTACGCCTCGGACAAGGGGCGACCGCGGCCTCTTCCAGCACTGCAGGCGGAAAGGCCGGCGCAGAAAGCCCCGGGCAGGCCAGGACCACTCAAAGTGGAAGCGGCCTCACCTGGCCCAGCAGGGCTGATGAGGCCCAGGCTCCGCCCCCGGGCCCAGCCTGACCCCGCCCTCCCGTCTGCGCATGCGCAAGGGTGCAGTTCTCAAGGCCGCCGGCAGGGGGCGCGGGTGAGCGGGGGGGTGGTGGTTCGGGGACCCTCAGCCCCCATGGGGGTAGGGCAACTCTACCCCCATGGGGAATCGGGACCCTCTTCCCCCTCGGGGGAATGGCAAATCTTCCTGCCGGGGCACACCTGCACCCTGCTCCTGCACTCACAGCCCCAGAGCCCGGCCCTGCGCCCGAACACGCCCTAGTAGGAGGGGCGGGGTCACTGTCAGGGGAGGGCAGCCCCTGTAAGCCACGGACAAGCGGCGACCCGGCCTCTTCGAAAACGGCAGGCGGACAGGCCGGCGCGGATATGCCCCGGGCAAGCCGGCAACACTCAAAGGGGAAGCGTCCTCCCCCGCCCAGCAGGGCTGATGAGGCCCAGGCTCCGCGCTCGGCTGGAGCCTAACCCCGCCCACCGACTGCGCATGCGCAAAGGTGCAGTTCCCGGGCCGCCGGGAGGGTGGCTGGAGAGCGGGGGTGTGGTTCGGGGACCCTCAGCCCCCTTGGGCTTAGGGACACCCAAACGCCCATGGGGAATCGAGACCCTATCCCCCTCGGGGGAATGGTCAATCTTCCCCCTAGAGGACACCTGCACCCTCCTCTAACACTCACACCCCGAGGGGACGGCCCCTCGCACGAACAGGCCCTAGACGGAGGGGCGGGGTCTCTCTCAGGGGAGGGCACCCCCTGTAAGCCTCGGACAAGGGGCGACCGCGGCCTCTTCCAGCACTGCAGGCGGAAAGGCCGGCGCAGAAAGCCCCGGGCAGGCCAGGACCACTCAAAGTGGAAGCGGCCTCACCTGGCCCAGCAGGGCTGATGAGGCCCAGGCTCCGCCCCCGGGCCCAGCCTGACCCCGCCCTCCCGTCTGCGCATGCGCAAGGGTGCAGTTCTCAAGGCCGCCGGCAGGGGGCGCGGGTGAGCGGGGGGGGGTGGTTCGGGGACCCTCAGCCCCCTTGGGGGTAGGGCAACTCTACCCCCATGGGGAATCGGGACCCTCTTCCCCCTCGGGGGAATGGCAAATCTTCCTGCCGGGGCACACCTGCACCCTGCTCCTGCACTCACAGCCCCAGAGCCCGGCCCTGCGCCCGAACACGCCCTAGTAGGAGGGGCGGGGTCACTGTCAGGGGAGGGCAGCCCCTGTAAGCCACGGACAAGCGGCGACCCGGCCTCTTCCAAAACGGCAGGCGGACAGGACGGCGCGGATATGCCCCGGGCAAGCCGGCAACACTCAAAGGGGAAGCGTCCTCCCCCGCCCAGCAGGGCTGATGAGGCCCAGGCTCCGCGCTCGGCTGGAGCCTAACCCCGCCCACCGACTGCGCATGCGCAAAGGTGCAGTTCCCGGGCCGCCGGGAGGGTGGCTGGAGAGCGGGGTTGTGGTTCGGGGACCCTCAGCCCCCTTGGGCTTAGGGGCACCCAAACGCCCATGGGGAATCGAGACCCTATCCCCCTCGGGGGAATGGTCAATCTTCCCCCTAGAGGACACCTGCACCCTCCTCTAACACTCACACCCCGAGGGGACGGCCCCTCGCACGAACAGGCCCTGACGGAGGGGCGGGGTCTCTCTCAGGGGAGGGCACCCCCTGTAAGCCTCGGACAAGGGGCGACCGCGGCCTCTTCCAGCACTGCAGGCGGAAAGGCCGGCGCAGAAAGCCCCGGGCAGTCCAGGACCACTCAAAGTGGAAGCCGCCTCACCTGGCCCAGCAGGTCTGATGAGGCCCAGGCTCCGCCCCCGGGCCCAGTCTGACCCCGCCCTCCCGTCTGCGCATGCGCAAGGGTGCAGTTCTCAAGGCCGCCGGCAGGGGGCGCGGGTGAGCGCGGGGGTGGTGGTTCGGGGACCCTCAGCCCTCTTGGGGGTAGGGCAACTCTACCCCCATGGGGAATCGGGACCCTCTTCCCCCTCGGGGGAATGGCAAATCTTCCTGCCGGGGCACACCTGCACCCTGCTCCTGCACTCACAGCCCCAGAGCCCGGCCCTGCGCCCGAACACGCCCTAGTAGGAGGGGCGGGGTCACTGTCAGGGGAGGGCAGCCCCTGTAAGCCACGGACAAGCGGCGACCCGGCCTCTTCCAAAACGGCAGGCGGACAGGCCGGCGCGGATATGCCCCGGGCAAGCCGGCAACACTCAAAGGGGAAGCGTCCTCCCCCGCCCAGCAGGGCTGATGAGGCCCAGGCTCCGCGCTCGGCTGGAGCCTAACCCCGCCCACCGACTGCGCATGCGCAAAGGTGCAGTTCCCGGGCCGCCGGGAGGGTGGCTGGAGAGCGGGGGTGTGGTTCGGGGACCCTCAGCCCCCTTGGGCTTAGGGGCACCCAAACGCCCATGGGGAATCGAGACCCTATACCCCTCGGGGGAATGGTCAATCTTCCCCCTAGAGGACACCTGCACCCTCCTCTAACACTCACACCCCGAGGGGACGGCCCCTCGCACGAACAGGCCCTAGACGGAGGGGCGGGGTCTCTCTCAGGGGAGGGCACCCCCTGTAAGCCTCGGACAAGGGGCGACCGCGGCCTCTTCCAGCACTGCAGGCGGAAAGGCCGGCGCAGAAAGCCCCGGGCAGGCCAGGACCACTCAAAGTGGAAGTGGCCTCACCTGGCCCAGCAGGGCTGATGAGGCCCAGGCTCCGCCCCCGGGCCCAGCCTGACCCCGCCCTCCCGTCTGCGCATGCGCAAGGGTGCAGTTCCAAGGCCGCCGGCAGGGGGCGCGGGTGAGCGGGGGGGTGGTGGTTCGGGGACCCTCAGCCCCCTTGGGGGTAGGGCAACTCTACCCCCATGGGGAATCGGGACCCTCTTCCCCCTCGGGGGAATGGCAAATCTTCCTGCCGGGGCACACCTGCACCCTGCTCCTGCACTCACAGCCCCAGAGCCCGGCCCTGCACCCGAACACGCCCTAGTAGGAGGGGCGGGGTCACTGTCAGGGGAGGGCAGCCCCTGTAAGCCACGGACAAGCGGCGACCCGGCCTCTTCCAAAACGGCAGGCGGACAGGCCGGCGCGGATATGCCCCGGGCAAGCCGGCAACCCTCAAAGGGGAAGCGTCCTCCCCCGCCCAGCAGGGCTGATGAGGCCCAGGCTCCGCGCTCGGCTGGAGCCTAACCCCGCCCACCGACTGCGCATGCGCAAAGGTGCAGTTCCCGGGCCGCCGGGAGGGTGGCTGGAGAGCGGGGGTGTGGTTCGGGGACCCTCAGCCCCCTTGGGCTTAGGGGCACCCAAACGCCCATGGGGAATCGAGACCCTATCCCCCTCGGGGGAATGGTCAATCTTCCCCCTAGAGGACACCTGCACCCTCCTCTAACACTCACACCCCGAGGGGACGGCCCCTCGCACGAACAGGCCCTAGACGGAGGGGCGGGGTCTCTCTCAGAGGAGGGCACCCCCTGTACGCCTCGGACAAGGGGCGACCGCGGCCTCTTCCAGCACTGCAGGCGGAAAGGCCGGCGCAGAAAGCCCCGGGCAGGCCAGGACCACTCAAAGTGGAAGCGGCCTCACCTGGCCCAGCAGGGCTGATGAGGCCCAGGCTCCGCCCCCGGGCCCAGCCTGACCCCGCCCTCCCGTCTGCGCATGCGCAAGGGTGCAGTTCTCAAGGCCGCCGGCAGGGGGCGCAGGTGAGCGGGGTGGTGGTGGTTCGGGGACCCTCAGCCCCCATGGGGGTAGGGCAACTCTACCCCCATGGGGAATCGGGACCCTCTTCCCCCTCGGGGGAATGGCAAATCTTCCTTCCGGGGCACACCTGCACCCTGCTCCTGCACTCACAGCCCCAGAGCCCGGCCCTGCGCCCGAACACGCCCTAGTAGGAGGGGCGGGGTCACTGTCAGGAGAGGGCAGCCCCTGTAAGCCACGGACAAGCGGCGACCCGGCCTCTTCCAAAACGGCAGGCGGACAGGACGGCGCGGATATGCCCCGGGCAAGCCAGCAACACTCAAAGGGGAAGCGTCCTCCCCCGCCCAGCAGGGCTGATGAGGCCCAGGCTCCGCGCTCGGCTGGAGCCTAACCCCGCCCACCGACTGCGCATGCGCAAAGGTGCAGTTCCCGGGCCGCCGGGAGGGTGGCTGGAGAGCGGGGGTGTGGTTCGGGGACCCTCAGCCCCCTTGGGCTTAGGGGCACCCAAACGCCCATGGGGAATCGAGACCCTATCCCCCTCGGGGGAATGGTCAATCTTCCCCCTAGAGGACACCTGCACCCTCCTCTAACACTCACACCCCGAGGGGACGGCCCCTCGCACGAACAGGCCCTAGACGGAGGGGCGGGGTCTCTCTCAGGGGAGGGCACCCCCTGTAAGCCTCGGACAAGGGGCGACCGCGGCCTCTTCCAGCACTGCAGGCGGAAAGGCCGGCGCAGAAAGCCCCGGGCAGGCCAGGACCACTCAAAGTGGAAGCGGCCTCACCTGGCCCAGCAGGGCTGATGAGGCCCAGGCTCCGGCCCCGGGCCCAGCCTGACCCCGCCCTCCCGTCTGCGCATGCGCAAGGGTGCAGTTCTCAAGGCCGCCGGCAGGGGGCGCGGGTGAGCGGGGTGGTGGTGGTTCGGGGACCCTCAGCCCCCTTGGGGGTAGGGCAACTCTACCCCCATGGGGAATCGGGACCCTCTTCCCCCTCAGGGGAATGGCAAATCTTCCTGCCGGGGCACACCTGCACCCTGCTCCTGCACTCACAGCCCCAGAGCCCGGCCCTGCGCCCGAACACGCCCTAGTAGGAGGGGCGGGGTCACTGTCAGGGGAGGGCAGCCCCTGTAAGCCACGGACAAGCGGCGACCCGGCCTCTTCCGAAACGGCAGGCGGACAGGCCGGCGCGGATATGCCCCGGGCAAGCCGGCAACACTCAAAGGGGAAGCGTCCTCCCCCGCCCAGCAGGGCTGATGAGGCCCAGGCTCCGCGCTCAGCTGGAGCCTAACCCCGCCCACCGACTGCGCATGCGCAAAGGTGCAGTTCCCGGGCCGCCGGGAGGGTGGCTGGAGAGCGGGGGTGTGGTTCGGGGACCCTCAGCCCCCTTGGGCTTAGGGGCACCCAAACGCCCATGGGGAATCGAGACCCTATACCCCTCGGGGGAATGGTCAATCTTCCCCCTAGAGGACACCTGCACCCTCCTCTAACACTCACACCCCGAGGGGACGGCCCCTCGCACGAACAGGCCCTGACGGAGGGGCGGGGTCTCTCTCAGGGGAGGGCACCCCCTGTAAGCCTCGGACAAGGGGCGACCGCGGCCTCTTCCAGCACTGCAGGCGGAAAGGCCGGCGCAGAAAGCCACGGGCAGGCCAGGACCACTCAAAGTGGAAGCGGCCTCACCTGGCCCAGCAGGGCTGATGAGGCCCAGGCTCTGCCCCCGGGCCCAGCCTGACCCCGCCCTCCCGTCTGCGCATGCGCAAGGGTGCAGTTCTCAAGGCCGCCGGCAGGGGGCGCGGGTGAGCGGGGGTTGGTGGTTCGGGGACCCTCAGCCCCCTTGGGGGTAGGGCAACTCTACCCCCATGGGGAATCGGGACCCTCTTCCCCCTCGGGGGAATGGCAAATCTTCCTGCCGGGGCACACCTGCACCCTGCTCCTGCACTCACAGCCCCAGAGCCCGGCCCTGCGCCCGAACACGCCCTAGTAAGAGGGGCGGGGTCACTGTCAGGGGAAGGCAGCCCCTGTAAGCCACGGACAAGCGGCGACCCGGCCTCTTCCAAAACGGCAGGCAGACAGGCCGGCGCGGATATGCCCCGGGCAAGCCGGCAACACTCAAAGGGGAAGCGTCCTCCCCCGCCCAGCAGGGCTGATGAGGCCCAGGCTCCGCGCTCGGCTGGAGTCTAACCCCGCCCACCGACTGCGCATGCGCAAAGGTGCAGTTCCAGGGCCGCCGGGAGGGTGGCTGGAGAGCGGGGGTGTGGTTCGGGGACCCTCAGCCCCCTTGGGCTTAGGGGCACCCAAACGCCCATGGGGAATCGAGACCCTATCCCCCTCGGGGGAATGGTCAATCTTCCCCCTAGAGGACACCTGCACCCTCCTCTAACACTCACACCCCGAGGGGACGGCCCCTCGCACGAACAGGCCCTAGACGGAGGGGCGGGGTCTCTCTCAGGGGAGGGCACCCCCTGTAAGCCTCGGACAAGGGGCGACCGCGGCCTCTTCCAGCACTGCAGGCGGAAAGGCCGGCGCAGAAAGCCCCGGGCAGGCCAGGACCACTCAAATTGGAAGCGGCCTCACCTGGCCCAGCAGGGCTGATGAGGCCCAGGCTCCGCCCCCGGGACCAGCCTGACCCCGCCCTCCCGTCTGCCCATGCGCAAGGGTGTAGTTCTCAAGGCCGCCGGCAGGGGGCGCGGGTGAGCGGGGGGGTGGTGGTTCGGGGACCCTCAGCCCCCTTGGGGGTAGGGCAACTCTACCCCCATGGGGAATCGGGACCCTCTTCCCCCTCGGGGGAATGGCAAATCTTCCTGCCGGGGCACACCTGCACCCTGCTCCTGCACTCAAAGCCCCAGAGCCCGGCCCTGCGCCCGAACACGCCCTAGTAGGAGGGGCGGGGTCACTGTCAGGGGAGGGCAGCCCCTGTAAGCCACGGACAAGCGGCGACCCGGCCTCTTCCAAAACGGCAGGCGGACAGGCCGGCGCGGATATGCCCCGGGCAAGCCGGCAACACTCAAAGGGGAAGCGTCCTCCCCCGCCCAGCAGGGCTGATGAGGCCCAGGCTCCGCGCTCGGCTGGAGCCTAACCCCGCCCACCGACTGCGCATGCGCAAAGGTGCAGTTCCCGGGCCGCCGGGAGGGTGGCTGGAGAGCGGGGGTGTGGTTCGGGGACCCTCAGCCCCCTTGGGCTTAGGGGCACCCAAACGCCCATGGGGAATCGAGACCCTATCCCCCTCGGGGGAATGGTCAATCTTCCCCCTAGAGGACACCTGCACCCTCCTCTAACACTCACACCCCGAGGGGACGGCCCCTCGCACAAACAGGCCCTAGACGGAGGGGCGGGGTCTCTCTCAGGGGAGGGCACCCCCTGTACGCCTCGGACAAGGGGCGACCGCGGCCTCTTCCAGCACTGCAGGCGGAAAGGCCGGCGCAGAAAGCCCCGGGCAGGCCAGGACCACTCAAAGTGGAAGCGGCCTCACCTGGCCCAGCAGGGCTGATGAGGCCCAGGCTCCGCCCCCGGGCCCAGCCTGACCCCGCCCTCCCGTCTGCGCATGCGCAAGGGTGCAGTTCTCAAGGCCGCCGGCAGGGGGCGCGGGTGAGCGGGGGGGTGGTGGTTCGGGGACCCTCAGCCCCCAAGGGGGTAGGGCAACTCTACCCCCATGGGGAATCGGGACCCTCTTCCCCCTCGGGGGAATGGCAAATCTTCCTGCCGGGGCACACCTGCACCCTGCTCCTGCACTCACAGCCCCAGAGCCCGGCCCTGCGCCCGAACACGCCCTAGTAGGAGGGGCGGGGTCACTGTCAGGGGAGGGCAGCCCCTGTAAGCCACGGACAAGCGGCGACCCGGCCTCTTCCAAAACGGCAGGCGGACAGGCCGGCGCGGATATGCCCCGGGCAAGCCGGCAACACTCAAAGGGGAAGCGTCCTCCCCCGCCCAGCAGGGCTGATGAGGCCCAGGCTCCGCGCTCGGCTGGAGCCTAACCCCGCCCACCGACTGCGCATGCGCAAAGGTGCAGTTCCCGGGCCGCCGGGAGGGTGGCTGGAGAGCGGGGGTGTGGTTCGGGGACCCTCAGCCCCCTTGGGCTTAGGGGCACCCAAACGCCCATGGGGAATCGAGACCCTATCCCCTCGGGGGAATGGTCAATCTTCCCCCTAGGGGACACCTGCACCCTCCTCTAACACTCACACCCCGAGGGGACGGCCCCTCGCACGAACAGGCCATAGACGGAGGGGCGGGGTCTCTCTCAGGGGAGGGCACCCCCTGTTAGCCTCGCACAAGGGGCGACCGCGGCCTCTTCCAGCACTGCAGGCGGAAAGGCCGGCGCAGAAAGCCCCGGGCAGGCCAGGACCACTCAAAGTGGAAGCGGCCTCACCTGGACCAGCAGGGCTGATGAGGCCCAGGCTCCGCCCCCGGGCCCAGCCTGACCCCGCCCTCCCGTCTGCGCATGCGCAAGGGTGCAGTTCTCAAGGCCGCCGGCAGGGGGCGCGGGTGAGCGGGGGGGTGGTGGTTCGGGGACCCTCAGCCCCCTTGGGGGTAGGGCAACTCAACCCCCATGGGGAATCGGGACCCTCTTCCCCCTCGGGGGAATGGCAAATCTTCCTGCCGGGGCACACCTGCACCCTGCTCCTGCACTCACAGCCCCAGAGCCCGGCCCTGCGCCCGAACACGCCCTAGTAGGAGGGGCGGGGTCACTGTCAGGGGAGGGCAGCCCCTGTAAGCCACGGACAAGCGGCGACCCGGCCTCTTCCAAAACGGCAGGCGGACAGGACGGCGCGGATATGCCCCGGGCAAGCCGGCAACACTCAAAGGGGAAGCGTCCTCCCCCGCCCAGCAGGGCTGATGAGGCCCAGGCTCCGCGCTCGGCTGGAGTCTAACCCCGCCCACCGACTGCGCATGCGCAAAGGTGCAGTTCCCGGGCCGCCGGGAGTGTGGCTGGAGAGCGGGGTTGTGGTTTGGGGACCCTCAGCCCCCTTGGGATTAGGGGCACCCAAACGCCCATGGGGAATCGAGACCCTATCCCCCTCGGGGGAATGGTCAATCTTCCCCCTAGAGGACACCTGCACCCTCCTCTAACACTCACACCCCGAGGGGACGGCCCCTCGCACGAACAGGCCCTAGACGGAGGGGCAGGGTCTCTCTCAGGGGAGGGCACCCCCTGTAAGCCTCGGACAAGGGGCGACCGCGGCCTCTTCCAGCACTGCAGGCGGAAAGGCCGGCGCAGAAAGCCCCGGGCAGGCCTGGACCACTCAAAGTGGAAGCGGCCTCACCTGGCCCAGCAGGGCTGATGAGGCCCAGGCTCCGCCCCCGGGCCCAGCCTGACCCCGCCCTCCCGTCTGCGCATGCGCAAGGGTGCAGTTCTCAAGGCCGCCGGCAGGGGGCGCGGGTGAGCGGGGGGGTGGTGGTTCGGGGACCCTCAGCCCCCTTGGGGGTAGGGCAACTCAACCCCCATGGGGAATCGGGACCCTCTTCCCCCTCGGGGGAATGGCAAATCTTCCTGCCGGGGCACACCTGCACCCTGCTCCTGCACTCACAGCCCCAGAGCCCGGCCCTGCGCCCGAACACGCCCTAGTAGGAGGGGCGGGGTCACTGTCAGGGGAGGGCAGCCCCTGTAAGCCACGGACAAGCGGCGACCCGGCCTCTTCCAAAACGGCAGGCGGACAGGCCGGCGCGGATATGCCCCGGGCAAGCCGGCAACACTCAAAGGGGAAGCGTCCTCCCCCGCCCAGCAGGGCTGATGAGGCCCAGGCTCCGCGCTCGGCTGGAGTCTAACCCCGCCCACCGACTGCGCATGCGCAAAGGTGCAGTTCCCGGGCCGCCGGGAGTGTGGCTGGAGAGCGGGGTTGTGGTTTGGGGACCCTCAGCCCCCTTGGGATTAGGGGCACCCAAACGCCCATGGGGAATCGAGACCCTATCCCCCTCGGGGGAATGGTCAATCTTCCCCCTAGAGGACACCTGCACCCTCCTCTAACACTCACACCCCGAGGGTACGGCGCCTCGCACGAACAGGCCCTGACGGAGGGGCGGGGTCTCTCTCAGGGGAGGGCACCCCCTGTAAGCCTCGGACAAGGGGCGACCGCGGCCTCTTCCAGCACTGCAGGCGGAAAGGCCGGCGCAGAAAGCCCCGGGCAGGCCAGGACCACTCAAAGTGGAAGCGGCCTCACCTGGCCCAGCAGGGCTGATGAGGCCCAGGCTCCGCCCCCGGGCCCAGCCTGACCCCGCCCTCCCGTCTGCGCATGCGCAAGGGTGCAGTTCTCAAGGCCGCCGGCAGGGGGCGCGGGTGAGCGGGGGGGGTGGTGGTTCGGGGACCCTCAGCCCCCTTGGGGGTAGGGCAACTCTACCCCCATGGGGAATCGGGACCCTCTTCCCCCTCGGGGGAATGGCAAATCTTCCTGCCGGGGCACACCTGCACCCTGCTCCTGCACTCACAGCCCCAGAGCCCGGCCCTGCGCCCGAACACGCCCTAGTAGGAGGGGCGGGGTCACTGTCAGGGGAGGGCAGCCCCTGTAAGACACGGACAAGCGGCGACCCGGCCTCTTCCAAAACGGCAGGCGGACAGGCCGGCGCGGATATGCCCCGGGCAAGCCGGCAACACTCAAAGGGGAAGCGTCCTCCCCCGCCCAGCAGGGCTGATGAGGCCCAGACTCCGCGCTCGGCTGGAGCCTAACCCCGCCCACCGACTGCGCATGCGCAAAGGTGCAGTTCCCGGGCCGCCAGGAGGGTGGCTGGAGAGCGGGGGTGTGGTTCGGGGACCCTCAGCCCCCTTGGTCTTAGGGGCACCCAAACGCCCATGGGGAATCGAGACCCTATCCCCCTCGGGGGAATGGTCAATCTTCCCCCTAGAGGACACCTGCACCCTCCTCTAACACTCACACCCCAAGGGGACGGCCCCTCGCACGAACAGGCCCTAGACGGAGGGGCGGGGTCTCTCTCAGGGGAGGGCACCCCCTGTAAGCCTCGGACAAGGGGCGACCGCGGCCTCTTCCAGCACTGCAGGCGGAAAGGCCGGCGCAGAAAGCCCCGGGCAGGCCAGGACCACTCAAAGTGGAAGCGGCCTCACCTGGCCCAGCAGGGCTGATGAGGCCCAGGCTCCGCCCCCGGGCCCAGCCTGACCCCGCCCTCCCGTCTGCGCATGCGCAAGGGTGCAGTTCTCAAGGCCGCCGGCAGGGGGCGCGGGTGAGCGGGGGGGTGGTGGTTCGGGGACCCTCAGCCCCCTTGGGGGTAGGGCAACTCAACCCCCATGGGGATTCGGGACCCTCTTCCCCCTCGGGGGAATGGCAAATCTTCCTGCCGGGGCACACCTGCAACCTGCTCCTGCACTCACAGCCCCAGAGCCCGGCCCTGCGCCCGAACACGCCCTAGTAGGAGGGGCGGGGTCACTGTCAGGGGAGGGCAGCCCCTGTAAGCCACGGACAAGCGGCGACCCGGCCTCTTCCAAAACGGCAGGCGGACAGGCCGGCGCGGATATGCCCCGGGCAAGCCGGCAACACTCAAAGGGGAAGCGTCCTCCCCCGCCCAGCAGGGCTGATGAGGCCCAGACTCCGCGCTCGGCTGGAGCCTAACCCCGCCCACGGACTGCGCATGCGCAAAGGTGCAGTTCCCGGGCCGCCGGGAGGGTGGCTGGAGAGCGGGGTTGTGGTTCGGGGACCCTCAGCCCCCTTGGGCTTAGGGGCACCCAAACGCCCATGGGGAATCGAGACCCTATCCCCCTCGGGGGAATGGTCAATCTTCCCCCTAGAGGACACCTGCACCCTCCTCTAACACTCACACCCCGAGGGGACGGCCCCTCGCACGAACAGGCCCTGACGGAGGGGCGGGGTCTCTCTCAGGGGAGGGCACCCCCTGTAAGCCTCGGACAAGGGGCGACCGCGGCCTCTTCCAGCACTGCAGGCGGAAAGGCCGGCGCAGAAAGCCCCGGGTAGGCCAGGACCACTCAAAGTGGAAGCGGCCTCACCTGGCCCAGCAGGGCTGATGAGGCCCAGGCTCCGCCCCCGGGCCCAGCCTGACCCCGCCCTCCCGTCTGCGCATGCGCAAGGGTGCAGTTCTCAAGGCCGCCGGCAGGGGGCGCGGGTGAGCGGGGGGGTGGTGGTTCGGGGACCCTCAGCCCCCTTGGGGGTAGGGCAACTCTACCCCCATGGGGAATCGGGACCCTCTTCCCCCTCGGGGGAATGGCAAATCTTCCTGCCGGGGCACACCTGCACCCTGCTCCTGCACTCACAGCCCCAGAGCCCGGCCCTGCGCCCGAACACGCCCTAGTAGGAGGGGCGGGGTCACTGTCAGGGGAGGGCAGCCCCTGTAAGCCACGGACAAGCGGCGACCCGGCCTCTTCCAAAACGGCAGGCGGACAGGCCGGCGCGGATATGCCCCGGGCAAGCCGGCAACACTCAAAGGGGAAGCGTCCTCCCCCGCCCAGCAGGGCTGATGAGGCCCAGGCTCCGCGCTCGGCTGGAGCCTAACCCCGCCCACCGACTGCGCATGCGCAAAGGTGCAGTTCCCGGGCCGCCGGGAGGGTGGCTGGAGAGCGGGGGTGTGGTTCGGGGACCCTCAGCCCCCTTGGGCTTAGGGGCACCCAAACGCCCATGGGGAATCGAGACCCTATCCCCCTCGGGGGAATGGTCAATCTTCCCCCTAGAGGACACCTGCACCCTCCTCTAACACTCACACCCCGAGGGGACGGCCCCTCGCACGAACAGGCCCTAGACGGAGGGGCGGGGTCTCTCTCAGGGGAGGGCACCCCCTGTACGCCTCGGACAAGGGGCGACCGCGGCCTCTTCCACCACTGCAGGCGGAAAGGCCGGCGCAGAAAGCCCCGGGCAGGCCAGGACCACTCAAAGTGGAAGCGGCCTCACCTGGCCCAGCGGGGCTGATGAGGCCCAGGCTCCGCCCCCGGGCCCAGCCTGACCCCGCCCTCCCGTCTGCGCATGCGCAAGGGTGCAGTTCTCAAGGCCGCCGGCAGGGGGCGCGGGTGAGCGGGGGGGTGGTGGTTCGGGGACCCTCAGCCCCCTTGGTGGTAGGGCAACTCTACCCCCATGGGGAATCGGGACCCTCTTCCCCCTCGGGGGAATGGCAAATCTTCCTGCCGGGGCACACCTGCACCCTGCTCCTGCACTCACAGCCCCAGAGCCCGGCCCTGCGCCCGAACACGCCCTAGTAGGAGGGGCGGGGTCACTGTCAGGGGAGGGCAGCCCCTGTAAGCCACGGACAAGCGGCGACCCGGCCTCTTCCAAAACGGCAGGCGGACAGGACGGCGCGGATATGCCCCGGGCAAGCCGGCAACACTCAAAGGGGAAGCGTCCTCCCCCGCCCAGCAGGGCTGATGAGGCCCAGGCTCCGCGCTCGGCTGGAGCCTAACCCCGCCCACCGACTGCGCATGCGCAAAGGTGCAGTTCCCGGGCCGCCGGGAGGGTGGCTGGAGAGCGGGGGTGTGGTTCGGGGACCCTCAGCCCCCTTGGGCTTAGGGGCACCCAAACGCCCACGGGGAATCGAGACCCTATCCCCCTCGGGGGAATGGTCAATCTTCCCCCTAGAGGACACCTGCACCCTCCTCTAACACTCACACCCCGAGGGGACGGCCCCTCGCACGAACAGGCCATAGACGGAGGGGCGGGGTCTCTCTCAGGGGAGGGCACCCCCTGTAAGCCTCGGACAAGGGGCGACCGCGGCCTCTTCCAGCACTGCAGGCGGAAAGGCCGGCGCAGAAAGCCCCGGGCAGGCCAGGACCACTCAAAGTGGAAGCGGCCTCACCTGGCCCAGCAGGGCTGATGAGGCCCAGGCTCCGCCCCCGGGCCCAGCCTGACCCCGCCCTCCCGTCTGCGCATGCGCAAGGGTGCAGTTCTCAAGGCCGCCGGCAGGGGGCGCGGGTGAGCGGGGGGGTGGTGGTTCGGGGACCCTCAGCCCCCTTGGGGGTAGGGCAACTCTACCCCCATGGGGAATCGGGACCCTCTTCCCCCTCGGGGGAATGGCAAATCTTCCTGCCGGGGCACACCTGCACCCTGCTCCTGCACTCACAGCCCCAGAGCCCGGCCCTGCGCCCGAACACGCCCTAGTAGGAGGGGCGGGGTCACTGTCAGGGGAGGGCAGCCCCTGTAAGCCACGGACAAGCGGCGACCCGGCCTCTTCCAAAACGGCAGGCGGACAGGCCGGCGCGGATATGCCCCGGGCAAGCCGGCAACACTCAAAGGGGAAGCGTCCTCCCCCGCCCAGCAGGGCTGATGAGGCCCAGGCTCCGCGCTCGGCTGGAGCCTAACCCCGCCCACCGACTGCGCATGCGCAAAGGTGCAGTTCCCGGGCCGCCGGGAGGGTGGCTGGAGAGCGGGGGTGTGGTTCGGGGACCCTCAGCCCCCTTGGGCTTAGGGGCACCCAAACGCCCATGGGGAATCGAGACCCTATCCCCCTCGGGGGAATGGTCAATCTTCCCCCTAGAGGACACCTGCACCCTCCTCTAACACTCACACCCCGAGGGGACGGCCCCTCGCACGAACAGGCCCTAGACGGAGGGGCGGGGTCTCTCTCAGGGGAGGGCACCCCCTGTTAGCCTCGGACAAGGGGCGACCGCGGCCTCTTCCAGCACTGCAGGCGGAAAGGCCGGCGCAGAAAGCCCCGGGCAGGCCAGGACCACTCAAAGTGGAAGCGGCCTCACCTGGCCCAGCGGGGCTGATGAGGCCCAGGCTCCGCCCCCGGGCCCAGCCTGACCCCGCCCTCCCGTCTGCGCATGCGCAAGGGTGCAGTTCTCAAGGCCGCCGGCAGGGGGCGCGGGTGAGCGGGGGTTGGTGGTTCGGGGACCCTCAGCCCCCGTGGGGGTAGGGCAACTCTACCCCCATGGGGAATCGGGACCCTCTTCCCCCTCGGGGGAATGGCAAATCTTCCTGCCGGGGCACACCTGCACCCTGCTCCTGCACTCACAGCCCCAGAGCCCGGCCCTGCGCCCGAACACGCCCTAGTAGGAGGGGCGGGGTCACTGTCAGGGGAGGGCAGCCCCTGTAAGCCACGGACAAGCGGCGACCCGGCCTCTTCCAAAACGGCAGGCGGACAGGACGGCGCGGATATGCCCCGGGCAAGCCGGCAACACTCAAAGGGGAAGCGTCCTCCCCCGCCCAGCAGGGCTGATGAGGCCCAGGCTCCGCGCTCGGCTGGAGCCTAACCCCGCCCACCGACTGCGCATGCGCAAAGGTGCAGTTCCCGGGCCGCCGGGAGGGTGGCTGGAGAGCGGGGGTGTGGTTCGGGGACCCTCAGCCCCCTTGGGCTTAGGGGCACCCAAACGCCCATGGGGAATCGAGACCCTATCCCCCTCGGGGGAATGGTCAATCTTCCCCCTAGAGGACACCTGCACCCTCCTCTAACACTCACACCCCGAGGGGACGGCCCCTCGCACGAACAGGCCCTAGACGGAGGGGCGGGGTCTCTCTCAGGGGAGGGCACCCCCTGTAAGCCTCGGACAAGGGGCGACCGCGGCCTCTTCCAGCACTGCAGGCGGAAAGGCCGGCGCAGAAAGCCCCGGGCAGGCCAGGACCACTCAAAGTGGAAGCGGCCTCACCTGGCCCAGCAGGGCTGATGAGGCTCAGGCTCCGCCCCCGGCCCCAGCCTGACCCCGCCCTCCCGTCTGCGCATGCGCAAGGGTGCAGTTCTCAAGGCCGCCGGCAGGGGGCGCGGGTGAGCGGGGGGGTGGTGGTTCGGGGACCCTCAGCCCCCTTGGGGGTAGGGCAACTCTACCCCCATGGGGAATCGGGACCCTCTTCCCCCTCGGGGGAATGGCAAATCTTCCTGCCGGGGCACACCTGCACCCTGCTCCTGCACTCACAGCCCCAGAGCCCGGCCCTGCGCCCGAACACGCCCTAGTAGGCGGGGCGGGGTCACTGTCAGGGGAGGGCAGCCCCTGTAAGCCACGGACAAGCGGCGACCCGGCCTCTTCCAAAACGGCAGGCGGACAGGCCGGCGCGGATATGCCCGGGGCAAGCCGGCAACACTCAAAGGGGAAGCGTCCTCCCCCGCCCAGCAGGGCTGATGAGGCCCAGGCTCCGCGCTCGGCTGGAGCCTAACCCCGCCCACCGACTGCGCATGCGCAAAGGTGCAGTTCCCGGGCCGCCGGGAGGGTGGCTGGAGAGCGGGGGTGTGGTTCGGGGACCCTCAGCCCCCTTGGGCTTAGGGGCACCCAAACGCCCACGGGGAATCGAGACCCTATCCCCCTCGGGGGAATGGTCAATCTTCCCCCTAGAGGACACCTGCACCCTCCTCTAACACTCACACCCCGAGGGGACGGCCCCTCGCACGAACAGGCCATAGACGGAGGGGCGGGGTCTCTCTCAGGGGAGGGCACCCCCTGTAACCCTCGGACAAGGGGCGACCGCGGCCTCTTCCAGCACTGCAGGCGGAAAGGCCGGCGCAGAAAGCCCCGGGCAGGCCAGGACCACTCAAAGTGGAAGCGGCCTCACCTGGCCCAGCAGGGCTGATGAGGCCCAGGCTCCGCCCCCGGGCCCAGCCTGACCCCGCCCTCCCGTCTGCGCATGCGCAAGGGTGCAGTTCTCAAGGCCGCCGGCAGGGGGCGCGGGTGAGCGGGGGGGTGGTGGTTCGGGGACCCTCAGCCCCCTTGGGGGTAGGGCAACTCTACCCCCATGGGGAATCGGGACCCTCTTCCCCCTCGGGGGAATGGCAAATCTTCCTGCCGGGGCACACCTGCACCCTGCTCCTGCACTCAAAGCCCCAGAGCCCGGCCCTGCGCCCGAACACGCCCTAGTAGGAGGGGCGGGGTCACTGTCAGGGGAGGGCAGCCCCTGTAAGCCACGGACAAGCGGCGACCCGGCCTCTTCCAAAACGGCAGGCGGACAGGCCGGCGCGGATATGCCCCGGGCAAGCCGGCAACACTCAAAGGGGAAGCGTCCTCCCCCGCCCAGCAGGGCTGATGAGGCCCAGGCTCCGCGCTCGGCTGGAGCCTAACCCCGCCCACCGACTGCGCATGCGCAAAGGTGCAGTTCCCGGGCCGCCGGGAGGGTGGCTGGAGAGCGGGGGTGTGGTTCGGGGACCCTCAGCCCCCTTGGGCTTAGGGGCACCCAAACGCCCATGGGGAATCGAGACCCTATCCCCCTCGGGGGAATGGTCAATCTTCCCCCTAGAGGACACCTGCACCCTCCTCTAACACTCACACCCCGAGGGGACGGCCCCTCGCACGAACAGGCCCTAGACGGAGGGGCGGGGTCTCTCTCAGGGGAGGGCACCCCCTGTACGCCTCGGACCAGGGGCGACCGCGGCCTCTTCCAGCACTGCAGGCGGAAAGGCCGGCGCAGAAAGCCCCGGGCAGGCCAGGACCACTCAAAGTGGAAGCGGCCTCACCTGGCCCAGCAGGGCTGATGACGCCCAGGCTCCGCCCCCGGGCCCAGCCTGACCCCGCCCTCCCGTCTGCGCATGCGCAAGGGTGCAGTTCTCAAGGCCGCCGGCAGGGGGCGCGGGTGAGCGGGGGGGTGGTGGTTCGGGGACCCTCAGCCCCCTTGGGGGTAGGGCAACTCTACCCCCATGGGGAATCGGGACCCTCTTCCCCCTCGGGGGAATGGCAAATCTTCCTGCCGGGGCACACCTGCACCCTGCTCCTGCACTCACAGCCCCAGAGCCCGGCCCTGCGCCCGAACACGCCCTAGTAGGAGGGGCGGGGTCACTGTCAGGGGAGGGCAGCCCCTGTAAGCCACGGACAAGCGGCGACCCGGCCTCTTCCAAAACGGCAGGCGGAAAGGCCGGCGCGGATATGCCCAGGGCAAGCCGGCAACACTCAAAGGGGAAGCGTCCTCCCCCGCCCAGCAGGGCTGATGAGGCCCAGGCTCCGCGCTCGGCTGGAGCCTAACCCCGCCCACCGACTGCGCATGCGCAAAGGTGCAGTTCCCGGGCCGTCGGGAGGGTGGCTGGAGAGCGGGGGTGTGGTTCGGGGACCCTCAGCCCCCTTGGGCTTAGGGGCACCCAAACGCCCTTGGGGAATCGAGACCCTATCCCCCTCGGGGGAATGGTCAATCTTCCCCCTAGAGGACACCTGAACCCTCCTCTAACACTCACACCCCGAGGGGACGGCCCCTCGCACGAACAGGCCCTAGACGGAGGGGCGGGGTCTCTCTCAGGGGAGGGCACCCCCTGTAAGCCTCGGACAAGGGGCGACCGCGGCCTCTTCCAGCACTGCAGGCGGAAAGGCCGGCGCAGAAAGCCCCGGGCAGGCCAGGACCACTCAAAGTGGAAGCGGCCTCACCTGGCCCAGCAGGGCTGATGAGGCCCAGGCTCCGCCCCCAGCCCCAGCCTGACCCCGCCCTCCCGTCTGCGCATGGCAAGGGTGCAGTTCTCAAGGCCGCCGGCAGGGGGCGCGGGTGAGCGGGGGGGTGGTGGTTCGGGGACCCTCAGCCCCCATGGGGGTAGGGCAACTCTACCCCCATGGGGAATCGGGACCCTCTTCCCCCTCGGGGGAATGGCAAATCTTCCTGCCGGGGCACACCTGCACCCTGCTCCTGCACTCACAGCCCCAGAGCCCGGCCCTGCGCCCGAACACGCCCTAGTAGGAGGGGCGGGGTCACTGTCAGGGGAGGGCAGCCCCTGTAAGCCACGGACAAGCGGCGACCCGGCCTCTTCCAAAACGGCAGGCGGACAGGCCGGCGCGGATATGCCCCGGGCAAGCCGGCAACACTCAAAGGGGAAGCGTCCTCCCCCGCCCAGCAGGGCTGATGAGGCCCAGGCTCCGCGCTCGGCTGGAGCCTAACCCCGCCCACCGACTGCGCATGCGCAAAGGTGCAGTTCCCGGGCCGCCGGGAGGGTGGCTGGAGAGCGGGGGTGTGGTTCGGGGACCCTCAGCCCCCTTGGGCTTAGGGGCACTCAAACGCCCATGGGGAATCGAGACCCTATCCCCCTCGGGGGAATGGTCAATCTTCCCCCTAGAGGACACCTGCACCCTCCTCTAACACTCACACCCCGAGGGGACGGCCCCTCGCACGAACAGGCCCTAGACGGAGGGGCGGGGTCTCTCTCAGGGGAGGGCACCCCCTGTAAGCCTCGGACAAGGGGCGACCGCGGCCTCTTCCAGCACTGCAGGCGGAAAGGCCGGCGCAGAGAGCCCCGGGCAGGCCTGGACCACTCAAAGTGGAAGCGGCCTCACCTGGCCCAGCAGGGCTGATGAGGCCCAGGCTCCGCCCCCGGGCCCAGCCTGACCCCGCCCTCCCGTCTGCTCATGCGCAAGGGTGCAGTTCTCAAGGCCGCCGGCAGGGGGCGCGGGTGAGCGGGGGGGTGGTGGTTCGGGGACCCTCAGCCCCCTTGGGGGTAGGGCAACTCTACCCCCATGGGGAATCGGGACCCTCTTCCCCCTCGGGGGAATGGCAAATCTTCCTGCCGGGGCACACCTGCACCCTGCTCCTGCACTCACAGCCCCAGAGCCCGGCCCTGCGCCCGAACACGCCCTAGTAGGAGGGGCGGGGTCACTGTCAGGGGAGGGCAGCCCCTGTAAGCCACGGACAAGCGGCGACCCGGCCTCTTCCAAAACGGCAGGCGGACAGGCCGGCGCGGATATGCCCCGGGCAAGCCGGCAACACTCAAAGGGGAAGCGTCCTCCCCCGCCCAGCAGGGCTGATGAGGCCCAGGCTCCGCGCTCGGCTGGAGCCTAACCCCGCCCACCGACTGCGCATGCGCAAAGGTGCAGTTCCCGGGCCGCCGGGAGGGTGGCTGGAGAGCAGGGTTGTGGTTCGGGGACCCTCAGCCCCCTTGGGCTTAGGGGCACCCAAACGCCCATGGGGAATCGAGACCCTATCCCCCTCGGGGGAATGGTCAATCTTCCCCCTAGAGGACACCTGCACCCTCCTCTAACACTCACACCCCGAGGGGACGGCCCCTCGCACGAACAGGCCCTGACGGAGGGGCGGGGTCTCTCTCAGGGGAGGGCACCCCCTGTAAGCCTCGGACAAGGGGCGACCGCGGCCTCTTCCAGCACTGCAGGCGGAAAGGCCGGCGCAGAAAGCCCCGGGCAGGCCAGGACCACTCAAAGTGGAAGCCGCCTCACCTGGCCCAGCAGGGCTGATGAGGCCCAGGCTCCGCCCCCGGGCCCAGTCTGACCCCGCCCTCCCGTCTGCGCATGCGCAAGGGTGCAGTTCTCAAGGCCGCCGGCAGGGGGCGCGGGTGAGCGGGGGGGTGGTGGTTCGGGGACCCTCAGCCCCCTTGGGGGTACGGCAACTCTACCCCCATGGGGAATCGGGACCCTCTTCCCCCTCGGGGGAATGGCAAATCTTCCTGCCGGGGCACACCTGCACCCTGCTCCTGCACTCACAGCCCCAGAGCCCGGCCCTGCGCCCGAACACGCCCTAGTAGGAAGGGCGGGGTCACTGTCAGGGGAGGGCAGCTCCTGTAAGCCACGGACAAGCGGCGACCCGGCCTCTTCCAAAACGGCAGGCGGACAGGCCGGCGCGGATATGCCCCGGGCAAGCCGGCAACCCTCAAAGGGGAAGCGTCCTCCCCCGCCCAGCAGGGCTGATGAGGCCCAGGCTCCGCGCTCGGCTGGAGCCTAACCCCGCCCACCGACTGCGCATGCGCAAAGGTGCAGTTCCCGGGCCGCCGGGAGGGTGGCTGGAGAGCGGGGGTGTGGTTCGGGGACCCTCAGCCCCCTTGGGCTTAGGGGCACCCAAACGCCCATGGGGAATCGAGACCCTATCCCCCTCGGGGGAATGGTCAATCTTCCCCCTAGAGGACACCTGCACCCTCCTCTAACACTCACACCCCGAGGGGACGGCCCCTCGCACGAACAGGCCCTAGACGGAGGGGCGGGGTCTCTCTCAGGGGAGGGCACCCCCTGTAAGCCTCGGACAAGGGGCGACCGCGGCCTCTTCCAGCACTGCAGGCGGAAAGGCCGGCGCAGAAAGCCCCGGGCAGGCCAGGACCACTCAAATTGGAAGCGGCCTCACCTGGCCCAGCAGGGCTGATGAGGCCCAGGCTCCGCCCCCGGGACCAGCCTGACCCCGCCCTCCCGTCTGCCCATGCGCAAGGGTGCAGTTCTCAAGGCCGCCGGCAGGGGGCGCGGGTGAGCGGGGGGGTGGTGGTTCGGGGACCCTCAGCCCCCTTGGGGGTAGGGCAACTCTACCCCCATGGGGAATCGGGACCCTCTTCCCCCTCGGGGGAATGGCAAATCTTCCTGCCGGGGCACACCTGCACCCTGCTCCTGCACTCAAAGCCCCAGAGCCCGGCCCTGCGCCCGAACACGCCCTAGTAGGAGGGGCGGGGTCACTGTCAGGGGAGGGCAGCCCCTGTAAGCCACGGACAAGCGGCGACCCGGCCTCTTCCAAAACGGCAGGCGGACAGGCCGGCGCGGATATGCCCCGGGCAAGCCGGCAACACTCAAAGGGGAAGCGTCCTCCCCCGCCCAGCAGGGCTGATGAGGCCCAGGCTCCGCGCTCGGCTGGAGCCTAACCCCGCCCACCGACTGCGCATGCGCAAAGGTGCAGTTCCCGGGCCGCCGGTAGGGTGGCTGGAGAGCGGGGGTGTGGTACGGGGACCCTCAGCCCCCTTGGGCTTAGGGGCACCCAAAGGCCCATGGGGAATCGAGACCCTATCCCCCTCGGGGGAATGGTCAATCTTCCCCCTAGAGGACACCTGCACCCTCCTCTAACACTCACACCCCGAGGGGACGGCCCCTCGCACGAACAGGCCCTAGACGGAGGGGCGGGGTCTCTCTCAGGGGAGGGCACCCCCTGTACGCCTCGGACAAGGGGCGACCGCGGCCTCTTCCAGCACTGCAGGCGGAAAGGCTGGCGCAGAAAGCCCCGGGCAGGCCAGGACCACTCAAAGTGGAAGCGGCCTCACCTGGCCCAGCAGGGCTGATGAGGCCCAGGCTCCGCCCCCGGGCCCAGCCTGACCCCGCCCTCCCGTCTGCGCATGCGCAAGGGTGCAGTTCTCAAGGCCGCCGGCAGGGGGCGCGGGTGAGCGGGGGGGTGGTGGTTCGGGGACCCTCAGCCCCCATGGGGGTAGGGCAACTCTACCCCCATGGGGAATCGGGACCCTCTTCCCCCTCGGGGGAATGGCAAATCTTCCTGCCGGGGCACACCTGCACCCTGCTCCTGCACTCACAGCCCCAGAGCCGGCCCTGCGCCCGAACACGCCCTAGTAGGAGGGGCGGGGTCACTGTCAGGGGAGGGCAGCCCCTGTAAGCCACGGACAAGCGGCGACCCGGCCTCTTCCAAAACGGCAGGCGGACAGGCCGGCGCGGATATGCCCCGGGCAAACCGGCAACACTCAAAGGGGAAGCGTCCTCCCCCGCCCAGCAGGGCTGATGAGGCCCAGGCTCCGCGCTCGGCTGGAGCCTAACCCCGCCCACCGACTGCGCATGCGCAAAGGTGCAGTTCCCGGGCCGCCGGGAGGGTGGCTGGAGAGCGGGGGTGTGGTTCGGGGACCCTCAGCCCCCTTGGGCTTAGGGGCACCCAAACGCCCATGGGGAATCGAGACCCTATCCCCCTCGGGGGAATGGTCAATCTTCCCCCTAGAGGACACCTGCACCCTCCTCTAACACTCAAACCCCGAGGGGACGGCCCCTCGCACGAACAGGCCCTAGACGGAGGGGCGGGGTCTCTCTCAGGGGAGGGCAACCCCTGTACGCCTCGGACAAGGGGCGACCGCGGCCTCTTCCAGCACTGCAGGCGGAAAGGCCGGCGCAGAAAGCCCCGGGCAGGCCAGGACCACTCAAAGTGGAAGCGGCCTCACCTGGCCCAGCGGGGCTGATGAGGCCCAGGCTCCGCCCCCGGGCCCAGCCTGACCCCGCCCTCCCGTCTGCGCATGCGCAAGGGTGCAGTTCTCAAGGCCGCCGGCAGGGGGCGCGGGTGAGCGGGGGGGTGGTGGTTCGGGAACCCTCAGCCCCCTTGGGGGTAGGGCAACTCTACCCCCATGGGGAATCGGGACCCTCTTCCCACTCGGGGGAATGGCAAATCTTCCTGCCGGGGCACACCTGCACCCTGCTCCTGCACTCACAGCCCCAGAGCCCGGCCCTGCGCCCGAACACGCCCTAGTAGGAGGGGCGGGGTCACTGTCAGGGGAGGGCAGCCCCTGTAAGCCACGGACAAGCGGCGACCCGGCCTCTTCCAAAACGGCAGGCGGACAGGCCGGCGCGGATATGCCCCGGGCAAGCCGGCAACACTCAAAGGGGAAGCGTCCTCCCCCGCCCAGCAGGGCTGATGAGGCCCAGGCTCCGCGCTCGGCTGGAGCCTAACCCCGCCCACCGACTGCGCATGCGCAAAGGTGCAGTTCCCGGGCCGCCGGGAGGGTGGCTGGAGAGCGGGGGTGTGGTTCGGGGACCCTCAGCCCCCTTGGGCTTAGGGGCACCCAAACGCCCATGGGGAATCGAGACCCTATCCCCCTCGGGGGAATGGTCAATCTTCCCCCTAGAGGACACCTGCACCCTCCTCTAACACTCACACCCCGAGGGGACGGCCCCTCGCACGAACAGGCCCTAGACGGAGGGGCGGGGTCTCTCTCAGGGGAGGGCACCCCCTGTAAGCCTCGGACAAGGGGCGACCGCGGCCTCTTCCAGCACTGCAGGCGGAAAGGCCGGCGCAGAAAGCCCCGGGCAGGCCAGGACCACTCAAAGTGGAAGCGGCCTCACCTGGCCCAGCAGGGCTGATGAGGCCCAGGCTCCGCCCCCGGGCCCAGCCTGACCCCGCCCTCCCGTCTGCGCATGCGCAAGGGTGCAGTTCTCAAGGCCGCCGGCAGGGGGCGCGGGTGAGCGGGGGGGTGGTGGTTCGGGGACCCTCAGCCCCCTTGGGGGTAGGGCAACTCAACCCCCATGGGGAATCGGGACCCTCTTCCCCCTCGGGGGAATGGCAAATCTTCCTGCCGGGGCACACCTGCACCCTGCTCCTGCACTCACAGCCCCAGAGCCCGGCCCTGCGCCCGAACACGCCCTAGTAGGAGGGGCGGGGTCACTGTCAGGGGAGGGCAGCCCCTGTAAGCCACGGACAAGCGGCGACCCGGCCTCTTCCAAAACGGCAGGCGGACAGGCCGGCGCGGATATGCCCCGGGCAAGCCGGCAACACTCAAAGGGGAAGCGTCCTCCCCCGCCCAGCAGGGCTGATGAGGCCCAGGCTCCGCGCTCGGCTGGAGCCTAACCCCGCCCACCGACTGCGCATGCGCAAAGGTGCAGTTCCCGGGCCGCCGGGAGGGTGGCTGGAGAGCGGGGTTGTGGTTCGGGGACCCTCAGCCCCCTTGGGCTTAGGGGCACCCAAACGCCCATGGGGAATCGAGACCCTATCCCCCTCGGGGGAATGGTCAATCTTCCCCCTAGAGGACACCTGCACCCTCCTCTAACACTCACACCCCGAGGGGACGGCCCCTCGCACGAACAGGCCCTGACGGAGGGGCGGGGTCTCTCTCAGGGGAGGGCACCCCCTGTAAGCCTCGGACAAGGGGCGACCGCGGCCTCTTCCAGCACTGCAGGCGGAAAGGCCGGCGCAGAAAGCCCCGGGCAGGCCAGGACCACTCAAAGTGGAAGCGGCCTCACCTGGCCCAGCAGGGCTGATGAGGCCCAGGCTCCGCCCCCGGGCCCAGCCTGACCCCGCCCTCCCGTCTGCGCATGCGCAAGGGTGCAGTTCTCAAGGCCGCCGGCAGGGGGCGCGGGTGAGCGGGGGGGTGGTGGTTCGGGGACCCTCAGCCCCCTTGGGGGTAGGGCAACTCTACCCCCATGGGGAATCGGGACCCTCTTCCCCCTCGGGGGAATGGCAAATCTTCCTGCCGGGGCACACCTGCACCCTGCTCCTGCACTCACAGCCCCAGAGCCCGGCCCTGCGCCCGAACACGCCCTAGTAGGAGGGGCGGGGTCACTGTCAGGGGAGGGCAGCCCCTGTAAGCCACGGACAAGTGGCGACCCGGCCTCTTCCAAAACGGCAGGCAGACAGGCCGGCGCGGATATGCCCCGGGCAAGCCGGCAACACTCAAAGGGGAAGCGTCCTCCCCCGCCCAGCAGGGCTGATGAGGCCCAGGCTCCGCGCTCGGCTGGAGCCTAACCCCGCCCACCGACTGCGCATGCGCAAAGGTGCAGTTCCCGGGCCGCCGGGAGGGTGGCTGGAGAGCGGGGGTGTGGTTCGGGGACCCTCAGCCCCCTTGGGCTTAGGGGCACCCAAACGCCCATGGGGAATCGAGACCCTATCCCCCTCGGGGGAATGGTCAATCTTCCCCCTAGAGGACACCTGCACCCTCCTCTAACACTCAAACCCCGAGGGGACGGCCCCTCGCACGAACAGGCCCTAGACGGAGGGGCGGGGTCTCTCTCAGGGGAGGGCAACCCCTGTACGCCTCGGACAAGGGGCGACCGCGGCCTCTTCCAGCACTGCAGGCGGAAAGGCCGGCGCAGAAAGCCCCGGGCAGGCCAGGACCACTCAAAGTGGAAGCGGCCTCACCTGGCCCAGCGGGGCTGATGAGGCCCAGGCTCCGCCCCCGGGCCCAGCCTGACCCCGCCCTCCCGTCTGCGCATGCGCAAGGGTGCAGTTCTCAAGGCCGCCGGCAGGGGGCGCGGGTGAGCGGGGGGGTGGTGGTTCGGGAACCCTCAGCCCCCTTGGGGGTAGGGCAACTCTACCCCCATGGGGAATCGGGACCCTTTTCCCACTCGGGGGAATGGCAAATCTTCCTGCCGGGGCACACCTGCACCCTGCTCCTGCACTCACAGCCCCAGAGCCCGGCCCTGCGCCCGAACACGCCCTAGTAGGAGGGGCGGGGTCACTGTCAGGGGAGGGCAGCCCCTGTAAGCCACGGACAAGCGGCGACCCGGCCTCTTCCAAAACGGCAGGCGGACAGGCCGGCGCGGATATGCCCCGGGCAAGCCGGCAACACTCAAAGGGGAAGCGTCCTCCCCCGCCCAGCAGGGCTGATGAGGCCCAGGCTCCGCGCTCGGCTGGAGCCTAACCCCGCCCACCGACTGCGCATGCGCAAAGGTGCAGTTCCCGGGCCGCCGGGAGGGTGGCTGGAGAGCGGGGGTGTGGTTCGGGGACCCTCAGCCCCCTTGGGCTTAGGGGCACCCAAACGCCCATGGGGAATCGAGACCCTATCCCCCTCGGGGGAATGGTCAATCTTCCCCCTAGAGGACACCTGCACCCTCCTCTAACACTCACACCCCGAGGGGACGGCCCCTCGCAGGAACAGGCCCTAGACGGAGGGGCGGGGTCTCTCTCAGGGAGGGCACCCCCTGTAAGCCTCGGACAAGGGGCGACCGCGGCCTCTTCCAGCACTGCAGGCGGAAAAGCCGGCGCAGAAAGCCCCGGGCAGGCCTGGACCACTCAAAGTGGAAGCGGCCTCACCTGGCCCAGCAGGGCTGATGAGGCCCAGGCTCCGCCCCCGGGCCCAGCCTGACCCCGCCCTCCCGTCTGCGCATGCGCAAGGGTGCAGTTCTCAAGGCCGCCGGCAGGGGGCGCGGGTGAGCGGGGGGGTGGTGGTTCGGGGACCCTCAGCCCCCTTGGGGGTAGGGCAACTCTACCCCCATGGGGAATCGGGACCCTCTTCCCCCTCGGGGGAATGGCAAATCTTCCTGCCGGGGCACACCTGCACCCTGCTCCTGCACTCACAGCCCCAGAGCCCGGCCCTGCGCCCGAACACGCCCTAGTAGGAGGGGCGGGGTCACTGTCAGGGGAGGGCAGCCCCTGTAAGCCACGGACAAGCGGCGACCCGGCCTCTTCCAAAACGGCAGGCGGACAGGCCGGCGCGGATATGCCCCGGGCAAGCCGGCAACACTCAAAGGGGAAGCGTCCTCCCCCGCCCAGCAGGGCTGATGAGGCCCAGGCTCCGCGCTCGGCTGGAGCCTAACCCCGCCCACCGACTGCGCATGCGCAAAGGTGCAGTTCCCGGGCCGCCGGGAGGGTGGCTGGAGAGCGGGGGTGTGGTTCGGGGACCCTCAGCCCCCTTGGGCTTAGGGGCACCCAAACGCCCATGGGGAATCGAGACCCTATCCCCCTCGGGGGAATGGTCAATCTTCCCCCTAGAGGACACCTGCACCCTCCTCTAACACTCACACCCCGAGGGGACGGCCCCTCGCACGAACAGGCCCTAGACGGAGGGGCGGGGTCTCTCTCAGGGGAGGGCACCCCCTGTAAGCCTCGGACAAGGGGCGACCGCGGCCTCTTCCAGCACTGCAGGCGGAAAGGCCGGCGCAGAAAGCCCCGGGCAGGCCAGGACCACTCAAAGTGGAAGCGGCCTCACCTGGCCCAGCAGGGCTGATGAGGCCCAGGCTCCGCCCCCGGGCCCAGCCTGACCCCGCCCTCCCGTCTGCGCATGCGCAAGGGTGCAGTTCTCAAGGCCGCCGGCAGGGGGCGCGGGTGAGCGGGGGGGTGGTGGTTCGGGGACCCTCAGCCCCCTTGGGGGTAGGGCAACTCAACCCCCATGGGGAATCGGGACCCTCTTCCCCCTCGGGGGAATGGCAAATCTTCCTGCCGGGGCACACCTGCACCCTGCTCCTGCACTCACAGCCCCAGAGCCCGGCCCTGCGCCCGAACACGCCCTAGTAGGAGGGGCGGGGTCACTGTCAGGGGAGGGCAGCCCCTGTAAGCCACGGACAAGTGGCGACCCGGCCTCTTCCAAAACGGCAGGCAGACAGGCCGGCGCGGATATGCCCCGGGCAAGCCGGCAACACTCAAAGGGGAAGCGTCCTCCCCCGCCCAGCAGGGCTGATGAGGCCCAGGCTCCGCGCTCGGCTGGAGCCTAACCCCGCCCACCGACTGCGCATGCGCAAAGGTGCAGTTCCCGGGCCGCCGGGAGGGTGGCTGGAGAGCGGGGGTGTGGTTCGGGGACCCTCAGCCCCCTTGGGCTTAGGGGCACCCAAACGCCCATGGGGAATCGAGACCCTATCCCCCTCGGGGGAATGGTCAATCTTCCCCCTAGAGGACACCTGCACCCTCCTCTAACACTCACACCCCGAGGGGACGGCCCCTCGCACGAACAGGCCCTGACGGAGGGGCGGGGTCTCTCTCAGGGGAGGGCACCCCCTGTAAGCCTCGGACAAGGGGCGACCGCGGCCTCTTCCAGCACTGCAGGCGGAAAGGCCGGCGCAGAAAGCCCCGGGCAGGCCAGGACCACTCAAAGTGGAAGCGGCCTCACCTGGCCCAGCAGGGCTGATGAGGCCCAGGCTCCGCCCCCGGGCCCAGCCTGACCCCGCCCTCCCGTCTGCGCATGCGCAAGGGTGCAGTTCTCAAGGCCGCCGGCAGGGGGCGCGGGTGAGCGGGGGGGTGGTGGTTCGGGGACCCTCAGCCCCCTTGGGGGTAGGGCAACTCTACCCCCATGGGGAATCGGGACCCTCTTCCCCCTCGGGGGAATGGCAAATCTTCCTGCCGGGGCACACCTGCACCCTGCTCCTGCACTCACAGCCCCAGAGCCCGGCCCTGCGCCCGAACACGCCCTAGTAGGAGGGGCGGGGTCACTGTCAGGGGAGGGCAGCCCCTGTAAGCCACGGACAAGCGGCGACCCGGCCTCTTCCAAAACGGCAGGCGGACAGGCCGGCGCGGATATGCCCCGGGCAAGCCGGCAACACTCAAAGGGGAAGCGTCCTCCCCCGCCCAGCAGGGCTGATGAGGCCCAGGCTCCGCGCTCGGCTGGAGCCTAACCCCGCCCACCGACTGCGCATGCGCAAAGGTGCAGTTCCCGGGCCGCCTGGAGGGTGGCTGGAGAGCGGGGGTGTGGTTCGGGGACCCTCAGCCCCCTTGGGCTTAGGGGCACCCAAACGCCCATGGGGAATCGAGACCCTATCCCCCTCGGGGGAATGGTCAATCTTCCCCCTAGAGGACACCTGCACCCTCCTCTAACACTCACACCCCGAGGGGACGGCCCCTCGCACGAACAGGCCCTAGACGGAGGGGCGGGGTCTGTCTCAGGGGAGGGCACCCCCTGTTAGCCTCGGACAAGGGGCGACCGTGGCCTCTTCCAGCACTGCAGGCGGAAAGGCCGGCGCAGAAAGCCCCGGGCAGGCCAGGACCACTCAAAGTGGAAGCGGCCTCACCTGGCCCAGCAGGGCTGATGAGGCCCAGGCTCCGCCCCCGGGCCCAGCCTGACCCCGCCCTCCCGTCTGCGCATGCGCAAGGGTGCAGTTCTCAAGGCCGCCGGCAGGGGGCGCGGGTGAGCGGGGGGGTGGTGGTTCGGCGACCCTCAGCCCCCTTGGGGGTAGGGCAACTCAACCCCCATGGGGAATCGGGACCCTCTTCCCCCTCGGGGGAATGGCAAATCTTCCTGCCGGGGCACACCTGCACCCTGCTCCTGCACTCACAGCCCCAGAGCCCGGCCCTGCGCCCGAACACGCCCTAGTAGGAGGGGCGGGGTCACTGTCAGGGGAGGGCAGCCCCTGTAAGCCACGGACAAGCGGCGACCCGGCCTCTTCCAAAACGGCAGGCGGACAGGCCGGCGCGGATATGCCCCGGGCAAGCCGGCAACACTCAAAGGGGAAGCGTCCTCCCCCGCCCAGCAGGGCTGATGAGGCCCAGGCTCCGCGCTCGGCTGGAGCCTAACCCCGCCCACCGACTGCGCATGCGCAAAGGTGCAGTTCCCGGGCCGCCGGGAGGGTGGCTGGAGAGCGGGGGTGTGGTTCGGGGACCCTCAGCCCCCTTGGGCTTAGGGGCACCCAAACGCCCATGGGGAATCGAGACCCTATCCCCCTCGGGGGAATGGTCAATCTTCCCCCTAGAGGACACCTGCACCCTCCTCTAACACTCACACCCCGAGGGGACGGCCCCTCGCACGAACAGGCCCTAGACGGAGGGGCGGGGTCTCTCTCAGGGGAGGGCACCCCCTGTTAGCCTCGGACAAGGGGCGACCGCGGCCTCTTCCAGCACTGCAGGCGGAAAGGCCGGCGCAGAAAGCCCCGGGCAGGCCAGGACCACTCAAAGTGGAAGCGGCCTCACCTGGCCCAGCGGGGCTGATGAGGCCCAGGCTCCGCCCCCGGGCCCAGCCTGACCCCGCCCTCCCGTCTGCTCATGCGCAAGGGTGCAGTTCTCAAGGCCGCCGGCAGGGGGCGCGGGTGAGCGGGGGGGTGGTGGTTCGGGAACCCTCAGCCCCCTTGGGGGTAGGGCAACTCTACCCCCATGGGGAATCGGGACCCTCTTCCCCCTCGGGGGAATGGCAAATGTTCCTGCCGGGGCACACCTGCACCCTGCTCCTGCACTCACAGCCCCAGAGCCCGGCCCTGCGCCCGAACACGCCCTAGTAGGAGGGGCGGGGTCACTGTCAGGGGAGGGCAGCCCCTGTAAGCCACGGACAAGCGGCGACCCGGCCTCTTCCAAAACGGCAGGCGGACAGGCCGGCGCGGATATGCCCCGGGCAAGCCGGCAACACTCAAAGGGGAAGCGTCCTCCCCCGCCCAGCAGGGCTGATGAGGCCCAGGCTCCGCGCTAGGCTGGAGCCTAACCCCGCCCACCGACTGCGCATGCGCAAAGGTGCAGTTCCCGGGCCGCCGGGAGGGTGGCTGGAGAGCGGGGGTGTGGTTCGGGGACCCTCAGCCCCCTTTGGCTTAGGGGCACCCAAACGCCCATGGGGAATCGAGACCCTATCCCCCTCGGGGGAATGGTCAATCTTCCCCCTAGAGGACACCTGCACCCTCCTCTAACACTCACACCCCGAGGGGACGGCCCCTCGCACGAACAGGCCCTAGACGGAGGGGCGGGGTCTCTCTCAGGGGAGGGCACCCCCTGTAAGCCTCGGACAAGGGGCGACCGCGGCCTCTTCCAGCACTGCAGGCGGAAAGGCCGGCGCAGAAAGCCCCGGGCAGGCCTGGACCACTCAAAGTGGAAGCGGCCTCACCTGGCCCAGCAGGGCTGATGAGGCCCAGGCTCCGCCCCCGGGCCCAGCCTGACCCCGCCCTCCCGTCTGCGCATGCGCAAGGGTGCAGTTCTCAAGGCCGCCGGCAGGGGGCGCGGGTGAGCGGGGTGGTGGTGGTTCGGGGACCCTCAGCCCCCTTGGGGGTAGGGCAACTCTACCCCCATGGGGAATCGGGACCCTCTTCCCCCTCGGGGGAATGGCAAATCTTCCTGCCGGGGCACACCTGCACCCTGCTCCTGCACTCACAGCCCCAGAGCCCGGCCCTGCGCCCGAACACGCCCTAGTAGGAGGGGCGGGGTCACTGTCAGGGGAGGGCAGCCCCTGTAAGCCACGGACAAGCGGCGACCCGGCCTCTTCCAAAACGGCAGGCGGACAGGCCGGCGCGGATATGCCCCGGGCAAGCCGGCAACACTCAAAGGGGAAGCGTCCTCCCCCGCCCAGCAGGGCTGATGAGGCCCAGGCTCCGCGCTCGGCTGGAGCCTAACCCCGCCCACCGACTGCGCATGCGCAAAGGTGCAGTTCCCGGGCCGCCGGGAGGGTGGCTGGAGAGCGGGGGTGTGGTTCGGGGACCCTCAGCCCCCTTGGGCTTAGGGGCACCCAAACGCCCATGGGGAATCGAGACCCTATCCCCCTCGGGGGAATGGTCAATCTTCCCCCTAGAGGACACCTGCACCCTCCTCTAACACTCACACCCCGAGGGGACGGCCCCTCGCACGAACAGGCCCTAGACGGAGGGGCGGGGTCTCTCTCAGGGGAGGGCACCCCCTGAAAGCCTCGGACAAGGGGCGACCGCGGCCTCTTCCAGCACTGCAGGCGGAAAGGCCGGCGCAGAAAGCCCCGGGCAGGCCAGGACCACTCAAAGTGGAAGCGGCCTCACCTGGCCCAGCAGGGCTGATGAGGCCCAGGCTCCGCCCCCGGGCCCAGCCTGACCCCGCCCTCCCGTCTGCGCATGCGCAAGGGTGCAGTTCTCAAGGCCGCCGGCAGGGGGCGCGGGTGAGCGGGGGGGTGGTGGTTCGGGGACCCTCAGCCCCCTTGGGGGTAGGGCAACTCAACCCCCATGGGGAATCGGGACCCTCTTCCCCCTCGGGGGAATGGCAAATCTTCCTGCCGGGGCACACCTGCACCCTGCTCCTGCACTCACAGCCCCAGAGCCCGGCCCTGCGCCCGAACACGCCCTAGTAGGAGGGGCGGGGTCACTGTCAGGGGAGGGCAGCCCCTGTAAGCCACGGACAAGCGGCGACCCGGCCTCTTCCAAAACGGCAGGCGGACAGGCCGGCGCGGATATGCCCCGGGCAAGCCGGCAACACTCAAAGGGGAAGCGTCCTCCCCCGCCCAGCAGGGCTGATGAGGCCCAGGCTCCGCGCTCGGCTGGAGCCTAACCCCGCCCACCGACTGCGCATGCGCAAAGGTGCAGTTCCCGGGCCGCCGGGAGGGTGGCTGGAGAGCGGGGTTGTGGTTCGGGGACCCTCAGCCCCCTTGGGCTTAGGGGCACCCAAACGCCCATGGGGAATCGAGACCCTATCCCCCTCGGGGGAATGGTCAATCTTCCCCCTAGAGGACACCTGCACCCTCCTCTAACACTCACACCCCGAGTGGACGGCCCCTCGCACGAACAGGCCCTGACGGAGGGGCGGGGTCTCTCTCAGGGGAGGGCACCCCCTGTAAGCCTCGGACAAGGGGCGACCGCGGCCTCTTCCAGCACTGCAGGCGGAAAGGCCGGCGCAGAAAGCCCCGGGCAGGCCAGGACCACTCAAAGTGGAAGCGGCCTCACCTGGCCCAGCAGGGCTGATGAGGCCCAGGCTCCGCCCCCGGGCCCAGCCTGACCCCGCCCTCCCGTCTGCGCATGCGCAAGGGTGCAGTTCTCAAGGCCGCCGGCAGGGGGCGCGGGTGAGCGGGGGGGTGGTGGTTCGGGGACCCTCAGCCCCCTTGGGGGTAGGGCAACTCTACCCCCATGGGGAATCGGGACCCTCTTCCCCCTCGGGGGAATGGCAAATCTTCCTGCCGGGGCACACCTGCACCCTGCTCCTGCACTCACAGCCCCAGAGCCCGGCCCTGCGCCCGAACACGCCCTAGTAGGAGGGGCGGGGTCACTGTCAGGGGAGGGCAGCCCCTGTAAGCCACGGACAAGCGGCGACCCGGCCTCTTCCAAAACGGCAGGCGGACAGGCCGGCGCGGATATGCCCCGGGCAAGCCGGCAACACTCAAAGGGGAAGCGTCCTCCCCCGCCCAGCAGGGCTGATGAGGCCCAGGCTCCGCGCTCGGCTGGAGCCTAACCCCGCCCACCGACTGCGCATGCGCAAAGGTGCAGTTCCCGGGCCGCCGGGAGGGTGGCTGGAGAGCGGGGGTGTGGTTCGGGGACCCTCAGCCCCCTTGGGCTTAGGGGCACCCAAACGCCCATGGGGAATCGAGACCCTATCCCCCTCGGGGGAATGGTCAATCTTCCCCCTAGAGGACACCTGCACCCTCCTCTAACACTCACACCCCGAGGGGACGGCCCCTCGCACGAACAGGCCCTAGACGGAGGGGCGGGGTCTCTCTCAGGGGAGGGCACCCCCTGTAAGCCTCGGACAAGGGGCGACCGCGGCCTCTTCCAGCACTGCAGGCGGAAAGGCCGGCGCAGAAAGCCCCGGGCAGGCCAGGACCACTCAAAGTGGAAGCGGCCTCACCTGGCCCAGCAGGGCTGATGAGGCCCAGGCTCCGCCCCCGGGCCCAGCCTGACCCCGCCCTCCCGTCTGCGCATGCGCAAGGGTGCAGTTCTCAAGGCCGCCGGCAGGGGGCGCGGGTGAGCGGGGGGGTGGTGGTTCGGGGACCCTCAGCCCCCTTGGGGGTAGGGCAACTCTACCCCCATGGGGAATCGGGACCCTCTTCCCCCTCGGGGGAATGGCAAATCTTCCTGCCGGGGCACACCTGCACCCTGCTCCTGCACTCACAGCCCCAGAGCCCGGCCCTGCGCCCGAACACGCCCTAGTAGGAGGGGCGGGGTCACTGTCAGGGGAGGGCAGCCCCTGTAAGCCACGGACAAGCGGCGACCCGGCCTCTTCCAAAACGGCAGGCGGACAGGCCGGCGCGGATATGCCCCGGGCAAGCCGGCAACACTCAAAGGGGAAGCGTCCTCCCCCGCCCAGCAGGGCTGATGAGGCCCAGGCTCCGCGCTCGGCTGGAGCCTAACCCCGCCCACCGACTGCGCATGCGCAAAGGTGCAGTTCCCGGGCGGCCGGGAGGGTGGCTGGAGAGCGGGGGTGTGGTTCGGGGACCCTCAGCCCCCTTGGGCTTAGGGGCACCCAAACGCCCACGGGGAATCGAGACCCTATCCCCCTCGGGGGAATGGTCAATCTTCCCCCTAGAGGACACCTGCACCCTCCTCTAACACTCACACCCCGAGGGGACGGCCCCTCGCACGAACAGGCCCTAGACGGAGGGGCGGGGTCTCTCTCAGGGGAGGGCACCCCCTGTAAGCCTCGGACAAGGGGCGACCGCGGCCTCTTCCAGCACTGCAGGCGGAAAGGCCGGCGCAGAAAGCCCCGGGCAGGCCAGGACCACTCAAAGTGGAAGCGGCCTCACCTGGCCCAGCAGGGCTGATGAGGCCCAGGCTCCGCCCCCGGCCCCAGCCTGACCCCGCCCTCCCGTCTGCGCATGCGCAAGGGTGCAGTTCTCAAGGCCGCCGGCAGGGGGCGCGGGTGAGCGGGGGGGTGGTGGTTCGGGGACCCTCAGCCCCCTTGGGGGTAGGGCAACTCTACCCCCATGGGGAATCGGGACCCTCTTCCCCCTCGGGGGAATGGCAAATCTTCCTGCCGGGGCACACCTGCACCCTGCTCCTGCACTCACAGCCCCAGAGCCCGGCCCTGCGCCCGAACACGCCCTAGTAGGAGGGGCGGGGTCACTGTCAGGGGAGGGCAGCCCCTGTAAGCCACGGACAAGCGGCGACCCGGCCTCTTCCAAAACGGCAGGCGGACAGGACGGCGCGGATATGCCCCGGGCAAGCCGGCAACACTCAAAGGGGAAGCGTCCTCCCCCGCCCAGCAGGGCTGATGAGGCCCAGGCTCCGCGCTCGGCTGGAGCCTAACCCCGCCCACCGACTGCGCATGCGCAAAGGTGCAGTTCCCGGGCCGCCGGGAGGGTGGCTGGAGAGCGGGGTTGTGGTTCGGGGACCCTCAGCCCCCTTGGGCTTAGGGGCACCCAAACGCCCATGGGGAATCGAGACCCTATCCCCCTCGGGGGAATGGTCAATCTTCCCCCTAGAGGACACCTGCACCCTCCTCTAACACTCACACCCCGAGGGGACGGCCCCTCGCACGAACAGGCCCTAGACGGAGGGGCGGGGTCTCTCTCAGGGGAGGGCACCCCCTGTAAGCCTCGGACAAGGGGCGACCGCGGCCTCTTCCAGCACTGCAGGCGGAAAGGCCGGCGCAGAAAGCCCCGGGCAGGCCAGGACCACTCAAAGTGGAAGCGGCCTCACCTGGCCCAGCAGGGCTGATGAGGCCCAGGCTCCGCCCCCGGGCCCAGCCTGACCCCGCCCTCCCGTCTGCGCATGCGCAAGGGTGCAGTTCTCAAGGCCGCCGGCAGGGGGCGCGGGTGAGCGGGGGGGTGGTGGTTCGGGGACCCTCAGCCCCCTTGGGGGTAGGGCAACTCTACCCCCATGGGGAATCGGGACCCTCTTCCCCCTCGGGGGAATGGCAAATCTTCCTGCCGGGGCACACCTGCACCCTGCTCCTGCACTCACAGCCCCAGAGCCCGGCCCTGCGCCCGAACACGCCCTAGTAGGAGGGGCGGGGTCACTGTCAGGGGAGGGCAGCCCCTGTAAGCCACGGACAAGCGGCGACCCGGCCTCTTCCAAAACGGCAGGCGGACAGGCCGGCGCGGATATGCCCCGGGCAAGCCGGCAACACTCAAAGGGGAAGCGTCCTCCCCCGCCCAGCAGGGCTGATGAGGCCCAGGCTCCGCGCTCGGCTGGAGCCTAACCCCGCCCACCGACTGCGCATGCGCAAAGGTGCAGTTCCCGGGCCGCCGGGAGGGTGGCTGGAGAGCGGGGGTGTGGTTCGGGGACCCTCAGCCCCCTTGGGCTTAGGGGCACCCAAACGCCCATGGGGAATCGAGACCCTATCCCCCTCGGGGGAATGGTCAATCTTCCCCCTAGAGGACACCTGCACCCTCCTCTAACACTCACACCCCGAGGGGACGGCCCCTCACACGAACAGGCCCTAGACGGAGGGGCGGGGTCTCTCTCAGGGGAGGGCACCCCCTGTAAGCCTCGGACAAGGGGCGACCGCGGCCTCTTCCAGCACTGCAGGCGGAAAGGCCGGCGCAGAAAGCCCCGGGCAGGCCAGGACCACTCAAAGTGGAAGCGGCCTCACCTGGCCCAGCAGGGCTGATGAGGCCCAGGCTCCGCCCCCGGGCCCAGCCTGACCCCGCCCTCCCGTCTTCGCATGCGCAAGGGTGCAGTTCTCAAGGCCGCCGGCAGGGGGCGCGGGTGAGCGGGGGGGTGGTGGTTCGGGGACCCTCAGCCCCCTTGGGGGTAGGGCAACTCTACCCCCATTGGGAATCGGGACCCTCTTCCCCCTCGGGGGAATGGCAAATCTTCCTGCCGGGGCACACCTGCACCCTGCTCCTGCACTCACAGCCCCAGAGCCCGGCCGTGCGCCCGAACACGCCCTAGTAGGAGGGGCGGGGTCACTGTCAGGTGAGGGCAGCCCCTGTAAGCCACGGACAAGCGGCGACCCGGCCTCTTCCAAAACGGCAGGCGGACAGGCCGGCGCGGATATGCCCCGGGCAAGCCGGCAACACTCAAAGGGGAAGCGTCCTCCCCCGCTCAGCAGGGCTGATGAGGCCCAGGCTCCGCGCTCGGCTGGAGCCTAACCCCGCCCACCGACTGCGCATGCGCAAAGGTGCAGTTCCCGGGCCGCCGGGAGGGTGGCTGGAGAGCGGGGGTGTGGTTCGGGGACCCTCAGCCCCCTTGGGCTTAGTCAATCTTCCCCCTAGAGGACACCTGCACCCTCCTCTAACACTCACACCCCGAGGGGACGGCCCCTCGCACGAACAGGCCCTAGACGGAGGGGCGGGGTCTCTCTCAGGGGAGGGCACCCCCTGTAAGCCTCGGACAAGGGGCGACCGCGGCCTCTTCCAGCACTGCAGGCGGAAAGGCCGGCGCAGAAAGCCCCGGGCAGGCCAGGACCACTCAAAGTGGAAGCGGCCTCACCTGCCCCAGCAGGGCTGATGAGGCCCAGGCTCCGCCCCCGGGCCCAGCCTGACCCCGCCCTCCCGTCTGCGCATGCGCAAGGGTGCAGTTCTCAAGGCCGCCGGCAGGGGGCGCGGGTGAGCGGGGGGGTGGTGGTTCGGGGACCCTCAGCCCCCTTGGGGGTACGCAACTCAACCCCCATGGGGAATCGGGACCCTCTTCCCCCTCGGGGGAATGGCAAATCTTCCTGCCGGGGCACACCTGCACCCTGCTCCTGCACTCACAGCCCCAGAGCCCGGCCCTGCGCCCGAACACGCCCTAGTAGGAGGGGCGGGGTCACTGTCAGGGGAGGGCAGCCCCTGTAAGCCACGGACAAGCGGCGACCCGGCCTCTTCCAAAACGGCAGGCGGACAGGCCGGCGCGGATATGCCCCGGGCAAGCCGGCAACACTCAAAGGGGAAGCGTCCTCCCCCGCCCAGCAGGGCTGATGAGGCCCAGGCTCCGCGCTCGGCTGGAGCCTAACCCCGCCCACCGACTGCGCATGCGCAAAGGTGCAGTTCCCGGGCCGCCGGGAGGGTGGCTGGAGAGCGGGGTTGTGGTTCGGGGACCCTCAGCCCCCTTGGGCTTAGGGGCACCCAAACGCCCATGGGGAATCGAGACCCTATCCCCCTCGGAGGAATGGTCAATCTTCCCCCTAGAGGACACCTGCACCCTCCTCTAACACTCACACCCCGAGGGGACGGCCCCTCGCACGAACAGGCCCTGACGGAGGGGCGGGGTCTCTCTCAGGGGAGGGCACCCCCTGTAAGCCTCGGACAAGGGGCGACCGCGGCCTCTTCCAGCACTGCAGGCGGAAAGGCCGGCGCAGAAAGCCCCGGGCAGGCCAGGACCACTCAAAGTGGAAGCGGCCTCACCTGGCCCAGCAGGGCTGATGAGGCCCAGGCTCCGCCCCCGGGCCCAGCCTGACCCCGCCCTCCCGTCTGCGCATGCGCAAGGGTGCAGTTCTCAAGGCCGCCGGCAGGGGGCGCGGGTGAGCGGGGGGGTGGTGGTTCGGGGACCCTCAGCCCCCTTGGGGGTAGGGCAACTCTACCCCCATGGGGAATCGGGACCCTCTTCCCCCTCGGGGGAATGGCAAATGTTCCTGCCGGGGCACACCTGCACCCTGCTCCTGCACTCACAGCCCCAGAGCCCGGCCCTGCGCCCGAACACGCCCTAGTAGGAGGGGCGGGGTCACTGTCAGGGGAGGGCAGCCCCTGTAAGCCACGGACAAGCGGCGACCCGGCCTCTTCCAAAACGGCAGGCGGACAGGCCGGCGCGGATATGCCCCGGGCAAGCCGGCAACACTCAAAGGGGAAGCGTCCTCCCCCGCCCAGCAGGGCTGATGAGGCCCAGGCTCCGCGCTCGGCTGGAGCCTAACCCCGCCCACCGACTGCGCATGCGCAAAGGTGCAGTTCCCGGGCCGCCGGGAGGGTGGCTGGAGAGCGGGGGTGTGGTTCGGGGACCCTCAGCCCCCTTGGGCTTAGGGGCACCCAAACGCCCATGGGGAATCGAGACCCTATCCCCCTCGGGGGAATGGTCAATCTTCCCCCTAGAGGACACCTGCACCCTCCTCTAACACTCACACCCCGAGGGGACGGCCCCTCGCACGAACAGGCCCTAGACGGAGGGGCGGGGTCTCTCTCAGGGGAAGGCACCCCCTGTAAGCCTCGGACAAGGGGCGACCGCGGCCTCTTCCAGCACTGCAGGCGGAAAGGCCGGCGCAGAAAACCCCGGGCAGGCCAGGACCACTCAAAGTGGAAGCGGCCTCACCTGGCCCAGCAGGGCTGATGAGGCCCAGGCTCCGCCCCCGGGCCCAGCCTGACCCCGCCCTCCCGTCTGCGCATGCGCAAGGGTGCAGTTCTCAAGGCCGCCGGCAGGGGGCGCGGGTGAGCGGGGGGGTGGTGGTTCGGGGACCCTCAGCCCCCTTGGGGGTAGGGCAACTCTACCCCCATGGGGAATCGGGACCCTCTTCCCACTCGGGGGAATGGCAAATCTTCCTGCCGGGGCACACCTGCACCCTGCTCCTGCACTCACAGCCCCAGAGCCCGGCCCTGCGCCCGAACACGCCCTAGTAGGAGGGGCGGGGTCACTGTCAGGGGAGGGCAGCCCCTGTAAGCCACGGACAAGCGGCGACCCGGCCTCTTCCAAAACGGCAGGCGGACAGGCCGGCGCGGATATGCCCCGGGCAAGCCGGCAACACTCAAAGGGGAAGCGTCCTCCCCCGCCCAGCAGGGCTGATGAGGCCCAGGCTCCGCGCTCGGCTGGAGCCTAACCCCGCCCACCGACTGCGCATGCGCAAAGGTGCAGTTCCCGGGCCGCCGGGAGGGTGGCTGGAGAGCGGGGGTGTGGTTCGGGGACCCTCAGCCCCCTTGGGCTTAGGGGCACCCAAACGCCCATGGGGAATCGAGACCCTATCCCCCTCGGGGGAATGGTCAATCTTCCCCCTAGAGGACACCTGCACCCTCCTCTAACACTCACACCCCGAGGGGACGGCCCCTCGCACGAACAGGCCCTAGACGGAGGTGCGGGGTCTCTCTCAGGGGAGGGCACCCCCTGTAAGCCTCGGACAAGGGGCGACCGCGGCCTCTTCCAGCACTGCAGGCGGAAAGGCCGGCGCAGAAATCCCCGGGCAGGCCAGGACCACTCAAAGTGGAAGCGGCCTCACCTGGCCCAGCAGGGCTGATGAGGCCCAGGCTCCGCCCCCGGGCCCAGCCTGACCCCGCCCTCCCGTCTGCGCATGCGCAAGGGTGCAGTTCTCAAGGCCGCCGGCAGGGGGCGCGGGTGAGCGGGGGGGTGGTGGTTCGGGGACCCTCAGCCCCCTTGGGGGTAGGGCAACTCTACCCCCATGGGGAATCGGGACCCTCTTCCCCCTCGGGGGAATGGCAAATCTTCCTGCCGGGGCACACCTGCACCCTGCTCCTGCACTCACAGCCCCAGAGCCCGGCCCTGCGCCCGAACACGCCCTAGTAGGAGGGGCGGGGTCACTGTCAGGGGAGGGCAGCCCCTGTAAGCCACGGACAAGCGGCGACCCGGCCTCTTCCAAAACGGCAGGCGGACAGGCCGGCGCGGATATGCCCCGGGCAAGCCGGCAACACTCAAAGGGGAAGCGTCCTCCCCCGCCCAGCAGGGCTGATGAGGCCCAGGCTCCGCGCTCGGCTGGAGCCTAACCCCGCCCACCGACTGCGCATGCGCAAAGGTGCAGTTCCCGGGCCGCCGGGAGGGTGGCTGGAGAGCGGGGGCGTGGTTCGGGGACCCTCAGCCCCCTTGGGCTTAGGGGCACCCAAACGCCCATGGGGAATCGAGACCCTATCCCCCTCGGGGGAATGGTCAATCTTCCCCCTAGAGGACACCTGCACCCTCCTCTAACACTCACACCCCGAGGGGACGGCCCCTCGCACGAACAGGCCCTAGACGGAGGGGCGGGGTCTCTCTCAGGGGAGGGCACCCCCTGTAAGCCTCGGACAAGGGGCGACCGCGGCCTCTTCCAGCACTGCAGGCGGAAAGGCCGGCGCAGAAAGCCCCGGGCAGGCCAGGACCACTCAAAGTGGAAGCGGCCTCACCTGGCCCAGCAGGGCTGATGAGGCCCAGGCTCCGCCCCCGGGCCCAGCCTGACCCCGCCCTCCCGTCTGCGCATGCGCAAGGGTGCAGTTCTCAAGGCCGCCGGCAGGGGGCGCGGGTGAGCGGGGGGGTGGTGGTTCGGGGACCGTCAGCCCCCTTGGGGGTAGGGCAACTCTACCCCCATGGGGAATCGGGACCCTCTTCCCACTCGGGGGAATGGCAAATCTTCCTGCCGGGGCACACCTGCACCCTGCTCCTGCACTCACAGCCCCAGAGCCCGGCCCTGCGCCCGAACACGCCCTAGTAGGAGGGGCGGGGTCACTGTCAGGGGAGGGCAGCCCCTGTAAGCCACGGACAAGCGGCGACCCGGCCTCTTCCAAAACGGCAGGCGGACAGGCCGGCGCGGATATGCCCCGGGCAAGCCGGCAACACTCAAAGGGGAAGCGTCCTCCCCCGCCCAGCAGGGCTGATGAGGCCCAGGCTCCGCGCTCGGCTGGAGCCTAACCCCGCCCACCGACTGCGCATGCGCAAAGGTGCAGTTCCCGGGCCGCCGGGAGGGTGGCTGGAGAGCGGGGGTGTGATTCGGGGACCCTCAGCCCCCTTGGGCTTAGGGGCACCCAAACGCCCATGGGGAATCGAGACCCTATCCCCCTCGGGGGAATGGTCAATCTTCCCCCTAGAGGACACCTGCACCCTCCTCTAACACTCACACCCCGAGGGGACGGCCCCTCGCACGAACAGGCCCTAGACGGAGGGGCGGGGTCTCTCTCAGGGGAGGGCACCCCCTGTAAGCCTCGGACAAGGGGCGACCGCGGCCTCTTCCAGCACTGCAGGCGGAAAGGCCGGCGCAGAAATCCCCGGGCAGGCCAGGACCACTCAAAGTGGAAGCGGCCTCACCTGGCCCAGCAGGGCTGATGAGGCCCAGGCTCCGCCCCCGGGCCCAGCCTGACCCCGCCCTCCCGTCTGCGCATGCGCAAGGGTGCAGTTCTCAAGGCCGCCGGCAGGGGGCGCGGGTGAGCGGGGGGGTGGTGGTTCGGGGACCCTCAGCCCCCTTGGGGGTAGGGCAACTCTACCCCATGGGGAATCGGGACCCTCTTCCCCCTCGGGGGAATGGCAAATCTTCCTGCCGGGGCACACCTGCACCCTGCTCCTGCACTCACAGCCCCAGAGCCCGGCCCTGCGCCCGAACACGCCCTAGTAGGAGGGGCGGGGTCACTGTCAGGGGAGGGCAGCCCCTGTAAGCCACGGACAAGCGGCGACCCGGCCTCTTCCAAAACGGCAGGCGGACAGGCCGGCGCGGATATGCCCCGGGCAAGCCGGCAACACTCAAAGGGGAAGCGTCCTCCCCCGCCCAGCAGGGCTGATGAGGCCCAGGCTCCGCGCTCGGCTGGAGCCTAACCCCGCCCACCGACTGCGCATGCGCAAAGGTGCAGTTCCCGGGCCGCCGGGAGGGTGGCTGGAGAGCGGGGGCGTGGTTCGGGGACCCTCAGCCCCCTTGGGCTTAGGGGCACCCAAACGCCCATGGGGAATCGAGACCCTATCCCCCTCGGGGGAATGGTCAATCTTCCCCCTAGAGGACACCTGCACCCTCCTCTAACACTCACACCCCGAGGGGACGGCCCCTCGCACGAACAGGCCCTAGACGGAGGGGCGGGGTCTCTCTCAGGGGAGGGCACCCCCTGTAAGCCTCGGACAAGGGGCGACCGCGGCCTCTTCCAGCACTGCAGGCGGAAAGGCCGGCGCAGAAAGCCCCGGGCAGGCCAGGACCACTCAAAGTGGAAGCGGCCTCACCTGGCCCAGCAGGGCTGATGAGGCCCAGGCTCCGCCCCCGGCCCCAGCCTGACCCCGCCCTCCCGTCTGCGCATGCGCAAGGGTGCAGTTCTCAAGGCCGCCGGCAGGGGGCGCGGGTGAGCGGGGGGGTGGTGGTTCGGGGACCGTCAGCCCCCTTGGGGGTAGGGCAACTCTACCCCCATGGGGAATCGGGACCCTCTTCCCCCTCGGGGGAATGGCAAATCTTCCTGCCGGGGCACACCTGCACCCTGCTCCTGCACTCACAGCCCCAGAGCCCGGCCCTGCGCCCGAACACGCCCTAGTAGGAGGGGCGGGGTCACTGTCAGGGGAGGGCAGCCCCTGTAAGCCACGGACAAGCGGCGACCCGGCCTCTTCCAAAACGGCAGGCGGACAGGCCGGCGCGGATATGCCCCGGGCAAGCCGGCAACACTCAAAGGGGAAGCGTCCTCCCCCGCCCAGCAGGGCTGATGAGGCCCAGGCTCCGCGCTCGGCTGGAGCCTAACCCCGCCCACCGACTGCGCATGCGCAAAGGTGCAGTTCCCGGGCCGCCGGGAGGGTGGCTGGAGAGCGGGGGTGTGGTTCGGGGACCCTCAGCCCCCTTGGGCTTAGGGGCACCCAAACGCCCATGGGGAATCGAGACCCTATCCCCCTCGGGGGAATGGTCAATCTTCCCCCTAGAGGACACCTGCACCCTCCTCTAACACTCACACCCCGAGGGGACGGCCCCTCGCACGAACAGGCCCTAGACGGAGGGGCGGGGTCTCTCTCAGGGGAGGGCACCCCCTGTAAGCCTCGGACAAGGGGCGACCGCGGCCTCTTCCAGCACTGCAGGCGGAAAGGCCGGCGCAGAAAGCCCCGGGCAGGCCAGGACCACTCAAAGTGGAAGCGGCCTCACCTGGCCCAGCAGGGCTGATGAGGCCCAGGCTCCGCCCCCGGCCCCAGCCTGACCCCGCCCTCCCGTCTGCGCATGCGCAAGGGTGCAGTTCTCAAGGCCGCCGGCAGGGGGCGCGGGTGAGCGGGGGGGTGGTGGTTCGGGGACCGTCAGCCCCCTTGGGGGTAGGGCAACTCTACCCCCATGGGGAATCGGGACCCTCTTCCCACTCGGGGGAATGGCAAATCTTCCTGCCGGGGCACACCTGCACCCTGCTCCTGCACTCACAGCCCCAGAGCCCGGCCCTGCGCCCGAACACGCCCTAGTAGGAGGGGCGGGGTCACTGTCAGGGGAGGGCAGCCCCTGTAAGCCACGGACAAGCGGCGACCCGGCCTCTTCCAAAACGGCAGGCGGACAGGCCGGCGCGGATATGCCCCGGGCAAGCCAGCAACACTCAAAGGGGAAGCGTCCTCCCCCGCCCAGCAGGGCTGATGAGGCCCAGGCTCCGCGCTCGGCTGGAGCCTAACCCCGCCCACCGACTGCGCATGCGCAAAGGTGCAGTTCCCGGGCCGCCGGGAGGGTGGCTGGAGAGCGGGGGTGTGGTTCGGGGACCCTCAGCCCCCTTGGGCTTAGGGGCACCCAAACGCCCATGGGGAATCGAGACCCTATCCCCCTCGGGGGAATGGTCAATCTTCCCCCTAGAGGACACCTGCACCCTCCTCTAACACTCACACCCCGAGGGGACGGCCCCTCGCACGAACAGGCCCTAGACGGAGGGGCGGGGTCTCTCTCAGGGGAGGGCACCCCCTGTAAGCCTCGGACAAGGGGCGACCGCGGCCTCTTCCAGCACTGCAGGCGGAAAGGCCGGCGCAGAAAGCCCCGGGCAGGCCAGGACCACTCAAAGTGGAAGCGGCCTCACCTGGCCCAGCAGGGCTGATGAGGCCCAGGCTCCGCCCCCGGGCCCAGCCTGACCCCGCCCTCCCGTCTGCGCATGCGCAAGGGTGCAGTTCTCAAGGCCGCCGGCAGGGGGCGCGGGTGAGCGGGGGGGTGGTGGTTCGGGGACCCTCAGCCCCCTTGGGGGTAGGGCAACTCTACCCCCATGGGGAATCGGGACCCTCTTCCCCCTCGGGGGAATGGCAAATCATCCTGCCGGGGCACACCTGCACCCTGCTCCTGCACTCACAGCCCCAGAGCCCGGCCCTGCGCCCGAACACGCCCTAGTAGGAGGGGCGGGGTCACTGTCAGGGGAGGGCAGCCCCTGTAAGCCACGGACAAGCGGCGACCCGGCCTCTTCCAAAACGGCAGGCGGACAGGCCGGCGCGGATATGCCCCGGGCAAGCCAGCAACACTCAAAGGGGAAGCGTCCTCCCCCGCCCAGCAGGGCTGATGAGGCCCAGGCTCCGCGCTCGGCTGGAGCCTAACCCCGCCCACCGACTGCGCATGCGCAAAGGTGCAGTTCCCGGGCCGCCGGGAGGGTGGCTGGAGAGCGGGGGTGTGGTTCGGGGACCCTCAGCCCCCTTGGGCTTAGGGGCACCCAAACGCCCATTGGGGAATCGAGACCCTATCCCCCTCGGGGGAATGGTCAATCTTCCCCCTAGAGGACACCTGCACCCTCCCTAACACTCACACCCCGAGGGGACGGCCCCTCGCACGAACAGGCCCTAGACGGAGGGGCGGGGTCTCTCTCAGGGGAGGGCACCCCCTGTAAGCCTCGGACAAGGGGCGACCGCGGCCTCTTCCAGCACTGCAGGCGGAAAGGCCGGCGCAGAAAGCCCGGGGCAGGCCAGGACCACTCAAAGTGGAAGCGGCCTCACCTGGCCCAGCAGGGCTGATGAGGCCCAGGCTCCGCCCCCGGGCCCAGCCTGACCCCGCCCTCCCGTCTGCGCATGCGCAAGGGTGCAGTTCTCAAGGCCGCCGGCAGGGGGCGCGGGTGAGCGGGGGGGTGGTGGTTCGGGGACCCTCAGCCCGCTTGGGGGTAGGGCAACTCTACCCCCATGGGGAATCGGGACCCTCTTCCCCCTCGGGGGAATGGCAAATCTTCCTGCCGGGGCACTCCTGCACCCTGCTCCTGCACTCACAGCCCCAGAGCCCGGCCCTGCGCCCGAACACGCCCTAGTAGGAGGGGCGGGGTCACTGTCAGGGGAGGGCAGCCCCTGTAAGCCACGGACAAGCGGCGACCCGGCCTCTTCCAAAACGGCAGGCGGACAGGCCGGCGCGGATATGCCCCGGGCAAGCCGGCAACACTCAAAGGGGAAGCGTCCTCCCCCGCCCAGCAGGGCTGATGAGGCCCAGGCTCCGCGCTCGGCTGGAGCCTAACCCCGCCCACCGACTGCGCAGGCGCAAAGGTGCAGTTCCCGGGCCGCCGGGAGGGTGGCTGGAGAGCGGGGGTGTGGTTCGGGGACCCTCAGCCCCCTTGGGCTTAGGGGCACCCAAACGCCCATGGGGAATCGAGACCCTATCCCCCTCGGGGGAATGGTCAATCTTCCCCCTAGAGGACACCTGCACCCTCCTCTAACACTCACACCCCGAGGGGACGGCCCCTCGCACGAACAGGCCCTAGACGGAGGGGCGGGGTCTCTCTCAGGGGAGGGCACCCCCTGTAAGCCTCGGACAAGGGGCGACCGCGGCCTCTTCCAGCACTGCAGGCGGAAAGGCCGGCGCAGAAAGCCCCGGGCAGGCCAGGACCACTCAAAGTGGAAGCGGCCTCACCTGGCCCAGCAGGGCTGATGAGGCCCAGGCTCCGCCCCCGGGCCCAGCCTGACCCCGCCCTCCCGTCTGCGCATGCGCAAGGGTGCAGTTCTCAAGGCCGCCGGCAGGGGGCGCGGGTGAGCGGGGGGGTGGTGGTTCGGGGACCCTCAGCCCCCTTGGGGGTAGGGCAACTCTACCCCCATGGGGAATCGGGACCCTCTTCCCCCTCGGGGGAATGGCAAATCTTCCTGCCGGGGCACACCTGCACCCTGCTCCTGCACTCACAGCCCCAGAGCCCGGCCCTGCGCCCGAACACGCCCTAGTAGGAGGGGCGGGGTCACTGTCAGGGGAGGGCAGCCCCTGTAAGCCACGGACAAGCGGCGACCCGGCCTCTTCCAAAACGGCAGGCGGACAGGCCGGCGCGGATATGCCCCGGGCAAGCCGGCAACACTCAAAGGGGAAGCGTCCTCCCCCGCCCAGCAGGGCTGATGAGGCCCAGGCTCCGCGCTCGGCTGGAGCCTAACCCCGCCCACCGACTGCGCATGCGCAAAGGTGCAGTTCCCGGGCCGCCGGGAGGGTGGCTGGAGAGCGGGGGTGTGGTTCGGGGACCCTCAGCCCCCTTGGGCTTAGGGGCACCCAAACGCCCATGGGGAATCGAGACCCTATCCCCCTCGGGGGAATGGTCAATCTTCCCCCTAGAGGACACCTGCACCCTCCTCTAACACTCACACCCCGAGGGGACGGCCCCTCGCACGAACAGGCCCTAGACGGAGGGGCGGGGTCTCTCTCAGGGGAAGGCACCCCCTGTAAGCCTCGGACAAGGGGCGACCGCGGCCTCTTCCAGCACTGCAGGCGGAAAGGCCGGCGCAGAAAGCCCCGGGCAGGCCAGGACCACTCAAAGTGGAAGCGGCCTCACCTGGCCCAGCAGGGCTGATGAGGCCCAGGCTCCGCCCCCGGGCCCAGCCTGACCCCGCCCTCCCGTCTGCGCATGCGCAAGGGTGCAGTTCTCAAGGCCGCCGGCAGGGGGCGCGGGTGAGCGGGGGGGTGGTGGTTCGGGGACCCTCAGCCCCCTTGGGGGTAGGGCAACTCTACCCCCATGGGGAATCGGGACCCTCTTCCCCCTCGGGGGAATGGCAAATCTTCCTGCCGGGGCACACCTGCACCCTGCTCCTGCACTCACAGCCCCAGAGCCCGGCCCTGCGCCCGAACACGCCCTAGTAGGAGGGGCGGGGTCACTGTCAGGGGAGGGCAGCCCCTGTAAGCCACGGACAAGCGGCGACCCGGCCTCTTCCAAAACGGCAGGCGGACAGGCCGGCGCGGATATGCCCCGGGCAAGCCAGCAACACTCAAAGGGGAAGCGTCCTCCCCCGCCCAGCAGGGCTGATGAGGCCCAGGCTCCGCGCTCGGCTGGAGCCTAACCCCGCCCACCGACTGCGCATGCGCTAAAGGTGCAGTTCCCGGGCCGCCGGGAGGGTGGCTGGAGAGCGGGGGTGTGGTTCGGGGACCCTCAGCCCCCTTGGGCTTAGGGGCACCCAAACGCCCATGGGGAATCGAGACCCTATCCCCCTCGGGGGAATGGTCAATCTTCCCCCTAGAGGACACCTGCACCCTCCTCTAACACTCACACCCCGAGGGGACGGCCCCTCGCACGAACAGGCCCTAGACGGAGGGGCGGGGTCTCTCTCAGGGGAGGGCACCCCCTGTAAGCCTCGGACAAGGGGCGACCGCGGCCTCTTCCAGCACTGCAGGCGGAAAGGCCGGCGCAGAAAGCCCCGGGCAGGCCAGGACCACTCAAAGTGGAAGCGGCCTCACCTGGCCCAGCAGGGCTGATGAGGCCCAGGCTCCGCCCCCGGGCCCAGCCTGACCCCGCCCTCCCGTCTGCGCATGCGCAAGGGTGCAGTTCTCAAGGCCGCCGGCAGGGGGCGCGGGTGAGCGGGGGGGTGGTGGTTCGGGGACCCTCAGCCCCCTTGGGGGTAGGGCAACTCTACCCCCATGGGGAATCGGGACCCTCTTCCCCCTCGGGGGAATGGCAAATCTTCCTGCCGGGGCACACCTGCACCCTGCTCCTGCACTCACAGCCCCAGAGCCCGGCCCTGCGTCCGAACACGCCCTAGTAGGAGGGGCGGGGTCACTGTCAGGGGAGGGCAGCCCCTGTAAGCCATGGACAAGCGGCGACCCGGCCTCTTCCAAAACGGCAGGCGGAGAGGCCGGCGCGGATATGCCCCGGGCAAGCCGGCAACACTCAAAGGGGAAGCGTCCTCCCCCGCCCAGCAGGGCTGATGAGGCCCAGGCTCCGCGCTCGGCTGGAGCCTAACCCCGCCCACCGACTGCGCATGGGCAAAGGTGCAGTTCCCGGGCCGCCGGGAGGGTGGCTGGAGAGCGGGGGTGTGGTTCGGGGACCCTCAGCCCCCTTGGGCTTACGGGCACCCAAACGCCCATGGGGAATCGAGACCCTATCCCCCTCGGGGGAATGGTCAATCTTCCCCCTAGAGGACACCTGCACCCTCCTCTAACACTCACACCCCGAGGGGACGGCCCCTCGCACGAACAGGCCCTAGACGGAGGGGCGGGGTCTCTCTCAGGGGAGGGCACCCCCTGTAAGCCTCGGACAAGGGGCGACCGCGGCCTCTTCCAGCACTGCAGGCGGAAAGGCCGGCGCAGAAAGCCCCGGGCAGGCCAGGACCACTCAAAGTGGAAGCGGCCTCACCTGGCCCAGCAGGGCTGATGAGGCCCAGGCTCCGCCCCCGGGCCCAGCCTGACCCCGCCCTCCCGTCTGCGCATGCGCAAGGGTGCAGTTCTCAAGGCCGCCGGCAGGGGGCGCGGGTGAGCGGGGGGGTGGTGGTTCGGGGACCCTCAGCCCCCTTGGGGGTAGGGCAACTCTACCCCCATGGGGAATCGGGACCCTCTTCCCCCTCGGGGGAATGGCAAATCTTCCTGCCGGGGCACACCTGCACCCTGCTCCTGCACTCACAGCCCCAGAGCCCGGCCCTGCGCCCGAACACGCCCTAGTAGGAGGGGCGGGGTCACTGTCAGGGGAGGGCAGCCCCTGTAAGCCACGGACAAGCGGCGACCCGGCCTCTTCCAAAACGGCAGGCGGACAGGCCGGTGCGGATATGCCCCGGGCAAGCCGGCAACACTCAAAGGGGAAGCGTCCTCCCCCGCCCCGCAGGGCTGATGAGGCCCAGGCTCCGCGCTCGGCTGGAGCCTAACCCCGCCCACCGACTGCGCAGGCGCAAAGGTGCAGTTCCCGGGCCGCCGGGAGGGTGGCTGGAGAGCGGGGGTGTGGTTCGGGGACCCTCAGCCCCCTTGGGCTTAGGGGCACCCAAACGCCCATGGGGAATCGAGACCCTATCCCCCTCGGGGGAATGGTCAATCTTCCCCCTAGAGGACACCTGCACCCTCCTCTAACACTCACACCCCGAGGGGACGGCCCCTCGCACGAACAGGCCCTAGACGGAGGGGCGGGGTCTCTCTCAGGGGAGGGCACCCCCTGTAAGCCTCGGACAAGGGGCGACCGCGGCCTCTTCCAGCACTGCAGGCGGAAAGGCCGGCGCAGAAAGCCCCGGGCAGGCCAGGACCACTCAAAGTGGAAGCGGCCTCACCTGGCCCAGCAGGGCTGATGAGGCCCAGGCTCCGCCCCCGGGCCCAGCCTGACCCCGCCCTCCCGTCTGCGCATGCGCAAGGGTGCAGTTCTCAAGGCCGCCGGCAGGGGGCGCGGGTGAGCGGGGGGGTGGTGGTTCGGGGACCCTCAGCCCCCTTGGGGGTAGGGCAACTCTACCCCCATGGGGAATCGGGACCCTCTTCCCCCTCGGGGGAATGGCAAATCTTCCTGCCGGGGCACACCTGCACCCTGCTCCTGCACTCACAGCCACAGAGCCCGGCCCTGCGCCCGAACACGCCCTAGTAGGAGGGGCGGGGTCACTGTCAGGGGAGGGCAGCCCCTGTAAGCCACGGACAAGCGGCGACCCGGCCTCTTCCAAAACGGCAGGCGGACAGGCCGGCGCGGATATGCCCCGGGCAAGCCGGCAACACTCAAAGGGGAAGCGTCCTCCCCCGCCCAGCAGGGCTGATGAGGCCCAGGCTCCGCGCTAGGCTGGAGCCTAACCCCGCCCACCGACTGCGCATGCGCAAAGGTGCAGTTCCCGGGCCGCCGGGAGGGTGGCTGGAGAGCGGGGGTGTGGTTCGGGGACCCTCAGCCCCCTTGGGCTTAGGGGCACCCAAACGCCCATGGGGAATCGAGACCGTATCCCCCTGGGGGAATGGTCAATCTTCCCCCTAGAGGACACCTGCACCCTCCTCTAACACTCACACCCCGAGGGGACGGCCCCTCGCACGAACAGGCCCTAGACGGAGGGGCGGGGTCTCTCTCAGGGGAGGGCACCCCCTGTAAGCCTCGGACAAGGGGCGACCGCGGCCTCTTCCAGCACTGCAGGCGGAAAGGCCGACGCAGAAAGCCCCGGGCAGGCCCGGACCACTCAAAGTGGAAGCGGCCTCACCTGGCCCAGCAGGGCTGATGAGGCCCAGGCTCCGCCCCCGGGCCCAGCCTGACCCCGCCCTCCCGTCTGCGCATGCGCAAGGGTGCAGTTCTCAAGGCCGCCGGCAGGGGGCGCGGGTGAGCGGGGGGGTGGTGGTTCGGGGACCCTCAGCCCCCTTGGGGGTAGGGCAACTCTACCCCCATGGGGAATCGGGACCCTCTTCCCCCTCGGGGGAATGGCAAATCTTCCTGCCGGGGCACACCTGCACCCTGCTCCTGCACTCACAGCCCCAGAGCCCGGCCCTGCGCCCGAACACGCCCTAGTAGGAGGGGCGGGGTCACTGTCAGGGGAGGGCAGCCCCTGTAAGCCACGGACAAGCGGCGACCCGGCCTCTTCCAAAACGGCAGGCGGACAGGCCGGCGCGGATATGCCCCGGGCAAGCCGGCAACACTCAAAGGGGAAGCGTCCTCCCCCGCCCAGCAGGGCTGATGAGGCCCAGGCTCCGCGCTCGGCTGGAGCCTAACCCCGCCCACCGACTGCGCATGCGCAAAGGTGCAGTTCCCGGGCCGCCGGGAGGGTGGCTGGAGAGCGGGGGTGTGGTTCGGGGACCCTCAGCCCCCTTGGGCTTAGGGGCACCCAAACGCCCATGGGGAATCGAGACCCTATCCCCCTCGGGGGAATGGTCAATCTTCCCCCTAGAGGACACCTGCACCCTCCTCTAACACTCACACCCCGAGGGGACGGCCCCTCGCACGAACAGGCCCTAGACGGAGGGGCGGGGTCTCTCTCAGGGGAGGGCACCCCCTGTAAGCCTCGGACAAGGGGCGACCGCGGCCTCTTCCAGCACTGCAGGCGGAAAGGCCGGCGCAGAAAGCCCCGGGCAGGCCAGGACCACTCAAAGTGGAAGCGGCCTCACCTGGCCCAGCAGGGCTGATGAGGCCCAGGCTCCGCCCCCGGGCCCAGCCTGACCCCGCCCTCCCGTCTGCGCATGCGCAAGGGTGCAGTTCTCAAGGCCGCCGGCAGGGGGCGCGGGTGAGCGGGGGGGTGGTGGTTCGGGGACCCTCAGCCCCCTTGGGGGTAGGGCAACTCTACCCCCATGGGGAATCGGGACCCTCTTCCCCCTCGGGGGAATGGCAAATCTTCCTGCCGGGGCACACCTGCACCCTGCTCCTGCACTCACAGCCACAGAGCCCGGCCCTGCGCCCGAACACGCCCTAGTAGGAGGGGCGGGGTCACTGTCAGGGGAGGGCAGCCCCTGTAAGCCACGGACAAGCGGCGACCCGGCCTCTTCCAAAACGGCAGGCGGACAGGCCGGCGCGGATATGCCCCGGGCAAGCCGGCAACACTCAAAGGGGAAGCGTCCTCCCCCGCCCAGCAGGGCTGATGAGGCCCAGGCTCCGCGCTAGGCTGGAGCCTAACCCCGCCCACCGACTGCGCATGCGCAAAGGTGCAGTTCCCGGGCCGCCGGGAGGGTGGCTGGAGAGCGGGGGTGTGGTTCGGGGACCCTCAGCCCCCTTGGGCTTAGGGGCACCCAAACGCCCATGGGGAATCGAGACCGTGTCCCCCTGGGGGAATGGTCAATCTTCCCCCTAGAGGACACCTGCACCCTCCTCTAACACTCACACCCCGAGGGGACGGCCCCTCGCACGAACAGGCCCTAGACGGAGGGGCGGGGTCTCTCTCAGGGGAGGGCACCCCCTGTAAGCCTCGGACAAGGGGCGACCGCGGCCTCTTCCAGCACTGCAGGCGGAAAGGCCGACGCAGAAAGCCCCGGGCAGGCCCGGACCACTCAAAGTGGAAGCGGCCTCACCTGGCCCAGCAGGGCTGATGAGGCCCAGGCTCCGCCCCCGGGCCCAGCCTGACCCCGCCCTCCCGTCTGCGCATGCGCAAGGGTGCAGTTCTCAAGGCCGCCGGCAGGGGGCGCGGGTGAGCGGGGGGGTGGTGGTTCGGGGACCCTCAGCCCCCTTGGGGGTAGGGCAACTCTACCCCCATGGGGAATCGGGACCCTCTTCCCCCTCGGGGGAATGGCAAATCTTCCTGCCGGGGCACACCTGCACCCTGCTCCTGCACTCACAGCCCCAGAGCCCGGCCCTGCGCCCGAACACGCCCTAGTAGGAGGGGCGGGGTCACTGTCAGGGGAGGGCAGCCCCTGTAAGCCACGGACAAGCGGCGACCCGGCCTCTTCCAAAACGGCAGGCGGACAGGCCGGCGCGGATATGCCCCGGGCAAGCCGGCAACACTCAAAGGGGAAGCGTCCTCCCCCGCCCAGCAGGGCTGATGAGGCCCAGGCTCCGCGCTCGGCTGGAGCCTAACCCCGCCCACCGACTGCGCATGCGCAAAGGTGCAGTTCCCGGGCCGCCGGGAGGGTGGCTGGAGAGCGGGGGTGTGGTTCGGGGACCCTCAGCCCCCTTGGGCTTAGGGGCACCCAAACGCCCATGGGGAATCGAGACCCTATCCCCCTCGGGGGAATGGTCAATCTTCCCCCTAGAGGACACCTGCACCCTCCTCTAACACTCACACCCCGAGGGGACGGCCCCTCGCACGAACAGGCCCTAGACGGAGGGGCGGGGTCTCTCTCAGGGGAGGGCACCCCCTGTAAGAATCGGACAAGGGGCGACCGCGGCCTCTTCCAGCACTGCAGGCGGAAAGGCCGGCGCAGAAAGCCCCGGGCAGGCCAGGACCACTCAAAGTGGAAGCGGCCTCACCTGGCCCAGCAGGGCTGATGAGGCCCAGGCTCCGCCCCCGGGCCCAGCCTGACCCCGCCCTCCCGTCTGCGCATGCGCAAAGGTGCAGTTCTCAAGGCCGCCGGCAGGGGGCGCGGGTGAGCGGGGGATGGTGGTTCGGGGACCCTCAGCCCCCTTGGGGGTAGGGCAACTCTACCCCCATGGGGAATCGGGACCCTCTTCCCCCTCGGGGGAATGGCAAATCTTCCTGCCGGGGCACACCTGCACCCTGCTCCTGCACTCACAGCCCCAGAGCCCGGCCCTGCGCCCGAACACGCCCTAGTAGGAGGGGCGGGGTCACTGTCAGGGGAGGGCAGCCCCTGTAAGCCATGGACAAGCGGCGACCCGGCCTCTTCCAAAACGGCAGGCGGACAGGCCGGCGCGGATATGCCCCGGGCAAGCCGGCAACACTCAAAGGGGAAGCGTCCTCCCCCGCCCAGCAGGGCTGATGAGGCCCAGGCTCCGCGCTCGGCTGGAGCCTAACCCCGCCCACCGACTGCGCATGCGCAAAGGTGCAGTTCCCGGGCCGCCGGGAGGGTGGCTGGAGAGCGGGGGTGTGGTTCGGGGACCCTCAGCCCCCTTGGGCTTAGGGGCACCCAAACGCCCATGGGGAATCGAGACCCTATCCCCCTCGGGGGAATGGTCAATCTTCCCCCTACAGGACACCTGCACCCTCCTCTAACACTCACACCCCGAGGGGACGGCCCCTCGCACGAACAGGCCCTAGACGGAGGGGCGGGGTCTCTCTCAGGGGAGGGCACCCCCTGTAAGCCTCGGACAAGGGGCGACCGCGGCCTCTTCCAGCACTGCAGGCGGAAAGGCCGGCGCAGAAAGCCCCGGGCAGGCCAGGACCACTCAAAGTGGAAGCGGCCTCACCTGGCCCAGCAGGGCTGATGAGGCCCAGGCTCCGCCCCCGGGCCCAGCCTGACCCCGCCCTCCCGTCTGCGCATGCGCAAGGGTGCAGTTCTCAAGGCCGCCGGCAGGGGGCGCGGGTGAGCGGGGGGGTGGTGGTTCGGGGACCCTCAGCCCCCTTGGGGGTAGGGCAACTCTACCCCCATGGGGAATCGGGACCCTCTTCCCCCTCGGGGGAATGGCAAATCTTCCTGCCGGGGCACACCTGCACCCTGCTCCTGCACTCACAGCCCCAGAGCCCGGCCCTGCGCCCGAACACGCCCTAGTAGGAGGGGCGGGGTCACTGTCAGGGGAGGGCAGCCCCTGTAAGCCACGGACAAGCGGCGACCCGGCCTCTTCCAAAACGGCAGGCGGACAGGCCGGTGCGGATATGCCCCGGGCAAGCCGGCAACACTCAAAGGGGAAGCGTCCTCCCCCGCCCAGCAGGGCTGATGAGGCCCAGGCTCCGCGCTCGGCTGGAGCCTAACCCCGCCCACCGACTGCGCAGGCGCAAAGGTGCAGTTCCCGGGCCGCCGGGAGGGTGGCTGGAGAGCGGGGGTGTGGTTCGGGGACCCTCAGCCCCCTTGGGCTTAGGGGCACCCAAACGCCCATGGGGAATCGAGACCCTATCCCCCTCGGGGGAATGGTCAATCTTCCCCCTAGAGGACACCTGCACCCTCCTCTAAAACTCACACCCCGAGGGGACGGCCCCTCGCACGAACAGGCCCTAGACGGAGGGGCGGGGTCTCTCTCAGGGGAGGGCACCCCCTGTAAGCCTCGGACAAGGGGCGACCGCGGCTTCTTCCAGCACTGCAGGCGGAAAGGCCGGCGCAGAAAGCCCCGGGCAGGCCAGGACCACTCAAAGTGGAAGCGGCCTCACCTGGCCCAGCAGGGCTGATGAGGCCCAGGCTCCGCCCCCGGGCCCAGCCTGACCCCGCCCTCCCGTCTGCGCATGCGCAAGGGTGCAGTTCTCAAGGCCGCCGGCAGGGGGCGCGGGTGAGCGGGGGGGTGGTGGTTCGGGGACCCTCAGCCCCCTTGGGGGTAGGGCAACTCTACCCCCATGGGGAATCGGGACCCTCTTCCCCCTCGGGGGAATGGCAAATCTTCCTGCCGGGGCACACCTGCACCCTGCTCCTGCACTCACAGCCCCAGAGCCCGGCCCTGCGCCCGAACACGCCCTAGTAGGAGGGGCGGGGTCACTGTCAGGGGAGGGCAGCCCCTGTAAGCCACGGACAAGCGGCGACCCGGCCTCTTCCAAAACGGCAGGCGGACAGGCCGGCGCGGATATGCCCCGGGCAAGCCAGCAACACTCAAAGGGGAAGCGTCCTCCCCCGCCCAGCAGGGCTGATGAGGCCCAGGCTCCGCGCTCGGCTGGAGCCTAACCCCGCCCACCGACTGCGCATGCGCAAAGGTGCAGTTCCCGGGCCGCCGGGAGGGTGGCTGGAGAGCGGGGGTGTGGTTCGGGGACCCTCAGCCCCCTTGGGCTTAGGGGCACCCAAACGCCCATGGGGAATCGAGACCCTATCCCCCTGGGGGAATGGTCAATCTTCCCCCTAGAGGACACCTGCACCCTCCTCTAACACTCACACCCCGAGGGGACGGCCCCTCGCACGAACAGGCCCTAGACGGAGGGGCGGGGTCTCTCTCAGGGGAGGGCACCCGCTGTAAGCCTCGGACAAGGGGCGACCGCGGCCTCTTCCAGCACTGCAGGCGGAAAGGCCGACGCAGAAAGCCCCGGGCAGGCCCGGACCACTCAAAGTGGAAGCGGCCTCACCTGGCCCAGCAGGGCTGATGAGGCCCAGGCTCCGCCCCCGGGCCCAGCCTGACCCCGCCCTCCCGTCTGCGCATGCGCAAGGGTGCAGTTCTCAAGGCCGCCGGCAGGGGGCGCGGGTGAGCGGGGGGGTGGTGGTTCGGGGACCCTCAGCCCCCTTGGGGGTAGGGCAACTCTACCCCCATGCGGAATCGGGACCCTCTTCCCCCTCGGGGGAATGGCAAATCTTCCTGCCGGGGCACACCTGCACCCTGCTCCTGCACTCACAGCCCCAGAGCCCGGCCCTGCGCCCGAACACGCCCTAGTAGGAGGGGCGGGGTCACTGTCAGGGGAGGGCAGCCCCTGTAAGCCACGGACAAGCGGCGACCCGGCCTCTTCCAAAACGGCAGGCGGACAGGCCGGCGCGGATATGCCCCGGGCAAGCCGGCAACACTGAAAGGGGAAGCGTCCTCCCCCGCCCAGCAGGGCTGATGAGGCCCAGGCTCCGCGCTCGGCTGGAGCCTAACCCCGCCCACCGACTGCGCATGCGCAAAGGTGCAGTTCCCGGGCCGCCGGGAGGGTGGCTGGAGAGCGGGGGTGTGGTTCGGGGACCCTCAGCCCCCTTGGGCTTAGGGGCACCCAAACGCCCATGGGGAATCGAGACCCTATCCCCCGCGGGGGAATGGTCAATCTTCCCCCTAGAGGACACCTGCACCCTCCTCTAACACTCACACCACGAGGGGACGGCCCCTCGCACGAACAGGCCCTAGACGGAGGGGCGGGGTCTCTCTCAGGGGAGGGCACCCCCTGTAAGCCTCGGACAAGGGGCGACCGCGGCCTCTTCCAGCACTGCAGGCGGAAAGGCCGGCGCAGAAAGCCCCAGGCAGGCCAGGACCACTCAAAGTGGAAGCGGCCTCACCTGGCCCAGCAGGGCTGATGAGGCCCAGGCTCCGCCCCCGGGCCCAGCCTGACCCCGCCCTCCCGTCTGCACATGCGCAAGGGTGCAGTTCTCAAGGCCGCCGGCAGGGGGCGCGGGTGAGCGGGGGGGTGGTGGTTCGGGGACCCTCAGCCCCCTTGGGGGTAGGGCAACTCTACCCCCATGGGGAATCGGGACCCTCTTCCCCCTCGGGGGAATGGCAAATCTTCCTGCCGGGGCACACCTGCACCCTGCTCCTGCACTCACAGCCCCAGAGCCCGGCCCTGCGCCCGAACACGCCCTAGTAGGAGGGGCGGGGTCGCTGTCAGGGGAGGGCAGCCCCTGTAAGCCACGGACAAGCGGCGACCCGGCCTCTTCCAAAACGGCAGGCGGACAGGCCGGCGCGGATATGCCCCGGGCAAGCCAGCAACACTCAAAGGGGAAGCGTCCTCCCCCGCCCAGCAGGGCTGATGAGGCCCAGGCTCCGCGCTCGGCTGGAGCCTAACCCCGCCCACCGACTGCGCATGGGCAAAGGTGCAGTTCCCGGGCCGCCGGGAGGGTGGCTGGAGAGCGGGGGTGTGGTTCGGGGACCCTCAGCCCCCTTGGGCTTAGGGGCACCCAAACGCCCATGGGGAATCGAGACCCTATCCCCCTCGGGGGAATGGTCAATCTTCCCCCTAGAGGACACCTGCACCCTCCTCTAACACTCACACCCCGAGGGGACGGCCCCTCGCACGAACAGGCCCTAGACGGAGGGGCGGGGTCTCTCTCAGGGGAGGGCACCCCCTGTAAGCCTCGGACAAGGGGCGACCGCGGCCTCTTCCAGCACTGCAGGCGGAAAGGCCGGCGCAGAAAGCCCCGGGCAGGCCAGGACCACTCAAAGTGGAAGCGGCCTCACCTGGCCCAGCAGGGCTGATGAGGCCCAGGCTCCGCCCCCGGGCCCAGCCTGACCCCGCCCTCCCGTCTGCGCATGCGCAAGGGTGCAGTTCTCAAGGCCGCCGGCAGGGGGCGCGGGTGATCGGGGGGGTGGTGGTTCGGGGACCCTCAGCCCCCTTGGGGGTAGGGCAACTCTACCCCCATGGGGAATCGGGACCCTCATCCCCCTCGGGGGAATGGCAAATCTTCCTGCCGGGGCACACCTGCACCCTGCTCCTGCACTCACAGCCCCAGAGCCCGGCCCTGCGCCCGAACACGCCCTAGTAGGAGGGGCGGGGTCACTGTCAGGGGAGGGCAGCCCCTGTAAGCCACGGACAAGCGGCGACCCGGCCTCTTCCAAAACGGCAGGCGGACAGGCCGGCGCGGATATGCCCCGGGCAAGCCAGCAACACTCAAAGGGGAAGCGTCCTCCCCCGCCCAGCAGGGCTGATGAGGCCCAGGCTCCGCGCTCGGCTGGAGCCTAACCCCGCCCACCGACTGCGCATGCGCAAAGGTGCAGTTCCCGGGCCGCCGGGAGGGTGGCTGGAGAGCGGGGGTGTGGTTCGGGGACCCTCAGCCCCCTTGGGCTTAGGGGCACCCAAACGCCCATGGGGAATCGAGACCCTATCCCCCTCGGGGGAATGGTCAATCTTCCCCCTAGAGGACACCTGCACCCTCCTCTAACACTCACACCCCGAGGGGACGGCCCCTCGCACGAACAGGCCCTAGACGGAGGGGCGGGGTCTCTCTCAGGGGAGGGCACCCCCTGTAAGCCTCGGACAAGGGGCGACCGCGGCCTCTTCCAGCACTGCAGGCGGAAAGGCCGGCGCAGAAAGCCCCGGGCAGGCCAGGAACACTCAAATTGGAAGCGGCCTCACCTGGCCCAGCAGGGCTGATGAGGCCCAGGCTCCGCCCCCGGGCCCAGCCTGACCCCGCCCTCCCGTCTGCGCATGCGCAAGGGTGCAGTTCTCAAGGCCGCCGGCAGGGGGCGCGGGTGAGCGGGGGGGTGGTGGTTCGGGGACCCTCAGCCCCCTTGGGGGTAGGGCAACTCTACCCCCATGGGGAATCGGGACCCTCTTCCCCCTCGGGGGAATGGCAAATCTTCCTGCCGGGGCACACCTGCACCCTGCTCCTGCACTCACAGCCCCAGAGCCCGGCCCTGCGCCCGAACACGCCCTAGTAGGAGGGGCGGGGTCACTGTCAGGGGAGGGCAGCCCCTGTAAGCCACGGACAAGCGGCGACCCGGCCTCTTCCAAAACGGCAGGCGGACAGGCCGGCGCGGATATGCCCCGGGCAAGCCGGCAACACTCAAAGGGGAAGCGTCCTCCCCCGCCCAGCAGGGCTGATAAGGCCCAGGCTCCGCGCTCGGCTGGAGCCTAACACCGCCCACCGACTGCGCATGCGCAAAGGTGCAGTACCCGGGCCGCCGGGAGGGTGGCTGGAGAGCGGGGGTGTGGTTCGGGGACCCTCAGCCCCCTTGGGCTTAGGGGCACCCAAACGCCCATGGGGAATCGAGACCCTATCCCCCGCGGGGGAATGGTCAATCTTCCCCCTAGAGGACACCTGCACCCTCCTCTAACACTCACACCACGAGGGGACGGCCCCTCGCACGAACAGGCCCTAGACGGAGGGGCGGGGTCTCTCTCAGGGGAGGGCACCCCCTGTAAGCCTCGGACAAGGGGCGACCGCGGCCTCTTCCAGCACTGCAGGCGGAAAGGCCGGCGCAGAAAGCCCCAGGCAGGCCAGGACCACTCAAAGTGGAAGCGGCCTCACCTGGCCCAGCAGGGCTGATGAGGCCCAGGCTCCGCCCCCGGGCCCAGCCTGACCCCGCCCTCCCGTCTGCGCATGCGCAAGGGTGCAGTTCTCAAGGCCGCCGGCAGGGGGCGCGGGTGAGCGGGGGGGTGGTGGTTCGGGGACCCTCAGCCCCCTTGGGGGTAGGGCAACTCTACCCCCATGGGGAATCGGGACCCTCTTCCCCCTCGGGGGAATGGCAAATCTTCCTGCCGGGGCACACCTGCACCCTGCTCCTGCACTCACAGCCCCAGAGCCCGGCCCTGCGCCCGAACACGCCCTAGTAGGAGGGGCGGGGTCGCTGTCAGGGGAGGGCAGCCCCTGTAAGCCACGGACAAGCGGCGACCCGGCCTCTTCCAAAACGGCAGGCGGACAGGCCGGCGCGGATATGCCCCGGGCAAGCCAGCAACACTCAAAGGGGAAGCGTCCTCCCCCGCCCAGCAGGGCTGATGAGGCCCAGGCTCCGCGCTCGGCTGGAGCCTAACCCCGCCCACCGACTGCGCATGGGCAAAGGTGCAGTTCCCGGGCCGCCGGGAGGGTGGCTGGAGAGCGGGGGTGTGGTTCGGGGACCCTCAGCCCCCTTGGGCTTAGGGGCACCCAAACGCCCATGGGGAATCGAGACCCTATCCCCCTCGGGGGAATGGTCAATCTTCCCCCTAGAGGACACCTGCACCCTCCTCTAACACTCACACCCCGAGGGGACGGCCCCTCGCACGAACAGGCCCTAGACGGAGGGGCGGGGTCTCTCTCAGGGGAGGGCACCCCCTGTAAGCCTCGGACAAGGGGCGACCGCGGCCTCTTCCAGCACTGCAGGCGGAAAGGCCGGCGCAGAAAGCCCCGGGCAGGCCAGGACCACTCAAAGTGGAAGCGGCCTCACCTGGCCCAGCAGGGCTGATGAGGCCCAGGCTCCGCCCCCGGGCCCAGCCTGACCCCGCCCTCCCGTCTGCACATGCGCAAGGGTGCAGTTCTCAAGGCCGCCGGCAGGGGGCGCGGGTGAGCGGGGGGGTGGTGGTTCGGGGACCCTCAGCCCCCTTGGGGGTAGGGCAACTCTACCCCCATGGGGAATCGGGACCCTCTTCCCCCTCGGGGGAATGGCAAATCTTCCTGCCGGGGCACACCTGCACCCTGCTCCTGCACTCACAGCCCCAGAGCCCGGCCCTGCGCCCGAACACGCCCTAGTAGAAGGGGCGGGGTCACTGTCAGGGGAGGGCAGCCCCTGTAAGCCACGGACAAGCGGCGACCCGGCCTCTTCCAAAACGGCAGGCGGACAGGCCGGCGCGGATATGCCCCGGGCAAGCCGGCAACACTCAAAGGGGAAGCGTCCTCCCCCGCCCAGCAGGGCTGATGAGGCCCAGGCTCCGCGCTCGGCTGGAGCCTAACACCGCCCACCGACTGCGCATGCGCAAAGGTGCAGTACCCGGGCCGCCGGGAGGGTGGCTGGAGAGCGGGGGTGTGGTTCGGGGACCCTCAGCCCCCTTGGGCTTAGGGGCACCCAAACGCCCATGGGGAATCGAGACCCTATCCCCCTCGGGGGAATGGTCAATCTTCCCCCTAGAGGACACCTGCACCCTCCTCTAACACTCACACCCCGAGGGGACGGCCCCTCGCACGAACAGGCCCTAGACGGAGGGGCGGGGTCTCTCTCAGGGGAGGGCACCCCCTGTACGCCTCGGACAAGGGGCGACCGCGGCCTCTTCCAGCACTGCAGGCGGAAAGGCCGGCGCAGAAAGCCCTGGGCAGGCCAGGACCACTCAAAGTGGAAGCGGCCTCACCTGGCCCAGCAGGGCTGATGAAGCCCAGGCTCCGCCCCCGGGCCCAGCCTGACCCCGCCCTCCCGTCTGCGCATGCGCAAGGGTGCAGTTCTCAAGGCCGCCGGCAGGGGGCGCGGGTGAGCGGGGGGGTGGTGGTTCGGGAACCCTCAGCCCCCTTGGGGGTAGGGCAACTCTACCCCCATGGGGAATCGGGACCCTCTTCCCCCTCGGGGGAATGGCAAATCTTCCTGCCGGGGCACACCTGCACCCTGCTCCTGCACTCACAGCCCCAGAGCCCGGCCCTGCGCCCGAACACGCCCTAGTAGGAGGGGCGGGGTCACTGTCAGGGGAGGGCAGCCCCTGTAAGCCACGGACAAGCGGCGACCCGGTCTCTTCCAAAACGGCAGGCGGACAGGCCGGCGCGGATATGCCCCGGGCAAGCCGGCAACACTCAAAGGGGAAGCGTCCTCCCCCGCCCAGCAGGGCTGATGAGGCCCAGGCTCCGCGCTCGGCTGGAGCCTAACCCCGCCCACCGACTGCGCATGCGCAAAGGTGCAGTTCCCGGGCCGCCGGGAGGGTGGCTGGAGAGCGGGGGTGTGGTTCGGGGACCCTCAGCCCCCTTGGGCTTAGGGGCACCCAAACGCCCATGGGGAATCGAGACCCTATCCCCCTCGGGGGAATGGTCAATCTTCCCCCTAGAGGACACCTGCACCCTCCTCTAACACTCACACCCCGAGGGGACGGCCCCTCGCACGAACAGGCCCTAGACGGAGGGGCGGGGTCTCTCTCAGGGGAGGGCACCCCCTGTACGCCTCGGACAAGGGGCGACCGCGGCCTCTTCCAGCACTGCAGGCGGAAAGGCCGGCGCAGAAAGCCCCGGGCAGGCCAGGACCACTCAAAGTGGAAGCGGCCTCACCTGGCCCAGCAGGGCTGATGAGGCCCAGGCTCCGCCCCCGGGCCCAGCCTGACCCCGCCCTCCCGTCTGCGCATGCGCAAGGGTGCAGTTCTCAAGGCCGCCGGCAGGGGGCGCGGGTGAGCGGGGGGGTGGTGGTTCGGGGACCCTCAGCCCCCATGGGGGTAGGGCAACTCTACCCCCATGGGGAATCGGGACCCTCTTCCCCCTCGGGGGAATGGCAAATCTTCCTGCCGGGGCACACCTGCACCCTGCTCCTGCACTCACAGCCCCAGAGCCCGGCCCTGCGCCCGAACACGCCCTAGTAGGAGGGGCGGGGTCACTGTCAGGGGAGGGCAGCCCCTGTAAGCCACGGACAAGCGGCGACCCGGCCTCTTCCAAAACGGCAGGCGGACAGGCCGGCGCGGATATGCCCCGGGCAAGCCGGCAACACTCAAAGGGGAAGCGTCCTCCCCCGCCCAGCAGGGCTGATGAGGCCCAGGCTCCGCGCTCGGCTGGAGCCTAACCCCGCCCACCGACTGCGCATGCGCAAAGGTGCAGTTCCCGGGCCGCCGGGAGGGTGGCTGGAGAGCGGGGGTGTGGTTCGGGGACCCTCAGCCCCCTTGGGCTTAGGGGCACCCAAACGCCCATGGGGAATCGAGACCCTATCCCCCTCGGGGGAATGGTCAATCTTCCCCCTAGAGGACACCTGCACCCTCCTCTAACACTCACACCCCGAGGGGACGGCCCCTCGCACGAACAGGCCCTAGACGGAGGGGCGGGGTCTCTCTCAGGGGAGGGCACCCCCTGTAAGCCTCGGACAAGGGGCGACCGCGGCCTCTTCCAGCACTGCAGGCGGAAAGGCCGGCGCAGAAAGCCCCGGGCAGGCCAGGACCACTCAAAGTGGAAGCGGCCTCACCTGGCCCAGCAGGGCTGATGAGGCCCAGGCTCCGCCCCCGGGCCCAGCCTGACCCCGCCCTCCCGTCTGCGCATGCGCAAGGGTGCAGTTCTCAAGGCCGCCGGCAGGGGGCGCGGGTGAGCGGGGGGGTGGTGGTTCGGGGACCCTCAGCCCCCTTGGGGGTAGGGCAACTCTACCCCCATGGGGAATCGGGACCCTCTACCCCCTCGGGGGAATGGCAAATCTTCCTGCCGGGGCACACCTGCACCCTGCTCCTGCACTCACAGCCCCAGAGCCCGGCCCTGCGCCCGAACACGCCCTAGTAGGAGGGGCGGGGTCACTGTCAGGGGAGGGCAGCCCCTGTAAGCCACGGACAAGCGGCGACCCGGCCTCTTCCAAAACGGCAGGCAGAAATTCCGGCGCGGATATGCCCCGGGCAAGCCGGCAACACTCAGTGGGGAAGCGTCCTCCCCCGCCCAGCAGGGCTGATGAGGCCCAGGCTCCGCGCTCGGCTGGAGCCTAACCCCGCCCACCGACTGCGCATGCGCAAAGGTGCAGTTCCCGGGCCGCCGGGAGGGTGGCTGGAGAGCGGGGGTTTGGTTCGGGGACCCTCAGCCCCCTTGGGCTTAGGGGCACCCAAACGCCCATGGGGAATCGAGACCCTATCCCCCTCGGGGGAATGGTCAATCTTCCCCCTAGAGGACACCTGCACCCTCCTCTAACACTCACACCCCGAGGGGACGGCCCCTCGCACGAACAGGCCCTAGACGGAGGGGCGGGATCTCTCTCAGGGGAGGGCACCCCCTGTAAGCCTCGGACAAGGGGCGACCGCGGCCTCTTCCAGCACTGCAGGCGGAAAGGCCAGCGCAGAAAGCCCCAGGCAGGCCAGGACCACTCAAAGTGGAAGCGGCCTCACCTGGCCCAGCAGGGCTGATGAGGCCCAGGCTCCGCCCCCGGGCCCAGCCTGACCCCGCCCTCCCGTCTGCGCATGCGCAAGGGTGCAGTTCTCAAGGCCGCAGGCAGGGGGCGCGGGTGAGCGGGGGGGTGGTGGTTCGGGGACCCTCAGCGCCCTTGGGGGTAGGGCAACTCTACCCCCATGGGGAATCGGGACCCTCTTCCCCCTCGGGGGAATGGCAAATCTTCCTGCCGGGGCACACCTGCACCCTGCTCCTGCACTCACAGCCCCAGAGCCCGGCCCTGCGCCCGAACACGCCCTAGTAGGAGGGGCGGGGTCACTGTCAGGGGAGGGCAGCCCCTGAAAGCCACGGACAAGCGGCGACCCGGCCTCTTCCAAAACGGCAGGCGGACAGGCCGGCGCGGATATGCCCCGGGCAAGCCGGCAACACTCAAAGGGGAAGCGTCCTCCCCCGCCCAGCAGGGCTGATGAGGCCCAGGCTCCGCGCTCGGCTGGAGCCTAACCCCGCCCACCGACTGCGCATGCGCAAAGGTGCAGTTCCCGGGCCGCCGGGAGGGTGGCTGGAGAGCGGGGGTGTGGTTCGGGGACCCTCAGCCCCCTTGGGCTTAGGGGCACCCAAACGCCCATGGGGAATCGAGACCCTATCCCCCTCGGGGGAATGGTCAATCTTCCCCCTAGAGGACACCTGCACCCTCCTCTAACACTCACACCCCGAGGGGACGGCCCCTCGCACGAACAGGCCCTAGACGGAGGGGCGGGGTCTCTCTCAGGGGAGGGCACCCCCTGTACGCCTCGGACAAGGGGCGACGCGGCCTCTTCCAGCACTGCAGGCGGAAAGGTCGGCGCAGAAAGCCCCGGGCAGGCCAGGACCACTCAAAGTGGAAGCGGCCTCACCTGGCCCAGCAGGGCTGATGAGGCCCAGGCTCCGCCCCCGGGCCCAGCCTGACCCCGCCCTCCCGTCTGCGCATGCGCAAGGGTGCAGTTCTCAAGGCCGCCGGCAGGGGGCGCGGGTGAGCGGGGGGGTGGTGGTTCGGGGACCCTCAGCCCCCTTGGGGGTAGGGCAACTCTACCCCCATGGGGAATCGGGACCCTCTTCCCCCTCGGGTGAATGGCAAATCTTCCTGCCGGGGCACACCTGCACCCTGCTCCTGCACTCACAGCCCCAGAGCCCGGCCGTGCGCCCGAACACGCCCTAGTAGGAGGGGCGGGGTCACTGTCAGGGGAGGGCAGCCCCTGTAAGCCACGGACAAGCGGCGACCCGGCTTCTTCCAAAACGGCAGGCGGACAGGCCGGCGCGGAAATGCCCCGGGCAAGCCAGCAACACTCAAAGGGGAAGCGTCCTCCCCCGCCCAGCAGGGCTGATGAGGCCTAGGCTCCGCGCTCGGCTGGAGCCTAACCCTGCCCACCGACTGCGCATGCGCAAAGGTGCAGTTCCCGGGCCGCCGGGAGGGTGGCTGGAGAGCGGGGTTGTGGTTCGGGGACCCTCAGCCCCCTTGGGCTTAGGGGCACCCAAACGCCCATGGGGAATCGAGACCCTATCCCCCTCGGGGGAATGGTCAATCTTCCCCCTAGAGGACACCTGCACCCTCCTCTAACACTCACACCCCGAGGGGACGGCCCCTCGCACGAACAGGCCCTAGACGGAGGGGCGGGGTCTCTCTCAGGGGAGGGCACCCCCTGTAAGCCTCGGACAAGGGGCGACCGCGGCCTCTTCCAGCACTGCAGGCGGAAAGACCGGCGCAGAAAGCCCCGGGCAGGCCAGGACCACTCAAAGTGGAAGCGGCCTCACCTGGCCCAGCAGGGCTGATGAGGCCCAGGCTCCGCCCCCGGGCCCAGCCTGACCCCGCCCTCCCGTCTGCGCATGCGCAAGGGTGCAGTTCTCAAGGCCGCCGGCAGGGGGCGCGGGTTAGCGGGGGGGTGGTGGTTCGGGGACCCTCAGCCCCCTTGGGGGTAGGGCAACTCTACCCCCATGGGGATTCGGGACCCTCTTCCCCCTCGGGGGAATGGCAAATCTTCCTGCCGGGGCACACCTGCACCCTGCTCCTGCACTCACAGCCCCAGAGCCCGGCCCTGCGCCCGAACACGCCCTAGTAGGAGGGGCGGGGTCACTGTCAGGGGAGGGCAGCCCCTGTAAGCCACGGACAAGCGGCGACCCGGCCTCTTCCAAAACGGCAGGCGGACAGGCCGGCGCGGATATGCCCCGGGCAAGCAGGCAACACTCAAAGGGGAAGCGTCCTCCCCCGCCCAGCAGGGCTGATGAGGCCCAGGCTCCGCGCTCGGCTGGAGCCTAACCCCGCACACCGACTGCGCATGCGCAAAGGTGCAGTTCCAGGGCCGCCGGGAGGGTGGCTGGAGAGCGGGGGTGTGGTTCGGGGACCCTCAGCCCCCTTGGGCTTAGGGGCACCCAAAAGCCCATGGGGAATCGAGACCCTATCCCCCTCGGGGGAATGGTCAATCTTCCCCCTAGAGGACACCTGCACCCTCCTCTAACACTCACACCCCGAGGGGACGGCCCCTCGCACGAACAGGCCCTAGACGGAGGGGCGGGGTCTCTCTCAGGGGAGGGCACCCCCTGTAAGCCTCGGACAAGGGGCGACCGCGGCCTCTTCCAGCACTGCAGGCGGAAAGGCCGGCGCAGAAAACCCGGGCAGGCCAGGACCACTCAAAGTGGAAGCGGCCTCACCTGGCCCAGCAGGGCTGATGAGGCCCAGGCTCCGCCCCCGGGCCCAGCCTGACCCCGCCCTCCCGTCTGCGCATGAGCAAGGGTGCAGTTCTCAAGGCCGCCGGCAGGGGGCGCGGGTGAGCGGGGGGGTGGTGGTTCGGGGACCCTCAGCCCCCTTGGGGGTAGGGCAACTCTACCCCCATGGGGAATCGGGACCCTCTTCCCCCTCGGGGGAATGGCAAATCTTCCTGCCGGGGCACACCTGCACCCTGCTCCTGCACTCACAGCCCCAGAGCCCGGCCCTGCGCCCGAACACGCCCTAGTAGGAGGGGCGGGGTCACTGTCAGGGGAGGGCAGCCCCTGTAAGCCACGGACAAGCGGCGACCCGGCTTCTTCCAAAACGGCAGGCGGACAGGCCGGCGCGGATATGCCCCGGGCAAGCCAGCAACACTCAAAGGGGAAGCGTCCTCCCCCGCCCAGCAGGGCTGATGAGGCCCAGGCTCCGCGCTCGGCTGGAGCCTAACCCTGCCCACCGACTGCGCATGCGCAAAGGTGCAGTTCCCGGGCCGCCGGGAGGGTGGCTGGAGAGCGGGGGTGTGGTTCGGGGACCCTCAGCCCCGTTGGGCTTAGGGGCACCCAAACGCCCATGGGGAATCGAGACCCTATCCCCCTCGGGGGAATGGTCAATCGTCCCCCTAGAGGACACCTGCACCCTCCTCTAACACTCACACCCCGAGGGGACGGCCCCTCGCACGAACAGGCCCTAGACCGAGGGGCGGGGTCTCTCTCAGGGGAGGGCACCCCCTGTACGCCTCGGACAAGGGGCGACCGCGGCCTCTTCCAGCACTGCAGGCGGAAAGGCCGGCGCAGAAAGCCCCGGGCAGGCCAGGACCACTCAAAGTGGAAGCGGCCTCACCTGGCCCAGCAGGGCTGATGAGGCCCGGGCTCCGCCCCCGGGCCCAGCCTGACCCCGCCCTCCCGTCTGCGCATGCGCAAGGGTGCAGTTCTCAAGGCCGCCGGCAGGGGGCGCGGGTTAGCGGGGGGGTGGTGGTTCGGGGACCCTCAGCCCCCTTGCGGGTAGGGCAACTCTACCCCCATGGGGATTCGGGACCCTCTTCCCCCTCGGGGGAATGGCAAATCTTCCTGCCGGGGCACACCTGCACCCTGCTCCTGCACTCACAGCCCCAGAGCCCGGCCGTGCGCCCGAACACGCCCTAGTAGGAGGGGCGGGGTCACTGTCAGGGGAGGGCAGCCCCTGTAAGCCACGGACAAGCGGCGACCCGGCCTCTTCCAAAACGGCAGGCGGACAGGCCGGCGCGGATATGCCCCGGGCAAGCCAGCAACACTCAAAGGGGAAGCGTCCTCCCCCGCCCAGCAGGGCTGATGAGGCCCAGGCTCCGCGCTCGGCTGGAGCCTAACCCCGCCCACCGACTGCGCATGCGCAAAGGTGCAGTTCCCGGGCCGCCGGGAGGGTGGCTGGAGAGCGGGGGTGTGGTTCGGGGACCCTCAGCCCCCTTGGGCTTAGGGGCACCCAAACGCCCATGGGGAATCGAGACCCTATCCCCCTCCGGGGAATGGTCAATCTTCCCCCTAGAGGACACCTGCACCCTCCTCTAACACTCACACCCCGAGGGGACGGCCCCTCGCACGAACAGGCCCTAGACGGAGGGGCGGGGTCTCTCTCAGGGGAGGGCACCCCCTGTAAGCCTCGGACAAGGGGCGACCGCGGCCTCTTCCAGCACTGCAGGCGGAAAGGCCGGCGCAGAAAGCCCCGGGCAGGCCAGGACCACTCAAAGTGGAAGCGGCCTCACCTGGCCCAGCAGCGCTGATGAGGCCCAGGCTCCGCCCCCGGGCCCAGCCTGACCCCGCCCTCCCGTCTGCGCATGCGCAAGGGTGCAGTTCTCAAGGCCGCCGGCAGGGGGCGCGGGTGAGCGGGGGGGTGGTGGTTCGGGGACCCTTAGCCCCCTTGGGGGTAGGGCAACTCTACCCCCATGGGGAATCGGGACCCTCTTCCCCCTCGGGGGAATGGCAAATCTTCCTGCCGGGGCACACCTGCACCCTGCTCCTGCACTCACAGCCCCAGAGCCCGGCCCTGCGCCCGAACACGCCCTAGTAGGAGGGGCGGGGTCACTGTCAGGGGAGGGCAGCCCCTGTAAGCCACGGACAAGCGGCGACCCGGCTTCTTCCAAAACGGCAGGCGGACAGGCCGGCGCGGATATGCCCCGGGCAAGCCAGCAACACTCAAAGGGGAAGCGTCCTCCCCCGCCCAGCAGGGCTGATGAGGCCCAGGCTCCGCGCTCGGCTGGAGCCTAACCCTGCCCACCGACTGCGCATGCGCAAAGGTGCAGTTCCCGGGCCGCCGGGAGGGTGGCTGGAGAGCGGGGGTGTGGTTCGGGGACCCTCAGCCCCCTTGGGCTTAGGGGCACCCAAACGCCCATGGGGAATCGAGACCCTATCCCCCTCGGGGGAATGGTCAATCGTCCCCCTAGAGGACACCTGCACCCTCCTCTAACACTCACACCCCGAGGGGACGGCCCCTCGCACGAACAGGCCCTAGACCGAGGGGCGGGGTCTCTCTCAGGGGAGGGCACCCCCTGTACGCCTCGGACAAGGGGCGACCGCGGCCTCTTCCAGCACTGCAGGCGGAAAGGCCGGCGCAGAAAGCCCCGGGCAGGCCAGGACCACTCAAAGTGGAAGCGGCCTCACCTGGCCCAGCAGGGCTGATGAGGCCCGGGCTCCGCCCCCGGGCCCAGCCTGACCCCGCCCTCCCGTCTGCGCATGCGCAAGGGTGCAGTTCTCAAGGCCGCCGGCAGGGGGCGCGGGTTAGCGGGGGGGTGGTGGTTCGGGGACCCTCAGCCCCCTTGCGGGTAGGGCAACTCTACCCCCATGGGGATTCGGGACCCTCTTCCCCCTCGGGGGAATGGCAAATCTTCCTGCCGGGGCACACCTGCACCCTGCTCCTGCACTCACAGCCCCAGAGCCCGGCCGTGCGCCCGAACACGCCCTAGTAGGAGGGGCGGGGTCACTGTCAGGGGAGGGCAGCCCCTGTAAGCCACGGACAAGCGGCGACCCGGCCTCTTCCAAAACGGCAGGCGGACAGGCCGGCGCGGATATGCCCCGGGCAAGCCAGCAACACTCAAAGGGGAAGCGTCCTCCCCCGCCCAGCAGGGCTGATGAGGCCCAGGCTCCGCGCTCGGCTGGAGCCTAACCCCGCCCACCGACTGCGCATGCGCAAAGGTGCAGTTCCCGGGCCGCCGGGAGGGTGGCTGGAGAGCGGGGGTGTGGTTCGGGGACCCTCAGCCCCCTTGGGCTTAGGGGCACCCAAACGCCCATGGGGAATCGAGACCCTATCCCCCTCCGGGGAATGGTCAATCTTCCCCCTAGAGGACACCTGCACCCTCCTCTAACACTCACACCCCGAGGGGACGGCCCCTCGCACGAACAGGCCCTAGACGGAGGGGCGGGGTCTCTCTCAGGGGAGGGCACCCCCTGTAAGCCTCGGACAAGGGGCGACCGCGGCCTCTTCCAGCACTGCAGGCGGAAAGGCCGGCGCAGAAAGCCCCGGGCAGGCCAGGACCACTCAAAGTGGAAGCGGCCTCACCTGGCCCAGCAGCGCTGATGAGGCCCAGGCTCCGCCCCCGGGCCCAGCCTGACCCCGCCCTCCCGTCTGCGCATGCGCAAGGGTGCAGTTCTCAAGGCCGCCGGCAGGGGGCGCGGGTGAGCGGGGGGGTGGTGGTTCGGGGACCCTCAGCGCCCTTGGGGGTAGGGCAACTCTACCCCCATGGGGAATCGGGACCCTCTTCCCCCTCGGGGGAATGGCAAATCTTCCTGCCGGGGCACACCTGCACCCTGCTCCTGCACTCACAGCCCCAGAGCCCGGCCCTGCGCCCGAACACGCCCTAGTAGGAGGGGCGGGGTCACTGTCAGGGGAGGGCAGCCCCTGAAAGCCACGGACAAGCGGCGACCCGGCCTCTTCCAAAACGGCAGGCGGACAGGCCGGCGCGGATATGCCCCGGGCAAGCCGGCAACACTCAAAGGGGAAGCGTCCTCCCCCGCCCAGCAGGGCTGATGAGGCCCAGGCTCCGCGCTCGGCTGGAGCCTAACCCCGCCCACCGACTGCGCATGCGCAAAGGTGCAGTTCCCGGGCCGCCGGGAGGGTGGCTGGAGAGCGGGGGTGTGGTTCGGGGACCCTCAGCCCCCTTGGGCTTAGGGGCACCCAAACGCCCATGGGGAATCGAGACCCTATCCCCCTCGGGGGAATGGTCAATCTTCCCCCTAGAGGACACCTGCACCCTCCTCTAACACTCACACCCCGAGGGGACGGCCCCTCGCACGAACAGGCCCTAGACGGAGGGGCGGGGTCTCTCTCAGGGGAGGGCACCCCCTGTACGCCTCGGACAAGGGGCGACGCGGCCTCTTCCAGCACTGCAGGCGGAAAGGCCGGCGCAGAAAGCCCCGGGCAGGCCAGGACCACTCAAAGTGGAAGCGGCCTCACCTGGCCCAGCAGGGCTGATGAGGCCCAGGCTCCGCCCCCGGGCCCAGCCTGACCCCGCCCTCCCGTCTGCGCATGCGCAAGGGTGCAGTTCTCAAGGCCGCCGGCAGGGGGCGCGGGTGAGCGGGGGGGTGGTGGTTCGGGGACCCTCAGCCCCCTTGGGGGTAGGGCAACTCTACCCCCATGGGGAATCGGGACCCTCTTCCCCCTCGGGTGAATGGCAAATCTTCCTGACGGGGCACACCTGCACCCTGCTCCTGCACTCACAGCCCCAGAGCCCGGCCGTGCGCCCGAACACGCCCTAGTAGGAGGGGCGGGGTCACTGTCAGGGGAGGGCAGCCCCTGTAAGCCACGGACAAGCGGCGACCCGGCTTCTTCCAAAACGGCAGGCGGACAGGCCGGCGCGGAAATGCCCCGGGCAAGCCAGCAACACTCAAAGGGGAAGCGTCCTCCCCCGCCCAGCAGGGCTGATGAGGCCTAGGCTCCGCGCTCGGCTGGAGCCTAACCCTGCCCACCGACTGCGCATGCGCAAAGGTGCAGTTCCCGGGCCGCCGGGAGGGTGGCTGGAGAGCGGGGTTGTGGTTCGGGGACCCTCAGCCCCCTTGGGCTTAGGGGCACCCAAACGCCCATGGGGAATCGAGACCCTATCCCCCTCGGGGGAATGGTCAATCTTCCCCCTAGAGGACACCTGCACCCTCCTCTAACACTCACACCCCGAGGGGACGGCCCCTCGCACGAACAGGCCCTAGACGGAGGGGCGGGGTCTCTCTCAGGGGAGGGCACCCCCTGTAAGCCTCGGACAAGGGGCGACCGCGGCCTCTTCCAGCACTGCAGGCGGAAAGACCGGCGCAGAAAGCCCCGGGCAGGCCAGGACCACTCAAAGTGGAAGCGGCCTCACCTGGCCCAGCAGGGCTGATGAGTCCCAGGCTCCGCCCCCGGGCCCAGCCTGACCCCGCCCTCCCGTCTGCGCATGCGCAAGGGTGCAGTTCTCAAGGCCGCCGGCAGGGGGCGCGGGTTAGCGGGGGGGTGGTGGTTCGGGGACCCTCAGCCCCCTTGGGGGTAGGGCAACTCTACCCCCATGGGGATTCGGGACCCTCTTCCCCCTCGGGGGAATGGCAAATCTTCCTGCCGGGGCACACCTGCACCCTGCTCCTGCACTCACAGCCCCAGAGCCCGGCCCTGCGCCCGAACACGCCCTAGTAGGAGGGGCGGGGTCACTGTCAGGGGAGGGCAGCCCCTGTAAGCCACGGACAAGCGGCGACCCGGCCTCTTCCAAAACGGCAGGCGGACAGGCCGGCGCGGATATGCCCCGGGCAAGCAGGCAACACTCAAAGGGGAAGCGTCCTCCCCCGCCCAGCAGGGCTGATGAGGCCCAGGCTCCGCGCTCGGCTGGAGCCTAACCCCGCACACCGACTGCGCATGCGCAAAGGTGCAGTTCCAGGGCCGCCGGGAGGGTGGCTGGAGAGCGGGGGTGTGGTTCGGGGACCCTCAGCCCCCTTGGGCTTAGGGGCACCCAAAAGCCCATGGGGAATCGAGACCCTATCCCCCTCGGGGGAATGGTCAATCTTCCCCCTAGAGGACACCTGCACCCTCCTCTAACACTCACACCCCGAGGGGACGGCCCCTCGCACGAACAGGCCCTAGACGGAGGGGCGGGGTCTCTCTCAGGGGAGGGCACCCCCTGTAAGCCTCGGACAAGGGGCGACCGCGGCCTCTTCCAGCACTGCAGGCGGAAAGGCCGGCGCAGAAAACCCGGGCAGGCCAGGACCACTCAAAGTGGAAGCGGCCTCACCTGGCCCAGCAGGGCTGATGAGGCCCAGGCTCCGCCCCCGGGCCCAGCCTGACCCCGCCCTCCCGTCTGCGCATGAGCAAGGGTGCAGTTCTCAAGGCCGCCGGCAGGGGGCGCGGGTGAGCGGGGGGGTGGTGGTTCGGGGACCCTCAGCCCCCTTGGGGGTAGGGCAACTCTACCCCCATGGGGAATCGGGACCCTCTTCCCCCTCGGGGGAATGGCAAATCTTCCTGCCGGGGCACACCTGCACCCTGCTCCTGCACTCACAGCCCCAGAGCCCGGCCCTGCGCCCGAACACGCCCTAGTAGGAGGGGCGGGGTCACTGTCAGGGGAGGGCAGCCCCTGTAAGCCACGGACAAGCGGCGACCCGGCTTCTTCCAAAACGGCAGGCGGACAGGCCGGCGCGGATATGCCCCGGGCAAGCCAGCAACACTCAAAGGGGAAGCGTCCTCCCCCGCCCAGCAGGGCTGATGAGGCCCAGGCTCCGCGCTCGGCTGGAGCCTAACCCTGCCCACCGACTGCGCATGCGCAAAGGTGCAGTTCCCGGGCCGCCGGGAGGGTGGCTGGAGAGCGGGGGTGTGGTTCGGGGACCCTCAGCCCCGTTGGGCTTAGGGGCACCCAAACGCCCATGGGGAATCGAGACCCTATCCCCCTCGGGGGAATGGTCAATCGTCCCCCTAGAGGACACCTGCACCCTCCTCTAACACTCACACCCCGAGGGGACGGCCCCTCGCACGAACAGGCCCTAGACCGAGGGGCGGGGTCTCTCTCAGGGGAGGGCACCCCCTGTACGCCTCGGACAAGGGGCGACCGCGGCCTCTTCCAGCACTGCAGGCGGAAAGGCCGGCGCAGAAAGCCCCGGGCAGGCCAGGACCACTCAAAGTGGAAGCGGCCTCACCTGGCCCAGCAGGGCTGATGAGGCCCGGGCTCCGCCCCCGGGCCCAGCCTGACCCCGCCCTCCCGTCTGCGCATGCGCAAGGGTGCAGTTCTCAAGGCCGCCGGCAGGGGGCGCGGGTTAGCGGGGGGGTGGTGGTTCGGGGACCCTCAGCCCCCTTGCGGGTAGGGCAACTCTACCCCCATGGGGATTCGGGACCCTCTTCCCCCTCGGGGGAATGGCAAATCTTCCTGCCGGGGCACACCTGCACCCTGCTCCTGCACTCACAGCCCCAGAGCCCGGCCGTGCGCCCGAACACGCCCTAGTAGGAGGGGCGGGGTCACTGTCAGGGGAGGGCAGCCCCTGTAAGCCACGGACAAGCGGCGACCCGGCCTCTTCCAAAACGGCAGGCGGACAGGCCGGCGCGGATATGCCCCGGGCAAGCCAGCAACACTCAAAGGGGAAGCGTCCTCCCCCGCCCAGCAGGGCTGATGAGGCCCAGGCTCCGCGCTCGGCTGGAGCCTAACCCCGCCCACCGACTGCGCATGCGCAAAGGTGCAGTTCCCGGGCCGCCGGGAGGGTGGCTGGAGAGCGGGGGTGTGGTTCGGGGACCCTCAGCCCCCTTGGGCTTAGGGGCACCCAAACGCCCATGGGGAATCGAGACCCTATCCCCCTCCGGGGAATGGTCAATCTTCCCCCTAGAGGACACCTGCACCCTCCTCTAACACTCACACCCCGAGGGGACGGCCCCTCGCACGAACAGGCCCTAGACGGAGGGGCGGGGTCTCTCTCAGGGGAGGGCACCCCCTGTAAGCCTCGGACAAGGGGCGACCGCGGCCTCTTCCAGCACTGCAGGCGGAAAGGCCGGCGCAGAAAGCCCCGGGCAGGCCAGGACCACTCAAAGTGGAAGCGGCCTCACCTGGCCCAGCAGCGCTGATGAGGCCCAGGCTCCGCCCCCGGGCCCAGCCTGACCCCGCCCTCCCGTCTGCGCATGCGCAAGGGTGCAGTTCTCAAGGCCGCCGGCAGGGGGCGCGGGTGAGCGGGGGGGTGGTGGTTCGGGGACCCTTAGCCCCCTTGGGGGTAGGGCAACTCTACCCCCATGGGGAATCGGGACCCTCTTCCCCCTCGGGGGAATGGCAAATCTTCCTGCCGGGGCACACCTGCACCCTGCTCCTGCACTCACAGCCCCAGAGCCCGGCCCTGCGCCCGAACACGCCCTAGTAGGAGGGGCGGGGTCACTGTCAGGGGAGGGCAGCCCCTGTAAGCCACGGACAAGCGGCGACCCGGCTTCTTCCAAAACGGCAGGCGGACAGGCCGGCGCGGATATGCCCCGGGCAAGCCAGCAACACTCAAAGGGGAAGCGTCCTCCCCCGCCCAGCAGGGCTGATGAGGCCCAGGCTCCGCGCTCGGCTGGAGCCTAACCCTGCCCACCGACTGCGCATGCGCAAAGGTGCAGTTCCCGGGCCGCCGGGAGGGTGGCTGGAGAGCGGGGGTGTGGTTCGGGGACCCTCAGCCCCCTTGGGCTTAGGGGCACCCAAACGCCCATGGGGAATCGAGACCCTATCCCCCTCGGGGGAATGGTCAATCGTCCCCCTAGAGGACACCTGCACCCTCCTCTAACACTCACACCCCGAGGGGACGGCCCCTCGCACGAACAGGCCCTAGACCGAGGGGCGGGGTCTCTCTCAGGGGAGGGCACCCCCTGTACGCCTCGGACAAGGGGCGACCGCGGCCTCTTCCAGCACTGCAGGCGGAAAGGCCGGCGCAGAAAGCCCCGGGCAGGCCAGGACCACTCAAAGTGGAAGCGGCCTCACCTGGCCCAGCAGGGCTGATGAGGCCCGGGCTCCGCCCCCGGGCCCAGCCTGACCCCGCCCTCCCGTCTGCGCATGCGCAAGGGTGCAGTTCTCAAGGCCGCCGGCAGGGGGCGCGGGTTAGCGGGGGGGTGGTGGTTCGGGGACCCTCAGCCCCCTTGCGGGTAGGGCAACTCTACCCCCATGGGGATTCGGGACCCTCTTCCCCCTCGGGGGAATGGCAAATCTTCCTGCCGGGGCACACCTGCACCCTGCTCCTGCACTCACAGCCCCAGAGCCCGGCCGTGCGCCCGAACACGCCCTAGTAGGAGGGGCGGGGTCACTGTCAGGGGAGGGCAGCCCCTGTAAGCCACGGACAAGCGGCGACCCGGCCTCTTCCAAAACGGCAGGCGGACAGGCCGGCGCGGATATGCCCCGGGCAAGCCAGCAACACTCAAAGGGGAAGCGTCCTCCCCCGCCCAGCAGGGCTGATGAGGCCCAGCCTTCCGCGCTCGGCTGGAGCCTAACCCCGCCCACCGACTGCGCATGCGCAAAGGTGCAGTTCCCGGGCCGCCGGGAGGGTGGCTGGAGAGCGGGGGTGTGGTTCGGGGACCCTCAGCCCCCTTGGGCTTAGGGGCACCCAAACGCCCATGGGGAATCGAGACCCTATCCCCCTCCGGGGAATGGTCAATCTTCCCCCTAGAGGACACCTGCACCCTCCTCTAACACTCACACCCCGAGGGGACGGCCCCTCGCACGAACAGGCCCTAGACGGAGGGGCGGGGTCTCTCTCAGGGGAGGGCACCCCCTGTAAGCCTCGGACAAGGGGCGACCGCGGCCTCTTCCAGCACTGCAGGCGGAAAGGCCGGCGCAGAAAGCCCCGGGCAGGCCAGGACCACTCAAAGTGGAAGCGGCCTCACCTGGCCCAGCAGCGCTGATGAGGCCCAGCCTCCGCCCCCGGGCCCAGCCTGACCCCGCCCTCCCGTCTGCGCATGCGCAAGGGTGCAGTTCTCAAGGCCGCCGGCAGGGGGCGCGGGTGAGCGGGGGGGTGGTTGTTCGGGGACCCTCAGCCCCCTTGGGGGTAGGGCAACTCTACCCCCATGGGGAATCGGGACCCTCTTCCCCCTCGGGGGAATGGCAAATCTTCCTGCCGGGGCACACCTGCACCCTGCTCCTGCACTCACAGCCCCAGAGCCCGGCCCTGCGCCCGAACACGCCCTAGTAGGAGGGGCGGGGTCACTGTCAGGGGAGGGCAGCCCCTGTAAGCCACGGACAAGCGGCGACCCGGCTTCTTCCAAAACGGCAGGCGGACAGGCAGGCGCGGATATGCCCCGGGCAAGCCAGCAACACTCAAAGGGGAAGCGTCCTCCCCCGCCCAGCAGGGCTGATGAGGCCCAGGCTCCGCGCTCGGCTGGAGCCTAACCCTGAACACCGACTGCGCATGCGCAAAGGTGCAGTTCCCGGGCCGCCGGGAGGGTGGCTGGAGAGCGAGGGTGTGGTTCGGGGACCCTCAGCCCCCTTGGGCTTAGGGGCACCCAAACGCCCATGGGGAATCGAGACCCTATCCCCCTCGGGGGAATGGTCAATCGTCCCCCTAGAGGACACCTGCACCCTCCTCTAACACTCACACCCCGAGGGGACGGCCCCTCGCACGAACAGGCCGTAGACGGAGGGGCGGGGTCTCTCTCAGGGGAGGGCACCCCCTGTAAGCCTCGGACAAGGGGCGACTGCGGCCTCTTCCAGCACTGCAGGCGGAAAGGCCGGCGCAGAAAGCCCCGGGCAGGCCAGGACCACTCAAAGTGGAAGCGGCCTCACCTGGCCCAGCAGGGCTGATGAGGCCCAGGCTCCGCCCCCGGGCACAGCCTGACCCCGCCCTCCCGTCTGCGCATGCGCAAGGGTGCAGTTCTCAAGGCCGCCGGCAGGGGGCGCGGGTTAGCGGGGGGGTGGTGGTTCGGGGACCCTCAGCCCCCTTGGGGGTAGGGCAACCCTACCCCCATGGGGATTCGGGACCCTCTTCCCCCTCGGGGGAATGGCAAATCTTCCTGCCGGGGCACACCTGCACCCTGCTCCTGCACTCACAGCCCCAGAGCCCGGCCGTGCGCCCGAACACGCCCTAGTAGGAGGGGCGGGGTCACTGTCAGGGGAGGGCAGCCCCTGTAAGCCACGGACAAGCGGCGACCCGGCTTCTTCCAAAACGGCAGCGGACAGGCCGGCTCGGATATGCCCCGGGCAAGCCAGCAACACTCAAAGGGGAAGCGTCCTCCCCCGCCCAGTAGGGCTGATGAGGCCCAGGCTCCGCGCTCGGCTGGAGCCTAACCCTGCCCACCGACTGCGCATGCGCAAAGGTGCAGTTCCCGGGCCGCCGGGAGGGTGGCTGGAGAGCGGGGGTGTGGTTCGGGGACCCTCAGCCCCCTTGGGCTTAGGGGCACCCAAACGCCCATGGGGATTCGAGACCCTATCCCCCTCGGGGGAATGGTCAATCGTCCCCCTAGAGGACACCTGCACCCTCCTCTAACACTCACACCCCGAGGGGACGGCCCCTCGCACGAACAGGCCGTAGACGGAGGGGCGGGGTCTCTCTCAGGGGAGGGCACCCCCTGTAAGCCTCGGACAAGGGGCGACCGCGGCCTCTTCCAGCACTGCAGGCGGAAAGGCCGGCGCAGAAAGCCCCGGGCAGGCCAGGACCACTCAAAGTGGAAGCGGCCTCACCTGGCCCAGCAGGGCTGATGAGGCCCAGGCTCCGCCCCCGGGCCCAGCCTGACCCCGCCCTCCCGTCTGCGCATGCGCAAGGGTGCAGTTCTCAAGGCCGCCGGCAGGGGGCGCGGGTTAGCGGGGGGGTGGTGGTTCGGGGACCCTCAGCCCCCTTGGGGGTAGGGCAACTCTACCCCCATGGGGAATCGGGACCCTCTTCCCCCTCGGGGGAATGGCAAATCTTCCTGCCGGGGCACACCTGCACCCTGCTCCTGCACTCACAGCCCCAGAGCCCGGCCGTGCGCCCGAACACGCCCTAGTAGGAGGGACGGGGTCACTGTCAGGGGAGGGCAGCCCCTGTAAGCCACGGACAAGCGGCGACCCGGCCTCTTCCAAAACGGCAGGCGGACAGGCCGGCGCGGATATGCCCCGGGCAAGCCAGCAACACTCAAAGGGGAAGCGTCCTCCCCCGCCCAGCAGGGCTGATGAGGCCCAGGCTCCGCGCTCGGCTGGAGCCTAACCCCGCCCACCGACTGCGCATGCGCAAAGGTGCAGTTCCCGGGCCGCCGGGAGGGTGGCTGGAGAGCGGGGGTGTGGTTCGGGGACCCTCAGCCCCCTTGGGCTTAGGGGCACCCAAACGCCCATGGGGAATCGAGACCCTATCCCCCTCGGGGGAATGGTCAATCTTCCCCCTAGAGGACACCTGCACCCTCCTCTAACTCTCACACCCCGAGAGGACGGCCCCTCGCACGAACAGGCCCTAGATGGAGGGGCGGGGTCTCTCTCAGGGGAGGGCACCCCCTGTAAGCCTCGGACAAGGGGCGACCGCGGCCTCTTCCAGCACTGCAGGCGGAAAGGCCGGCGCAGAAAGCCCCGGGCAGGCCAGGACCACTCAAAGTGGAAGCGGCCTCACCTGGCCCAGCAGGGCTGATGAGGCCCAGGCTCCGCCCCCGGGCGCAGCCTGACCCCGCCCTCCCGTCTGCGCATGCGCAAGGGTGCAGTTCTCAAGGCCGCCGGCAGGGGGCGCGGGTGAGCGGGGGGGTGGTGGTTTGGGGACCCTCAGCCCCCTTGGGGGTAGGGCAACTCTACCCCCATGGGGAATCGGGACCCTCTTCCCCCTCGGGGTAATGGCAAATCTTCCTGCCGGGGCACACCTGCACCCTGCTCCTGCACTCACAGCCCCAGAGCCCGGCCGTGCGCCCGAACACGCCCTAGTAGGAGGGGCGGGGTCACTGTCAGGGGAGGGCAGCCCCTGTAAGCCACGGACAAGCGGCGACCCGGCCTCTTCCAAAACGGCAGGCGGACAGGCCGGCGCGGATATGCCCCGGGCAAGCCAGCAACACTCAAAGGGGAAGCGTCCTCCCCCGCCCAGCAGGGCTGATGAGGCCCAGGCTCCGCGCTCGGCTGGAGCCTAACCCCGCCCACCGACTGCGCATGCGCAAAGGTGCAGTTGCGGGCCGCCGGGAGGGTGGCTGGAGAGCGGGGGTTTGGTTCGGGGACCCTCAGCCCCTTTGGGCTTAGGGGCACCCAAACGCCCATGGGGAATCGAGACCCTATCCCCCTCGGGGGAATGGTCAATCTTCCCCCTAGAGGACACCTGCACCCTCCTCTAACACTCACACCCCGAGGGGACGGCCCCTCGCACGAACAGGCCCTAGACGGAGGGGCGGGGTCTCTCTCAGGGGAGGGCACCCCCTGTAAGCCTCGGACAAGGGGCGACCGCGGCCTCTTCCAGCACTGCAGGCGGAAAGGCCGGCGCAGAAAGCCCCGGGCAGGCCAGGACCACTCAAAATGGAAGCGGCCTCACCTGGCCCAGCAGGGCTGATGAGGCCCAGGCTCCGCCCCCGGCCCCAGCCTGACCCCCCCTCCCGTCTGCGCATGCGCAAGGGTGCAGTTCTCAAGGCCGCCGGCAGGGGGCGCGGGTGAGCGGGGGGGTGGTGGTTCGGGGACCCTCAGCCCCCTTGGGGGTAGGGCAACTCTACCCCCATGGGGAATCGGGACCCTCTTCCCTCTCGGGGGAATGGCAAATCTTCCTGCCGGGGCACACCTGCACCCTGCTCCTGCACTCACAGCCCCAGAGCCCGGCCGTGCGCCCGAACACGCCCTAGTAGGAGGGGCGGGGTCACTGTCAGGGGAGGGCAGCCCCTGTAAGCCACGGACAAGCGGCGACCCGGCCTCTTCCAAAACGGCAGGCGGACAGGCCGGCAGGGATATGCCCCGGGCAAGCCAGCAACACTCAAAGGGGAAGCGTCCTCCCCCGCCCAGCAGGGCTGATGAGGCCCAGGCTCCGCGCTCGGCTGGAGCCTAACCCCGCCCACCGACTGCGCATGCGCAAAGGTGCAGTTCCCGGGCCGCCGGGAGGGTGGCTGGAGAGCGGGGGTGTGGTTCGGGGACCCTCAGCCCCCTTGGGCTTAGGGGCACCCAAACGCCCATGGGGAATCGAGACCCTATCCCCCTCGGGGGAATGGTCAATCTTCCCCCAAGAGGACACCTGCACCCTCCTCTAACACTCACACCCCGAGGGGACGGCCCCTCGCACGAACAGGCCCTAGACGGAGGGGCGGGGTCTCTCTCAGGGGAGGGCACCCCCTGTAAGCCTCGGACAAGGGGCGACCGCAGCTTCTTCCTACACTGCAGGCGGAAAGGCCGGCGCAGAAAGCCCCGGGCAGGCCAGGACCACTCAAAGTGGAAGCGGCCTCACCTGGCCCAGCAGGTCTGATGAGGCCCAGGCTCTGCCCCCGGGCCCAGCCGACCCCGCCCTCCCGTCTGCGCATGCGCAAGGGTGCAGTTCTCAAGGCCGCCGGCAGGGGGCGCGGGTGAGCGGGGGGGTGGTGGTTCGGGGACCCTCAGCCCCCTTGGGGGTAGGGCAACTCTACCCCCATGGGGAATCGGGACCCTATTCCCCCTCGGGGGAATGGCAAATCTTCCTGCCGGGGCACACCTGCACCCTGCTCCTGCACTCACAGCCCCAGAGCCCGGACCTGCGCCCGAACACGCCCTAGTAGGAGGGGCGGGGTCACTGTCAGGGGAGGGCAGCCCCTGTAAGCCACGGACAAGCGGCGACCCGGCCTCTTCCAAAACGGCAGGCGGACAGGCCGGCGCGGATATGCCCCGGGCATGCCAGCAACACTCAAAGGGGAAGCGTCCTCCCCCGCCCAGCAGGGCTGATGAGGCCCAGGCTCCGCGCTCGGCTGGAGCCTAACCCCGCCCACCGACTGCGCATGCGCAAAGGTGCAGTTCCCGGGCCGCCGGGAGGGTGGCTGGAGAGCGGGGGTGTGGTTCGGGGACCCTCAGCCCCCTTGGGCTTAGGGGCACCCAAACGCCCATGGGGAATCGAGACCCTATCCCCCTCGGGGGAATGGTCAATCTTCCCCCTAGAGGACACCTGCACCCTCTTCTAACACTCACACCCCGAGGGGACGGCCCCTCGCACGAACAGGCCCTAGACGGAGGGGCGGGGTCTCTCTCAGGGGAGGGCACCCCCTGTAAGCCTCGGACAAGGGGCGACCGCGGCCTCTTCCAGCACTGCAGGCGGAAAGGCCGGCGCAGAAAGCCCCGGGCAGGCCAGGACCACTCAAAGTGGAAGCGGCCTCAACTGGCCCAGCAGGGCTGATGAGGCCCAGGCTCCGCCCCCGGCCCCAGCCTGACCCCGCCCTCCCGTCTGCGCATGCGCAAGGGTGCAGTTCTCAAGGCCGCCGGCAGGGGGCGCGGGTGAGCGGGGGGGTGGTGGTTCGGGGACCCTCAGCCCCCTTGGGGGTAGGGCAACTCTACCCCCATGGGGAATCGGGACCCTCTTCCCCCTCGGGGGAATGGCAAATCTTCCTGCCAGGGCACACCTGCACCCTGCTCCTGCACTCACAGCCCCAGAGCCCGGCCCTGCACCCGAACACGCCCTAGTAGGAGGGGCGGGGTCACTGTCAGGGGAGGGCAGCCCCTGTAAGCCACGGACAAGCGGCGACCCGGCCTCTTCCTAAACGGCAGGCGGACAGGCCGGCGCGGATATGCCCCGGGCAAGCCAGCAACACTCAAAGGGGAAGCGTCCTCCCCCGCCCAGCGGGGCTGATGAGGCCCAGGCTCCGCGCTCGGCTGGAGCCTAACCCCGCCCACCGACTGCGCATGCGCAAAGGTGCAGTTCCCGGGCCGCCGGGAGGGTGGCTGGAGAGCGGGGGTGTGGTTCGGGGACCCTCAGCCCCCTTGGGCTTAGGGGCACCCAAACGCCCATGGGGAATCGAGACCCTATCCCCCTCGGGGGAATGGTCAATCTTCCCCCTAGAGGACACCTGCACCCTCCTCTAACACTCACACCCCGAGGGGACGGCCCCTCGCACGAACAGGCCCTAGACGGAGGGGCGGGGTCTCTCTCAGGGGAGGGCACCCCCTGTAAGCCTCGGACAAGGGGCGACCGCGGCCTCTTCCAGCACTGCAGGCGGAAATGCCGGCGCAGAAAGCCCCGGGCAGGCCAGGACCACTCAAAGTGGAAGCGGCCTCACCTGGCCCAGCAGGGCTGATGAGGCACAGGCTCCGCCGCCGGCCCCAGCCTGACCCCGCCCTCCCGTCTGCGCATGCGCAAGGGTGCAGTTCTCAAGGCCGCCGGCAGGGGGCGCGGGTGAGCGGGGGGGTGGTGGTTCGGGGACCCTCAGCCCCCTTGGGGGTAGGGCAACTCTACCCCCATGGGGAATCGGGACCCTCTTCCCCCTCGGGGGAATGGCAAATCTTCCTGCCGGGGCACACCTGCACCCTGCTCCTGCACTCACAGCCCCAGAGCCCGCCCCTGCGCCCGAACACGCCCGAGTAGGAGGGGCGGGGTCACTGTCAGGGGAGGGCAGCCCCTGTAAGCCACGGACAAGCGGCGACCCGGCCTCTTCCAAAACGGCAGGCGGACAGGCCGGCGCGGATATGCCCCGGGCAAGCCAGCAACACTCAAAGGGGAAGCGTCCTCCCCCGCCCAGCAGGGCTGATGAGGCCCAGGCTCCGCGCTCGGCTGGAGCCTAACCCCGCCCACCGACTGCGCATGCGCAAAGGTGCAGTTCCCGGGCCGCCGGGAGGGTGGCTGGAGAGCGGGGGTGTGGTTCGGGGACCCTCAGCCCCCTTGGGCTTAGGGGCACCCAAACGCCCATGGGGAATCGAGACCCTATCCCCCTCGGGGGAATGGTCAATCTTCCCCCTAGAGGACACTTGCACCCTCCTCTAACACTCACACCCCGAGGGGACGGCCCCTCGCACGAACAGGCCCTAGACGGAGGGGCGGTGTCTCTCTCAGGGGAGGGCACCCCCTGTAAGCCTCGGACAAGGGGCGACCGCGGCCTATTCCAGCACTGCAGGCGGAAAGGCCGGCGCAGAAAGCCCCGGGCAGGCCAGGACCACTCAAAGTGGAAGCGGCCTCACCTGGCCCAGCAGGGCTGATGAGGCCCAGGCTCCGCCCCCGGCCCCAGCCTGACCCCGCCCTCCCGTCTGCGCATGCGCAAGGGTGCAGTTCTCAAGGCCGCCGGCAGGGGGCGCGGGTGAGCGGGGGGGTGGTGGTTCGGGGACCCTCAGCCCCCTTGGGGGTAGGGCAACTCTACCCCCATGGGGAATCGGGACCCTCTTCCCCCTCGGGGGAATGGCAAATCTTCCTGCCGGGGCACACCTGCACCCTGCTCCTGCACTCACAGCCCCAGAGCCCGGCCCTGCGCCCGAACACGCCCTAGTAGGAGGGGCGGGGTCACTGTCAGGGGAGGGCAACCCCTGTAAGCCACGGACAAGCGGCGACCGGCCTCTTCCAAAAAGGCAGGCGGACAGGCCGGCGCGGATATGCCCCGGGCAAGCCAGCAACACTCAAAGGGGAAGCGTCCTCCCCCGCCCAGCGGGGCTGATGAGGCCCAGGCTCCGCGCTCGGCTGGAGCCTAACCCCGCCCACCGACTGCGCATGCGCAAAGGTGCAGTTGCGGGCCGCCGGGAGGGTGGCTGGAGAGCGGGGGTGTGGTTCGGGGACCCTCAGCCCCCTTGGGCTTAGGGGCACCCAAACGCCCATGGGGAATCGAGACCCTATCCCCCTCGGGGGAATGGTCAATCTTCCCCCTAGAGGACACCTGCACCCTCCTCTAACACTCACACCCCGAGGGGACGGCCCCTCGCACGAACAGGCCCTAGACGGAGGGGCGGGGTCTCTCTCAGGGGAGGGCACCCCCTGTAAGCCTCGGACAAGGGGCGACCGCGGCCTCTTCCAGCACTGCAGGCGGAAAGGCCGGCGCAGAAAGCCCCGGGCAGGCCAGGACCACTCAAAGTGGAAGCGGCCTCACCTGGCCCAGCAGGGCTGATGAGGCCCAGGCTCCGCCCCCGGCACCAGCCTGACCCCGCCCTCCCGTCTGCGCATGTGCAAGGGTGCAGTTCTCAAGGCCGCCGGCAGGGGGCGCGGGTGAGCGGGGCGGTGGTGGTTCGGGGACCCTCAGCCCCCTTGGGGGTAGGTCAACTCTACCCCCATGGGGAATCGGGACCCTCTTCCCCCTCGGGGGAATGGCAAATCTTCCTGCCGGGGCACACCTGCACCCTGCTCCTGCACTCACAGCCCCAGAGCCCGCCCCTGCGCCCGAACACGCCCTAGTAGGAGGGGCGGGGTCACTGTCAGGGGAGGGCAGCCCCTGTAAGCCACGGACAAGCGGCGACCCGGCCTCTTCCAAAACGGCAGGCGGACAGGCCGGCGCGGATATGCCCCGGGCAAGCCAGCAACACTCAAAGGGGAAGCGTCCTCCCCCGCCCAGCAGGGCTGATGAGGCCCAGGCTCCGCGCTCGGCTGGAGCCTAACCCCACCCACCGACTGCGCATGCGCAAAGGTGCAGTTCCCGGGCCGCCGGGAGGGTGGCTGGAGAGCGGGGGTGTGGTTCGGGGACCCTCAGCCCCCTTGGGCTTAGGGGCACCCAAACGCCCATGGGGAATCGAGACCCTATCCCCCTCGGGGGAATGGTCAATCTTCCCCCTAGAGGACACCTGCACCCTCCTCTAACACTCACACCCCGAGGGGACGGCCCCTCGCACGAACAGGCCCTAGACGGAGGGGCGGGGTCTCTCTCAGGGGAGGGCACCCCCTGTAAGCCTCGGACAAGGGGCGACCGCGGCCTATTCCAGCACTGCAGGCGGAAAGGCCGGCGCAGAAAGCCCCGGGCAGGCCAGGACCACTCAAAGTGGAAGCGGCCTCACCTGGCCCAGCAGGGCTGATGAGGCCCAGGCTCCGTCCCTGGGCCCAGCCTGACCCCGCCCTCCCGTCTGCGCATGCGCAAGGGTGCAGTTCTCAAGGCCGCCGGCAGGGGGCGCGGGTGAGCGGGGGGGTGGTGGTTCGGGGACCCTCAACCCCCTTGGGGGTAGGGCAACTCTACCCCCATGGGGAATCGGGACCCTCTTCCCCCTCGGGGGAATGGCAAATCTTCCTGCCGGGGCACACCTGCACCCTGCTCCTGCACTCACAGCCCCAGAGCCCGCCCCTGCGCCCGAACACGCCCTAGTAGGAGGGGCGGGGTCACTGTCAGGGGAGGGCAGCCCCTGTAAGCCACGGACAAGCGGCGACCGGCCTCTTCCAAAACGGCAGGCTGACAGGCCAGCGCGGATATGCCCCGGGCAAGCCAGCAACACTCAAAGGGGAAGCGTCCTCCCCCGCCCAGCAGGGCTGATGAGGCCCAGGCTCCGCGCTCGGCTGGAGCCTAACCCCGCCCACCGACTGCGCATGCGCAAAGGTGCAGTTGCGGGCCGCCGGGAGGGTGGCTGGAGAGCGGGGGTGTGGTTCGGGGACCCTCAGCCCCTTTGGGCTTAGGGGCACCCAAACGCCCATGGGGAATCGAGACCCTATCCCCCTCGGTGGAATGGTCAATCTTCCCCCTAGAGGACACCTGCACCCTCCTCTAACACTCACACCCCGAGGGGACGGCCCCTCGCACGAACAGGCCCTAGACGGAGGGGCGGGGTCTCTCTCAGGGGAGGGCACCCCCTGTAAGCCTCGGACAAGGGGCGACCGCGGCCTCTTCCAGCACTGCAGGCGGAAAGGCCGGCGCAGAAAGCCCCGGGCAGGCCAGGACCACTCAAAATGGAAGCGGCCTCACCTGGCCCAGCAGGGCTGATGAGGCCCAGGCTCCGCCCCCGGCCCCAGCCTGACCCCCCCTCCCGTCTGCGCATGCGCAAGGGTGCAGTTCTCAAGGCCGCCGGCAGGGGGCGCGGGTGAGCGGGGGGGTGGTGGTTCGGGGACCCTCAGCCCCCTTGGGGGTAGGGCAACTCTACCCCCATGGGGAATCGGGACCCTCTTCCCTCTCGGGGGAATGGCAAATCTTCCTGCCGGGGCACACCTGCACCCTGCTCCTGCACTCACAGCCCCAGAGCCCGGCCGTGCGCCCGAACACGCCCTAGTAGGAGGGGCGGGGTCACTGTCAGGGGAGGGCAGCCCCTGTAAGCCACGGACAAGCGGCGACCCGGCCTCTTCCAAAACGGCAGGCGGACAGGCCGGCGCGGATATGCCCCGGGCAAGCCAGCAACACTCAAAGGGGAAGCGTCCTCCCCCGCCCAGCAGGGCTGATGAGGCCCAGGCTCCGCGCTCGGCTGGAGCCTAACCCCGCCCACCGACTGCGCATGCGCAAAGGTGCAGTTCCCGGGCCGCCGGGAGGGTGGCTGGAGAGCGGGGGTGTGGTTCGGGGACCCTCAGCCCCCTTGGGCTTAGGGGCACCCAAACGCCCATGGGGAATCGAGACCCTATCCCCCTCGGGGGAATGGTCAATCTTCCCCCAAGAGGACACCTGCACCCTCCTCTAACACTCACACCCCGAGGGGACGGCCCCTCGCACGAACAGGCCCTAGACGGAGGGGCGGGGTCTCTCTCAGGGGAGGGCACCCACTGTAAGCCTCGGACAAGGGGCGACCGCAGCCTCTTCCTACACTGCAGGCGGAAAGGCCGGCGCAGAAAGCCCCGGGCAGGCCAGGACCACTCAAAGTGGAAGCGGCCTCACCTGGCCCAGCAGGTCTGATGAGGCCCAGGCTCCGCCCCCGGGCCCAGCCGACCCCGCCCTCCCGTCTGCGCATGCGCAAGGGTGCAGTTCTCAAGGCCGCCGGCAGGGGGCGCGGGTGAGCGGGGGGGTGGTGGTTCGATGACCCTCAGCCCCCTTGGGGGTAGGGCAACTCTACCCCCATGGGGAATCGGGACCCTATTCCCCCTCGGGGGAATGGCAAATCTTCCTGCCGGGGCACACCTGCACCCTGCTCCTGCACTCACAGCCCCAGAGCCCGGACCTGCGCCCGAACACGCCCTAGTAGGAGGGGCGGGGTCACTGTCAGGGGAGGGCAGCCCCTGTAAGCCACGGACAAGCGGCGACCCGGCCTCTTCCAAAACGGCAGGCGGACAGGCCGGCGCGGATATGCCCCGGGCATGCCAGCAACACTCAAAGGGGAAGCGTCCTCCCCCGCCCAGCAGGGCTGATGAGGCCCAGGCTCCGCGCTCGGCTGGAGCCTAACCCCGCCCACCGACTGCGCATGCGCAAAGGTGCAGTTCCCGGGCCGCCGGGAGGGTGGCTGGAGAGCGGGGGTGTGGTTCGGGGACCCTCAGCCCCCTTGGGCTTAGGGGCACCCAAACGCCCATGGGGAATCGAGACCCTATCCCCCTCGGGGGAATGGTCAATCTTCCCCCTAGAGGACACCTGCACCCTCCTCTAACACTCACACCCCGAGGGGACGGCCCCTCGCACGAACAGGCCCTAGACGGAGGGGCGGGGTCTCTCTCAGGGGAGGGCACCCCCTGTAAGCCTCGGACAAGGGGCGACCGCGGCCTCTTCCAGCACTGCAGGCGGAAAGGCCGGCGCAGAAAGCCCCGGGCAGGCCAGGACCACTCAAAGTGGAAGCGGCCTCAACTGGCCCAGCAGGGCTGATGAGGCCCAGGCTCCGCCCCCGGCCCCAGCCTGACCCCGCCCTCCCGTCTGCGCATGCGCAAGGGTGCAGTTCTCAAGGCCGCCGGCAGGGGGCGCGGGTGAGCGGGGGGGTGGTGGTTCGGGGACCCTCAGCCCCCTTGGGGGTAGGGCAACTCTACCCCCATGGGGAATCGGGACCCTCTTCCCCCTCGGGGGAATGGCAAATCTTCCTGCCGGGGCACACCTGCACCCTGCTCCTGCACTCACAGCCCCAGAGCCCGGCCCTGCACCCGAACACGCCCTAGTAGGAGGGGCGGGGTCACTGTCAGGGGAGGGCAGCCCCTGTAAGCCACGGACAAGCGGCGACCCGGCCTCTTCCTAAACGGCAGGCGGACAGGCCGGCGCGGATATGCCCCGGGCAAGCCAGCAACACTCAAAGGGGAAGCGTCCTCCCCCGCCCAGCGGGGCTGATGAGGCCCAGGCTCCGCGCTCGGCTGGAGCCTAACCCCGCCCACCTACTGCGCATGCGCAAAGGTGCAGTTCCCGGGCCGCCGGGAGGGTGGCTGGAGAGCGGGGGTGTGGTTCGGGGACCCTCAGCCCCCTTGGGCTTAGGGGCACCCAAACGCCCATGGGGAATCGAGACCCTATCCCCCTCGGGGGAATGGTCAATCTTCCCCCTAGAGGACACCTGCACCCTCCTCTAACACTCACACCCCGAGGGGACGGCCCCTCGCACGAACAGGCCCTAGACGGAGGGGCGGGGTCTCTCTCAGGGGAGGGCACCCCCTGTAAGCCTCGGACAAGGGGCGACCGCGGCCTCTTCCAGCACTGCAGGCGGAAAGGCCGGCGCAGAAAGCCCCGGGCAGGCCAGGACCACTCAAAATGAAAGCGGCCTCACCTGGCCCAGCAGGGCTGATGAGGCCCAGGCTCCGCCCCCGGCCCCAGCCTGACCCCCCCTCCCGTCTGCGCATGCGAAAGGGTGCAGTTCTCAAGGCCGCCGGCAGGGGGCGCGGGTGAGCGGGGGGGTGGTGGTTCGGGGACCCTCAGCCCCCTTGGGGGTAGGGCAACTCTACCCCCATGGGGAATCGGGACCCTCTTCCCTCTCGGGGGAATGGCAAATCTTCCTGCCGGGGCACACCTGCACCCTGCTCCTGCACTCACAGCCCCAGAGCCCGGCCGTGCGCCCGAACACGCCCTAGTAGGAGGGGCGGGGTCACTGTCAGGGGAGGGCAGCCCCTGTAAGCCACGGACAAGCGGCGACCCGGCCTCTTCCAAAACGGCAGGCGGACAGGCCGGCGCGGATATGCCCCGGGCATGCCAGCAACACTCAAAGGGGAAGCGTCCTCCCCCGCCCAGCAGGGCTGATGAGGCCCAGGCTCCGCGCTTGGCTGGAGCCTAACCCCGCCCACCGACTGCGCATGCGCAAAGGTGCAGTTCCCGGGCCGCCGGGAGGGTGGCTGGAGAGCGGGGGTGTGGTTCGGGGACCCTCAGCCCCCTTGGGCTTAGGGGCACCCAAACGCCCATGGGGAATCGAGACCCTATCCCCCTCGGGGGAATGGTCAATCTTCCCCCTAGAGGACACCTGCACCCTCCTCTAACACTCACACCCCGAGGGGACGGCCCCTCGCACGAACAGGCCCTAGACGGAGGGGCGGGGTCTCTCTCAGGGGAGGGCACCCCCTGTAAGCCTCGGACAAGGGGCGACCGCGGCCTCTTCCAACACTGCAGGCGGAAAGGCCGGCGCAGAAAGCCCCGGGCAGGCCAGGACCACTCAAAGTGGAAGCGGCCTCACGTGGCCCAGCAGGGCTGATGAGGCACAGGCTCCGCCCCCGGCCCCAGCCTGACCCCGCCCTCCCGTCTGCGCATGCGCAAGGGTGCAGTTCTCAAGGCCGCCGGCAGGGGGCGCGGGTGAGCGGGGGGGTGGTGGTTCGGGGACCCTCAGCCCCCTTGGGGGTAGGGCAACTCTACCCCCATGGGGAATCGGGACCCTATTCCCCCTCGGGGGAATGGCAAATCTTCCTGCCGGGGCACACCTGCACCCTGCTCCTGCACTCACAGCGCCAGAGCCCGCCCCTGCGCCCGAACACGCCCTAGTAGAAGGGGCGGGGTCACTGTCAGGGGAGGGCAGCCCCTGTAAGCCACGGACAAGCGGCGACCCGGCCTCTTCCAAAACGGCAGGCGGACAGGCCGGCGCGGATATGCCCCGGGCAAGCCAGCAACACTCAAAGGGGAAGCGTCCTCCCCCGCCCAGCAGGGCTGATGAGGCCCAGGCTCCGCGCTCGGCTGGAGCCTAACCCCGCCCACCGACTGCGCATGCGCAAAGGTGCAGTTCCCGGGCCGCCGGGAGGGTGGCTGGAGAGCGGGGGTGTGGTTCGGGGACCCTCAGCCCCCTTGGGCTTAGGGGCACCCAAACGCCCATGGGGAATCGAGACCCTATCCCCCTCGGGGGAATGGTCAATCTTCCCCCTAGAGGACACCTGCACCCTCCTCTAACACTCACACCCCGAGGGGACGGCCCCTCGCACGAACAGGCCCTAGACGGAGGGGCGGGGTCTCTCTCAGGGGAGGGCACCCCCTGTAAGCCTCGGACAAGGGGCGACCGCGGCCTATTCCAGCACTGCAGGCGGAAAGGCCGGCGCAGAAAGCCCCGGGCAGGCCAGGACCACTCAAAGTGGAAGCGGCCTCACCTGGCCCAGCAGGGCTGATGAGGGCCAGGCTCCGCCCCCGGCCCCAGCCTGACCCCGCCCTCCCGTCTGCGCATGCGCAAGGGTGCAGTTCTCAAGGCCGCCGGCAGGGGGCGCGGGTGAGCGGGGGGGTGGTGGTTCGGGGACCCTCAGCCCCCTTGGGGGTGGGCAACTCTACCCCCATGGGGAATCGGGACCCTCTTCCCCCTCGGGGGAATGGCAAATCTTCCTGCCGGGGCACACCTGCACCCTGCTCCTGCACTCACAGCCCCAGAGCCCGGCCGTGCGCCCGAACACGCCCTAGTAGGAGGGGTGGGGTCACTGTCAGGGGAGGGCAGCCCCTGTAAGCCACGGACAAGCGGCGACCGGCCTCTTCCAAAACGGCAGGCTGACAGGCCAGCGCGGATATGCCCCGGGCAAGCCAGCAACACTCAAAGCGGAAGCGTCCTCCCCCGCCCAGCAGGGCTGATGAGGCCCAGGCTCCGCGCTCGGCTGGAGCCTAACCCCGCCCACCGACTGCTCATGCGCAAAGGTGCAGTTCCCGGGCCCCCGGGAGGGTGGCTGGAGAGCGGGGGTGTGGTTCGGGGACCCTCAGCCCCTTTGGGCTTAGGGGCACCCAAACGCCCATGGGGAATCGAGACCCTATCCCCCTCGGGGGAATGGTCAATCTACCCCCTAGAGGACACCTGCACCCTCCTCTAACACTCACACCCCGAGGGGACGGCCCCTCGCACGAACAGGCCCTAGACGGAGGGGCGGGGTCTCTCTCAGGGGAGGGCACCCCCTGTAAGCCTCGGACAAGGGGCGACCGCGGCCTCTTCCAGCACTGCAGGCGGAAAGGCCGGCGCAGAAAGCCCCGGGAAGGCCAGGACCACTCAAAGTGGAAGCGGCCTCACCTGGCCCAGCAGGGCTGATGAGGCACAGGCTCCGCCCCCGGCCCCAGCCTGACCCCGCCCTCCCGTCTGCGCATGCGCAAGGGTGCAGTTCTCAAGGCCGCCGGCAGGGGGCGCGGGTGAGCGCGGGGGTGGTGGTTCGGGGACCCTCAGCCCCCTTGGGGGTAGGGCAACTCTACCCCCATGGGGAATCGGGACCCTCTTCCCCCTCGGGGGAATGGCAAATCTTCCTGCCGGGGCACACCTGCACCCTGCTCCTGCACTCACAGCCCCAGAGCCCGCCCCTGCGCCCGAACACGCCCGAGTAGGAGGGGCGGGGTCACTGTCAGGGGAGGGCAGCCCCTGTAAGCCACGGACAAGCGGCGACCCGGCCTCTTCCAAAACGGCAGGCGGACAGGCCGGCGCGGATATGCCCCGGGCAAGCCAGCAACACTCAAAGGGGAAGCGTCCTCCCCCGCCCAGCAGGGCTGATGAGGCCCAGGCTCCGCGCTCGGCTGGAGCCTAACCCCGCCCACCGACTGCGCATGCGCAAAGGTGCAGTTCCCGGGCCGCCGGGAGGGTGGCTGGAGAGCGGGGGTGTGGTTCGGGGACCCTCAGCCCCCTTGGGCTTAGGGGCACCCAAACGCCCATGGGGAATCGAGACCCTATCCCCCTCGGGGGAATGGTCAATCTTCCCCCTAGAGGACACCTGCACCCTCCTCTAACACTCACACCCCGAGGGGACGGCCCCTCGCACGAACAGGCCCTAGACGGAGGGGCGGGGTCTCTCTCAGGGGAGGGCACCCCCTGTAAGCCTCGGACAAGGGGCGACCGCGGCCTATTCCAGCACTGCAGGCGGAAAGGCCGGCGCAGAAAGCCCCGGGCAGGCCAGGACCACTCAAAGTGGAAGCGGCCTCACCTGGCCCAGCAGGGCTGATGAGGGCCAGGCTCCGCCCCCGGCCCCAGCCTGACCCCGCCCTCCCGTCTGCGCATGCGCAAGGGTGCAGTTCTCAAGGCCGCCGGCAGGGGGCGCGGGTGAGCGGGGGGGTGGTGGTTCGGGGACCCTCAGCCCCCTTGGGGGTAGGGCAACTCTACCCCCATGGGGAATCGGGACCCTCTTCCCCCTCGGGGGAATGGCAAATCTTCCTGCCGGGGCACACCTGCACCCTGCTCCTGCACTCACAGCCCCAGAGCCCGGCCCTGCGCCCGAACACGCCCTAGTAGGAGGGGCGGGGTCACTGTCAGGGGAGGGCAGCCCCTGTAAGCCACGGACAAGCGGCGACCCGGCCTCTTCCTAAACGGCAGGCGGACAGGCCGGCGCGGATATGCCCCGGGCAAGCCAGCAACACTCAAAGGGGAAGCGTCCTCCCCCGCCCAGCGGGGCTGATGAGGCCCAGGCTCCGCGCTCGGCTGGAGCCTAACCCCGCCCACCGACTGCGCATGCGCAAAGGTGCAGTTCCCGGGCCGCCGGGAGGGTGGCTGGAGAGCGGGGGTGTGGTTCGGGGACCCTCAGCCCCCTTGGGCTTAGGGGCACCCAAACGCCCATGGGGAATCGAGACCCTATCCCCCTCGGGGGAATGGTCAATCTTCCCCCTAGAGGACACCTGCACCCTCCTCTAACACTCACACCCCGAGGGGACGGCCCCTCGCACGAACAGGCCCTAGACGGAGGGGCGGGGTCTCTCTCAGGGGAGGGCACCCCCTGTAAGCCTCGGACAAGGGGCGACCGCGGCCTCTTCCAGCACTGCAGGCGGAAAGGCCGGCGCAGAAAGCCCCGGGCAGGCCAGGACCACTCAAAATGGAAGCGGCCTCACCTGGCCCAGCAGGGCTGATGAGGCCCAGGCTCCGCCCCCGGCCCCAGCCTGACCCCCCTCCCGTCTGCGCATGCGCAAGGGTGCAGTTCTCAAGGCCGCCGGCAGGGGGCGCGGGTGAGCGGGGGGGTGGTGGTTCGGGGACCCTCAGCCCCCTTGGGGGTAGGGCAACTCTACCCCCATGGGGAATCGGGACCCTCTTCCCCCTCGGGGGAATGGCAAATCTTCCTGCCGGGGCACACCTGCACCCTGCTCCTGCACTCACAGCCCCAGAGCCCGGCCGTGCGCCCGAACACGCCCTAGTAGGAGGGGCGGGGTCACTGTCAGGGGAGGGCAGCCCCTGTAAGCCACGGACAAGCGGCGACCCGGCCTCTTCCAAAACTGCAGGCGGACAGGCCTGCGCGGATATGCCCCGGGCAAGCCAGCAACACTCAAAGGGGAAGCGTCCTCCCCCGCCCAGCAGGGCTGATGAGGCCCAGGCTCCGCGCTCAGCTGGAGCCTAACCCCGCCCACCGACTGCGCATGCGCAAAGGTGCAGTTCCCGGGCCGCCGGGAGGGTGGCTGGAGAGCGGGGGTGTGGTTCGGGGACCCTCAGCCCCCTTGGGCTTAGGGGCACCCAAACGCCCATGGGGAATCGAGACCCTATCCCCCTCGGGGGAATGGTCAATCTTCCCCCAAGAGGACACCTGCACCCTCCTCTAACACTCACACCCCGAGGGGACGGCCCCTCGCACGAACAGGCCCTAGACGGAGGGGCGGGGTCTCTCTCAGGGGAGGGCACCCCCTGTAAGCCTCGGACAAGGGGCGACCGCGGCCTCTTCCAGCACTGCAGGCGGAAAGGCCGGCGCAGAAAGCCCCGGGCAGGCCAGGACCACTCAAAGTGGAAGCGGCCTCACCTGGCCCAGCAGGGCTGATGAGGCCCAGGCTCCGCCCCCGGCCCCAGCCTGACCCCGCCCTCCCGTCTGCGCATGCGCAAGGGTGCAGTTTTCAAGGCCGCCGGCAGGGGGCGCGGGTGAGCGGGGGGGTGGTGGTTCGGGGACCCTCAGCCCCCTTGGGGGTAGGGCAACTCTACCCCCATGGGGAATCGGGACCCTCTTCCCCCTCGGGGGAATGGCAAATCTTCCTGCCGGGGCACACCTGCACCCTGCTCCTGCACTCACAGCCCCAGAGCCCGGCCGTGTGCCCGAACACGCCCTAGTAGGAGGGGCGGGGTCACTGTCAGGGGAGGGCAGCCCCTGTAAGCCACGGACAAGCGGCGACCCGGCCTCTTCCAAAACGGCAGGCGGACAGGCCGGCGCGGATATGCCCCGGGCAAGCCAGCAACACTCAAAGGGGAAGCGTCCTCCCCCGCCCAGCAGGGCTGATGAGGCCCAGGCTCCGCACTCGGCTGGAGCCTAACCCCGCCCACCGACTGCGCATGCGCAAAGGTGCAGTTCCCGGGCCGCCGGGAGGGTGGCTGGAGAGCGGGGGTGTGGTTCGGGGACCCTCAGCCCCTTTGGGCTTAGGGGCACCCAAACGCCCATGGGGAATCGAGACCCTATCCCCCTCGGGGGAATGGTCAATCTTCCCCCTAGAGGACACCTGCACCGTCCTCTAACACTCACACCCCGAGGGGACGGCCCCTCGCACGAACAGGCCCTAGACGGAGGGGCGGGGTCTCTCTCAGGGGAGGGCACCCCCTGTAAGCCTCGGACAAGGGGCGACCGCGGCCTCTTCCAGCACTGCAGGCGGAAAGGCCGGCACAGAAAGCCCCGGGCAGGCCAGGACCACTCAAAGTGGAAGCGGCCTCACCTGGCCCAGCAGGGCTGATGAGGCCCTGGCTCCGCCCCCGGCCCCAGCCTGACCCCGCCCTCCCGTCTGCGCATGCGCAAGGGTGCAGTTCTCAAGGCCGCCGGCAGGGGACGCGGGTGAGCGGGGGGGTGGTGGTTAGGGGACCCTCAGCCCCCTTGGGGGTAGGGCAACTCTACCCCCATGGGGAATCGGGACCCTCTTCCCCCTCGGGGGAATGGCAAATCTTCCTGCCGGGGCACACCTGCACCCTGCTCCTGCATTCACAGCCCCAGAGCCCGGCCCTGCGCCCGAACACGCCCTAGTAGGAGGGGCGGGGTCACTGTCAGGGGAGGGCAGCCCCTGTAAGCCACGGACAAGCGGCGACCCGGCCTCTTCCAAAACGGCAGGCGGACAGGCCGGCGCGGATATGCCCCGGGCAAGCCAGCAACACTCAAAGGGGAAGCGTCCTCCCCCGCCCAGCGGGGCTGATGAGGCCCAGGCTCCGCGCTCGGCTGGAGCCTAACCCCGCCCACCGACTGCGCATGCGCAAAGGTGCAGTTCCCGGGCCGCCGGGAGGGTGGCTGGAGAGCGGGGGTGTGGTTCGGGGACCCTCAGCCCCCTTGGGCTTAGGGGCACCCAAACGCCCATGGGGAATCGAGACCCTATCCCCCTCGGGGGAATGGTCAATCTTCCCCCTAGAGGACACCTGCACCGTCCTCTAACACTCACACCCCGAGGGGACGGCCCCTCGCACGAACAGGCCCTAGACGGAGGGGCGGGGTCTCTCTCAGGGGAGGGCACCCCCTGTAAGCCTCGGACAAGGGGCGACCGCGGCCTCTTCCAGCACTGCAGGCGGAAAGGCCGGCACAGAAAGCCCGGGCAGGCCAGGACCACTCAAAGTGGAAGCGGCCTCACCTGGCCCAGCAGGGCTGATGAGGCCCTGGCTCCGCCCCCGGCCCCAGCCTGACCCCGCCCTCCAGTCTGCGCATGCGCAAGGGTGCAGTTCTCAAGGCCGCCGGTAGGGGGCGCGGGTGAGCGGGGGGGTGGTGGTTCGGGGACCCTCAGCCCCCTTGGGGGTAGGGCAACTCTACCCCCATGGGGAATCGGGACCCTCTTCCCCCTCGGGGCAATGGCAAATCTTCCTGCCGGGGCACACCTGCACCCTGCTCCTGCACTCACAGCCCCAGAGCCCGGCCTTGCGCCCGAACACGCCCTAGTAGGAGGGGCGGGGTCACTGTCAGGGGAGGGCAGCCCCTGTAAGCCACGGACAAGCGGCGACCCGGCCTCTTCCAAAACGGCAGGCGGACAGGCCGGCGCGGAAATGCCCCGGGCAAGCCAGCAACACTCAAAGGGGAAGCGTCCTCCCCCGCCCAGCAGGGCTGATGAGGCCCAGGCTCCGCGCTCGGCTGGAGCCTAACCCCGCCCACCGACTGCGCATGCGCAAAGGTGCAGTTCCCGGGCCGCCGGGAGGGTGGCTGGAGAGCGGGGGTGTGGTTCGGGGACCCTCAGCCCCCTTGGGCTTAGGGGCACCCAAACGCCCATGGGGAATCGAGACCCTATCCCCCTCGGGGGAATGGTCAATCTTCCCCCTAGAGGACACCTGCACCCTCCTCTAACACTCACACCCCGAGGGGACGGCCCCTCGCACGAACAGGCCCTAGACGGAGGGGCGGGGTCTCTCTCAGGGGAGGGCACCCCCTGTAAGCCTCGGACAAGGGGCGACCGCGGCCTCTTCCAACACTGCAGGCGGAAAGGCCGGCGCAGAAAGCCCCGGGCAGGCCAGGACCACTCAAAGTGGAAGCGGCCTCACCTGGCCCAGCAGGGCTGATGAGGCCCAGGCTCCGCCCCCGGCCCCAGCCTGACCCCGCCCTCCCGTCTGCGCATGCGCAAGGGTGCAGTTCTCAAGGCCGCCGGCAGGGGGCGCGGGTGAGCGGGGGGGTGGTGGTTCGGGGACCCTCAGCCCCCTTGGGGGTGGGCAACTCTACCCCCATGGGGAATCGGGACCCTCTTCCCCCTCGGGGGAATGGCAAATCTTCCTGCCGGGGCACACCTGCACCCTGCTCCTGCACTCACAGCCCCAGAGCCCAGCCGTGCGCCCGAACACGCCCTAGTAGGAGGGGTGGGGTCACTGTCAGGGGAGGGCAGCCCCTGTAAGCCACGGACAAGCGGCGACCGGCCTCTTCCAAAACGGCAGGCTGACAGGCCAGCGCGGATATGCCCCGGGCAAGCCAGCAACACTCAAAGCGGAAGCGTCCTCCCCCGCCCAGCAGGGCTGATGAGGCCCAGGCTCCGCGCTCGACTGGAGCCTAACCCCGCCCACCGACTGCTCATGCGCAAAGGTGCAGTTCCCGGGCCCCCGGGAGGGTGGCTGGAGAGCGGGGGTGTGGTTCGGGGACCCTCAGCCCCTTTGGGCTTAGGGGCACCCAAACGCCCATGGGGAATCGAGACCCTATCCCCCTCGGGGGAATGGTCAATCTTCTCCCTAGAGGACACCTGCACCCTCCTCTAACACTCACACCCGAGGGGACGGCCCCTCGCACGAACAGGCCCTAGACGGTGGGGCGGGGTCTCTCTCAGGGGAGGGCACCCCCTGTAAGCCTCGGACAAGGGGCGACCGCGGCCTCTTCCAGCACTGCAGGCAGAAAGGCCGGCGCAGAAAGCCCCGGGCAGGCCAGGACCACTCAAAGTGGAAGCGGCCTCACCTGGCCCAGCAGGGCTGATGAGGCCCAGGCTCCGCCCCCGGCCCCAGCCTGACCCCGCCCTCCCGTCTGCGCATGCGCAAGGGTGCAGTTCTCAAGGCCGCCGGCAGGGGGCGCGGGTGAGCGGGGGGGTGGTGGTTCGGGGACCCTCAGCCCCCTTGGGGGTAGGGCAACTCTACCCCCATGGGGAATCGGGACCCTCTTCCCCCTCGGGGGAATGGCAAATCTTCCTGCCGGGGCACACCTGCACCCTGCTCCTGCACTCACAGCCCCAGAGCCCGGCCGTGCGCCCGAACACGCCCTAGTAGGAGGGGCGGGGTCGCTGTCAGGGGAGGGCAGCCCCTGTAAGCCACGGACAAGCGGCGACACGGCCTCTTCCAAAACGGCAGGCGGACAGGCCGGCGCGGATATGCCCCGGGCAAGCCAGCAACACTCAAAGCGGAAGCGTCCTCCCCCGCCCAGCAGGGCTGATGAGGCCCAGGCTCCGCGCTCGACTGGAGCCTAACCCCGCCCACCGACTGCTCATGCGCAAAGGTGCAGTTCCCGGGCCCCCGGGAGGGTGGCTGGAGAGCGGGGGTGTGGTTCGGGGACCCTCAGCCCCCTTGGGCTTAGGGGCACCCAAACGCCCATGGGGAATCGAGACCCTATCCCCCTCGGGGGAATGGTCAATCTTCCCCCTAGAGGACACCTGCACCCTCCTCTAACACTCACACCCCGAGGGGACGGCCCCTCGCACGAACAGGCCCTAGACGGAGGGGCGGGGTCTCTCTCAGGGGAGGGCACCCCCTGTAAGCCTCGGACAAGGGGCGACCGCGGCCTCTTCCTACACTGCAGGCGGAAAGGCCGGCGCAGAAAGCCCCGGGCAGGCCAGGAGCACTCAAAGTGGAAGCGGCCTCACCTGGCCCAGCAGGTCTGATGAGGCCCAGGCTCCGCCCCCGGGCCCAGCCTGACCCCGCCCTCCCGTCTGCGCATGCGCAAGGGTGCAGTTCTCAAGGCCGCCGGCAGGGGGCGCGGGTGAGCGGGGGGGTGGTGGTTCGGGGACCCTCAGCCCCCTTGGGGGTAGGGCAACTCTACCCCCATGGGGAATCGGGACCCTCTTCCCCCTCGGGGGAATGGCAAATCTTCCTGCCGGGGCACACCTGCACCCTGCTCCTGCACTCACAGCCCCAGAGCCCGGCCGTGCGCACGAACACGCCCTAGTAGGAGGGGTGGGGTCACTGTCAGGGGAGGGCAGCCCCTGTAAGCCACGGACAAGCGGCGACCGGCCTCTTCCAAAACGGCAGGCTGACAGGCCAGCGCGGATATGCCCCGGGCAAACCAGCAACACTCAAAGCGGAAGCGTCCTCCCCCGCCCAGCAGGGCTGATGAGGCCCAGGCTCCGCGCTCGGCTGGAGCCTAACCCCGCCCACCGACTGCGCATTCGCATAGGTGCAGTTGCCGGGCCGCCGGGAGGGTGGCTGGAGAGCGGGGGTGTGGTTCGGGGACCCTCAGCCCCCTTGGGCTTTGGGGCACCTAAACGCCCATGGGGAATCGAGACCCTATCCCCCTCGGGGGAATGGTCAATCTTCCCCCTAGAGGACACCTGCACCCTCCTCTAACACTCACACCCCGAGGGCACGGCCCCTCGCACGAACAGGCCCTAGACGGAGGGGCGGGTTCTCTCTCAGGGGAGGGCACCCCCAGTAAGCCTCGGACAAGGGGCGACCGCGGCCTCTTCCAAAACGGCAGGCGGAAAGGCCGGCGCAGAAAGCCCTGGGCAGGCCAGCAACACTCAAAGGGGAAGCGTCCTCCCCCGCCCAGCAGGGCTGATGAGGCCCAGGCTCCGCGCTCGGCTGGAGCCTAACCCCGCCCACCGACTGCGCATGCGCAAAGGTGCAGATCCCGGGCCGCCGGGAGGGTGGCTGGAGAGCGGGGGTGTGGATCGGGGACCCTCAGCCCCCTTGGGCTTAGTGGCACTCAAACGCCCATGGGGAATCGAGACCCTATCCCCCTCGGGGGAATGGTCAATCTTCCCCCTAGAGGACACCTGCACCCTCCTCTAACACTCACACCCCGAGGGGACGGCCCCTCGCAGGACCAGGCCCTAGACGGAGGGGCGGGGTCTCTCTCAGGGGGGGCACCCCCTGTAAGCCTCGGTCAAGGGGCGACCGCGTCCTCTTCCAACACTGCAGGCGCAAAGGCCGGCGCAGAAAGCCCCGGGCAGGCCAGGACCACTCAAAGTGGAAGCGGCCTCACCTGGCCCAGCAGGGCTGATGAGGCCCAGGCTCCGCGCCCGGCCCCAGCCTGACCCCGCCCTGCCGTCTGCGCATGCGCAAATGTGCAGTTCTCAAGGCCGCCGGCAGGGGGCGCGGGTGAGCGGGGGGGTGGTTCGGGGACCCTCAGCCCCCTTGGGGGTAGGGCAACTCTACCCCCATGGGGAATCGGGACCCTATTCCCTCTCAGGGGAATGGCAAATCTTCCTGCCGGGGCACACCTGCACCCTGCTCCTGCACTCATAGCCCCAATGCCCGGCCGTGCGCCCGAACACGCCCTAGTAGGAGGGGCGGGGTCACTGTCAGGGGAGGGCAGCCCGTGTAAGCCACGGACAAGCGGCGACCCGGCCTCTTCCAAATCGGCAGGCGGACAGGCCGGCGCGGATATGCCCCGGGCAAGCCAGCAACACTCAAAGGGGAAGCATCCTCCCCTGCCCAGCAGGGCTGATGAGGCCCAGGCTCTGCGCTCGGCTGGAGCCTAACCCCGCCCACCGACTGCGCATGCGCGAAGGTGCAGTTCCCGGGCCGCCGGGAGGGTGGCTGGAGAGCGGGGGTGTGGTTCGCGGACACTCAGCCCCCTTGGGCTTAGGGGCACCTAAACGCCCATGGGGAATCGAGACCCTATCCCCCTCGGGGGAATGGTCAATCTTCCCCCGAGAGGACACCTGCACCCTCCTCTAACACTCACACCCCGAGGGGACGGCCCCTCGCACGAACAGGCCCTAGACGGAGGGGCGGGGTCTCTCTCAGGGGAGGGCACCCCCTGTAAGCCTCGGACAAGGGGCGACCGCGGCCTCTTCCAACACGGCAGGCGGAAAGGCCGGCGCAGAAAGCCCTGGGCAGGCCAGGACCACTCAAAGTGGAAGCGGCCTCACCTGGCCCAGCAGGGCTGATGAGGCCCAGGCTCCGCCCCCGGCCCCAGCCTGACCCCGCCCTCCCGTCTGCGAATGCGCAAGGGTGCAGTTCTCAAGGCCGCCGGCCGGGCGCGCGGGTGAGCGGGGGTTGGTGGTTCGGGGACCCTCAGCCCCCTTGGGGGTAGGGAAACTCTACCACCATGGGGAATCGGGACCCTCTTCCCCCTCGGGGGAATGGCCAATCTTCCTGCCGGGGCACACCTGCACCCTGATCCTGCACTCACAGCCCCAGAGCCCGGCCGTGCGCCCGAACACGCCCTAGTAGGAGGGGCGGGGTCACTGTCAGGGGAGGGCAGCCCCTGTAAGCCACGGACAAATGGCGAACCGGCCTCTTCTAAAACGGCAGGCGGACAGGCCGGCGCGGATATGCCCCGGGCAAGCCAGCAACACTCAAAGGGGAAGGGTCCTCCCCCGCCCAGCAGGGCTGATGAGGCCCAGGCTCCGCGCTCGGCTGGAGCCTAACCCCGCCCACCGACTGCGCATTCGCATAGGTGCAGTTGCCGGGCCGCCGGGAGGGTGGCTGGAGAGCGGGGGTGTGGTTCGGGGACCCTCAGCCCCCTTGGGCTTTGGGGCACCTAAACGCCCATGGGGAATCGAGACCCTATCCCCCTCGGGGGAATGGTCAATCTTCCCCCTAGAGGACACCTGCACCCTCCTCTAACACTCACACCCCGAGGGCACGGCCCCTCGCACGAACAGGCCCTAGACGGAGGGGCGGGTTCTCTCTCAGGGGAGGGCACCCCCAGTAAGCCTCGGACAAGGGGCGACCGCGGCCTCTTCCAAAACGGCAGGCGGAAAGGCCGGCGCAGAAAGCCCTGGGCAGGCCAGCAACACTCAAAGGGGAAGCGTCCTCCCCCGCCCAGCAGGGCTGATGAGGCCCAGGCTCCGCGCTCGGCTGGAGCCTAACCCCGCCCACCGACTGCGCATGCGCAAAGGTGCAGATCCCGGGCCGCCGGGAGGGTGGCTGGAGAGCGGGGGTGTGGATCGGGGACCCTCAGCCCCCTTGGGCTTAGTGGCACTCAAACGCCCATGGGGAATCGAGACCCTATCCCCCTCGGGGGAATGGTCAATCTTCCCCCTAGAGGACACCTGCACCCTCCTCTAACACTCACACCCCGAGGGGACGGCCCCTCGCAGGACCAGGCCCTAGACGGAGGGGCGGGGTCTCTCTCAGGGGGGGCACCCCCTGTAAGCCTCGGTCAAGGGGCGACCGCGTCCTCTTCCAACACTGCAGGCGCAAAGGCCGGCGCAGAAAGCCCCGGGCAGGCCAGGACCACTCAAAGTGGAAGCGGCCTCACCTGGCCCAGCAGGGCTGATGAGGCCCAGGCTCCGCGCCCGGCCCCAGCCTGACCCCGCCCTGCCGTCTGCGCATGCGCAAATGTGCAGTTCTCAAGGCCGCCGGCAGGGGGCGCGGGTGAGCGGGGGGGTGGTTCGGGGACCCTCAGCCCCCTTGGGGGTAGGGCAACTCTACCCCCATGGGGAATCGGGACCCTATTCCCTCTCAGGGGAATGGCAAATCTTCCTGCCGGGGCACACCTGCACCCTGCTCCTGCACTCATAGCCCCAATGCCCGGCCGTGCGCCCGAACACGCCCTAGTAGGAGGGGCGGGGTCACTGTCAGGGGAGGGCAGCCCGTGTAAGCCACGGACAAGCGGCGACCCGGCCTCTTCCAAATCGGCAGGCGGACAGGCCGGCGCGGATATGCCCCGGGCAAGCCAGCAACACTCAAAGGGGAAGCATCCTCCCCTGCCCAGCAGGGCTGATGAGGCCCAGGCTCTGCGCTCGGCTGGAGCCTAACCCCGCCCACCGACTGCGCATGCGCGAAGGTGCAGTTCCCGGGCCGCCGGGAGGGTGGCTGGAGAGCGGGGGTGTGGTTCGCGGACACTCAGCCCCCTTGGGCTTAGGGGCACCTAAACGCCCATGGGGAATCGAGACCCTATCCCCCTCGGGGGAATGGTCAATCTTCCCCCGAGAGGACACCTGCACCCTCCTCTAACACTCACACCCCGAGGGGACGGCCCCTCGCACGAACAGGCCCTAGACGGAGGGGCGGGGTCTCTCTCAGGGGAGGGCACCCCCTGTAAGCCTCGGACAAGGGGCGACCGCGGCCTCTTCCAACACGGCAGGCGGAAAGGCCGGCGCAGAAAGCCCTGGGCAGGCCAGGACCACTCAAAGTGGAAGCGGCCTCACCTGGCCCAGCAGGGCTGATGAGGCCCAGGCTCCGCCCCCGGCCCCAGCCTGACCCCGCCCTCCCGTCTGCGAATGCGCAAGGGTGCAGTTCTCAAGGCCGCCGGCCGGGCGCGCGGGTGAGCGGGGGTTGGTGGTTCGGGGACCCTCAGCCCCCTTGGGGGTAGGGAAACTCTACCACCATGGGGAATCGGGACCCTCTTCCCCCTCGGGGGAATGGCCAATCTTCCTGCCGGGGCACACCTGCACCCTGCTCCTGCACTCACAGCCCCAGAGCCCGGCCGTGCGCCCGAACACGCCCTAGTAGGAGGGGCGGGGTCACTGTCAGGGGAGGGCAGCCCCTGTAAGCCACGGACAAATGGCGAACCGGCCTCTTCTAAAACGGCAGGCGGACAGGCCGGCGCGGATATGCCCCGGGCAAGCCAGCAACACTCAAAGGGGAAGGGTCCTCCCCCGCCCAGCAGGGCTGATGAGGCCCAGGCTCCGCGCTCGGCTAGAGCCTAACCCCGCCCACCGACTGCGCATTCGCATAGGTGCAGTTGCCGGGCCGCCGGGAGGGTGGCTGGAGAGCGGGGGTGTGGTTCGGGGACCCTCAGCCCCCTTGGGCTTTGGGGCACCTAAACGCCCATGGGGAATCGAGACCCTATCCCCCTCGGGGGAATGGTCAATCTTCCCCCTAGAGGACACCTGCACCCTCCTCTAACACTCACACCCCGAGGGCACGGCCCCTCGCACGAACAGGCCCTAGACGGAGGGGCGGGTTCTCTCTCAGGGGAGGGCACCCCCAGTAAGCCTCGGACAAGGGGCGACCGCGGCCTCTTCCAAAACGGCAGGCGGAAAGGCCGGCGCAGAAAGCCCTGGGCAGGCCAGCAACACTCAAAGGGGAAGCGTCCTCCCCCGCCCAGCAGGGCTGATGAGGCCCAGGCTCCGCGCTCGGCTGGAGCCTAACCCCGCCCACCGACTGCGCATGCGCAAAGGTGCAGATCCCGGGCCGCGGGAGGGTGGCTGGAGAGCGGGGGTGTGGATCGGGGACCCTCAGCCCCCTTGGGCTTAGTGGCACTCAAACGCCCATGGGGAATCGAGACCCTATCCCCCTCGGGGGAATGGTCAATCTTCCCCCTAGAGGACACCTGCACCCTCCTCTAACACTCACACCCCGAGGGGACGGCCCGTCGAATGAACAGGCCCTAGACGGAGGGGCGGGGTCTCTCTCAGGGGAGGGCAATCCCTGTAAGCCTCGGACAAGGGGCTACCGCGGCCTCTTCCAGCACTGCAGGCGGAAATGCCGGCGCAGAAAGCCCCGGGCAGGCCAGGAACACTCAAAGTGGAAGCGGCCTCACCTGGCCCAGCAGGGCTGATGAGGCCCAGGCTCCGCCCCCGGCCCCAGTCTGACCCCGCCCTCCCGTCTGCGCATGCGCAAGGGTGCAGTTCTCAAGGCCGCCGGCAGGCGGCGGGGGTGAGCGGGGGGTGGTGGTTCGGGAACCCTCAGCCCCCTTGGGGTAGCGCAACTCTACCCCCATGGGGAATCGGGACCCTCTTCCCCCTCGGGGGAATGGCAAATCTTCCTGCCGGGGCACACCTGCACCCTGCTCCTGCACTCACAGCCCCAGAGCCCGGCCGTGCGCCCGAACACGCCCTAGTAGGAGGGGCGGGGTCACTGTCAGGGGAGGGCAGCCCCTGTAAGCCACAGACAAGCGGCGACCGGCCTCTTCCAAAAAGGCAGGCGGACAGGCCGGCGCGGATATGCCCCGGGCAAGCCAGCAACACTCAAAGGGGAAGCTTCCTCCGCTGCCCAGCAGGGCTGATGAGGCCCAGGCTCCGCGCTCGGCTGGAGCCTAACCCCGCCCACCGACTGCGCATGCGCAAAGGTGCAGTTCCCGGGCCGACGGGAGGGTGGCTGGAGAGCGGGGGTGTGGTTCGGGGACCCTCATCCCCCTTGGGCTTAGGGGCACCCAAACGCCCATGGGGAATCGAGACCCTATCCCCCTCGGGGGAATGGTCAATCTTCCCCCTAGAGGACACCTGCACCCTCCTCTAACACTCACACCCCGAGGGGACGGCCCCTCGCACGAACAGGCCATAGACGGAGGGGCGGAGTCTCTCTCAGGGGAGGGCACCCCCTGTAAGCCTCGGACAAGGGGCGACCGCGGCCTCTTCCAAAACTGCAGGTGGAAAGGCCGGCGCAGAAAGCCCCGGGCAGGCCAGGACCACTCAAAGTGGAAGCGGCCTCACCTGGCCCAGCAGGGCTGATGAGGTCCAGGCTCCGCCCCCGGCCCCAGCCTGACCCCGCCCTCCCGTCTGCACATGAGAAAGGGTGCAGTTCTCAAGGCCGCCGGCAGGGGGCGCGGGTGAGCGGGGGGGTGGTGGTTCGGGGACCCTCAGCCCCCTTGGGGGTAGGGCAACTCTACCCCCATGGGGAATCGGGACCTTCTTCCCCCTCGGGGGAATGGCAAATCTTCCTGCCGGGGCACACCTGCACCCTGCTCCTGCACTCACAGCCCCAGAGCCCGGCCGGGCGCCCGAACACGCCCTAGTAGGAGGGGCGGGGTCACTGTCAGGGGAGAGCAGCCCCTGTAAGCCACTGACAAGCGGCGACCGGCCTCTTCCAAAAAGGCAGGCGGACAGGCCGGCGCGGATATGCCCCGGGCAAGCCAGCAACACTCAAAGGGGAAGCGTCCTCCCCCGCCCAGCAGGGCTGATGAGGCCCAGGCTCCGCGCTCGGCTGGAGCCTAACCCCGCCCACCGACTGCGCATGCGCAAAGGTGCAGTTCCCGGGCCGCCGGGAGGGTGGCTGGAGAGCGGGGGTGTGGTTCGGGGACCCTCAGCCCCCTTGGGCTTTGGGGCACCTAAACGCCCATGGGGAATCGAGACCCTCTCCCCCTCGGGGGAATGGTCAATCTTCCCCCTAGAGGACACCTGCACCCTCCTCTAACACTCACACCCCGAGGGGACGGCCCCTCGCACGAACAGGCCCTAGACGGAGGGGCGGGGTCTCTCTCAGGGGAGGGCACCCCCTGTAAGCCTCGGACAAGGGGCGACCGCGGCCTCTTCCAACACTGCAGGCGGAAAGGCCGGCGCAGAAAGCCCCGGGCAGGCCAGGACCACTCAAAGTGGAAGCGGCCTCACCTGGCCCAGCAGGGCTGATGAGGCCCAGGCTCCGCCCCCGGCCCCAGCCTGACCCCGCCCTCCCGTCTGCGCATGCGCAAGGGTGCAGTTCTCAAGGCCGCCGGCAGGGGGCGCGTGTGAGCGGGGGGGGGTGGTTTGGGGACCCTCAGCCCCCTTGGTGGTAGGGCAACTCTACCCCCATGGGGAATCGGGAACCTCTTCCCCCTCGGGGGAATGGCAAATCTTCCTGCCGGGGCACACCTGCACCCTGCTCCTGCACTCACAGCCCCAGAGCCCGGCCGTGCGCCCGAACACGCCCTAGTAGGAGGGGCGGGGTCACTGTCAGGGGAGGGTAGCCCCTGTAAGCCACGGACAAGCGGCGACCCGGCCTCTTCCAAAACGGCAGGCGGACAGGCCGGCGCGGATATGCCCCGGGCAAGCCAGCAACACTCAAAGGGGAAGCGTCCTCCCCTGCCCAGCAGGGCTGATGAGGCCCAGGCTCCGCGCTCGGCTGGAGCCTAACCCCGCCCACCGACTGCGCATGCGCAAAGGTGCAGTTCCCGGGCCGCCAGGAGGGTGGCTGGAGAGCGGGGGTGTGGTTCGGGGACCCTCAGCCCCCTTGGGCTTTGGGGCACCTAAACGCCCATGGGGAATCGAGACCCTATGCCCCTCGGGGGAATGGTCAATCTTCCCCCTTAGTGGACACCTGCACCCTCCTCTAACACTCACACCCCGAGGGGACGGACACTCGCACGAACAGGCCCTAGACGGAGGGGCGGGGTCTCTCTCAGGGGAGGGCACCCCCTGTCAGCCTCGGACAAGGGGCGACCGCGGCCTCTTCCAACACTGCAGGCGGAAAGGCCGGCGCAGAAAGCCCCGGGCAGGCCAGGACCACTCAAAGTGGAAGCGGCCTCCCCTGGCCCAGCAGGGCTGATGAGGCCCAGGCTCCGCCCCCGGCCCCAGCCTGACCCCTCCCTCCCGTCTGCGCATGCGTAAGGGTGCAGTTCTCAAGGCCGCCGGCAGGGGGCGCGGGTGAGCGGGGGGGGGTGGTTCGGGGACCCTCAGCCCCCTTGGGGGTAGGGCAACTCTACCCCCATGGGGAATCGGGACCCTCTTCCCCCTCGGGGGAATGGCAAATCTACCTGCCGGGGCACACTGCACCCTGCTCCTGCACTCACAGCCCCAGAGCCCGGCCTTGCGCCCGAACACGCCCTAGTAGGAGGGGCGGGGTCACTGTCAGGGGAGGGCAGCCCCTGTAATCCACGGACAAGTGGCGACCCGGCCTCTTCCAAAACGGCAGGCGGACAGGCCGGCGCGGATATGCCCCGGGCAAGCCAGCAACACTCAAAGGGGAAGCGTCCTCCCCCGCCCACCAGGGCTGATGAGGCCCAGGCTCCTTCTAGGCTGAAGCCTAACCCCGCCCACCGACTGCGCATGCGCAAAGGTGCAGTTCCCGGGCCGCCCGGAGGGTGGCTGGAGAGCGGGGGTGTGGTTCGGGGACCCTCAGCCCCCTTGGGCTTAGGGGCACCCAAACGCCCATGGGGAATCGAGACCCTATCCCCCCCGGGGGAATGGTCTATCTTCCCCCTAGAGGACACCTGCACCCTCCTCTAACACTCACACCCCGAGGGGACGGCCCCTCGCACGAACAGGCCCTAGACGGAGGGGCGGGGTCTCTCTCAGGGGAGGGCACACCCTGTAAGCCTCGGACAAGGGGCGACCGCGGCCTCTTCCAACACTGCAGGCGGAAAGGCCGGCGCAGAAAGCCCCGGACTGGCCAGGACCACTCAAAGTGGAAGCGGCCTCACCTGGCCCAGCAGGGCTGATGAGGCCCAGGTTCCGCCCCCGGCCCCAGCCTGACCCCGCCCTCCCGTCTGTGCATGCGCAAGGGTGCAGTTCTCAAGGCCGCCGGCAGGGGGCGCGGGTGAGCGCGGGGAGTGGTTCGGGGACCCTCAGCCCCCTTGGGGGTAGGGCAACTCTACCCCCATGGGGAATCGGGACCCTCTTCCCCCTCGGGGGAATGGCAAATCTTCCTGCCGGGGCACACCTTCACACTGCTCCTGCACTCACAGCCCCAGAGCCCGGCCGTGCGCCCGAACACGCCCTAGTAGGAGGGGCGGGGTCACTGTCAGGGGAGGGCAGCCCCTGTAAGCCACGGACAAGCGGCGACCCGGCCTCTTCCAAAACGGCAGGCGGACAGGCCGGCGCGGATATGCCCCGGGCAAGCCAGCAACACTCAAAGGGGAAGCGTCCTCCCCCGCCCAGCAGGGCTGATGAGGCCCAGGCTCCGCGCTCGGCTGGAGCCTAACCCCGCCCACCGACTGCGCATGCGCAAAGGTGCAGTTCCCGGGCCGCCGGGAGGGTGGCTGGAGAGCGGGGGTGTGGTTCGGGGACCCTCAGCCCCCTTGGGCTTAGGGGCACCTAAACGCCAATGGGGAATCGAGACCCTATCCCCCCCGGGGGAATGGTCAATCTTCCCCCTAGAGGACACCTGCACCCTCCTCTAACACTCACACCCCGAGGGGACGGCCCCTCGCACGAACAGGCCCTAGACGGAGGGGCGGGGTCTCTCTCAGGGGAGGGCACCCCCTGTAAGCCTCGGACAAGGGGCGACCGCGGCCTCTTCCAACACTGCAGGCGGAAAAGCCGGCGCAGAAAGCCCCGGGCAGTCCAGGACCACTCAAAGTGGAAGCGGCCTCACCTGGCCCAGCAGGGCTGATGAGGCCCAGGCTCCGCCCCCGGCCCCAGCCTGACCCCGCCCTCCCGTCTGCGCATGCGCAAGGGTGCAGTTCTCAAGGCCGCCGTCAGGGGGCGCGGGTGAGCGCGGGGGGGGGGTGGTTCGGGGACCCTCAGCCCCCTTGGGGGTAGGGCAACTCTACCCCCATGGGGAATCGGGACCCTCTTCCCCCTCGGGGGAATTGCAAATCTTCCTGCCGGGGCACACCTGCACCCTGCTCCTGCACTCACAGCCCAGAGCCCGGCCGTGCGCCCGAACACGCCCTAGTAGGAGGGGCGGGGTCACTGTCAGGGGAGGGCACCCCCTGTAAGCCACGGAGAAGCGGCGACCCGGCCTCTTCCAAAACGGCAGGCGGACAGGCCGGCGCGGATATGCCCCGGGCAAGCCAGCAACACTCAAAGGGGAAGCGTCCTCCCCCGCCCAGCAGGGCTGATGAGGCCCAGGCTCCGCGCTCGGCTGGAGCCTAACCCCGCCCACCGACTGCGCATGCGCAAAGGTGCAGTTCCCGGGCCGCCGGGACGGTGGCTGGAGAGCGGGGGTGTGGTTGGGGGACCCTCAGCCCCGTTGGGCTTAGGGGCACCTAAACGCCCATGGGGAATCGAGGCCCTATCCCCCTCGGGGGAATGGTCAATCTTCCCCCTAGAGGACACCTGCACCCTCCTCTAACACTCACACCCCGAGGGGACGGCCCCTCGCACGAATAGGCCCTAGACGGAGGGGCGGTGTCTCTCTCAGGGGAGGGCACCCCCTGTAAGCCTCGGACAAGGGGCGACCGCGGCCTCTTCCAACACTGCAGGCGGAAAGGCCGGCGCAGAAAGCCCCGGGCAGGCCAGGACCACTCAAAGTGGAAGCGGCCTCACCTGGCCCAGCAGGGCTGATGAGGCCCAGGCTCCGCCCCCGGCCCCAGCCTGACCCCGCCCTCCCGTCTGCGCATGCGCAAGGGTGCAGTTCTCAAGGCCGCCGTCAGGGGGCGCGGGTGAGCGCGGGGGGGGGTGGTTCGGGGACCCTCAGCCCCCTTGGGGGTAGGGCAACTCTACCCCCATGGGGAATCGGGACCCTCTTCCCCCTCGGGGGAATTGCAAATCTTCCTGCCGGGGCACACCTGCACCCTGCTCCTGCACTCATAGCCCCAATGCCCGGCCGTGCGCCCGAACACGCCCTAGTAGGAGGGGCGGGGTCACTGTCAGGGGAGGGCAGCCCCTGTAAGCCACGGACAAGCGGCGACCCGGCCTCTTCCAAAACGGCAGGCGGACAGGCCGGCGCGGATATGCCCCGGGCAAGCCAGCAACACTCAAAGGGGAAGCGTCCTCCCCTGCCCAGCAGGGCTGATGAGGCCCAGGCTCTGCGCTCGGCTGGAGCCTAACCCCGCCCACCGACTGCGCATGCGCGAAGGTGCAGTTCCCGGGCCGCCGGGAGGGTGGCTGGAGAGCGGGGGTGTGGTTCGCGGACACTCAGCCCCCTTGGGCTTAGGGGCACCTAAACGCCCATGGGGAATCGAGACCCTATCCCCCTCGGGGGAATGGTCAATCTTCCCCCGAGAGGACACCTGCACCCTCCTCTAACACTCACACCCCGAGGGGACGGCCCCTCGCACGAACAGGCCCTAGACGGAGGGGCGGGGTCTCTCTCAGGGGAGGGCACCCCCTGTAAGCCTCGGACAAGGGGCGACCGCGGCCTCTTCCAACACTGCAGGCGGAAAGGCCGGCGCAGAAAGCCCCGGGCAGGCCTGGACCACTCAAAGTGGAAGCGGCCTCATCTGGCCCAGCAGGGCTGATGAGCTCCAGGCTCCGCCCCCGGCCCCAGCCTGACCCCGCCCTCCCGTCTGCGCATGCGCAAGGGTGCAGTTTTCAAGGCCGCCGGCAGGGGGCGCTGATGACCGGGGTGATGGTTCGGGGACCCTCAGCCCCCTTGGGGGTAGTGCAACTCTACCCCCATGGGGAATCGGGACCCTCTTCCCCCTCGGGGGAATGGCAAATCTTCCTGCCCGGGCACACCTGCACCCTGCTCCTGCACTCACAGCCCCAGAGCCCGGCCGTGGGCCCGAACACGCCCTAGTAGGAGGGGCGGGGTCACTGTCATGGGAGGGCAGCCCCTGTAAGCCACGGACAAGCGGCGACCCGGCCTCTTCCAAAACGGCAGGCGGACAGGCCGGCGCGGATATGCCCCGGGCAAGCCAGCAACACTCAAAGGGGAAGCGTCCTCCCCTGCCCAGCAGGGCTGATGAGGCCCAGGCTCCGCGCTCGGCTGGAGCCTAAACCCGCCCACCGACTGCGCATGCGCAAAGGTGCAGTTCCCGGGCCGCCGGGAGGGTCGCGGGAGAGGGGTGTGTGATTCGGGGACCCTCAGCCCCCTTGGGCTTAGGGGCACCTAAACGCCCATGGGGAATCGAGACCCTATCCCCCTCGGGGGAATGGTCAATCTTCCCCCTAGAGGACACCTGCACCCTCCTCTAGCACTCACAGCCCCAGGGGCCGGCCCCTCGCACGAACAGGCCCTAGACGGAGGGGCGGGGTCTGTATCAGGGGAGGGCACCCCCTGTAAGCCTCGGACAAGCGGAGACCGCGGCCTCTTCCAACACTGCAGGCCGACACGCCTGCGCAGAAAGCCCCGGTCAGGCCAGGACCACTCAAAGGGGAAGCGGCCTCACCTGGCCCAGCAGGGCTGAGGAGCTCCAGTCTCCGCCCCTGGCCAGAGCCTGACCCGCCCACCCGTCTTTGCATGCATAAAGGTGCATTTCTCAAGGACGCTGGCAGGGGGCGCTGGTGAGCGGGGGCTGTTTCTGGGACCCTCAGCCCCTTTGGGGTTAGGGGAACTCTACCCCCAAGGGGAATCGGGAACCGCTTCACCCTCGGGGGAATGGCAAATCTTCCTCCCGGGGCACACGTGCACCCTCCTCCTGCACTCACAGCCCCAGAGCCCGGCCCTGCGCCCGAACACGCCCTAGCCGGAGGGGCGGGGTCACTGTCAGGGGAGGGCACCCCCTGTAAGCCACGGACAAGCGGCGACTGTGGCCTCTTCCAAAACGGCAGGCGGACAGGCCGGCACGGAAAATACCCGGGCAAGCCAGCGACACGCAAAGGGGAAGCGTCCTCACCTGGCCCAGTGGGCTGAGGAGGTCCAGGCTCCGACCCCGGCGGAGCCTAACCCCTCCCACCGACTGCGCATGCGCAAACGTGCAGTTTCCCCGGGCCGCCGGTAGGGGGCGCTGGCGAGCGGTGTGTTGTTCGGGGACCCTCAGCCCCCTTGGGCGTAGGGGCACCTAAACGCCCATGGGGAATCGGGACCCTTTTCCCCCTCGGGGGAAAGGTCAATCTTCCCCCTAGAGGACACCTGCACCCTCCTCTCGAACTCACAGTCCCAGGGGCCGGCCCCGTGCCCGAAAAGGCCCTAGACGGAGGGGCGGGGTCTCTCTCAGGGGAGGGCACCCCCTGTAAGCCTCGTACAAGCAGCGACCGCGACCTCTTCCTACACTGCAGGTGGAAAGGCCGGCGCAGGAAGCCCCGGGCAGGCCAGGACCACTCAAAGGGGAAGCGGCCTCACCTGGCCCAGCAGGGCTGATAGCTCCAGGCTCCGCCCCCGGCCAGAGCCGGACCCCGCCCTCCCGTCTGCGCATGCGCAAAGGTGCAGTTCTCAAGGACTCCGGCAGGGGCGCTGGCGAGCGGGGGTGTGGTTCGGAGACCCTCAGCCCCCTTGGGTGTAGTTCCCCATTGATGCCTTTTCATTGTGGAGTCTGCTACAAGACTTGCTAGATCAAGGGTATGAATTGAAAAAAATAGATGAAAAGCTCAGGGAATTAAGGCTACCTGAGCCTGCTGTCTCTTTATCCTTGGAGGACATTAAGGGGTCCTCGGTTGACAGCTCATCATTAACAAAACAATTGCCTGAACAAATAGATCGCTTTAGCCAGGCTGGAGGCAAAGCAAAAAATGCAAAACCAAAAGTAAAACAAAAATTGGCCGGCTGCATTAAAGAAAGTGATTCGGATTCTTCAGATGATGAAATTGTTTTTCAAAAGCCAAAAATTGATTCTAGAGCCAAAGTTGACCTCTCTACTGAAGCGTCGGCTCCTTTTCATGAATCTATTCCTAAATCTGATTCAATTTCCAGCCCGGACTTGGCTGAGATTGTTAAAAGATATATCAATGATTTGGCTAGCGCTAAGACTGATCTCAAGCCTTGTTCTGCAAATATACAATCAGACCCCTTTGAAAACGCAGAGCCTGTGTCCAGGTCAATGCCACAAATGTTGTCTGGTGATTTGGTTTGTATATCTAGAGCTGGTTTTGCTGATGCAGTGAGGCAAGCAGAAGAGAAACGTGATTTTACCTTTCGATGTTTTCCTGTGCTCAATGTAGACAATGACCATGAGCAGCCTCAATGGGAACCCCTTCCCTTTGAGCTTTTAAAGGAATTGAAAAGAGCAACTACCGATTACGGGGCTACATCTCCTTATACTTTGCAACTCGTAGAATCAGTGGCAAGTCGCTTCCTCACACCCCTTGATTGGCAGATGACGGCTAGATCTAGTCTGTCTGGGGGAGATTATTTGTTGTGGAAGGCAAATTATGAGGAGGAAGCACAGAGGATGGTAAAGAAATATAATGATAGAGGAATGAGAATGAGAGATGATAAAATTCTGCTTGAAATGGTTTTGGGTCAAGATGATTGGTGTGAAAACAATGTGCAGATTCGTATGCCACCTCTGGCCCTTCGTCTCGTGCGTGAAGCTGCAGTTGCTGCATGGAGCCGGTTGCTGGCTGGTGAAGTGAAAACCTCTGGCCTTGCTAACATTAAACAAGGGCCTGAGGAATCTTATCAAAACTTTTTATCACGGTTAATGGATGCTGTTCAAAAAACTGTACCTAATGCTGAGGCGGCTCATATTATAACTAAACAGCTGGCTTTTGAAAATGCTTCACCACCGTGTCAGGCATTGTTAAGACCCATTGTACGAACACGCGACATTAATGAATATGTTCGAACCTGTTCGGAGGTGACACCCTCGTACCTTCAGGGTGTAGCCATTGCGGCTGCCTTAAAGGGACAGACCAGCAGCCAATGGTTCGCCTCCCTTGATCAACAGAAGGAAAGGAGAATAAACAAAAATTTTGGAAATTGTTTTCCTTGCGGACAGCCAGAGCATTATAGTAGAGATTGCCCAAACAAAGTAATCTCTATGCTGCCTCCAGCCTTGCCTCAACAGTCTGACACGCCTGTTACAACAAATAATAGTGAAATTCCTTCTCAAATGATACTTCCAAAAACTATCTGCCCACGTTGTAATAAAGGATTTCATTGGATGAAGGACTGTCGTTCTAAATATCATAGAAATGGTACATTGTTGCCACCAAATGAAAAGTTTACTGCGGGCACCAATCCGACTGTTTTTTCAAAAAACATCTCACAGTCAAAAAACTGGGTAAGGGGCCCGACCTTTCCTGATATTGAGACTGCTGTAATTGCTGATGCTAAAACTACCATTGCTCCACAGCTATTGGAGCTGCAAACTTTAATAAGATCTAGGACATCCAGAGTGTATGTTGACCATATTTGTGGTCATTCTAAATTACCAGGTCCTCTAGCTCGTGGGAATGAACTGGCCGATTTGTTGACTCGAGCAGCAGTATTCACAGTACAGGAGGCAATTAATGATCATGCCCTTCATCACCAAAATGCTGCTTCCTTGCGAAAACAATTTCATCTGACTCGAGAAACAGCCCGAGAAATTGTTCACAAATGCTCGGTTTGCCCCACGACTCACCCTTCACTTCCGATGGGGGTGAACCCACGAGGCCTCAGACCAAATGATCTCTGGCAAATGGATGTCACTCATGTTACCAGTTTTGGGAGACTCAGTTTTGTCCATGTTTCCATAGATACATTTTCTCATGTTATTATGGCTACTGCCCAGACAGGAGAAGCTTTTAAAGATGTCTCTAAACACCTAATGTTTTGTTTTACCTACGCAGGCAAACCTCATGTTATTAAAACTGACAATGCTCCTGTATATACATCCTCTGCCTTTAAGAAATTTTGTGCTTCATTTCAAATTGCTCATTCTACAGGAATTCCTTATAATCCACAAGGGCAAGCTATTGTTGAAAGAGCCCACCAGACTTTAAAGTCTCAGATATATAAACTACAACAATCTGATTTTAAACATAGTTCGGCTCATCATATTTTAACTCATGCAATGTTTGTCATCAATTATTTAAATTGTGATTCTCAAGGATTGTCACCAGTTAATAGACATTAGGACCCTGACCAAGTGGCCTCTAAACCTCAAGTTATGTGGAAAGATCTCCTTTCTGGAACATGGAAAGGCCCTGATGTGTTATTAGCAAATGGGAGAGGCTATGCTTGTATCTTTCCACAGGATTCGGACAGCCAGATTTGGATTCCTGACAGACTGATCCGACATCATGTTTCAAAAGCCTTCACCGACACGCCCCCTGTCAGACAACCGACGCTCCAAGATGCATAGGTGCAGCCCTCTGGGACACCACCCACCTCCTCCAAGATGCCATCGCTCCAGATCCCCTGTTGGAAGATTGTCCTCTTTCCTGCACCACCTTCGGGTTCATAAGACGTCTCATCATGACAATTGGGATTTGCTCAAAAATCTGGCCTTCAATACTGGACAGCTACTTATGCAGCAAAATGCACGCATCACCCCGGAGATTATGTTCCTTGCCGTGCTAGCAATCTTCTCATACAGCATATCACCAGCTTCTCCTGCTTCTCTCATGCCTTCTGTTTCCTATTGGGCTTACATCCTGGATCCCCCTTTTCTCCATCCCACTCCTTGGGGATTTCCCTCGCCCCGTGTGTTCACTAATTATTCTGATTGACTAGGTGGTGATTCAGACTCTTTTGTTTTATTTAAAAGCACTAATAACTTTTCTTTTCAGGGACGCATGGATTCGCCTCCTATGTGTTTTACATCCAGTCCTGTCTATATGAAGTCTCAACTACCTGGCTGCCTACTATTAACGATAAATATTTTTTGACAGTAACTTCTAAGCCTTCCTCCTCTGGATCTAACCGTGATTTATGGGTACTGCTTATATCTCTCCTTGGTCCTCGCAGCACTAATGAAAACATAGCTCGAGTTTCAGTATCCTCCACTCTCCCAGCCTGTTCAATTTATAACTCAGATAATTCCCAGAATATTATTAACACAAATCACAGATTTCCCACCTGGCATAATTGTAGGTTTCCCTCTGCAGGAATTCGCTACCAGCCTTACCAGACTAATCTTTCTATTTATGATTTTTCAGTTTTTGGAGCAGTTACATCTGCCACTAATGTCCCCAAGGATTATAGGTTTCTTCTGCAGGACGCGCTCATCTACAACCGGTCGAATCGCCTCATCCCACCCCTTAAACCTATCACTCAGTGATATTCAGCGGGATGGATTACTCCCACCTACACCATCAACACTTCGAATGGTTCCCGTGCATACCCGGACTTATTTCGCCTCCTTGCCGCCACTTCACCTGTGCTTTTTCGCCGACCTGGACATTCTGTTCATGCTGTCACCATACGGGCTTGTGTGGGCCCCCCTCATGCCCTCCTCGTTGAGGGCCCCGGACATTTAACCATTACTTATCATCACCACCATACTTTTCATGTTAATTGTACTGACTGTATTCTCACCAACTGTATTACTTCTGTTGGCTCATTTTCTAAAGCTACGTTTGTTATCTTACATCAACCTCCTTGTGTCATGCTCCCTGTAAGCTTACAACAGCCGTGGTATGATGACATTGGACTGTATACTCTTCAGATTGTGGGACAGGGCCTGCGTCGCTCCAAAAGGTTTGTAGCGGAACTTATACTGGGTATTATGGCACTTATTGCTATTATTAGTTCTGTTGCTGTTTCTACTACTGCTCTCGTGCAACAAGTTCACACTGCCTCCCATGTTAATGATTTGTCTCGTAACATCACACACGCTTTGATTATCCAAGACCACATTGATAATAAGTTTGAAGCTTGTTTAAATGTTCTTGAGGAATCACTTTTACATATTGGCAATCAAATTCAACACATAAAAACGCATTTGACTACCAAATGTCATTCTGATTACAAATGGATTTGTGTCACTCCACATGTTTATAACTCTTCTTCTGTTTCTTGGAATAATGTCAAAAATCATTTACTGGGTGTTTGGGATAACACAAATGTTTCCCTGGACCTTACTGCTCTGCAGAAAGATATTAAGGCAATTAGTTTAGCTCATGCCCCCTCCTCCACACCTGCAGAAGTTGCTGCTTCCTTCCTGGCTTCCTTGCAACATTATACCACTAAGGCCGCCTGGTTCCCATCATTTATTACTTTAGGTGTTGTTTTGCTTGTCACCATAATTATATTGATACTCTTCCCATTGTTTATTAAATTGCTTTTCCGTGCTATCAATCAGACACGTGTTGAGTTGCAAACTATGCAAATGATGGCCAAAAACAAAAAGGGGGAGGTGCTGCAGGAGGCCTTGATGCCCCAGCCAGATAAGACACTGGCAAGCAGCGAAGCCCAAAGGGCCTCACACCGTGGGGCTGAAGCTAAAGGTGCCTCACACCGTGGGGCTGAAGATTCCTTGTGCCTCACACCTTGAGGTTGAAGATCTAACATTCCTTCACTTTTTGTTCTTGGTCATAAATAAGAGAAAAATTTCCCAAAAAAAGTACATTAGGCACTATATTATATGCATCAGTATATTGCAAATAAAAGGCATGGAAAATTAGAAACTAATTATTAAACGATTTGGCCTACCAGATCCAGGGCACAGGTGACACCAGGGGCCAGAGCAGCCTCCTGCTGAGCTGTGAGGCCTGGCTGAGCATCCTCTATTGTTTGGGCTTGGGTTTGTGTTTGTTTTCTTGTTCTTGATTTGACATCAACCATAAAGGACCAAGGGAACACAGTTCCTGTGTCCAATAGGCCCTTGTAAGGTTAAGGCCGGGGCGGAGATGGGGCTCAGAGTGGGGGAACTTGAAACTGCTGCCACCTGCATCCCGGGAGCTGGCTCTGCCTGGTTTGCACCGACCCTGATAAGCAGCATTGGAAGAACAACCAGTTCTGAGAGAAAAAACTTCTTTGAAAAGCAACTTCCACTCCGCATTCTCCACCTCCCACCAAGGCCAGACCCCGCCCTATAAAAACTTGCCCTTATCCCCCAACAGCGAACCTCACCCCGTGAGCACAATAAATTTCTTGCCTGTGAGAAACTTAGCCTGGCTCTCCTTTTAAGGGGGAAAGGATGTCCTGAGCTAATTCCATGCAGGCTTTGTGGACTCCACCCCCACTCCAGACCAAAGCCATCAGGACATTGGGAGAGACAAATCCCGTCATCAACAAAGGGAAGGTGGCTGGGACCTGAGGGTGGAGTTAAGCAGCCAGGTGTGGTATAAAAACCAAACACGTGGGCCTTGGGGTCTCTCGCTCTGTTGCTTGCCTCCTGGCTTCACGGCTCCTGGCTTGCCGCCAGCTCTCAGGGCGCCCTTTGGGATTCCAGATCGGTGGATCGGGTAGGACACATTTAAAACTTTGTCTCCCACTTTTCTCCCTGAGTTGTGCATTTCCTCATTTGCCCTTCCCTTGTAAATAAACCTTTTATGAACCTTTCGTGTGTGCCTGCAGTAGAGTATTGATGTCCTTTTAAACGTGCGGGTGAGGACCCACAGTCAGGCACCCCGTTTTGTATTGGGGCCACCTAACTGCATATATAATAAGGATGTGTATAAATTAAGTGCCATATGAAACTAAGATATATATGAAATTAGAATGGTAAACTTTTCATATCATATACATAATTAGACTTGGAGTATGTACAATTATTATGTAGGTCATTAGTATATAATATATTTAAAAATTTGCTTACTATTAAGATACCTATGTATATATTATATTTAAATATCCTAAATTTGCATTCCTTTATCTCCTAAATAGATATTATATGTATAATATGTGGTGTGTATAAAATTTGTGGATAGATTCCAACATTAAGAATATATTGATTAGGATAAATAACTAAGCAAAATAGAATTTAATGTACTTTTTGTGCTGTTTAAAATAAAATTACACTTAGTATAATCAGTTAATAGCATAGTATAATGATAATAGTATAATGATATAATAATGATAATAGTATAATGATACATATGATTGGGTTATTAAAATAGAATGTGTATGGAAATAGAATATATATTTATTGTTTGCTATATTTTACTTAAAATATAGAGATAATGGAATATTTATATATATATATTTTGTGTATACATAATTAGAATATGTATGTATGATTTTGTTATCTGTAGGAAATTATAGGATGCAGGAAATATTTGACTATATTTGTCTGACAAAAATGCTAATTTCAGAGAGTTAATATTTCAAAGGACCCAAATTATATATCTTATAAAAACAGTCATTTTGAACTTTATTCCAGAATCTTCTGTTTTGTTGCAAGTTTCAGTGTCTCTAGTCTTCCAGTGATTTGAAAAATTTGTCACGATCTTAATATAGAGCAGATGAAACAAGCGATTAAGAACCCACGATTGACTTTTCTATGTGGGAAGTTACAGGATGGTGTTCCTGATGGGGAGACAATTCCATTTTTCCATGAATTGCAAAGGAGAAGATGTCACTGAACAAAAAATATTTCTCAAAGAAGCCTGGGACTGAGGCAACAGGAATGGGATCTGGGGAGAGTTGGGAGCATGTAGGATTTTTCGTCCTGCTTTCAGTTAACTCGGAAAAATTTTTCCTTACAAGACATGAAAGATGATAGAGCCTGGAAGAGCTGTGTTCAGACACATTGCAGAAGCAAAGGCAAAATTGCCTTCTCGTCACGGAAGTTGGCAAAGAAAGAAACTTCAAGAACAAGAACCCAGCACAGAGAGATGGGACAACAGGGTGGGACCTCAACTCCCCCAGCCTCTGCAGTCATCAGCATCATGCCCTGTCTTCCTGAGCACAGGGATTTCCAACCTTATGGAGTCATTATTAGTCTTGGCTGGGAAGAGACCTTGAGCTTCTCATGCCTCTTTTAAATATCTAGAGTAGGATCAGCACCACCTGGGAACTGTCAGAAATTCAAACATTTACATGTATCCTGATCTCTGAATCAGAAACTCTGGGGGTGGGAGAGAGGTATGGAGCCCAGCCCAGGACTCCCAGGCGATCCGGGTTCAGCCAATATCTGAGAAACTCTGCTCAGAGATGTCAATATTGTCACTTCCCCACAACCAGACCCGGTGAATCTGTTAGGGGGAAAGGATGTCCTAAGCAAACTCCATACAGGCTTTGTGGACTCCACCCCCACGGCACTACAAATCCCATGACCACCAAAGGGAAGGTTGCAAGGACCTCAGGGTGGAGTTAAGCAAATAGGCTCTCGGTTTGGGTTTTTAACTGGCCATGTGGCCTGGGTGGGGGTCTCCGGCTTGACCACGAGGCACGCTAGGTTTTTTTGCCAGCTCAGTGGGTCATTAGGATTCCAGGTCAGTGGAACTGGTAGGATGCATTTACGAACATATCTCCCTCTTTTTCTCCCTGAGTTATTCATTTCCCAATTTCCCCTTCCCTTGTAAATAAACCTTTTATCAACCTTTATGTCTGTCTGCAGTTTAGCATTAATAAGTCCCCTTTAAGAACACGGGTGAGGACCCACAGTAGACAACCCCATTTTATATAGGTGTTTGCCCTGTAACAAATCCAGTGCTCCTGCTTCGAGTTGTGCCTGAAACATTCCTCTCTTTCTCTTCTGCTTTGCTCTTGTGACTTTGGGGAACATCTCAGGTCTCCTTTCCCCTGGGCCATGTATGAGACGCCCAGACATATTTAGATACTGCTCCTCTGGCCTCGCAGCCCGACTCACCTCCCTCAGGGATCATGAAATGGTGTTTGAGTTGTTGGCTTGTGCTCCTGTTACAGGTGTGCAGTTTTAGTCATTTTATTTTAACCCCCAGTGTATTGTCAACAGAAATTTTTAATATTTGTTGACTGGGCTGACACTACCGGGCTGGCAACTTTAAAAAGAGTAATAATAATACTGTCTTCCACTTACTTGGCCCCAACCACTCTATTTCCATAAACCCTCGCCAACCTGAATTTCAAAAGCATGTTTTGCTGCATCTGTGAAGCCATTTATAGGGAGGGAATCAAGGCATCCAAGCACTGTCAGCCCAGGATTCCTGAGCCAGAGTGTCTGCTCTCCAAGTGGGTGGGCTCCCACACTGCAGGCTTTTTGACCAAGCAGTTTTGAGTCCCTCACATTAAACAATCTACTGGGTAGACTGTCACAGACCAGAAGATTGGTGGCGCTGTCTAATTCCTTGCAGGCACTCCAGGAAGGAGGCCTGTCTGAAACTCCACCATGAAACTCAGAATTATCCAATTCATTCATGATTGGAGAATACAAGGTCAATATATTTAAATATCAACTTTAATCCTGTGGTGGTGCAGCGGTTGAGCGCTGGGCTGCAAGGCTGCCTGCAGCCTCTGCAGTGCTGGTTCAATCCCCGGCCACAGGCGAGGGTCCCACAAAAAAAAAAAAAGAAAGAAAGAAAAAAAAAGTAAAATTTGGTAGTCTGTCACTTGGTGGATTGGAGGAGATCTTGTGGAGCCTCAGTAGCTCCTGAGACACCTGAGGGAATTTCTCCCTTTCCTCATTGTAAAGGCCAGGACAGGACCACAATGCAGGTTTTCTGATCCCATGCAGACTGGGTAAAGGAGGAGTCAGAGTCCTCAGTGGTTTTTGCAGGTCTTTTATTGGGATTTACCTGGTACACAGCAGGCAGGGGTGCTGGGGGGCCGGGAGGCTGGTAGTCCTCCCAGCCCCCAGCAAGTCTTCACTCTATCTGGGCTCTCCAGTGATCTCTCTTGGCTTCTCTTTCAGCTTTTTCTGCTTCTGCTGGTGTCCCCGTGACGCCGCCCTTAAAAGCACAGTCTTAGCCCAGGTGAATCCCATCTACCTAGGCCCACACCCTATTCCAGGTGCCCACCATCAGGCATGCATTCAGGTCCGCAAGGATCCATCATCTATCCTGATGGCGGGAGGGCAGAAAAGCCTGATATTTTTCCTTACCCTACACTCATGGTTAAGACATTACAAAAATTTGTCCTATTTGGTTTTCCTGGTGAAGTAAAACTGAAAGGGAATCATGGTCATTTGGGGAAATAAAATGTAAAACTTAGGCATGTACAGAAATGTGAACATTGGTTTTCTGAAACTTTCATAAAACATTTCAGTGCCTGATATGTATGCAAATTGTAAATTTTGACTGTTGTCCTGCATTATCATGTACTTCGTTGGTTTGATGTCTGCAGTCATGTGGCACTTTCTTGTTTTTTTAAAGCGGAGTGAACTTGTGTTTGCATGCTCTCTCCCCTTGATACCAACACAGTATGAACAAGTGGTCGTAATGTTTACTACTCATGACAGAGTCTATTTTTGTCTGCTTCACCTAAAAATTGGAAACGTGTTTCATTTTGTGACTGATTAAATGTTTTCCAGAAAGTTAAATTTGAGCTAAACCAAGAAGCGGAGAACCTGCCACTTTATATGGAAGTTTCCAGAGACCTCCAAAGAGGGTGAGGAAGCTGACCTCCATGGGCAGGACTGGACATCCTGGAACAAGAAAAAAATTGTAGTAACCTCGAAAAGAAGAAACCCCAGGTGGCAGCTGATGAAATCAACTTTGTTTCTGAAGCCTGCAGGGACTGGATGTCACACCTTCACTCTGACTGTATACGGCATATTCCATCAAACCCAGTGTAAAATGCTGTTTGGTTATCCTGACCTGTGATGTTATGCAAAAATAGGTTGCAAAGGGCAGGACAGGACACAGTGCAGGTTTTCTGATCCCATGCAGACCGGGTAAAGGAGGAGTCAGAGTCCTCAGTGGTTTTGCAGGTTTTTTATTGGGGTTCACCAGGCATATGGCAGGCAGGGGTGCTGGCTGGGGGGCTGGGAGGCTGGCAGGCCTCCCAGCCCACAGCAAGTCTTCACTCTATCTGGATTTTCTGGCGTTCGTTCTGCTGCTTCTCGGCTTTGGCTTCGGCTTCGGCTTCGGCTTCGGCTTCGGCTTCGGCTTCGGCTTCGGCTTCGGCTTCGGCTTCGGCTTCGGCTTCGGCTTCTATTGCTGCTGCTGCTGCTGCTGCTGCTGCTGCTGCTGCTGCTGCTGCTGCTGCTGCTGCTGCTGCTGCTGCTGCTGCTGCTGCTGCTGGCATCCCCGTGATGCCGCCCTTAAAAGCACAGTCTTAGCTCAGCTGAATCCCATCTACCTATGCCCACACCCTATTCCAGGTGCCCGCCCTCAGGCATGCATTCAGGACAAGGATCCATCATCTATCCTGATGGCGGAAGGGCAGAAAAGCCTGATATTTTCTTTACCCTACATAGGTGAAATGATCTGAAAGTGGATTTAGTTTCCAAATATTTTGCTGTACTGTTGGGGTGAATGAGGATCAGCATGGATGGCACTTGTTTCTAGATAAATTACATCAGGTATTAATTTTTTTTTCTTCTGGTAATTTTGGTATCTTTGCTGTTTTGTGTTGCCTACTGCCTCTTCATGATTTTCCTTTTTAGCATGGACTAATTTCCAGGCGTGAAGGACAGGCATACTGGACATTCCTGGACAATACTGGTAACTGATTATTGCTTCTTTTACATACCCTAAAACCCTACAAAACTCTGTCTCCTAAGGCTACACCCTGGGGTCTGCACTTAAAAAAAACAACAAAAGGAGTCTAGAGGATCACTTGTCCCCATAGGTCCTTATATGCAGAGCTTGATTTACATTTAAATTCTTGAATGACAATGCTTTGGCCTAACAACTGGTGAGCAACAGCTCATTCCTGATTCCTCTGGTCTCATGGCAATACAACATTTTATCCCAGCAGAAACAAGTCTTAGGCCATTGGTTGTAGGTCACCATCTGTTGCAAGGACCAATTTGGCTGGGACTTTAAACATTTAACATCACATCGGGGAGAGGGTTTGTTTCTGTTTTATCACTTATAAAGCCGTGTTCAGTTAGAGCAATAAAGGACCAGTCTTATTCCAGAGCTCCAGACATTATTGATACAGCCACCACCTGGGATGCCACCCATAGGAGTCAAAATGAAAAAGAGGATCCCTTCCCATGGACTGTGCAGTCCTCCGGAACATCAGATCAAGACTCAGTGCCCTTGAGGCTGCTGTATGCTGACGTGGTCAACATCAACAGGTCCTCTGACATCACAGACTCAATTGTGGTTTGTTGGGATATCATTCTCTATAACCCCTATCCCTTTTAATGCAACCCTTTCCTGAACAAATGTACAAAGACAACTTCATAGTACATGGTACATTCCATAATAGCCTTGGTCTTGTCATGGAATTTAGAGATAAGTTATTGCAACCATTAGCACAATTGCAACAAAAACACAAATGCCACAATGGCGCATTTGAATGACATTGGGTAATGCTAAATCCAACAAATCCTCAACGTTAAAATTTGGATGTTGTTTAATATTGTATTATTTTTGTTTATTTTTCCTGTACAGGAACTAATTTATACCCATTGAATTTTGTAAAACCTTTGGGGATCATCTTGCTGTTCTTTATACTAACTCTTGTTTATGCACATCTGCTACTCTGTAGAGTGCTCTCCACAAGCAAATGAAAATGCCCTGGGAGTGGAAACAATGGCACCACTTTATTCACTATGAAGGCATTATTTAAAAAAATAAATAAATAAAAGATGTTGGAAACCCCTAAGGCGTGAAGTGCTGAGACAGGGAGCAGGGCAGTATCATGATGGGAAGATTGGTCAACACTGGCTGGAAGACTGGCCCATGTCCAGACCATGATGTCCTTTCCTGTGTCAGCAAAGCTAAGCCTGAGAAGCAAGGGAGCAGAATAAACCCAATGACACAGGACCTTGGTGGTGAGTGTGAGCCTGGACCAAGCTAAGAGAGTGATTCGTTGTCTGGTGACTAACAGGGGTGGGGGTTGGTGGGGCGGTTTGTTCAATCAACATGAGTTCCACCAGGCACTCGGGATTCCTGAGCCCAGAATGTGAGTCAGTTGTCATGGTTACCCCCTGCTCGCCCAATCCAGAGGCCCATCTCAGCCACCAGCCTCTGCCCCGCCTGCGTGCACAGGTCTTACTCCATTCGGGTCCTTTTGGGTCAATTCTCCCAAGTCTCTTCCTCAATGTCACAGCCTTGATGGGTTGAGAGAACACAGACGACTCCTGTCTGGGTGGCCTTTTCTGGGTGGCCTCTTTCAGGCAGGAGGTTGGCACGCCCAGGCCTTCTTTTCTGGCTACCTCCACGGTCATGGGCTTGAAGACAAGCTAAGGAGTAGAGTCCCACATTGAAGTGGACTTCCCAAGTAGCTTTCAGCGGAGGAAAAAAATGGCATTTCATTATGGTTTTTACTTGGATTGTATGACAACCATGAGAAAAACAGGCCAGTATTTCAGCTTTCCTGTCTCTGTGGAAGGGCTGCGAGTTTTCCGCTGGCCTGTTCGAGAGTTTGGCTGGAGACACACCCTGTGAGCCTCAGAGATTTCACCCTGAGGTTCTCTGTGCCCGAAATGCCTGTTCTCTCACTTCCTTCTCCAAGAGCCACCTCTTCAGAGGGGCTTCCCATTTCCCTCTGCTCAGACGCACCCCCCTCTGTCACCTTCACCTTTCTGCCCCCCTCTCCATCACGCCTACTCCTCCCTACACGACTGACATGGCTGATCCCTGAACCACCCCTCATCCTGACCCCACAGCTCTGCATCAAATCATGCCGGGCAGGCGGTGAGGCAAATCTCTAGCCATGAGCTCTTCTTGCTTGCTCCAGGTGGCTGGGCATTTCCTCCTCCTGAGGGGTCTGGGCTCCTACACCCCCATCTTGGTAGCCATGAGCACAGAGGTTCTTGCCACCCACAGGTGTCATCTCTATTGTCTTCACAGTGTTGGACAGTTTCCAGGGTGCCGGCAGGTCTCCTGGGAATCCCCAATCAGTGCAGGATCCGACCCAGCAGGCTGCTCTGGAATGGATGAACAGGGACCTCTGTGTCCGCCTTGCCCAAATGGCAACCTGCCAATGCTGGCCAGTGTTCAACATCTAGCACACCCTCCCCTGCTTCCTCCCTGACAGGTACTCACCACTCTGCCATCGGACACCCTCAGGAGATGGCTCCCCACTTTCCCTTCCTTCTCAGCTTACCTTCTTCCCAGATCCAAGCAGAAAGGGTGCTGCCTGCTGGGACCTGTTGGACCAGGTTCATCCCCTCCCTACCAGGCCCACAGGCCCAGGCCAGGACTTCACTCCAAGTCTTGGGGGAGCGGACGAGACTCACAGGAGAGGACGAGACTCACTCAGAGTGGTGACACCTGCCCCACATTCCTGCTGCATCACCACCGTGTGGAAATTCAAGGTGAAAATAGAGGTAAATAGGCCCTGTTTCCTCCAAAGATCATGACAATGTCAAAATACTGAGGTCAGTGGTGAAGTCTTGAGTGTCCTTAAGGTCTTAAGTGGAAATGATGGTGATGATGTCCATTTTGTGGGTCTGTATGCAGTGTCATTTCAAAATTGCTCAGATGGGTTGAGCTTATACTAGAACATTCTTTGTCATCATAGCAACCTTGAAAGTCGCCATGTCAAAAGCAATAAAGTACATGGATAGACACTGCAAGAGGCATCTGCAGCATCTTCATGATGCTCTTTCATGGGTGGCTGACATCAATTCATTAAGAGTGAACTATTTTCAGATAAAGATAAAATCCCCCCCATTAAAAGAAGGGACTTTAAGGGCTCCCCTGGTGGCACAGTCGGTTGAGCACAGTTCTGTGAAGCTGTCCGCAGCCTCTGCGGTGCCATTTCGATCCCAGCCGGCCAGCAAAGGTCCCACATGGGATGACAGACCTCTCCTGTCTTGCCCACTGCTCCCCTTAGCAGTGTATTTTGTCAATCTCTCTGTTCTGTTCCCCGCTGTCTCTGGTGAATCCTCCCACCCTCCCAACATCTGGCCTGTACCCCGGTTCTTGTATAAGTAAATATTTAAAAGAAGGGAATTTAGATACCGTTGGCATACATATGGTTCCTTGAAATGTCACTGGTCATTCCCTGAGGTTTTATATCCTTCCTGTTTTTCATTGGAGTGTTAGCAACCAAACAATTGACGCTTGGCATGCCTGTCTGGAAGTCAGCCCACGGCAGCACTTCCACAAAAGTGGAACTCTATTTTGCTGCCACCATCTTTCTTGTTGACTGTGGAATCTCTGCTACCATCATCAGGATTTGAGCTCTAGGGTCAGACAGAAAATGACAGCGTGCTGGCTGGCAGGACACTGGCTATCAACATTGTGCAAGTAGACTTGGAACACAGGAATTTCATTCTATTTTATCCCATTATTTTTTGTGGGTTTTTTTCCTTCTGTTTTTGCCCCGTGAGCCTCTCCTTCTCAGCCTTTCCCCACCCCTACGTGTTTACGTCCCATCACTGCTCGCTGACGCGGGTGTGGAAGTGGAGGAGATGAGGCAGCAAGGGCGGGGCAGGCTGGTTGTGGAGAGCTCTGCTCGTGTCATTTTGGGTCCTGGAGGGACATGGACATTCCTGGGGTCAGGACATTGCTGACTGTGACCCTGTGGGTGCCCTGGGCTCCTAAATGAAAGTGCATCCCCCGAGTGTGCTCCCAGCTCCTTCCTGCTACACTGATCAACCCCTGGGGTGGGTTTTCTGGGCTCTCCGTTCTGTTCATTGATCTGTGTGTTTTATTTTTGTGGAGATTTAGGATGTAATTGGGGAACGTATTGTAAATTTTTCTGGGGCTGACACCCACCTCCCCACCCCAGGTCCAGCAGGCAGGAGGGCAGAGTCATGTCCCAGTCTCCCTGGGGCACAGGTTCTGACCCAGGGGGTTGCGTGATACCTGGAGCTCTGCATTTCTCACACGGGGTCTGAGATTCTGCACCTGCTGGTCTTGGGCCTGCATGTGAAGGCTGAGGTGTTACTTACCTGTTGTGCAGCTGATGTGGCCATTCAGAGCCTGGAAGAGGGAATTTTCACCCCTGGAAACTGCCTCATTAAGTGACTTTAGACTCTCCCTTGAATAGAATCCAGGCTTTCCTGAGCCTTGAGTGACCAGGAGCAACATGGCCTGCCTGTCACATTCTGGCTACAAGTATTTGACTTTCTAATATGGTTATTATTAATCTATTCAGTGTATTGAAACCTGTGACCACCTCTGCATCACTAAAGGACACCCCTGAGATTCCTGCAGCAGGGACAGCTGTGCGCTATCATCAATGGGGATGGAAGGTCCTTCATGGGGAATCATCTGAGACAATGAAGGATGAAGGGCCCATTCTTTTTTTTTTTTTTTTAAGGAATTCTTTTTTTTATTTAAATATTTTATTTTATATAATTCTTACATCTTTTTTTCATCTTTGCACAATGTATGCATTTTCATTTTGGTTATATTCCCTATACAATTGCACCTCCCCCCTTATTTTGATTATCGTCCTTCTTTCCCCGCCCCCCCCCCACCTCTGGTTTACAGTTGCTCGTTGATTTTGATTTTTACTTTGTATTGATTAGTCTTTTTCCTGGTCTCTTATTTGGTTTTCTAAATTCCTGCTATGAGTGAGACCATCTGGTATTTTTCTTTTTCTTTCTGGCTTATTTCACTGAGCATGATTGAAGTGTCCATTCTTAAGTTCTTGAGATGTTTTCTCTATTGATATCTGGTGCCAAGAGAATCCTTCCTATTGTAGAGAGTGAATAAGCCACAATCACCCATTCACCTGGAAAGTGGACATTTTGTAGATAATCAACTTATTTTTTAATATTTATAATCTGTTAAAGTGCTATTACCTCCATCCTTTCGTTCTTCCTCTGCTCTGGGCCCGCATGGCTGTTACTGTGGGTGATGATGTCCTGGGGGTAGACTAAGATTTTCTGGGGTGACACCACCTCCCGCCCTGCGTCTTGCAGGCAGGAGGGGAAGCCATGGCCCCGACCCCCAGTCTGAGCAGCCCGACCCGTCTTCCAGACCTAGGCCCTGGCAGGGGAGGCAGCTCCTAAATCCCCTGGGCCCTGGAGGACACAGAGGAGGTTTAACCCGCCAGCCTGGGCTTCCCCTCGGGGCTTCTTAGAGGTGGAGATTGAACCCCAGCAGCGCCTCCAGGGAGGCAGCTCAGGTCCAGCGGGCAGAGCAGATGCCCCTTCTGTCAGAACAGCCCGGGGTTTGGGTCCGCCGCTCACTTTTCCTAGGATCGAAATTCCAAGTCTCAGTTTTTGAAGTTTTCTCAGAGTAAAATACCTCAGGCGGCTTCCCAGGTTCAAAGCCTCCATTTTATTACTTTACCTTGTATCGCCTGCCCCGCCTGTGTGACATGGCTTTTTCCATCCCCTCTCCCTGTCCCGCCGTTGTCGCTTTGTCCTGCCTCCACTGCCTGGACCTCAGCACAAGACGACTCCTGTCTGGGGCCTTTCTGGAGGCCCCTGTCACTGAGGGGTGGCGCGTTTCCGCTTTCTTGTTATGCCCCCCTTGTTGTTTGGATTCAGGGTGGGCCTAAAAGTGGGCACAATTGTGGGACTTGGAGGGGACTTCTTGAGTGGCTTTCAGCCAAGGGACAAATGATATTTTATTATGAATTTACTTGTATCATACGACAACCCTGAGAAAAACAGCCCAGCATTTCAACTTTATGGCTTCATGTAGTACCTGTTTTCCCCACAGGCCTTATTGATATTGCATGATAAAGACAAACACTGTCACTGCAGGGCTTTTGTACCTGAGGTTATGACCTACATTGTGAAATAATATTTTCAGGGGACCCTTCCCAGGTACTGTCTATAATGCACCCCCCTCTACATTCAGCACTTTTCCAGCATTTTATTCATAACACCTGTCTCTAACTGATACTAATTTTCCCCAACCTCATCCCTTTTACCTCATTACCCTTTCCCTTCTCTCTGAAGCTCAGAAACCTCACTGTTTATTAGCAGGTGCTGGTTTTTTTTTTTTTTTTGAAGATTTATTTATACAAGAACTGGGGTACAGTCAGACATGCAGGAGGGTGAGAGAATTCACCAGAGACACAGTGGGGAGCAGAACAGGCAGATGGACCTAAGACACTGCTAAAGGGGCAGCAAGGAGATAGCAGAGGTCTGCAGTTCCATGTTGGTCAGCTCCCTGGACAGGGATGGAACTCAGGCCTTAGTCATGATAGTTCTCCATCTTAACCCCTAGGTCAGGAAGGCCTGGTTATTACCATTTTTAGTGATAATTTGGTTGTAAACCTGTGGAGTACTTTGCCTGACATTCCCTGTGCCTTCCAGATTCCTTTCTCATATTGATGTGTGTTGCAAATGTTTCAGAACTGTGCTTATTTTTTCACTGTTATAAAATATACATATTTGCCACTAAATTTTTTTTAAGATTTTTTATTTATTTATTTATACAAGCACTGGGTACAGTCAGAAACACATGAGGGTGAGAGAATTCACCAGAGCCAGAGCAAAGAGCCGAACAGGCAGAGTGACGAAGTACACTGCTGAGGGGAGCAGCGGGTGGCAGGAGAGGTCTGTGCACCATGTGGGACCCTCGCCCAGTGGCCGTGGATCAAACCGGCGCTGCAGAGGCTGTGGGCAGCTTCACAACCCAGCACTCAACCGCTGCGGCACTGGGGAGACACCTTGCCACTAAATATTTTTAATCCAGGCATTTTATGGCATTAACTATGTTCAAATCATTGCACAAATATCCCACCATCCATGTCTAGATATTCCATTCCCCCAGTTAAACACTGCTCCCCATTCCTCTTCACCCTCATGTTCAGGCAACTGCATTCTACTGCTGTCTCTGAATTTGACTGCTTTGGACCCCTGATAGAAATGGAATAATACCCTGTTAGTCCATTTGCATCTTACTTAACATAATGGCTTTAAGGTTCCTACAGTTGTAGCATGTATCAGAATTTTCATTTTTAAGCTGAATAATTGTCCATAGCATATATGTTTTTTTTTTTTCATTTGCACCTCTATTGACACACGAGTTCTTTCTAGATTTTGACAGGTTGTGAGTAATGCTGATATGATTATGGACATGCAAATGTCAGTTTGAGTCACTATTGAATTCTTCAGAGTTTTCCCTGAAGTGGAATTGCTCTGTCATCCATTCATTTTATGCTTCATTTTCAAAGGAATGGCCAGAATGTTTTCCCATGGCAGCTGTGCCATTTTATATTATGAAGCTAATAGAGCTTTTGTTTATTCACCATTCGATGGACAATATCAGTGTTTTCCCACTTGACAAATTTAAACCCTTCTACAGATGCCATCATGTAGTGAAAATAGTGTCACAGAATTTCAATCATATGTGAGTCACAGGCACCACGGCATCATTTGAAAAGTTGGGGACACAACTAAGTTTATAGAAAATGTGATTTTTACAATGCAGCAACAAAGTGAGAGAATTTTTATTTATATTCACAAGAGGAAACTAAAAACTAGTAAAGTAACAAATTTGAAAGGATTAATTCAAGATGACTTGGAGATTGCTAATGGTGTAGGTGGGAAAAACCTTTCTCTCATACCAGCATTAACCTTTATACTGTAAGCATGCTTTTATATGGTTTGTTGTTTAAATTTAGCTGACATTTTCTTTTTTCTTTCTTTCTTTTTCTTTTTTTTTTTTAAGGGAACAACTGGGGAACTCTTTTATTTATTTATTTATTTTATTTATTTATTTATATAAGGACTGGGTACAGTCAGAAGCACGGGAGGGTGAGAAAATTCACCAGAGCCAGAGCGGGGAGCAGAAGAGACAGAAAGAACGAAGTACACTGCTGAGGGGAGCAGCAGGCGGCAGGAGAGGTCTGCCTCGCCATGTGGGTTTCTCCCTGGCCGGCTGGGGATTGAACTCGTGCTGCAGAGGCTGTAGATTCCTTCATAGTGTGGTGCTTAACCCTTGCACCACCAGGGAGTCCACCACAAAACGAGTTCAAAATGCAATGGTTTAATTAAAGCATTGGTGAGCACCTTCATTGATTTTTCCTCCCCTTGCCCTAGCAAAAAATAAAATAAAATAAACAAAAAAATCTCTGGCATATGAATTTGTTTCATTTGTAACTCTGCATTTTGAACTTCCTATCCTAAGAAAAACTAAAGCTACTTCTGGTTTCTCTATCTTAAATCTGTTCTATCATTATTTTAATGGTGGTATATTTCTCCTATAAAACTAAGGATCTACTAAGTTCAGTAAAATGAAAATTTGACTACTTAATGAGCTTTTGGTATATATTTTGCTTCTTAATGTAGGAAATATAAACTTTGTTGTTCATTTCACCTAAAAAAAAAAAATGACGTGTTTATGTATGAATTATCCAGTAGAATGGCATAATAGCATAACAGCTCTTACAATGTCCTGAAGTGAAAAAATGTGAGCCTGAGTTGTTCATTAGCCAAAGTTATGTTGGACAAGGCCTGCGTGTGGACAAAAAGTTCAGGGAGTGACTGATGGAGTTTCTCTGGTCAGGTGCCTGACTTGGGTGCCCCAGATGACCAGGTGAGCTTTTGGAAGTCTCCTGCTTCTCTGCCCCTTCCCTGCTTTCAATTGTGGATGTGCCCCTGCTGGGGTGATGGATGGTCTGTTGCCCAATTGCTTGGGGCTCAGACTATGGAAAAAGATCTCCTCTGGGTCTTCAGGCATAAATAAAGATGAAATTCTGCCATAACAGGCTTACAATCTAAAAATTAAAAACTGTGCCTCCCCGGTGGCGCAGCACTGCTCCCCTCAGCAGTGTATTTTGTCAGTCTGCCTGTTCTGTTTCCCGCTCTGGCTCTGGTGAATTCTCTCACCCTCCCGCGCTTCTGACTGTACCCAGTGCTTGAATAAATAAATAAATAAATAAATAAATAAATAAATAAATCTTTTTAAAAATATATAAATTAAAAGTAAAATTAAAAACTAGAATGTTGTAACTCGAAATGCAAATAAAGTGAGGTTGTCTTAAGAAATGTATTTAAAAGAGATATGTTAGGGGCCTCCCTGGTGGCGCAGCGGTTGAGCGCTGGGTTGCGAAGCTGCCCGCGGCCTCTGCAGCGCCGGTTCGATCCCCGGCTGCTCCCTGGCCACCAGAGGAGGGTCCCACATGGCGTGCAGACCTCTCCTGCCGCCCGCTGCTCCCCTCAGCAGTGTACTTCGGTCCCTCTGCCTGCTCTGCTCCCCGCTCTGGCTCTGGTGAATTCTCTCACCCTCCCGCGCTTCTGACTGTACCCAGTGCATGTATAAACAAAACAAACAAACAAACCAGCAAACAAATAAATAAAGCATGCCTCTATAAAAAATAAATAAATAAATAAATAAATAAATAAATAAAATAAAAGAGATATGTTAAAGATCTTCAAAAATTTGGTGTCAAAACAAAATGGCTATCTTAAAAAATGTTGCAAAATAGGAAGACAAAAAACATATTGAAGGACTGAAGGTCTGAGAGAGGTATTTTGGAAAAATGTTTTGTGCTAGAATGCCTTGCTTTAGAAATATTTTGTTGTCAATAGTGTACTTTACGGGCCTCCCCGGTGGCGCAGCGGTTGAGCGCTGGGTTGCGAAGCTGCCCGAAGCCTCTGCAGCATCATTTCAATCTTCAGCTGCTCCCCAGGCACGGGAGGAGGGTCCCACCTGGTGCACAGACCTCTCCTGCCACCCGCTGCTCCCCTCAGCAGTGTATTTTGTCATTCTACCTGTTCTGCTCCCCGCCCTGGCTCTGGTGAAGTCTCTCACCCTCCTGTGCTTCTGACTGTACCCAGTGCTTGTCTAAATAAATAAATAAATCTAAAAAAAAATAGTGTACTTATGTAAAACCAAATTTAATTTCTTTTTCATCTGCAGTCAAGACTCAAGGATTCTTAAACTGCTTTTACTGGTTCTTGATGACAAATTAAATACTGTTTAGGAAATCTAAAATCTTGGTTCTCTTTTACACTCAAACTTGGTTAACTGGAAAATATAGTACTATCAGCATTGTTGAACACTGTTTATATATATATATATATATATATACATATATATATATAAAAGTTCTAGTTATCACTCTGGGTAATTTAATGTTGTTTTATAAAAATCTGTATATATTTATTAAGTCTGTGACAAATATTTTCTTGAAGTCAAATTCAAAAGCAATAAAGTTTTTTGATCAGTAAAGTGATTGAATATGTCTTAGAACTCTCAATAAATTATTTTCCTTGTAGGAAAATGCTACAACATTGGACCAATCTAGAGATATTAAAACTTCATGGAGAAAACATTGTCATGGAGAGGAAAAGTTGTAACTTTCCAGCATATATAAAATTTGATTAAAGTGTTCTAAAGTATATGAGAGTTTTAAAAACCATGTATGTCCCAGTATATTATTGGATGATTTTTATTATTCTGAAATACATATGTGTGTGAGTCCCAAAACATCCTTGTGAGCAAACACCCTTGTCTTTTGGCTTAAACCATAATTTTAGGTATGGTCATTTTCAAGGTTTTGTTATTTCTAAGGGTAATTTGCTGAGCTTTGTCTTCAGAAAACTCACAAAAAGAGACTGACAATATAGATATGTTTTGGAACTGAGAAGACCTACCGAGCCTATAGAGAAATTGGATTTATAAAAATTACCAACAAAAGATCAAGACTTAATAGACAGGAAAAGTTCACTGAGGAGGATTTGTATAATTTTTAATGTCTTTTTTAAAATACTGGTTTTTAATGTTTTGTTTTTTTATCTCCAGAGAACTTGTTGATACCAGGGCTATGATCTTAGCAGTGGCACTTTGCATCTTTTTATGAGCAAACTGGAACATTTGCTTTCATCTTTTCTCATCCTAAAAATGTGTAGGCCATATTTGTACTTCTCAGGACATTGTCTACCTTTGCACAACCTCAATAGACAATTTTATTTATTTCTCCTTAAACAAGAAAATTAAAAACATGTTTTGTTACAAGGCTTTGATTGAAATTCTTCTGGGAGTAAAATTGGAACTGAGCTGAGAAGAGCGAGCCAAGAAGAGCCTGTCACCTTGCTTACCAGAATCCAAAGACCTCCATGAAAGTTGAGGAAGCTGCCTCCATTGGCAGGACTGGAAAAACCCTGGAGAAAGCTCTGGGACCCTTGAGAAGAAATCTCAGGTGAAGTCTGGTAAGACTGTGACTTTTATGAAGCCTGCATGGGCTGGGTGTTAAAAGGCTCACGCTAAGGCCTGTGGAATTTTCCACAAAGACAACAACATTCTGCTTGGTTATTCTGTCCTGAGTTTATGCAAATATAGGTGAAATTGTTTAAAATTACATTTGGTTTACTATTTTACAGAATTGGGATGAGGGTAGAGAAAAATGATGTCTCAGTCACTATTTATATTAGTCTCTGGTCCTCTTCAGTGAGGGCTGTACCCTACATGCCATCCTCTTGAGGAAGGGAAAAAGCTATCCCTGTTACAGTGAGGACTATGATATGCTGTACACCTCATTACAGCCACACCTCATTACAGTACACTCATTACATTAACACCATGTCAGGAACTGTGGCACCAGCAAGTGCAGGCCTTCCTTGGTAAAACCCCCACCAGGACCCCACTCAGCAGAAAGCAGCCAGAAGATGCCACGTCCCTTTCTCCCACAGAAGTGGAAGGGCAGACCAGAGGGTGGGGATCATGATGCAGTTACAAATGACTGGTCTCTCAGATAAGCATGAACCAGTTTGTCTTTCCTGTATTTCTTGCAATTCCCCCCTTGTTTGACAGGTTTGTCTTTAGATAACAAGTCCTCCTGCATTGCAAGGAAGAGGGAGTTAAACATCAGCTATTGAAGAAAAGCAAGCTGGCGCCCTCCTGTCTCCATGCCAGCCCCTTCCCCTCTGCTTTGCAGACCCTCGCCCATTTTCCCCTTTTCCCTTCCTAGAAACACCCCTGCCCTCTGCCCAGGAGCAGGACAGTGGTCTTTCAGACATGAGTCTGCTGCCCTCTCATTTGTTGACAAATTCAACCATTTTCCTCTTCCTCAAACTCTGTTTCCTTTTATTGGCTGAGGGAAAAAGAAATTGGCGTTCAGTGTCAAGACCAGACCCAGCTTGGAATGGAAATGGAAACAAAACTGCCCGAGAGCAAATCATTGCAACACAGAGAAGATCCCTTGAATTTTTTGGATCCGGACCTTGCATGAACCCAAGATATTGCCAAGGATGCCCCTCATGAAGGTGCAAGCCATGACCAGTGCCTGCTGAAGGCTCTTTGGCCTTCGCACCCAGACAGACATGTGCGAATGGAAACCACAGGGGTTCTGGCGGCTGGCTTGCAAAACCCCGGGAGGCAGAGACCAAGAACCAGTCACAGTCCAAAACCCCAACAGCAGTCTGGGCCTCCCTGGTGCTGTAGGGGTTCAAGTCTCAGTGCTATCGAGCAAGAACTGGCCACGGTGGACAGAGTTTGATGCCGGGCCAGGGAGCTGACCCACACTGTGGAGCAGACCACTCCTGTCCCCACCAGGGCTGCCCTCGGCAGTGGATCTGACTGTTTCGCTCCCCACCCTGTTTCTGGTGAATCCTCTCCTCCGTGCTATTCTGGCCTGCACCCCACTTCTTCTTTGCATCAATAAATTTAAAATATCATTAAAAACAAAGACTTTACATTTAACAGCATATTAGTGTATTTATGGATTTTTTTTACATATAAACATGTATTTTCCCTTCATTTAATTCAAAAATCATGTGCTATTGCTATTATTACTTGCATATCACAGATAGGGACACAAGAAAAACTAAAAAAAATTTCCCCAAGACTTTATAGTAGATAAGCAAGTAACCTAATTTAAATTTGAACTTTAGCTGGGATGTGGGATGACCACATTTTTCATCAGTAAGAACTGCTGGGCATTAAAAAAGAAATGATAGCAATGATCTCTTTTGATTTACAAAGAAGGATGGAATTCTCTCATTTTAATTTATGATTAAATAAATGTTCCATATAATGATAATTAATGTACATAGAATACTCTGATTTACACATTTTCCATTTATCCTTAAAGACAAACCTTATCTTACAATCAGCCTAGAAGATATTTGCAGGCCCTGAATTAAATTTTTCACATGAAAATCTTAATGAAATTTTAGGTTTATTCTAGGGAAGTGCACGTATAGAAATATATGAATATAAACTGCTCAAATTACTAATCAATTTGTTCTTTGATCCCAAGCTGTGTAATGGGAATCTCCTAAGTACCACAAAATGGGGCCAAGAGACAAGTTCCCCCACCTGAAGCTGAAGTATGTGCTGGACTGTCCTCCAGGAATGTAAGGTGGGTCCATCCCCACATATGCACGGCCCATAACAGGAACATGTTAAAGGTGCTGTGATCTGGACCTCGTCCTGGAGTGGTTACCTGAGGGTTCTGAAAGGATAACTCAGAAAACCAGAGCAGTAGATATAATCTACGAGGCTTTCCATGAAAACCAGCATCTGCTCATCATCAGTACACTCTACCTATAGACCAGAGAGAGAGATTTGAGAAAGATGAAAAGTTAAATAGAAAGCAGGCCAGTAAATTCAGAAAAGAAAAAAAATTATCATATAAGGAAAAGATAGCCAAGGTCAACAATTTTCTGGAGCACAAGGACCACAGGGAAAGCTTTTGGTACGGGACCTGGCAAGAGTGTTATGCAAGAAATCCCAGGTCCAGACATGCAAATGAGCCCTCTTACTTTCCTTTCAGTTTGTGAAATAAAAGTGTAAAGTAATCAACTTTGTACTCACAGAGTATTTCTGCTGGGAGAAAAAGATGAAAAGAATAGGTCAGGGGCTACCAGCAAACATTTCCAATTTTAAGGCCATTTCAGTGACTCATTCAGTGCTGCTACTATATAAGGCCAAATGTGGCATTTACTCTATGAAGCTAATTCATTTCATGCATGTTTGCTTGGGGCATTATTTCATTTCCCTGGAAGTTCCTATACGATTCACAGTATAGAATATTATTCATTGTACACAAAAATATAATGGGTCTTTATAATGTAGTAAATATAAAGGATATTTTAGTATATCATCACTGAATGTTACATTAATCTCAAAGTCTAAAATCTATTTACCTTATTCACAGAAATTCAAGCGTTTTCTATGTGGATACAGAATATTAAGCTCAATTCTTTCCTCTGTTAGTAAGATGAGCTCTCTATACTGACCTCATTTTTGTGGATTTATTTCATACTATTGTTCCCAACAAGAGTTTGTATTTTGGGCTTTATATGTACCTAGTTGGCCAGAAACATGAGCAGGCTAAATATAAACAGACCAAAAAAAAAAAAAAAAACTCTTATATTCAGAACAACTGAATAGCAACATTTCTCTATATTAAAGGCAAGAAGCTACCTATAAATTGTTTTTCAACTCCATAAAATAGTGATAGCCAGAAATTAACGAGGCAAAAGTAGCTTTCCCAGTTCCCCCAGAGCTCTGAGTGATCATGTGACTAGTTCTTCCCAATACAAAGTGAACGAATGTGGCCTGTTACCTCTGGACATGTTAAGAAACTCATGTTGCTTTTCAATGACCTCTTAGTCCACACCCAAAGAATTGATGTTATACACTATGATATTCTCTAGATAGTTGATCTGTGAGCTGGAGGGAGATAGTATTCTTGCAAGACCACACAGGAAAAAAATGGTTCCATCACAATTGTTTCTAAGAAAGAATCATGTTATAAGAAAGAATGTTTTTATTCTGTTCAACTGTTGCATTTGGATTTAATTATCACCACAATCTTGTGTGTCTTCATTAATCTTTACGATGTATATACTTTCTGCTATTGCTTACAAATCTTTAATATTTCCAGAGATCTCAGTCAGTGTACCTCCCTAGGAAATTCTGTAACTTCACTTATTTTCAATTGAGTGCACATACTTTGTGGGTATTTCGATGTGTAATAGACTTTAATGGGGACGAGGGCAGATAGTCATATATAGTGGAACAAAATGAAATTGTTACTGGAATGATAACCATGACATTAACAATGTGTGTAGATAAGTAGTGATTTATTTTTTTAAAGATTTATTTATTTATTTATTTATTTATTTATTTATTTATATTTATTTATACAAGCACTGGGTACAGTCAGAAGCGCGGGAGGGTGAGAGAATTCACCAGAGCCAGGGTGGGGAACAGAGCAGGCAGAAGGACCGAAGTACACTGCTGAGGGGGGCAGCGGGTGGCAGGAGAGGTCTGCCCGCCATGTGAGACCCTCGCCCAGTGGCCTGGGATCGAACCAGCGTTGCAAAGGCTGCAGGCAGCTTCACAACTCAGCGCTCAACCGCTGCGCCACCGGGGAGGCCCAATAAGTAGTGATTTTACCACTTCTCAAAAGTAGAACTACATCCCCTTAAATTTAGCCAATATTATTTGCTGTGCCCATGAACATTCACTGACAGGTTTGATGAGACCGCACTTCATGCTTTCCTTGTTCAGACAGCGGACATTGTTTCATGGAAAACGTGTTTTAGATGAAAATGAACAGGTAGGAAATAAAACTATAATGCAAATCTAGACCCAAAGTTGGATAGCTGACAGCTGCATGACTGCAGGGAAAAAAGTATTTTCTGTGATAGATTGAAATGGGATTGAAGTACAGCTGGATTTTGTCTAATGCTCCATAACAGTACACATCTCTCTCAGAATTAAAGGAAATATCTGGATAAGTTAGATGACTTAGACTATTCAGTAATCACAAATTCTATCACTTTTCTTTGTATATAAATATTGATAATTTTCTTCTATCTAATGTGGCATTTCAGAAATAAGAATGCCTTGCTAAATACTGTAATAGATTCAGATTTGCTCAATGATACCTATGTGATGACTTCTCTAAGACCTTACCAAAATGATGTACACAATTCATGATGTTTTTACTAGACTCAGAAAGATATAACCCCATGAACTCAAGAACTGTGATATCTGAATGACACTACACTCAGATTCTTTTATTTTTTTTTTAATAGAGGCATGTTTTACTTATTTATTTATTTGTTTGTTTTGTTTATACATGCACTGGGTACAGTCAGAAGCGCGGGAGGGTGAGAGAGCCAGAGCGGGGAGCAGAGCAGGCAGAAGGACCGAAGTACACTGCTGAGGGGAGCAGCGGGCAACAGGAGAGGTCTGCGCGCCATGTGGGACCCTCCTCCGGTGGCCGGGGAGCAGCCGGGGATCAAACCGGCGCTGCAGAGGCTGCTGGCAGCTTCGTAACCCAGCGCTCAACCGCTGCGCCACCGGGGAGGCCCTCAGATTCTTTTAGAAATGTCCTATGTTTATATATGAGATTGTTTAGTATGCTTTAAAAGTTATTCAGAAGAAAACAAAATATATATATATATATAATATACCTTTTTAAAGATTTATTTATTCATACAAGAACCGGGGTACAGGCCAGAGGCACAGGAGGGTGAGAGGATTCACCAGAGCTAGAGCGGGGAACAGAACAGGCAGACTGACGAAGTACACTGCTGAGAGGAGCAGCGGGTGGCAGGAGAGGTCTGCGCGCCATGTGGGACTCTTGCCCTCCGGCCGGGATCTAACTGGCACTGCAGAGGCTGCAGACAGCTTCACAGCGCAGCGCTCAACTACCTGCGCCACCAGGGGAGGCTCTATATAATATACTTTTCATTACTATTAACTGTTCTTCCAAAAAACACTCAGTTCATCTCATTTATTAAATAAATTACATTCCCAAATATTTTCTTTTATTTTATGCCTGTCAGGCAGAATTTCATGTTCATTTTTATTATATTCCTATGCATAAGATGAAAGTTACTGCCAGAATGCAGAAGTAATTCATATGAGGAAAGAGGTTTTTTGGTGGGTAGGGCAAGGGGTGAGACATTCTCAGTTATTTAAAAAACACAAGAAACTCTCAGTGTCATCCTGTAAATGCTGTGAAAGTTAACAGCAAGGATTATGTCGCTATCCATTACTCTAAGGACAAATAATGAAATTTAGTCTGGCCCACAGACCCTGGAACATCTGTACTCCATCCTCCTTCCTTTAAATAAATATAAAGATATACCCAGCTCATGGGTTGGAAGAATCAATGTTGTCAAAATGGCCATCCAACCCAAAGCAATTTAGAGATTCAGTGCAATCCCAATAAAAATCCCAATGGCATTCTTCAAAGAAATAGAATAAAGATTACTGTGCCTCCCCTGGTGGCGCAGCAGTTGAGTGCTGGGTTACGAGGCTGCCCGCAGCCTTTGCAGCACCGGTTTGATCCCCGGTCACCAGCGAGGGTCCCACAAAAAAAAAAAAAAGAAAAGAAAAAAAAAGAAAAAAAAAAGAAATAGAATAAAGATTACTGAAGTTCATAAGAAATCACAAAAGACCCCAAATAGCCAAAGCTTTCCTGATACCAAATGAAGGTATCACACTCCTGATTTCCACTATACTATAAAGCCAGAGTAGTTAAGGCAGCATGGCAATGGAGCAAAAACAGACACACAGACTAATGGAATAGAATGGAGAGCCCAGATGAAAAACCACGTTTATAGACAATTAATATACGAGACAGGGCCCCCCCCCCCCCCCCGGTGGCACAGCTGTTGAGCGTTGGGCTGCGAAGCTGCCTTCAACCTCTGCAGTGCCGGTTCAATCCCCGGCCACAGGCGAGGGTCCCGCATGGTGCGCAGACCTCTCCTGCCGCTCCCCTCAGCAGTGAACTTCGTCAGTCTGCCTGTTCTGCTCCCTGCTCTGGCTCTGGTGAATCCTCTCACCCTCCCGCGCATCTGGCCTGTACCCCTGTTGTTGTATAAATAAATAAATCTTTAAAAAGAAAAAAAGGAGAACGTGCTGGAGACGTGGAGAAAAGGCCGCCCTCACACTGTTGGTGGGCAAGGAAATGAGTCCAGACACTATGGAAAGACGTGGACACCCCTCAAGAGACTGAAAATGGGTCATCCACATGGCCGAGCAATTCTGCTCCGCGGGATCGACCCAAAGAGCACAAATGAGACGCCTCTCTGGGCGGGGGGGTGGGGGGGGGAGCCCACACTGAGCAGAGCTGAGAAGCACCAGGTGCCGCCTCAGGTGCTGCAGACCCCGTCCACCCTGAGAAGCACCAGGTGTAGCCCAGGAGAACCCAGGAGCTGCAGACCCCGCCCAACCCAGGGGCAACACCTGCAGGAACGGAAATTGAGAAGCAGGAGCGTCGGTGGGGGGCGCCAGATGCCCCCAAGGCCGAGACCTCTGACAGAGATGCCCTGGACCCTCTACCCCCGAGGGCCTCTCCCCCCTGCACACCTGCCCCCCTGGGCCCTCTCCACCCTGGCCCCTCTCCCCCCCCCGGACCCTCTGCCCCTTGGACCCTCTGCCCCCTGGACCCTCTGCCCCTTGGACCCTCTGCCCCCTGGACCCTCTGCCCCCTGGACCCTCTACCCACCGGACCTTCTCCCCCCTGCACCCTCTCCCCCCTGGCCCCTCTTCCCCCCGGACCCTCTGCCCCCTGGACCCTCTGCCCCCTGGACCCTCTACCCCCTGGACCCTCCAACCCCCTGGACCCTCTACCCTCCTGGACCCTCTCCCCCTGGACCCTCTACCCCCAGGACCCTCTCCACCCCTGGACCCTCTCCCCCCTGGACTCTCTATCCCCCTGGACCCTCTACCCCCCTAGACCCTCTGCCCCCTGGACCCTCTGCCCCCCTGGACCCTCTGCCCCCCTAGACCCTCTGCCCCCCTGGACCCCCTACCCCCCTGGAACCTCTACCCCCCTGGCCCCTCCACCTCCCTGGCCCCTCTACCCCCTGGAACCTCTACTCCCTGGACCCTCTACCCCAGGGACCCTCTACCCCCTGGACCCTCTAACCCCTGGACCCTCTAACCCCTGGACCCTCTCCCCCCGGGACCCTCCCCCCACCCCGGGACCCTCCACAACCCCCGCCTTGTTTGCAGCGGCCATGCTCACTGGTTCTCCTCTCCTCCTTGCTCTCCGCCGAGCCTTTATGTTCACCTCCCGGAGGCCCCGGGGTGCCGTGTGCGCAGGCCCACCCCTCCCCAGCGGTGCACCCCTCTCCTAGGCACACCCCTCCCGCAGGGGCCCACCCCCGCCCCGCAAGGGCCCACCGCTCCCCTGGGGCCCAACCCTCCCGCACGGGCCCTCCCCCCACAAGAGGTCTACCCTTCCCAGGGGCCCACCCCCAGCAGCCGAGCGAGCCCGCTCTCCCAAAGGCCCCCTGTTTTCCAGCTGCAGGTTTGCCCCTAGGCGTTGGGCGCTACCCCGCAAGGAGCTGTCTCCCCTACCCGCCCCCTCCCACCCCACCACTTGCCGTCTCCGGACCGTCCCCCCCACCGGCTTCTCTGGCCACGGGACCCTGCGGCCATAACCCGCACAGCTGAGCGGGGCCCCGAGCCCTGCAGCACCACAGACACGAGACCGGGCACCCCGAGGGCGGAGAGAGGCGCCCGCGTGCAGGCCCCCCACGGTCGCTACCGACGGCCCCCCACAGCCCCGCTCCCCTCAGGGGCGTCGGCTCCGGCCTCTCCCCGCCGCGGGCTCAGCGCCCCCCCAACCCCATCCCCACCCCTCGCTGCGCGCGCTCGGAGGTCTGAGACTTCAGCTCTCCTGGGGTGACCGCCCCGCCCCAGGGGTGCTCACCGCCGTCCCCGCCGCCGCTTCAGGTCTCGTCCCCGCTGCCGGGGCCCTGCGCCAGCCCTGAGACCAGCTCCCGCGGCCGCTCCGGGCGCCCCCGCAGGCCCCGTCCCCGCCCGCCCCAGGCTCCTCCGCCCTCGCCCACCGCTCCCGCCCGCGGGCCTCCCCCACCCGGGCCGCGAGGGGCGCAGCTGCTCCGGGAGCCCCGCGGCTCGTCCCCGCGGGCAGGGCTCCGTGCTCGGCGCCCGCCTGGGCTGGTCAGAGCAGCTCTTTGAGACTCTCCCGCCTGCTGCGGAGAACCCCCCCCCCCAGGACGCTTCGGGCACCCCGACTCTCCTCTCGGGGGCACAGAGGGGGCCCTAGCGCCCCCTGCCCCAGCGCCACGAGAAGGCGCCCCCCGCCCCCAGCCGCTGGCGTGGCCGTGAGCCCCGCCCTCCGTGGGCTGCCCCCGTGCGCCGGGGTTCCCAGGGGGGCGTCGGGCTCCTGCTCCCCGCTGCGTCTGCGGCTCGGGGTCCCGGGCGGGTCCCAGCCGGCAGCTCGCCCTCCCTCCAGGTCTCCTCGGGCCGCTCCCGGGCCGCGTCCGCCTTCTGGGGGCCGCGGCGCCTCCAGGGTCGTCCCCCTCACCCGCCCGCCCGCCCGCCCGCCCGCCCGGGTAGAGCTTGGGGGACGCTCACCCTAGACCTGCTCTGAACCGGGCCAAGTCCGTCCGCTGCCCCCCCCCCCAGGCGCATCGTCCCCCGCAGCTCCGAGTCGGGGTGCGGGTCTGAGCTGCTCTTCCAAGGGCGTCGCGGGCGTCCCGGGTTTGGGGCCGCGCTCCGGGGGGCGGGCACGCGGGAGGGGGGTCCTGGGGCTCCGGGGCCCCGGGCACGCGGGCGGAGGGTCCTGGGGCCGCGGGGGTCTCCGGGTGCCCCGGCACGCGGCACCCTGACTCTGCGCTCTCCCCGGCGCCCCCGCGGGGTCCGCTCCTCTTCGGCCGCCGCTCCCGCCCCGGCCGCGGAGGCGCCCCCTACATACTCCGCCCGCGCCCAGGGGTCCCTGGCGCCCGCCCCGCGCCCCCGCGCCCGGGCCCAGGTGGAGGCCGCAGAGCCCCGGCGCGCGGGCAGAGCGGCGGCCTGTACCCCCACACCCCGCTCGGCCCTGAGCCCCCCGCGCTGTCCGGGATCTGCTCGGCCTCGCCCGTGAACATCGCGGCGTCTGGTCAGTCTTGGGAGAGGCTGAAGAGCCGCCGCCGCGCGGGTGCTGCCAGCGGGGACTCCCGGCAGCTCGGGGGCGCCCCATGTCACTCTCAGGCGCCTCCACGCAGTTACCCCACCTGCAGCTCGGGGGCGCCCTACCTCACTCTCGGGGCGCCTCCCCGCATTTACCCCACCTGCAGCTCGGGGCGCCCCACCTCACTCTCAGGGCGCCTCCCCGCAGTTACCCCACCTGCAGCTCAGGGCGCCCCACCTCACTCTCGGGGCGCCTCCCCGCAGTCACCCCACCTGCAGCTGGGGGCGCCCCTCCTCCCTCTCGGGGCGCCTCCCCGCAGTCACCCCACTTGCGGCGCTGCGCGTTTCCACCACGGTGCTCCACATGCATTTAGCCAAAATATTCCCGGGACTCGGCGCATCGCCCCCAAAGTGAATCACCCCGCTCCCACGTGGAATCCAGGCCCGGCCCATTGCACCCCCACGCCCGCCCGGGACAGCCGCCTCCCCCCGCTGACGACGCTGCTCTGCGGCTGCGCCCCCGCCCCTGCTCTCACGCCGCGACGGCTCAGCGCGCCCCTGCACTGGCGCTGCTTCAAGAGTCATTGACTGCGTGTCCACGCGCGGGTGTAGACCAGAGGGGGTGCACCAGGGGAGTGGGCAGCCGAACGGGGATCTGCTGAATCGCTGGTTCGGGAGCAGCAGGGGGCAGGGGGCGCTGCGCGCTCCTGGCCGCGGGTCCAGCTCCGGGCGGCGCGGCTGCGGCTGGACGGCGCCTCCTTCCACCCCAGGGCGGCCCCGCGGGGTCTTTCCGTGGCGCCGTCGCTGTGGGTCTCAAGTCCGCGCGACTTGTATTTATTTACTCTTTCCCTCGGGGCTGCTGCTCGGCTCGTCCCCAGACGCGGGGCGCCTGGGGGGGGGTGGCCCCAAGGGGACATCGGGCTGTCCTTTCCGCGGGGTCTCCGGCTCCGCGGCAGGAACGGGCGTGTCTCAGCTTTCCTCCCCCCACCCCCCGCACTCGCGCCGTCGCCTCCGGTGACCGTCGGGGACGCCTCCCCAGCCCTGGGCTTCTGGGAGTGGCGTCGCCGCGGCGGCCCCGTTTCCGAGTGTGGGGGAGGGGAGCGCGGCTGGACGGGCCGGAGGGCGGCGACCGTGAGACCCGTCCTGCTGGGGCGGGGGCGGGCGTGCACCCCAGGGGGGCGGGGCAGGGTGCGCGGACGCATGGGGCGCCGCTCAGCGGGAGACGGGGGGCGCAGCGTCCCTCACTGCGGGGAGGGGCAGCTGCGAGAAACGGGGAAAGACCCCCTGTGAGCCGCGCTAAAGCTAAGTGGGGGGCTGCGGGGAGTGGGGGACAGGCGGTCTGCCAGCTGTGCCCACGGCACCGCGGGGCCAGTCTGTGTCCCGGCCCGTCCTCCCCCCAGCTGGTCGCCCTGACACCCCCTTCGGCCGCCGCCCCCGTCCTCTGACCCCAGCCCCTCGCTGGCCTCTCGGAGCCCCTTCTTCTCTCCAGGAACTGGACTTGTCCCCCGCCAAGTCAGCGAGCATATCTGTCTTGGTCATTCTCACTCGCCGTCCCACAAAGTGGGGACACCCCGTCACCCCCAAATCCGCCCGACCCCGTGGGCTCCGCCGTCCAGCGCCCGAGACGGACACCCGCGGTGCCGCGGCCTCGAAAGGACCTTCACGCAGTCGGGGCGCGGCGGGGCGGGGCGGCCCCGGCTCCCGTCCCCGGAAGGCGCAGCGGACGGGCTGTCCCGAGGCGGGCCAGGGGGCCCGGCGCCGCCCAGGCCAGAAAGGTCCCGGAGAGCCCGGCCCGCCCCGCCCGGGACCCCGCCCCCGGCCACGCCCCGTGACCCAAGCCCCGCCCCGCATGCCAACAGGCCCCGCCCCGCCTAGCCCCAGGACACCCCGCCCCACCCTAGCCCGGCCCCAACTCCGCCCCGCCCCGGGACCCGGGCGGCGGAGTCCGCCGTCGGGTCCCGCGAGGCCCCGGGGGTGCGGCGGGGGCGGCGGGAGGGCGCCCCGGGACCCCTCGCGCGGTCGGCGCGGGGACAGCGAGGAGGGGGGCGTCCGGGCCTCCCTCGAGCGTCTCCCCGCACGACCTCTGCACTGCCCCCCGCGTCCCGGCCGCGCCCGCGAGGCGCAGGGCCGAGGACTGGGTCGGGAGGCCGCGCCACACTTCCCGGCGACGGCGCCGCCCGCGCAGGAAGCCCCGGCCGGGTGGCCTCACGCGGGGCCCGGGGGCTGGACGGGGACGCGGCGGGCGGGCACGCGCGGTGGGGGGGGCGTCTGCGGGGCCCCGGGAGGGGCTGGCGCGGGGCTCCCGGGCCCCTCGCGTGCGCGGCGGGAGGCCCGTGCTCTTCCGGACCACCCTGGCCGCTGAGCGGCGGCGGAGCCCGAGGGTCGCCCCTCGAGGAGGCCGGGCTCGCCTAGATGGCGGCGCCCGCTGCGGCCGTTCCCGGGGGAGGCCGCTCACCCCCCACCCCCCCTCCCCGGTGTGGCCCGGCCCGGCCCCTCCGACGTGGCCTTCGCGACCCACTCGCGGCGGCAGGGACGGAGGGGGAGCGCGGCGCTGGGGGGGCGCTGCGCAGGCGGCGGGCGGCAGGGGGAGGAAGGACGGGGGAGGGGGGCGCCCGGCGACCAGGGGGCCCCGACCCGGCTTCCTCCTGCCTCGCGTTCGTGCTCACCTGGCAGCGCGGGCTCCCGGGCCCTGCCCGTCCCTCCCGCGGACACACGTGGCAGGTGCATTCAAAGACTTGGGGGCCCTGAGTTTTCTCTGCAAAGTAACGAACACGCAAGCGTATCGCGCTCCATGCAGGCGTCAATGAAATGAACCTTCTCTGGGGTCCTCCTGGCAATTTGAAGGGATCTGGTATTGAATAGACTTTCTGCGCAGGGACTTCCTCAGCAAAGTTAACACGTGATCATCCCTCAAACAACTGTCTTTCACCATTAAATTTTTTCTCTAACCTGTGTGTTCACATAACAATCACCTAGAGCAAAAAGCACCTTCCCCTTTACAAATGTATCAAATCTCTTAAAGTTACAGTGAAATGTAAAAATTCACTATGTCTGCTCCATTTACCTTTCAATGAGTATCAACATTTGTTTTCCCATTGCTTTTTCTTACTTTGAGAGATACAAATATTTCTCTGTAGAACTTTTTTTTTTAAAGATTTATTTATTTATTTATTTATACAAGCACTGGGTACAGCCAGAAGCGCGGGAGGGTGAGAGAATTCACCAGAGCCAGAGCGGGGAACAGAACAGGCAGACTGACGAAGTACACTGCTGAGGGGAGCAGCTGGAGGCAGGAGAGGTCTGCGCGCCATGTGGGACCCACGCCAGCGGCAGGGATCGAACCAGTGCTGCAGAGGCTGCGGGCAGCTTCGCAGCCCAGCACTCAACCGCTGCGCCACCAGGGAGGCACTTTTTTTTTTTTTAAGATTTATTTATTTTTATAAAAGAACTGGCATACAGGTCAGAGGCGCCAGACGGTCAGAGGAGTCACCCCACACAAAGCAGGAAGCAGAACAGGCACTGCTGCGTGTAAGGTGGTATCTCAGTGTGGTTTTGGTTTGCATTTCCCTGATGATAAGGAATGTTGAACATTTTTTCATATGCCTGTTGGCCGTTTGCATTTCCTCTTTGGAGAAATGTCTTTTGAGTTCTTCTGCCAGTTTCTTGACTGGATTGTTTATTTTGTTTTTGTTGAATGATGTAGTTCTTTGTATATCTTTGTGATCAGTCCCTTATCATTTGACTGGGCTTCAAAAATTTTTTCCCAATCAGTGGGGTGTCTCCCTGTTTTGGTTAATGTCTCTTTTGTGGTACAGAAGCTTTTCAGTTTGATGTAATCCCAGATGTATATCTTTTCCTTGACTTTCTTTGCTTGGGGTGATGAGTCTTTAAAGATGTTATTGCAATGTATGTCTTGTAGTGTTTTACCTATATTTTCTTCTATGTATTTTATGGTTTCAGGGATTTGTCCAACTCTTCTAGGTTATTGAATTTGTTTGCATATAAATGTTCATAGTAATCTCTGATTATTCTGATTATTATTATTATTCTTTTGATTTCTACTGAGTCTGTTGTGATTTCTCCTCTCTCATTTGTAATCCTATTTATATGTGTTTTTTTCATGTTTTTTTTTTCTTTGTGAACCTGGCTAGAGGTTTGTCTATTTTGTTTATTTTTTCAAAAAACCAACTTTTGGTTTCATTGATCTTTTGGGTTTTTTTTTTTTAATTTCCATTATTTTTATTTCTGCTTTGATTTTTTTATTGTTTCCTTTCTTCTACTGGCTTTAGGGCTTTTTGTTGTTCTCTTTCTAGCTCTTTGAGATGTGAGATTAGGTTGTTTCTTTGAGTTCTTTCTTGTTTGTTGATGTGAGCCTGTATTGCTATATATTTTCCTCTTATTACTGCTTGTGCTGCATCCCATACATTCGGGAAAGCGGTGTCCTCCCTGTCATTCAACTCAAAGTATTTTTTAATTTCTTCTTTGATCCCCTCATTAGTCCAGTGGTCTTCCAGTAGTGTGGATTTCAGTCTCCATGAAATGGGAGGATTCCTTGTTTTCTTTTCATGATTTATTTCTAGCTTGATGCCTTTATGATCGGAGAAGACAGTCGGGATGATTTTGATCTGCATGTATCTGTTGATGTTTGTCTTGTGGCCCAATATGTGGTTGATTCTGGAGAATGATCCATGAGCACTTGAGAAAAATGTGTACTTGGATTTTTTTGGGTTAAGTCCATAAGTTCTATGTCTTTATTTAAGGCTCTAGTGTCTTTGTTTATTTTTTTGTCTCGTTGATCTGTCCATTGTTGAGAGTGGGGTGTTGAAGTCTCCCACTATATATGTATTTTCTTTAATGTCTCTTTTCAGAGCTGATAATAACTGTTTCATATATTTTGGTGCCCCTTCATTTGGTGAGAATATGTTGATTGTGTTATATCTTCCCAATGTATTGTCCCCTTGATCATAATGTATTGTCCGTCCATGTCTCTTTTTACCTTTGAAGTCTTTTTAATTTGAAGTCTTTTTCATCTGATATAACTATAGCTGTTTCTGCCTTCTTTTTTTGGTCCATTTGCTTGTAGGATTATTTTCCAACCTTTTACTTTCAGTCTGTGTTTATCTTTTGTAGTTAAATGTGTTTCCTGGAGACAGCAGAAGGGTTGAATTTTGTTTTTTAATCCAGCCTGCTACTCTGTGTCTTTTTATTGGTGAGTTTAATCCATTTACATTTAGAGTTAATATTGATATGTTGGCATCTGTATTTGCCATTTTGTTTGTCTTTTTTGTGATTTTATTCCTTGCTTTATTCTGTTCTTGTTCATTCCTCTGTTGGTTTTGGCTTTAGGACTTCTTGTAGAAGAAAATTCCTGCAACTCTAAAAGTAAAATGCATTGAAAAGACTTACTGTGGTATCCTCAGCAATCTAACACACATACGCATGTATCAGACTACTGACTTTTGCCATTACTTTCAATTTTGTAACTCTATTTGATTTTCACATGACTTTCCCTAGTGCATTTGTTTGAAAAGAACATTTCTATAAAGAAATTTATGAAAGTAGAGAGTGCATTGGACTTAGTGTTCAGTGAATTTCCTCAACAAACATACATATTGAGATACCAACCCTCTATCTTTTACTATTACCCTTTTTCTGTAACTTCAGTTTGGTGCTCACATATTCTTTATCTAGTTTATAGTATAAAATGAATCTTTTCATACAGAAAATTACTAAGACTCTTACTGTAGAAAGTGGATTGTAAAGGGTTACAGTGTTGTAAATTTTTTCACCAAAGGAACTTATATATTCAGATATCAAACTATAGTCTTTTTCCATTGCCTTTCTATAACTGCATTCAATTTTCACTAAGGTAAAAGTGAGTGGAATATTTCTATACAGACTCTCCTTGTAACACTGAAAGTGGAAAGTGCATTTCAAAAACTTACTGTGAAGTGACTTTTATCTTTACATTAATGTATATATTCAATGTATACATTCATGTTGTTTTTGGCCTATTTATTTGAGCAAAATGAAATATCCCCTATAGTAACTCTTAAAGTGTACAATGGAGTGTAAGGATTTATTGTGTAGTACATTTTCTCAACAAATGAACATCTATTGAGATACCAAACTACTCTCTTCCCCCAATACATTTCAATCAGTACCATCTTTTTTTTCACATTGTTCTTTGGAAACTGTATTTGGTTTTTTTAAATATTTTATTTTATATAATTCTTACATCTTTTTTCATCTTTGCACAATGTATGCATTTTCATTTTGGTTATATTCCCCATTCAATTGCACCCCCCCTTATTTTGACTCTAGTCCTTCCTTTTCCCGCCCCTCCCCCACCCCAGTGTGTCTCTGGTTTATAGTTGCTTGTTGATTTTGATTTTTACTTTGTATTGATTAGTCTTTTTCCTGGTCCCTTATTTAAGTTTTCTAAATTCCTGCTATGAGTGAGACCATCCGGTATTTTTCTTTTTCTTTCTGGCTTATTTCGCTGAGCATGATCCCTTCCAACTCCATCCATGTTGCTACAAACTGCATGTGTTTATCTTTTTTGATTGCTGAGTAATATTCCATGGTGTATATGTACCACATCTTCTTGATCCAGTCATCTATTTTTGGGCATTTGGGTTGTTTCCATAGCTTAGCTATTGTAAATAGTGCTGCTATAAACATAGGGGTGCAGGTGCCCTTTAGAATTACTGTTTCTGTGTCATTTGGGTAAATACCTAGGAGTGGAATTGCTGGATCATATGGAAGCTCTATGTTTAGTAGGTCAAGAAATCTCCACACAGCTCTCCATAGTGGGTGGACCAGTTTTCACTCCCACCAGCAGTGCAGTAGAGTTCCTTTTTCTCCACATCCTCGCCAACATTTGTTGTTGCTAGTTTTTTTTAATATGTTCCATTCTCACTGGTGTGAGATAGTTTTGATTTGCATTTCCCTGATTACAAGTGATGTTTAACATTTTTTTCATATGCCTGTTGGCCATTTTGCAACAGTGTTTGAGATATATGAGCATATTTCTGTGGAATCTTCTTCTAACTCTGAATGTAAACAGCGCAGTAAAAAGACTTGGTGAGCACTGGCTTTCCTCAGCAAACTAACACACATATTTAGATATCTACAATGGTGTTTTACCATTATTCTTTTGCAGTTTGGTTTAACATTGCTTTCCCTAGTGCATTTGTGGGAAATGAACCTTTCCCTATAGGAACTCTTCAAGTACTCTTAAAGTAGAAAATAGATTGTAGAGACTTACAATAATGTGACTTTTCTCAACAAAGTAACTAACACATAGATATCAAACTACTTTCTTTTACCATTACCTTTCAATCTGTCACAACATTGGATTTTACAGTTGCTCTTTGCTACTGTTTTTCACCCATATGCAACTTTCTCTATGAATCTTCTTAAAAATCTGGTGTATTGCAAAGACTTACTGTGTGATTACTTTGATCAGTACATTTACATAAATTTCAGTTTCAAACCTCTCTTTCTTTCACCTTTACCCTCTGTGTTTAACTTCAGTTCACAATGCTTTATGCCTAGTGTATTCGAGATAAATGAACCATTCTCTATAGAAACTTACTAGTACTCTTAAAGTAGAAAGTAGATTTTAAAGGCTTCTAGTACTATGACTTTTCTCACCAAAGTAACATACATATTCAGATAGCTAACTACTGTATTTTATCATTATCTTTCATTTTGTAACAACATTGGTATTCACTTGCTTTTCCAAAGTACATTTGAATGAAATGAGCATCTCCTCATGAAAGTAGTATACATAATTCAGTTACTAATTCAGATACTAAACTGTCTTTTACCATTATCTTTCAATGTAATGTTACCTTTTACCATTTTTAATGAGTATTACAACAAAATAAATGTATTCTTTTTAAATCTTATTACAAATCTGAAAGTAGAAAGTGCATTAAATAGACTTACTTGCAGTGATGTTTCTCAGCAAACTAACACATATTCAGATATCAACCATCTGTCTTTTTTAACTTTTTTTAATTTATTTTTGTGAAATAATTTTTTTAATTTATTTTGTGAAAGAACTGGGGTATAGGCCAGAATTGCAGGGGTAGGGAGAGGTGTGAGAGGATTCACCAGAGACAGAGTGGAGAGCAGAGCAGATGGATCTACTGAAATACACTGTTGAGGGAAGAAGTTGGCAGGTGAGACAAGAGAGGTCTGCTGCTCCATATGTGGGCACTTTAACTCTGATGTAATGACTCATTTTGAAATCTTTAGTGAAGTTGTAATGCAAAATGCATGTTTCCATAATGAATAGTGATGCAGTACACTGGATATTGTAGTGCAATTCTGCGTAAGGTCCTTTCCCTACAGCATTCATTCAGCACTAACTTTTAACATTCTCTTTCTTTAAACATTCCAGTGATATGTAATACCAGTCAAGAAAGCATGTGCTGTAATTCCATGTACCCTGTCATCATAACCAACAAGGTATCAAGTCTGAGATATTTAATAAAATAGTACAGTATAATTAGTCATTCTTTTGTTAGCAACACAATTCTTCTGTTTCATGTCACATCATTTGAGTCTTATGGCTTTGATACCAAATGCTAGTCTGTTTGCCGTGGTCAGTAAAAGGAAACATAGTTTGAGGAAAGGGAAAGTGGTTTAATTTGTCAGCAAATGAGGAGGACAGCAGACTCATGTCTAAAAGACCACTATCCTGCTCTTTGGCAGAGTGCAGGGTTTTATACAAAATGAAAAAAAGGGAGTTGGGTAAGGATCCAGCTACAGAGTTCTATAAAGGTTTTGTGAGTCTTACTGTTTAAAAACAACCCAAATATCAACTAGTTCCATATTTTTTCATACATTTGAAGCAGACCTTTTATTGCTAAAGCAAAAACCCTATATTTTTGCTATAATCCCTAGTATACAAGAAAATTTTATATTAGTAACTAGTGTATATTTTCTAAATAGAAATTATATTACCTTGGAACAAATTCAATTTTATGGTAATATAGTCATGATTCTTGTGAGTGAAAATTATATCATTATTTCTCATTTTGTGTTTAATTTCAATACTTGACATTTGAATAGATTCTTAAACTTGTTTGTATTTCTTTATATGTAATTTATTTTTAACAAAAATTTTGAGCATGTATTACCTATAGGTTCCTCTGTAGGCATCAATTATATTTGAGTAACATTATTTTACAACACCTATAATGAAATATTTTCTCGTTATTTGGGGAAATTATCATAAGTATAATTTTGTATTTTTCCTTAATTGCCTTGATATTGAACTTAATAAAATAATAGCATCCTTTTGTAATTCACTTTTTAAAGATTTATTTATTTATGCGGACAAGAACTGGATATTGATTTTGCAAGTTGTAATTGAAAAGCAAATAAAAATATGTAATTTGAAACTTCAAAAATATTTAAAATTGTCAGAAAAAATATATGGATCTATGAATTAAAGATACCTCTGTCTATATTTATTATTTCTTTTATCTGTTCTTCTTTCTCCCAAAAGCACGAGTCTCCTATTTCATTTTTGCTACTTTGTATATTTTTCTTGACTATTATCTAACTTCAGGTCTTTAAATCTATGTATGAATAAACCCTATGCTTATAAGTGCAGTTATAGCTCATCCTTAAAAATGACCATTTTGCAGAAATCTAATCAAAGTCTTTGTTCATATCTTGACTTCTGTAAATAGTGTTGCTGTAAACATAGGATGGCAGAATTTTCTTTCCAGTTAGTGTTTTTGTGTTCTCTGGATAAATGCCAAGGCATGGAATTGTTGAGTCTATGACAGATGAGTTGATCAAGAAGATGTGGTATATATACATAAATGAATACTACTCAGTAATTACAAAAGATAAAGTCATGCCATTTGCCACAAATTGAATGGAGCTGGAAGAGATTATTCTAAGTGAAGTGAGTCCGAAGGAGAAACATAAATACTGAATGCTTTCACTTGTATGTGGAACATAGAGAACCCAAAAGGATCAAAAACAGCTGTTAGACTGACCCTTGAAGGCAGACCATAGATCTGAGACACTCAGAATGGGGAGGATAAAGAAAAAGGGGAAAGTAGAAAACAGGAAGGAGGAAAGTGCAGTGGGTGATGGTAGGGGGTTGTGGGCATTTGGTGGTAAGAAAACTACAGGGTGACCACAACATATTGTGAAAAAAATAAGGATTTTTTTTAATTAAGAAAGTAATTAAAACAAAATCAAAGTCTTCATTCAGAGACTTGAACTCACAAGGTCCACTGTCCTTTTTTAAGAGTAAAAGTAAGAAGGAAAATAGTGTAAACATGAAGCATGCATTTTGGTCATCCATGGTCAGGAAACAAGTTCCATTTTTATGGAGTAGAAAAAGTTAAGGATCAGGGATACCTATTTAATTGTGTGTATATGCAAAAACATCCCTTAGGGTTTCTGGATTTGGTGAGAAATAGTGCTTGAGGGACTCTTGGGCTATAGCCTGTACAGCCAAAGTGCCAGCGACAATTGGATAATTGGAAATCACCTATGGAGATCCTGTAACTTTGCACTTTTTAAGTAGGACACAATGTGACAGTGGTGCTTAATCATACATGGAACCACTTCCAAATATTCTGTGTTCACGAGAAATACATCAGTCTGATTTGTGAAGGTCACACAAAATACAGTTACAGATCATGCAAGATATCAACCCATTAATTACATATGGTTAGTTATCAGTTATACTAATCAGCAGTGACATGTTATCAATGAAAAATTGATTTTTTTAGATGTACTAACAATAACAAAGATAAATGGAAGTTTGTAAATGCTCAAGGGCCATCTCTTCAGTGAAGACTGGATTACAAAAATTAAGTAGCTATAACTCACAGCCTGCTAATACTGTCATAATTCACATTGTTCAGTCTCATTTTATGAGTAGGAAATACAAGTGATGCTTGTTGTTGTGCAGGAATTACACAATGTCCCAATGCATAGAACTAATTAGAAAGCAAACAACAGGGAGAAGAAAAAAATATAAATAACCAAGCAAGCCTGCAGGAGAACACACCACAAAAAGAAGTATGGTCACCAGAGCTCAACAATGATATGGAAGAACTTCTCGGCCTATCAGATAGAGAATTAATGATCATCATGATTAAAAAGCAGAAAGAAAAGGAAAAGGAAAAAAATGATTTGAGACAAATATTCACTGAACTGAAAAATGAAATTGAGACCTTAAGAAAGGAAAGGGGAAAAAACGCAGGAGATTAAAAGATTACTAGAGGAGATAAGAACTCTGGGAAAAGCAATGAAAACAGGATCAATAAAATGGAAGAACAGATCAGTACTATCGAAGATACAGAAATAAAAAGAGCCAAAAGAGAAAAGGAGAGAGAAGTGCAAATGAAGCTGTATGAGGAGACTCTCAGACAATTATCAGACTCCATGAAGAGAAGAAATGTAAGAGTTATAGGCATTCCAGAAGGTGAGGAGAGAGACAAAGGAATTGAGAAATTATTCAAGGAAATAATTGAAGAAAACTTCCCAAGAATGAAAAAGGAGACAAATATAGAGATACAAGAAGCAAGAAGAATTCCCAATTACTACAATGAAAACTACAGCAAGACACCTAATGGTAAAGCTTGCATATGTCCAAGACAAGGAAAAAATAATGAAACAGGCAAGGGGGAAGAAACAGATAACTTATAAGGGAAAACCAATCAGGTTAACTTCAGACTTCTCAGAAGAAACATTAAGGGAAAGAAGAGAATGGAATAACATATTCAGCAAACTTCAAGACAGCAAATACCAACCAAGAATACTTTACCCTGCAAAGCTCTACTTCCTCTATGAAGAAAAAAATATGGACCTTCTCAGACAAACAGAACTCCAGAAATTCATTACAACTATATTCCCACTCCAAAAAATTCTACAAGAAGTCCTAAAGCCAAAACCAACAGAGGAATGAACAAGAAGAACAGAATAAAGCAAGGGATAAAAACACAAAAAAGACAAACAAAATGGCAAACACAGATGCCAACATATCAATTTTAACTCTAAATGTAAATGAATTAAACTCATTAATTAAAAGACACAGAGTAGCAGGCTGGATTAAAAAACAAAATCCAACCTTCCGCTGTCTCCAGGAAACATATTTAACCACAAAAGATAAGCATAGATTGAAAGGAAAAGGTTGGAAAACAATCCTACAAGCAAATGGACCAAAAAAGAAGGCAGGAACAACCATACTTATATCAGATGAAATAGACTTCAAATTAAAAAAGGTAAAAAGAGAGATAGACAGACACTACATTATGATCAAGGGGACAATTCATCGGGAAGATATAGTACTCATCAACATATACTTACCAAATGAAGGGGCACCGAAATATATTAGACAATTATTATCAGCTCAGAAAGCAGACATTGAAGAAAATACATATATAGCGGGAGACTTCAACACCCCACTCTCAACAATGGACAGATCAATGAGACAAAAAATAAACAAAGACACTAGAGCCCTAAATAAAGACATAGAACTCATGGACTTAACAGACATCTATAGGACACTGCACCCAAAATAAATCCAAGTACACATTTTTCTCAAGTGCGCATGGATCATTCTTCAGAATCGATCGCATATTGGGCCACAAGACAAACATCAACAGATACATGCAGATCAAAATCATCCCGACTGTCTTCTCCAATCATAAAGGCATCAAGCTAGAAATAAATCATGAAAAGAAAACAAGGAACCCTCCCACTTCATGGAGATTGAAATCCACACTACTGGAAGACCACTGGACTAATGAGGGGATCAAAGAAGAAATTAAAAAATACTTTGAGTTGAATGACAAGGACACCGCTTTCCATAATGTATGGGATGCAGCACAAGCAGTAATAAGAGGAAAATATATAGCATACAAATATATAGGCTCACAAAGGAAAAACAGGAGAACACATATAAATAGGATTACAAATGAGAGAGGAGAAATCACAACAGACTCAGTAGAAATAAAAAGAATGATCAGATTTCTATGAACACTTATATGCAAACAAATTCAACAACCAAGAAGAGATGGACAAACTCCTCGAATGATATAATCATCCAAAGCTGGACAAAGAAGAAATAGAACAACTAAACTGACCAATTACAAGCAGCAAAATTGAGGCAGTAATCAAAGCACTCCCCAAAAACAAAAGCCCAGGCCCAGACAGCTTCACAAATGAATTCTACCAAACGTCAGCAGTGAATTAGTGCCTATCCTACTCAAACTCTTTCAAAAAATTGAAAAAGAAGGAATACTACCAAATGCATTCTACGAAGCCAACATTACTCTACTACCAATATCAAACAAAGACAGCACAAAAAAAAGAAAATTACAGGCTAACCTCCCCTCATGAAAACTGATGCAAAAATTTGCAACAAAATCCTTGCCAACAGAATTCAACAATGCATCAAAGGGATAATGCCCCATGATCAAGTGGGATTCATCCCAGGGGCACAAGGATGGTTCAACATATGAAAATCGATCAGTGTAATCCAACACATGAACAAAAAGAAAAATAAAAACCATTTGATCATATCAACAGATGCTGAGAAAGCGTTCGATAAAGTCCAACATCCATTTATGATGAAGGTCTTTGAAATTCTCTGGATAGAAGGAGCATACCTTAACATGATAAAAGCCATATATGACAAACCCACTGCCAATATTATTTTCAATGGCAAAAAGCTGGAGGCCTTTCCTTTAAGATCAGGAACAAGGCAAGAATGTCCTCTCTCACCACTGCTCTTCAATATAATACTGGAGGTCCTAGCCAGGGCAATAAAACAAGAGAAGGATGCACAACAAATCCAAATAGGGAAAGAAGAAGTAAAACTATCACTATTTGCAGATGATATGATAATATACACAGAGAACCCTAAAAATTCCACAGAAAAACTATTCAAAATAATCAACCATTTCAGTAAAGTAGCAGGACACAACATCAACATACATAATTCAGTAGCCTTCCTATACACAAACAATCAATCAGAAGAAGAAGAAATCAAGAAAACCATCCCTTTTATAATTGAAACCCAAAAAATCAAATACTTGGGAATAAACCTAACAAAAGAGGTAAAAGACCTATACAAAGAAAATTATAAAACACTTTTAAAAGGAATTAAAGAAGACACAAAGAAATGGAAAGACATCCCCTGCTCATGGATTGGAAGAATTAACATTATTAAAATGTCCATCCACCCAAAAGCAATATACAGATTCAATGCTATTCCAATAAAAATCCCAATGACATTCTTCAAAGAAACAGAATTCACAGGAATTATTATATTCATTCTAATTGCATCTTAAACATCACACCAAACCATTTTCAATTCTCTATAAAATGTGAATAGGACACTTTTTTGTTGCCTTGAAGAGGAAAATGTCAGGCTGATCTGTTGATTAGCTGATGTTATGTTGATACAAAGCCTTAAGGTAGACTGAAAGTTCCAGGGAGTAATGGATAAACATTCTCAAGGCCACATGCCTGACTTATGCACCCCAGATAACCGCTTAGGAATTAAAGCGAAAATATATTATTGAGCAAATGAATATAATAAAGATTTCAGCAGAACTTCCAGCTCAGGTGCAATGAACTTTCCAATGCAGGCATAATCAACAAGTTTGCTTACTTACAGCTCCTTCCCTTTCAAGATTCATGGCCAGGGCCTCAGCACTCTTATCTACAAGGTCAGGCAGTCAACCAGCTGGTCTCTATCTCCAAGGCCATCTCCAAATGCCTGCATCTTTCCCCACTTGCCTTGCCCCCTTGTCTGGAGACTTTGCCGCAAATGGTTGTGCCTACTGAAAAAACGATGCTATCAATGTAACAGATATGGACACAGTTGTGTATAAAAGGAACTCTTTAAACGGGTGCTCAGACTTTATGGGGCTCCCCACGTCTGGGACCTCATGCATGAGTAATAAAGCTTCTCCTGACCTCACCATTCCTGAAGTACCACTTTTTCTTCCTCTGCCTGGGTAAAAGGCTAGAATTTATTTCTACAACAGAATCTACTGCTTATGTACTCTCTGCTTGCTTCAAAGCACAACTGTACCCCTGCTGAGGCAATAAATACCCTGTTACCTAGTTGCTCTGGCTCAGGGAAGAATCTCCCATAGGTTGGCCAGTATAAATACTTTCTCTCCTCCTTTCTGAGTGCTGCCTGGTTCCCTGATGGAATTCTGCAGTAACAGCCTTATTGTTCGAGGTCTAGAAAACTATGTTAGTTCCAGTACCAAACTATTTTAATTATTATGGCTTTGTAGTATAGCTTGAAGTTTGGAAGTGTTATACCTCCTTTCTCCTTTGTTTTCATCAGCAAGGCTTTGGCTATTAGTGGTTTTTTTGTGGTTCCATATGAATTTCATCAGTATTTGTTCTATTTCTTTGAGCAAAAACAGACACACAGACCAATGGAACCGAATAGAGAGCCCAGAAATAAAGCCCCACTTATATAAACAACTAATCTTCGACAAAGGAGCAAAGAATATGCAATGGAACATGTACAGTTTGTTCAATAAATGGTGCTGGGAAAACTGGACCTCCACATGTAAGGTAGTCCACTACCTCTCACCGTGCACAAAAATCAATTCAAAATGGATAAAAGAACTGGACATAAGACCTGAAACCATAAAATATATAGAAGAAAATATAGGTGAAACACTACAAGATATACATCTCAGAAAAACATCTTTAAAGACTCATCACCCAAAGCAGTGATTGTGAAGGCAAAGGTAAACATCTGGGATTACATCAAACTGAAAAGCTTCTGTACAGCCAAAGAGACATTAACCAAAACAGACACCCCATTGATTGGGAAAAAAATCTTTGCACCCCAGTCAACTGATAAGGGATGGATCACAAAGATATACAAAGAACTCACATGACTCAACAAAAACAAAGTAAACAATCCAGTCAGAAAATGGGCAGAAGAACTTAAAGACATTTTTCCAAAGAGGAAAAGCAAATGGCCAACAGGCATATGAAAAAATGTTCAATATCCCTTATAATCAGGGAAATGCAAATCAAAACCACAATGAGATACCACCTTACACCAGTAAGAATGGCACATATCAAAAAAACAAGCAACAACAAATGTTGGCGAGGATGTGGTGAAAAAGGAACTCTCCTACATTGCTGGTTGGAGAGCAAACTGGTCCAACCACTATGGAAAGCTCTCTGGAGTTTCCTCAGTCTACTAAAAATGGAGCTTCCATATGACCCGGCAATTCCAATCCTAGGGATCTACCCAAAGGACACAAAAACATTGATTCAAAAGAACATCCTATGTTTATTTTATCTCCTATGTTTATTGCAGCACTATTTACAATAGGTAAAACCAGGAAACAACCGAAATGCCCAAAAATAGATGACTGGATCAAGAAGATGTGGCATATATACACAATGGAATATTATTCAGCAATCAAAAAAGATAAACTCATGCCATTCGAAGCAACATGGATGGAGCTAGAAGGAATTATGCTCAGTGAAATAAGCCAGAAGGAAAAAGAAAAATATCAGATGGTTTCACTTATAGCAGGAATAAAGGGGAACCAAATAAGACATCAGTGTAAAAAAAAATAATAATAACAGTACAAAACACAACAAAGCAAAAACATACAATTACAAATCAGAGACATCCTGCAGGGGAGGAGGAGGGAGAGGGCTCAGAAGGGAAAGGGAGGAGCACAGGAGACTGTGGTGATGGTGCATGGGTGCCTTGGGGAAGGAAATTCTATGGGGACTCAACCTGAGGGAGTGGAGGGAAGAAAATACTGTTTTAAAAAATTAAAAATTAAAAAAATGAAGAAAACTATGTTAGCTGTTTTCTTTAATGAGGAAATTTTCTAAGTAACAAAAAAAGCTATGTAATTATTACTCAAACACCAAAAATTACCAATAGCTAGGATAGTGAGTTCTAGGGCAAGTTAGGATTAATTAGGCAGCTTCAAGGACTTCAGGAGAGTTAAAGAGACTTATGAGATAAGGGCAACAAATGGAATAAGGGAAGCTCCAGAGATCAGGGCAACAAATTCCAAAGAGGTAACTCAAACACCCTAGGACCAGGTACAGCAGATGTTCCTGGACAAGGGCGATAAAGAAAAGGGGCTCTAAGGTAAGGGCTGGGACACAGAGACTTAATTTTGGGTACAGAGACATTACAGCAGAGTGAGTGAGACCACAGAGAACTAACCAATCACAAAGAGACTGAGGGGGCTTTAGAATAATTAGGGAGGGCCTCCCCGGTGGCGCAGCGGTTGAGCGCTGGGTTGCGAAGCTGCCCGCGGCCTCTGCAGCGCCGGTTCCATCTCCAGCTGTTCCCCTGCCACCGGAGGAGGGTCCCACATGGCGCGCAGACCTCTCCTGCCGCCCGCTGCTCCCCTCAGCAGTGTACTTCGGTCCTTCTGCCTGCTCTGCTTCCCGCTCTGGCTCTGGTGAATTCTCTCACCCTCCCGTGCTTCTGACTGTACCCAGTGCATGTATAAACAAAACAAACAAACAAATAAATAAATAAATAAAAACATGCCTCTATAAATAAAAAAAAAAAAAAGAATAATTAGGGAAAGAAGGTCTATATTCCCTGAGGCCCAGACTCCACTTAGGCTTCAAATAAACTTTACTTTCTTGAACAGTGTTTGCATTTTTCTGCTTACTTATCTAAAATGTTTGCAAATTCCTTTTTATGTCTTCTCAAGATAAGAAGTCATGGCAGTTCAAGGATTACCAGGGTGAAAAGCAGCAGCAGCTGTATTCACAATAACAGCATACACCAGCTTCAAAACTGTCTCCAATAACAAGTCAACTAATAATAACAACAAAAAACAACTACTAGGCCTCCCTTGTGGCACAAGGGGTTAAGCCCAGCACTATGACACTATCTGCAGCCTCTGTGGCAAGGGTTTGATCCCCAGGCCGCCAGGGAGCTACCCACATGGTGCAGCAGACCGCTCCTGTCTCGCCCGCTGCTCCACTCAGCAGTGTATTTCAGTCAGTCTGCCTGTTCTGCTCCCCACTCTGTCTCTGGTGAATGCGCTCACCTGCTCACATCTCTGGCCTGTATCCAGTTCTTGTATGCATAAATAAATAAATCTTTTTTAAAAATTGCTTTCCATAGTGGTTGGACCAGTTTGCACTCCCACCAGCAGTGCAGGAGAGTTCCTTTCTCTCCAAATCCTCGCCAACATTTGTTGTTGCTAGTTTTTTTAATATGTGCCATTCTCACTGGTGTAAGGTGGTATCTCATTGTAGTTTTGATTTGCATTTTCCCTGATTACAAGTGATGTTGAACATTTTTTCATATGCCTGTTGGCCATTTGCATTTCCTCTTTGGAGAAGTTTCTTTTTAGTTCTTCTGCCCATTTTTTGACTGAATATTTTCTTTGTTTTTGTTGAATCTCATCAGCTCTTTGTAGATTTTTGTTATCATTAGTGTTGTGTGCAAAAATGTTCTCCCAGTTGGTGGGGTTTCTCTTTGTTTTGGTTACTGTCTTTTTTGCTGTGCAGAAGCTCTTTAATTTGATGTAGTCCCAGCTGTTTATCTTTGCCTTCACTGTCACTGGTTTGGGCGATGTGTCTGTAAAGATGTCTTTGAGGGGTATGTCATGTAGTGTTTTGCCTGTTTTCTTCTACGTATTTTATGGTTTCAGGTCTTATGTCTAGTTCTTTAATCCATTTTGAGTTGGTTTTTGTGCATGGTGTGAGGTAGTAGTCAAGTTTCATCCTTCTGCATGTAGTGGCCCAGTTTTCCCAGCACCATTTACTGAACAAACTTTCTTTGCACCAGTGCATATTCTTTGCTCATTTGTCAAAGATTAGTTGACCATAAATCTGTGGGTTTATTTCTGGGTTTTCTGTTTGGTCCCATTGGTCCGTATGTGTGCTCTTGTTTCAATACCATGCCGTTTTGATTATTATGGCTTTGTAGTATAGTTTGAAATCTGGGAGAGTGATGCCTCCATTACCTTTATTTTTCAGTAGGGTTTTGACTATTTGGGGGTTTTGGTGGCTCCATATGAATTTCATCAATGTTTTTTCTATCTCTTTGAAGAATGACATTGAAATTTTAATTGGAATAGCACTGAATTTGTAGATTGCTTTTGGTAGGATGCTGTGTCGAGATTCCTCAGCCTACTAAAGATAGAGCTTCCATATAATCCAGCAATTCCACTCTTAGGTATTTACCCAAAGGACACAGAATCATTAATTCAAAAGGGCACCTGCACCCCTATGTTTACAGCAGCACTATTTACAATAGCTAAGCTTTGGAAACAGCCCAAATGCCCAAGAAATAGATGACTGGATCAAGAAGATGTGGTACATATACACCATGGAATATTACTCAGCAATCAAAAAAGATAAACACATGTAGTTTGCAGCAACATGGATGGAGCTGGAAGGGGTCATGCTCAGCGAAATAAGCCAGAAAGAAAAAGAAAAATACCGGATGGTCTCACTTATTCCAGGAATCCTAAATAAGGGACCAGGAAAAAGACTAATTATAATAAAGTAAAAATCAAAATCAATAAGCAACTATAAGCCAGAGACACACTGTGGGGGGGGGGGAAAGGAGGGATTAGGGTCAATATAAGGGAGGTGTAATTGTATGGGGAATATAAAAATATGAATAAATAAATAAATATCCTTTATCCAAAAAAAAACAATCGCCTTCCTAAAAAAGTAAATTCCATCATCAACAGACCTATAGTGCTCATGTAAATAAAAGATTTTAATATTCTGGTGAAAAGAGAAAAATATGTAACTTAAAAACTGCACATACAAAGGAGTCTTTGAAGTGGATGGGACATGGGGAGAGGATGAATGAGCTCCTCTTAACAGCACACTGCGGGCAAGGAGGTGTTGAAGTGTGTTTTAAGATAGTTCAGGAAACCAAAACAAAATCTGCTGGAACTTTTTGTGTTGCGAACCAGCGGCAGCAGTCTGGGTGTCAGGGGTTCCTGAAGGATGGGAAGGGGTCATGGGTGCAATTGTAGAGAAAATGGTAAGGGAGGGGGAAGGGAGAATGAGGAGACGCAGACACTTGATCAGGGTGCTGACATCATCCTACTGAGGGTCTCAGCAGTCCTTTATTTATAGTAAGCAAATCGTGAGTGCACAAGCATAAGGTAGGAAGATAATAATCATCAAATGTTCTTTTTCAGGAACCGCCAAGGGTCTGTTTGCCTTCCGGCAGAGGTGTAACATCTATTATTCTTTGTCTTAAAGAAGGCACAGTTGCTAAACAAATGTTTTTAAAATAGTTATTTACTTTAAACAATCTAACAGTTATTTTATTACTACCAAAAAGCCTATGTGTCTACAACTAACATTTTTAAGTTTGCCATGGTGAATGATTAACTATGGGCTGGAGGAAAACAAAGGGCAGGAAGTTACCTGGGGGAAGGGAGACAAAGAGATTATTTCTAACTAACCTATAAAGTTTAGACTAACATATAACTAATTGATTAAAGTAAAAAACAGAAGGCTTTTATATAGAAATCATCATCTATAGTATATTGTTTTAATATTGATTTGATATTAAGGAACCAAAGGCCTGGAGGGCGTTAATGCCAGGCAAGCCGCACTGACTCTTCCCTAGCCCCCAACTCTCAATTAGGGGAGGAAGTCTAATCTAAACAAAGAGTTTTCTACCTATTCACTCCTCTACTTATCTAGTCAGTCTAGTTTCAGTATTTAACTATAAGATCAAAGGGCAATCTCTTCTTCCATAAGGTTGCTGGTTGTTGTTTTAAGGAACTACAAATATTTTATCAGGGGCAAAAGCAGGAGATGGTTATAGCCTTTGATCCTCAAAAAAATGGTCAATATGTGACATATCAGTAGTTGTAACAATGACCATTTTCCAGTGCGTTATTTGTGCTGCCGTGATTACTAACTAGCTCAACCATTCACAAATTGCTGTTGACTTATTCTTGAATGCATACTCTAACAGCTATCATACCAATTGTCACATTCTAGGGAATTAGCCCTAAACAAACAGGAAGAATTTAGCAGGAGTTAACTATGGCATCTCCTGGTTTATCAGGAATCTTCTTATACTTGGAGCATGGCTCGCCTCTGCCACCCAACTGTTATCTTTAACTTTAAAGTAAAGGAATTTCTTTCTCCAATTAGCTCTTGCCTCAAGAGACCACATCTCTGTATCAAGGACTTGGCCGATAGATGTTTACAACCTATTGTTTCCAGAAGTTATTTCACTGGTTAATGTAAAGCCAAATGTTGAATCGCTGCCTTTTTGGCAGAGAACTACTAATTTTATGAAAAATGTAATATTTGTATCATGCAGTGCCATTTGTCATCAATTTGGTTATTCAGTGATTGATCAGTATTTGCAGTTTTACTTTTAAATGCGTATTTTAGCAAAGGTAGAAACTAGCCATAAACAAATGAGGAGAATCTTGGAGTCAGCTAATGAGATTCCTGATTTTTCAGAAATCTGCCCCACGCCCGGACTTTTGTCAGACGGCATGAGTAACACGGCTCCTCATATTTTTGGAGCAGAGCACCAGAGGGAACTTTGAGGATTAGGTAAGGACACAGAACACAATGTTGTCTAATTCCAGTCAGAGTGTTTAGAAAATCAAGTGTTACAAAAAAAGTAACGAAGTGAGTGATCATCTGAAAGTTTTGCTGGGGGTGGTGGGGCAACATGATTAAGATGTCAGATTAGGTCTATTTAGCCCTGATCTCACAGCTGGGTGTTTAAATGCTTATTAACCTATTAAATGCTTGCTAAACCTATTAAAAATCAGTATTTGTACATTCAAATTTGCCACATGCCCTCTGTTAAGGATGAGATGAGATAATCAGCTTTGACATTTTAACACTTAAAATTTAATTGTGACTACATGGAAATACTTGAATAGTAGTGGTTTCTTTTTAAGAGAAATAACAGAAACCCAGATGTTTGTATGAAATATTCCAAATTTTAAAAGTTAGGCTTCATTTAAAAGGACAACTGTGCTCTGAAAAGACGGTGGAGTGAACATTTCAGAGGCTGGTCTGCAAGTGCAGAGTCTATATTGATGGGATTCTTTCTCCTCACTCAAACTTGCTCTCTAGAACTCAGGATAGTCAGTCATTTTCTACTTTTCCTTTGTGGAGTGAAAGGCCAACTGGAAGGCAGATATTTGCGCAATCCCCTAAAGAATTAGCTTTTCCATACAGTTCAGGCCTTCTGAGGTAAAATACAGAAATAGAAGGTATTCTAAATCCAATCAAACAGTTTCTATATTTTAGGCCCTGATCAGTGAATCAAAGACTAAATACACAAAGGCTTTTGGAAGATGAAAACTAACCAATGAGTGGAGCAGAGCCTCTCCTTGAATCACCCCCTATGTGCCACTCTCAGTACAGCCTCTTCCCTGTTTTTTCCACAAGTTATAGCATAACCTGGGCAAAGAGGAATCACTGCATTTACAGTCAAGTGGTGATAGGCTGGTGGGCTGGTCAACAGCCATGTGAACAGATCTCTGGATCAGACCAGACAAGTCTGGAGTGGATGGGGAAAAAAGACACAGACAAAATGCATTCCCTATTATTTGGGGGCCAAACAACTCTGAAAGGATTCTTTCTGAGGGATATATGGGCTCCCGTCGATAATTTGGAGTCCAAAGTTGGAAACAGCCTCAGCAGATCAAATCTGAAAGAGAAAGATGTTTATTTAGCACACAAATGTTTGAGTGAGGCTAGCCTGAGAGAATATATGGAAAATGCCAGAAAGTGCTCAATCCTGGAGACAGGGCAAGGAAAAGAGGATGGGGAGAAGGGTTACCAAAATTTTGCTGGAAATATCCATTGATATCCATCTATGTGATGCCCTTGTTCACTCAGGCCCCAGTGTGCCTCCTTGAATCCAAGTTAGTCTGGCTACTTGTTGCCACATACCCCTTCCCCACCCTCACTTGGCCTCTCCTTGACTTTTTCTCCTGGTTTCATGGAACCTCACCTCCTTAAAACTGAAAGCCTGTCATTCGCTTAATATACAAGGGCAAAGAGTTGGATGGTCTAATAAACATGAAGTCTTTAGAAACTGCTAACTGTGTTTTGGTCAAAGAGTCATCCCCTGAAATTGTATGAGCAGGACTAGATTTACAGATAAACCCAAGTAATGGGCAATTTAAGAATTTAGTTTGTGCCTAAAATAAATTACCAAATATGTTCTTTATTTTGGCTCATTTTATTTTTTCCCTTGTAATTTAGACAAACATATTACTACTGATTTGGACCTTGAGGCAATTTTAAACAATAAGCCAACAGGTTAAAATGAAAGCAAAAAAAATTACCTCCCTTTAAGGGACAATCAGTTAAAATCTTGAAACTATGTTTGATGTTGAATCCCTCACTGCTTTCCCCAGTTACATACACTCATGCAACAAACTGTTACATAATAACAGAACATTTGAAATTCAAATGTGGCTGATGATGTAAACTTTTATGACATAGATGACACATGACATTTATAATTTGAAGCACTTTGAAATACTGCTTTAAACAAATTAAAGTTTTCCTAATCAAAATAGCTTGAATCTATTTCCTGACAGGGAATGAGGAAAAGTTCATATGTAATGTGTAAATGGGACATTCAAAATGTACTGCTTTATTGAATGTTTTTGTCTTAGGAATGGTTTTAGTCAGCCAACAAACAGCATTCCTCCCATACGGCCAAACTGTTTCAGGAGCTCAGGACACAGGTGTGAAATTCCATTCTAGAGCGAAATTCTGAAGACATATTATTATGTTTTTAGGTGCAGGTGCTCCTGAGAAGGTGGAAGAGAACGTGGTTCAAAACCATATGTGCAGCATTAGCCTGGACTCTATCTGAAGTGACACATGAGTTGGGACCAAAGCAAGGTCAGAGTGAGGGTTAAGGGAAGATACAGGGGGAGGAGGGATTCTGCAAGAATAAGAGCAAAGGCCCTACGTGGAAATAGAATGTGGCAGAAAGAAGGGCAGCTGACCCAGGTTGGTAGGAGATGGGAAGATGAGGCTAGGGTGGGGAGGGCTCAGACCAGAGAGGGCAGTGAAGACTTTAAGAAGGGATTTAGGTTTAATTCAAAGCATAGCAAGATCATGGGAAGGTTTTCAGCAGCAAAATAAATGATCTGATTTATCCTTTCACTCTTTGACTATTTGTGGGATGCTAGATGCTTAAGGAAGGAAGGAAGTAACCATCTAGGAAACCACAGTCATGACCCAGGTAGGCTTTTGGGGGAGTTGTGGAGACTAAAGAATTGCTGGTAGGCCTTTGAAATGTAGCCAAAATGTAATGATGAGTTGAATATGGGAGATGAGGAAGAAAGTAACCAAGGAAGAAGTTGGGGTACAATGAGATGGGGGTGTAGGCTGGGAAGAGATGGTGGGAGTGCAAGTCTGTGGTTTCATTGTGGCCATGTAATACTTGAGATCACTGAAACACCCAAGTGGAGGTGATGACGAGGCAACAGTCCTCTAGTTCTAGGGTTCTAGTGAGCTTTGGGCCAGAATTAGACATTTTGGAATCATCAATCTACATATGATGTTCAAAGCCATAGAAAGTATTAGTTCTGTTAAGCAGAACAAAGAAGGCCTCACTGATGGTGCAAGGGGTTGTCTTTTTACTATGAAGCTATCTGCAGCCATTGCAGCACGAGTTCGATCCCCAGCCAGGGAGCAACCCACATGGTGCAGCAGACCTCTCCTGTCTGGCCCACTGCTCCCCACAGCAGTGTATTTCAGTTAATTGGCCTGTTCTGCTCCCCACTTTGCCTCTGGTGAATCCTCTTACCACCACCACAACCCCTGCACCTCTGGCCTGCACCCCAGCTCTTGTATGCATAAGTAAATAAATCTTTTTTTTTTAAAAGGGACAAAAAAGAAAAGGAAAAAAAGGAGGAGACATTCAAGCATGTTTGAAAGAATTGGAATCAGCAAATGAAACAGAAGAAAGGCCAGAAACACAGCTCTGTGTGGTAGCTCAGAAAACAAGTCAGGAGAGTATTTGTAGGAGGGAGCAGTAGAACCCATCAAAATCTCCTGAAAGATCAGGTTCTTTAGAGGAAGACAGACCCAGTGGGAAACCCCTCCTGTGCATCCTCCTTCACTGAGACAAACCACCACCCTTCATTCTCCATATCTGTGAACTGCGGCAGATGGAGCAACACTCTTCCAGCTCTGGCCTTTCAGTCCCAACACCCCCTAAGCCTATGATTCTGAGTTTTTGGGACTCTGGCTGCATTTCCAGGGACCTGACTGTGGTTGCTCAGGTGAGACACAGTACTCAGCTGATACTGGTGAATGAATGAACAGAGTAGGCCTGGAGGGGTGAAAGGGAAGTCTGCAGCCCAAGTAGCTACAGGAAACCCCCTCCCCCACTGTTCACATGTACCCACCATTTCTAAGATCCCACAGCAAGTGGGATCCCTGGCGGGCTCAGGGTCATAGCACCTGGACCTGTTCTTTGCCAACAAACTCTCCCAGTTCATGCAAGAAGGGGATATTTCTAAACAAGAAACCTGCAGTGGGAGCTGACCACCCACAGCTGGCCCCAGCCCAGTCTGTCTCAGGTTAGAGGGTGCCACACACAGCACAGTGCATCCATGGCAGGCAATACACTGGGATAGCTACACACACTGTGTTGTGCTTACTGGCTTACAACTCTTGACAGGGAGAGAAGGGGCCTCTGCACTTGAACCAGCAAGTAAAACAGAAATTTAATAGATCTGGGGAAGAGGGGAGCTACACAACATGAATTAAAGCATCTACTGGTCTGCCAGAGCTGCCCACTGCCCTTTGGCCTTGTGAGGTTGCTGATAAACATGCTCATCTCATTGGCAAAAATAGGAGGAAAACTATATCCTAGATAGTTTTAAATGTTAGGATGTTAAGAATGGTCAAGTTTTATGCACAGAACATAGTACATAAATGTCAGTTGATTTTGAGACCCATCAGAGTTTAAGGAAGTGAATGTAATAAGAGACCTTTAAAAGCCAAAACCTAGGACAGATTTTCTAACTAGAAATGAAATGGCCTCTGAAGCATTCTACAGATTTTATTTAATTGGGTAAATTTCAATCTCTAGTAAATCATTATAACACAAACCTCTTTGCAGCTGCTTCATTGTAAAACCTGAAAAGCCACTGGGGTTTATCTCTGACTCATTGTCTGCCTCTGGCTCTGACCTCGTAAGGAGGCATTGTGATGGACCCCACAAAGCCTATATAAGCCCTGCCTGGACCAGGGGCTATGTCCTTAAGAGCCAGGAAGCTTTGTGTGGTGACCTGTGGGACTCGGACATAGCTAGCCTGTGATTTCCACTTCTGATCTGGTTTATTTATTTGTTTATTTTTATTTTGGTTTATTTTTTTTTTGCTTATTTTATTTTATTTCTCTGTTTTTTTTTCCTTTTTCTCATTTCCCTATATTTTTTTCATTTTTATTTTTGCTCTTTTTATTATTTTCATTTGGGAGAGGTTATTTCATTTTTTGATTTTTAAATTCTCGATTTTTCTTCTTGGTTTTCTTCTCATTTTTTCCTCTTTTTGATTGCTCCCATTTTTCCTTTCTTTGTTCTTTTGTTGTTTGTTACTCTTTCTTGTTGTTTTTCTATTTTTTTTTAATTTTAGTTGTTAGTTTCTATTTGTTCTTTTGTCATTTGTTCTTTTTTCTTTGTTGTTGTTCTTTTTTTTTAATTTCAGTGGTTAGTTTCTAATTGTTTTGTTTTTTCTTATTTTTAAATTTTTGTTTATCTCATTTTTAATTTTTTTGGTTGTGATTTCATTTAGTTTTTTCTGTTTTCAGTTAGTGTTGTTAGTAAGGTTAGTATAGTTAGTTGCTAGTATAGTTGTTAGCATTGTTTGCATGTAGTTTAGTTAGCTTTGTGAGTATTTTTTGTTATTATATTAATAAACATAGCATCCTATCACAGGTAGCACAGGTAATACTGGTGAATGCAGTAATCATAGTTGGGAGCAGCTGACATTTAGTGCAGCGGTGGTTGGCACAGCCAGGCTCTGGGCATCATAGTGAGTGCAGTCAGGCACCGGGTCACTATGTTCTGCAACTTTGGTTCTAAGGACATTGTAATCCGAAACTACCAGATCCTCAGGACCCTCGGGGAGGGCACGTACGGCAAGGTGAAGCTTGCCCGGCACAGCCTCACGGGGACCGAGGTGGCCTTGAAGTTCATCCGCAAGTCCTGGTGGGTGAGCAAAGAGTCCCTGACCAGGGAGGTGTGCAACATGAAGGCTCTGAGCCACCCACACATAGTACAGCTCTTCCAGGTGCTGGATACGAAGGGCCAGCTCATCCTGGTGATGGAATACATGGAAGGCGGGGACCTGCACGACTACCTGCAGCAACACGGGCGCCTGGCGGAAAGCGAGGCCCGAGGCATGTTCGAGCAGCTTCTCTCTGCCTTAAGCTACTGCCACCGCAAAGGAGTGGTGCACCGGGACCTGAAGGCCGAGAACATCTTAATGGACCGGCAGGAGAACGTGAAGCTGGGGGACTTCGGCCTGAGCGTGCAGTGCACGGGCCAGGAGCTGAGCACATGCTGCGGCAGCCCCGAGTACGCGGCCCCCGAGATCTACCGCCTGCACCGACACTACGGCCCCGCCGCAGACATCTGGAGCCTGGGCGTCGTCCTCTACTTCATGGTGACTGGGGCGCTGCCCTTCGTGGGGGACAACTTTTGGAAGCTCAGGCAACGCGTCACCAGCGGCTGCTTCCACGTGCCCGCCTACCTGTCGGGGCAGTGTGAGGACCTGTTGAGGAAAATGTTGGTGCTGGACCCCCAGGCCCGGAGCAGCATTGAAGACCTCGTCACACACCCCTGGGTTAAAATGAGAAGGGAGCTCCTGGCTTTCAGGGAGCTGTCCTACCACCACCACGACCCGGCCATGACAGAAGCCATGGTCACCATGGGGTTTGAGAAGGACGAAATCCACAGCTCTGTAGCGGAAAGGAAGTTTGACTACATCATGGCCACTTACCTCATACTCCACTGGAAACAGCAGGAGGGGCAGGGCAACGCCGTCTTGGAGAAGCCCTCCCCTGTGGCTGTGCTGGACAAGGACAGCCCTTCCCAGGATTGCCACCTGCAGCCCAATGTTTCAAGGAAGAAAACCCTTGAAGTCAAGGGTCCTATAGTTTCTGGTTTGCTTCAGCCCCAGGAGTCAGGCCAGAAGGAAGGAAATCAAATTTTGGCATTGGCCAGCCTCATAGCCAACCAAGAACAAAGGAATATGACCTCCAGTCCAGCCCCTCAATCCCCCAGCACAACCCGAAGACCTCCCCCAGGACGGGGTTGGCACCTCCACTTCCACAGCAATGCAATAGCACCACAGGAAAATTCCTTCCATGCTCCAGAACCTGATAAGACTCCAGCCTCTCCCTGTGGTCATGGCCAAGGCAGGAGGGCCACAGCTCGGCAGATACTGAACTTTGTCTTAAGAATCTGTTGCTCCTGTGCACCACTCTGTAAACAGCATGGCAGTAACCAAAGTCACTCAACTAAGTACTGAGACTATCCATAAGCCCTCCTCCAACGGGCAGCCACCCAGTGACCGTGGTGCACAGGAGAGAGGTGAGGTTCTGGAGATGGGTCAGGGGCTGTGTGCTGACAGGGGGGCCAGGCAGCAGCATGAGACACACAGACCTGGGGCTCAGATGTCCAGGGAGCACAGAAGTCCAGGGAGCACAGGATGCAAAAAGTGTCCGTGTTTTCTGCACCAGCCATAAGGAGGGAATAGCTTCTCCAAACTGTCCCAAGCATCCATTCCAAATACCTGGTGAGCTCACAGAGCAGCTTGGTGCCCTCCAGGAACAAGAGAGCCCCAGGGAATGAGCAACTGAGTTTTGTTGTTTTCCCCCCAACAGTGGCACAGAGCGGAAACAGGCCCTCCTTGAGGTCAGGAAGCTGGTGGCTCCCCAGGATTCCTTGAGGTGTCAGAGGTCTGGGGGTCCAGAGGAGGAAGATTGACGGTAAGAGCCAGCAGCCTGGAGAAGGGAGTGGGGATGGAGGAGAGATGGCTTTTCAAAGATAAATGGCTGAACAGCTGCTTCCACTCTAGCTTTGTTCTCAAAACAGGTGGGATTCAACAAAAAGGAATGCAATGTGGACAGTGCAAAAATAATGCACATCTTTTTAAAATTTACCAAATTCTGGATTATGATCGCACTGAGTGCCAACATCACCCTGTGTTATAGGTGCATCCACCCAGCTGATGGTGGAAAAGCAGAGCTAGTGAAGGGCCGGGAGGGCAGCAGAGGTGGTAAAAAACCAGCCACTCCAGAGACTGCAGGGCCAGAGGTGGCCAAACCCAGGACCTCACTTCTATATCTTAGGCTCTTTCCTATGAGGGCCACCCTATCCCCTTGCTGGCAGGCCACCGGGCTGACATAATAAGAGGACACAATGACACTCTTTAATCTGAGTGGTATTTTCACTGACTTAATATGAATAGTAACAAGTCCCCCTGGATTTGACCCATTTTAAAAACTGAAATTCTAAGTTGGAAAATAGTTCACCCAGGTAGTTAGTGATAGCTCAGGATGTTAGGACATCCTGCAGTAATGGCCTGGGTTCCAAATAGGACATAAATGTTGACATGGAGACACCGGAGGCCACATTTCCAGGGAGCCAGCAAAGTCTTTCCCACCCGCCCTGCCCCATATTCAGAAACCATAGAATGTGATGGTTCAGAGGAGAAAGATTTTACTTGATTGTTGACTTGTTATTATGCCTTTACTAAACCAGCAATGTTCCTCAGGGTCCTCAAAATCATTGATTCTTCTACACAGACTGCCAAGAACTGAATGTTCTTTCGAAATGTCTTTCTTCCAAGTCATCCAGAAAAGGCTATGAAAGGTCAGGGTTTTATCTGAAATGGAGTGAATGCTGGTGTGTGTGTCTCCCCATCCCACCCCCAGTAGGTTTAGTTCTAAAATCAATACTAAAAACCTCTAAAGGATTTATCACCCAATGGAATTTGATCCTGTTTTTTTCAATTATTTAGGCAGAAGAGGATTGGACCAAGCCAATCAACAGCATCCAGCTGGGAAATGAGCGAACATTTCCAGGGTAATGTATTGCATGAATGTCATAAACTGACACCCATTCATTGACATTTGATGGTTTTAACCCACATTCCTACCTCAAGACAAATAATCCAGTGACTGTACTCTTACATATCCAGTGGTATACCTTTGCCATAGATTGATCTTAATTTCTAGCAGTGCATTTGTGAGGTGGAATCTGTGTTTGCAGTTCCCTAAATATGTGAAGTTTGTATCCCCATCAACATATTTACACATACTATTAAGAGGCACTTGTAGTGCTTCTAATATCTTATTTTCCATTATTTACTACTTATTTTTAATAGAAACAATGTCCTCTGTTGAGTCTGAATAAATATATCAATGTGATGCTATGTTAAAATCAAGGACACTGGCCTGGGTACCACAAACTACAGTATTCCAGTCATCCAATGGCAAAAAGTTCACATTTTACTTCTTCAAAAGATAAAACAGGGGCCTCCCTGGATGGCGCAGGCAGTTGAGTGCAGTGCTGTGAAGCTGTCTGCAGCCTCTGCAGTGCCGGTTCGATCCCGGCCGGCTGGTGAGAATCCCACATGGCGCATGGCATAGCAGACCTCTACTATCTCACCCACTGCTCCCCTCAGCAGTGTTTCAGTCAGTCAGCCTGTTCTGTTCCCCGCTCTGTCTCTGGTGAATCCTCTCACCATCCCGCACATCTGGCCTGTACCCCAATTCTTGTATGCATGAATAAATAAATCTTTAAAAAAAAAAAAAGGTAAAACAAGGGTCTCCCTGGTGGTAGAAGGGGTTAAGCACGGCACTGTGAAGCTATCTGCAGCCTCTGCAGCACAAGTTCAATCCCTGGCCAGCCAGGGAGCAACCCACATGGTGCAGCAGACCTCTCTTGTCTTGCTCGCTGCTCCCCTCAGCAATGTATCTCATTCAATCTGCCTGTTCTGCTCCCCACTCTGTCTCTGGTGAATCCTCTCAGCCCCAACACCAGCTCTGTACCCCAGCTCTTGTATGCATAAATAAATAAATCTTTAAAAAAATATAAAACAAGATTTCTTTAAGGTTTCCACCTGAACATTATAAAATCTAAGTATATACAATACCATATAGGGAATCTTGCTAACAAAATAGCATCCTAAATAGTTAACTATGCATATGAACTTTATTTGCTATTCTCTTTAAATGCAGGTCACAAAGGATGGCTGGAACTGAGAGGTTGCCACTGAGTTTGCTGATGGACATAGATAGGCTTCCACTTAACCCAGAACTGGACTTCTAGATGACATGCTTGGTGCCTGTGGGAAACTCTGGGAGGCTTGGAGACATCTAAATGCTTTTTTTCTGAAGAAGACAGTTTGAAATGGATCTTTTTGTTAAATTCTCTATCCCATTAAACATTAAATCAGTTGTTGAACCAGAATGCATTTACTTGTATGTATGAATGCATCCGTACTTCTAACACATGGGTAATCAAATAATTAAATTTGCTTTAAAATTCCCATTATCAGGATCTCCCCTGGTGGCGCGGTGGTTGAGCGCTGGGCTGCGAAGCTGCCTGCAGCCTCTGCAGGGCTGGTTCAATCCCCGGCCGCTGGCAAGGATCCCACATGGCATGCCGACCTCTCCTGCCACACCCGCTGCTCCCCTCAGCAGTGTACTTTGTCTGTCTGCCTGTTCTGCTCCCTGTTCTGGCTCTGGTGAATTCTCTCACTCTCCTGCGCTTCTGACTCTACCCAGTGCTTGTATAAATAAATAAATAAATCTTTAAAAAAAAGAAATATAAAAATTCCCATTATCAGCAAATTTTAGAAAGTCAGATCAATAACATGGTGATATGAAATGGCCATGCAGAAAGGCATACCTGTAAAACAGACCTACCTGTTAAAACACACTACCAATGAATATATAATTAGGTATTACAGCTGTTTTATCTAGGAGTATGTGCATATTCTTGCACTGTGTGTCTGTGCATGTGTGTGCCTGTGTGTGCATGTGTATGTGTGCATGACTACATGTGTGCATCAATGTGTTTATGTGTGTGCCTGTGTGTTTTTCTGTGTGTATTGTATGTATATATGCCTGTGTATGTGTATGCAGGCAAATGTATGTGTGTGCCTGCATATAAGTGCCTGCATGAGTGTATGCCTATGCACGTGTGTGCTTATATGTAGGAAGTATTCATTTACCTTCTATAATCTCAAAGACATGTAGAGAACTGTTAAGAATTAGTATAATTTCTTTAAACTTTGGTAGAATTCACCTGTGAATCCCTGGTACTTACCATTTTAGAATTGTGTTATTCAATTTGGCATAGATTTCAATGCTCAGTTTTTAAACAAGATATCCTTATTTTGAAGTAGAACATCTATTTTTGCTTTCTATATTTGAACATTTAATGGAAGCAAAGTGACCTTGGACTATTTTTTTATTTGGTACCAACAAATGCTTATGTTGATTAAGTTTGCAGATCATTAGGAAAAAATAAAGTAAAAAGCATCTTTTGATATTAAAATCATAAAGTGATTATTGAAAATCTTTGTTAAATATAAGACTGAAATTGTTATATGTTTTTCCTAAATCATTTCAGATTTATCTGTTGGTAAGTTAGCATATTTAAAGTGGTATTCTGTACAAATCACATACTGTATTTTTTGAAGGCTTATAAACTCATGTATATCTTAAACAATATTTCACATGTTAAAATTAGTGGGGCCTCCCTGGGGGTGCAGGTGGTTGCTAGGTGGAGGTTGGCACAGGCCACACCACACATGCAAGTGGAAGAGAATAAAAACATCCCTTACCCTGACCAAAAAGAGGATGTAGGGGCCTCCCCTCGTGACACAGGTGGTTGAGCGCAGCGCTGTGAAGCAGTCTGCAGCCTCTGCAGCACAGGTTCAATCCCGGCCAGCTAGGGAGATGCCCACATGACGGGGCAGACCTCACCTATCTTACCCGTTGCTCCCCTTGGCAGTATATTTCGTCAGTCTGCCTATTCTGTTCCCCATCTGTCTCTGGTGAATCCTCTCACCCTCCTGCGCATCTGGCCTGTACTCTGGTTCTTGTATAAATAAATAAATAAATAAATAAATAAATAAATAAATAAATAAATAAATAAATAAATCTTTTTAAAAATAAAAGAATTTTTTTAAAAAAAAGAGGATTTAGCTCAGTTCTCTCAATCTTTGGGAGATAGTGACTGCTCTCAGAACCATAAAAACAATTTTAATCTACACACATCATAATTTATTTTGAAAAAATGACTATCAAATATTATCCATTTTAGAGCTCATTTATTATGTGGCTCCATCATTCTCATACTGTTATAATTTATGGAAACTAGAAAATGACATTGTGGTAACTCCAGTGTTAAAATGAAGGAGATTAATTTGTAGCAGCCTTATGCTGCAAAGAACTTGGGGAATAATGTAATCAAGAATTTTTCTCGGGCCTCCCGGGTGGCCCAGCGGTTGAGCGCTGGGTTGCAAAGCTGCCCGCAGCCTCTGCAGCGCCCGTTCGATCCCCGGCTGCTCCCCAGCCACCGGAGGAGGGTCCCACATGGTGCGCAGACCTCTCCTGCCGCCCGCTGCTCCCCTCAGCAGTGTACTTCGGTCCTTCTGCCTGTTCTACTCCCTGCTCTGGCTCTGGTGAATTCTCTCACCCTCCCTCCCGCGCTTCTGGCTGTACCCAGTGCTTGCATAAATAAGTAAATAACTAAATAAATAAATCTTTTAAAAAAAAGAATTTTTCTCCATAAAAATTTGTTTTAATTTTTCCTGCTGCTCAAATTTAAAAAAAAAAAATCTAAATAGACATTCTAAGACAGTTTTGTGATCTCATTAGTTTTTAAAAGAAGCAAAATTTAGGGAATAAAATATTTGAGCAATCAAGGAATCATGGCATGTTTCACTGATAGTTTATTAGAAGCTCAAGGAATTTAAAGTTTACATAAACATGTTTACTTTTGTTTCAAATGTCGCATTTTTACTATGATTGATTATCCTTTGTGCACACATACTTGTATGTAAAGATGTTAGGAGTTGGCACCTCAACTCCATCCGGGGTTCCCAAAGACCACACGGAGCCAGAGATGCAAAAGCAAAAAGGCTTTCTTGCTAGCTTAAGCTAGGGCCCAACTCTGCCTGGAGTACTGACACAGCAGTCTCACCAGGTTGAGAGAGGGACCCTCTCCCAGAGCAGCCAGCTGTTTTTGTACTTTGTTGACAGGATGCGGGGACTTTTCACACCTGGGGCAGAGTCCACCCTGATTGGATAGCTCTCATGGTGCCATCTAGGTTTTGTTTACCCTTGGCTTGTGGTTTTTGCCTCAAACCAAACTAGCTGTGCCCTTTTGAGATGACAGTTATTTCTCAAAATGGCTACAGTCTTGCTCATCTTACAAAGACATACTATTATATTTTTATTATCAATAAATCTTTATTAATACCCAAAGAAAAAGAATAAACATACTCCTTGAAATCTTTCATGAATTAATAAAAAGATAAATTCCAAGTCTAATCAAGATTTATTCATTCAGTTCACAATCCTCTGCATTTTTAAATTTTTTTGTAAAGAAAGATAAAGATGATGAGTTTATAATGAGACAAAATAGAGTGATGAAATTAGTCTGTCCTGTTAGATGAAGGGTTTCCACTTTGCAAATATAATGATTTCCACACTTGGTAACTCCTGATGGCCATAGGAAATCAGTCAACACTTTCTATATTACTTGAGCCTCTAAAGCATGATAAAACTTGTATTCAAAATTGGACTCTATGAAATAATGTCTGGAAAAGCCATGATAAAAAACATCTTTTATATTGAACACATTATTTTATTTTCTTCAGTCACAAAGCTAGGCAGAAATCTAGGTTGGGGAAGACTACAAACAAAAATAATGATTATCATAGCTATCCAATGATTTTACTGAGGACATTCTAAGCAAAGTTAAGGATTATGTTATAAACATAATTTCAATTTTATGGTTTGGTTAATTACAAACCAATTTTAATATTGAATATGATATGTTTCAAAATTGAGTCTGACAATAATTCTTGAGAATCTAATCACTGTCTTATCAATTCTGACAATTATGTAAAAACAATTTGCAAATAAAGCTGAGGGCTGATATCAATGTCACATTCCAATGACCTCAGTCAACCAATGTTAATCCCCATTCACTTTGAAGTCATACTTGAATTTTTAAAAGTTTCATCATTTGTACCTCAGTAGGCAGAGTGTTACTTGAGTGGATTTAGAAATTATTCTTTACTTTATTCTTCCCCTGAAATGTTTTTGCCCTAGAAAACTGTCCCCAGTGATCTTTGTTCAATCATGTCATTTTCTAGCTCATTAACAGTCCATTAATGTTTACTGTGAAAATGAGGGGCAGCGTGGTTAAGTTAATCAATATAATATCTATTAATCTCATTTTTGCACCCAGTATTTCTTAAACTTTTCTCCCATGACATATATTCTCTATTCTCTTAATATTGTTTTGTATCCTCAAAGTGTTTCTTTTATTTCCCCTACATGGGGATCTACAAATTGGATGTGTTTTTTTCCAGTAGTTTCTGATAGATATATTTAAGAACAAAACTGGGTTTTTTGCTGAGTGTAGGTGACCTCTTTGATTCAGATTTACATTTTACCTTTAGGCATAAAATTTTAAATGTTGATTCATATATGTAGCGGCAGGAAGGGCACAGAGCAGGTTTTCTATGATTGGAGCAGACAGGTAAAGGAGAGTCCTGGAGCCCTTGCTGGCTTTCTTGGGCTTTTATTGAGCTTCTACATTGTAGTGCAGCAACCAGGTACACAGCAGGCAGGGAACTCCCGCCGCCAGGAGGCCAGGAGGCCAGGAGGCCAGGAGGTCTCCCAGCCCTGAGAAAATCTTCCCTCTTTGCTGGGCTCCCTGGGGTTCTCCCTCTTTCTCTTGCCTCTGCTTCTCTTGGGGAATATAAATAGTACAGCCATGGCCCACAGAAGTAAACAACACACCTGAATATAACAATGTAGCAAAATGAAGGTACCCACCATCAGGCATGCAATCCTAATGGCCCAAGGGCAGAAAACCCTAAACATCATTTTCCTGGCAATACACTTAACATATATTTAGCAATGATATTCTGCACCAAGCATTATGAAACTATATCAAAAATTATCATTTGCCCTCAAGGAACTCAAACATTGAATAATGAATTTTAGTATATATATTTGTGATTATTAGATTAAATGGCTATGTTTGTCTTTGTCATTAAATTAACGATGAGTAATAATTTAATTAATACCGAAATGTCTGTATCCCATAGGTTAATTCCCTGGCCAATTAGTTTCATTCTTTCTTCTATTACTAGTGTTTCATATTTAAAAATACTGACTTTAATTCTCAGAATCAATGATTTATTTTTCTTTGCATTTAATTAATATTAAAATATTTGTTGGCTGTAATAAAAAGTATTAATGATCATTAGATAATCCAAGTGAGGATTGGTCCTAGCAAGCAGGTGAACAGGTTTTTCACTGTGAGAGCTGTTCCCACAATGACAAGTTTATGGAGTCGCATATGTGCTGAACAAAGCAGTGAGTCAGCAAGGTCAGAACTGTAATTATTCTTGAAAAGGGACTTCTGGGGCCTCCCTGGGGGCACAGCGGTTGAGCGCTGGGCTGCAAAGCTGCCCGCAGCCTCTGCAGCACCGGTTCGATCCCCGGCCATGGGGTGAGGGTCCCACATGTTGCTCAGACCTCTCCTGCGGCACCCGCTGCTCCCCTCAGCAATGTACTTCGTCAGTCTGTCTGTTCTGTTCCCCGCTCTGGCTCTGGTGAATTCTCTCACCCTCCCGCACTTCTGACTGTACCCAGCGCTTGTATAAATAAATAAATAAATCTTTAAAAAAAAGAAAAGAAAAGGGGCTTCTGTTTCTCCTCTGGAGATTTCCTGAGTTATCTTGACCTATAGAGATGTGGATGCTGTTTGTGTGCAGAGGAGGTAAATGCTGGGGTGTAGTCGTAACCGAAATCTGAAGAACTGCACTCAAAGGAGCCCCTCATCCTGATCTACAGATCGTCTTTCACTGGCTTTTTTGGGCATCAGCAGGGGGTGCCAGGTTCCATCTCTGGCAGTCCAGATCCTGCATGACTGTTCCTCAGCATGAAGCCAAGTCTGTCCTCACTTTCAGCTTATTCCATGACTTTGCCCTGAGGTCTGCTATTAGGGAAGGAGTCCCAGTTCATTCACACTTTTCAAACACTTCTTCTATAAGTAAAAGCTATAATTGTACAACTTCCTTTATCTTTATGAAGTCTCTCCCTTCTCATGTGATAAAATGACATGTATAATTGATGTAAAAAATAGTGATATTTTGGGACCATAAAAAATAGTGAGGCCCTCTCTGGTGATGCAGCAGTTAAAGTCTCACTGCAATTAAATTATCTGCCAGCTGCTTTGACATGAGTTCCATCATCAGCCAGGGAGCTACCCACATGGTGCAGCAGACCTCGCCTGACTTGCCCACTGCTCCCTCAGCAGTGTGTTTCGGTCAGTCTGCCTGTTCTGCTCCCCACTCTGTCTCTGGTAAATCATCTCACTCCCCGCACCTCTGGCCTACCCCCCAGTTCTTGTATACATAAATAAATTTAAAAAAATAAAGAGAGAAATTTCCTGAATCACTATATTTAACCATAGGCAAAACAATGATTTATTCCGATTAGTAGCAGCTCCTACCAATACCTGCTATATGGTTCATAGGCAAAAGGAAGTTACAGAAGTAAACATACAAACATATACTTGCCAATTTATTGTTAATTATATCATGCTGATATAGTTTAAATGGAATACAAATGCGCAAGAACTGTTTTGTTTTGTTTTGTTTTGTTTTCCCAGAAGGGGAATTATTGAAAAACAGAGAAATTTGCCTAAGATATATGTAGAAATAATTTTTCTTAAAAATATCTTCATAGGGCCACCCTGGTGGCACAAGCAGTTAAGCACCACACTATGAAGCAATCCATAGCCTCTGCAGCACGAGTTCAATCCCTGACCAGCCAGGGAGCAACCCACATGGCGCAGCAGACCTCTCCTGACTCGCCCCCTGCTCCCCTCAGCAGTGTCTTTGGTCAATCTGCCTGTTCTGCTCCCTGCTATGTCTCTGGTGAATCCTCTCACTCTCCAGTGCCTCTGGCCTGTACCCCAGCTCTTGTATAAAAATAAATAAATCTTAAAAAAAAATTAACAGCTGTTAATATATTCACCAGTTTGTAATACACATTTTCCACATTGTTTCATCTGTGAAATAGAAGGTGTTTCACAGTTCAACAGCAGTGTATTTTTCGTTTCTTTTGTAGTAGCAATGGTATGTCCATTCAATATTTCCCTAGCAGTGGGACAGAGTTTTATCCACTGACAGTGCAAGATGATAAATATAATCTCTATCTTTCAATATGGGAGGATATATAGAAAATATTACAAATTAATAATAATTACATTATATTTGTGTTTTGATAGAAGAAATGCAGTCTCTGTGACACACATTGGGATGCTTAACTCTTAGATTAAATGCCCATATTTATGCACAATTCTTGCATCACATGGAATCATTATCAATCTTTAATTAGTACTTTTTTTTTTCAATGAATGTTTTTTATTTATTTTTTTTAAATAAATTTTATTGTTATATTCCCCATACAATTGCAGCCCCCCCATTCTGACCCCAATCCCTCCCCTCCCGCCCCCCTAAAAGTGTCTCTGGTTCATAGTTTTTTGTTGATTTTGATTTTCACTATCTTATAGTTATTCATTTTCCTGGTCCCTTATTTAAGTTTTCTAGATTCCTGCTATGAGTGAGACCATCCGGTATTTTTCTTTTTCTTTTTGGCTTATTTTGCTGAGCATGATCCCTTCCAGCGCCATCCATGTTGCTGCAAATTGCATGTGTTTATCTTTTTTGAATGCTGAGTAATATTCCATGGTATATATGTACCACATCTTCTTGATCCAGTCATCTATTTTTGGGCATTTGGGTTGTTTCCAAAGCTTAGCTATTGTAAACAGTGCTGCTATAAACATAGGGGTGCAGGTGTTCTTTGGAATTGATGTTTCTGTGTCCTTTGGGTAAATACCTAGGAGTGGAATTGCTGGATCATATGGAAGCTCTATGTTTAGTAGGTCCAGAAATCTCCACAGAGCTCTCCATAGTGGCTGGACCTGTCTGCACTCCCACCAATAGTGCAGGAGAGTTCCTTTTTCTCCACACCCTCGCCAACATTTGTTGTTGCTAGTTTTTTTAATATGTGCCATTCTCACTGGTGTAAGATGGTATCTCATGGTAGTTTTGATTTGCATTTCCCTGATGACAAGTGATGTTGAACATTTTTTCATATGCCTGTTGGCCATTTGCATTTCCTCTTCAGAGAAGTTTCTTTTAAGCTCTTCTGCCCATTTTTTGACTGGATTATTTTCTTTGTTGTTGTTGAGTCTCATCAGCTCTTTGCAGATTTTTGTGATCAGTCCTTTATCATTAGTGTTGGGTGCAAAAATGTTCTCCCAGTTGGTGGGGTTTCTCTTTGTTTTTGTTATTGTCTCTTTTGCTGTGCAAAAGCTCTTTAATTTGATGTAGTCCCAGCTGTTTATCTTTGCCTTCACTATCACTGCTTTGGGTGATGTGTCTGTAAAGATGTCTTTGATGTGCAAATCACGTAGTGTTTCGCCTATATTTCCTTCTATATATTTTATGGTTTCAGGTCTTATGTCTAGTTCTTTAATCCATTTTGAGTTGATTTTTGTGTATGGTGTGAGGTGGTGGTCAAGCTTCATTCTTTTGCATGTAGCGACCCAGTTTTCCCAGCACCATTTATTGAACAAACTTTCTTTGCTCCAATGCATAGTCTTTGCTCCTTTGTCAAAGATTAGTTGACCATAAATCTGTGGGTTTATTTGTGGACTTTCTATTCGATTCCATTGGTCTGTATGTCTGTTCTTGTTCCAATACCATGCAGTTTTGATGATTATGGCTTTGTAGTATAGTTTGAAGTCTGGGAGTGTGATGCCTCCATTCCCTTCTTTTTTTATCAGGAGAGCTTTGGCTATTCGGGGTTTTTTGTGATTCCATATGAATTTCATCAATAATTGTTCTATTTCTTTGAAGAATGACATTGAAATTTTGATTGGAATAGCATTGAATCTGTATATTGCTTTTGGAAGGATGGCCATTTTAATAATGTTTATTCTTCCAATCCATGAGCAGGGGATGTCTCTCCATTTCTTTGTGTCTTCTTCTATTTCTTTTAACAGTGTTTTATAGTTTTCTTTGTATAGGTCCTTTACCTCTTTTGTTAGATTTATTCCCAAATATTTGATTTTTTTTGTTTCAATAACAAAAGGGATGGTCTTTTTGATTTCTTCTTCTTCAGATTTATTGTTTGTGTATAGGAAGGCTACTGACTTTTGCGTGTTGATTTTGTATCCTGCCACTTTACTGAACTGATTGATGAGTTGAATTAGCTTTTCTGTGGAGTTTTTGGGGTTCTCTATATATAATATCATATCGTCTGCAAATAGTGATAGTTTGACTTCTTCTTTTCCTATTTGGATTCCTTGGATGTCTTTCTCTTGTCTTATTGCCCTGGCTAGGACTTCCAGTATTATATTGAAAAGCAATGGTGAGAGTGGACATCCTTGTCTTGTTCCAGATCTTAATGGAATTGCTTTCAGCTTTTCACCATTGAGAATGATACTGGCTGTTGGCTTGTCATAGATGGCCTTTATGATGTTGAGGTATGTTCCTTGTATCCCAAGAATTTCAAGGGCTTTTATCATGAATGGGTGTTGTACTTTGTCAAAAGCTTTCTCAGCATCTATTGATATTATCATATGGTTTTTATATTTCTTTTTGTTGATGTGTTGGATAACGTTGATTGATTTTCGGATGTTAAACCATCCTTGTGCCCCTGGAATGAATCCTACTTGGTCGTGGTGAATTATCTTATGGATACATTGTTGGATTCTGATAGCTAAAATTTTATTGAGGATTTTTGCATCAGTGTTCATTAGGGAGATTGGCCTGTAGTTTTCCTTTTTTGTGTTGTCCTTGTTCGGTTTTGGTATTAGTGTAATGTTGGCTTCATAAAACGTGTTTGGTATTGTCCCTTCCTTCTCAATTTTTTGGAAGAGTTTGTGAAGGATAGGCACTAATTCATCTCTGAATGTTTGGTAGAATTCATTTGTAAATCCATCAGGTCCTGGGCTTTTGTTTTTGGGGAGGTTTTTTATTACCATTTCAATTTCGCTAATTGTAATTGATCTGTTTAGGTGTTCTATTTCTTCTTTATCTAGCTTTGGGTGATTGTAGAGTTGTAGGAATTTGTCCATCTCCTCTAGATTGTTGAACTTGTTTCCATATAACTGTTCATAGTAGTTACTGATTATTCTTTTGATTTCTGCTGTGTCCGTTGTGATTTCTCCTCTTTCATTGATGATCCTGTTTATTTGTGCTTTCTCCCTTTTTTCCTTTGTGAGCCTGGCTAGGGGTTTGTCTATTTTATTGATTTTTTCAAAGAACCAGCTCTTGGTTTCATTGATCTTTTGGATTGTTTTTTTAGTTTCAATTTCATTTATTTCTGCTTTGGTTTTTATTATTTCTTTTCTTCTACTGGTTTTGGGGTTTTTTTGTTGTTCTTTTTCTAGATCTTTGAGCTTCGAGATTAGGTTGTTTCTTTGCGTTCTTTCTTGTTTCTTGATGTGAGCTTCTATTGCTATATATTTTCCTCTTATTACTGTTTTTGCTGCATCCCATACATTTAGGATATTGGTGTCCTCCTTGTCGTTCAATTCAAAAAATTTTTTAATTTCTTCTTTGATCTCCTCATTAGTCCAATGGTCTTCCAGTAGTGTGGTTTTTAATCTCCATGAGGTAGGAAAGTTCCTTGCCTTCTTTTTATGGTTTATTTCTAGTTTGATGCCTTCATGGTCAGAAAAGATGGTTGATATGATTTCAATCTTGGTGTATCTGTTGATGTTTGTCTTGTGCCCCAGTATGTGATCGATCCGGGAGAATGATCCGTGTGCGCTTGAGAAAAATGTGTACTCCGTTTTTTGGGGGTTTAGTGTTCTATAGATGTCTGTTAAGCCCAATTGCTCTAGGTCCTTATTTAGAGCTTTAGTTTCTTTACTTATTTTTTGTCTTGTTGATCTATCCATTGTTGATAGTGGTGTGTTGAAGTCTCCCACTACGTATGTGTTTTCTCTGATGTCTGTTTTCAGAGAGGACAACAGTTGTCTGATATATTTTGGTGCTCCTTCGTTTGGTGAGTATATGTTAATGAGTGTTATTTCTTCTTGAAGTATTGTCCCCTTGATCATAATGTAGTGACCATTGGGGTCTCTTTTTATCTTTTTGAGTTTGAAATCTGTTTTATCTGATATAAGTATAGCTGTTCCTGCTTTCTTTTTTGGTCCATTTGCTTGTAGGATTGTTTTCCATCCTTTAACTTTGAGCCTATTTTTATCTTTTGTAGCTAAATGTGTTTCCTGGAGACAGCAAAAGGTTGGGTTTTGTTTCTTAATCCAGGCTGCAACTCTGTGTCTTTTTATTGAAGAGTTTAGTCCATTTACATTTAGAGTTATTATTGACATGTTAACATCTGTATTTGCCATTGTGTTTGTCTTTCCTTTGATTTTATTTATTTATTCTTTTAATAACTTTTTTTTTTGGCCTTCTTTCATTGTTATTCGTCCCTCTGAGGTTCTGGCTTTAGGACTCCTTGTAGTATTGTTTGGAGTGGGGGTTTAGTTGCAATGAAATTCCGAAGTTTCTGTTTGTCTGGGAAGGTCCATATTCTTTCTTCAAAGAGGAAGGAGAGCTTTGCGGGATAGAGTATTCTTGGTTGGCATCTGTTTTCTTGGAGTCTGTTGACTATGTCCCTCCACTCTCTCCTTGCCCGTAGTGTTTCTTCGGAGAAGTCTGATGTCAGCCTGATTGGTTTTCCTTTGAATGTTATCTGTTTCTTCCCTCTTGCCAGCTTCATTATTTTTTCCTTGTCCTGGATTCTTGGGAGCTTTACTATTATGTGTCTTGCTGTATTTTTCCTTTCGTCGTGGAAGTTTGGTGTTCTTCTTGCTTCTTGTATATCAATTTTCAGCTCCTTCTTCACATTTGGGAAGTTCTCTTCAATTATCTCTTTGAATATTTTCTCTGTTCCTACATCTCTCTCCTCTCCTTCTGGTATTCCTATAACTCTTATATTTCCTTTCCTCATGGAGTCAGATAGTTCCCGAAGTCTTTCTTCGTTCTTTTTCCTTCGTACTTCTCTTTCCTTTTCTGTTTTGGTTCTTTTTATTTCTGTGTCTTCAAGATTACTTATTCGTTCTTCCATTTCATCTATTCTGCTTTCATTGCTTTTCCCAGAATTCTTTAGTTCTTCCATTAATTCTTTGATCTCCTGCATTTCTTTTACTTCCCTCTTTAGGGACTCAATTTCTTTCTTCTGACCATTGTTTTCCCTCTCTAGGGACTCAATTGCGTTCTTCTGATCGTTGATTATTTTTCCCTTATCATTGTTTTCCTTTATGACTTCTGTTAGTTTTTTAATCACGGCAATTTTAAATTCTCTTTCTGGAAGGCTCAGAAATTCTTCCAAGTTATTGTCTTTGCAATCTGGGGGCTGGCTTTCTTTTTGTGGTGTGCTTTTTCTCTGGAGAGTTGCTAGGTTGCGTGTGGTTCTTCTCCTCCCTACTGTCTGTTTTCTAATTTGCCGTATGCGTTGGGACACTGTGTTGTTGGGACTGGCCGGCATCTTGGGTGGGCTTCTCTGTTCCCCTCTGGTTCTTCCAGGAGTCATCTGTCAGTTTCAAGCAGCCTTTACTGGAGAAAGGTCCCTGTTCTAAAATGCCGATGGGGGGACACACTCCCCTGTGCGCCTGGTCTGCCCCGGCGGTGGGTTCCTGCTCCCCTCTGGGCTTGGACTGCAGGCCAGAGGGGGTCTGGCGTGGGCGAACTTCCCCCGCTCACCTCTGGCTCCTGAGGAAGCCTTCTGCAGGTAGTCTTTACTGAAGAAATGTCCCTGTTCTAAAATGGTGATGTGGGACACACTCCCTGCGTGTCTGGTCTCAGGCACACTCTTCTGCGCACCTGGTCTGCCCCGGCTGTGGGTGCTCGCTCTCCCTGTGGGCTCAGGCTACTTGTTTGGAAGGGGCCCGGTGTGGGCTAACTCCCCAGCTGGCCACTAGCTCCTTCAGGAGCCTCTGCTGGCTTCAAGTCGCTAGGTGGCGCCAGAGATCTCTCCTAGAGCCCTTGGGGAGCTGATTTTCCACCCCGTGGGACAGGGAGCAGAGCGGGGATGGTAGGGTACACCTCAACGGCTTTGGGGTGCTGTGTCTGCCTTGTGCCCCACCGTCGTGGGGAACCCACGCCCCTAATTTCATGCCCCGGGTCTCAGTTCCAAAGCCCTCAGTTCCAGGACGCGGGCTGTAGCCCAGATCAGTGGAGCGGGAATGGCGCCTTTTGAATCCCGCTCCCCTGCCTGGGCGCCTTGTTCCTGCTCACTCAGGGAGGGCCTCCGCTGTCTCCCCACAAGCCTAGGTCGCAGGCGCGGGGACCTGGGCAGCTGCGATCCGGTCCGGCTCCGCGCCGCTTTCCGCGCGCGCAACCTTACCAGGCAGCCGGGGCTGTGTGCTGGTGCTGGTCTCCTCCTGGGGGGCGGGGCTCTCTTTAATGGAGCCTGGAGCTCGCCTCCGCGGCGGATCCTGCAGGGTTCGCCTCAGCTCCCGTTCACGGGGTGTGGTGGCTGCAATAGTTCCTTTCCACTCACAGTCCCACTTGCTGCGTCCGTTTTTCTTGTTGGCCGTTTTGGTTTGTTGTTTCCCTCCTCTCTGCCGGTGGGAGAGTGCCGCCTCTGTGGGCGGGGGAGGGGAGCAGGGTTCTGCGCTTCCCTCCCTTCTGGTCCTCTTTTATGGCAACTTTCTTCTTCGGGCAGTTTGCTGGAGTCGTCCGTTTATCTTCCGTGTCCCAGTTCTCACTGGGACCTGCCGCTTTTCCTCCCTATTAACTTTTTTTAATGGGAGATCTTACTCGCAGCGTCTCCTCGCCGCCATGTTGCTCCGCCCCTCCTAATTAGTACTTTTTTAAAATGTGTTTATCTGAAATGTTACTAAGAAACAAGTGTTGGCTACTGTGTAGAGTGGAAATTTAACATCTTACCTTTTTTTTCTTGTTTTTGCCAAACACAAAATTTGCAGTCAGAGGTCTTTAAATCTTGCAAGAACTCAGTAAGCTAATTATACTTTTCAAAAGAATGGGAAAGCTAATTATACTCTGGTGTTTTAGAAGGCAAAACTATAATCATTAATTCTGATTCATAAAGAGAACAAATATAACTCTAATACCCAGAACTGTCATGGAATGAAATTCATCATCTATGAAATACACTCTGCAGAGGTTCTAGTAACATATGCCACATTTGCTCAAAGAGAGTGTTTTCACAAAGCCTGGGGCTAGATGGTCCCAAACTTAGCCCTGTTTAATTAGAAGTTATGTTCAACCCAACTATATTTTTACTATTTTTATACTCTCCATCAAATATGTAGAATTCTGATGCAAAGGATGCAATCAATATTCTTAGATGTCTATATTTTGAAGGATTTTTTATGGGGCCATTGGCTAACAAGCCAATGCTTTCTGAGGTTAGGTTGGGTGTTCAGCTTCCTGAATACCTTTAAATATAAAGATATAATATTTATGGCAATAAACCTCTTCCTTTTTTCTTGGTGTTTCTGATGATAGTGTATCTACTTTGCCACTTGAAGGAGCTACCCACGTGGTGCAGCAGACCTCTCCTGTCTCGCCCACTGCGCCCTTCAGTAGTGTATTTCAGTCAGTCTGCCTGCTCTGCTCCCCACTCTATCTCTGGTGAATCCTCTCACTCTGGCCTGTACCCCAGTTCTTGTATGCATAAATAAATAAATCTTTTAAAAAATTATATATACAAGACACTTTGGGAAATCCATTCCATGTAATCACAATGCTGGTTCTTGGGGCTCCATTAGGATGTTACCTTAACTTTGAACCTGTCCTGAGAAATGGTCCTTCTTATTCATCTTTCTAGGTTTTACCTCATTCAATTTTATGAAGGATATGATGTGGAATAAGTGTAATATTCTCATTGATTTTAAATAGAGTAATGCCAACACAGTGACAAGGTGATAAGACAGGAGCAAGAAGAAAGATAAAAATAGGTAAGGAGGTCTGAGCAAGAGAGAGCTGAAGATGAAAACATGAACCAGAGCTATCCATGGAAAATTGAAGTTTCAGCTTGTTGATACATAAGTAACACTACAATGATATAACCAGCAAATTTGCATAATACCCTCACCAGCGTTTACCTGAACTAATCCTCCTTCCACACCCTGAATTGGCAGAAATGCACCAGAAAAGAGAAGCACCTGCCTTAAATTTCTCTTGGTCAGTCTTCTCCAGCTCTGTTTAAAATAATTCATTTGATGCCATTATCTCAGTTTTTTCATTAACTATTTCCCCAACTAGAGTCCTATAAAAACACATGATAGCAACACTGTTTAGTTTATAAAATGTTTTGTTACCTAAAATATTTTTAAATCTTATTTGGAGTTGACATTTTAAAAGGGGATGTCAAACAGAAAGCCTGTCACCAAACAATGGGTTTGAACATGTCTCTGCTTATTTAGAGGACATAGAGAGGAACTGACACGTGGTTCTCATTCAGCATACAGCTAGAGAAGTATTCCTCGGGATTTGTAAAATTGAAAGAATAAGAACGTTTCCATCAACCATACATGGTGCTTGTTACATCAAGGCGATGTTCTTAACTGAACTTAAAAGAATGTGCAATATCTTGACACTGTCATAGCAGCACTGCTATATTATATAGTGACTGGTTCATCAATCTTCTAAAAACAAAATAAAGTTCAGGCAGTAAGTGGAGACAGCTCTAAATGCAGGGGCTGATGTACTGAATGAAGCTCAAATACCAATCAGAATATTTTCATAATTAGGAGTCATAGATTTAAAATGTGGCTTTCATATTTAAGCACTGCCCTTAAGTAATATATATTTTTTCTTTAGGGTTGTTATGTTTTCCCCCTTAAAAATGTGATCGGGGCCTCCCCGATGGTGCAGTGGTTGAGCACTGGGCTGCAAAGCTGCCCGCAGCCTCTGCAGCACCTGTTTGATCCCCCGCTACCTGCGAGGGTCCCACATGGTGTGCAGACCTCTCCTGCCACCCGCTGCTCCACTCAGCAGTGTATTTCGTCAGTCTGCCTGTTCTATTCCCCGCTCTGTCTCTGGTGAATCCTCTCACCCTCCCACGTATCTGGCCTGTACCCTGGTTCTTGCACAAATAAATAAATAAATCTTTTTAAAATAAATAAATAATAAAAATGTGATCTTTTAAACTTATTTCATTGATTTGTTTTAGGGGAAAAATTACTTTTCTAGTTTTAGGGCAAAGCAGGAGACTCATTTGTTAATTAGGCATATGCCTAATGACTACAGAATGATCAGCAATATTAAGGTCATGAATATTTTCTCCTTGTCAGATAACATGTTAAATAAAATCAAAGTAATGATAAACAAGGGTAATTTCAGAGAAAGCATTCCTTTAGGCTTCAATTCAGAAATTGTCTAAAATGTAAATTTTAAGAATACTCAAAAATCTTCTTTAGAGTATACAGACAGAAGGTGCAAAGAAGAGAATAATTTTCAGGGGATTAAAATGTCCTAGTTTGGTGTAATCCCAGGTGTTTATCTTTGCCTTCACTATCACTGCTTTGGGTGATGAGTCTTTAAAGATGTTTCTGAGATGTACAGATTGTAATGTTTTACCTATATTTTCTTCTATATATTTTATGGTTTCAGGTCTTACATCCAGTTCTTTTATCCATTTTGAGTTGATCTTTGTGCAGTGAAAGATAGTGGTCTCATTTCATTTTTTTGCATATGGAGGTCCAGTTTTCCCAGCACCATTTATTGAAAAAACTGTCCGTGTTCCATGGCATAGTCTTTGCCCCTTTGTCAAAGATCAGTTGTCCATATAATTGTGGCTTTATTTCTGGGCTCTCTATTCGGTTCCATTGGTCTGTGTGTCTGTTTTTGTTCCAATACCGACCATTTTAGTTATTATGGCTTTGTAGTATAGCTTGAAGTTTGGAAGTATGATACCTCCTTTCTCCTTTGTTTTCATCAGTAGGGCTTTGGCTATTCGTGGTTTTTTGTGGTTCCATATGAATTTCATCAGTATCTGTTCTATTTCTTTGAAGAATGTCATTGAGACTTTTATTGGAATAGCACTGAATCTGTATATTTCTTTTGGGAGGATGGCCATTTTAAGAATGTTGATTCTTCCAATCCATAAGCGGGGAATGTCTTTCCATTTCTTTGTGTCTTCTTCAATTTCTTTTAATAGTGTTTTATAATTTTCTTTGTATAGGTCTTTCACCTCTTTCATTAGGTTTATTCCCAAGTATTTGGTTTTTTGGGTTTCAATTATAAAATGGATGGTTTTCTTGATTTCTTCTTCTTCCAGTTGATTGTGTATAGGAAGGCACTGATTTTTGTGTGTTGATTTTGTATCCTGCTACTTTACTGAAATGGTTGATTATTTTGAGTAGTTTTTCTGTGGCATATTTAGGGTTCTCTATGTATATTATCATATCCTCTGCAAATAGTGATAGTTTTACTTCTTCTTTCCCTATTTGGATTCCTTGTATGTCTATCTCTTGTCTTATTCCTGGCTAGGACCTTCAGTATTATATGGAAGAGGAGTGGTGAGAGAGGATATTCTTGTCTTGTTCCTGATCTTAAAGGAAAGGCCTACAGCTTTTTGCCATATAAGCTGCAAATAATGATAGGTTTACTTCTTTCCTAATTTGGGTTCCTTGTATGTCTTTCTTGCCTAATTGCTTGAGCTGGGATTTCCAATATTATACTGAAAAGCAGTGGTGAGAGAGGACAACCTTGTCTTGCTCCTGGTCTTAAAGGAAAGGCCTTCAGCTTTTCGCCATTGAGAATAATGTTGGCAGTGGGTTTGTCGTATATTGGTTTTATCATGTTAAGGTATGTTCCTTCTATCCCAAGAAATTCAAGGGCCTTCATCATAAATGGATGTAGGACTTTGTTGAATGCTTTCTCAGCATCTATTGATATGATCATATGGTTTTTATTTTCCTTTTTGTCGATGTGTTGAATTAAACTTATCAATTTTCATATGTTGAACCATCCTTGTGCCTCTGGGATGAATCCCAATTGATCATGGCGTACTATCCCTTTGATGCATTGTTGGATTCTGTTGGCAAGGATTTTGTTGAGGATTTTTGCATCAATGTTCATGAGGGAGATTGGCCTGTAATTTTCTTTTTTTGTACTGTCTTTGTTTGGTTTTGGTATTAGTATAATGTTGGCTTTGTAGATGTATTTGGTAGTATTTCTTCTTTTCCATTTTTGAAAGAGTTGGTGTAGGATAGGCTGAACATTTGGTGGAATTCATCTGTGAAGCTGTCTGGGCCTGGGCTTTTGTTTTGGGGGGCACTTTGATTAGTGTCTCAATTTTGCTGCTTGTAAATGGTCTGTTTAGTTTTTCTATTCTTTGTTCAGCTTTGGATGATTATATTGTTCTGGGAATTTGTCCATATCTTCTAGGTTGTTGAATTTGTTTGCATATAAGTGTTCATAGTAAACTCTGATCATTCTTTTTATTTCTACTGAGTCTGTTGTGATTTCTCCTCTCTCATTTGTAATCCTATTTATATGTGTTTTCTCCCATTTTTTCTTTGTGAGCCTGGCTAGAGGTTTGTTTATTTTGTTTATTTTTTCAAATAACCAACTTTTGGTTTCATTGATCTTTTAGATTTTTTTTTTTAATTTCCAATTCGTTTATTTCTGCTTTGATTTTTATTCTTTCCTTTCTTCTACTGGCTTTAGGGCTTTTTTGTTGTTTTTTTTTCTAGCTCTTTGAGATGTGAGATCAGGTTGTTTCTTTGAGTTCTTTCTTGTTTGTTGATGTGAGCCTGTATTGCTATATATTTTCCTCTTATTACTGCTTTCCCATACATTCGGGAAAGTGGTGTCCTCCCTGTCATTCAACTCAAAGTATTTTATAATTTTTTCTTTGATCCCCTCATTAGTCCAGTGGTCTTCCAGTAGTGTGGATTTCAATCTCCATGAAGTGGGAGGGTTCCTTGTTTTCTTTTCATGAATTATTTCTAGCTTGATGCCTTTATGATCGGAGAATACAGTCAGGATGATTTTGATCTTCGTGTACCTGTTGATGTTTGTCTTGTGGCCCAATATGTGGTCAATTCTGGAGAATGATCCATGAGCACTTGAGAAAAATATGTACTTGGATTTTTTTGGGTGCAGTGTCCTATAGATGTCTGTTAAGTCCATGAGTTCTATGTCTTTATTTAGGGCTCTAGTGTCTTTGTTTGTTTTTTGTCTCATTGATCTGTCCATTGTTGAGAGTGGGGTGTTGAAGTCTCCCATTGTATGTGTATTTTCTTTAATGTCTGTTTTCAGAGCTGATAATAATTGTCTAATATATTTTGGTGCCCCTTAATTTGGTGAGTATATGTTGATGAGTGTTACATCTTCCTGATGTATTGTCCCCTTGATCATAATGTAGTGTCTGTCTATCTCTCTTTTTACCTTTTTTAATTTGAAGTCTATTTCATCTGATATAAGTATGGCTATTCCTGCTTTCTTTTTTTTTTTTTTGGAACATTTGCTTGTAGGATTCTTTTCCAACCTTTTACTTTCAGTCTATGTTTATCTTTTGTGGTTAAATGTGTTTCCTGGAGACAGCAGAAGGTTGGATTTTGTTTTTTAATCCAGCCTGCTACTCTGTGTCTTTTTATTGATGAGTTTAATCCATTTACATTTAGAGTTAATATTGATATGTTGGCATCTGTGTTTACCATTTTGTTTGTCTTTTTTGTGATTTTGTTCCTTGCTTTATTCTGTTCTTCTTGTTCATTCCTCTGTTGGTTTTGGCTTTAGGACTTCTTGTAAATTTTTGGGAGTGGGCGTTTAGTTGTAATGTATTTCTGGAGTTTCTGTTTGTCTGAGAAGGTCCATGTTTTTTCTTCATAGAGGAAGGAGAGCTTTGAGGGTAAAGTATTCTGGTTGGCATTTGCTGTGCTGAAGTTTACTGAATATGTTACTCCAGTCTCTTCTTGCCCATAATGTTTCTTCAGAGAAGTCAGAAGTTAACCTGATTGGTTTTCCCTTATAAGTTATCTGTTTCTTGCCCCTTGTCAATTTCATTATTTTTTCCTTGTCTTGGACTCTTGCAAGCTTTACTATTAGATGTCTTGCTGTAGTTTTCTTTTCATTGTGGTAATTGGGAGTTCCTCTCACTTCTTGTATGTCTATATTCATCTCCTTTTTCATGCTTGGGAAGTTTTCTTCAATTATCTCTTTGAATAATTTCTCAAATCCTTTGAATCTCTCCTCACCTGCTGGAATGCCTATAATTCTTACATTTCCTCTCTTCATGGGGTCTGATAATTGTCTAAGTGTATCCTCATTCTGTTTCATTTGAACTTCTCTCTCTCCTTTTCTCTTGTGGCTCTTTTTATTTCTTTTTTTTTAATTTTATTTTTATATTCCCCATACAATTGCAATCCCCTTATTTTGACCCCAATCCCTCCCCTCCCCGCCCCCCACTCCCCATAGAGTGTCTCTGGTTCATAGTTTTTTGTTGATTTTGATTTTCACTTTCTTATAGTTATTCATTTTCCTGGTCCCTTATTTAAGTTTTCTAAATTCCTGCTATGAGTGAGACCATCCGGTATTTTTCTTTTTCTTTCTGGCTTATTTCGCTGAGCATGATCCCTTCCAGCGCCATCCATATTGCTGCAAATTGCATGTGTTTATGTTTTTTGAATGCTGAGTAATATTCCATGGTGTATATGTACCACATCTTCTTGATCCAGTCATCTATTTTTGGGCATTTGGGTTGTTTCCAAAGCTTAGCTATTGTAAACAGTGCTGCTATAAACATAGGGGTGCAGGTGTTCTTTGGAATTGATGTTTCTGTGTCCTTTGGGTAAATACCTAGGAGTGGAATTACTGGATCATATGGAAACTCTATGTTTAGTAGGTCCAGAAATCTCCACAGAGCTCTCCATAGTGGCTGGACCTGTCTGCACTCCCACCAATAGTGCAGGAGAGTTCCTTTTTCTCCACACCCTCGCCAACATTTGTTGTTGCTAGTTTTTTTTAATATGTGCCATTCTCACTGGTGTAAGATGGTATCTCATGGTAGTTTTGATTTGCTTTTCCCTGATTACAAGTGATGTTGAACATTTTTTCATATGCCTGTTGGCCATTTGCATTTCCTCTTCAGAGAAGTTTCTTTTTAGCTCTTCTGCCCATTTTTTGACAGGATTATTTTCTTTGTTGTTGTTGAGTTTCATCAGCTCTTTGCAGATTTTTGTGATCAGTCCTTTATCATTAGTGTTGTGTACAAAAATGTTCTCCCAGTCGGTGGGGTTTCTCTTTGTTATTGTCTCTTTTGATAGCATGGATCTGTTCTTCCATTTCATCGATTCTGTTTTCATTGCTTTTCCCAGAGTTCTTTATCTACATATCATTAAATTTAAACCTAATATTAACCCTAACCCTAAACCTGACTCCAACTCTAAACCCAACCCTAAACCTAAACCTAATTGTAAACTACATCCTAACTTTTTCCTTAATCTTTACCATAACTAAGAGAGACCCAAACCCTAAACTTTAAACCAAAATCTAACCCTAACTCTAACCTTAACACTAATGTAAACCTGATCCTAACTCTACAACTAACCCTAATTGTAAACCTAACCTAAACCTTACCCTAAAATTTCACCTAACCCTAACTCTAACGCTAAGCCTAACATGAATGGTACACCTAACCCTAACCCTAACACTAACTCTAATCCTAATGGAAACTCAAACCCAAACTATAAAAAATAATGAAACACAAATCCTAAAATTAACCTTAATGTTAATCATAAACATAACCCAAACCTTAACATTAAAACCTAATCTAAACCAAACCATAACCTTAATGCTAACACTAAACATAAACATAAGCTTGACCCCTAACCCTTACCAAAACCGTAATACTGATTTTTTTAAAATGCTAGCCCTAACCAGAACCCAAACCCTAACCATAAACCTATTCTTACCAAAACCCTAACACTAACAGTAATGTAACCCTAACCATAACCCTAACCTTAACTATATCCCCACCCAAAACCTAAACTTAATCCTAACCCTAACCCTAATCCTAAGCCAAACACTAAAACAAAAGTTAACGCTACCTTAACCCTAATCTAACCCTAATCCTAACCTTAAAACAAACCATAATTGCAAACTTAAACATAACCATAAATCTAATGTAACACTAACCCTAACCATAAACCTAACCCTAGCCTTCAATTTAACATGAATCCCAAACCTAATAACCATAATGGCAAACAAACTCTATTCCTAAAATTAGCTCTAATAACACTAACCCTAACCTTAACCTAAACCTAATCCTAACCCTGACACTAACCCTAACCTAAATCTAATCCTGACTCTTCCCTTAACCCTATCCATATCCCAAAACCTAACCCTAACACTTACCCAAGCCTTAACATAAGGCCTATGATAATCTTAACAATAACCCTAACCACAATCCTAACTCTAAACCTTGCTCTAACTTTAGCCCTTTCCCTAGCCCTGCCACTAACCCTAATTCTAACTCTAAACCATAAACCTATTCCTAAATCTAACCCTGTAGGGTATTTATTCAGGGATTGGTATATGAACCTACATAGCCTTGTGGAGTTCAAATATAGCATTATGATCCTACACCTTTTGGTGTTTATACACAGGACTATAGAGAAGAGCCCACCCATTTCCATGGCTTCATGGTGTATGGGGATATGAATCCACACAGTCCCATATGGTGTATATGTAAGAATAGGATATGAACCACAGAAGGGTGGTTTTCGTATAAAGGTATGGGTAAAAGTCACCAGACACATGAGTTTCTTATGATCAGGGAGGGATATGAAGCCACACAGTCCTGCATGCTTCATTTATAGAGACGGGAATATGAATATACCCAGCCACTTGTGTTTCTGTGTGGACATAGAGATATGAAAGCACAGTACCCTGAGTAGTCACATATATGGACATTTGCTGCAGGGGGCCTTGATGCCCCAGCCAGATAAGACACTGGCAAGCAGCTAAGAAAAGGGCCTCACACTGTGGGGCCGAAGTTCAAAGAGCCTCACACCGTGGGGCTGAAGACTTAACATCCCTTTGTTTTTTGTTCTTGGTCATAAAGAGAAAAAATTTCTCAGAAAGTACGTTAGGCATTAAATTACATGTAGCAGCATACTGTAAGTAAATGGCATGGAAAATTATCTATTTAAAAATTAGTTATTAGGGCCTCCCCGGTGGCACAGCAGTTGAGCGCTGGGTTACAAAGCTGCCCGCAGCCTCTGCAGCACCAGTTCGATCCCCTGCTGCTCCCCGGCCACCGGAGGAGGGTCCCACATGGCGCGCAGACCTCTCCTGCCGCCCGCCGCTCCCCTCAGCAGTGTACTTCGGTCCTTCTGCCTGCTCTGCCCCCCCCCCCCCCCCCCCGCTCTGGCTCTGGTGAATTCTCTCACCCTCCCGCGCTTCTGACTGTACCCAGTGCTTGTATAAACAAACAAACAAACAAACAAACAAACAAACAAATAAATAAATAAATAAATCTTTGAAAAAATTAGTTATTAAACAATTTGGTCCACTTGACAATGGGAGACAATTTATTGTACATGCCTGACAAGCAATCCAGCGCAACGATTATAGTAAGTCCTTCTTTTGCTTTTTTAGAAGTTTCTTGGGAAAGTTTTTAAATGAAGTTAATTGTGTTAAGGAGTTTCTAGGTAGGAAAAGTTCTGATAGTTGAGAAGCAGCTGATCTCCAGCTGAAGACCATACGAATAGAAAAGTCTTTGGATGCGTAGGCTTTAGCTGATAGGGGTGTCCTGGCAGCTACCAACTGTCTTAGGTAATTAACTGAAATAATGAGTTTTAGTGTAAGGCTTAGTTTTTCATCTATTAACCCTGAAGGTTGCTTTCTTGCAGAAGGCACATAGCAACAAAAAGTCTAAGGGATGCACTGATTGTTTCTGCTTTGTTTCTATGCACATGATGATGTCATCTCACTGCTTGCTAAAAATGTATAAATAAAGGACATGCTGAGCCCCTCAGAAGAAGATACTTGCACCTCATCGAGTATCAGTGTCTCCTCACTACCTCATCCCCTTCCCTTCAGCCCTTAAGTTTTCGCCTAGGCCATCTCATCCTTTCAGGGACTCCTGACACGACATTTTGCCGAGGCTGGCCATCGGCAGACGTTAACCCTCCCAACCCATGGGGGTTCACATAAAGATAAAGGAATATGTACTCACCCAGGCAAATTGGATTTTTATACAGGAATATAGATATGATCCAGGAGATCCCATGGTGTTCAGGTACATAGAAAGACTTATGAGCCCAAGCAGCACTACAGGGTTCATGTACAGGAATACATATATGAATTCACCCAGCCCCGTGGGTTCATATATATGGATTGATATATAATCCACTCAGGCCCCTGTCATTCATATGTAAAATCATGGATGTGAATCACCTAGCTGAGTGAGATTCAACTATAAGGATGGGGATTTGATTCCACCTAGCCCTATATGGTTCAATTTGGGATATGGACTGAACATATAAACCCATTGATTTCTAATGTAGGGATATGATCACACACCTCCCCATTGGATTCATATATAGGAATAAGGGTATGGCCCCAAAAGCCCCTAGAGTAAATACAGAGTGATAGATATATGAACTGATACAGCCCTGTGTGGTTCATAGAATGGATCAGATATGAACCCATTTCTCCCCATTGGGTTCATATATACAGATAGTGATATGAACCCACTAACTCCTTAGAGTTCATATATAGGGATAGGATTATGAACCCAAAATCCCCATGAGGTTTATATATAGTGACTGGGATATGAACCCACACTGCCCAGTGGGGTTCATATATATGGATAGGAATATGTACCCTACATATTTAGGGTTAAGGATATGAACCCATCAAGTGTGGTGGGTTCCATATATATGGAAGAGATAATAACCCACATAGCCCCCTGGGGTTCTTATAGGAATAGAGATATGAATCCACAAGCATCTTTGGATTCATATACATAGGATATGTATCCACCCAGGCACTTTTTTTTAATATGTATGGATAGGGATTTAATCACCCCTAGCCCTGATCTGTTCATATATATGGATAGGGACATGAAATTACCCGGCACCATGGGTTTCATGTTTAGGGGTATGGAAATGAACCCACCCATATGACTGGATTCATATATAGAGTTGTGGATATGAACCCATCTAACCTCATTGGGTTAATGCATAGGAATACATATATGAACCACCCATCACTGTGGGGTTCATAAATAGGTTTATATTTATGAATCCACACAGACTCTTGGGATTCATATATAGGAATAAGGATAAGAATGTACCCAGCCCCGTAGATTTCATATCTTGGGATAGAGAGAGGATCGACATATCCCTTTGGGTTCATATTTTGGGTCATGCATGTGACACACTTAGCCCCATGGGTTTATAGATAGGGACAGGGATATGAACCCACACTGCCCTGTGGGGTTAAAATATAAGGAATAGTGATTTGAATCCACCCAGCCCCCTGAATTTCATCTATATGTATACAGATATGAACTCCCACCCCAGACCAGCTTCTTCTGCACAGCTCCTTTTGAATCTTTATAGAAATGGGTATATGAACCCACCCCAGCAATGGAGTTCCTATAGGAATAGTGTGTGAACTAATCCATCCCTGTTGTGTTCATATGTAGGGATAGTGATATGAACCTACCATCACAGTGCAGTTCATATATAGGGACTGGAATGTGAACCCACTATCATTTGTGGTTCATATATAGGGACTAGGATATGAATCTATCATTTTCAAACCCCTAAAGTGGGGTATAATATCTACCTAGGATATCTACTAGGACATGGATCTAGGATATAAAGAATAAGGGTATGAATCCACCCAGCCCCATAAGGCTCACATATATGGATAAGGAAAGGAACCCATCCAGCCCATGGGGTTAATGTATAGGGAATATGATAGTATAGTAACCACCCCCAGTCTCGGATCTTTCATATGAACCCACCCAGACTAGTGGGGTTCATCCGCAGGGATAGGGACAAGGATTTGTAACCACCCAGCCCCATCGGATCACATACAGAGAGAGCGAGAGGAATCCACATGGTCCCCTGAGGTAAGTGTAAAGGGATATGTTGGGGGTCCAACAGTGGGACCTTGTTGCCACAAGGGAGTGGGAGACCTGGTTTGGGCTGTCAGTGGAAGTGTGTGTCCTGTATCAAAGGCGCCACTTTCTTTGGTCCCCACCGGCCCTCAGCCTCTTGTCTTTATTGCCTGAGCTCAGCTGTCAACTGCTACCTTGGACTCTCAACCGGATGGTTTGTTGATTCCTTTTGTCCCTACTGTGTCCATGTGCAGAGACAAGCAGGACCCTCTCTTTGTTCATCCTCCCAACAACACTGAGAACCCCCAAGTCCTATGAGTGGTCCTCCTGGGTGCCCCAAATGCAAGGAAATCAACACTCCCCAATGAGCTTCATAACCAAAAAGTGTTCTTTACCTGAAAGAAGTACACATCACGCCCACCAGCATAGAGTCTTGGCAGAGGAGGCTCAGCCACTTGCCGCACCTAGCCCTGTCAGCACCGTTAAACAGGAAAGACACCAAATAGAGCTCTGTGTTGAAACAACCAAGGAAGTACATGGAATCTATTGATCTGGCTGTGGCTCTTGTGGATGTTTTGGAAAAGTGGATTCAGAACCAGCTCAACTCCCAGCTGCTCCAGGTCTTGACCCAGTTCTCCCAGTCCCCAGCATCCTTGTCATGAACAAGATCACCTGCAGCAGAAGTCAGTTCTCTTGAAGCCCTCACTGACCCCTGATGGCATGGTCAATGACAAGATGTGGCAATAGAGATGAGACAGATTTTCCATTCACCCACTGCCCCCACCCAGTTGTTAAGAGCCCAGACAGTCTGTGAGAGGCCCTCTAAGAAGTGACTGGTCCCACTTTCAGTAGTTCTTCATGTTGTCAGTCCTCAATCAGAATAGGGACACATGAAAGACCTTGGCTATAGCCAGGCCTTGGTGTCCCCCATGTGAAGAGAAGTACTGGGTTCCTCCTGGAAGTGAGAGTGGAATTTTTCCAGGCACAAGAAGCCTCCATAGTGAAAGGTCCATGCAGGAGGCCGGAATGCCAAAGCCAACCAGGAAGCCCACCTGGGGGGCAGGAATGCGGATACCTGCCTGGAGGATTCAGACAATGAGCCTCCTCCCTCCCCCTATGAGTCTCTTCTCAGACAAAGAAACTCTACCTGCCCCAGGAGGAGCATTTTCGCGCCCTACAAACTTTTCCCACCCTACGAACCCAACTTCCCACCTGCCCTCTCCTTACCCTATAAAACCCTGCTTCCCCCTAACAACGTGCGTGACTCCACTGACCCCCGCCTTGGGTCTGTGAGGTCCGCCCGGGAGCAATAAACTTTCTCTTCCCGGGAGGAAGCTTGGCCTGGCTGTTCTTTACCATGCCATACCTTTCACATAGGAGGTGGGCGGCAAATTCATACCGATCCATGCCTCTGTGCCCACAGAATACCTCACGTCACAGGCCCAGTCAGGGGCCTGGATTTCCACAGTAAAGGCCTCCCTAACCAGATGCCTGAGGGGATCAGCACCAGCATCATTTGAGAGAAGCTCCTAGAGAACCTGGCCTAGGAGGCACCCTAAAATGCACAGCAGGGCAGGCACAGAGAAGGGGATCACCCAGACCTGCTCTGGGTCCCAGAACAGCAGAGCGTACCTGACTAACAAATTATGTCTCCCTGTGAAAATCTCATCCACGGGTCCTGATTGGTCTGCATGGGCAACTAATCTCCAAGATGACAAGGAGGTAGGCGGCAACTTCCTGTGATGTTCAGCTCTGCCCCTTTATGTGTACCCCCCTAGTGACTTCTACATCCAAGGCATCATAGCACATGCAGCTGACAAATGTCACTGACCACAAATGGTCTTTCCTTCAGGGACTGGTGAGGGGCATGGACTCTGACTACTAACTACTAGCTGAGCAGGGCTGGCCTTGCTGAATCTGAAGCCCCTGCCCAGCTAAGTCTTCTGTTGGAGGAAGGAATTTATGAATACTCAGTTCCTAGGTAGTTCCCATCTGAGGCCTCAGTTAGATCTTCAATATTGTCCTTTGGTGGACGCAATGCTTCCGTCTGGTATTGGGTCCAGGGTTTCTCCCTGAGTTGCCAGTTGTAAACAGAGATCTTCCTCCTCTCCCCTCAATCCTCCCACTGTGAGGCTGCGTAAGTAGTCTGTGTTCTGAGAGAGATAGCTGAAAGGGTCGGCGCGGTAAAGAAAAGGAGAGCCAGGCTAAATTTCTCAAAGGAAGGGAAAATTTATTGCACCCCGGGCAGACCTCACGGACCCACGGTGGGGGTCAGTGAAGCCACGCATGTGGTCAGGGGGAGGCAGCCTTTTACAGGGTGAGAAGTCAGGTGGGAGACTGGGTTTGTATGGCGGGAAAAAGTTTGTCTGAGAAAAGATTTGTAGGGGGTTGTGACAGGGGTGGGTGGGGGGCTTCATTGTCTGAATCCTCTAGGCAGGCTTCTGCATTCCTCTTCCCAGATGGGCTTCCTGGTGGGTTTTTGCATTCCAGCCTCCTGCATGGACCTTTCAATAGTGACTCCTACCTGTTCCCCAAGTCCTTGATTCCCTCCACCCATTCAATCTCCCATTCTCAGATTCTAATAAAGTTACAAGAAAAGGAAAAAAAAAAAACTACATGCATTGTTACTTGAAAGCGTGAACACAGACGATTAATATGGAGAATTGCTGCTTCATGCATAAATTCTTGTCATTCCACAATGTTATCTAAAGCAAAAAGTAGGAAGACAATAGCAATTGCCTACACACTTTGAAAGAACAATGTATCAATTCTTTTTTAATGTGAAAAACAACTTGCATTTTGTTTGTTAATTTATCTAATCTAGGTTGGACTGACAAAACTGATAGCCACAGGATATGATATATTTGCAAACTATTTTAGCATTTCAAAAAATTACACTTAGAGTAGGGAAGTCAGTCTGAAAAAGGTATATTGACAGGAATGGAAGAAGAAATTTTCATCAATGTCAGCTATTTATTTTTTACTTCTAAACAAATTTACAAAAAGGCAAATGCAGCTATGCTTCAAAATTCATCTCTAGCCTTTAATCAGTAACCAACATGACCAATTTAACCCATAAATGTATAATTCTGGATCTTTTAATTTCCTATGGGTGGATCTTCTTTGATGAAAAATAAAACTGAAAATGTCCTGTCAAATTTGTGAGGTGTTTGGCATTAATTTTTCACAGATGGGTAATATCAGTATTTTCAATAATTTTGTTGATAATTGTTTAAAATGGGAATACTATCACAATTTGTATAATCTCTGCTCTTGTATGCCTTTCTTGCGTGAAAGCCTTAGGATCTTTTTTTTTTTTTTTTTTTTTACTTTTACACCCTCTTTTTTATTTTATATAATTCTTAGATCATTTTTCATTTTTGCACAATGTATGCATTTTCATTTTGGTTATATTCCCCATACAGTTCCCACCCCCCTTATTTTGACCTTAATCCCTCCTCTCTTCCTCCCCTCCACCCCCTGCAGTGTATCTCTGGTTTATAGTTGCTTGTTGACTTTCATTTTTACTTTATTATAATTAGTCCTTTTCCTGGTCCCTTATTTAGGTTTTCTAAATTCCTGCTATGAGTGAGACCATCCGGTATTTTTCTTTTTCTTTCTGGCTTATTTCGCTGAGCATGATCCCTTCTAGCTCCATCCATGTTGCTGCAAATTGCATGAGTCTATCTTTTTTGATTGTTGAGTAGTATTCCATTGTGTATATGTACCACATCTTCTTGATCCAGTCATCTATTTTTGGGCATTTGGATTGTTTCCATAGCTTAGCTATTGTAAATAGTGCTGCTATAAACATAGGGGTGCAGGTGCCCTTTTGAATTAATGATTCTGTGTCCTTTGGGTAAATACCTAGAAGTGGAATTGCTGGATCATATGGAAGCTCTATGTTTAGTAGGTCAAGAAATCTCACAGCTCTCCATAGTGCCTGGACCAGTTTGCACTCCCACCAACAGCGCAGGAGAGTTCCTTTTTCTCCACACCCTCGCCAACATTTGTTGTTTCTAGTTTTTTAAATATGTGCTATTCTTATTGGTGTAAGGTGGTATCTCATGGTAGTTTTGGTTTGCATTTCCCTGATTACAACTGATGCTGAACATTTGTTTATATGCATGTTTGCCGTTTGCATTTCCTCTTCAGAGAAGTTTCTTTTTAGCTCTTCTGCCCATTTTTTGACTGGATTATTTTCTTTGCTTTTGTTGAGTCTCATCAGCTCCTTGTCACTAGTGTTGTGTGCAAAAATTTTCTCCCAGTCAGTGGGGTTTCTTTTTGGTTATTGTCTCTTTTGCTGTGCAGAAGCTCTTTAATTTGATGTATTCCCAGCTGTTTAGCTTTGCCTTCACTATCACTGCTTTGGTTGATTTGTCTGTAAAGATGTCTTTGAGGTGCATGTCATGTAGTGTTTCGCCTATATTTCCTTCTATGTATTTTATGGTTTCAGGTCTTATGTCTAGTTCTTTAATCCATTTTGAGTTAGTTTTTGTGTATGGTGTGAGGTAGTGGTCAAGCTTCATTCTTTTGCATGTAGCAACCCAGTTTTCTCAGCACCATTTATTGAACAAACTTTCTTTACTCCAATGCATATTCTTTGCTCCTTTGTCAAAGATTGGTTGACCGTAAATCTGTGGGTTTATTTCTGGATTTTGTATTTGGTTTCATTGGTCCATGTGTCTGTTCTTGTTCCAATACCATGCAGATTATTATGGCTTTGTAATATAGTTGAAGTCTGGCAGTGTGATGCCTCCATTCCCTTTTTCTTTTTTCAGGAGAGCTTTGGCTATTCAGGGTTTTTGATGGCTCCATATGAAGTTCATCAATATTTGTTCTATTTCTTTGAAGAATGTCATTGAAATTTTGATTGGAATAGCATTGAAGCTGTATATTGCTTTTGGGAGGATGGCCATTTTAATAATGTTGATTCTTCCAATCCATGAGCAGGGGATGTCTTTCCATTTCTCTGTGTCTTCTTCTATTTCTTTTAGCAGTGTTTTCTAATTTTCTTTGTATAGGTCCTTTACCTCTTTTGTTAGGTTTATTCCCAAGTATTTGATTTTTTAAGATCTTTAAAAATAGTAAAGATATGCAGTTCACAACCTGAAAAATTTGGAAGTGCTGGTATCTAATCTTGTAAAAATGCTAAGAATTCATTCTGTAGGTCAAATGTTCCTGGCAAAATTTTCCCTTAGATAATTATCGTATTTCACAATATAGTTAGTTATATTTTTATGATCAGCTTCAATATTATCACATAATGAAGAAAACAATCTCAAATTGAACATATTAGCTAACCTTTAAAGAATTAACACATATTCACTCTGTCATATAGCACACTGAAAGTTTACCTGACACATTTATTTGTTGGGGTTGGGAAAGGAAGAATGTGACTTTCTCAATGAAGGAAGTTGTATAAAAACTACACATACTGGGCATGTTTTAGTTCATGAGTCCTCACCCATGCACTCACAATTGCAAGACAAAACACAGGCTCAGAGTGCAACAACAGGGTTTATTAAGGAAGGGGAAATTGGAAGAAAGAAAAGCGTTTCTAAGGCCACAAATGGCCAGTTGTCCTACCCCACACAGTGTTCAATATTACAACCCAAAAGCTGTTCATGCAGGATAGATGGCATTGTCCCTTCAAGAGATCCTGGAGCTTGTGATGGACCAGTAAGTGGTAGACCAGTATCCAACTCACAGTGGCAGCTGGAGGTAGTCACAGGTGGTGCTGTCTAGGCAGCACTGCAGCAGAACAGCAGCAATCCAAAGGCTGGGCTAGACACAAGAGCAGCAGGAGGCAGCGCCCGATGTGCTGGAGGCAGGGGTGGTGGTGTCGGAGGAACAGCAGTGATTGGAATGTCTTAGAGATGACCAGACAACTCTTAGAGGTGACTGGGCAAAGGTCATCAGTGTCAGTCAGCACCAGTCAGCAGATAGTGATATGGTGGAACAAGCACCAGTGTTATAGCTCTTTCAGAACACCAGGTGCAGGCCAACAGCATTTCAGCAGGTGATGTGGGCACAGAGCCAGAAACAGGTGTAGCAGGCAGTCAGGAGGTGGTGCTCAGGCAGCAGTTTGAAGTGGAGATCAGATGTGAAGGTCTTGATGAGTATCGATGAAGTAAAGATCTCAATAAATAAGAATGTGTAGCAAACATCTTGTTAAATGGTTTCAATCAATGAATGACATTTTCTAATGCCCTGTTGATACTTCCTTCAGGGTGCTCGCCTTTCAAACTTTATTGGTCTGTTTTTAAAACTCATGCCATTTCTAAGACTTGATTGACACCAGTGTGAACTCAAACCCAATTGGTCTGTTTATAAAACCTGGAGTCTAAAAACCGGAATGGCACCACTGCAAATACAAACCTAATTGGTCCATTTACAAAATCACACCGATCTCAAAACTGAAACCCCAGCAGCACATCAAACCTGCCTTTGCTGAGGTTTAGCCAGCTTGTCCTAGGGGTACAGTGGAGGGGTAATTCTCAACTTCACCCCCAATCCAGGATCCATGGAGATCCTCTGAACAGTATGTTGATTTTTAACCCAAATAAGTATCCCAGAACGTTTTCCTGTCATTTCAGTGCAACATCAGGAGCCTTGGGTACAAAACCTTGACTTCAAGCTACATTTGCTGACACAAATCACATGCTTTGATGTTATGGCAATGACAAATTACTACATAATTTTCTAAACATGTAATTTCAACTGCCATACCTATCTCCTCATATCCTGATAACAGTGGGCAGAACTGCACAGTTCTCCCAATTATGCTTTGATTCTGTGCTCTGCAGGATTCTAATTCCAACTTCAGTGACCACTCTTTCTTTTATCTCATTAAGCCTTGGCTTCTTTCATTTACTGCACTCTCAGTAGCAACGAGGTTACTGCACCATTCCCTGGCTTTTCCACAACTATACCTTTATAGATTATTTTATTAACAAACCCTTCACCTTAAAATGGCCTAATCTAATTCTCTTGGGAAATGTTTTCTGATACAATCTCCTAAGATAGTAACCTGCCCAACACAGAGAAGTCAGATGATTCATGTTTACTGAATAAATGGCCAGATTCTGCTTTGGAAATATAAGTAATGCTTTGCAAGAGGTTCAGGAAAAGGATAGGATCAAAGGTGTGTTTCTTTCTGAGGTGTTCATCACCCCTTCTGGAGTACTAGGTCAGAGACACCAGTAGGTCATCTCATTTTTGTGCATTGTAGGGTAAATAATTGTCAGGTTTTTCTGCCCTCCCACCATTAACATTGATGACGGATCCCCGCGGTCCCGAATGCATGCCTGATGGCGGGCACCTGGAGTAGGGTGTGGGCATATGTAGGTGGGTTCATCTGTGATTAGACTGGGCTTTTAAGGACGGTGTCACCAGAGCAGAACCACCAGGAGGACAAGCAAGAGATGGGAAGAGAACCAGCAGAGAACCAGAGGCCATGAGAGAATACCAGAGAGCCCAGAAGAGTGAAGTTTCACTGGGGACCTCCTGCATACCTGGTAAACTCAATGAAAGCCTGAAAAAGCCACTGAGGGCTCCAGGACTCCTTTACCCCACCTGCCCAGATCATACAGATCCTGCCCTGTGTCTTCCTGCCACTACAGCATCAAGTTAGGAAAAGTTGCAGTCTCTGGAAGAAAGAAGCCAGCCCCCAAATACAGAGCTCAAGCATTGAGTTTGAGCTATTAGTTCCCTCAAACCAGGTACTCCATGCTTGGACAGTACATGCAATTTGAACGCAGCTGATTCTCAATAGTGTGTGCACAATGACAGTTGACTCCATCTCAGAAAGTGACCAATTAAGTACAGTTCTCTGAGGAAGACTATTCCACCTCAGATTTTATATAAATGTGGTATTTTTGTTTGCAGGGCAATCTTTTTCACACATTTCCTCTTTAATTGCCTGGATGTGTGAGAAGGGCCTTAGTGGCACAGTTCAGAAGGATAGTATTTAATCCAGCTGGATTTCCAATCTCTGGGGGCAAGTGCTTCTTGCAGTTCTGTATAAGATTGTGCTGCCCCGAGAGGCTTTAAGACCCAAATCTTCATGGCTGAGTCTGATGGTAACCCAGGGGAGTGGGGTTGGGGGTATTATGAAGCAGCTCTTTCTGGCTGGAACTGGATACCCCTCACACAGGGGGTGCACTGATCCGTGGGGTGAGGTGAACAGCAGGGAAGAAATAATTCAAGGGAACTGGGTAGGGATCAACTTGTCAATGTCTTGTGATTCAGACTTTCCTGCTGTAGAAAATTAATTTTGTTTGATTTGAATTCCCAGAATACCTGATACACCCAATATTAGCAGGCCCCGACATGCCAGAGCTGCTGTGAATGAGCTGAGAATTTGCACCTTCATCTGGTTTATTGACTGATTGATTGATTGTGGCTGGGGAAGGGAGAATGTGACTTTCTCAATTAAGGAAGCAATGTGTTGAATGAATATCCCAGAATATTTTCCTGTCATTTCATTCTCATCATCAGGTTGATCCCTAGCACTATTCCATGCATTCACATAAGCAGCCTTTCCTCAAGAAAATGTCCATAAGAGCTTAGTGGTATGAAAAAATTTCCAAGACCTTACATTAAATTGACCCCATGTAGGGTAAAGAAAATATCAGGCTTTTCTGCCCTTCCACCATCAGGATAGATGATGGATCCTTGTCCTGAATGTATGCCTGATGGCGGGCACCTGGAATAGGGTGTGGGCATAGGTAGATGGGATTCAGCTGAGCTAAGACTGTGCTTTTAAGGGCGGCGTCATGGGGACGCCAGCAGCAGCCAGTAGAAGCCGAAGCAGAGGCCAAAAGAGAAGCCGAGATCACCAGAGAGCCCAGATAGAGTGAGGATTTGCTGGGGGCTGGGGGGCCTGCCAGCCTCCCGGCCCCCCAACACCCCTGCCTGCCATATGCCTGGTGAACCCCAATAAAAGACCTGCAAAAACCCACTAAGCACTCTGACTCCTTTACCCGGTCTGCATGGGATCAGAAAACCTGCACTGTGCCTGTTCCTGCCTTTACAATTGGCGTAGTCGGCAGGATCCATGCAGACGGGTATTGGAGCCCTCCGAAGACCTGGAGGGACTAAGGAGAACAGACTGTATGCCTGTGATGACACTGGAGGCGCCATGGTGGCACAGAAGGTGGACAACGTCCACGAGCTACAGGACAAGACCTGGCGTGAAGGAGACGCCCGAGAGAACCAGCCAATGATACCCAAAAGGACCGGCCAACGACCCCTGAGGCAGCAGAATCGTCGGGGAGGAGAGGACCACGATTCAGTGCTCGCTGGTGCTGATGCAGGGAGAGGCCAATGGACTTCGACTGATGGACATGGACTGATAAACTTGGACTGACAATCCCACCAGAAGGTGGAGGACCTTGCAGGTTGATATGTTTTGGGACCCTGGGCGTGGAACTGTTTTGTTTGTAAACCCCAGAAGATGGGAATCTAGGGGTGACCAGTGGGCCTAGATGGCCAAAAGCAGCCTGTGCATGCCTAGCAGCCAGGTGGAGGAGAAAAGCCAACTGAGAAGGCAAAAGCTGGTACTGATGCTAAGTTGAGAAGCCCTGAGTGGCTGTTAAGCAGCCTGGGTATGCTGAAGCCCTGTGAGTCTCGTAAAATCACCTGTGGGTGATGCCCTGCTCATTCTTGAGTGAGGGTGAGGAGCTGAGGAACCTGTCCTTGGGGGACGGGTGGGGAACGTGGCTTGGGGTGGAGCCCAAGCCAAATGCAGAGTTTGGATCCCCGACCCATGTGCTTGTGCAGTGGGTTGGTTTGAGTGCAGGGGTCTGCGAGTCGCATTGGTGGCTATGAAAGCTGAGTGTTGGAGTGACTGCAGACAGAAACCCTGAGGGTTGGCGATTACCCCTAACAGAATAAAATCGCCAATCCCAGAGCTAGTGCATCCTGGGGGTGGATGCTGTGTGTGGCTTGTAGCCAAGACTACAGCCAGAGAAGGCCAGGAAGCCTGACAGCTCCTGGCATGTTGCAATAGATGCCATGAATGATTCCCCTCCCTCATATGAGCAGTGCCTTCAGCAGCAGATTTGGTGGCTCATCTGCTGGTACCAATAATTGTCTTTTGCACTAGGTTGGTGCCCTGCCACGACTTATTTGTGTTCTGTTATATTTTATTATATTGTATTTTGTTATATTTGATGTATTTGCTTTTGTGGGCCATGGCTGTATTGTTTGTTTGCTTAGAAAATTGTATATATATATATATATATATATGTATAGACTGTATGGCAGAAAACCCTGAGGGGGTAGACTGTAGGGTAAAGAAAATATCAGGCTTTTCTGCCCTTCTGCCATCAGGATAGATGACGGATCCTTGTCTTGAATGTATGCCTGATGGCGGGCACCTGGAATAGGGTGTGGGCATAGATGGGATTCAGCTGAGCTAAGACTGTGCTTTTAAGGGCGGCATCACGGGGATGCCAGCAGCAGCCAGTAGAAGCCGAAGCAGAGGCCAAAAGAGAAGCCGAGATCACCAGATTGCCCAGATAGAGTGAGGATTTCTGGGGGCTGGGAGGCCTGCCAGCCTCCCGGCCCCCCAACACCCCTGCCTGCCATATGCCTGGTGAACCCCAATAAAAGACCTGCAAAAACCCACTAAGGACTCTGACTCCTCCTTTACCCAGTCTGCATGGGATCAGAAAACCCACACTGTGCCCGTTCCTGCCTTTACACCCCAGAATTCTCAAGCTAGAGGGGGAAGTGGTTTCAGGGGAACCGTTGTACTGTCATGGCCAGATCTGTTCTTACATAAACCTCAGGCCCACTCACTGCTGGCAGGAGCTGGCCTGTCTCTTTAACCCTTGTGACTTTGCTCCCAGGAGCTGGCCCATGTCATTAAATAAAACTTCCTTTGGCTTGCTTAATTTGTGTGTGTGGTGTTTCCATTCTTTATTATACTGGCTACAGTTCCTGCTTATCATGGCTTATTACATCGTGTCACAGTATCCCCTGGCCTTCCTGAGTCAACAAAGAACATCTACATGGCCATCGGAGTCACCACTAGAAAGTGGTGCTGCTTGGAAATGGAAGGAATCTCTGAGATCATTCTCTCTTTATTTTCAACGTTTGGACACTGAAGCACACTCAGTGAAATTAATTATTGCTGAAGATTACCCAGGAAATTATAAAACCAGGGTTAGAACCCAAGTCTTGTGACTTCCATGCTATACTGCATCTTACAGTAGCTTTCTTATCACTCAGTCATTCATTCATCAAGTGTTTACTGAGTGTGCCTGGCACTGTGATTTGTACTAGAACTGTGGCAGTGAACAAGATAGACACTCTCCTCATGGAGCTTAGCATAGTGAGAAGCAAATAAAACATTACATTTCATAAATAAATACAAAGGTGATGAATAGGAGAAAGACTTAGAGGGTGTTATCATTACTTTAAAAATCAGTCCTATCTAGCTCAAGTGTCAGGGGTGATGGTTAGATCTGGACGACTTCCCTGGGGAAGTGACATTTAATCTATGACTTGAAGAATGAGTTGAAGATAATGAGGGGAAGGACCCAGGAAATGGGAAAAGAAATAAAGACAGAGGAAGACATGGACAAAGGTTCTGAGGCTCTGAGGCAGGAGAGAAATGGATCTTTGAAATAACTGCAACTGTGGCCTAGTGTATAAATAGTCAGAAGTAAAGTGATGTCAGCTAGATAGTTTCTCCCCATTCAGAGCCTTCCAAGCCGTGGTCAGGAGTCTTGACTTTATTCTAAGAGCAGTGGAAAGCAGTTTTAAACAGAAAAGGTTGTAATTAGATTTTAAAAAATCATTTTTAAAATCTCTGCACTGGTGGGGAGCAAACGCGGATGTAGAGAATAACTTAGAAGGCTACTGCAATAGCACAAGGGAGAGAAGACAGTGACTTGGACTAGGACAGCCACCGTAGATATGGAAAGAAGTGGAAAAGAGTTCAAAGATATTTAGATGGTAAACCCATAAAAGCTGGTACCAAATGAATATAAAGATTGAGAAAGAGGGGAGCTGTCAAAAGTGGATTTTAGGTGTGAGCATGAGTTAGGGGAAATGCTAATACAGTCCCAGAACTAAGGAACGCTGCAGGAGCAGCAGACTTGGGGGAAGATGGAGAGTGCAGACATGGAAGGTTTGAGGGGTTTGGGAGGGGCCTGGGAGACAGGAGAGGAGATACAGAAGGCATTTTAGGTGTGGAGGGCTGCGTTGCAGAGTGTCTTGGAAATAGAAGTATGGAGATGATGTAAAAAGAGATTATACTGAACCATGGGAATATGGGATATCACATGGGAAGGGGGAACAGGCCAAGAAAAAATGAATAAAGGAAACAACCAAGGGGTTTATTCCATTGCAAGAAATAATATAAGAACATGTGTAATTATTTTTATTATAATTATTATAATTATATTATTAAAATATTTTATTATAATTGTTTATTATAATTATTTTATTTTGTAATCATAATTATAACAACATATATAATTATTTTATTGTAAGTTTTTTATAATTATTTTATTATAATTATTGTATAATTATATCATTTTATTGTAATTTTTTAAGAGTTATTTATTTATGCATACAAGAGCTGGGGTACAGACCAGAGGTGTGGGGGGGTGAGAGGATTCACCAGAGACGGAATGGGGAGCAGAACAGGCAGACTGACTGAAATACACTGCTGAGGGGAGCAGTGGGTGAGACAGGAGTGGTCTGCCGCGCCATGTGGGTTACTCCCTGGCCGGCCGGGGATCAAACTCGTGCTGCAGAGGCTGTGGACAGCGTCACAGACTGCGTCTTAACCGCCTGCGCCACCAGGGAGGCCCTGTAATTATTTTAAAGGCTGATGCTGGTTATTAATCTATGAATTCTGTGTCAGGCCTACCCATCTACAGTGTTTGGAGCATGGAACTACAGATCACATTTTACTTTGGCCAAAGGCCAATCCGGGTTGCTTGAAGGAGACTGAAGTGTTGGAGAAAGGACAGGGAATTGTTCTTTTCTTAGTTTTATTCCCTGTTCCTGTCAACATTATTCAGCAGTAGTTCCTTGTAATGGGGTGGCAGTCCAATTGATTCCAGGAGCAGCAGGCCATTTTGTCTGCAGTATTAATACAGACTCAGACCCAATTTTTCAACAGCCCCTCAGAGGTATAAGTCTGTTGCCCCGAATACTAATTTCTTCATCATGGTGCTTACCTGAGGCTCATTTTCCCTGAACCTGGCTACCTCCTTAAGTCGTTACTTTTCCTTTCAAGAGTGTAGTAGAAACTTGGTTACATGCTTGCACACCAGCTTCAAGGGACCGCTTACTCTTCTATCATGTGGGAACTTGAGACAGTGGGTAAGACACTTAAACAGTCCTGAAACAGAGCTGCTAGAGTGCTAAAACAGAGCTCAAACAGTGCCAAGCGACAATGCAAAAACAGGACTAAAGCAGTAGTTAAAACAAAGTGAAAGAACAGAGTTAAGATGCAGGTGAAGTCAGTTTCTGTGGGCTCACACCCACAAGAACAATCACAAAACTGCTCAAGCTCAGAGTCCAATAACAACAGGGTTTATTTAACAAATGGGAGATTCGGGTAAAGGAAAGAGTTTCTAAGGCCACAAATGGCCCATTGTATTACCCCAGATAGTGTCCACAGTGTCTGGAAATCCCAAACAAAGGCCACTCATGGAGATGAGGTGACACTGCGGCAGCCCACAGCAGCATCCTGAAGTCTGGGCCAGATGCTGGACCAGAGAGTGCCGGACTCAACAACACCAGGAGGTGGTGCCAGAGAACAAGAAGCTACTGTCAGCTCTTTTTGACAATGGCCAAGTCCAACAGCACACCCTTATAGGCAATGTCAGATACGGGGCTGGCAAGGTGCAGCAGCCAAGTTTCTGCACAATCTACAGAGGTCTGGAGTCTATGAAGGTCTACTGAGTTCCATGGAAGTAGAATGACTACTGGATGCGTCACTATCTTCAGAGGTTGGGAGCAGAATCCTTTGAAGGTGGTCCAATGAATCCTTCTCTCTTTGGAGACTGGGAATAGAACGCATCAAGCTGGCTTTTGCTCTGCTTTGTATCCCCTTCAGAGTCTCACACCAACAAGACTGGTTGGTGCATTTTCAAACCTCCACATCCAATTGGACTATTTGTCAGCTCACTTTTCATTTTCAATCTGAATAATTAAGTAATGAACTGAGCTTTCACCTGATTGGTCCATTTAACTCGCACCTGATTGGTCCATTTAGAACCCTAAAGCCAGATATAAAACGGGGTGTAGGGGCAGGAAGGGCATTGTGCAGGATCTCTATGATCCGAGCAGATGGGGTAAAGGAGGAGTCCTGAAGCCCTCAGTGGCTTTTTCGGGCTTTATTTGACATTTTACCAGGTACATGGCAGGCAAGGGGCTGGGGGGAGGGCGTATGAGGCTGTCAGGCCTCCTAGCCCCCAGGCAAATCTTTGTACTTGCTGGGCTCTCCATCTCGTGGTCTCTTCTCTCTCTTCTGCTGGTGGTCCTGTTCCTCTGGCGTCCTGTGACACCACCCTTATGAGCCCCGTCTCAGCCCGGGTGAACCCACCTATGTAGGCCCACCCCCCATTCCAGGTGCCTGCCATGAGGCATGCATTCAGGACCCAGGGGTCCCTCATCAATTCTAATGGTGGGAGGGCAGAAAAGTCTGACAATCATTTAATCACAATAATTTAATCATTTTCCCTACAGGGGGTAAAGTCCACCCTGGCCTGCTCTGGGGTTAGGCAGGCTCAGGGGCCTGTAGGCTTCAGGGAACCAGGACTGAGGCCAGTCTCCCTGAGGGCAAGGGAGGGGGAACACCCCCAGGTGACAGGCGGAGGCCAGCACACCTCAGCCTCAACAAAGCCACTTTGTCCCAGGGCATCTGGGGCAACAGGGATCCAGTTACATACTGAAAACTGCAAACACCCTCAGTAGGAACATTCCATTCAAAGCCCTGCAATCAGAAGGGGTTTAAACAAGCCTTTCACAAGGCTTGTCTCTTACAAAATTTACCAAAAGGCACTTGCAATTGTGAATACTCCCTCTGTCCCGTCAGGAGATAGATGTGTCTCCTACAACACAGGAATATCTTTCTTCAGGACTCAGAGCCATTCCTTTAAAGTGTAATCAAGCAGGAGGAGTTAGGCCCTCTGGCTCTGGTGGGAAAGAATCCTAAGATAATTGACACCTGGTCTAATCACTAATGTACCCACCAGTCCTTTGTCATTTTTCACTTGAATCCCATTTTTCTCCCATCCCTACTCCTTTATTCTCCCTCAAAAATATCCAGTCATTTCTATGCAAATCAGAATAAGGTAGACCCTATACCCTTACGTCAGGAGTTATTGAAAAAAATATTTTATTTCTAATGTCCAACGTTGGTTCTTTTTGACACAAGTTTCTCACATATATAGAGTTGATCTAAAGCATGACTGGCAGATATAAATATGGGAAATGCCAATAAGACGGTTGAGTTTTTATTATTTTTTAAATTATTTGCCTCTTTCCGGGAAGGATGTAAAGAAACACTAAAAAACATAATCTGATCAGAGGAATCAAATTAGGAATCAAGCCAAAGAGGAAAATAAAAACAGTCCTGAGAGAAAGGAAGTGGATTACAGGGTACAGGTTAAGCTGATATAACAAAGAGGCCCCAAAAGTCCATCTATAACATAGCAGACTGGAGAGATTGGAATCAGTCTTTCTCCTATAAACAACTATTAAAAAGAACTGATATAAGCTCCTAGCAATACCCAGACTCTTTTAACTGACTGGATCTTTAGGGAGATCAAGAGCCAAAGAAAGATCCAATGGGATACTGGAATTGTCAGGCCTAGTCTCCCAGCCAGGAACTGATTCCAGGCTGCAGGGCAGCGCTGAGCCCCAGCCGCTAGACCCCCCACGGGTTGGTGTCTCACGAAGTCGCAGCAGGAACTTCCCAGACGCTCAGGCAAGCAAGAGAGCAAAGGCAGGTTTGTTTAGAAGAAAAAGTTTATTGAGGAGAAAAAGAACAGAAATAAAGTGGGACTCCCAGGCCAGGGAACCAGGCCTGGGAGGGGCAAGGAAGCCAAAGTGGAGTCGTGTCTCAGGGAATATATACCTTTTTCCCCTCATTATTCTAAAGTTCCACCAGTCTCTCTGTGATTGGTTAGTTCTCGGCTGTCTCACTTAATTTGCTACTGAGTGGGGATCTTCACATTCCTTATCTAACAGCTTTCTCTTTCCCCATTAGTTGCATCTTTAAATTTATGGCCCAGTCCTCTGGATGGGCATCCCTGCATTGAAGTTAAACAGCTGCCCTTCTAATGTGTCCATAAATTAAACCACTCTCCATTTCTCCAATCTCCGCCTCCCTTTACCACCTGAAGGAAACCAGGACTAGCATTAACAGTATTAATATTATTCGTGGTCCTGGGGTGTTTGTTTTCCTAATGGAATTGGTTATATTTCTTTGGTTGTCCTTATCTCTGAAGCCTCCCTAAATTCTTCAGAGGTCCCCTCCTGCACTGTCCCTAAAACTGCCTAATAACCCTAGCTTGCCCTGTCTCACCATTCTCTGCAGGCACCAGGGACACCAGGAAGGGCATCCCACTTAGCCACTGGCTGACACCACACAAAAAACTGGGCCCACCCAGGGGCTCCCAGCACCCTACCTTACATCTGAGACCCTCAGAGACACCCCAGATGAGCATCCCTGATTGAAGTGCCAGCAGCCAGTGATCGGGCGTGGACCGGCTCTCAACTACAAGCTTTTTACTAATGTTTTCCTGAGCCACAACCCAGAAAGAGGTAGCAGTTCAACACAAAGGTGCATCCAACACAGGCTCCTGGTACCTCCCAGAAAACAGGCCACAGCACCCTCTGCCAGCTCCTCAGAGAAGACTGAGCCCTAAGGTGTAATCTTTGTGGGGTTTTTTTTTCCTTTTCTTTTTCTTTCCCCTGAGCTAGCAGTTCAACATGAACCCCAGAGAAGCATCCCACTCATGCTTCCAGCAGTGGGGCCTGGTCAAAATGTTATAGGACAGGGAGAGGGGCAGCCCAAACCCCGCAAACCTGCCTATTCTACATGGGTTCTGCCATCCGCCACATCAACACAAAACATAGGAGACTTTAATGGGAAGGAACTTTAATAAAACTAGGAAACAATACAGGTAAGGCAAAGAGTCTAGTTTCTAAATGAAGCATCCAGAGTTACCCGTCCCCTCGTGGGTAAAAGTCCATCCAAATGGGATTGGCCCAGAACAAGGCCCCAAAGCCTGCTACAAGTCTAAAGCATCTTCCAGTGGGGACCCACAGAAAAGGGTCACAAACAACTGGACAAGCCCGGAAGGAAAAGAGCAAAATCAACATCAAGATAAAAGCTGCCATTGTCACCTCCCCACAGGTCTCACCCACATCTGTGTCACCCCGTCCACGACCAAAAGACAAGCGCAGCTTCTTCACGTGTCTCTAGGCTCCATGTGCCTCCTCCAGGTCTCCTGGCTCCATCCTGCTTCTTTCCTCAGTCTCTTCTGCAGCTTCTCCTCTTCCTGCTCAGCTCCACCCTCCCTTGGGTGGGGCAGGGAACCTCCCCCTTTCCTGGGGACCACCCTGTTACAAAAACACCAGCCACCAGCTCCTTGGGAGCCCACAGATCCCTGAGCCACACAAAAATTTTCCTCCCTCTCCACCCCCTGCTTCTTTTTTTTAATCTTCTTTTCCTTTTCCTTTTCTTTTTTTATTTTTCTTTCTTCTTTCCTGAGCCACAAATTAAGTTCAATATGGAAGTGCATTGCATTCAGCCTGCAGGCACCTCTCAACAGGCTGGGACCCAGCCTGGACCCTGCAGTGCATGCCCTGCATTGAGGACTCTTGGCTACCCCAGGTGAGACCCCAGAACCAATTGCCAATTCCTTGGGAGCAGACAGAGTCCTGAGTCGCAATCTTGAAGTTGAGACAGGGCAAGCTAGGGTTATTAGGCAGTTTTAGGACAGTGCAGGAGGGGACCTTTGAAGAATTCAGGAAGGCTTCAGAGATAAGGACGAGCAAGGAAATGAAACCAATTCCACTGGGAAAAACAAACATCCCAGCACCACAGATAATCTTGTTAAGGTTGGTCCTGGTTTTCTTCAGATGATAAGATAAAGTGTAAAGATGCTCACGGGAGGGCTAGACCATAAAGATAAAGATATAGCAAATGGGGAAAGACAGACCTGTTAGATAAGGAATGTGAAGATCCCCCACTCAGTAGCAAATTAAGTGAGACAGCCAAAAACTGACCAATCACAAAAAGACTGGTAGGGAAAGAAAGTATATATTCCTGAGACACGACTCCACTTTGGCTTCCTTGCCCCTCCCAGGCCTGGTTCCCTGGCCTGGGAGTCCCACTTTATTTCTGTTCTTTTTCTCCTCAATAAACTTTTTCTTTCTCTAAACAAACCTGCCTTTGCTCTCTTGCTTGCCTGAGCATCTGGGAAGTTCCTGCTGCGACTTCGACTTCGTGAGACACCAACCCGTGGGGGGTCTAGCGGCTGGGGCTCAGCGCTGCCCTGCAGCCTGGAATCAGTTCCTGGCTGGGAGACGAGGCCTGACAATTCCGGTATCAAAGTGATACAGTTAACAAAGTTTGTCTTTCCCCCATTTCTTGCAGTTTCCCCTTACTTAGCATTAACAAGATTAATAGTTTATCTTTCCCCATTTGTTGCAGGTCCCCCCTCCCCTTAAGAAAAAAAATGACACACCCACCGGGCTAGGTCTCCTTGCTGACCCCCTTCCCTTAATGAAAACAAGCTGGCACTCACCCGTCTCCATGCGGACCCCTTCTCAGGCTGTTATAGAGCAACCCCGATATTAAACGGGTTCCTGGCTGTGGGTCCTCACCCGCGCGCTTTAAAGGGACTTATGAATACTCTACTACAGACACACACAAAAGGGTTAATAAAAGGTTTATTTACAGGAGAAAAAGAAATAAGGAAAATGTACAACTCAGGGAGAAAATAGGGAAATAAAGTCTTTAATGCGTCCTACCCGATCCGACGACCTGGAAACCCAAAGTCACTCTCAGAGCTGGCCGGACACTGCGAGCTGGCCGAGAGCCCAAAAATGGAGAGCCCCCAAAGCCCACGTGTCTGCCTTTTGTATCCACCTGGCTGCTTAACCCCACCCTCAGGTCCCAGCCACCTTCCCTTGGGTGGTGATGGGATTTGGAGTTCCCAGTGTCTTTGGCTTTGACCTGGGGTGGGGGTGGAGTCCACAAAGCCTATATGGAATTTGCTTTGGGACATCCTTTTCCCCCTAACAAGACCCCTGCCATCTCCCCTGCCCACTGCCAAAGAGGAGGACAGTGGTCTTTCAGACATGAGTCTGCTGCCCTCCTCATTTGTCAACAAATAAAATCGCTTTCTTTTTCCTCAAACTCGGTTTCCTTTCATTGGCTGAGGGAAACTGAGGCCGGCATTTGGTAACAGAAGGATCTAGCAGTTTCCCCCAGCTGCACCAGGAGATACATCCCACTCAGCCTGCCAGGACCACACAGAGGACCAGGTCACAGTCAGCCTCTCAGTGTTGTGCCTTGCATCAGAGACCCTCGGCTAACCCCAGGTGAGCGCCCCTGACCCTGGCACCAGCACCCATATCCTCAGGAGTGGACAGAGGCCCAAGCTGCAAACTTGCAGGACCTAGCCATTCACTGTGGCTCCCAGCTGCACAGGGAAGTATATCCTACTCAACTTGCCAGTGCCTCCAAGCAGAATGGACACAGCTTGGGCCTCACAGTGCTGTGCCCTGTCTTGGGGAACTTCAGCTACCCTCAGATGAGCACCTCTGACTCTAGCATCAGCTCCCAGCTACTTGGGAGGAGACAGAGGCCTGAGCTACAATCTTGCAAGACCCAGCTATTCACCATGGCCTCCCCAGCCACATAAGGAAGTATATCCCACTCGTTTCCCAGCATCTCTGAGCACACTGGGCCCAGCCTGGCCCAGTCAGTGCCTTGCCCCACATTAGGGACCCCTGCTGGAATCTTCAGCAACCCCCTGCCCTTCTGGCCACTGGAGAAAGACACTGAGCACTGCTCCTAGAAGAAGTGAGGTTTCAACAACCCAGCCTCTGAATTCAGTGGCCCCTGCCCTCACATCCACCAGAACAAGGCCTGGCATGTGTAGGCATCGGATTCTCCTGGCCACATCACCACACTGGTCACTTTCCATGTGAAGAGTTGCACTTTCAGAACTGGGGCATTATCACAATCAGGCCTCCCCTGGTGGTGCAGCGGTTGAGCTCTGGGCTGCGAAGCTGCGCACGGCCTCAGCAGCGCCAGTTCAATCCCTGGCCACCGGGCTAGGGTCCCGCATGGCGCGCAGACATCTCCTGCCGCCTGCTGCTTTCCTCAGCAGTGTACTTCGTCACTCTGCCTGTTCTGCTCTCCGCTCTGGCTCTGGTGAATTCTCTCACCCTTCCGCGCTTCTGACTGTACCCAGTGCTTGTATGAATAAATAAATAAATCTTTAAAAAAAAAAAAAAAAGCAAATGGACTAAAAAAAAAAAAAAAAGACAATACAAAATAGCAAAGAAACCAAAAGCTGGTCCTTTGTAAAAATGAATAAAATAAACCTCTAGCTGTACTCAGAAGGAAGAAAAGGAGAAAACTCAAATAAATAGGATCACAAATAAGAGAAATTACATTAAACAAAGCAGAAATCCAAGGATAACTAGATTATTACCATGACTATTTATATACAAACAAGCTCAACAATCTAGATGAGATGGACAAATTCTTAGAATTACACAATCACCCCAAAGCTGAACAAAGATGAAATAGAAAACATAAAACAAAACAATTACAAGCATCAAAATCAAAACATTAATTAAAAATCCTTTCCCCCACCAAAAAAAAAAAAAAAAAACCACAGAAAACACAGGATGATATGGTTTCACAGAAGAGTTCTACCAAACATTCTTAGATGAAATGATGCCTATCCTATAAAAATGTTTCCAAAAGAAATCAAGAAAGAAGGAATACTACCAAATACATTTTACAAGGCCAACATTACACTAATGCCAAAACCAAGTAAGGACACTCACAGAAAGAAAAGTAGACACCAATCTCTCTAATGAACACAGATGCAAAAACACTCAATAAAATCTTAGCAAACCAAATCCAACAATGCGTCAAAAGGACTATACACCATGGCCAAGTGGGATTTATCCAGGGGCACAGGATGGTTCAACATCTGAAAATCAGTTAATGTAATTCACCACATCAACAAAAAGAAAAATAAATGCTATATGCTTATATGGTTTTTAGATGCTGAGAGAGCATTTGATAAATTTAACATTTATTTATGATGAAGGTCCTCTAAGTACTTAGGTTAAATACAACATATGTTAACATAATAAAAGCCATATATGACAAACACACAGCTAACAATATTTTCAGTATAATATTGGAAGTCCCAGCTAAAGCAATTAGGTAAGAAAGACATACAAGGAATCCAAATTAGGAAAGAAGTAAAGCTATCATTATTTGCAGCTTATATGATAATATTTATAGAGAAATCTAAAATATCCACAGAAAAACATTAATACAATAACCCAGTAAAATAGCAGTTTACAAAATCAACAGACAAAAATCAATAGCCTCTTTATATGGAAACAAGTCAGTCTAAAGAGGAAGAAGTTAGGAAAACCATTCCATTTAAAATTATTCCAAAAAATAAGTACCTGGGAATACAGAGACTCCCGGGTGATACAGGAGTTAAAGTCTCAGCACTATGAAGCTATTGCCAGTTACTGTGGCCTGAGTTCCATCCCTAGCAAGGAAGCAACCCACATGGCGCAGCAGACCTTTCCTGTCCCACCTGCTGCTCCCCTCAGCAGTGTATTTCATTGGATCTGCCTGTTCTGCTGTCCATCTATCTCTGGGGAATCCTCTCACTCCCTGCACCTCTAGCTAGATCCCAGGTTTTTGTATGTATAAACAAATAAAATAAATCCTTAAAAAAATTAAATACCTGCGAATAAACTTAAAAAAGGAAGTGAAACACCTATACAAGAAAAATACAAAACACTGGTAAAAGAAATAGAAGAAGACACAAAGAAGTAGAAAGATATTCCCTGCTCATGGATTGGAAGAATTAACATTATCAAAATGGCCATCCTACCAAAAGCAATTTACAGATTCAGTGCAATTCCAATAAAAAAATCTCAATGGCATTCATCAAAGAAATAGAACAATATTGATGAAATTCATATGGAATCACAAAAAAAAACCAAACCCACAAATAGGGCCTCCCGGGTGGCGCAGCAGTTGAGCGCAAAAGACAGTAACAAAACAATGAAACATCCTACTGAATGGGAAAAAACATTTGCATACCATTCAATGGATATGGGACTGACAAAGATCTGCAAAGATCTAACATAAGTGAACAAAAACAAAGTGAAAACAGAGTCAAAAATGGACAGAAGAGGGCCTCCCCGGTGGCACAGCGGTTGAGCGCTGGGTTGTGAAACTGCCTGCAGCCTCGCAGCGCTGGTTTGATCCCCAGCTGCTCCCGGGCACCGGAGGAGGGTCCCACATGGCACTCAGACCTCTCCTGCCACCCGCTGCTCCCCTCAGCAGTGTACTTCGGTCCTTCTGCCTGTTCTGCTCCCCGCTCTGGCTCTGGTGAATTCTCTCACCCTCCCGCTCTACTAACTGTACCCGGTTCTTGTATAAATAAATAAAAATAATAAATAAATAAATAAATCTCACATCTGTTCCATGATATGGCAAGCAACGTCCTTTAAAAAAAAATGGACAGAAGAGCCAAAAAGACACTTCTCCTAAGAAGAAAGGCAAATGGCCAACAGCCATATGTAAAATTATTCAACATCCCTAATTACCAGGGAAATGTAGATCAAAACCACAATGCGGCACCACCTCACAATGGTAAGAATTGCCTATAATTAAAAAAACAAAACAAAACAGAAACAAAAAATGCTGGAGAGGACGTGGAGAAAAAGGAACCCTCTTACTCTGCTAGTGGGACAGGAAACTGGTCCAGCCACAATGGAAAGCTGCATGGAGGCCCCACAAAACACTGAAACTCTGTCTCCATATGACAGTGATCCCACTCCTAGGAATCCTCACAGAGAACACAAAAACAAGAATTCGAAAGAAAACCTGCACTCCTATATTTACTGCATCACTATTTACAATAGGAAAAATATGGAAACAACCCAAATGCCCCCAAACAGACTAAGGGATCCAAAAGTTGTGGTATATATATATATATATATATATATATATATATATATATATACACACAATGGAATACTACTCAGCAATCACAAAAGGCAAACTCATACCATTTATGGCAACATGAATGGAGCTGGAAGGGATTATGCTAAGCAAGTAAGTCAAAGGAAAAAGATAAATATTGGACGGTTTTACTTATATGTGGAATACATAAAAACCAAACAAAATGCCAAGAAAAAGTCAAAGGTTGCACATTGATCACAGATTTGATGCACGTAGCAAGCAAGAGGGAGAGAGAGGGGTGAAAACAGGGGAGGGAAAAGCACCAGGGACTGCGGTGATGGTTCGTGGATGATGTGGTGACGGGAAACCACACTGAAGGGGTCTCTCGGTTACAATACAAAAATGGACGACAGTGTAAGAAAATGAATAAATTTAGAGAAATAATAAATTAATAGACAAGCAGTGAGAATTCCACTTCCAAAATAAGGTACCACTAGCAACAATGAAACAATTACAAATTAATTATGGAAGCAGACAAGTGCTGAGAAATACTGTTTAAACAGTGTAAGCAGTCCTAATTTACTAGCACTTTGACAGTACTCACTTCATAATTTTTGTGAAACAATATTCAAAGAAACATAATGAAGTGCAGATGTGCACAGCTTTACTTTCTTTGAAAATCATCTGGTGATTTTCTTAGGTAAGTGAGGATAACCAGTTCATTCCATTCACTTCTGTCTTCTTGATTAACTGTTCCTCCTAGCAGCATTCATTCTAAAGGAAATGTATGTTTCCTAAAGGAAATATATGTACAGAAAATGTCTTGTCTGCATAATTTATTATTTTTACCCTTTTGAAAAGGAAATTCATGTGAATCATTAAAATAAATATAAATTATTATGGGGGGAAAGCAGAGGCCACAAATATAATGTTTAAACTAGAGAGAAGTTTATTTCTCTCTTATATAACAATCAGGAAATACATTCCAGAACTAGAGGGCATTGTCTTCATCGTTATCCTACAGCTTCTACCACGGAGCCAGGCTGACTCCTTTACCCTCAACATCCCTACCAGCAAGAATTAAGGAGTGGGCTGGGGAGTGGAGTACATGTAAGGACAAACTTTGGAAGTGGTATACTTCTTAGGCCTACCCTCTGTACTGTTTGGCCACACTTATTGAGACTGACAAATACCTGACAAATACCAAACCTGACAAACCTGACAAATACGAGGTTTTGGTTTTGTTTTTTTTTTTAAGATTTATTTATTTATTTATACAAGCACTGGGTACAGTCAGAAGCGCCGGGGGGTGAGAGAATTCAACAGAGCCAAAGCAGGGAACAGAACAGGCAGACTGACAGAAGTACACTGCTGAGAGGTCTGCGCGCCATCTGGGACCCTCGCCAGTGGCCAGGGATCGAACTGGTGCTGCAGAGGCTGCGGGCAGCTTCGCAGCCCAGCGCTCAACCGCTGCACCACCAGAGGAGGCCCCTCATCCATGCTCTTATAACTGCAAGCAATGACTTAAACTCAGAGTATAACAGAATTTATTTACTAGGTGAGAGAGATAAGGGAAAATGAAAGTTTCTTTTTTTTTTTTAAGATTTATTTATTTATGCATACAAGAGCTGGAGTACAGACCAGAGGCATGAGTAGGGGGTGAAAGGATTCACCAGAGACAGAGTGGGGAGCAGAACAGGCAGACTGATGAAACACACTGCTGAGGTGAGCAGCGGGTGAGCCAGGAGAGGTCTGCTGCACCATGTGGCTTGCTCCCTGGCCAGTTGGAGGATCAAACTCGTGCTGCAGGGCTGCGGACAGCTTCACACATGGTGTCTTAACCACTTGCACCACCAGGGAGGCCTGGAAAATACAAGTTTCTAAAGCCACAAATGGCCACTAGTTCTACCCAAGGAAGACACAAGTTGCATGTTTGTGATAGAAAACTCAAGGCGTGGACAGGAGACCTGGGGCCTGATTGTGCCCACCCAGCTGCCAGGCAGTTTGCTGGCTCTAAAGGGAATCAAGTGTCAAGGAAGCTTATAAGCCTGAAGGCAAAATAACTGTGAACTTAACACCAAGCAGTACCAAGTAAGTGGTGGGTTTTTTTGTTTTTGGTTTTATTGGAGTGGGGGAAAGTGGGGAAGGGAGAAATACTTTGTTTCAATTGAGGAAGGGATCTGTTTTCTGCTTTATAAATGTTACTTAGTTTCTTTCTGGATAGCCAGGAAGTCTAGGCTCAATAGATGATTGTTGAATAAGGGAATATTTGCTTACTAGAATCTCATGGGTTCTCTTTGAGTTAGAAGTTATTTTAGAAATGAAAAAAAGTAAGCTCAGAGAAAATATAAAATTTGGTTTTTCAATCACTCATTTAGCAAACATGAACTGAGCACTGAGCCTGTGTCAACCTGAAGATAAAATAATTAGTAACAGATGGTCCTCACTCCCAGGGAGTAAGGACAACCAGGAATGCCTTTAAAAGCACTTAACCTAGTTATTGCTCCCTGCCACAGTGCTGTCTGGGGCATTTTAAATTTAAATCAATTACAATTAAATAAAATTCAGTTCATCAGTACTCTAACCACTTTTCAAGCAGTCAGTAGTCACATAACTCCTTGTAGGGTAGATGATTGCCAGGCTTTTCTGCCCTCCCACCATCAGGATTAATGATGGATCCCTGCGGTCCTGCATGCATGCCTGATGGCGGCACCTGGAGAGGGGTATGGGCAGGCATAGGTGGGTATACCCAGGCTGAGAGACTGGACTCTTAAGAGCAGCGCCACGGGGAAAAGAAGAAAAAGAATGAGACCACCAGAGAAGGTGGGAGAGCCCAGAAAAGAGTGAAGACTCGCTGGGGGCTGGGAGGTCTGGCAGCCTCCTGTTCCCCCAGCATCCCTGCTTGCCGTGTACCTGGTAGAATCCCAATAAAAGCCTGAAAAAGCCACTGAGGGCTCCAGGTCTCTCCTTTACCCGTCTACATAGGATCATAGAGATCCTGCTCTGTGGCACTACTCCCCTACATTGGGCAGTGCAAATATATTATAGAAAGTTCTACTTGGAAAATGCTGCTTTAGACCTTGTCCCCAGAATAGCATTCATGGGTATTCAAATTCATGCAGTGTCAAAGTATTTGTACCTTGGTTTGAAAGCCCTGATGACAGAGCAAGAGAGAAATGGATAGTGCTGGTAACTACAAGTAAAACCAAGGTTAGGTTCAGTATAACCAAGTCCAAATTTATGGAAATGTTAGCTCAGAACCATATCCGGCAGAGTTGGGTGCAGGAGAATTAGTCACCTGTTCATTTCAACAGGGATGGATTCTGTTTCCTGAGCCTCGTGGGGAAGCCTGCAGTTTGTCTGGGCAAGTGTGGCCACACGCTGACGTGTGCGTACGGGACAAGAACGGTCCCCACAGCCACTCTGAGATTTCAGGGGAACTTGATTGCTGCTCTCATCAGCTACTTGTGGTCTCTTGGAACTGAAGACATCGGCTGTCACTTCTAGTAGGCTACATTCATTCAGCTGTCACTTTCTACGCTTCCAGGACAAGGCAAAAGAGATGGAGATCATGAAAACAAAAAGTTTATACCCTAGCAGAGGAGACAAACATGAAACCAGCTAGTCAAGCCAAGGTAAAACCAACAAAATAAGTGCTGGAACAGGCAAGGTACTGGGAAATTTGAGAAAAGGGGAGCTTCGGTTCATTTAAGGGATAAGGCAAGGCTTGATAAAAGATGGCATTGGCGAGCGCCCTGCCGGATACGTTGCAACAGAACAGCCTGAGCTATGCCAGCGCTGGGAATTCTTCCACGTTCAAGTTCTTCAAGTTCACAGTTCTTCCACACAAATGGTGGTTTTCCCCATCCATTTGGTGGGGGACTTGTTCTGTCATTCGGAGACTTGTAGACGCTCCATGCCACCTTACTCACATGCTCCCTTATGAATGTTCTGCTGGAACTCCATGGTCAGATTGTCAACCAATTTTTGCCACACTCCCTTGTCCTCTGGCTTATGTATCAACTCTCTCACCCGTTTCCAACCTTATCTTGCTGAAATCAAGATCATTTCTTCACTATCTCTCAACAACCTTCTACTCTAATCCAACACTTCTCTGTATCTCCCCCTATTTTTCTCCCACCCTTCCCATCCTACATAGAATGAGGGGGATGAGGACTCTTTTCCATGAGGAACCCCTTATCCTGACCTTTCCCTCCTCTTCTAGGAGTCAGTTCTGTGCCTTAGCTCCCCTCATGTATCTCCAGTTTTCAGTGCCTAGAAATTCCTCTCTTCTAGGATCAGATCCAGGTTTTGCAGGGTGGGGAGCTTATTTACTCTTGGGAGCGCTCTTCAAGAAAAAGAATAGAAAATTACACATTCTAACTTAGGAACCAAAGTAAATACAGTATTTATTCAGCAGTGGCCAGTGCACAGGTGAGGGCCTTGAAGCTTGAATTTCACAGTAAAGCCAGTTGTGTCTGCACTACAGTAACAAGGCAAGCCTTAAAGCTCCCTTGCCTTGCCACTGCAAATCACTATTTCCATCTCTATTAATCAGTCTGAAACAGCTTAAGAAATTAGTCTACATACACTGTCTTTACTTCCACAAGACTTTAACCCTATGCCCCTAATTCTATTGCAATGGCTTTGTCTAAAATACCATTGACCTCCTAGTCCCTAAAGCTAATGGCCGTTTTCTTGGTTCTGAACTTGTTTGATCTTTCTACAAATAATTTGGCACGTGGGTCCCCCTCTGACTTCTCTGATGACTCCTCGTCCACTGAAGCATTCCCAGTGGGCCTTCTTCAGGGCCCCTTCCAGGGCCCATGTTGACTTCCCTCCCTGTGACTCAACATCACACTCACACCCATGGGCCTCAGGTGACTGAGGCACAATTCTATGTTCCTTGTCTGCCTCCCCTTATAAATTCCTGGCCTATGATTCAAGTTCTATATCTGAGGTCCCAACAGCACCTCAAAGTCAATATTGTTCCCTGGGTGTGTCAACAGCATCCCTACCTCCCAGACACCTGCTTCAGAAAATTTCAAGTGTTAGACGTGTTGCTTTGTTTAAACTCTCCCTCTGTGCTTCCTTCAACTTGATAATTGAGCAGTTCCACCTCATCAATATCCCTAGACTCGGTGCATTCCTTTTCTCCCACTTTAGCGTTGCTCCCTGTAGAGCAGGCAGGGAGCAGGGCAGACCGGGCAAATTGGGAGCAGGGGTGAGGGGTCAGGAGGCTGGCAGGCCGCCTAGCCCCCAGCCAATCTTCACTCTTAGGCTTTCTCTACAAGCGTCTCTTCCTCTCACAGCCCTTCCAGCACTGTCCACTGCCCTCCCCCACAAAGCCCTGATGCTGCCCTTGCAACCTGTCTCAGCACCTCTGCATCCCCCCACCATACTCCGGGGAGGCATCAGGCATGTGTACCCCAAGCCCACACTCCCAAGCGCCTCCTGCATTCAGGGTCCCAGGTGACAGCCGCAGAGGCCAACAGCGCAAGCGCCTGAGCAACCCCCATTTACCCCCCACTCACCACTGCCTTGGACTGGTCCAAAGGATATGTTGGGGGTGGGGGCTTGAGAACCCCAGAGCTTAAGTGTGACTTGCCCCATTAAATCAGACACAGTCTGGATTCTGGATTTCCCTCTGGTTCTAGTAGCGCTGTCAGGTTTAAACCCTCTGCAGGCCCTCATGCCAGAGAGCGAGAGACACAGACACGCAGGCAGAGCAGGCCGCTCCGCGCGGGGCGGGAGGTCAGGTCCGCGCGCAGAGCAGGGGAGGGCGCGGGAGCGGGCGCCGCGGGAAGCCGGGCTGCGGCACAGGCGGCTCGGCTGGGGTGCGGGGAGCGGGCGGGTGGCCCCCCAGAGGCCCCCAGCGCGGGCGCTCAGGTGCGCGGGGGCTGCGCGCGGCGGCGGAGGGGCCGGCAGGGCGGGGGGCGCGCGGGGGGGGGCGCGCGGGGGCCCGAGGAGAGGGGGGGCCGCCACCTCCGGCCGCGGGCGTCGGGTCCCCGCGTGTCCGGCCCGCTCGGCGCGGCCGGGGGGAGGCGGGGCGCCGGGAGCGCGGCCCGGGCCGGCCCCGCGGGGCGGTGGCGGCCGTGACGGCGGCTCGGGCCGGCGGCCGAGCGCACCCCGCCCCCGGCGATGCGCGGAGATGTCCGCGTCGGGGCTCAAGGCCGAGCTGAAGCTGCTGGCGTCCATCTTCCACGGGGGCCACGAGCGCTTCCGCCTGGTCAGCTGGCGGCCGGACGAGCTGCACTGCCAGTTCCTGGGCGCGCCGCCCGCGCCGCCGCTCTCGCTGCACTGCAGCCTCTCGGTGAGGCCCGGCCGGACAAAGGCGGCGGCCCGCGAGGCCGCGGGCTCGGCGGGGCGGGCCCCTGGCCCCCTGGCCCTCCTCCGGCCCCCGGCCCCCCGCGCCCCCCGGCCCCCCTAAGCCCCCCTGGGCCCCTGCCCCCCCGGTCCTCGGCCTCCCGGCCCCGGCCCCCCCTCGCCCGTTGCCCGGCCGCCCGCGCGCTCCATCGCCGAGGCCCGCGGGGGGCTCCGGGCGGCGCCCCGGGGGGGGGGGCTCCTCGCCGGGCGGGGGCTTCGGCCGCGTCGCCTCGCGGGAGCCGTTTCGGGGACGCGCCCTGGGGATGCGCCCTGGGGATGCGCCCTGGGGACGCCCGCGCGGCTGCCTGATGCCGGCGGGGTCGGGCGAGGCGGCGCCTTCGGGGTGCAGCCCCCCCGCCGGGGCGCGCCCGCCCCGACGGTCGCAAAGCCGCTCTCAGGCTCGCGCTTCCCCTGAAGCCGAAAATCCGTTCACCACCCAAGCTTGGCAAAATAATGAAGAGTGAAGTAACTTCTCCAAGTGCGTGTCGACGCGGGGTCGGGCGCCGGGTCAAGCGGCCCGAGAGGCTGCCCCCGGGGCCCGGCGAGTCCCCCTGGACGCGGAGCCCGGCCGGGGCTGTCCTCGGCAATGCGGGTCCTGCGCGGGCCCGAGGTTAAGGTCATCGGTATCAAAATAACGCGCAGGGAGGGCGTCTGGGGCGGAGGTGTGCGGGCGCCAGCACAGCCTCGGGGCTGCACGGCCCTCCCCCGCGGTCAGGTTGCTGCACGGCTGAGCTCTGAGGCGCGGAGGTTGCAGAACTGAGCAGAACTGCCTGCAGAGCTCCGTCTCCTGTGGGAAGCGTCTCCTCACACTATCAAGAGTGACCAAGGTCTAGGGTGTCGTGAAAGCCAAAGAAAGTAATTTTGACATGGATGTGGTGGGGGGGGGTGTCTCAGCAGGCTTTGAGGATGGAGTTGGGTTCCCCACGGGTGAGCAGAATTTTGGAAGGAGATGGAAAGGCATTTTGGGTAGACGGGAACTCTATTCAGAAAGACCCCAAAGCCTGAGAGGGTGGGGCTGCTTAGGAGTAGACAAGTTATGCTGAGACTGGGAAGGCCCAGGCTGATACGCTCGCGAAGGGGGAGAGTTAGGTGAGCACAGGGACTGACTGGTCTGAACGACCTGGGGGGTGAATACTGCTGGAGAAGTTGGGGAATGACCAGGAACAGGTGGGGCGGGTTTGAATGCTGGGAGATTGATGACAGGGGGAGCCACCTTGTTAATCAGGTAAATTGGGGGAAATGCGTTCGCCATTCAGGACTAGAAGAGGTTCCTCTGTAGCAGGTGGCGGTAAGAAGTGGTGTGGTTTCATTTATCTGGTGGTGGTGGCATCTTGTAATGTCAGCTTGAGACGCCAGCAGTGTCTCCTTGAGAACCTGTTGGAGGCTGCCAGCCGCGTGCTGCGCCCAGGTTGGAACAGTGACCTGGGTCAGGTGGTAGCAAGGAAAGGGAGCAAGAAGTGTGTTAGAGATACTAGTGAAAGGAGGGTTTGCTGGGAGACAGGTATAACCTTAACTTTAGTAGAAGGTATTCAAATTGAGATTCTAGTAAATTAAGACAGACATCAGAAGATGACATGGAAAATGCTTAGGTAGACAAATGTGCGTTAACTACTAATTGTGGTGAAACATCGAACATTCAAAAGCTGGACAGTGGAGAAGGCCTGTGTACCCAGCCTCAACAGTGACAAACTTTTGGCCCTCTAACTTCACCTGTGCCACACTTTAGATTATTCTAAAGGAGATTCCAGGCATCACTTCATGTGATTCCAGGCATCACTTTTTACGTTATTATCTGTGTATCTCAGGTTCATGTGGCTTGTTCACGTTGATACCATTTTATCAGGGGAAAGAGCAAAAAAAAAAAAAAAATGAGGTTGGATTTCAAATGCTGATGACTGCATTTGTGGTTTGCTGTTACCTAAAAAGTTGTAGCTCAAAAAAAAAGATAGTGAATTTGACCTATCCTTCAGCTTTTCCTCTTCTTCCCAAATATTTATTTATTTATTTATTCATTCTAGAAGCTTCCCATTTTCTTCTTTTTTTCTTTTTTTTTCCATTTTTGCACAATGTATGCATTTTCATTTTGGTTATATTCCCCATACAATTGCACCCCCCTTTATTTTGACCCGAGTCCTTCCTCTCCCCACCCTTCCCTTCCAGTGTGTATTTGGTTTATAGTTGCTTGTTGATTTTGATTTTTACTTTGTATTAAAAGTCTTTTTTCTGGTCCCTTATTTCGGTTTTCTAAATTTCTGCTATGAGTGAGACCATCCAGAATTTTCCTTTTTCTTTCTGGCTTATTTTGCTGAGCATGATCCCTTCTAGCTCCATCCATGTTGCTGCAAATTGCATGTGTTTATCTTTTTTGATTGCTGAGTAATATTCCATGGTGTATATGCACCTTATCTTCTTGATCCAGTCATGTATTTTTGGGCATTTGGGTTGTTTCCATAGCTTAGCTATTGTAAATAGTGCTGCTATAAACATAGGGGTGCAGGTGCCCTTTTGAATTAATGTTTCTGTGTCCTTTGGGTAAATACCTAGGAGTGGAGTTGCTGGATCATATGGAAGCAAATATTTATTGAGCTTTCTACAAGCCAGACCCTGTCTTCTCTGTGCTTACCAAGAAGCACCCTTTTTCAGTTTCTATCATATCTGAGTTAAAGGTACCTACTAATTATTTCCTCACACACATGCATACCAATTTCTCTTAGAGAAATAATCCTCTAACAATACTCAGCCACCTTTCAGGCTTTTGCATCCACAGTTTTTCCTGTGTGGAATGTGTCCCTTATCACACTCCTGCGTCCGTGTCTGACCATCCTCAAGGCTCTTCTCATATTCAGTTCATGCTGATAATTATTTCCACCTTCCTTCTATAATCCTTACTATTTATGGCTTTAGGTATATTTATGAATAATTTCAACAGTTTTGAATTATTTTGGTGGTATAAAAGAATAATTTATAGTTACGCTATTCATCTTCCACTTAGTCAATGTAGGTCGGTAATATTTGTTGTCTATATGAACCACCATTCTAGCTATAGTGTAAGTTAACTACTAAAAATTTGTTACAAGTACCAAGTAAACATCAAGTGTAACCGATAGTGCATATATATTTTGAAGGTCCCTGAGGGTTTGGTAGGAAATCTGTAATTTAACTTAATATAAGAGACAGTTTTTAGAAGTAAAAAAACCATTTATTCTCTAGTCCAAGGGATTGAGCAAATTTTTTGCTTGATCAATTTTGTCCTAATTTTAAATGTGACGGAAGAAAGAATGCTATTTTCAACTTCAAGGGGTCGTTTATTATTTCCTGTGAACTCATGAAAGATTGTCGTGAAAATTTAGGTAATTTTTAAGTCACTAGATCTAATTGCCAATTAATGCTAACTTATACTTATCATTACACTTAAAGCAAAGTTGCTTGTTCAATAACCTGTGCAGCCTTAGTTGAGGCTTTCTTTTAGTCCTTCAAAATATTTAACATAGCTTGGCATCTCCATTTTTCCTTTTATGGACTTAATGATATTTGTAGGCATTCTCTGTTTTACAATTAAAAATTCTTCCCCTCCCCCAGAAGTAAATTAACTGGTAAAACAAATGAAGCCTCATACTGTATTGTTTGTGTGGCATAAATCATTACTCTTTCTGTAGAAGTAGCTATTTGCCAAAGTACTTGTGGTTGAAGATTTTTTTCTGGTTCAGCTAATTAAATTTCATCATTGCCAAAATGTGTTCCCTCCCCCCACACACACACAACCTTTAGCAAAATACTAAATTTAAAAAGACAAAACTTTAAATCAGAGTTTCATAGAGAAAAAGGTTTTATTTAGTAGTTGGGTCCTTAAATAATTTCTTTTGCTGTATCAAATAGATAACTTGCCTTATAAGAGAGCATATATAGGAAACGTCTTTACCAATGATAATGTTCTTTGTAAATATGAAAGTAATGGCTCATCTGTGACTGAATAACACTTTATTTGAAAATGCTTTATCATAGCTTTTCATGGAAAATAAATCAGTGCTACTGATTTCTTAACTTTACACACTTCTAGTCTTTACACTGATGAAAGTAGCCCAGCCACAGTTATCCAAAGGAAATAATGAACAAACTCTAGTAAAGAGTCTAAGGACTTTTCCTTGGCCTATCCCCCTGGGACAGATTGCCTTTCCAAATTGAACTCATGGAGAATGATTTGGAAATATTAGAACTGTGTTGTTAATCACTTAGGTGGTACTTTTAGGCCAGAGTAGTCTTTGTTTTCATTCATCTGGCCAAATTATAGTGTAGAGTCAAATTCCTACTCATTATTTAGTCTCCTCATCCCACTTTTTATGCCCTTGAAAGGAACAGATATATGAAAAGAGGGGACTCAGGTTTCTATTTTATGAAACTAAGGGGTATCCCTTAGTAACTTTCTTTTCTTTTTTTGTTAAACTTCCTTAGACCTGAAAAATGATAGTATTAGATAAATGCCAGCTCATTGAGGGCCGGGGAACTGAATTGAAATAGTCACTGCCAAACATAAAGCACCACTGGAGAGCTGAAGGAATGAAGCAATGGTTCCTTATTTCAAAACCTGGTAATAGTGTTCTCTGCTCTTCTACATGCACATTCTAAAGACATAACATATGAAGAACCAAGGAAACTAGTCAATGGTTTCTGCAGATTTGGTGGTTTGAATGCTTTGCAGTACCTTTGTTTTCTCTGCCTTAGTTCACTTAGAATAAGGCTTGAGTAAAAAAGATAAACACATGCAATTTGCAGCAACATGGATGGCGCTGGAAGGGATCATGCTCAGCGAAATAAGCCAAAAAGAAAAAGAAAAATACCGGATGGTCTCACTCATAGCAGGAATCTAGAAAACTTAAATAAGGGACCAGAAAAATGAATAACTATAAGAAAGTGAAAATCAAAATCAACAAAAAACTATGAACCAGAGACACTTTTAGGGGGGCGGGGGCGGGAGGGGAGGGATTGGGGTCAGAATGGGGGGGCTGCAATTGTATGGAGAATATAAAAATAAAATTTATTATTTAAAAAAAAATAAATAAATAAAATGGACTATTGTTATTTGGTTTGGAAAAAAAAAAAAGAATAAGGCTTGAGTAGAACATGTAAGCACTCAGAACATGTAAGCATTCTGCAGATCACAGTGATACGTATTTTTCTTTTATCAAGAATTAGTGTCTTTACTTAGCTTTTGTGGACTCTGGTCATGTTAGATACTTAGTTGTAAAATGATTAGCAGGGAGCAGTTTCACTCTTTTAGTAGCTTTTCATGTTGTCTGAGCATTTAAAATTAGTATACTAAGTATCTAGATGGTAATTATGTCAGTTTATCACATTGTCCACCCCATATTTATTGGAGAGCAGAGTGTGAAAGTTATGTGTCCTATAAGCTCTCCAGAAGTATTAGAACTGTTGACCTCTGAACCCTGTACAGTAAGGAGTGTGTGCACTCATTTTCAAAAAGTTGTGAAATCCTTAGAGATGGTTATGTCCTGCCATTTGGAAAAATACGAGAAACTGAGCATTCTGGCTGGCAATTTTGCTGGCTAGTGCTTGATAGAGTCACACATTGGTCTCTTAGTAGATTTATTTTGAATGTAGAGAAAGTTATTTCTGAATAAGACAGAAAGTTCTTTCTTAAGCAGTGACACGCAAAGAGCTTCGTTTGATTAACCTTGAGTTATGTTTCCTCAGAATAACACAATACATTTTATTGTGGTAATAGTGGAGGTAAACTTGATTGAAATTTGTGCACTTTTGGTAACCTCTGTGGTGGTGATCATAGACATCGTTATCCCATTGGTCTTAAAATTACTATAAAGCTAATAGTGGAATGGTGGCAAAACAAAGCTCCTTTTTAGTTAAATGCTTAGATAATTGTTCTGTATTTAAGTCTAAAATTTTTATAACTGTGATAAAAAAGAGCTGTGCTTGAAACACTTAAACAATTGATAGAAGAAAAATATTAAAAAATATTGGGGGCCTCCCCTGGTGGCGCAGGCGGTTGAGCGCCACGCTGTGAAGCTGGCCACAGCCTCTGCAGCACCGGTTCCATCCCGGCTGGCTGGCGAGGGTCCCACAGGGCGCGGCAGACCTCTCCTGTCTCACCCACTGCTCCCCTCAGCAGTGTGTTTTGTCAGTCTGCCTGTTCTGTTCCCCACTCTGGCTCTGGTGAACCCTCTCACCCTCCTGTGCATCTGGCCTGTACGCTGGTTCTTGTATAAATAAATAAATAAATCTTTTAAAAACATGGGATTTTTGAACACCATCCGCTTTTCAGAATCAGTATATCATGGGTTATTTTATTTTTTTATTTTATTTTTTTAATAAATTTTATTGTTATATTCCCCATACAATTGCAGCCCCCCCATTCTGACCCCAATCCCTCCCCTCCCGCCCCCGCCCCCCCAAAAGTGTCTCTGGTTCATAGTTTTTTGTTGATTTTGATTTTCACTTTCTTATAGTTATTCATTTTCCTGGTCCCTTATTTAAGTTTTCTAGATTCCTGCTATGAGTGAGACCATCCAGTATTTTTCTTTTTCTTTTTGGCTTATTTCGCTGAGCATGATCCCTTCCAGCACCATCCATGTTGCTGCAAATTGCATGTGTTTATCTTTTTTGAATGCTGAGTAATATTCCATGGTATATATGTACCACATCTTCTTGATCCAGTCATCTATTTTTGGGCATTTGGGTTGTTTCCAAAGCTTAGCTATTGTAAACAGTGCTGCTATAAACACAGGGGTGCAGGTGTTCTTTGGAATTGATGTTTCTGTGTCCTTTGGGTAAATACCTAGGAGTGGAATTGCTGGATCATATGGAAGCTCTATGTTTAGTAGGTCCAGAAATCTCCACAAAGCTTTCCACAGTGGTTGGACCAGTTTGCACTCCCACCAACAGTGCAGAAGAGTTCCTTTTTCTCCACACCCTCGCCAACATTTGTTGTTGCTAGTTTTTTTAATATGTGCCATTCTCACAGGTGTAAGATGGTATCTCATGGTAGTTTTGATTTGCATTTCTATCATGGGTTATTTTAAAGAGGAATATAAGGAAACTCTCCAAGATAGAGAAATATAAAGATTAAGTGCTTACCTTGTAAAAACATAAAGGCCCGAAACATGTGAGTGATTGAAAATATTAGTGAAGAGGTTTAGATACTGGTCATAATCTTAGAAGCCTTTCGCAATAGTTTTTTTTTTTTTTATTATTAGCACTGAATGAACTTTGAACATAATGTAGATTATGTAAGATTATGACCAGTATCTAAACCTCTTCACTAATATTTTCTCTATCTTGGAGAGTTTCCTTATATTCCTCTTTAAAATAACCCGTGATATACTGATTCTGAAAAGCGGATGGTGTTCAAAAATCCCATTTTTTAAAAAGATTTATTTATTTATTTATACAAGAACCAGCGTACAGGCCAGATGCACAGGAGGGTGAGAGGGTTCACCAGAGGCAGAGCGGGGAACAGAACAGGCAGACTGACAAAACACACTGCTGAGGGGAGCAGTGGGTGAGACAGGAGAGGTCTGCTGCGCCCTGTGGGACCCTCGCCAGCCAGCCAGCCAGGATCGAACCGGTGCTGCAGAGGCTGTGGCCAACTTCACAGCGTGGCGCTCAACCGCCTGCACCACCAGGGGAGGTGGATTTCATATGGAAAGCCAGACATCTTACTGTTAAAAATGTAGAGACCAGTAAGCAAAATCAGAAAGTATATCAACTATAATTCTACCACTATCAAATTTTGGCATTTATCTTTCTGGTCATCTGGTAATCTGTTTTCTCCTGTGCTTATATAGACTCCCTCGTCTTTAAAAAAAAAAAAAAAAAGTTCTTTTCGCAGAACAGTCTTGTCATAACATACTTATTACTCTACAGTGTCTTCAATTATTGTGTGCTGTTCTGTTGTATGGCAATAATATTTATTTTTTAAAGATTTATGTATTTATGCATACAAGAACTGGGGTACAGGCCAGAGATGTGGGGGTGGGTGGGTGAGAGGATTCACCAGAGACACAGTGGGGAGCAGAACAGACAGACTGACTGAAATACACTGCTGAGGGGAGCAGCGGGCGAGACAGGAGACAAATGTGTTGCATTTCTTCCCTTTGATATATTTTATCACAATTCATTGTCATATCACTGTTTAGTGGTTGTTTAATTGCGTATCTGGTTGGTCTGTATGTAAATCTGCTGCACCATGTGGGTCGCTGCCTTGTGGGCTGGGGATTGGACTCGTGCTGCAGAGGCTGTAGATTGTTTCATAGCGTGGTGCTTAACCCTTTGCGCCACCAGGGAGGCCCACTAGGAAGTAATCTTAACCTCACTGATGAAATTTGTTCCTTTAGAAACTGTGTTCCTCCCTGTAACCTAAGGAGGGATGGAAAATTACTAGGGAAAAGGCAAAATATATGGGATTGCTTTTATGGCCAATATCTATTGGAGAAAAGTCTCAAAGTAACTTAGTAATTATATTGCTGAAAAATTTTTAGCATTTGTAGGGATTTAATAACGAATGATTAGATATGTACTCTTATTAAAGAAATTCAGAGCTCTCATCAAAATAAAGATTAGAAATGTGACTATTAGAAGGCAGAAGTAGTACTGCTTAAATCTATAGGCTATACTTCATGGTTAATTTTTGTATGTATGTGTGTGCATGTATACATTTGCCTTTTTTTGAAGGATTTATTATGATTCTAGATTTTAAAGTCCTTAAAAATGTTAAAGCTGTAGAATGTAGACCATAATAGACCTTTCTTTGCAAAGGAAGGAAGCCCATCTTCCTTGGTGCTTTTTTCCCCCATGCTTTTGATAAGATAAAACTTTTTCATTGTATTCTCTTTGAAATTATTTACTTAATGGGTACTTTTTGCTTGGTTTTTAGACATATACGTTATGTAACATGCATCAGGACAAACCATAAATCTTTGTTTAAAAAAATTTCATGTAAAATGATTTCTGATGTGTTGCATTTCTTCCCTTTGATATATTTTATCACAATTCATTGTCATATCACTGTTTAGTGGTTGTTTAATTGCGTATCTGGTTGGTCTGTATGTAAATCTACTTAACATAGTTGTCTCTATAACAGGAATCTTACCCATCTTCTTCGCCAATATGGTTTGTGGACTCTGATGACCCAAATCTTACAACAGTTCTAGAACGTCTAGAAGATACTAAGAACAACAGTTCGGTGAGAAAAATAAATCAAGCTTTTTTCTTTTTTCTCTATGAACATTACACATAGAATTTAAGTGCTAAGAGATTGTATGATATAAAAGCTTGATTAATTAGATTATTTGGTAATCTAGGAGGAGCTAAAGTCCAGGGCATTTGTGTTGTTTTGTTTTAGTTCTTCAGATTTAATTTACTACTACCTGGTTTTCTCTTTATTCTCCATAAGTATAGTCTTAATTGAGGTCAGGATTTAAATGGTCTCTTTTCCGTGAATTCTAACCATTAAACCAAGCAAGCATTTTTGGTAGGGACTGCTAGCCAAGGTGGGAAATGGGAAAAAAGACTGAGGTGTAGGTATGAGGGGAAATAAAGATACAGTGACACCAATTCTGGTGTTAGGGAATTGATTTTTCTATCAAGAGTTTATAACTCTGCGGTAAAAGCCAAGTAATGCAAATAAAAATATTTTTAAAAATACATAAATAAATATAACTGGCCATTTTACAACAATTGTAAAACTAATTTGATTACAAAACTAATAAGTGACCATTGTAAGAGAACTGGTAAAATAAAGCAAAAAAAAAGGGAAAGAAAAATAGTCTATAATTTCTCTACCTGATAGCCATCATGTAAACAGTGGTTATATTTTAGTTGTATATATACGTTTAAATAGTTGAGATCATATTCTACATATCCTTTTATAAAAGTTAACTGCATCATTATTGTATGTATCATTACATACAATTACATACAACTGCATCATTATTGTATTGCCATTATGTCATAAAATCACTATAGAAAAATGTCAGTCATTATTTGATATGATTGTTTACCTAAAAAAAAAATTAAAGTAATCAACTGAAAAAACATTTTAAGATAATTAGTTAAAAGCTCTACTATATAAAAATCCATACTTTTCACACATATCAGTTATAGCCAGATAGAAAATATGGTGGAAAACTAGAACAAACATTAAATATCCTGGGATAGACTTAGATGTGCAGGACTTGTAGCAAAAGAACTACTAAAATTTGTTAATAAAATGAAAGACTTGACTACTGTGCTGCTTGATGGACAGTCTCCATATTATAAATGTCAGCTATCGCCATTGCTATATGTTAATTTATAAATTGAAGGAAATTCTAGTAAAAATCTTGACATAGTTCTCGAGCTTGATAAAATGGCTCTAAATTTTGTTGTGAAGAATAATAAAAAATAATGACATTGAAAAAGTAGTGAGAGACTTGCTTAACCAAATATTAAATAAAATGAAATATTGTGTAATGACAGTGAACTGGAAAGCATTAGGAATTTCGCAGATGCATGTAGTTCAGAATTTAGAATAAAATAGGGTTGGTATCTTAACTCAATACTATTTGTTCTACAAATAGTATTGGGAGAACTAACCATTTGGGAACGTTTGGAGCCTTCAGATTTTTGTTGAAATGTTATAGGTAGGTTAAATACATCTGTTCTTAAATTAAGAACAGCACAACATCACTTTGAAGAGTATTTCAAGAGTGAAGGTTCGTCTGGAGAGCCATGAAGGTTGGGAGCAAAAATTAAAAGCCAGACAGATGCTCACCCGTATGTGCGGGAAGGAAAGAGTGCTTACATAGATAGAAGCTTTTTGGCTGCCATTTTGACAGTACCTCTAATGGTCTAATGATGGACGTTTGGTAAAAGTGAAAATGAGTGGAGTTATTTTTCAATGTCTAAAATAGTCCATTAATAAATGCTCATAAAGTAAAATGACACAGGATATGAAATAAAAAATTGCATCTAATTTTATAAGTAAATGTTTGTATAAAACAAAAATTGACCATATCCTCCACTCTTTCTTATAGTCTTTGCATGGTAGAAACCTAGCTTCTTGACAGAATAAGCTATATTCCTTCATCTTTAATTCACTGAATTCACTATAATCTGGATTCTGCCTTCATTGTTATATTGAAACTTTCTATCTAGAGACTCCTTTTTGAGTTCTAAAATTGACTTCTCTTCAGCATTTGTTACTGTTGATTGTTCCCTTATTGAAACAGTCCTTCATTCAACATACATTTAGTTAACATCTACCAGTACAACTGGCAAGATAAAAATCACTGTGTATAGTTTTATGATAGAATTTTGAGTTGTAGTTAAAAATAATGCAGCCAATCTTCCCACAAGAGTGTATACAACTTTTCCAACATCTGCTAAGTGAAAAAGCAAGGAATACTATATTGTCTATAATCTGGCCAAATTATAGACAAAATCTGTCTATAATGTTGACCAAAAAATTGATTTGCCAGTTTTTACATACTTCCTCCCCCCGACCCTCCACCCCAGGTGGATACAAGAAATTGTTAGAGAACATAGAAAAGTACTTTTTGAAATTGACTGATTTCTATGCCAGGCTCTGTAATAAGTGGTGGTTGTAAAAACAAGGTATGTCCCTATCCCCTGGGAGCTGGGAATCTGTGGAGTACTTTCAGGTCACTGTCTCTGTATTTATCTGTCCCTGTATTTATCTCTCACTAACCTGCCTTGACCTACTGAGCTATTCTTTGTTCTGCTTCTTTCTTCTCATTTGGTGTTTTCTCTGAGTAATATCTCCTACTCCCATTACTTAATCATGGCCTATATTCCAGGGATTCCTAAATTTGTTATCTCTAGCTAAAATTTATGTTCCAAGTTTCAAAGCCATCTATCTGTATATCCTATAGATGTAGGGAATGTCAGTCGGTTGTACCTTGGCTGTTCAAAATGATTCCAGCTCAATTTAAAATCATCGACCTCCCAGTACTCCCCTCATCCCCATCATGTTTCCCTCAGTAATTCTCTTGATGATGTGCTTGTGAATGAGGCAAAGTGAAATAATGAAACTCTGCATCCATGCCTTAACCTGTTAACTATCTTAGAGTTCTTTTATACCAGTGTTTCAGGACACTTTCCTCCCCAGGTATCTAGTAACTTTCTAAGACCTCTCTGTCTACCTTCTAAATATTTTTTAAATCTTTTCTCATGCTCTTAGTCACATTTTTTGGGAGTATGTAAAGTCGAAATTCCTGCAAGACATGACACCCTGTTGTTGTTCCTGCCTCCCCCATTGCATCCTGTAGCTCTTCCTTGGCCCAGGGTTTGGAGAAGTGGGGTCTGTGCAGGCTAGCCTGCCTCATCTTTCTCATGCACTTAACACTAAACACAGTTTATTAGGTATAGAGCAAATCCACACTGGGGCTTTGCTTGAGGATTTTTTTTATCCTAATTTACTGTTTAACTTTCCTCAGTTTTACTTGCTCCTTTGCCTACTTTGGAGAGGTTTATTCTTTGCTTGTTTAACCCATTCTCATCTGTGTCTGTTTTCTCAGCCCTTCATAAACTTGCTTCCATTTCTTTCTCTCTTTCCTTATTTAGAAACATTGAAGAAATTTTTCTACCCAAGTGAAGTAAATTGCCTCACTAGTTCTATTGAGTATTAACTATTCTTCTCAAACCATAATTGGCCAAGCTTGTACATTGAAGGCAGTTTTTCAAACTTTGAAAAACATGTTTGTGCATATAATCTGCCTGCTTACTTGCTTCAAATAAATATGCTCACAAAACAACCTGGATTTAAAAATGAAACTTTTTTTGGGCATTTGGGTTGTTTCCAAAGCTTAGCTATTGTAAACAGTGCTGCTATAAACATAGGGGTGCAGGTGTTCTTTGGAATTGATGTATCTGTGTCCTTTGGGTAAATACCTAGGAGTGGAATTGCTGGGTCATATGGAAGCTCTATGTTTAGTAGGTCCAGACTGGATCAAGAAGATGTGGTACATATATACCATGGAATATTACTCAGCATTCAAAAAAGATAAACACATGCAACATGCTGCAACATGGATGGCGCTGGAAGGGATCATGCTCAGCGAAATAAGCCAAAAAGAAAAAGAAAAATACCGGATGGTCTCACTCATAGCAGGAATCTAGAAAACTTAAATAAGGGACCAGGAAAATGAATAACTATAAGAAAGTGAAAATCAAAATCAACAAAAAACTATGAACCAGAGACACTTTTAGGGGGGCGGGGGCGGGAGGGGAGGGATTGGGGCCAGAATGGGGGGCTGCAATTGTATGGGGAATATAACAATAAAATTTATAAAAAAAAAAAAAAAAAAAAAAAAAAAGATCCAAAACATTTTTTTTCATATTAGTTCATAGCCCAGTCAGATTAAATTTCTCATAGCCCATGAGACTTATTTTAGGGATTCACAATATACCAGTCAAACATCCTCAAGCTGCAATCAATAAGTCCTACTCTTCCGGTGTGGTGTAACAAAGTACACATGAAAAGTTTGGATCTTATATGCCTAAACTGCAAATGGTATCATAAACTAAACCCTATCACTTCAATACGAAGGATTTTCATGAGCATTTCTTTTTTATAGTTATATTTAACTGGAAGAGAAAGAATTAAGAAAATCACTCCATTTACGATCACATCTTTTTTGATCATTGAGTAGTATTCCATTTTTTGTGTATATCTCACATATTGTAAATTCATTCATCTGCTTTGGGGCATTTAGGTTGTTTGCATATCTTGATTATTTTAAATGGTGTTGCAATAAACATGGGTAGTAGTCTTCATTTAAAAAATAAATAAATAAATAAATAAATAAATAAATAAAAATGAAACTTTAAGGAGTTATCTTTTAGTTTTCCTGGTATAGTTTTCTTTTCTTTAGACAGAATTAAGAGTCTACTAAATGTTAAGTGTTTTCACAGAAATCAGTCTGTACTGTTATGAGAAGGTTTTCATTTCCTAGTACAAATGAGGAAACTCAAACTCTAGCAGTAAGTTTACTGTATCGTAGGTCATCTAGATTTCAAGGCTTTATGTGTGAGACCTCATTTGACTCTGTTCTTTCAAATGAATATAAATATGGAATATATGATTTTAGAAACTACATGCAACAACACTGCTTTTTTTTTTTTTTTTTGGTAACCTCATTAATGGTACTTTAGTCTGAAGTTGTAAGTTTCTAAGAAAAGTTAGCAATTGAAAAGCAGACAGTGTCTGGCTCTCCCCTTCTGCCTTTTAGTTGATTTTGTTCTGCTCGGTGTCAGTTGTAGCGATCACGCTTGCGCCATAGTGACTTTCTTATACTAGCAGTCCCTAAAAATAGTTTTTAAAGACTGATACTTTATTTGTAGCCTGTAATTGAGCAGTTACATGCCTTTTTCATTTCCTACTGGACTAGTTACATGGAATCATAATGTTATTCATGTCTTCTGAGGACTAACATGATGCTTATTTACTGAAATATGTTTTGTAGCTTCGTCAGCAATTGAAGTGGTTGATATGTGAACTCTGCAGATTATATAACCTTCCTAAGCACCTGGATGTTGAGATGCTAGATCAACAACTACCCACGGGCCAGGTAATGTAAACATTCTCTAGTGCTCAAGAACTAAAGTAAATTGTCTCAAGTAAAAGTAAAAGTAGGGTGATTTTTCTTCTCAATATTATATTAATGAGGTTACAACTTATTTTGAGTTTTTGCTTTCCTGTTGAAATGTTTTGTTCTGTTTTAGGCACTCAAAATAACCTTTTTATTTTATGTAAATAATTGTCCCCACCCACCACTGCCTTTTTGTTGCTGTTAATGTCCCTGCTTTCCTTGACTGTTCCTCACTTCCTTCAGTTGTTTGCCTTTGCTTACTCATTTTTCTTGCCCTGGTGTACCAGCTGTGTAAGCTCAGCTGTTCTTCTTAAGGCCTAACCTCAAGTGGTTTATCTCCTCCAAGCAGCAGAAGTGCCCACTTGCTCACCAACAACACCAACTTTTCTGGATTTCTGGATTTACCAATTTAGGCATAATATATTGACTTGTACCATAATAGGTAGTATTTACCCCTTATACCACCTACCTCACCTTCCTAAAACATTATACTCAGGCATATGAATAAACACGATCACTAGGATTTTGTAGTGTAACATTTTCTACTACTTTTCCTTTCTTGTACAACGTTTTGTTTTGCACTTTGTCTTCCTTGATGATGATGGTGATGGTGATGATAATTCTTAGTTTAAAAATGTTATTTTCTACCCCTTTTCTGTGGGATCAGCATCTCTTCTGGAGCCTTTGGTTCTTCTGCTCCAGTCTTGGTGGGGTGTTTTCTGGGCTGGCTGTATAGCTGTCATCTTCAAATTTTTCTTGTCTCCTCTGCTAGAGTAAATCACTTACTTCCTGATCTCAGGCTATCTTTCTCAACTTACTCTTTCTCACTTTGCCTTGTACATCCTCACGTAGAATCATAAGAAAGTATGAAGTAATAGTACATTTTCTGAGTTTTAACTTCAAAAAAAAATATGGCCATACCACCAAAGGTTTGAATCTTGATTCTGCTGCTTATTAAGTTGTACAACCTTGGGCTAATTTCCTAGTCAATATGCATCAATTTCCTCTTTGCAAAATGAGGGAAATGGTAGCAGTACTTGTTTTGGGGGGAACTGTGAAGATTAAGTAAGTTAGCATATGAAGATTAAGTAAGTTAGCCTTTTCAAGAGCAAATGTTATAGAGCAGTGCCCTGTATATAGTAAACGGTTAATATATGTTAACTACTGAATAGTGTACCGCCATACTTGATTGGTAGTTTGGTTGAGTATATAATTCTAGGTTGAAAATAATTTTTTTAACGATTTATTTATTTATGCATACAAGAGATGGGGTACAGACCAGAGATGCAGGGGGTGAGAGGATTCACCAGAGACAGAGTGGGGAACAGAACAGGCAGACTGACTGAAATACACTGCTGAGGGGAGCAGCAGGGAGACAGGAGAGGTCTGCTGTGCCATGTAGGTTGCTCCCTGGCCTGCTGGGGATTGAACTCGTGCTGCCGAGGGTGCGGATTGCTTCATGGTGCGGTGCTTAACCCCATGCACCAACAGGGAGACCCTGGGTTGAAAGTAATTTTCCCTCAGAATTTAAAAGTCTGTGTTATATTTTTTAGCCAGTGGTATTGCTGAAACCTGGCACCATCTGTATTCGTATGGCTTTCTGGATGCTTTTAGGAGTTTGTCTTTTCCAGAAATATCACAGTGGTATACTTAGCTGTGGTCTTTTATTTTTCCTCATTGCGCCTCAGCACTCAGTATGGATGGGCCTTTTTAAACAATGTTCTTATTTTTTGTTTTTGTTTTTGTTGATAGCACTTTCATTTTGGAATGTTTACTAATGGAATTTTAGACCTTTTTTGCTTAGTCTTTGTGTCTTATACTTTGTGTCTCAGTGTATTAATTACCTTTGTCTTTTAACTAATTTCAAATTCTGGAAGATTTATCTTTCAACTTTTGGCAATTGTGCCAGTTGATTCAGCTTAGCATGGCAGTTTTTCTGCTCGTCTCATGGTACAATCAGGAAATTACTGGGACTAGGAGTCATTAGATGCGTGACTGCATCATATCCATGATGGTTTCTTCATACCCGTGTCTAGGATCTTGGTGTTCTTCACAGCTTCTTAGAGCATGAAAGTAGAAACTGCACACCTTAAGGCTTAGCTCCAGAACAGATCAGTGTCATTTCTACCACGTTTGTTAGTTGAAGGATTAAAGTGACTCATAGCATCAGCCCAGGTTGACTGTGGGAGGGATCCATGTGAGGAGATGAATGTTGGGAGTGTGTTTCGCTGGAGTCGTCTCCAAAGATGAACCTTTGTTTTCAAGAGCCTTTTCTTATTCTCTAGTTCCTACTCAAAGCATTGTTTTTATTTTCATAGATATATTTGTAAGTCTCTTTAAGGAATTCTTTTAATACTTTTGTTCCATTCTCCCTATTTTCTTTTTTTTCCCCTAATGTATCTTGTTTTCCTAGTTTTTCTTTTTAAAGACTTCCCCCAAATGCCTGTTCATTCTGTCGCACTTTCATAGTTTTGTTCTTCCTTCTTTTTTTCATTCATATTTGAGAGAGATACTGAAGCTGATTGGGAGTTTTTTGTGGCCAAGACCTGTCAACTGATAGCTTTTAGGAGGAATTTATACACACTAGATGATGACTGGAGCATACTAAGTTCCTCTGAATGTAAAACCTTGGAGCCTTTTGCTTGAAGTAAGTGTATGTCCACTTAGGGTCTGCTTAAAGAGTTGGGGGAGAGCAATTTGTTTTGGGGACTGGATGATATGTTCTGTATGTAGGCTTTTGGTCAATCTCTCTGTTTTTAGTCTTTTCCATTCCTTAGGCTGTCTACTGTTTCTTGTCTTGGAACCCAGAGCTTCTCCCAAATACTGCAGGAAAAATTAACTCCTTATTATTTATATCCCCTTAACCTGTGGCATCACTTGATTGTTCCATTAATTACTATTCCTTCATTCACTGTAATTTTCTGGCATGAATGCTCTTTTCTGCTGGAAGCCTCGTAGCTTTCCTTGTTATCATTGTGTGTTTATATAATGTCTATTCTTCACTGAAATTCTAGTGGAGATTCAGGAAAGAGAGAGGCTGAGAGAAATATAGTCTGTTCAGTTTTACTTCTCTGGAATGTTTACAACTTAGAGTTTTCACTTACCAATATGTCATGGACATAATGCATAGATATGCCTTGTTTTTCATGGCTATATGTAATAATTCCATGTAGGAATATAACATAACTTGTAGATTACTCTAAGTTTCTACTTTTAAATCATTTTTGCATTCCCATAATAAGCACTCAGCACCTCTGTAGGTGACAGGGTAGGATATGATGTTTCATTTTTTTTAACTTTTCCACATCAAGATAGTAATATATATTTTTTTAATTGGGCTCTTCTTGTTTCATTTTGGTAGCAGGGTTATGCATTCTCAAAATGACTTGGAAAGCATATGTATTTTCTAAGTTCTAGGATAGTTTCATTTTCAACTGAGGCCATTTTGCCTCCCACAGAACATTGGAAAGATCTGCGGATATTTTGACTTTCACAATGACTTGTGGGGTGTTATTGGCACTTTGGGGTAAAGGAATTGTTACTAGAAATCCTACTGTGTCAGGATAGCCCCCAATAACACAGAATTATCTGTCCAAAATCTCAGTTCCAATGTTGAAAGGGCCTCATCTGAATAAACATACAATCTGAACTGATTTTGGGGGTAGAGTCTCTGGCTATCTTTTGTCTTCTATGTATTAGTATATTCAGATTTCTACTTCAGTCACTTTTAGTAACTTCAGAGTCTAAACAAATAATCACTTAATACTTTATAGGCCGTTACGGAAAGTATTTACAATTTGTTTATCTTCATCTTCAAACAGTGGTTATAAGCCTCTGTTTATTCTAAATTTTTTACCTTGATTACTTGTCAGAGGCTTGTCTGTTTAAAGAATTAACTTGAAAGTGTTTCTTTTTAATCTGATAGTTTCTTTTTTATGTATTGCTCATGTCATAGTTAGTCCTCTTTTCATTTTATTTTGCTTTTTGGTTTATTGGACCAATGAGATTTAAAGTGCTTTGTAATCAAACAGGATAAACACTTTCTTCAGAGTTTGATTTTATCACACAGGTTTTAAAATTTAACCTACTTATTTCCTAAATAATTTGTATTTCATAAGTAGATACAACTTTTTGTTCATATTACTCTTGTTATATTTCACAATAAAATGTTTTTTAAAATACATATTGAAAACATATCAACGTAAGATTAGTTTAGCAAATAGTTGACGTGAATACCTGGAAACCAGCACTATAGAAACCTCCTGGAGGTTCCTTCTAAATCACCGTTCCCATGTTTGCTGATCTTTCCTTACTTTTCTCTAGTTTTATCACTTATATGTACATTCCTAAACAACATAGTATAGTATAGTGTTGCCTGTTTTGAGCTTCATATTATGAGCTATCACTACTATATGTGTATTCTTTTATGTCTGCTTTTTGCTCAACATTGTATTAAATTTCTTTATATTTTGTATTGCCATCATTTTTTCATTGCTGCATTTATGCCATTGTTTGAATATACCATAACATATTCATCCATTTGACTGTTCACAGAAATTTGGGTTGATTTGTTTGTACTGGGAATGTTGTTATCATGATATTCTTATCCACATTTTGTGGTATACCCAAGCAAGCATGTACTTAGGATTTAGATTATTGGGGCCATGACAGTCAACTCATAAGTTATTTAGGAAAAAAAAAGTTTGGCATTCTCAGATAGCATTTGGCTATTTGTATTTTTCCCTCTTGTCAAAGAATACAGCCTGTAACCTTTCAGCAGCATCCAAGCAATTGCTTAGACTTAACCACTAGTCTTACTGTAGTCTTTGCTTATTGCTGTTTCTTGTATTCCATTCTTCTGCCCTTCTGAAATACATTCCTGAATAATGCCACCTGTTTTATTTTTCTAGAAGGGGTTTATGAGAATGTATATGAAAAGTGTTTCTAGAGTAGTCAGTGTCTGTTTTTATTATTCATTCAACAACTATCTCTTGACTGTGTAACTCCTCTGTGGAGATGCTGAGGATTACAAGACACAGAAGTCTAAGTTCATAATTGAGTGGCTTCAGATTCTTTAGTTTTATATTATTCCAGTATTGTTACAGAAAGAAAATCTGATGCCTGTCTGATTCTTACTTCTGTTGATTTTTTCTTTCTGGAAGTTGGTATGGTTCTTGCATTAACATTACTTTTTGATATTCCCTTGGGAAGTTCTGATCCACTTAATATTCTGAGGCCCTTCCTTTCTTAAGTTTTTACTTTTATGTCTTCTGGACGAATATGGATGAATATAAGATCTCTCTTTTCCTATCTTCCATTTTTCATATCAATTTTCTTATTTCTATCTCTACTTCTCAGAACCTGTTCCCACCTCTTTTTCTTCACATTCTAAAGGAATCTCATAATTTAGTTGTCTTCTTAATCAGAAATGTTTTGTTCAAATTCATTTTGTTCTCTGGTCCTTCTACTGAGTCATTTTTGTTTGCTTTTCCTTTCTCTTTTTTGAAGGAGAGAAGGATCCTTTGGTATCCCAGAGTCATCTTGCCTATTGTTATCTGTTGTTATTTTATGGATGCAATATCTTAATTACTGCTCAAGATTCCAAATAGACTTTTTTGTATTAGTACAGTAATTCTGTATTAAATCCTTCATTAGTAACGCTTCAGGTCATTTATTCTGCTGTTTAATTTGGTACCTTTCTTTCAGATTACCAGTTTTCTTCGGATATATGGTGATACTAGTTATCTGCTCATTTACAGATGAGATATTCCATTGATCAGTGTCAGTTGTTGATATGAGTTTTCCTTAGCAATTGTTCCTCCTCTCTGCTCTGGCCTTCCTCTTCCTGGTTTGCACATCTGTGCTCTCCCTATGGGAGGTTCTGGCAGTTGAATTTAACAACTCCTGAGTGAAAGGAAGAGATTATATCATGAACTTTTGCTGCTGCAGTGAGTTACATTAATAGAGTCTGCCTTTTCTCTTTGGTTCTGGCATCCACACTAAAAGACTATCAAAGTAGGCCTCCTAGATAAGAGAATGCTCCTTATCAGCTTTGTAGTTAGCACAAATTTGTAGTTAGCACAAATTTGTAGTTAGCACAAATACAGCAAGAATTTCTGTGGAAGGGAAAATCCAGCTAACTTTATGCTGTTGCTGGGAACTTGTCTTTTTGAACTTTGCCAAAACTAGGTATGAAAGCCCTTCCTTAAAACCCCAAAGATTCATTGTGTATTAGCGGTAAATTGTGCCATATAGAGAATTATAGTAACAAGTTGTAACTAAGTTTGCGAGATGGTGATCATTTTATAACTTACTTTTGAGAAGTGTCTGTTTCTTTAAAATGCATGTGATCTTCCTCAATGTAAGGCAGTTAAATTTATGCAGAGATTCAGTCTTTTTAAGTTTAAAAAGGGATCTGTTTTGGGGTATTTATTTTAATGGACAAAATAAAGGTCATTGATCTCTTACACATAACATTTGTGTAAAATGTTTTTTTATTTTAAATTGGTTATGTTTAAATTCTTTTTCAGTTTTGCTTTGTTTAAAGTTGTCTATTAGATTGAAAAATCCTTTTTCAAAGCTGATAAACATTATCAAAGCTGGATTTAAAATAGATATGTTAATTTTAATAAACTGTGTTATTGGTACTAAAGTCTCCATGTACTGAGTGTGTGTTTACTTGTTCTAGAGAGCCTTGGCAAATTCTTTTTCTTTTCAGAATGGGGTAACAGAAGAAGTGACTTCAGAAGAAGAGGACGAGGAAGAGATGGCTGAAGTAAATCTTTCATATGATAATTACGTTTTATGTATATCTTTATTTTTGAGCACTGTAGACATTCTCTAAAGAGCCTTTGTAAACCAGTGTTAATGTAGCATAATAAAAAGTGCGTTGTACTTGGAATTGAATATAGTTTTTAAAATCTGGCATTACTTCTAATTAATCGTATGCTTATGTGTTGTCCTTGAATTTCCTTTTCTGAAAAATAAGAGATCTTAACATTTAACACTAAAATTATACTCATATTTAATATTAATCAATATTAACCTATAGTGTAACCTTTATTTGGTTGTATTTAAGAAGAGAAATTCCTCTAGGTTACAAAGATTGAGCATTTGAAGGAAAAGAGAATTTGGAAACTTTTCATGTACAACTTAGCATAAGAAAGAAAACTTATTGAAAAATCATCTAAGAATTTCATAGAGAAAATTGCAAAGAGGTTGAGCTTAGGCCAGTTTAATTGCCAATCATTGATGTGATTTTGGAAGTTTTTAGACTCTGAGTTTGGTATTTAAATTGAACTTCAGAATAAAGAGCTGTGTCTCTATGTTGGCCAGATAAAATGTGTTTGCGTTGCACAGTCTTGGCTTCAAAAATGTCTTTGCTGTTTTAAATCTTAGAATGAATTTAGATTATTACATTATTTTCTTGAGTATAAAATCATCTAAAACATTTACCTTTGAACTAAAGAACTAGCTATGGGTTGGTTTTGTGAGTCTGGGCGTAAAATAATTCTGAATGTGTCCAATTGGAATGACTTCTTGGAGCAGAGGTTGTTTTTAATGTGTCATGCAGTTTAACTTACTTGAAATAAACCGCATGAAAACCTGAAATCTTTTCTGCTGATTAATACTCCAGTGGAGAAGTTTTGTGAGTAGGAATGAGACCGAGGTTGAAAGTCAAGGAGAAGATGCTGGCTAAGGGCATTTCTCAGAACTCCGAGGTAAACAAGTATAGGATTGAAGATCAGGACTAAAAGGTGCAAACTAGGCAAAGGTTGTTCCATGAAGCATGGAGTCATGAACAAGGTCTGAATAAAAAAGGGAAGAGATGGGGCTTGAAGAGATGGAAGTCCAAAAAAAAGACTATTGGGTATGGAGGGAGGCAGTCACCAGCCTGCCCTAGAAATCAGTGAATTAGTCTGTTTGAAGCATGGAGATAGTATGTATTAACTGCTCCTTTAGAGATTTGGTGATTGAAGTAAAGAGGAGTAAGAAAGTAGAAAAAGGCTACGATTTTTAAAATTTTGTAGATTTATATACTGGTAAAAGCAGATGATATGTGAAAGGAGTGTTTAGAAGAATGTGATTAAAGGTGCTGACCTAAGGATATATTCATATTCTTATATTTTTCCTAACTGTCAAAATCAACACACTGCAGAAAACATGGAAAAGAAAAAGCACTAAATAGAGTTAATTATTATAATTTCAGTAAGTGTTCTTCCAGTCTTTTTTACCTTTATTTTGGCACACTTGAGATTCTGCATATTCAGTTTTGTATTGTATTTTTCATTTAATTATTGATGTGGAAGAAGCCATTATGCTATGTTGGCATTTCATAGTCTTCCAGTATTCCATGGAATTGAGTTATAAAAATATAAAAATCTGATATTTTTATACCAGCAGATTTGTGTGTATTTGTGTGGTTATAAATATTTATACCTAAATTTGTGTTTACATTTTAGACTAGGTTTTTTGTTTCTTTATACCATGGATTTCTAAAAGCTGAGTTGCTAGAGCTAATTAGGAACCATTAATGTCCTTAATGGCTGATGCTAACCTGTTTCATAAGTGCCTTTTAATAGGAGATTGAAAAGATGTCTTATTTAGTAATACTGAAGCATGGTGACTTGGGATAAGCAGCCTGGGGGCCTTAGTAACAACCTTTTGCTCAGTTCCTGGTGTGCAACATAGTCCCTGACAGGAATCTTAGATCATGTGCTGCCATGAGACAGGATGGACCTGGGGGGTCCCATGACTACTGAAACTTCACTCCTCCTTGATATGCAACTGTACGACTTACCTCTCAGTATGCAGCCATGTCATGTTTGACCATGTATAGCTCCCAATGCAAACCCACCTGGAATATTGTAGAAACTGAAAGTGTATACAAGCCCCTACAGACGGGACTCAGCTTTGGGATACGAATCCTCTGAGTCAGCACTGGTGCATTGAACCTGCTTCTTGTTAGCCCTGGTGTCCACGTTTCCTTTGTGCCATGTAACAATACTTACAACTTTATAAAGCCATTAAGTATTCTTTACTCAGACTCAAGCTTTTAAAAAAAACACAGGATGTAAAAGGAGAACCCTTTTGAATTGAGTGTGAAGAAGGCTTTTTTGCCTGTCACCATAAAATCACGTATTCTCCCTTTTGTTTTCCCTGTTAGGTCAAGAATAGTTTTACTTTTGTCATAAAGTTGAATAAGCTAATATTTTCCATATTTTTGTAGGATATAGAAGACTTGGATCACTATGAGATGAAGGAAGAAGAGCCTATTAATGGGAAAAAGTCAGAAGATGAAGGAATTGAAAAAGAAAATTTGGCAATATTAGAGAAAATTAGAAAGACTCAAAGGCAAGACCATCTAAATGTAAGTGTATAAATCTCGTTAACTTGGGCTTTTGTGGTTAAATAATTACAGAGCAATACATTCAGCTAACCATCTCAGCTGCCCTCCTCCATTCCTGTCTTGAATGTGAATTCAGCCATGTTTTGTCACCCTAGTTGTTTTTTTTTTTTTAAGATTTATTTATTTATTTATACAAGCACCGGGTACAGTCAGAAGTACGCGAGGGTGAGAGAATTCACCAGAGTCAGAGCGGAGAGCAGAGCAGGCAGACTGACAAAGTACACTGCTGAGGGGAAGAGTGGGCATAGCAGGAGAGGTCTGCGCGCCATGCGGGACCCCCGCCTGGCGGCCGGGGATCGAACTGGTGCTGCAGAGGCTGCGGGCAGCTTCGCAACCCAGCGCTCAACCACTGCGCCACCAGGGAGGACCCACCCTAGTTTTTTTAAAAAAACTTTTTTCATCTTTTGATAGCTACTTTCCTGTTCATCTGCTTTTCCCATCCTGCTATCAACTACTGCTTCCTGTATATGCTCCCTTTCCAACTTGTTTATACTGTTTGTTTACCCTCCTCCTATGGCATATATATATTTAAATCAGTCTCTCTACAAAGTACAATTCCAGTTCTTCTCTGTGAGGCTGACTTTTGGCCTGTCTTGCCTGACCAAACCAAAAGTAGCTTTTTCCTTTGTGTTCACATCTCTTTTTATATAAGATGCAGCATGAGGGAGTTAACTGAACACTTGAGTTGATAACAACCACAACTGTGTGACTGTTAAATGTGGAATGCATGCTTTTTGAGATATTGCTGTGAAGAATAAATGAGAATGATGCATACAAACACCTAGACTGAGCAGGAAAATATCAAATGAGAATGTAGCTATCTGTCTCAACACTACTTACAGAGAGCTATTTATCAACTCCATGAAATTTGAGTACCAGTTCCTTTGTCTTGAGCACAGGTTTTAAACACAGGAAATGAATTGTTACGCAAGAATATACTGAGTTTTGTAAACAAGTAGATTTCTCTTCTTTTTTCACTCTTAATTTACTATTATTAATTTGATAGATTTTTTTTTAGCCTGTTCTTACCTTGATTATTTAAAAAAAAAAGTTTGTTGGCATCTAAATTAATGATTCTTACCATACTTTCTGTATCTTGCGATTGCTTACAGCTTGTTTGGTATAGTGAAAATGACTACAAATTATTAAACATTCTCACATTGCAGAGACTATGTTCAAATACTTTAACATTTCTGTACATTACCATTTAATCATTTTAATCACTGTGTGCAATACACTTTCTATTCTATAGATGTAAAACTAGACTCTAAGCCAGTTAAATAGTGGGTTCAAAGTCACTTGCCTAGGAAATAGTATCTTTGTAAACCTGATTTTTTTCTTCTTAAAGGGTAATGTAGCCATTAACATCTTAGATTTTATGTGATGAGTTTTCTTAGTTAAGGCATTCTAAATGCTTTTGTCTTATGATAAATAGTTCCATTGACTGAACTGTACATTGCATTCAAATGTACATTGGTACATTTTCATCTTTAGAGGAGTTCCAACACTGATAAGAACTAATATTGTTACAGAGCAACCCCGATATAAAACGGGTTGCCTGGTCGGGGTTGCTCCGTAACAATATCTGTTGCATACAGGCAATCATGTTCCTCAGTTTCTTAATGTGTACAGCTGGACCTTTAGGATAACATTCTTGCTTATAGTCTGATTAATACAGCTCTCTTTTAATGTGTCGTGGTCTGAGGATTTTCTAGTGTTTTCAAAATGCTGTGGAGTCCTTACACACATAATAGCATGGACAAGATCAAGATCACTGACACTGCCAAATGCCTGTGTGGATGTTCTGCAACATTGCTGACGGGAATGCAGAAATGGTGCAGCTACTTTGAAAGGCAGTCTAACAGATTCTTACAAAAATAAACATGTTTTTATCATGCAGTCCATGTGTGTTCCTGGGTATTTACCCAAATGAATAGAAAACTTGTGTACACACAAAAACCTGCTCATGGGTGAATGTGCAAAAACCTGCAGCTTTATTCATAATTGTCAAAAATTGGAAGCAAGCAAAGTATCCTTTCATCGGATACTAACAGTGGCATATTATTACCTGCTTAAAAAAAAAAAAAAAAAAAAAGAAATGAGCCTTTAAGCCATGGAAAGACATGGAGAAAACTTAAACTCCTATTACTAAGTGAAAAAGCAAATCTGAAAGGCTGCACACTGCATGTTTCCAACTAAAGACAATCTGGAAAAGGCAAAACTATGGAGATAATAAAAAGTTTGGTGTATTCCATGGTTGGAGGTGGGGAAGGATGATTAGAGCATAGAGGATTTAGGGTGGTAAAAGTGCTCTATATGATACTATAGTGCTGTATCTATGTCATTAAACATCAAGAGTGAGCCTCAGATATATTGTGGACTTTAAGTGATAATGTATCAGTTTAGGTTCATCACATCAAAAATATACCTTTCTAAGAGTGATTTTGATAATGAGGGATTGATACTACATTGAATGGAATTTATATGGGAGGTCTCTGTACTTTGGATTTTGCAGAGATCCTAAAACTGAGCTAAAAAATAATATTTTAAATTAAAAACATTATAAAAATTTTCAGTTAATGGAATTTGAAATAGATACATAGTGAATTCTAGGGGCCATAGTGTTTTGGGTATATTGGTTAAACTTTTTTCCACATGATAAGAAATAGTAGATGAACCAGACTTGTCCCCAATTTTATATTCATATCAAAACTTCATGTCTTCATTTGATTGAACTTAGCAGTCTTGATTTGTTACAATGTTGAGGGTGATCCATTTTAAACTTTGATTTTAGGTTTCAGTGCCTTTTGATCTTATTAGACTCAGTAGATCCAGATTAACAGCAAATTTTATGTTTCAGGGTGCAGTGTCTGGGTCTGTGCAAGCTTCAGATAGACTTATGAAAGAGCTCAGGGACATATACAGATCACAGAGTTATAAAACAGGTGAGCATCTCTGATCTCCACCATCTCTGTTGTGCTTATGCTTTTAGCAGTTTCCCAGTAATTAAGTTCATGTCTCATACTTTAAGTGGAGAGGAACAGAAATGTGTATTTATGTGAAACACAAATTTAACTATGTAATGATAAGATGTAATGGATAGAATTGATGAGTTTTTCTTTTTTTTTTTAAAATGTATTTATGGCTATATCACAGTTGTTGTTCTTACTTGTAAAAATTATTTCATGACTTTTATCTTCTGGGACTAGTACAAGTAATACCTGCTTTGTAAATCAAATAAGATGATTATATTTTTATAAGCAGAATTATGACCAAGTTAATTATATAATTGCTTTCCTTTTTTAAAGAAAAAAACATTTTTTGGTTATGTTCATTAACTCTTGTTGAAACAAGAGTTTCACGTATACAACTACCAGACCACTCAGGTTCAGGGAGCAACAGTAGGGCTTATTTAACAAACTGGGGGAAATAGAGTTTCCAAGGCCACAAGTGGCTGGCTGTTTCACCTCACACAGTGTCCACAGTGTCCAGAAGACCCAAACAGAAAACTTCTCATTCAAGAGGGCAGTGCCCCTTCAGTGAGGGTCTAGAGATCATGGCATACCAGGAAGCAGTGGGCCAGAATCCAAGTCATGCTGGCAGCTGGAGGTGCTCAGAAGTGGGGATCACTGAGGTGACACTGCAGCAGCCCACAAAAGCAGTTTGAAGGCAAGGCTGGACAGCACTGGAAGCTGGACTGGACAGCAACAGAGGCAACAGCACTGGGAAGCAATGCCAGATGTCAGCGGTGGTGGACAGCCCGTCAAGGTGATCTAGACACACAGTGCCGGTCACCTGTCAACAGTACTGGCCAGTATTGCCAGTCACCACCAGTCACGAGGATGTGGTTTCAGAGCCACCAGTGTTAACAGCTCTTTGTGAGTTTTAGGCCTACACCAACAACAAGGAGGTCTTTGGGACATGACACCAGGCCAGGGGCCATTTGTGCTCCTTTCAAGCAATGTCAGAGGCAAGGCCTGAGGCAGGTGTAGTAGCCAGGTCTCTGTGCAGCAATGCAGCTTCTCTTCTTTCTTTGAAGGTAGGCTGCTAGATTCTTTTTTCTTCCAAGGCCAGGAACAGGATCATCTAAGCTGGCTCCTGCCCTGTCTTAGGCTCTTTCATTTTCAATCCTAAGTGACTGATTGGACCTCTTAGAACCAATCAGCCTATTCTTGATGTTCAATATGAATAATTAACTAATAAGCTGATTGAACCTGGTTGGTTCATTTAGCTCGCACCTGGTTGGTCCAGTCTGCGATCCACATGCCAAATATAAAAAGGAAAACTTGGTGACTGCACAGAGCCAACCTGCCCTAACCTCAGGGCAGGCTCATGGGCTCAATAGACTGCAAAGCTAGCGTCAGTCTAGGGCCGGAGGCTCTGTGCACCTAGTGGTCCTCCAGTAGGGCCACGTGTTACAATGTGAAAGGTGGAAGGTGGACCTACAGATGGGCTCCACTGGGAGCCTACCCTTGTTCCTGGGACTACATAGGCGGCTTTGCTGCCTGCAGGAGCCACCGTGCTGGATCTCCCCCAGTGAGGTCCATGCTTTTCCCTGCAGCCCTGAACTAGGGGTAACAGGAAAACCCTGCCTCTGCAGTCCCAAAGGGGCTACATGATAGGGAAACCACTGCTGCTATCCATCATTGCTGGCCTCTGCCTGCAGCCTGAGCCACAGTGGATCTACTGATAGCAGGTAGTAAAATACCTCCCACTTTCTCACACTTGCACTGTCCACAACAGCTTCTCAGGGTGGGTGCCAGAACCCTGAGGGGGTGGTGCTCCCTGTGCTCAAATCTGGCTATGGAGCCTGGACAGCACCAATCCTCCCTGCAAAGCGACCTGGGTGCTGCCCAGAGGCCAATGGGGAAATTCCCTTTCTGTCCCTGGAGTTTAGGCTCAGTGCTCAAACCGGTCTGGTGCTCAGTGGAGGGGCTGCCCATAGGTATCCACTCTGGCATGTGCAGTTGACTGCCACCACGTCAATGGCTTCCACTGCTTAGGCAGCTGTGGGAAAGAGCCAGTCTTGCCCTGTGGTTTGTGCTACAAAGCTCCAGGTTCATTGTTATAGAGTGTTGCTTTAAGGTAGGGGTGTTTACTTAAGATACTCAGGTTCAGTGACAAAATATTCACAAATAACTTGAGTTTTTCCATGTTTTAATAGCAAAATTTTTTACTTTTGCGCTTTGTTTGGTATACCTTTACATCATAATAATAGTTACAAGATCAAATGAAAAGTAACATGTCCTCTATCTTTACAGGAATTTATGCAGTGGAACTCGTAAATGACAGTTTATATGACTGGCATGTTAAACTGCAGAAGTAAGTGGCTTTTTTTTTTTAAGATTTATTTATTTATACAATCACTGAGTACAGTCAGAAGCGCAGGAGGGTGAGAGAATTCACCAGAGCCAGAGTGGGGAGCAGAGCAGGCAGAAGGACCGAAGTACACTGCTGAGGGGAGCAGCGGGCGGCAGGAGAGGTCTGCTCGCCATGTGGGACCCTCCTCCAGTGGCCGGGGAGCAGCCGGGGATCTAACCGGCACTGCAGAGGCCACGGGCAGCCACGGGGAGGCCCAGTAAGTGGCTTTTTAATGCTAACCCACTTTTTTTGTAATGGTAGACTCTCATAATGGAGATTCCCTGTGTAACTTCTTCTCCCTAGCTCCCCATTTGACACCTTTATACTATGACTTTTACTTAGAACTTTAGACCCTCTTTCTTTAGAAATACTTCTCAAGGTGTTAAAATGAGCTGTTTCTTAGGCCTAATAATAACTGAGAGGTAGAACAGGAAGCACCAATATTGGGATAAAGTGTTTCATGAGTTAGACAGTTAGGAATTATAGAAACAAGGGTAAGAGTGAAGCCAGGACTACAGTGGGGAGGGACCAGCAGCCCCATGGGGAGCAGCAACTACCCAAGAGAGTGCCTTTTGGCCCACACACAGCAGCAATAGAGTTGGCGCAAAATCCCTACAAGCCGACACCCCCCCTCCTCCCCAGCCCTGTGAGTGAAGCGTAGTAGGTAGAGGGAGGGCCCAGCAGCACAGAGAGCAGCACCCACACAGGAGAGTGCCTTTTGGCCCACACACAGCACCAGAGACTGTGTGACCTTGATGGGGTGACACTGAAACCGCCCAGCCCACTGAGTGGAGCTAGGCAGGGAGAGAGTGCCCAGCAGCCCCACAGGGAGCAGCAACCACCACCAGGGAAAGTGCCTTTTGGCCCATATACACCACACATTTACTCTGACCATAAGGCATAAAATTAGAAATCAACTGTGAAAAGAAAGCAATGAACACTGCCCCCACCCCCATTACTTGGAGACATACTACTGAATGACCACTGGATCAATGAGGAATTCAGGAAAGAATTTAAGAAATACATTGACTAAGAGGACACTGCTTTCCAGAATACATGAGATACAGTAAAAGCAGTAATAAGAGGAAAGTATATAGCAATAAACACCCACATCAAGAAACAAGAAAGAATTAAAAGAAAAACCCACCTTATCTCCCATCTTGAGGAACAACAACAACAACAAAAAAAAAAAAAACCCTAACCCAGTAGAAGGAAGGAAATAAAAAAAGTTCAAGCATAAATAAATGAAATAGACCAAAAAAAGACAACCCCAAAAATCAGTGAAACCAAATGCTTATTCTCTGAAAAAAATAACCAAAATAGACAAACCTCTAGCCAAGCTCACAGAAGAAAAAAAGGAGAAACTCAAATAAATAGGATCATAAATGAAATCAGAGAAATTACAACAGACACAGCAGAAATCCAGAGGATAATCAGATTCCTATGAACATTTATATGCAAACAAGTTCAACAATATAGATGAGATGGACAAATTCCTAAAACTATATAATCCAAAGCTGAGCTGAATAAAGAAGAGAAAGAAAACCTAAATCATCCAAAGCTGAGTAAAGAAGAGATAGAAAACTTAAATCAATTACAAGTACCTAAATCAAAACAGTAACCAAAACCCTCTGCAAAAACAAAAGCCCTGGTCCAGATGGTTTCACAAATGAGTTCTACCAAACATTCCAAGATAAACTGGTACCTATCCTACAAAAACTTTTCCAAAAAATTGAGAACAAAGGAATACTACCAAGTACATTTTACGAAACCAAAATTACCCTAATACCAAAACCACACACAAAAAGGAAACTACAGACCAATCTCCCAATGAACAGAAAAGCAAAAATACTCAACAAAATCCTAGCAAACCTAATCCAACAAGGAATCAAAATAATTATACATCATGACCAAGTGGGATTTATACTAGGGACACAAGGATGATTCAACATCTGAAAATCAATTAATGTAATTCACCACATCAATCAAAAGAAAAATAAAAACCATATGATCACATCAATAGATGCTGAGAAAGCATTTGATAAAATTAAACAACCATTTATGATGAAGGCCCTCTTAATTCTTGAAAAAGAAGGAACATACTATATTAACTTAATAAAAGCCATATATGACAAACCCACAGCCAATATCATTATTCATGGTGGGGAACTAAAATCCTTCCCTTTAAGATCTAGAACAAGGCAAGGATGTCTATTCTCACCACTTTTTTTCAATATAATATTGTAAGTTCCAGCTTGAGCAATTAGGCAAAAGAAAGACATGAATCCAAATAGGAAAAGAAGTAGTAAAACCATTACAGGGCAGGGAGAGGGGCAGCCCAAACCCCACAAACCTGCCTATTCTAAATGGGTTTTGCCATCCGCCGCCGCATCAACACAAAACATGAGACTTCACTGGGAATGAACTTCAATACAAGTAGGAAACAATACAGGAAAGGCAAAGAATCTATTCCTAAATCAAGCACCCCCACAGTTACCCATTCCCTCATGGGTAAAACTCCATCCAAATGGGATTGACCCAGAGCAAATCTCCAAAGCCTGCCACAAGTCTAAAGCATCTTCCAGTGGGGACCCACAGAAAAGCATCAGAAACAACCAAACAAGTGTGGAGGGAAAAGAGCGAAATCAACATCAAGACAAAAACCGCCATTGTCACCTCCCCACGGGTCTCTCACCCACATTTGTGTCACCCAGTCCACGACCAAAAGGCAAGCACAGTTTCTTCACGTGTCTCGCGGTTCCATGTGCCTCCTCCAGGTCTCCTTCTGGCTCTGCATCCTGCTCCTCCCTTTCTTAGTCTCCTCTGCAGCTTCTTCTCTCTCTGCTCAGCTTCACCCTCCATTTGGGTGGGGCAGGGAACCTGGAACCTCCCTCTTTCCTCGGGACCACCCTGTTACAAAAATATTACTAGTTGTGTTTGATATGATAGCATATATAGAGAACTCTAAAAACTCCACAGAAAAACTAATTAAAACAATAAATCAGTTTGGTAAAATAGCATGTCCAAAATCAACACACAAAAATCAGTAGCTTTCTTATATGCAAACAGTTTGAAGAAGAAGAAATAAAGAAAACCATCTCATTCACTTTTGTACACCCCAAAATTAAATACCTGGGGATAAACTTCACAAAAGAGGTGAAAGACCTACATAAAGAAAACTACAAAACATTGATAAAAGAAATAGAAGAAAATAAAAAAGAATGGAAAGATGAGCCTTGCTCATCGGATTAGCAGAATTAACATTATCAAAATGGCCATTCTGCCAAAAGCAATTTACATATTCATTGCAATTCCAATAAAAATCTCAATGACTTTCTTCAAAGAAATAGAAAAAATATTGATGAAATTTACATGAACCATAAAAAAACTCATATAGCTGGAGCTCTCCTAACTAAAAAAAAGAAAATATGGAGGTATTACTCTAGGACTTCAAGCTGTTCTACAAAACCATAATAATTAAAACTGGTACTGGAACAAAGGTAGATATGAAGACCAATGGAATCGAATTGAAAACCCAGATATAAAGCCATACATATATGGACAACTAATCTATGACAAAGGATCAAAGATTTCACACTGGAACAAGAACAGTTTCTTCAATAAATGGTGCTGGGAAAGCTGGGCTACTACATTTAAAAGAATGATACTAGACTACTACCTCACACCTTACAAAAGACCAACTCAAAATGGATAAAAAAAACCTGAATATAAGACCTAGAATCATAGAATATATAGAAGAAAACATAGGCAAAACACTCCCTGACATGCCTCAGAAACATTTTTGAGAACTCATCTCCAGCAGCAAAGATAATGAAAGAGAAGATGAACAGCTGGGATTACATCAAATTAAAAAGCTTCTGTACAGCGAAAGAGACAATAACCAAAATGAAGAGGCACCCTACAGATTGGAAGAAAATATATGTACTCCACACAACTGATAAGAGACTGATACCAGAGAGCTACAAAGAGCTTACACCACTCAACAGAAACAAAATAATCCATTTAAAAAGTGGGCAGAAGACCTAAAAAGACACTTCTCTAAAGAGGAAATGCAGATGGCCAACAGGCATATAAAAAAATACTCAATATCATTTATAATCAGGGAAATGCAAATCAAAACCACAATGATATACCGCCTCATATCATCAAGAAAGGTCCGCATTAAAAAAAAACTGACAACAAAATGCTGGTGAGGATGTGGAGAAAAAGAAACCCTTTTATATTGTTGGTGGGAATACAAACTGGTCCAACCACTATGGAAAGTTTTGTGGAGGACCCTCAAATTATTAAAAATGGATCTACCCTATGACTTAGCAATTCCATTCCTAGGGATCTACCCAAAGCTCACAAAAACATTAGTTCAAAAGGAAACCTGCACTTCTGTGGTTATTGCAGCACTATTTACAATAGCCAAGCTTCGGAAACAACCTAGTTGCCCAAAAATATGACTGGTTCAAGAATATGTGGTATATATATACAGTGGAGTAGTACTCAGCAATGAAAAATAATAAAGTCATGCCATTTGCAGCAACATGGATGGAAGGGCGTATGTTCAGTCAAAAAACTCAGGGTAAAAGAAATAGATGGTTTCACTTATAGTAGTATTATAGGGAAATTGAACAAGGGATTGGGAAAAAAAAGACAAAACTAGCAGATGAACTGCAGAACTGAGACATACTACAGGGGAGGGGTAGAGAGAGTGGTGAAAAAAATAGGAGGGAAGAGCACAAGAAGCTATGGTGAAGTTTCACAGGTGTGGGATTTTATGGGGATTACACCTAAATCAGATATACAAATGTGAACAATGACGAAAAAAATAAATATTTTTTTAAAAAGCAGGGGTATACTTAATAACTTGATGAGCTTGATGCTGATAATCTGTTTTAATTTGAAATAAAGAATTCCAGTTGGACCTGAATATGTAGAACACTCATAGACAAATTTAGATTTTATTACTGATTTCATTTTTTCTGGTCCCATCTGTGGTAAAAATATCTCCTGTAAACACTGAGTTACAAATCTAATTTTAGAAAAACATTATTTCCGAGATCTTTTTTTTTTTTTTCCGTTTTCCATCACCTTTATTTTTTTTTTATAAATTTTATTGTTATATTCCCCATACAATTGCAGCCCCCCCATTCTGACCCCAATCCCTCCCCTCCCGCCCCCGCCCCCCTAAAAGTGTCTCTGGTTCATAGTTTTTTGTTGATTTTGATTTTCACTTTCTTATAGTTATTCATTTTCCTGGTCCCTTATTTAAGTTTTCTAGATTCCTGCTATGAGTGAGACCATCCGGTATTTTTCTTTTTCTTTTTGGCTTATTTCGCTGAGCATGATCCCTTCCAGCGCCATCCATGTTGCAGCAAATTGCATGTGTTTATCTTTTTTGAATGCTGAGTAATATTCCATGGTATATATGTACCACATCTTCTTGATATTTCCGAGATCTTGAGAGAAAAATATGTTCATTTAACTTTCATTTAGAATGACTGCTAAATTTTAATTCTACCCTAGGAGAATAGATTTAAACAATGATGTCTTTTGTTCTTAATCCCAAGGAACTGGAGGCTATAGTGATTTGTATTTCCAGGGGATCATAGAGCAATTTGACCTCTCCTTTTAGAACTTACCCTAGGCTTTTTCCTTCCTTCCTTCCTTCCTTCCTTCCTTCCTTCCTTCCTTCCTTCCTTCCTTCCTTCCTTCCTTCCTTCCTTCCTTCCTTCCTTCCTTCCTTCCTTCCTCCTTCCTTCCTTCCTTCCTTTCTCTCTCTCTCTCTCTCTCTCTCTCTCTCCCTCTCCCTCTCCCTCTCCCTCTCCCTCTCCCTCTCTCTCCCTCTCTTTCTCTCTTTCTCTCTCGTTCATTTTGAAGTTAGTTAATAAAAATCTCTGACACTCTGCTTGAACTATTTTTTGTCTTGTAATTCTTAGGGTTGATCCTGATAGTCCTTTGCACAGTGATCTTCAGATCTTGAAAGAAAAAGAAGGCATAGAATACATTTTGCTTAATTTCTCTTTTAAGGTAAGATAATTGTAAGGGTACTTCATATGCTTCTAATGGGAATGTACATTTGTACACTTGCTTTGGGAAACAATTTGGTGTTACTTGGAAAAGTAGAAGGTAACTCATATATCCTGTGGATCAGGAATTCTACTGATACATACCCTGCAAGAGATGAGTTCTTAGGTATAATAGGAGGCCTATACCAGAATGTTCAGAGCAGAACTGTTTATAATAGCTCCAAACAAAAAGTAACCTGAGTGTCATGTTTCAGTAGAATAAAATACTGTGGTATTTCTATTCCATAGAGTGGAATAGAGCTATGTGCAGATGGCTGTCTCTTAAACACAATGTTGAGCAAAAGAAACAGTAATCAAAAATCTACCCCAAATTGAAAGCCCAGCACCATATGGCTTTTCAGGTGAATTTTATCTCAAACCTCTAAAGAAAAAATTAAGCCCATTTTGCTCGAATTATTCCTAAAAATCCAACAAGAGGGAATATTTCTTAATACATAGTGCCAATAATACCTCAATACCCAAACCAGACAAACACATCACAAAAAAAGAAAACTACAGACCAAAATTTCAGATGAGTAATGATGCAAAATTCCTCAGCAAAATCTAGTGAGTTGAATTAAACAATACATCAAAAAGATCATAAACTATAACCAGGTAGAATTTATTCTAGGAATGTGAGGGTGGTTCAGCATATGCAAATGATTCAATGTAATATATTACATCAACAAAAGAAAGGATAAAAACTACATGATAATATCTATAAATTCAGGGAAAACATTTGATAAGATACACTACCAACTTATGATACAAACTCTAAACAAATAGGAATAGAGGGGAGCTACCACAACATTATAAACATATCACAAACTTACAGCCAATATAATACTTTATGAAAAACTGAAAGTTTTCCTTTCAAGATCAGGAACAAGGCAAGGATGTCCACTGTCAGCACTTCTCTTTAACTAGAGTCATCAGGCAACAGGAAATAAAAATAATTCAGATTTGAAGTAAAACTATCATTATTTTCTTCTATATATTTTATGGTTTCAGGTCTTATGTCTAGTTCTTTAATCCATTTTGAGTTGATTTTTGTGCATGGCATGAGGTAGTCGTCATGCTTCATTCTTTTGCATGTAGCGACCCAGTTTTCCCAGCACCATTTATGGAACAAACTTTCTTTACTCCAGTGCATATTCTTTGCTCTTTTTTCAAAGATTAGTTAACCATAAATCTGTGGGTTTATTTCTGGATTTTCTATTCGGTTCCATTGGTCTATGTGTCTGTTCTTATTCCAAAACCATGCAGTTTTGATTATTATGGCTTTGTAGTATAGTTTGAAATCTGGGAGTGTGGTGCCTCCATTTCCTCCTTTTTTTTTTTCAGGAGAGCTTTGGCTATTTGGGGTTTTTGGTGATTCCATATGAATTTCATCAATAATTGTTCTATTTCTTTGAAGAATGTCATTGAAATTTTTATTGGAATAGCATTGAATCTGTAAATTGCTTTTGGTAGGATGGCCGTTTTAATAATGTTAATTTTTCCAATCCATGAGCAGGGGATGTCTTTCCATTTCTTTGTGTCTTCATCTATTTCTTTTAATGGTGTTTTATAGTTTTCTTTGTATAGGTCATTTACCTCTTTTCTTAGGTTTATTCCCAAGTATTTGATTTTTTTTTGTTTCAATAATAAAAGGGATGGTTTTCTTGATTTCTTCTTCTTCAGATTTATTGTTTGTGTATAGGAAGGTTAGTGATTTTTGCATGTTGATTTTGTATCCTGCCACTTTACTAAACTGATTAGTTTAATTAGTTTTTCTGTGGAGTTTTTGGGGTATGCTATGTATATTATCATATCATCTGCAAATAGTGATAGTTTAACTTCTTCCTTGCCTATTTGGATTCCTTGTATGTCTTTCTCTTGTCTTATTGCTCTGGCTAGGACTTTCAGTATTATATTGAAAAGCAGTGGTGAGAGTGGATATCCTTGTCTTGTTCCAGATCTTAATGGAAATGCTTTCAGCTTTTCACCATTGAGAATAATACTGGCTATGGGCTTGTCATATATGCCCTTTGTGATGTTGATGAATGTTCCTTGTATCCTGAGAATTTCAAGGGCCTTTATCATAAATGGGTGTTGTACTTTGTTGAAAGTTTTCTCAGCATCTCTGATATTATCATATGGCTTTTATATTTATTTGTGTTGATGTGTTGGATTACATTGATTGATTTTTGGATGTTGAACCATCCTTGTGTCCTGGAATAAATCCTACTTGGTCGTGGTGAATTATCTATGGATACATTGTTGGATTCTGATAGCTGAAATTTGATTGAGGATTTTTACAAGACATGTACCTCAAAGACATCTTTACAGACACATCACCCAAAGCAGTGATAGTGAAGGCAAAGATAAACAGCTGGGACTAAATTAAAGAGCTTCTGAACAGCAAAAGAGACAATAACCAAAACAAAGAGAAATGCTACCGACTAGGAGAACATTTTTGCACACAACACTAAGGAGAAAGGACTGACCACAAAAATCTACAAACAGCTCATGAGACTCAAAAAAAAAAAAAAAAAAAAAGCAAAGAAAATAATCCAGTCAAAAAATGGGCAGAAGAGCTAAAAAGAAACTTTTCCAAAGAGGAAATGATGCAGGGCCTCCCCGGTGGCGCAGCGGTTGAGCGCTGGGTTGCGAAGCTGCCTGCAGCCTCTGCAGCGCTGGTTCGATCCCCGGCTGCTCCCCAGCCACCACCGGAGGAGAGTCCCACATGGCGCGCAGTCCTCTCCTGCCGCCCGCTACTCCCCTCAGCAGTGTACTTCAGTCCTTCTGCCTGTTCTGCTCCCTGCTCTGGCTCTGGTGAATTCTCTCACCCTCCCACGCTTCTGACTGTACCCAGTGCTTGTATAAAATAAATAAAGAAATTTAAAAAAAAAAAAAAAAGGTGTTATCTGCCAAAAAAAAAAAAAGAGGAAATGCAAATGGCCAACAGGCATATGAGAAAATGTTCAGCATCACTTGTCATCAGTGAAATACAAATCAAAACTACAATGAGATACCATCTCACACCAGTGAGAATGGCACATATTAAAAAAAACTAGCAACAACAAATGTTGGCGAGGTTGTGGAGAAAAAGGAACTCTCCTGCACTGTTGGTGGGAGTGCAAACTGGTCCAACCACTATGGAAAGCTGTGCGGAGATTTCTTGACCTACTAAACATAGAGCTTCCATATGATCCAGCAACTCCACTCCTAGGTATTTACCCAAAGGACACAAAATCGTTAATTCAAAAGGGCACCTGCACCCCTATGTTTATTGCAGCACTATTTACAATAGGTAAGCTATGGATACAACCCAAATGCCCAAAATAGATGACTGACTGGGCCTCCCCGGTGGCGCAGCGGTTGAGCGCTGGGTTGCGAAGCTGCCCACAGCCTCCTCAACGCTGGTTCAATCCCCGGCTGCTCCCCGGCCTCTGGAGGAGGGTCCCACATGGCGCGCAGACCTCTCCTGCCGCCCGCTGCTCCCTTCAGCAGTGTACTTCGGTCCTTCTGCCTGCTCTGCTCCCCGCTCTGGCTCTGGTGAATTCTCTCACCCTCCCGCGCTTCTGACTGTACCCAGTGCTTGTATAAATAAATAAATAAATCTTTAAAAAAAAAAAACAAAAATAGATGACTGGATCAAGAAGATGTGGTACATATACACCATGGAATATTACTCAGCAATCAAAAAAGATAGACACATGCAATTTGCAGCAACATGGGTGGAGCTGGAAGGGATCATGCTCAGTGAAATAAGCCAGAAAGAAAAAGAAAAATACCAGATGGTCTCACTCATAGCTTGAATTTAGAAAACCTAAATAAGGGACCAGGAAAAAGACTAATTGCAATAAAGTAAAAATCAAAATCAACAAGCAACTATAGACCAGAGACACACTACAGTGGGGTATGGGGGAGGAGAAGAGGGATTAGGGTCAGAAAAAGGGGGTGGGAACTGTATGGGGAATATAACCAAAATGAAAATGCATACATTATGCAAAAATGAAAATTATGTAAGAATTATATAAAATAAAATCATAAAAATCTTAAAATGAAACAGAAGAGTATAAAAACAAAACTATCATTATTTTCAGATAATATGACATTATATATAGAAAATCTTAAAGACTGTGCCAAGAAGCTACTAGAAATGATCAATGAATACAGTAAAGTGGCAGCTTACAAAATTAACATATAATTCACACATAAAATACATGTTTTTATATGTAAATGAAGAATGGGAAGAAAACAAAATGAAGGAAAACATTTCATTTACAATTACATCAAAAAGAATTAAATACTTAGGAGCTAACTTTGCCAAGGGATGAAGGATTTATACAATGAAAACTGTAAGACTATTAAAAGATACAGAACAAGACATAAAGAGACAAAAATATTCCATGTTCAAGGACAGGGAGAATTAATATAGTTAAAATGACTATACAAAGCCATATATTGATGAGGATTTAATGTATTCCCCATTAAAATTTCAGTGATATTTTTCAAGGAAATAGAATTTAAAAATCCTAGAATTTATAGGAAACCGTAAAAGTTCCTGAATAGCTGAAGCAATTTTGAGGGAAAAAGTTAGAAAAACGGGGGCATCGTGTCACCTGATTTTCAAACTATATTATAAAGCAACAGTAATTTACAAAATATGGTATTAGAATGAAAAATAGGTTGGTCAATGGGACTGAATTGAAAGCTCAGAAATAAATGTTCACATACATCAACACCTATTTATGGCAAAGAAGCCATGGCCATGCAGTGGAAGAAGGAACATCACTAACAATGGTGCTGGGAAAACTGGACAAACACATGAAAATGAATGAAGGTGATCTAACTCAATGCACAAAAATGAATTCAAAATGGATTAAAGATTTATGTATATAAGACGTGCAATAATAAAATAGAAGAAAACATTGGTGATATGTTCCATGTCATCAATGATAGCGATGTCTCTGTGGATTGGAACCTTACAGCAAGGGAAGTAAAAGCTAAAACAAACAATTGTGGAACCACTTCAAATCAAAGACCTTCTACAAAGAGAAAGTATTAGCAGATTTAAAAAGATGTCCTACTAAATGGGAGAAAATATTCACACATCACACAACTGACAAGTGGTCAATATGTAAGTTATACTAAGAGCTCATCCAACTTAAAAACAGTAAAAAGTAACCCAGTTAATGAGCAGTAGATCTGAATATCTGAAGTTTACCAAAGAGGACATCAGAAGGCCAACCAATTTACAGAGGTATGAAGAAATACTCATGGTTTCTAGTAAGGAAAATGCAAGCAAAACTACAGTGAGTATCAGCCTGCACTGATAAAAATGGTCTCTACCAAATAAATGGGAAAAAAAAACAACCACCAGCCTCTCAACAAATACTGAAGAGGATGTGAAGAAAGGAACTTTTATACATTATTGGCGGGAATATAAATGGTGCAGCTATTTCAGAACGTGGTTTGGACTTATTTTTTAAAAACAGAAATGGAAATACCATATGGTCCAGCAACCATTTTTGAGAATCTATGTGAAGAACATGAAATCACCAACTCAAAAAATTATGCTTCACAATGTTTATGGTAGCATTGTTTACAATAGCAATGATATGTAGGCAACCTAATTGCTCTCTGATAGCAGATTCGATAAAGAAGATGTAATGTACACACAAAAAAAAGTAGAGTAAAACCTAAATAATATCATTTATAGCAAAATGAAATGAAGTGGGATTATGCAAAGTGATGTAAGCCAAGAAAGTTAAAGACAAATATTGTACAGTTTCATATAAATGAACAATATGAAGAAACAAAAGGGATGTGCTAACAAGAGCAAAATAATCAAACCAACAGAGATTGATAACCAAACCCAGGATTCTTAGATTAGAGGGAATGGGAGAGGTTGAAGAGTGAGGGAGTAAAAAGAATGATGGTAGGAAAAAAAAACAAATCTGTCCTCTTTCAAAAAATTATGATTTTAAAAAAAAAGAGAAATCAAATCCCAAAACATGTTTATATAGAGATGGAAATGGGTAAAACTAAATTTATTGTACAATAATTCTTTTAGTATTTCTTTCAAGACTGGTTTGATAGTGATGATGTGTTTTTTCTTTTATTTATATATTTTTAATTAATTTTATTTTTTATTGAGATAGTATTTGGATACCCACAACAAGTTTTGCCACCATGGTGCATCAACTTCCACATCACCTGCCATGCTTCCTTGCTTCTTTGTTCTTACCCATGCATTACCCCTCCCCCATCCCCTATGGATGCTTCAGTTCTATAGTCAGCTTTCAGGGGTTTATTTTTCAGCATGTTGACCCTTAGTTCAATTACTGTATATTCCACATGTTAGTGACACCACCCTATTTATCTTTCTCATCCTGACTTGTTTCACTTAGCACTATCCCTTCCCAGCTCCATCCATTTTTCTGGGAATGGCATGAGTTTACCTTTTTTGATCACTGAGTAATATTCCATTTTGTGTATATACCATATCTTCTTGATCTACTCATCTGTTGTGGGGCATTTAGGTTTTTTCCATAATTTGGCTATAATAAATTGCTTTGCAGTAAGTGTGGAGATGAAAGCTTCCTTTCGAATTAGTGTTTTTGAATTTTTTAAGTAGATGCCTAGGCGTGGAATTAGTGGGTCATCTGGCACATCCATTTTCAGTGTTTTGAGACACATCCATACTGCTTTCCATAAAAGCTGGACTTGTTTGCATTCCCACCAGCAGAGTAGGAAGGTTCCCTTTCCTCCACATCCTCACCAGCACTTGTTGCTTCTGGTCTTTTCAATATTAGGCCGTTCTCACAAGTGTGAGATGGCATCTCATTGTGACCTTGATTTGCATTTCTGTAAGTGCTTGTGAGCATTTTTTCATGTGCCTGCTTGAAGTCTTCTGCCTTCTTGGGAGAGATATTTATTTAGTTTTTCTACCCACTTTTCAATTGGGTTGTTTTCTTTTTGTTGAATTGTGAGTTCTTTATAGATCTTCGATATTGGTCCTCTGTTAGATGTGTGGTGTGCAAATACTTTCTCCCTTTTGGTAGGATCTCTTTTTTGTTTTAGTTATGTTCCTTTCACTGTGCAGAGCTTTTTTGCTGTAGTTTGATGTAGTCCCAGTTGTTTATTTTCTCTCTTGTTCTCCTTGTGTTGGGACGTTCCTTGCTTTAGGGATGAATCCCTAAAGATGTTTTGATTTCTGTTTTTTTATAAAACTCTTGATTCCTCCTCCAGTCTTGAATGCTAGTCTGGTTGGACAAAGTATTTTAAGTGGGAAATCCTTTTCTTTGATGGCTTTTAATATTTCCTACCATTCCCTTCTTGCCTGCGAGGTTTCCACCAAGTAGTCACAGGTAATCTAATAGGTAGGTATACCCTTATATGTGTCTCTTCTTTATCTGGATGCATTTAGTATTCTCTCCTTGTCAGTAGTTTTTAGCAGTTTTATTATAATATGCCTTGGGGTGTATCTTTCTGGCATTATTTTGTTTGGGACTTTTTAGGCCTTTTGGGTCAGGATATCTGGCTCTTTCCCAGGTTAGAGAGAATGTTAGCTAGTATTTCTTTAAATATTTTTTCAATGCCAATTTCTTATCTCCTTCTGGGACACCCATGATATAGACATTGTTCCTTCTTAAATTTTCCCAAAGAACTTTTACCATGGCTTTCACTCTTTCTGATTTTTTTTCTCCCTGCTAGCATTTTTGTATGTTTTCTACCACTGTGCACTCACTGGTTCTATCAGTTACTTGTCTTTGTCTACTGTTAAGGTCCTCTGTTGCATTTTTTAGTTCATTTATGGTTTTTTTAAATTTCATTAATTTAATTTAAGGCATGTTATGTTCCTGTTTTGGTCATCCATTCTTTTGCTTATTTCAACAAGCATGATTATACCTTACTTTAAACTCCTTATGAGGCAAGTTCCATAGTTCTGCTAGATTGGACTTCTCTGAGGGCTTTTTTGTTCTATCATTTGTGGTATGTTGCTCTGTCTCCTCATTTTTAGTTTTGATGGATTGAGATAAGGGCTTTCTTTTCTTGTCTTGGTGAATTGGCTTTACGTTATGTTTATAGGTTGCAGAATCTAATACTAGATTGTTTATCCAGGTTCCTTGGGTGTCTGTTGTTTTGTTGAGTGATGCCTCTGTGCCTGTTTGAATGACTGGGACTCTGTGGGCAACAGGGGGTAAGAGATCTGTACCAGTGTATCAGGAATTTGCTGCTAGTGGTGCTGCAGATGCCTGGGTTGGGTAGGGAGGATCTACAGTGACCTAAGCTAATTCCTCAGATAAAGTGTCATGAAAGTGTCAGGCTAACATTGACCTTGCAACTGTGGTTCATGGGTTATGCGACTAACAACGAGTATTTACCCAGCACTCCCTCCACCCCCCCCCACCACACACATAACTAGTTCTGATTACAGGTGAATGAAGGCTGTGTGTTTCTCTATGTTTGCAGGTGCCTTAAAAAAAAAAGAGTGCCTTCCTTGCAGACTCTCTCAATCTTTCTTGTAGTTGTGATTGGGACAGAGTTAATGCTGGCGTTTGTTCCCTTCACCTTTCAAGTACAGATCCTTGCCCTGGGGTGCTTGTTCCTATTGCCAAGACTGCTCAGTATTTCACAAAGCCCTCTTTTTTGCACAGGTGCTTTTAGACTTGGTTAATGGCAGTATGCACCCATATGTAGTTATCTCAGCTTTAGCTCCCAGTGGAGGTGAAGCAGGCTTTTGCATAACACCACTACCAGCTGTAGAGAAGATTCTTATCTGCAGCACAGGTGACCCAGTCTGGCCTTCTCCTCTGGTTAGGGCTTCAGTTATTCATGTATGGGAATTACAAGCTGAAGCTAATAATCGCCACTTTATGCAACCCCTACACTGGCAGTCACCAAGACTGTCCATCCTCTGTCCACAAGCTCCCCTATTCAAGGATGAGGGATATCTCACCTTATTGCTCTGGTTGCCTGGCTGCTATCTAGCTGTCTGCCTTTGCAAGCACAAATCTACTGTTCATTATTTGTTGCACATCCTCTGCTCCCCTACTGCTATAGTTTTCTCCCCCATCCGGCCCACCAACTATGTGCTTTCCCCTCCAGTCCAGTCTGTGGCTTCTGAGGTCAACAATAGAGAGATTCAGTAGAGCAGATGCTGCTCCCTCTCTTGGGTTGCATTGCCCTGTAATACTCTAAACACTACTAAATTTCAGTTTTTCCTACTCTCTGCATTGTGGTTCCTCTTTTTTAAATTTAATTTTATGTATTTTACATCATTTTTCATTTTTGCACAATACACGCATTGTCATCTTGATTATATTCCCCATACAATTCCCACCCCCCCCCTTATTTTGACCCTAATCCTCCTCTCTCCCCCACCCCCCCCCGTAGTGTGTCTCTGGTTTGCTTGTTGATTTTGATTTTTACTTTATTATAATTAGTCTTTTCCTGGTCCCTTATTTGGGTTTTCTAGATTCCTGCTATGAGTGAGACCATCCCATATTTTTCTTTTTCTTTCTGGCTTATTTCGCTGAGCATGATCCCTTCCAGCGCCATCCATGTTGCTGCAAATGGCATGAGTTTATCTTTTTTGAATGCTGAGTGATATTCCATTGTGTATATGTACCACATCTTCTTGATCCAGTCATCTATTTTTGGGCATTTGGGTTGTTTCCAAAGCTTAGCTATTGTAAATAGTGCCGCTATAAACATAGGGGTGCAGGTGCCCTTTGGAATTACTGTTTCTGTGTCCTTTAGGTAAATACGTAGGAGTGGAATTGCTGGGTCATATGGAAGTTCCATCTTTAGCAGGTTAAGGAGTCTCCACACAGCTCTCCATAGCGGCTGGACCATTTTGCACTCCCACCAGCAGTGCAGGAGAGTTCCTTTTTCTCCACAACCTTGCCAACATTTGTTGTTGCTAGTTTTTTTTAGTGCCATTCTCACTGGTGTGAGATGGTATCTCATTGTGGTTTTGATTTGCATTTCCCTGATTACAAGTTATGGTAAACATTTTTTCATATGCCTGTTGGCCATTTGCATTTCCTCTTTGGAGAAGTTTCTTTTTAGTTCTTCTGCCCATTATTTGACTGGACTATTTTCTTTGTTTTTGTTGAGTCTCATGAGTTCTTTGTAGATTTTTGTGGTCAGTCCTTTACATTAGTGTTGTGTGCAAAAATGTTCTCCCAGTCGGTGGGGTTTCTCCTCATTTTGGTTATTGTCTCTTTTGCTGTGCAGAGCTCTTTAATTTGATGTAGTCCCAGCTGTTTATCTTTGCCTTCACTATCACTACTTTGGGTGATGTGTCTGTAAAGATGTCTTTGAGATGCATGTCATGTAGTGTTTCGCCTATGTTTCCTTTTTATATTTTATGGTTTCAGGTCTTATGTCTAGTTCTTTAACCCATTTTGAGTTGGTTCCTCTTGATAGAGTCATCATCTGGTAGTCCTCCAGGAATGGTTATTTTTATTTACATACAGTTTGGTTGTAAATATGTGGGGGGTGGTGAGCCAATGTCCTCACTCTTCTTCCATCTTGCCTGATTTCCTTGGATTCACAGATTTGGGAGGATAGCAGGAATAACTCAGAAGGAGGACTTACAAGTAGGAGCATGAACTCCATTTGTGGTATCAGATATCCACAGTGACGACTTGAGAGTCATGAATAATAAGAAAATGGAACTTGAGATATAACAGAAGGATGGGAATAGAGATGGGGAAGGAGAGAATGATACTGATTAGATTTGTCAGTAAATTGGTTAAATCTGTATTGATATACTTTTAAGGATATTATTGCTTTTAACATTGATGTTGATACTTTTAAGGACGTGATAGGCTGGATTTTCAGGCCACATCTGAATTAATTGAGTTGAATTCTGAAGTAGTACTTTAAGAATGGTTTATCTAGACAAATTTAGGTTCATTTTGAAAATAGTAGTGGCACAGGCGGTTGTGTGCTGCGCTGTGAAGCTGTCTGCAGCCTCTGCAGCGCTGGTTCGATCCCAGCCCGCCAGCGAGGGTCCCACATGGTGCAGCAGACCTCTTCTGTCATGCCCACTGCTTCCCTCAGCAGTGTATTTCGTCATTCTGCCTGTTCTGTTCCCCGCTCTGTCTCTGGTGAATCCTCTCACCCTCTCACACATCTGGCCAGTACCCCGATTCTTGTATAAATAAATAAATAAATCTATTAAGAAAAAGAAAATAGTAGTGAGGATTGGAAAGAGATTCCATGTTCTAAGATAACTGGTTAAACTGAGTTTGCAGAGGAGAACATGGAAATCATGATCATTTTTCATCTGTTTGAAAGCTATGTAAGCAAATTTGATTTTGTTTTTGATGAACACAAGGCATGACATTTGAACTAGTAAAACTTTAAAGAGGTGGACTTCAGTTCATTATGAGGAAGTGAACTATAACTATTCAAAATCAATTGCTTGAATTATGCTGCTTATTCTACTGGTTAAAAATATTTTTGCGTTCCTTGGAAATAATTGGATAAAAGAAATGTTTGTTAGCTGACATGTCTTCATCTTCAATATCCTTTTTCCCTGCCCCACTGCTATAGGGAAATAAAGGGCAGCCTTCTCTGTCACAAGAGATTGACCCCTGGCACTCTTGGCTACCTCAACTACCATCTTTGCTTCTGTTTATTAAGCAAAAAAATTACTCTTCTGGAAACTCAGTTTCCAGGTGGAGGATTTGAAAACTGAAAATTTGAAAAAGAGAATTGCTCCTGTTACAACCTTACAATTACTATATATATCCTTAACTTGTCAAAGCTTAATGTAAACTTGTTGATTTATGTTTTTTTTTTCTCTTCTCATCAATGCAGAAACATGAGAGCACGTACTCCTTGCTGAATATGTGCTGCTGTTGTCATGCATTTTAGTGCGAAGACCTCACACATCATTTTTATGTAGTCAATACTCATTTAGATCTATGTGCATATTTGCTTTTTTTCATCGTCTTTATAATCCAGGTTTCCAGCTATGATCATTTTCTGCCTGAGGGATGTCCTTTAGAATTTCTTTTATTGTGGGTCTATTGCTAGGAAAATATCTCTAACATTTTTTGAAAGTATTTTCACTGGATATAGACTTCTAAGTGAGAAATTACTTCCTTTCAAAACCTCAGAGATACTGTTTCCATATCATAGCTTCCATGGTTTCCCTTAAAGTATTTTTGGTGATTTAAACTTGTGAAGTCTCTAATCAGTTTGGAAAAATTTTCAGACATTCTCTCTCCAAATATTGCTTCTTTCCATTCTCTTTTTTAGGACTCTACATCTTTGTTTTGTTTTGTTTTGTTTTTTTCAGTACATTCTCCTATAACTGTTATGTTCTATGTTTTCAACTTTTTTAAATCTCCTAGTTTCATTCCCCCAGTGTACTGATTTTCTCTTCTGCTATGTCTCCATTGTGGTTAAACTCCTCCATTAAGTTTTTAATTACATTTATTGTATTTTAAGTTTAAGAATTTCTACATTTTATTTTATAATTTTTGTTGTTGTTGTTGATCTACCATTATTTTACACCATTTGTTCATAAGAATTTTTCATTTTAATGGCCTCCCTGGTGGTGCAGGTGGTTGAGCGCAGTTCCGTGAAGCTTTCCGCAGCCTCTGCAGTGTGGGTTTGATTCCAACCTGCTGGGGAGATTCCCACATGGCACAGCAGACCTCTCCTGTCTCGCAGGCTGCTCCCCTCAGCAGTGTATTTCATTCAGTCTGCCTGTTCTGTTTCCCACTCTGTCTCTGGTGAATCCTCTCACCCTCTCCCACATCTGGCCTGTACCCCAGTTCTTGTATGCATGAATAAATAAATCTTTAAAAAAAAAAGAATTTTTCATTTTAGCTGCCTGACTGGATTTCAATTTCATTTTTCTTTGCTTGCATATGTTCAGCATAGTTATTTTAAAATCTATGTCTGATACCTCATTGATTCCTTGTAGTTTTGTTTCTTGTTGGCTTCTTGTTTACTGATTTTGACGTCTTTAATTTTGTATAGCTGGTTACTGTTAGTGATAAATATTAAATAAGAAAAATTGGAAAGCTAATTTGAAATCTTGGATGACACTCTTCTCCAGAGAGGATTTATATTTGATGCTGTCCAGGTTTCGGCACTTACATGCAAGGCCCCTGAGTCCAGTTGGGGATTGAGATGACTTAAAGCTGGACTTCATCCTCTGTCGGGGCAGGTTACAGTTTGTCCTTTAGAGTCTCAACCTAAAGTGTGGAGACTTGTAAGGGTCGCTCCTTGGTGAATGCTGATGTCTGCTTTTTATCTTCCTGGCCTTGTGAGTTTTACGCTTCTCCTGATCTCCTTTTTTGTAGTTGAAGGAAAACCTAAGTGGGCATTAAAGGCCTGCTTTCTGGTGGTCCCTCTTCCTGATCTTAGCTCTCTAATTGTTATATTTGTGTCTACTTTTATAGTTCTTGGTCAGGGACTTATCCATATTACGTAGTCTAATAGTATTTAAATAGTTCCATCTTTAGTTGTTTTGGAAGCAGAACCGCTTCATGTATTTCATAAGTTTACCAAAACAGTGTTCTGTTTTGGGTCTTGACTTAATATTTATTTGTTTTGTTTTTTATTTCATGTTTTAGTACTCTTTTTACTTTTGTGATCCTCACTCATCATCAGATAATAAATGTACACATTCTTTAGAGACTATTTTAAAATCTTCTAAGTAAAGTAGTATTAATGTTGTTTTTAAAATTAATTAAATTTGCTTATTTGATTTTTAGGATAACTTTCCATTTGATCCTCCATTTGTTCGAGTATTGTTACCTGTTCTCTCTGGAGGGTAAGTTAAGTGATTATTGTCTTTGATATGTGCTTTAGAATCATATCACATAATTTGGAGGGCTAGTGAAACCATTACATTGTTTATAGAAAGAGTTTTTAATGACCCCATTTGTATATATTTCACCATAAAAATGTTTTTCAAATATATATTGTGATTGAAGGTTCAGAGAAAGTTAGGATCTATTTTGGGGCATTTGGGTTGTTCCCAAAGCTTAGCTATTGTAAATGGTGCTGCTATAAACATAGGGGTGCAGGTGCTCTTTGGAATTGATGTTTCTGTGTCCTTTGGGTAAATACCTACGAGTGGAATTGCTAGATCATAGTGGCTGGACCTGTCTGCACTCCCACCAACAGTGCAGGAGAGTTCCTTTTTCTCCACAACCTCGCCAACATTTGTTGTTGCTAGTTTTTTTAATATGTGCCATTCTCACTGGTGTAAGATGGTATCTCATTGTAGTTTTGATTTGCATTTCCCTGATTACAAGTGATGTTGAACATTTTTTTATATGCCTTTTGGCCATTTGCATTTCCTCTTCAGAGAAGTTTCTTTTTAGCTCTTCTGACCATTTTTTAACTGGATTATTTTCTTTGTTGTTGTTGAGTCTCATCAGCTCTTTGTAGATTTTTGTGATCAGTCCTTTATCATTAGTGTTGTGTGCAAAAATGTTCTCCCAGTCGGTGGGGTTTCTCCTCGTTTTGGTTATTGTCTCTTTTGCTGTGCAGAAGCTCTTTAATTTGATGTAGTCCCAGCTGTTTATCTTTGCCTTCACTATCACTGCTTTGGGTGATGTGTCTGTAAAGATGTCTTTGATGTGCATATCATGTAGTGTTTCGCCTGTATTTCCTTCTATGTATTTTATGGTTTCAGGTCTTATGTCTAGTTCTTTAATCCATTTTGAGTTGGTTTTTGTGCATGGTGTTAAGTAGTAGTCAAGCTTCATTCTTTTGCATGTAGCGACCCAGTTTTCCCAGCACCATTTATTGAACAAACTTTCTTTGCTCCAATGCATATTCTTTGCTCCTTTGTCAAAGATTAGTTGACCATAAATCTGTGGGTTTATTTCTAGAGGATCCCAATTTTGTTGGCAACCTCCAAAGCAGCATAGTCAGGAGCCAGTGAAACACCTGCCTCTTGAGCTCCATCAGCCTGATCAGGCCACATCAATGTCACAGAGCTCCTTCACAGTCTGTTTGATCTGGCGCTTGTGGGCCTCGATACTGCAGTGAACACAAGTCTGCTATTGTCGTCTCTCTTCTTCATGACTGACTCATGGTCAGAATGGTGATGATGGCATAGTGGTCACGCTTGCTTCTCCTGGGAGCACTCTTCAGGGGTTATTTGGGGTGCCTTTGGAGTCTCAGTGCCTTGGGCCTCCAGAAGACATGCCCACTGATATTTTTTCAAGTTCTTTTATGGAGCCACTGATAGTTGATAGTTGATTGTCCTTGCTTAATCCAGGGTATAATGCTTGAGAGAGAAACATAAAAATTATTTTAGTTTTTTATCTCTTTGTGAGAGAGCTATTTGTAGGAACTGAAAATGCTTTATCTGTGAATGTAATGCAATGTATTATTTGTACTTGTATCACCCACAAAGAGAATATTTCTACTTTAGACAATCATGGGTTGTTTCTGTCTGTATTAAATGGAATTGTTCTTAAAAGTCTGGGTATAAGTGCCAACATTTTCTTTTCTCTCCCTCTTCGTACTGTGTTTTTAGAATCCATGCCCCAAACCTCAGAAAAGGGAAGGATTATGACTGTTTTCCATGGGCTGATAAACCTTCCCTTTTTTAGTGTGTTTTTTGTCAGGAATTTGAATATACTGTAAAAAATTTATATTCACCTCTTCTTTGATCATTTAAAAGTCATGTATAGTCTCTCTTGCTGTGCAGAAGCTCTTTGATTTGATGTAGTCCCAGCTATTTATCTTTGCCTTCACTATCACTGCTTTGGGTGATGTGTCTGTAAAGATGTCTTTGAGGTGCATGTCATGTAGTGTTTCACCTATATTTCCTTCTATACATTTTATGGTTTCAGGTCTTATGTCTAGGTCTTTAATCCATTTTGAGTTGTTTTTTGTGCATGGTGTGAGGTAGTAGTCAAGCTGCTATGTTTATAGCAGCACTATTTACAATAGCTAAGCTTTGGAAACAACACAAATGCCCAAAAATAGATGACTGGATCAAGAAGATGTGGTACATATACACAATGGAATATTACTCAGCAATCAAAAAAAGATAAACACATGCAGTTTGCAGCAACATGGATGGAGTTAGAAGGGATCATGCTCAGCGAAATAAGTCAGAAAGAAAAAGAAAAATACTGGATGGTCTCACTCATAGCAGGAATTTAGAAAACCTAAATAAGGGACCAGGAAAAAGACAAATTAATACAAAGTAAAAATTAAAATCAACAAGCAACTATAAACCAGAGACACACTATGGGGGGGGGGCGCGGGGAGAGGAGGGATTAGGGTGAAAATAAGGGGGGGGGTGCAATTGTATGGAGAATATAACCAAAATAAAAATGCGTACATTGTGCAAAAATGAAAAATGATGTAAGAATTATAGAAAATAAAATATTTAAAAAAATAAAAGTCATGTATAAAAATCATGTAACACTCCAGTGTGAGTAATGGTTATATGTTGTCCCCTCATCCATGTCATTAAGTAATCATCAGATCTTGTGAATGGGGAGGTTAGGTTAGGTAGCAGACATTCTTGCCAGAACTTCCTAATAAAAAAATTTAAAATAACACTATGCCTGTGTTTGTGATTGTTCTTTTTCTTTCCTAGTGTCCTTGAATTGTCTCAGTATTCAGCAGGAACTTTGTTGCAGACAATGAGCAATAAGGGTATAGAATATATTGATAAAAACAAATGTAATTCAGTACAGATGTAGGAAACTGAAAATAGCAACTACTTCTTTCACAGGTGTAAATGCTGATGATAATAAGAGTTTACTTACCTCGATTTTTATGTATCTACTAGAATTCTATCTTCTCGTTAGACATCCAACAAACATTTGTTATTTGCTTGCAAACACATTTAGCTATATGTGCTTGTAGAAAATGTATTTACTTCTCTTCTTTCCGCCTGACTAGACTCTGGACCCTCAACATGAAGAGTGGGTGCTAAAAGAAAAGGTGGTGGTGGGATAATCAGTAACTCAGTCTTGTCTACATACCTTCTTTTCCCTAAAATAAGTCCCTCTTTGCCCTTAGCATTTATGAAGTGTAATATTCAAGAATGGTGTTGACTGAAACTTACATGATGTTAAAATGCAATGTATTGTTAATACTTTAATAAAGAATAAAATAATAGCAAAAATATCACAAAACATAGTGTTACCTCAGTAACAGATTTATGGAGAAACCAAAATCCAGAGGAAAACCTGGATTTTCTAATTCTGTTAAATCAAGAAGTGCTTATTTAAAGCTCGCTATAAAGAAATTCTTTGAACCCAGAAGGAAAACTCAAAGAATTGGAGATAGATTTCTTTGTCCATAGAAGAAAGCATAAGGAAGTTTAAAATCCTGTGATTCTCCACCCATATTTAATTTTTGGAGTGTTTTTCTCTTTCCTTCGCTTTAAACCTTAACTTTGAAAATTCCCAAAGTCGTCCCAAGCAAGTAAGAGAGACAATGACTTGAATCCTCCAGGATGGTGGAGTTATTGAACAATTTTTATTTTTTGAGAAATTTCGTTATATTATTGATAGTGGTCTACAGTAGATGTTGTTAGATTCCTTCTCTGTAATTTGGTTGAGTCAACATGAGGATGCATTTGGTTAGCTAGAATGCCAGTCTAGCAGGTTAGAATGGTCTAGGCCAGGTTTGCTGGGGGAAAATAAGGCATTTGAAAGAGTAGTAAGCAGAAAGAATTTCATACAATGAAAAGGCATGGACAAAATTCCAAGTTGGCAATAAACATTTGTGGTGGACTTAATGTTCATCAGTCTAATCAGTGGTCTTGTGTGTACAGTTTCTCTTCTATAATTATCATTTCCTTCATTTTATTTTTAGGCCTGATATTTAATGTATTTTGAAGTTTAAAATGTCATTCAAGAAACAGCTGAAGTTATTTTGAGGAAGTGCTAAAAGTTCGAAAAATCTTGATCTAAATAATGGTTTCCTAAGGGAGCTCAGGAAGATCCCCAGAAGTTGTCTTTGTTTCAGAGCACAGTCCTCAGGACTAGAAAGGGAAATTAAGGAGGAACTCTATGATCAGAACCATTTGATATCCTCAGAAATTAGTGGATAAAAACAAGTTATGTCATAGGATACCATATAGATGTTCATTATTATAGATAAAGTTGGTGCCATTGTCAGAGGAAAAACTCTTGGTTGTGTGACATGAAAGAAATTTTTCATGAATAGAATGTTCCCATTCTCTGAAATTCATATTTAGGGCCAGATTTCTTAGTTGCTGCTGTTTTTAAAGTCTTAAAGTATTCTGTTTCTAAAAACCATTATCAATTCTATTATAGTAATGACATTAGAATTTTATATTACTTAGTGTTCTAATCTTTTACGTTTTTGCACGTAATCTTTTAATCTTCTATGCATCCCTTTTTTCAGTAATGGTTCTTAAAGTTAGCATTTTTAAGAAGGCATACTGAGATCCAGCGAGCTTTGTATGTTTCTTCTTTTAAAGGTACGTGTTGGGTGGTGGAGCATTATGTATGGAACTTCTCACAAAACAGGTGACTATTACAGTTCTTACATTTTTCAACCTCAATATAGTGTTTTGAGTCTGTAGATTAGATTCTGAACAGAATACTTGTGATATAATATAACCTGCTGAAAAATTAGTTTTTAATAGCACTTGCTTTTAATAATGAAAAGTCTATTTAAGATAGAACAGTAAAATGACATTGTATTTTGTGCTTAATTTATGCTAGGACAGGTATTAGTCATGCTTGCTTCAGGTTATAATTTACTCATGTTTGGCATATAAAATTTGTTTTCTTTTTGTGAAATTTTGGAACTATTAATTTAGTTTCTCTTCTTGACTACAAACTGCTTAAAGTTGATTGGCTCTTGTTGAGTTGTTACATAACAGTTTGTTAAGTGGGACTCAGGAGTACCATTGTTTTAGAGAAGTGTTTTTTTTTTCTTCTTCTATAGGGCTGGAGCAGTGCTTACTCGATAGAATCAGTCATCATGCAGATCAATGCCACCTTAGTCAAAGGCAAAGCCAGAGTGCAGTTTGGCGCAAATAAGGTATTTTAGCTAAGAATGTCACATAAACCACAACATATATTTCCTGTTACCTTATGAAGCTTCTTCCTGTTCATTTAATCTTTATTATATTTACTATAGATAAATATGTCTAATTTTACATTATTCATGTGTATATATACTACTAAGTAAAAAGTTGTATGTACTTTGAAGTTTCCCCAAATTGAGTTCATTTTGTAACAGTTAATTTCCAGTGAGCATTTGCATGCTACACCCTACACTTTCTACTTGGGTTAACCCTTTCAATCACTTCAGTAACCTAAAAGTAGTGCCATTACTGTTCTCATTTTGTAGATGAGGAAACTGAAGGAACACAGAGGTTAGATAATTGGTCAGACATTACAGCAGAGTGAAAGAATTCACCAGAGCCATAGCAGGGAACAGAACAGGCAGACTGACGAAATACACTGCTGAGGGGAGCAGCGGGCGTGGCAGGAGAGGTCTGCCATGCCATGTGGGACCCTCGCTGGCGGCCAGGTATCAAACTGGCACTGCAGAGGCTGTGGGCAGCTTTGCAGCCCGGCGCTCAACCGCTGTGCCACCAGGGGAGGCCTGGTTTTGCTATTTTTAAACAGCAGTTAGAAATTGAAAAAGACAACTCTAGAAAGTAGGAAAAAGAGGTAAAAAGGACTTTATTGAAATAGAAATAAATGATATGTAAACAATGGAGACATTCTCAGCCTAACTCAGCAGAAATGCAAATCAAAACTACATTGAGGGTCCTTCTTTCACCTGTTACATTGTCAAATGTGATAAGGATTTGAAGAAGTATTCTCTTGCTTTGACTGTAGTGGCACAGTCATAACTAACACACTGGCACATTCATTAATCCTATAGAGGGAATTTAGCAACATTTCACACTTAACAAAGGTCAATATATGTTTTTATCCAGCAACTCCATGCTAAAACTTTGTATCAGTACTTGAAACATATGTACAAAACTGTTTACATCTCATTGTAACAGCAAAATATTGAAAACAATGGAATATTTCACTGATAAAAGTAGAGAAAGGCCAGACTTTCTACGTATTAAGAAGGAACAGGGTCAAAGCTATGTTGAGTGAGAAAAGGGGGAGTATGGTGTCTATAGCATGCTGTTAGCTGATTGTTAGGCAAAAGCAGGGGACGTTGGCTAATGTCAGTAGATTATACATGAATTTTTTTGTTAAGATATAAGGAAACTACAGTATCTAACTTGGGTGAAAGAAGGATGAATGAGGGAAGAAACTGGCTTGGAGGTTAGTGGGAAGGACGCTTCACTCATTGTTTATTCTTTAAAAAAAAAATCATTTATTTATTTATACATACAAGCACTGGGTACAGTCAGAAGCATGGGAGGGTGAGAGAATTCACCAGAGCCAGAGCAGAACACAGAACAGGCAGACTGACGAAATACACTGCTGAGGGGAGCAGCGGGTGTGGCAGGAGAGGTCTGTGGCACCATGTGGGACCCTCACCGGCGACCAGGGATGGGGATTGAACCAGCGCTGCAGAGGCTGCAGGCAGCTTCGCAGCCTAGCACTCAACCGCTGCGCCACCAGGGGAGGCCCTCATTGTTTATTCTTGTGCTGTGTGTATTAGCAAACAAATTCTATGACAGATAAGTGTGTACTGCTAGTGAGGATGCTCATAATTTATTAATTGAAAGTTAGGTTGTGGTCAGTCGTCCTGATGGGGTCAAAATTAGTCCTAAATTTGGCTCCTTAAATACTGTTTTAAGAGTACCAAGGAGGAACTCAGTTAGTAATGAATAGTCTGGTCCCACTTGTGGACATTCTTTCATTTTTTTAACCAAAATGGTATTAATATTTTCTTAACTGAAGGTAAAATTTTGTAGTTTTTTGGGGGTTTTTTTTGGATTCTACTAATATCTAAATAGTATCCTTTAACTGTATTCATCAATGTGGAGAGGACCACTAGAACTATAAATCTTTGTACTTATTCACTGCTAGGAGGACTTGTAAAATGAGGTGTGAAGGTTATAGATTTTTACAGAGTACATTTTTGGCCTTGTTATACTAAAATGATAGAGAATAACAAAATTAAGAAATTTCCTTTTGAAATGGAAATATAATTCTGTTTTCTGGATTATTTTAAGCACAGAGGTGATGTATCCAGAAGTTCTTTGCAATAATTTTCATCAACCTTCAATTCTGATTTAAAATGTATAATTTTCTTTCAGAATCAATATAATCTAGCAAGAGCCCAGCAATCTTATAATTCCATTGTACAGATACATGAGAAAAATGGTAAGTCTAAACGTTTTTCAACTTCTTTTTTTTTGTGCACAGAAGAACAAGGGTGTAGGCCAGAGGTGTGGGGGGATGAGGGGATTTACCAGATTCACAGTAGGGAGCAGAACAGGAAGATTTACTAAAATATGCTGCCAGGGAGCAGTGGCTGAGACAGGAGAGGTCTGCTGTGCCATATGTGGGCCAGCTGCCTGGCCGGGAATCAAAGTCAGGCGGTAGAGGTAATCACACTGAGACTCAAACCCTAGGCCACCAGGGAGGCCTGGTAAGTATAATTGAGCAAGTTTTTTCTTATGTTTTGCATAATGTGCTGTTAATAGTCATCCTGTTTTATTTTCCTGTGTTTGCTTTCATTACTTATACAGTACTGTTACCACAGTGAAAACATTTAATTTGAGGATAACACATGCTGTGTGTGCTTCCTTCAAAATCTTAAATACTTAGCCTGAGAACCTCTAGGTCAGAGTTATGATTTTTGAGTAGATTAATGAAATGAATCACTTTACTCACTTATAATGTATGGTGTTAGGACACGAATTGTTACAGGTGACTCTACAGGTGGAGTTCTTTTATAACTAAATAAATATAATCAGGATCATGAGACTTCTTAATGATTTTTGACATTAACGCATTTATCTATTCAAGTAAAAATAGTTCTCATTTCAGTGTATACATAAAATTTATTAAAATATCTTTAATAAACTTGATTGGCCTTACTTTAAATTTTGCTTATATTCCCAATGCATGTTTTGAGTTTTTGTCTCTTAATAGTGAGGTTATGAACAAGTTGACTTGGAATTAGAAGACCTCTTGTCAAGTGACCTTTGTGTCACTTCCTAGCTATTTGGCCCTGAGAAAGTACTTAAAAAATACTCATATCTAAAATTGGCATGATGTTTGTGTTGCTAAACTTGTAAAGAAAAAAAAAATAGTATGTATGCATAGTACTTTGCAAATAAATGCTAATTATATAGCCATCATAGTGAAACTGATGCTTCAGGCAGAGTAAATAAATGTATAGGAAATAGTTTTCTTTAAGAGCAGTATTTACAGTAAAGTCTTATTTGCTAGAAATGTAGTAGCTTATGACTTAAGCTTGTGATATTCGCTTCTAATGACAAAGCAAACATCACTTGCAGTAATTGCTTCTGAAAGAAAATATTCTAAACAATTTTCAAGTTTCAGCAAAGGGAAATGATAAAGCTTGAGGAAGGCCAGGTTGTCAAAATAATCATTCCCAGCACTCTAAATTAGTAAATACAAAGATAACTTGTCTCCTATTTCATAACTTGATGGATGGTCCATAAATCTTGGTATATTCATACTGTTCCAAAATGGCACTTTCAGACCAAACGGTAAGTGGTTTATTCTCATTTCATTTTCCATAGAGAACTTTGTTCTAATCTCTTACTTATTTTTTATTGAAGTAAACATTGCAGGTTGCATTCCAAAGCCTTGATGGAAAGTGCTTTCTTTGAGAAAGTGTGGGTATTTGTAAACTTAACTATGGTACAAGAGCAATAAACTAAGAATTAGGTGGTAGATTCTAGTTTGGCTTGTATTACTAACTGATCATAGGCATCATCACTACTTAAATCACTATAGCTGCTGAAATACCTTCCTCAATGGTGAAATTACGTCATTATGTAATAATTCAAAATTGTCATCTTATTTTAAAAATGCCAGGATTTTGTTTGCAGGATAGTTATTTTCAGTGAGGTCTGTTTTCAAATACAGAATTGAAATGGAAGAAAACCTAGTTTATAGTCTAATGTTCCACACTTTTATCTTTACTTAGAAATGCCATTAATACAGAATTCTAATATTGAAAATGCAAATATAATTTATTCATAGAAAATTTGTCATGAACATATCAAAATTACTGTTACCAGTGTAACTTACCAAGTATAAGTTTTTCCACAGTTGATTTAAAATTATAAGTGGAGAAAGTAGCCATAATTAAAATGGCATTTCTAGAGTTGATTTAAGAATAAGTATTTTAACTTTTTTTTTTCCCCATTCTATTTCAGGCTGGTACACTCCTCCAAAGGAAGATGGCTAAATGTGTTAACTGATGTATGTTTGGACCAATGTTGCTTTAAAGAAATTCTTTCCAACATGCAGCTTTGAGTGGCCCTACATTAGCAATACCGAAGATGTTAGCTAATAGAAATTTTAGTGGATAATTGCCCACTGACATCCAGTATAAGTTGCAGTCTTTTCATTTTGCTCATTTTAGGACTATCTCAGACTGAGCAATGGGGCCTTTACTGTATTCTCCCTGACAAAGACATATACTGGCTATACTCACTCCTTATCATCTGTCTTGAAAAGTGAGACCTGTGAAGCAGGCAAGTGAGCATCAAGTTACTGCAACTTTAGGGTACCTTTTCTGTATTGAGCTTATGCATTACGAGGACTTGCAATGTAGTGTCCCATTTAGAGCCAATAAAAATTTAATTGATGTTTAATATTGGTTTAGAAAATTTAAGGTCTTCTAAATCACAGTTAACTTTTTCAGGTTAAAATCACTTTATGATATTGTCAAAATAATGACAGGAAACCTACTCATTAAACTTTTTTTATGACATGAAAATATGGACTGTTTCCTGAAAATATGCTCTTAACTGAATTGAATACATTTTGGGCAAATCAAAGCAAGGCTATGCCAATTAAAGCGTGTAATTAGTCATTTCCACTGGAGCATCAGAGTCTTGCTGGGCTGAGTCTGCTTCTTGTTGGTTCAATATTTCTTATGAAAAAGAGCTGCAGTACAGAGCTTGAAATTATTTTAAAAACTAAGTCGTTTTATGTACCCATTTTATTATCGGGGTGTTGCAATCATTTGTAAACCAATAAAACTCATAAAATGATTGGCATTGACTCATTGGGAAAAAAAATCTGCACCATTAAGTCCAAAAAAAAAAATCTAATTTGGAACTCTTAAAAATTTTGCTATAGTCTTAACAATGGCTTTTACATCACAAGACTAATAGGAATTCCACTTACATTAATTATTTTATAAAATCTGACTCAAATAAGTGTGCTTTCCATTTTATTGCCTTACCTGAATCAGTCCTGTCTGATTGATAATAGACTTTTTAATATACCCAGTTTAAAAGTAAACTCTAGTTATTAAGCACTTTTAAAAAGAAATCCAAAAGCACATTTTTCTGCACAAACCAATTATAAAGTTCAAAAGTGTTTCTTATGCATTTGTTTAAGATTCAGTTTTTAACTTATCACATCTGAGAGACTTGTTGCTGCATTATTGTGTTTAATTTCTTTTTATTCTATTTTGGCTAAGAGGACAGTAGAAAAGATTTTCTGTCATCCTTGTTCACTTGGTTTCATTTGTGTAAAGTTCTGATTGCCAGTTGCTCAGAGAACAAGTGACAAGGCAAAAATCTTTAAAGCGTTAAAGTTCCTTAAACCTAAGGCTAACTCTTGAATACATTATTGAATTCTTTAATATCCCGGTGGCTAGCAGATAGATAGCTACAAGTTTGGTATGCCTTCTGTTGTTTTTTTTTTTTTCTCTATTTCAGTGCAGATTTATTTGGCAATGTACAGTAAATTTTGTAAACTTGCATCAATTTTATGAATAAAGACCATTTTAAAAACTTTGTTGTTTTTCTTCATAAAAGATACTCTGTTCCAGGTATCTGTAGGTTCAGTTGAGTTTCTGGAATAGAATTGTTCATCATGATGTATACATGGTGAAGAGGCTTGAGAGGAAAATCCATTCCGATTGAACATGAGAAAGCCAGAGAACCCATAAATGGCGTGTACACTCAGGTTTCCTCAACCTCTGCCCTCTCCCCCCTACTCATTCTTTACTGTAAATCCAAGGGCTTTATTCTTCAAGGCTGCCCTCTTGGTCCTGCAGTTACAATAATTTTTCTCCCACTCAGCAGACCCATAGTCTTTTTATGCACAATTGTCAGTTTATCTCACTTACAAGAAGTCCAGAGGTAGATAACCCCAGGCACAGTATATCAGGGCTGTGCTCTGCTTTGAGATATTTCTGTTCATTTCATCTTTTGATTGACAGTTGTGTCTGGATGTGCAGCCATTTTATTCAGTGCAAATGTATGGCCCTATCATGTAGTGTCTCCTTAGGATGTGAGGCAATCTCAGAACCCTTTTCCTTGTAGAACTGGGACCTGTGTCCAACCCTAAGCTAATGAAACCATAATGATTAGTTTGGATCAGTGGTTCTAGCATATAATATTCAGGGTGCGCTGAACCTCTGAGACACTTTTAAATAGGTTTTCAAGGTCAAACCATTTTCATTACACAAAAAATTGCCATTTTTGCTCTCATGTTCACAAATTTTACTTTATAATTATTTTCCAGACTACATGATTTGATGTTACAACAGACTGAGTTCAGAAGCAAAACTAGCTGTCTTCTATGAAGCCAGAAATTAGATTTGCAAAATATAAAGCAATGCCACACTATTCACTGGGGAGGGAGGAGTTATTTTTCACAAAAATGTTACTTTGTTAGCAGTGATAGTGAAGGCAAATAAACAGCTGGGACTACATGAAGTTAATGAACTTCTGCACAGCAAAAGAGACAATAACAGAAACAAGGAGAAACTCCATCGAATGGGAGAACATTTTTTCACACAACACTAATGATAAAGGACGACCACAAAAATCTACAAAGAGCTGATGAGACTCAACAAAAACAAAGAAAAACAAAAATTGGGCAGATGAGCTAAAAAGAAACTTCTCCAAAGAGGAAATGCAAATGGCCAACAGGCATATGAAAAAATGTGCAAAATCACTTGTAATCAGGGAAATTCAAATCAATGAGATACCCTCTCACACCAGTGAGAATGGCACATATTAAAAAAACTAGCAACAACAAATGTTGGCGAGGATGTGGAGAAAAAGGAACTCTCCTGCACTGTTGGTGGGAGTGCAAATTGGTCCAACCACTATGGAGAGCTGTGAGGAGATTTCTGGACCTACTAAACATAGAGCTTCCACATGATCCAGCAATTCCACTCCTAGGTATTTACCCAAAGGACACTGAAACAGTAATTCCAAACGGCACTTGCACCCCTATGTTTGTAGCAGCACTATTTACAATAGCTAAGCTATGGAAACAACCCAAATGCCCAAAAATAGATGACTGGATCAAGAAGATGTGGTATACATACACAATGGAATATTACTCAGCAATCAAAAAAGATAAAATGCAGTTTGCAGCAACATGGATGGAGCTAGAAGGGATCATGCTCAGCGAAATAAGTAAGAAAGAGAAGGAAAAATACCGGATGGTCTCACTCATAGCATGAATTTAGAAAACCTAAAAAAGGGACCAGGAAAAAGACTTACTATAATAAAGAAAAAAATCAGAATCAACAAGCAACTATAAACCAGAGACACACTACCAGGGGGGGTGGGGCGGGGCAGCAGGGAGAGGAGGGATTGGGGTCAAAATAAGGGGATTGTATGGGGAATATAACCAAAATGAAAATGCATACATTGTGCAAAGATGAAAAAAGATGTAAGAATTATATAAAATAAAATATTTTTTAAAAATGTTACTTTGTTAATGGGTTTAAGTGAATTAATGTTAAATATTATAACTTTACATACATAAATATTCACATGTAAATGTTAATATTCACATACATAATCTACAGAAACAAATTGGGTTTGTCAATATTTGAGTGTAAAGAGTCCTGAGGCCAAAATGTTTGCAGCCCACTGCTTTGGTTTAAGACGAATCAAGTTGACCCTCCAGATGGGGATCAAATCAGAGTTTTAGCAAGGAAGCCACAGGAAAAACAGAGTATTAGGTGGGGATACAACAGTGACAGCTGTGAGCTTGCTTTAGAATCACAGGAAATCTTAAATCACGAGAATATTAAAACTCAGAACACTTCTCTCACCCCTCCATTTTAGACTCAGTAGACCTGAGGTGAAGACTCAGAACATACCAAAACCACCTGATATTCCTGACAGGGAACTAGTGTACTTTGAGGTACGCTTTCACAGCAACATAAGGTGCTATATATGCTGTTTTGCATATTCAGAGCATTAAAGGTTGCTGTCATGCATTAACATTCATGATGAAAGTGAAACTGGAACCATGACTGACTTTCGCGTACTCTGCAGCTGGGACAGCAGTGTCTTGAGGCTAATTGGCAGCAGTGGTTTCCCACCTGCTGCCCCAGCAACTGGTCTGTGCTTGGATCCAAAAGCAACAGCAGTGGCAGGAGTTGGGAGTTCCCATCAGCTGCCTGGAGCATGCTGCCTTGAGCAGGCCCTTCCCTGTGCCAGCTGGGTTTGTGTCCTGGAGGCCCTAAGTCTCCTGCAGTGTTTCCAGCGGCCACCCAGAGCGCTGCCACTGGGCAGTACTGAGGCTGCCCTGTAGTAGGAGGCTGCAGGATGGTACACGAAAGCCCATTTAAGTGGGTCGAGCTTGATGGCCCACCTAATGCTAGCCAGATTTGGTCACCATATGCCCCCCCCACCCCTTTAGGCTCTGGCACCACCCCCAGAAACTGTTTGTGGGCAGTGCAAGCAGCAGCTGGTGATGGGTATTTTACCGCCCATCACCAGTGACCCCATTGTGGCTCAGGCCACAAGCAGTGGCCAGCAGTGATGGGGGGCAGCAGTGTTTCCCCCTCCATGCCACCCCAGGACATGCAGCCCCTCTGGGGCTACAGAGGCAAGGTTGCCCTGTGCTGGAGCAAGCTCTGGCTTAGAAGGCAACAATTAGCCCCGCAGTCCCTAGTTCAGGCTGCAGGGAGGAGCATGAGGCCCCACTGGGACAGCTCCAGCAACTTGACTCCCTGGAGCCAAAGGCAGAAGAGGCCATGGAATCCCAGGTCAACAAGTCTGGCTCCCAGTGGAGCCCAATCTGCAGTGCTCCTGCAGGTGCTCTGCCCTATGTTGTTACACCCAGCCCCACTAAAGGGCAACTGGGTGCAGAGTGCCTCACACTTGAGGCTGGTTCTGGCTGTGGCCCCTCATAGCCCACCAGCCCCATAAGACCATAAGGTCAGGGCAGGGCAGGTCTGTGAGGCACCAAGATTTCCTTTTTATATTTGGCTCCTGGATCACAGAATGGACCAATCAGGTGTGAGCTAAATGAATCAATCAAGTTTAAGCAAGTTATTAATTATTGGGTTGAAAAATCAATAGGCTGATTGGTTCTAAATGGTCCAAATCAGCTGCTGAGGGTTGAAAAATGGTCCAATCAGGCTTGCAGGGTGGGGGACCCTAAAAGAGGATATAAGACAGGGCAGAAGCCTGCTTAGATCATCCTGTTCCTGTCCTCTGACAAAAACAGAAGGATCCTGTTCCAATCCCCACAGATAAAAGCAGCATCCAGCAGCCAACCTCCAAAGAAAGAAGTTGCAGAGCTGTGCAGAGCCCTGGCCACTGCACCTGCCTCAGGCCTTGCCTCTGACATTGCCTGAAATGAGCACCAATGGCCTCTGGCCTAGTGTCATGTCTCAAAGACGTCCTTGTTGTTGGTGTAGGCCAACAACTCACAAAGAGCTGTTTACATTGGTGATTCTGGCACCATCTCCTGGTGACTGGTGGTGACTGGCAGTACTGGCCACTGTGGTCCAGCACTGTAGACAGGTGACGAGCACTGTGTTTGGCTCAGAGAGCCCGTCACCACTTCGGATCATCAGCACCGCCTTCCAGTACCGTTGCGTCCACTGCTGTCCTGTCCAGCTCCCAGTGCTGGCCAGCCCTGCCTTCAGACTACTGCTGTGGGCTATGCAGTGTCATCTCAGAGACCCCTACCTCTCAGCACCTCCAGCTGCCGCTGCGAGTTGATCCTGGTCCACTGCTTGCCAGTGTGCCGAGAGCCCCAAGCCCTTGTTGATGGAACAATGCCGTTTTGAACGAGCAGCCCTTTGTTTGGGTCTCCTGGACACTGTGGACACTATCTGGGACGAGCAAGCCGGCCTCTTGCGGCCTTAGAAATGCCGTTTGTCAACTACACATCCTTGTTCCCTGGCCTAGGTGGCCTTGCAGTTGTGCAAGCAGGTACGACCCCATAGAGTGACCTGTCCCCTACCTTTGACACTGTCCTCGAAAGCTACGACACTCTTTCAAAAACCATGAGTCCCACACACTGTTTCTTTTTTTTTTTTAAGATTTTTTTCCCTAATTTAAATTAACTGAGGTGTTATTTGGGTGCCCCCTCAAGCATCGCCGTCGCAGGGACCTGCCGCCACGGCCTCCCGGGACAGCGTCTCGCCCACTCCGCACGCGGAGCCCTTCGGAGCAGACGCGGGGGCGCCGAGGCGGGCACCTCCCGCCGCGCCGGGGGCCGCCCGCGACCGCGTTCCCCACCGCGAGGCCACGATCTCAGAGGCGGAAGCGCTGGGCTCCGCCCGACGGCGGGCGACGCGGCAAAGCAGGGTCTGACGCGGACGCGCCCGGGCGTTTCCTGCCGAGGGACCGGACACACCGGCGCCCCGGCAGCGTTTCCAGGGCCGGGCGCGCGCAGGAGGCGTCGGCGCTTCCGGGCCGGGCCCTTCCCGGGCGGGCGCTTCCGGGCCGGGCCCTTCCAGGGCGGGCGCTTCCGGGCGGGCGCTTCCGGGCCGGGCCCTTCCCGGGCGGGCGCTTCCGGGCCGGCCTCCCAGAGCGGGCGCTTCCAGGCCGCCTCCCGCGCCGAGCCGCCCGCGCGCCCGCGGGGCTGCAGGATGGACCCTGCCGGCGGCGGCCCCCGCGGCGCCTCCCCCGCGGACGCGCGGGGCGCCTTCGTGCTGGGGCACCTGGCGGAGGTGGTGGAGCGCGTGCTGGCCTTCCTGCCCGCCCAGGCGCTGCTGCGGGCGGCCGGGTGAGGCGCGGCGGCGGCGGCGGGCGGCGGGCGGGGTGGGCGGCGGGCGGGGTGGACGGGGGACCCCCGCGCGCCTCAGGGACGTGCCCCCCGCGGCCGCCTCCCGCGCGCCCCGGCCCCCCTCCCCCTCCCCGGGTTCCCCCAGGCCCTTCCCCGGGTCTCCCGGGTCCGCCGGGCGGGCGGGCGGGCGGGCGGCGCCGCAACCGTGTCTGCGTCCGCAGCGTGAGCCGCCTGTGGAGCGAGTGCGCGCGCCGAGCGCTGCGGGCCCGGCGCCGCGTGGCCTGGATCTCCGCGGGCGCCGCCGGGCGGGGCCGCCGGGACGAGCACGGGCTGCTGCGCGCCGCGGAGGACGAGCTGCAGGCGAGTGGGGCCGGGGCCGGGGCGGGGGGCGGCGGGCGCGGGCCGGGGGGACCGTCAGGGGCGCGCCGGGCCTGCTGCCTCAGGGGCGCCTGCCGCCGCCGCGCTCTCGCCTGCGCCGTCCTCTCGGGAGAGGCGGCCGGGCCCGAGCGGCCGCGCTGAGAGAGACGCCTCGCCCGGCCCGGCCCGGCCTCTCCCCGCGGCCCCGGCTCGGCGGGCGCCCCCAGCAGCGGCGGCGCCGCCCTGACGGGACCGTTGAGTGGGACGCGCGGGGCACGTGCCCTGCGGCCTGCCCGGGCCTCGCCTGCTGCCCCGCGCCGTCTCCACAGCCGCGAGAGGCCGTTTAGAAGCGTGTTTGGATTCCGCCCCGTTTCCTCGATGTTTGATCTGGAGGAGTTTCTCGAGCTTTGATTTTCACAGTTGGGACAAGAATGTCAATGACAGGCCAGTTGTTTTCCCAGCACCCATCAGTCTGGCCGTGTCTCTCGTTTCTGAGGTTGGGTTCGCGTGTATCTGGCGAAACTCTGAGAAGAAATGCCCGCTCCTCCCCGGCGCCCTCGGCCCTGCCATCTCCCGGAGTCTCCTCCTTGGGCACGGCACCGTTGAGGAAAGCGGCGTCCGCTAGATGTCGCTTGCTTTTTCCCCACTGTAATTACAAAATTTCCGCTGAATTTTGTGAGGAGATAATTTGAAGCTGAGTAAAATGTCCTGTTTCGGTTTATTCATTTATCATATCTGTGGACTCTTAGTCTCTTACTCAGTGGGTTGTAACACGTTAGTATCAGTTGCTCAGATGTCCCAAATTTGACTAATGGGCGTTCCTTCATCTGACTTCAGTATCTTTTAGCTGAGACTCAGTCTTCTTTGATCCCTTCCTTGCTTTCCAACACAAGATGTTCTAAGCCTATTTTATGTTTTGCCTGTTGCACTCCTGCAATCAGCAGTTTTTCCAAGGAACTCTGGTTCCTCTTAGTGGAGAGTGGTATTTGGAAGTCAAGATGGGCCTAACTCATTGGTCTTAAGGTTTGTTCCTTCAAAGTGCAATCAGGTGACAAGCTGAGAGGTAACCTTCGTAAACTTATATGTGCATTATGTGTGTGTACATGTTTACATACACATACACACATTGACAACTATATATGCTTATATATGGAAATTCATGAATTGATGCAGATGCATCCAATTCCAATCCACATAGGATTCAATTCATGTCTATGCCTCCCCTTTGGACAGTGAGAACCCTGGTTCTTGTCATCCTTAATATATTTAGATAACCTTTAAGATGATTGCCCCGTTGGGTAATTGTTTCCCCACTTCCTTATGTGGGTTTTCTTTTCTTCTTAACCTGTCTGGGCTCTGGGACTTGGAGCCAAAGTGACTAGTATCCAGAGACAGGCTTGCAGAAAACTCTTCTTGGCACATTGGCCCCAGCCCTGCTCAGTCTTTTCCCAAAAGTTTGTTGTTGGAAAAATTCAAAATGCAAGCAAAGACTTCCATAGAAATTTTCTTTGGCGCATCATTTGTAGTAAGAAAAAACTGACCTGATGTTTACCTAGTAAATGAAGTCATTAAATGATAAACTACAAGGTGCATTAACAGTAGAGAAAATGTTGATTAATAAGTGACTAAAACAGACTGTGAAATTGTGTTCAATGTAATCTATCTTAAAATGAAAAATTCCTGTTACATCCTTATATATTGTTGTTTGAAGGGTTAATAAGATAATGTATCTGACATTACTTGCAATACTAGGAATATACTTTCAGTAACATTAAATACTCTATTATTACTGTCATTAAAATTCACCTAGTAATACCCTTAAAAAGTTTAGGCATTGTGGGCCTCCCCTGTGGCACAGCGGGTTGAGTGCCATGCTGCGAAGCTGTCTACAGCTTCAGCAGCACAGGTTTGATTCCCCAACGGCCTGGGAGATTCCCACATGGCATGGTAGGCCTCTCCTGTCTCGCCCGCTGCTCCCTTCAGCAGTGCTTTTGGTCCGTCTGCTTGTTCTGCTTCCCACTCTGTCTCTGGTGAATTCTGTCACCCTCCCGTGTTCTGGCCTGTACCCCAGTTCTTATATGAATAAATAAATAAATCTTCAAAAAAAAAAGTTTATGCATTGTAACAAATAAGCTCTAGACTGAAGAGACAAAAACATGGGAATACTGTCCAAATCATATGTGCTGTTTTCTTTTTATTTAACAAGTTATCAGATGGACATGATACTTTTATAGCCATAAAGACAGTTGATTTTAACTTTTTTATTAGAAATAGCTTAAAGTCTACTAAACTTTTTATAAAACATCTTGCTGTTTGGAGCTTCTTAGAATAATGGAACAAAATTCTAGTTTTACATTGTGCCTTGAAAACATTTAATGTTGAGGATTTTGTCAGTGTCACTGCCTCTGGTGAGAATGAGGAATGAGAATTCAACAATTGCTTTCCAGTGAGTACCAGAAAAAGAGAAAAAATAAGCCTTTGGAGCTAGACTTCAATCTTTAGGAAAGCTAAGGCCTTCAGACTTCTAAGGGTTATTCTGCTTGTTAATGGCAGAGTCGCTGTTAAGACATTAATCTCAAATTCTCTTTGTATGTACATCAGGCATCACAAACTCAAATGACTCCAAGGTTAGGTTGTACCTTAAGGGGGTCAAGCAGCTCAGTGTAAGGTCATAGATGATAAGGACCCTGGCAAGCCAGAGTGTTGATCTTTGTAGCTACAGTTGAGGAATGCAGATGTCTAGTTTTTGAAAGTGAATGTGGAAATCCACCTTATGTGAATATTTTGTGGAATTCTAAATGTTGGCAACCAAATGACTCTAATGCTCTGTGGACCTAGGAAGGTACCTCTATGTTTTATCCAGCCAGGAGGTCACCACAGGATTGTGTCTCCGTATCTTTTACAAGTTTGCCTAAATGGAATTTACTGTGAAACATCTTAACAGTACCCCAAATTGCAGTGTACCAACACTTTTTAAAATCAGCATTGAGGTTTTGCTATATGTTAAATACTACATTTTATTCTCATCGTAAAAATTAGTTTAGAAGGAAAAATACATTTATCCTCTATATTCAGTTCAACTGTTTTGCAACTTATTTGTGCAATGAGAAGTGTGGTGGAAAACAAGTCTGAATCAGTTTGGGTGGTTAAGGTGCAAATGACAGGAATGTGAGGGATGTTGCATCTGAGATGGAAGTGCTGAGGTAGTCTAGGAAGAAGTTTGTAGAATAGGCGGCATGTAAGCTGTCACTTGAAGGAAACAATCTTTTTTTTTTTATATATAAATTTTATTGTTATATTCCCCATACAATTGCAGCCCCCCCATTCTGACCCCAATCCCTCCGTTCCCGCCCCCGCCCCTCTAAAAGTGTCTCTGGTTCATAGTTTTTTGTTGATTTTGATTTTCACTTTCTTATAGTTATTCATTTTCCTGGTCCCTTATTTAAGTTTTCTAGATTCCTGCTATGAGTGAGACCATCCGGTATTTTTCTTTTTCTTTTTGGCTTATTTCGCTGAGCATGATCCCTTCCAGCGCCATCCATGTTGCTGCAAATTGCATGTGTTTATCTTTTTTGAATGCTGAGTAATATTCCATGGTATATATGTACCACATCTTCTTGATCCAGTCATCTATATTTGGGTTGTTGAAGGAAACAATCTTACTTCAGGTGTGGGGAAGAAAGCTGAATGGGGCCTTCCTGGTTAAGACGCAGCACTATGATGCTATCCACAGCCACTGCAGCAGGAGTTTGATCCCCATCCGGGGAGCTCACCCACATGGTGCAGCAGACTTCTGTCTCGCCCGCTGCTCCCCTCAACAGTGTATTTCAGTAGATCTTCCTGTTCTGCTCCCCATTCTGTTTCTGGGGAGTCCTGTCACATACACACACCCACACACACACTTCTGGCTTGTACCCCAGCTCTTGTATGCATAAATAAATCAATCTTTAAAAAAGAAAAAAAGCCGAATGACAGGAGAACACATATAAAACTGTGGGAGGCGGAGGACAGGAATAGTAAGCGAAGGGTCCCCATAAGAGACAAGTTGGTAAAGGCCTCAGTATTTAATTGGCTCTCAGTGAAAGAGGAATGTATGTTCCCTCTGCTGATGCAATGTTTTTGTTACTGTGATGCCTGTGCAGATAAAGCCAGTGGCATCCTTTGCTGGTACTTAATGTTTTTGCTTAACAGTTCAAATTTTTACTTTGAAATGAACTTCTTGAGTCAGGATGGAATGAGTTTGACTTGAAAAAATAATAGATGCACAGTAGATAAATGAGCTGAAAATGAAAGAGGATGAGTGAAACAGAAATGGACTCAATGCAAACATTGACCTGAAGCGGGGCGGAGGGACGGGGGCGGGGGGTGAGGGTGAGGGAACAACAGCAGTTTGGTACAGAGCACTCAAATTCATGTTAGTCAATTTCAGTTTTTTTCTTTGCAGAATGTTCTCATCTTACCACGGACAGTTCTTTACATGGCTGATTCAGAAACTTTCATTAGTCTGGAAGAGTGTCGTGGCCACAAGAGAGGTGAATATCAAAAGAAATTTGGGGGTTTTGGGGTTGTGTTTTGTTCTCCTCCTGTACCTTCTTGCAAAGTTAAAATATTGATTACTCCTGAAAGTTACTGACCTTCTGAGACACTGGGCCTGCTCTCTGGAGAAATGCTTGAATATGTTGCCTTTCAACCTTAAAGAGCCTTTTTTGCTTCAAAGATTGATTTTTAAACCTAGTACAATCGAAACAAGTTGTGTACGAAGGTGTTTTTCTTATTTTGAAATACTTTGAGCTTCTAGACACTTTCTATTATCAAAACAGGATGTATACCTTTGACTGTTAAAGCCTTTCATTGTTTATGTTGGGGCAGGGATCCATTTACCAAAGTTATCTGAAGATACTGTGTATTCTTGACTTGCTAAGAGGAAGCCATGGCACATTGTGACCCAAGTCTAGACTTTGGTATTGGATAACCATGGTCTGATTTGAAGCCAGATGACAATTTATGCAGTGAAAAAGTCATCCTGCTGTGCTGTCAGCTGAGCAGAAAGATACAGTATAGTAAGTCTCAATTTAGATGCTTCTGTTAAATTTGACATCATTGAGGCAAAGACAATGTCTGAACAAAGTAGAAGACTGCTGATACCAAAGTTCAAATTTAAAATATGAAACAGACCAAACTGGAAAAATACTTGTTTTCATCAGTTTTTAGACATTTTTGTAAAGTTTTTTGGCTTAAAAGGACTTAAACATTATTCAGTATTTGCTTTTATTTTCACATCATCAAATTTGAAATGTGGATGATATTTAACAGTAGATAGATGACTGACAGTTAATAATTTTGCTACTGTATTATTACAGCAAGGAAAAGAACTACTATGGAAACAGCATTTGCCCTTGAGAAACTATTCCCAAAACAATGTCAAGTCCTTGGGATTGTGACCCCGGGAATTGTAGGTAAGAGAAAAATACCAATCTGGTGATTTCTTGCCTTGCATTGGTTGGGGTCCTATAGATAGGTAATTGTTTGTAGCTGAAAGCACATTTATATTTTGGTCATCCAAAATGCAATAAAATGGTATTGTATTATGGTATTATATTTGACTAACATTAATGTCCTTTAGGTTATTGTGCTTAATATAGCAAATCACAGGCCTGTCTGTATAAACCAAATGCAGTGCATTTCTCAGGAGCCATTCACAAGAGGAAAAAGGTCACATTCTGTCCCCAAACTAGAAAGCAGTAATGAGCTCTCTCCCTATTGTAAGTTCAAGTACTGTGGTTTCTGGTGGGTATGACAGTGCAGGGCTGGGGTGTGGAGCTATAGTATACCGTGCTAGGAGACTTATGTTCTGCTATAAACTTTTGAAGGTCATGGCATGTAATCATATCCTTCTCCAAGTTTGATTGCTGATGGTGAATTTTTGCTGATTTGTATTGTTTTTTATTTTCTGTAGCTAATGGGGGAGAGACTATTGCAGTAGGCATGGTGCTATGGTTCAGAAACGTGAATTGGGATCCCACCTATACCATTTAGTGTAGTGTCTATATGACTTTGGGCAAGGTACTTAAACCTCATAGTGAAGCAAGACAAACTCCCAGGGACTGGGCGTGTCCTTACGCTCATACTTTCTACTTCAGGAGGACAGCACTCAAAAATGAACACATGGGAGGACCAACAACAGGATTTATTTACATAGAGAATGTGAAAAGGGACGGCTAAGAGAGTGAGTCAGAAAATATTTATAGGGGGGCCTCCCTGGTGGCACAGGGGGGTTAAGTCTCAGCATTATGAAGCTGTCGGCAGCCACTGCACCATGAGTTCAATCCCTGGCCAGGGAGCTAACCCACATGGCACAGCAGACCTCTCCTGTCTCACCCACTACTCCCCTCAGCATTGTATTTCAGTCAGTCTGACTGTTCTGCTCCCCACTCTGTCTCTGGTGAATCTTCTCACTCCTACCCCCGCCCCTCTGGCCATGCTTTTGTAGGGATAAATAAAGTAAATCTTTAAAAAAAAAAAAATGTCTGGCACATAGCCAGATGCTCTCTGTCCTATCCCAAGTAGTGCCCACTAAGCAAAGAGCTGGGTCCAAGCTGAAGACCCCTTCCTTACCAACAGTACAACTGCCAAAGTTCCAGGCCCACCCTATCTGTATTTCCCATCTGTAGGAGAAATAGTCAAAAGCTGCCTCAGCCCATCATGGGGTAGAGTTCACAAATTGCCTTCTACCATTGCGTTGGCTATGAGTGCCACTCACTCTCAGATGTTGTTCCTCACATTCCTCTTACAACTCCTTCAGTTTCCCCATCTAAGGGTGATGAGGGTTAAATGAATTAATACATGTAAAGTTTTAAAATAGGGATATACATAAACAGTAAATGTTCACTACTATTGTCTTCTTTGTTGCACTCAGTAGTACACTATAATTGGCATTTTTAGTCTTTGCTGAGAGACTTTTGGTCTGAATTTAGGTTTTGTTGTGCAATAAAGCACAAAGGTTGACACTCTTCAACTCTTTGTAGATTTTTGTGATCAGCCTTTTATCATTAGTGTTGTGTGCAAAAATTTTCTCCCAGTCGGTGGGGTGTCTCTTTGTTTTGGTTACTGTCTCTTTTGCTGTATGAAGCTCTTTAATTTGATGTAGTCCCAGCTGTTTATCTTTGCCTACACTATCACTGAGTTGAGTGATGTGTCTTTAAAGATGTTACTGAGGTGCATGTCGTGTTTCGCCTGTATTTCCTTCTATATATTTTATGGTTTCACATATTACGTCTAATTCTTTAGTCCATTTTGAGCTGGTTTTTGTGCATGGTGTGAGGTCGTAGTCAAACTTCATTCTTTGGCATGTAGCGACCCATTTCTCCCAGCACCATTTAGTGAACAAACTTTCCACTATGGAAAGCTGTGTGGAGATTCCTCAACCTGCTAAAGCTGGAGCTTCCATATGATCCAGCAATTCCACTCCTAGGTGTTTACCCAAAGGACACAGAAACATTAATTCAGAAGGGCACCTGCACCCCTATGTTTATAGCAGCACTGTTTACAATAGTTAAGCTATGGAAACAACCCAAATGCCCAAAAATAGATGACTGGATCAAGAAGATGTGGTACATGTACACAGTGGCATATTACTCAGCAATCAAAAAAGATAAACTCATGCCATTTGCAGCAACATGGATGGAGCTGGAAGGGATCATGCTCAGCGAAATAAGCCAGAAAAAGAAAAATACTGGATGGTCTCACTCATAGCAGGAATTTAGAAAACCTAAATAAGGGACCAGGAAAAAGAATAATTATAATAAAGTAAAAATCAATGAGCAACTATAAACCAGAGACACAGTACGGGGTGGGGGGGTGGGTAGGAGGGATTACGGTCAAAATAAGGGGGGTGGGCATTGTATGGGGAATGTAACCAAGATGAAAATGCACGCATTATGCAAAAATGAAAAATGTAAAAAATATATAAAATAAAATAAAAATTAAAAAAAAAGCACAAAGGATTTTAAGTGTTTTAGAAATGAATAGGGATAAATGTTATGTTTCATCTCTTCCTCTATCAACTCCCAACCCCATTAAGTATTCATTTACCCCATCACTGTATATCATTTTTCACTGTATTAAAAAAAAAGATAGTGGCGACCATGGCTGTCTTTTAACTTCTGAGTTTTTCCTTAAATGACTGATGTGTTTTTTACAACTACTGGTTATTAAATGTTTATATAGAATCATAGTTTTCATTTGTTTCTACCCACCCCACCCACTGCAGCTTCTCCACAAGCCTGACAAGTTTCTCCTTTCTGAAATTTCAGTTAGATCTGGGGGCTATAGAGGAAGGGCAGATGGACCTGGGTGGATACCCTTCTGCCTTCCTTGACCCAAGCAGATGTCCCATGGGGAATAAACATCACTGGGCACGGTTAGTCAGGATTGTCCTCCTGTATGTTCATGGACCACTCTTCCCCCACTTACTGATTCTGGTCTCCCTCAAAGCTGGATGCTTTCTATGGGCCAGTTCCACTTGTGTCCCAACAAAACTTACATGACAGCTGATTCCTTTTACTTAGGCCGCAGTGTAGGGACATTTCTAAAACAGCTATAGGCTACTGTCATTCTTTCAGGTTGGGATAATACCAGGTTTGAGAAAATTTGTTCATTCTTATATGTGCAGAGCTGATTTTCTTAATTAAAGTGAAAAGCATAATTGTAAATGTACAACTTAGTGAGTTTTGACATTTATACCCATGTGTAACCAACACACAAATCAAGATACAGAATATTTCTGTCACTCCAGAAAGTTTCCTCATGCCCTTTGCCTGTGGATCACTGCCTGTCATGGGAAACCCTGGTTCTGATATCTATTAGAAATGAAATCATTAGTTACATCTTTTTATTTCTTGAGTCTTTTAACATGTTTTTTAACATAGTATTTTTCAGATTCACTTGTGTTACTGTATTAGTATTTTATTTTTTTAAAAAGTTTCCCCAGTGGTATTGTTGTATGAATAGGCCACAATTTGTTTTTCTGGTCTCTTTTCTGATGGAGATTGGATTGTTTCACATACTTGGCTACTGTGATGGAACAGTCAGAACACTTTGTAAGTCTTTTTGTAGACATAGGTTTGTTCCTCATGAGCACTTACCAAGTCCAGTTGCTATGTCTTAAGGTTGGTGTACATCTAAATTTTTAGGAAGCTGCAAATAGTTTTCCAAAGTTGTGCCTGTGCCATTTTAAACTCCCCAGCAATGAGTGGAGGCTCCTGTTGCTTCATATCCTCGCATTTAGCATCACCAGTCTTTCATTTTAGCCATTCTGGGGGGTATAAAGATGCCTCTTATGGTGGTTTTAATTTGAATTACACTGATGTGTAATTATTTTTGCATGTTTTTATTGACTGTATATCTGCTTTTGTGAAGTGTCAAGTGTCACTGATTTTTTTAATTGAATTGTCACTTTATTGTTTACCTGTTAAAGGTGTTGTTCACATATATATTCTGATGTAACACCTTTATCAGGTTTAAGTTTTATAAATATTTTCTCCCAGTCTGTTGCTGTCTTTGCATTTTCATTACAGTATCTCTAGATAAGCAAAACACTTTCATTTTGGTGAAATCCAATTTATTTTTTCCACTTACAATGCTTTCTGTGTTCTCTCCAAGAAATCTTTGCTCACAGAGATACTCTTAGGTCTTCTACAACCTGTACAGTTTAACTTACACTTAGTTCTAGGACCTAATGAATTAATTTTCATAAGGGATATAATTTATTTTCATATGTTTATCTTCATCATTGTTGGGTGAAGACTTTCTTTTCCTCATTAAATTTTCTTGGCGTCTTTGTCAAAAACAATTTTGTGGGTATGGCTGTTTCTGGATTTAATTCTGTTCTGTTCAGTTTATTTATGCTTAAAGCAGTGCTATCTTTTAGTAGGTCTTGTTGCTCTTTACAGTTGCTTTGGGATTCTAGGCCCTTTGTGTTTCCACATTTACTTTAGAATCAGTGTCTATTTTTTAAAATCCTGTTGGAATTTTAATCAAAATGTCTTGAGACTTAGTACAGAAATTTCAAAAATTGCTTTTATAAAAGTTTTGATATTTTTGGGGGGAAAGGGGCCTTAAAATAAACTCTTGTTTTATTTTCATGCTTTTAATTCAAAATATGTAGGTTTGACTTGAATCTGAAGTTTTCTTTTTGAATATTTTTTTATTTTGTTGCAGTGTTGATTTCTGAAAGGCTTACCTTACTTAAAAAAAATGTATTGTGTATACTAGTAATACTTTACTGTGTAAAAAATAAAAGAAAAATGGAATGATACAGATAAGTAAAAAGGGGAAAAAATATGAGCATCTTTAAGCATCACAAAGTTAACCATTCTGTTAATATTATGGGGCATGACCTTCCAGACTTTGTGTGTGTGTGTTTATGGGGATACACATACACATATTCTATAGTTCTGGAGACTGGAAGTTTAAGATCAAGATGTTGGCAAGTTTGCTTTCTCTTAAGGCCTCTTTGGCTTGGATACAACCACCTACTCTGTGTCCTCACCTGGCCTTCTTTTCCTGTGTGCATATCCCTAATGTTTCTTCCTCTTCTTATACGGACACCAGTTCTCTTGCTTAGGGCCCCACTCTTAAGACCTCTTTCAACCATTATTAATGACCTTTAATGACCTTATTTCCAAGTAACAGTCACATTGGGGGTTTAGGGTTCAACATAAAATTTGGGAGGTGGGGGGTGGAGGAGACACGGTTCTGTCTCTAACACCTACCTTTGAAATTTCTGACATAAAACAGACATAGTTTCAGGTCTGTAAAAACATGTTTGTCTTTTTTTTTGGCCAGGTTAATTTTTTTTTAATTATTTTTTATATTATTGTTCATTTTTAAACAATATTTGTTTCCCCCCTTTCCCCGGTGTAGTCCCCATAGAATTTCCTTCAACAAAATGCACCTGCGCACCATCACCTCAGTCCCTTGTGCTCCTCCGTCCCTCCCAATGATCCTTCTCCATCCTCCTCCCCTCCCCTGCAGGATGTCACTAGTTTATAATTGTCTTGTCTTTGTTTTATTGTGTTTTGTATTACTGTTTTTTGTGTTTTTTTAAACACTGATGTCTTATTTGGTTCTCATATATTCCTGCTATAAGTGAAACCATCCAATATTTTCCTTTTCCCTTCTGGCTTATTTCACTGAGGATAATTCCTTCTAGTTCCATCCATGTTGCTTCAAAAGGCATGAGTTTTATGATTTTTGATTGCTGAGTAATATTCCATTGTGTCTACATACCACATCTTGATCCAGTCATCTATTTTTGGGCATTTGGGTTGTTTCAGGTTTTGCCTATTGTAAATAGTGTTGCAGTAAACAGGGGTACAGGTCTTCTTTTGAATCAATGTTTCTGTGTCCTTTGGGTAAATACCTAGGAGTGGAATTGCTGGGTCAAAGGGTAGCTCCATTTTTAGTAGACCGAGGAACCTCTAGACAGCTTTCCATAGTGGTTGGACCAGAATGCACTCCCACCAGCAATGTAGGAGAGTTCCTTTTTCACCACATCCTAGCCAGTATTTATTGTTGCTAATTTTTTTGATATGTGCCATTCTCACTGGTGTAAGGTGGTATATCTCAATGTGGTTTTGATTTGCATTTCCCTGATTTTAAGGGATGTTGAACATTTTTTTCTTATGCCTGTTGGCCATTTGCATTTCCTCTTTGGACAAATGTCTTTTAAGCTTTTCTGTCCATTTCTTGACTGGATTGTTTACTTTGTTTTTGTTGAGTCATGTGAGTTCTTTGTATATTTTTGTGATCAGTCCCTTATCAGTTGGATGGAGTGCAAAATTTTTTTTCTCAATCAGTGTGGTGTCTCTTTGGTTAATGTCTCTTTTTTTTTTTTTTCTGTTAAAGAATTATTCATGCATACAAGAAGTGGGGTACAGGCCCAGTGCGGGAGGGTGAGAGGATTCACCAGAGACAGCGGGAAACAGAACAGGCAGGCAGACTGAAATACACTGCGAAGGGGAGCAGCGGGCAAGACAGGAGAGATCTGCTGCACGATGTGGGTATCTCGCTGGCTGGCTGGGATTGAATCTGTGCTGCAGAGGCCAGGAACAGCTTCACTGTGCTGTACTCAACCACCTGTGCCACCAGGGGAGGCCCCTGGTTAATGTCTCTCTTGCTGTACAGAAGCTTTTCAGTTTGATATAATCCCAGGTGTTTATCTTTGCCTTCACCGTCACTGCTTTGGGTGATGAGTCTTTAAAGATGTTACTGAGATGTATGTCTTGTAGTGTTTTACCTATATTTACTTCTGTATATTTTATGGTTTCAGGTCTTATGTCCAGTTCTTTTATCCATTTTGAGTTGATTTTTGTGCACGGTGAGAGGTACTGGTCTAGTTTCATTCCTTTGCATGTGGAGGTCCAGTTTTCCCAACACCATTTATTGAACAAACTGTTCCATTGCATATTCTTTACTCCTTTGTCAAAGATTAGTTGTTCATGTAAGTGTGGTTTTATTTCTGGGCTCTCTAGTCAGTTCCATTGGTCTGTGTGTCTATTTTTGTTCCAATACCGACCACTTTAGTTATTATGGCTTTGTAGTATAGCTTGAAGTTTGGAAATGTGATACCTCCATTATCCTTTGTTTTCGTCAGTAGGACTTTGGTTGTTCACGGTTTTTTGTAGTTCCATATGAATTTCATCAGTATGGTATTTCTGTGAAGAATGTCATTGAGATTTTTATTGGACTAGCATTGAATCTGTGTATTGCTTTTGGGAGGATGGCCATTTTAATAATGTTAATTCTTCCAATCCATGAGCAGGAGATGTCTTTCCATTTCTTTGTGTCTTCTGTTTCATTTAGCAGTGTTTTATAATTTTCTTTGTATAGGTCTTTCACCTCTTTTGTTAGGTTTATTACCAAGTATTTGATTTTTGTTTCAATTATAAAAGGGATGGTTTTCTTGATTTCTTCTTCAGATTGATGGTTTGTGTGTGGAAAGGCTACTGATTTTTGTGTGTTGATTTTGTATCCTGCTACTTTACTGAACTGGTCGATTATTTCAAGTAGTTGTTCTGTGGCGTTTCTAGGGTTCTCTGTGTATGTTATCATATTGTCTGCAAATAGTGATGGTTTTACTTCTTTCCCTATTTGGAATCCTTGTATGTCTTTCTCTTGTCTTACTGACCTGGCTAGGACCTCCACTATTACATGGAAGAGCAATGGTGGGAGAGGTCATCCTTGTCTTGTTCCTGATCTTAAAGGAAAGGCTGTCAGCTTTTTCCATTGAGAATAATACTGGCAGGGGGTTTGTCATATATGGCTTTTATCATGTTAAGGTATATTCCTTCTATCCTGAGAATTTCAAGGGCCTTCATCATAAATGGATGTCGGACTTTGTTGAATGCTTTCTCAGCATCTATTGACATGGTCATATGGTTTTTATTTTTCTTTTTGTTGATGTGTTGGATTACATTGATCAATTTTCATATGTTGAACCATCCTTGTGCCCCTGGGATGAATCCCACTTGATTGTGATGTATTATCCCTTTGATGCGTTGTTGGATTCCTTTGGCAAGGATTTAGTTGAGGATTTTTGCATCAGTGTTAGGGAAATTGGCCTGTAATTTTCTTTTTTGTGTTGTCTTTGTTTGGTTTTGGGATAAGTGTAATGTTGGCTTTGTAGAATGTATATGGTAGTATTCCTCCTTTTTCAATTTTTTGAAAGAGTTTGTGTAGGCTGGGCACTAATTCACTGCTGAACATTTGGTAAAATACATTTGTGAGAAGCTGTCTGGGCCTGGGTTTTTGTTTTTGGGGAGTGTTTTGATTACTGCTTCACTTTCACTGCTTGTAATTGATCTGTTTAGGCTTTCTATTTCTTCTTTGTCAAGCTTTGGATGATTGTATCATTATAGGAAATTGTCCATCTCCCTAGATTGTTGAATTTGTTTGCATATAAGTGTGCATAGTAATCTGATTATTCTTTTGATTTATACTGAGTCTGTTGTGATTTCTCTTTCATTTATAATCCTATTTATGTGTGTTTTCTTTGTGAGCACAGCTAGAGTTCTGTTTGTTTTATTTTTTCAAAAAACCAACTTTTGGTTTCATTGATCTTTTGGATTGATTTTTTAATTTCATTTATTTCTGCTTTGATTTTTATTTTTTCCTTCTACTGGTTTTAGGGGGTTTTTGTTGTTATTTTTCTAGCTCTTTGAGATGTGAGATTAGGTTGTTTGAGTTCTTTCTTGTTTCTTGATATGAGCCTGTATTGATATATATTTTTTTCTTATTACTCTTTTGCTGCATCCCATGCATTCTGGGAATTGGTGTCCTTGTCATTCAACTCAGTATTTTTTAATTTCTTCTTTGATTTCCTCATTAGTCCAATGGTCTTTCCGTAGTGTGGATTTTAATCTCCATGAAGTAGGAGGGTTCCTTGTTGTCTTTTCATGATTTATTTCTAATTTAATGCCTTTATGATCAGAGAAGATAGTTGGAATGATTTTGATCTTAATGTATCTGTTGTTTGTCTTGTGGCCCCAGTGATCGATTCTGGAGAATGATCCATAAGCACTTGAGAAAAATGTGTACTTGGATTTTTTTTTTTGGGTGCAGTGTCCTAGAGATGTCTGTTAAGTCCATGAGTTCTATGTCTTTATTTAGGGCTCTAGTGTCTTTGTTTATTGTCTCGTTGATCTGTCCATTGGTGAGAGTGGGGTGTTGAAGTCTCCCACTATATATGTATTTTCTTTAATGTCTGTTTTCAGAGCTGATAATAATTGTCTGATATATTTTGGTGCCCCTTCATTTGGTGAGTATATGTTGATGAGTATTATATCTTCCTGATATATTGTCCCCTTGATCATAATGTAGTATCCGTCTATGTCTCTTTTTACCTTTTTTAATTTCAAGTCTTTTTCATCTGATATAAGTATAGCTGTTCCTGCCTTCTCTTTTTTTTTTTTTTTTTTTTTTTTTTTTTTGGTCCATTTGCTTGTAGGATTGTTTTCCAACCTTTTACTTTCAGTCTTTGTTTATCTTTTGCAGTTAAATGTGTCTCCTGGAGACAGCAGAAGGTTGGATTTTGTTTTTTAATCCAGCCTGCTACTCTGTGTCTTTTTTTTTTTTTTTTTTTGAGAAGATGAATCCATTTGCATTTAGAGTTAATATTGATATGCTGACATCTGTATCTGTATTTGCCATTTTCTTTGTCTTCTTTGTGATTTTATTCCTCACTTTATTCTGGTTTTTTTTTTTTTTTTCATTTCTCTATTGGTTTTGGCTTTAGGACTTGTAGAATTTTTTGGAGTGGGGGTTTAGTTGTATTGAATTTCTGGAGTTTCTGTCTGAAGGTTTGTATTTTTTCTTCAAAGAGGAAGGAGAACTTTGCAGGGTAAAGTATTCTTGGTTGGCATTTGCTGTCTTGAAGTTCGTTGAATATGTTACTCCATTCTCTTCTTGCCCATAGTGTTTCTTCAGAGAAGTCTGAAGCTAACTTGATTGATTTTTCCTTATAAGTTATCTGTTTCTTCCCCCTTGCCAGTTTTATTATGTTTTCCTTGTTTTGGAGTCTTGCAAGCTTTACTATTATGTTTTGCTGTAGTTTTGTTTTCATTGTGGTAATTGGGTGTTGTTCTTGCTCCTTGTTTGTCTATATTTGTCTTCTTTTTCATGTTTGGGAAGTTTTCTTCAATTACTTCCTTGAATAATTTCTCAGTTCCTTTGTCTCCTCACCTTCTGGATGCCTGTTACGCTTACATTTCCTGTCTTCTCCAGTCTGATAATTGTCAAAGAGTGTCCTCATTCTTATTCCTTTGTACTTCTCTCGCCTTTTCTCTTTCGGTTCTTTTTACTTCTGTATCTGAGAATACTGATCTGTTCTTCCATTTTTTTCAATTCTGTTTTCAGTGCTGTTCCCAGAGCTCTTTGTCTCTCCAGTAATCTTTTAGTCTCCTCCTTTTCTTTTACTTCCTTTCTTAAGGTCTCATTTTTGTTCTTCAGTTCATTGATTATTTTTTTCATATCATCTTTTCCTTTTCTTTATTCCTTTTTTTTCCCTGTAATGAGCATTTTGATCATTGACTTCTCAGGTAAAACTTCCTACAGTAGCAAGTCCATATATATATATTTTTTTTTTTTATAGAGGCATGTTTTTTTTTTTTAATATTTATTTATTTGTTTGTTTTGTTTGTACATGCACTGGGTACAGTCAGAAGCGCGGGACGGTGAGAGAATTCACCAGAGCCAGAGCGGGGAGCAGAGCAGGCAGAAGGACCGAAGTACACTGCTGAGGGGAGCAGCAGGCGGCAGGAGAGGTCTGCGCGCCATACGGGACCCTCCTCCGGTGGCCGGGGAGCAGCCGGGGATCGAACCGGCACTGCAGAGGCTGCGGGCAGCTTCGCAACCCAGCGCTCAACCGCTGCGCCACTGGGGAGGCCCATATATATTTTTTTTTTTTAACTTTTATTTATTTGTTTTTTAAAGGATAGCAAAAGATTTATTTACAAGGGAAAGGCAATGAAGAAATGTACCACTCAGGGAGAAAAGAGGGATAAATGTGTTCTACCCATTCCGCCGACCTGGAATCCCAAATGACCCACCAAGACCAAACCTGCCTGGCCAAGAGCATGACCCAAGCATGCCCGACCCCACTAACATGGCTGGTTTTTATTTACAAACAAATGGCTGCTTAACTCCGACCTTAGGTCCTTGCAACTTCCCTTTGGGGATCCTGGGATTTGTAGTTCCTGGTGTCTTGATGGAGTGGGGATGGCATCCACAAAGCCTGTATGGAATTAGCTTCACTTTTTGCCATCATTAACCAAAACAAACACCCCACTGATTGGGAAGATAAATTCTTTATTCTTTTTAATCATGATGATTCTAAATTCTCTGACATTCAGAGATGTTCATCCATGTCATTGTTGAGTTCTGGTGACTGATTTACTTTTTGTAGTGTGTTCTCCCTTGCGGGCTTGCTTGGTTATTTATATTTTTCCTTCTCCCTTCTGTTTGCTTTCTAAGTAGTTCTATGTGTTGGGACATTGTGCCCTTGGTGTTGGCAGGCATCTCTTTGGAGTGCTCCTTCACTGGTGTTGGAAACTGTTTACCAGACTGAGACAAGCACTGGTAGGCCAAAACTCCACCAGGGTGTTGATGCTGTGGCTGTGTTGCTGGGTACTCTCTCTTACAGTTCTTTTCCTCTGTATTTACTCAGTTCCAGCAGGGAATCAGCTAGTTGGTGATCTTGCTGCGGTGACTAGGTGGCGCCAGAGACCTGTACTTGCTGACCTGTGCTTTTTCCTGTAGTTCTCTGAGAAATGGAGGAGGGTAGGGGAGCACCTCAACACAGGGGCTATTGCTCATGCTGGGTGCAATGTCTGCCCTATATTCACCCAGTGCTGTGCCCATAGCTGTGTGGATCCCACACCTTGAATTCTGGACTCTAGTTCTTAATTCCAGGGGTCTCAGATCCCAAATGCTGGCTGTCATCCCGTGCAGTGCCCACTATTCTGGCATGTCCCACGCTCCGGATCCAGTGCCCAGTTCTCAGTTCCAGAATGGGGTCTTGCTCCATGCCTCATTTCCCTTCTTGCCCCCTTTTGCGTGGCCCACCCTCTCAGGGCCTGAGGGTAGTTTTGGAATCCCTGTCTTCCAACTATTAGGAAGTTGGTGATTTTTTTCTGATCACTAAGTGGCGCCAGAGATCGTTCCTAGTATCCTTCCAGAACTGTGCTTTTTCCCCTGTGGGTCTCTGGAGAACAGAGTGGGGGGTGGCATGGAGTGCCTCAGTGGCATGGGGGTGCTGTGTCTGCCCTCTACCCTGCTGTCATGGGGATCCCACGCCCCGAATTTTGTGCCCCGGTTCTCAGTTCAGTGTCTGCAGAAATGGCGCCTTTCCACCCTGCTCCCATACCTGGATGCCTGGTTTTGATTACCCAGTGAGGGTCATTCACCTCAGTGGAGGCTCCCACACATCTCCCCTTAATCCTAGGTTGCAGCCACAGGGACCTGGGCAGCCGCGATTGCGTATGCTTTTCGAGCACATGCACTTTTCTGAACAAGCTTATCGGTTGGCCTTTGGCTATTTGCAGGTCTCTCCAAGGAATCTTTATCTTCCTCTAATGGCACCCGGAGCCATTTGCTCACCTCCATGGCAATTCCGGCATGGTTCTGCACGGTTCCCGGTCACAGGGTGCAGTGCCTGCGGTAGTTCCTTTCTACTCATTGTTGCGCTTGATCTCTATTTTGTTGTTTTTGTTGTTGTTTTTTCCTCCTTTCTGTTGGTTGAAGTGTGTTGGCTTTGTGAATGGGGTAGGGTAGCAGGGTTCTGATGTTTTCTTCTTGTCTGTCAGTCATTCTTAATAGCTACGTAATTTTTAATATAAATACAAGTTTAGGTCATTTTTTACTTCCTATTAAAAATTATCTGATAAAAGCATGTGTGGTTATTTTTTGGGATAACTCTGTTACAAAGTGAAGTTGCTATGAAGATGTATTTGCTACCACTTAATTTTTTATTTAGAAAAACTTCAAACTTACAGAAAAGTTGAGAGTATAATGGACTGATACAAGAAACAACCATATACCCTTCATCTAGTTTTGCCAGTTTAAAACATTTTGTAACATTTGCTTTTTCTGTCTTTGTTTATATGAAAACATTTCCTTCTGGACCATTTGAAAATAAATTGCAGATACATGACAATATACTCTTTAAAATGTCAAAGCTGAAATACCTTTTTTTTAAAGAGTGCCTTATAGTTTGTTGATTGATCTTAGTCACCTATATAGTAGTTATCTAGGTGGGGCTGGTTAATTTACACTGTTACCAAATGAAATTTAAGTTTTTATTGTATCTGTTCATGAAACCGTTTCAACTTTTTTCCTAGTGACTCCAATGGGATCAGGTAGCAATCGACCTCAGGAAATAGAAATTGGAGAATCCGGCTTTGCTCTGTTATTCCCTCAAATCGAAGGAATAAAAATACAGCCCTTTCATTTTATTAAGGATCCAAAGAACTTAACATTAGAAAGGCATCGACTTACTGAAGTAGGTAAGTTATTACTATTTACCATTAGTAGCCCGCGTTTGTTAACTGATTTTGTTTGTGCCTTTGAGAGAGTCTGAATTAAATATAGATGTTGCTGAAGATGTGTGTAATTCAGGCTAGTAATTAACAGAGAGGAGAGCTTTTTTAAGTGAAACCATCTGATATTTATCTTTTTCCTTTTGACTCACTTCCGCTTAGAATAATCCCTTCTAGCTCCATCCTTGTTACTGTAAATAGCATTAGTTTGTCTTTTTTGATCATTGAGTAGTATTCCATTATGTGTATATGCCACATTTTCTTGATTTACTCTTCTGTTCTGGGGCATTTAGGTTGTTTCCATATCTTGGCTATTGTAAATAGTGCCACAGTAAACATAGGCGTAAACACAGGTGTGCAGGTTTCCTTTCAAATTAGTATTATTGTGTTTTTTGAGTAGATATGTAGGAGTGGAAATGCTGAGTCTAGTAAATCCATTTTCAGATTTTTGAGAAGTCTCTGCACTTCTTTCCGTAGGGGCTGGACCATGCTCACCAACATCGTACTAGGGTTCCTTTTTCTCCACTTGTTGTAATATTGAATTTTGAAAGACTTATTTCTCTTTAAATATTTTCTTATTATTTTGTCATATTTTTGCTTTTGAAGCTAAATGGTTTTTTTGAACTTTTTTATATCAGTAATAAACACTTAGTAGTAATAAGCCTTTTAAAAATATATTAGAAGGTATGAATTACCTTTTATGTCAGCTAAGTAGAAAGATGGGAATAAATCCATCATAAGTTGAAAATGCTTGAACTTACCAGGTGCCATAGCTTAGCCTCACCTACCTCATATATGCTCAGAACACTGCCATTAGCCTATAGTTGGCAAAATCGTCTAACACAAAGCTTATTTTATAAAGTCTTAACTGTCTCATAATTTATTGAAAGTGAAAAACAAAATGCCCTAATTTGCAATTTAAAGTACAATTTCTACTGAATGCATATGGCTCTCATGTCATTTCAAAGCTAAGCAATCCTGAGTTGAACCACTGTCAGTTGGAATTGTCTTTAATTATAACCAAGTGAAAAGGTGGGTTGTACAAACAGAGAGGTGTGGAAAGACTGCTGTGTGGGGCTCGCCAGTGGGAGGAGAGCAGACAGGCCTCCTGGAGTAAGCAGTGTTTAAGCCTTTGAAGGATGGGAGTATCTAAGTGACAAGGGTGAGTCAAGGATCAGGCTAAGGGTTGCCAGAAAGAGTGGAATAGCCAGATAATCAATGCATACAGAGACACAGTAAGCTGTTTCATTTTGCAAACACAAAGTATATGAAGGGGATTGTGGGAATGAGACTATAGAGTGTAGGTACTACTGACAGCTGCTGTTTAGCTGATAGTGAATACACACACACACACACACACACAGTGAGGAGATATTGAAAGTGGGAAACCAGTTAGGAGCCACAGCCACCTAGGCAAGAAATAATATGGGGCCATGAGGAGTAAGGAATTGATTGAAGAAAATTAATAAATAATTAGCTGTGCACAAGAAGGAAGACTGGGGCCTCTGTGAGAACTAAGTTTTGAGCCTAGGAGAGTGGGACTATGGGGGTATGAAATGCAAAAATATGGGGCACACTGGGGAGGAGGAGCAGGTTGGGAGAAAGCAAACCTCATTAGAGAAACCTTTTTTTTTTTTTGGTTGGCTTTTGAGTCAGTGTTTCGCTGAAGGTCACAGAGCCACTTCTCCCCCGCTCCTGTGTGCTGTCTCTTATCCCAAGGAGAGGATGGTGCCAATGGCGGGCTCTCTCCTCTGCTCCACAGCACCTTGGCAATCGCATTGAGTGTCCCGCTGGAAGCTAGCATCTAGTTACTGGATTTGTTATCCCTTATTTGCATTATAACACCAAGTTCAAGGAATCAGAAAATGAAGAGTAAAGCGCCCCTGTTTATTGTGCTCTATGAAGTGTTCTTACTCGATCCTTTCCTGCGCTCTTTGCCATCTACAGTTTTGGTTTATTTTCATCCTGTTTATGGCCTTTAGGAAATTGATGCTTTGCCCAGATTGAGATGATTATCTCTATTCTTTAACATGCTGTTTTGTGTCCCTGTTTCCCATATTTCTAAGTTTGGATCATTATCTTCTCTGTACTCAAATACGTGGAGGGATCTGAAGTGGGCCAGAAGGAATAGTTGGAGGCTATTTTACCTCACCTGCATTCCCAAGCAGAGGTCTGCAGCAGCTCCTTTCTATGTCAGTGACACTGGGTAGTCCTGTTCATGTCTGTGTCCCTTAGGGGCTATGCACATTTGCTGTACTGGGTTAGCAAGTAAGTGGTTTAGTGTTTGCCAGCCATACTTCCTAGCTCCATCTGTTCAACTCTGCTGCTAGAGCAGAAGCAGCCGTAGTCACTATGAGAACAAATGGTGGGTTCCAATAAAACTATCTATAAAAACAGTTGGCCCATGGACTGTCGTGTTTTCCCCTTCCTGTGAGCTTATCACAGTGACTAGAAGCCATGTAGGGAAGCCCACGGCAGCCCTGGAATGGCACGCTTCTCTGAAATGCACCTTGCATTTGGTTGTTGTAGCAGTGCTGATGCCAGGCGTGCAAGCTATAGAAATGTTGGAGACTCACTGTACCTGCCTCCTGGAGGAGCCAGTCTAATGGGACAGGCTCACGTAAAATGAGTGTTACCAAGAGAAACACAAATGTGCTAGAAAACATAGAACCATGGGACTTAATCTGGTCCAGAGTGTGCAGAAGGTACACAGGTGAACAGAGCCTGAGAAGAGGTGAACTAGGATAGGGAGACCCTGACGTGTGGGCTGGGGAGGAATACTGCAGTCTTCACCCTTTTGTCCAGTTAACTGACACAAAACAGAGTGAGGTAGCAGAAAGCAGGATCTGACAAAGGATAGGCCTTTTAGAAATACCCTTCTGACCGTGGTGTGGTGATCAGTTTGCAGGAAGGCAAGACTGGACACAGGAAAACTGGGAGGCTGTAACATGACTAAGGCATGAATGGGGTGGGTCCAGTGGAGTTGAGAGACAGGTAAACGTGAAGCTTCGAGGTCGAATTAACAGGATGTGGCAGCTGGTTAAAATACAGGATGTTTACAGTGAGGGAGGTGGTTACCACATTAATCAGGCTCTGGCAGCCACCTGGTCCTTTCTCCTGGGGTGAGGACAGTTAAGGGCACAGTTTAGAGGAATCAGTCAGTTCTAGTGTGGACACATGGAGTATGAAATGGGGACATTGACCAGACACTTGAATATATGGATCTGGAGCTAAAGAGGATAGGCTGCACCAGAGATGTTTGGGGATCATCAAGGAATTAATAGTAATTGATGACAATGTTGTTATCTTGCTGTTCTTTGTGGCAGGTGTCACTGAGCTACTGAACAGTTCTTAAACCTCAAACCATGACTGTTCTGGGTCTGTTCCCAGCTCATGTGGGCTTCCCTTTGTACATCAGGGAGAGTTTGGATAAGGTGCCTGTCAAAAGATGTAACAACTAGATAAAAACCAGAGTAGCACAGGTGACCCCGGATTTGAGCTCTTTTCTCTAAACTTGGTGGTGTTTGAATCAAAGGAAAATGTTGTCTAAAGCTTCCTCATTTCATTAGTAGGTTAAACAGATGTAAATTTTGGTTGGGCCTGCAACTTGGCCAAAATGTGTTCTGTTAACTCTCCTCCACCGTGCCGTTGCTGAGTGCCGGCACTGAAATGAGATGCTTTATAATACTGTCATTTATTCATCACCACCACCTGCTCTTCCGGGCTTTCAAAGGCAGCCTGAACTTGGAGAATTTAAGTGACAGCTGTACAACAGCAGGTGGATGAACCCAAGTTTCAACCTAGGTCTGACTCCAACACCATGTCCTACTTGTGCTGACTTAGCACTGGTAGGTTAAGAGAGCTGGGTGTAAAGACAGGAAGAGGGAAGCGGTGGTTAGCCTGAGGTTGTGGGACAGAACTTGGCTTTGTGGGACAGATACATGATTTGTGCATGTATCAGCCTCTCGTGTTAGACGCTTCCTTTTCTCTCCATTTGGATTATATAACTTTCAAGTAGGTTGTGAAACGATTGTCTTCATAGTGGCTCCTCTAAAAAGATAGAAGCCTGAACCGGTAGACCTAAAGTCTTCTCATGCCATGCTGCCCTGTCCTCAGAGTTCGCTTTTCTAACTCTTGACACTGGTCTTGGTGTCTAAGTTTTATTTTTATTTTTATTTTTTTCTTTTATCACTCAGCTTGATCAGTGCTGTAGTGAATTTTCATTTATTTGAAAATGAGTTTAAGGCAGCTTACAAAGATGAGAGAGTATCAGTGGAAGAACTTTGAATTGAGAGATACATAGACGGGATGCAGGCGGCTGGGGTCTGAGGGTACTAAACGAAAAGCATCCCATTGACATTCGCTAGAGGTGATCCACAGGTTTGGCTAAGTTGGAACAGAAGCAGCACACTCTTCCCAGTTTTCTGAGAGCTGAGATAAATTCTGTTGGAACCCCAATGCCTTTACAGTTAATAGAGTAATTTTTTCAGGCTATTTGGTGTTATTGCAGTCTATGAAGTGCCAGTGCCATCATCCCAAATGAGTCTCAAGAAAAGCAGTTGTTAGGATCCAAGTCAGGGAGAACTGGTTACTAACCTCTCTGCTTAATCTGAGAATATGCGGTCACCAAAGAAGTGGGTGCTTGAGGCACATGGCTGAACCTTGGATCTGTCAGCAGGGTTTGAAATAATGGCGAAGTAGATCACAGCTTCTCATGGTTGTCATCTGCCAGCACACTGCTGGGATGTGACTAGTGTGCTTTCTTGAAGTTGAAAGACCCGAATACTTGTCCACAACGAGAGACTGAGGAGAGCCTGAATGCAGTGCCTAGATTCCCCTCAGAAAGAGCAGGGGTGCTCTTAATACTGAGTGGGAAGGAGTTTGACTCGTTCTTTCCTTCAGTGACCTTTTTCGGGCTCCAGAGAGGCTGTTGGCTAAATGCAGATCCATCTGCTCTATCAGGCAGCAGCTTGGGCTCAGATAGCGTTATTCTCTAAGTTGGAATGGGGAAAATTATTGTAGATTCTAGGTGTGTGTGTGATTCCCAGTAGGTGTGCGTGTGATTCCTCCCACTGGAGGAACATGTTGAAAGCACTGGATGTGCTTTGGTATATGAACGGGGTGGAGCCTTTAAAATTATTCAGCTGAATTACAAATTCATTATAAGGGCTGATCTAGAGCTTAGAAAATAGAAAAGGTGGAGATTTAGAAGTCTTTAGGTTTCTAAAACCTGAGAGTCAGGAGATAAGGGTTTTTAACCTAGAGTTTTGACATGGTACTAGCCTGGACTAGTCACTTTTCTGGGATTAGCAGTCCTTATTTGTAAAGTAAGGCTAGACTGTTGAGCCCAAACTCAGAAAATTAATTCTAACAAAGAAAACCATGTCTTAAAATTCGCTGAACTGATCTTTTTTTGGGGGGAGGAAAGAAAACAACACTTTTAATAATGGTTTAGAGTATGATATGAAAGTACGGGATTTGTATACTCATGGCCTTTTAAAACTTCCCAAATCAGTGATTCACTTTGTAGAGAATACAAAATAGAGTATTCTCTCAGGATGTCACTGTCTGGTGTTAGCCACTGATCACTCGAATTCCCATCCCTGTCCCAAGGTGAGCCTTATTTCTGTTAACCTTCACTTCAGGTTTATCAGTGTGGGAGTCGTGTGGCCCAATCAGCTGTAATGCTGGCAAAAATCTCAAATTGATAGTCTGCCAATAGGGTGCCGGAAGCACAGGTGACGGGGGCATTGCTGGGGCCACTGTCTCCTGTTAAACTCTGCCAACTCCTATTGCTGTGCTTTCTGTCCACATGCCTAGAGTTGCTCGTGCTTTGAAATGAATTTCCGTATAGTAAATTCACCTTCACCCTCTGTATGGAAAAGGTGGATGAGGCCTATAGTGGCTCATTAGTTTCCTGAGAGTGCCATCACCACAGACTTGGTGGCTGAAACATTTGACATTTATTCTGCCACAGGTCAGACAGGACAGCACTCCTTGAGACTCCAGTGGTGAATCTATTCTTTGTCTTCTCAGCTTCTGGTTGTTGTCAACATCGCATTTGGTTGCATTATGTCTCTGTGCCACATGTGTTATGTGGAGATTTTTCATGGTATTTAGGACCAACCTAGACATTCCAGGTGATCTCATCTCAAGATCCTCAACTTTTACATCTACAAAGACCCTTTTTCCAGATTAGGTCACCTTATTGGTTCTGGTGTAGATAGAGTTTTGGGGGGTTATCATTCAGCGCACTATGATGGCTTAGTCCCTTTTCTGTTTTCTCTGGCTCTTTAAATTTCCACTGCTGTAAACCAGTGCTCCCTTTTGTTCCAGTTGGTGGCCTGTGTGGACATGGCTGGCACCAAGGTCCACCAATGGTGCTACTCACTTACATAGCTGCCTCTTTATTTGTGTTATATTGTCTTATTAGTTTCTAAACAACCATTTGATTTTTTTTTATGAGGAAAAATTGTTGTAAAGATTTTGAATGGTATTAAAGATTTAAAGGGAAAACTTATAGCTTAAGCACTAAATTGTATTTAATTAGGATTGCAAGTGATTAGCAATAAAATTTTCATTTTGCAGGCTGTATAAAAACACTTTTTAATTAGATTTTAAAAATCTGTTTTACAACTAACTTTAATTCTTGCTATTCATTTCTTTGCAGGTCTTTTAGATAACCCTGAGCTTCGTGTGGTCCTTGTTTTTGGCTATAATTGCTGTAGGGTAGGAGCCAGCAATTACCTGCAGCGCGTAGTCAGCACATTCAGTGATATGAATGTCATCTTGGCTGGAGGCCAGGTGGACAACTTGGCATCGCTGACCTCTGAAAAGTATGTCTAATGTACTTCAGACTTCTGTGCATGATGGGAAATGTTCTCAAGTTTTAGTTACTCTGGGTCTTTCTTAAAGAATTGCTAAGCTGACAGTTCATTTAATTTTTCAATAGACACAGGCTGAGAGGCTTACTCAATGTAATTCTACTTGCAGTTGAGTAGTGAAATTCATATAAGAACTTATTCTTAGTTGGACCCAACACTCTTAAAACTTCAACATTGTCTCCTCTTATCTACAGTAACTACAGAGCTCCCTTGACAGCTCTGGGCTCTTTGTAACCATAATGTCTCTAATTCTCTCTCCTCCTCTAAAGGAAAGGTATGGTTAAACAGTGAATCTTTGCGGTAAAATGTCTCAGAACCTCTAATTTACTAAGTGAGTTGGAAATCGAGAGAGGGAATACTGTTATTATCTGTGGTAGTTCAAAGTCCAATTATCCACAAAACCTTTTCTTTTTGGAGTATCTTGCAGGCCTATTGGAATTACTTGACAAACATTTTGGGCTTTTTCAAGCTTAGAAATTGCAAGTTTTTGATTTTTGCTACTGAGGCTTATGCTTTCATGGATAAAAATAGTCTTCTACTCCCTTTCCATTTTGTTTTAAAGATTTATTTATTTATGCACACAAGATCTGGGGTAAAGGCCAGAGGTGTGGGGCGGTGAGAGGATTCACCAGAGACAGAGTAGGGAGCAGAACAGGCAGACTGACCGAAGTATACTGCTGAGGGGAGCAGCGGGTGAGTCAGGAGAGGTCTGCTGCGCCATGTAAGTTGCTCCCAGCTGGGGATCAAATTCATGCTGCAGGTGCTTCGGATAGCTTCATAGGTTGTGTCTTTTTTTTGTTGTTGTTAAGCCATTTAATTCGATAACAACAAGGCATATTCTCTAAACTCTCAAGAGGTTTGTTTTTTTTTTTTTTTAATAATAAATTTTATTTTTATATTCCCCATACATTTGCAACCCCCCCATTCTGATCCCAATCCCTCCCCTCCCACCCCCCAAAAGTGTCTCTGTTTCATAGTTTTTTGTTGATTCTGATTTTCACTTTCTTATAGTTATTCATTTTCCTGGTCCCTTATTTAAGTTTTCTAGATTCCTGCTATGAGTGAGACCATCCGGTATTTTTCTTTTTCTTTTTGGCTTATTTCGCTGAGCATGATCCCTTCCAGCGCCATCCATGTTGCTGCAAATTGCATGTGTTTATCTTTTTTGAATGCTGAGTAATATTCCATGGTGTATATGGACCACATCTTCTTGATCCAATCATCTATTTTTGGGCATTTGGGTTGTTTCCAAAGCTTAGCTATTGTAAACAGTGCTGCTATAAACAAAGGGGTGCAGGTGCTCTTTGCAATTGATGTTTCTGTGTCCTTTGGGTAAATACCTAGGAGTGGAATTGCTGGATCATATGGAAGTGCTACGTTTAGTAGGTCAAGAAATCTCCACACAGCTCTCCATAGTGGTTGGACCAGTTTGCACTCCCACCACATAGGTTGTGTCTTAACCTCTTGCGCCACCAGAGAGGCCCATCCCTTTACATTTTGATTGAAAATAACAGTATTTTGAGCTTAAGCTAATTAAGTAGTATAAATATCATTTGGTATAAAGTATCAATAGCATAAGTAGAGATTATCAGAAGCAGGAAAATGTGAATACCCTCGTCTCCCTTCTCTCCTACTCCCCAGATACTTCCTGCAAACACTTGCTTGTTTAGTGTTTGGATCCAGCAAGAACTATCTGCAAAACCATTGTTAAGTCACCCCAGTTTTGATCTCCAGCCAGGTAGTCTCCCTAATGGACCAGGGATAGTAGATTGCCAAAGTCAAGATCCCCGGACTACCAATGGGGGAAAGAAAGCCAAGTGCATTCAATTTAAAGCAATAAGATATCCAACATTGGATTTCGTGCATATATACACCAGTTCTTGATAGTTATTTATGTTATTTCCCCACTTGTACAATTTTCCCTCTTTACCTTTAAATTATACATAAAAATAGCACAGTAGTGCTTTTTTTAATATGTAACTTAACTCTGAAATGCCAATGTCTTTCTCAGACATAAAACATCTGGGGTGCTAGCCTGTTGGCATATCATTTAATTTTTATTATACCCAAATACACTCCCACTCATTTTTCCTTAGAGGACACATTCATCTTAATCTGTCATTGGGTAAGAAAAGCCAGTGAGTAAATCAGTGCTCCATTTTAATCATGTTCAGATTACTACACACACACACCCCCAAAAAAAATGAATAAAAAATTGATTCAGGCAAGAGATTGACATGCTGCAGTTGTCCACCAGAGAGGAAATAAAGGAACAGCAGGGCACTTCAGAAAATGGATTCTGCCCCTAAGAAACCAGTTTTGCCACCAACAAGTCTCATCTCAGTCACTTCTACTTAAGTCTTTTCACCCCAATATAATCTTAGATTAGCTAAATGTAAGTTACTTATTTGTCTCTCCCTTACCACCCCATGGGTGTCACTGATTTAGCTTTATAACTGTATTGATATTGAATATATATTTTTAGTAAGGATAAAATATTTTAAAATAAAAATAGGCAAATACAAATGAAAAGAAAATGTGTTTTTACCTGCACATCAATTGAATTCTCGGATCAAAAGATTAAATAAGACATGGAGCAATGTAATCAGTCACATTTCCATATGGAGCAAACAACATAAAGCTAAAACTTCTGGAATTATAGGTTCTTAGTAAAACTATCCTCTGTGATTGAATTTTAATACATCTTTTAAAGAATTTGACAGCTGGAGTCGGGGTGAGATACAAAGATAGTATACTAGAAAATGTACTAAAAAGTTTCATTTAATAGAGACAATCGTGTGTGAATAAAATTGTAAGGTTTCTCTTAAGGGAGTGATAAAGGTAATGATACTCTATGTTTTGAAAACCCATGCTGGATTTTACAAATCTTTGTCGAGATGCATTTGCTGCTTTGTATTTGTGACTGAACAGATAGTTGCTTACTTTGCCATAGATTTCTGCCTTCTACATTGCTTAAATGTACTAATTTTCAGTAGTTTAATTTTTAATCTTTGTTATGATCCTCTTGTTGGGGAGAGTGAGCCTTAGACTAGCTGCACGCTGCTAAGGTAAGCTGCTCCCAACCAGTGAGTCAGAGGATTTCTGTCTTCTTTTACACTGTCAAATACACTGCCTCCTTTTTAGTTTCTAACTGAATTTTACAGGACCCCTCTGGATATTGATGCCACTGGTGTGGTTGGACTGTCATTTAGTGGGCACCGAATCCAGAGCGCCACTGTGCTTCTCAACGAGGACGTCAACGATGAGAAGACTGCCGAGGCTGCCGTGCAGCGCCTGAAAGCAGCCAACATTCCAGAGCACAACACCATCGGCTTCATGTTCGCATGTGTTGGCAGGGGCTTCCAGTATTACAGAGCCAAGAGGAATGTAGAGGCTGATGCATTTAGAAAGTTTTTTCCTAGTGTTCCTTTATTTGGCTTCTTTGGAAATGGAGAGATTGGATGTGATCGCATAGTCACTGGGAACTTCACACTGAAGAAATGTAATGAGGTGAAGGATGATGATCTCTTTCATAGCTATACCACAATCATGGCACTCATTCACCTCGGGTCACCTAAATAGAGCCACCTGTAAAAGGGCTTTCACATATGTAATTTGGGGGACTCTACATTTTCCAGAAAATGGAAAACTGGGATGTGTGTATTTCAAACAAAAGTAATTTTTTATGTATCTGTTTTGTAGCTTTGACACTCTAAAGATTTATGTTGAGATTGTTTTTTTAATATATGAGATGAAGGACAACTTTGTATGTAAGGTTATACAGACCCAGAGTTGAGCTCTTGTATCAGGCACAGCAGCCTGGTTATGGCTGTCGCACCAGATGTCGCTGCTAGGGACAGGGCTTGCCGTGTCCTCTCCACGGGGGGCTGAGGAGGGCTCGTGTGTAGGCTGGAGACTGAGACAGACATTCCATGACTACCTCTGAATTGTTGGGTGGTTTTTTTAGCAGAATCATGTAGACATGTTTTTCTCCCTTAGTAAAGGAGAGAAGTAGGCAATGGTATCATTCTCCGCTTTACAGTTTTACCAGTTTTTTAGAAATGTATTGACTTTTTACTTACTTGGTAAAAATTAAAGGACTATTTTTGTTTTAGTACTCTAAAGTTGCATAGTCAAATAAATTGCCAAGGCTAATCAGTATTTTATTACTTTACAAGGAAAGAAAATTTCCTTTTCCCTCAATAAAAAATTGTTAAAAGGAAATATTTTTTCCACCTTGTTCTATGTGGTAAATTGGCAGACCAAACAACTATATCACCTTATTTTGGTTTTGATACCAATAAAGTATACATCAGAAATTCAATTCAGATAATGTTTTGTATTTCATTGCTTTTGGTGAGTGAATAAAGGAAATAAAGTAATTATTCAGAAACCAGACTAGCAGGTATTTATCAGTTACTACATTCTGGCTTATTCTCAGGAGAATGACTTTCATGTTCAGGTTTCTAATTATGCAGATATTTAAATGAGATTTTTCAGAGAGTACTGACATCTTGCCTTTTCATATAATGAGAGAACTTTTGATATTTATCCAGGAATATGTCTCCCAGAACAAAGACCACATTCCCACTCTCCCTTGCAAATGTAAGGGGAAGTACATGGTGCTCAAAATGGTGTGAATGGTTTTTCCCTCTTTCTTGACATCATTGCAGAGAACGGGCCACAAAGCCCACTTGAACTCTACATAAGAGCCAGCACCCCATCATGGAAGGAGATTGCAACAGAAGAGCCTGGGTATTTACACTCTTGGTGAAATGCTGCCATAATTCGCCTGAAATACTTACCTCCCTCCACAGGATCTTACCAGACAGAAGTATTAATTTCTGTCTTGCCTAAGCCGCATACCCCAACCCTCACCCCTTGTTACAGTTTGTATTAGCATATGCTGCTAATACAGTATAACTAATAAAAGGTATTTTTTGTAATGGTCAGTGCTTGTAACAGGACAACAGAAAACTTGTAAGACAAGTAAAGTATTAACATTCCTGTTTTTCTATTTTTATGACTTTTTTTCCATTTACCATAAAAAAATTTTTCTCTTGCAATTTATAAAATCATTTTTTATGGTTATTCTGTATCTTACAAATTCCAAACAAAAGTTTGTCGTAGAACTTTAAATATTTAGACATTTCTATTTAGCTATTAATTTTTCTGTTACCAAGTAGATAATACCTCAAAAATTGAATTCTTGGATATGCTTACATAGCATCAAAGGAATATTTCATAAATTTTCTTTGTCCCTGATGTTATCCAGAGTTGTGTGAATAGCAGAGAAAAGGGATTTTTGAAAATGAAAGTAGGAACAAAAGAAACCTGAAGTTCAAAGGATTATTTTATTTTTTTCAAGTGAAGACCCTCTTTCCAAAGGAGTCTGCTACTGGGCCATTTCACAAAATATTGGAGAAAAACAAGGGGGTTCTTAGAGGTCAATCTTCAGGGCTGTTAGGAACAATGAATTTATTTAGCTGTAAGGGTTGGTGCAGATTATAAAGGGGAGAAGAGGCTCAGTAAAGGAAATCTTGGGAATAAGACCAGTAATAGACACATTGTGCACAGTTACGGAATCTACACTGACCTATACTAATGAAGGGGAATCCAGTAGTCCCCTTGCAAAGATGTCTCAACTTTGCTTAAACCTGGATCGTTGGCAAATATATCAGCTTCTTCACCTAGTAAGAGAAGCCATATAGCAAGTTTTGCCACTGATTTATAATGCATATTTATCAAGTAAACACAAAAAGTTAAATGTCCAAAGCCACAAAAACTTTCAAGGAGAAAACCTTTTATAAACACTGCACACACATAGTATAACCTAGATTAGTGTTACCATAAATTTTCATAAAACTCCAAATCCTCTTGATTGGAAATTGTGAGATTAGATAACTGACGTGATTTTCATCTGTAGAAAGTCTGCTTAGTGAGCCCTAAAATAATAAAACAATATATATTAGTAATAACATCCTTGTTAAGCAAACGAAATTAACATCTATACTCTAAAGGGTGTTTTACCAGAAAGTTATTTTAATGTTGGCTTAATAGAATTAGATACTTGTAAAACATACTTTTGTTTTAGATGTTTCATTCCTATCCTGTGCCACAATTAAGTTACAAGAATATATGTTACCGTAAAGGGGAAAACATTGGCAGAAGCAATGAGCTGCTTTTAGTTTTTGGGTACTAAGAGCAGATGGAGCATTTTCATTTCACAAATAGCTCATACAAGTTATTCTCCAGTACCTGTCACAACCAGCAAGAAGGTAAGACTCATAACTGCAAGAAATTGGAAGAAAATATACTGATAGATTTTAAATGCAAATGACCAGATTGAGAAATTTGAGACCAAATCTCACTAACCAAAATTCTGTTACCATACATATATCTAAAACTTCTGTTTTGTCATGATACCAGGGTTTCAGATAGAAATAAAACAGTTGACCTAAACGATGCCAGCAAAATGGTAGACTAGGATGCAACGATCTTTTGCTCCCCCATAGAAACAAGAAAGAAGAAAAAAAGCAGGGGCCTCCCTGGTGGCCTATGGGTTAAGTCTCTGCTAGCACCACTGTGGCCTCAGTTGGATCCCTGGCCACACGGTGTAGGAGACCTCTCCTGTCTTGCCCAGCGTTCCCCTTCGTGTATTTCAGTAAAATCCACCTGTTCCTCTCCCTATTCTGTCTCTGGTGAATCCTCTCACCCCGCCCACTCACACACACACCCCCCCTCTGGCATACACCCCAGTTCTATGTAAAAATAAAAAAAAAATTTTAAAGGCAATTGCCTGGACCACCATTGTTGGAATGCTAGGAAACAGTTTTATAGCATCCAAAATAATGCCCAGTAATGAAAAAGCATTTTTAAATGATGGGAAAGCTTTTGAGCCTTTTACTCCATCTTGCTCTACCTCTCCCCAGCATGGTCAGTATTTTTTAGAGTAGCAGTCCCAGTTACTTCCCTCAAACCAGAAGAAGCTGAATAGGATTTAATTGCAATTTATTGTGTGTCTTTTCCAATCGTCTGGCTGATAGCTGAAGGACTTGGTTTTGCATAACTTGGAAATAAGGCAGGAAAGGTGACAGACACTGCTTGTAAAAGCAAGGTGAGGGCCTCCCTGGTGGCGCAAGGAGTTGCGGCATGAGTTAGATTCCCAACTGGCCAGGGAGAAACCCACATGGCGAAGCAGACCTCTCCTGTCTCGTCCGCTGCTCCCCTCAGCAGTGTATTTAAGGTACATGCCTCTTTTTATAGAGGCATGTTTTATTACTTATTTGTTTATTTGTTTGTTTATACATGCACTGGGTACAGTCAGAAGCGCGGGAGGGTGAGAGAATTCACCAGAGCCAGAGCGGGGAGCAGAGCAGGCAGAAGGACTGAAGTACACTGCTGAGGGGAGCAGCGGGCGGCAGGAGAGGTCTGTGCGCCATGTGGGACCCTCCTCTGGTGGCCGGGAGCAGCCGGGGATTGAACCAGCGCCACCAGGGAGGCCCTCAGCAGTGTATTTCAGTCCTTCTGCCTGTTCTGCTCCCCGCTCTGGCTCTGGTGAATTCTCTCACCCTCCTGCGCTTCTGACTGTACCTAGTGCTTTTATAAATAAATAAATAAATCTTTTTAAAAAAAAAGTGTTAAAAGCACACAGACACACACACGTAAAACAAAAGGATATAAACAGTTAAATAAAAGTGTTACAGGGCCTCCCTGGTGACGCAAGGAGTTAAGATGCAACCTAATAAAGCTGTCCTCATCCTCTGCATTGTGAGTTCGATCCCCGGCCAGGGAGCAGCCCACATGGTGCAGCAGACCTCTCCTGACTCACCCGCTGCTCCCCTCAGCAGTGTATTTCAGTCAGTCTGCCTGTTCTGCTCCCCACTCTGTCTCTGGTGGATCCTCTCTCACACACACCCCTCCCCCGTATCTCTGGCCTGTACCCCAGCTCTTGTATGCATAAATAAATAATTCTTAAGAAAAAGTAGCAAAGTGACTACAGACTCAGTTACCTGAGGCAAGAAATTATGGATAGGCCACATATGACCCAGAAAAGCTGGGGTAAATCTCTTGGATTTGGACAATTTAAAAGGAGCTGTTTACCAAGGGATCTAAGATGTCATATAATGCCCAAGCAACATACATGCCCAGGCAAAAATGCATGCTCAGAAAAGACCGAATACCTTAAGCTTTTACTTTGGTCTGAAACCTAGACTCAGCAAGCCTAGGACTGGAGGAATGCCCTAGCACTCAGCTAATCTGCAAATCCAAGAACTCTGGCATTCAAGGAAATCTGTCAAAACAGCCAAACATAGATGAAAAGAATACAGGCGTCAATGATGCACCCCAGAGGTAGTCTTTGTAAAATTTGTTTGGAAAAGTCTGAAAGTATACAACTTTCAGCAATAAAAACAAAAAACAAGGCCTATAAACCTGATGATGAGGTTCATAGACAGAACTAATCATATCACAGTAATGATATACCCAATTTTCAAAAGAAAAAATCATAAGGTATACAAAGAAACAGAGAAAGCCTGTCCAAAAAATAAATAAATAGAAACAGGCTCTGGGCAGGGCACACACTGAATTTAATAGTGACACACTTTAAAATATGCTCAAATAAGTAATGCAAGTCAGGCAGAGGGACAAAAATTAGAATATCAACTATTTAAAAAAAAACAAATTCTGGACCCACAGAAGCACAGTAACATTTCTACTGGAGGAGTTTAATGGCACATTTGACCAGGAAAAAGCACAACTGAAGTTAGACTATATAACTTCAGGAGCAGAAGCAAAAGTAAATAGTCTTAAGAGATTTGTTAGACACCATCAAATAGAACAAGGAATGCATTGCGGGTGTGCCATAAGCACACAGAATCTCTATGAAAACTTCATAGAGATTACTTGAAATAATGGCCAAAAGCCAGCTTAGAATCAAGATATGAATGTACATATCAAGAAACTTAAATAGGGTACACTCAAAAGAGATACACACCAAGATACACCATCAAACTATCCAAAGCTAAAGAGAAACTTCAAAGCAGCAACAATGAAAAGGCTCATCATATTCAAGATCTTTACAATGATCAGATTTCTTATCAGAAACTTAGGAGACCACAGGCAATGGTTTGATATATTCAAAGTGTTCTTCAAAAACTCAACTAAATGACTAAATGACCTCCAAATATGAAGGAGAAATGAAAACTACCAGATAAAAGTTGGTGGAGATTTAGACCAGTGGACCTGCTCTCCAGGCAATGCTAACAGCAGTTCTTCAGGCTGGAATGAAAGGACAGCACACAGGAACTTGAAACAGTATGAAGAAATAAAAGATTTTTAGTAAAGGTATACATGGGAAGTTATAAATGCTAGTATTATGACTTTGATGTTTATACTTGTGTAGGTTTTCATATACATAACTGCTAAAAGATGTAATTTTGTGACCAGTAACTAAAAGGGGGTGAGAAAAGAATTATATAAGAGCAAAGTTTTCATATGTTATTGAAATTTAAGTGGCATGAATTAAAATTAGTGTTACTACTCTAGGATGTTAAATACAATCCTCATGGCAACCACAAAGAAGGATCTACTCAAAAAAGAAGTGGAAAGAGGAATAAAATGCTTCACTACAAAACGTCAACTAAACACAAAGATGATACTAACACAGAAAATGAGGAACAACCTCAGGAACATCTTTAAAGACTCAACACCAAAGCAGTGATAGTGAAGGCAAAGATAAACAGCTGGGACTACATCAAATTAAAGAGCTTCTGCACAGCAAAAGAGACAATAACAAAAACAAAGAGAAACCCCACCAACTGGGAGAACATTTTTGCACACAACACTAATGATAAAGGACTGATCACAAAAATCTGCAAAGAGCTGATGAGACTCAACAACAACAAAGAAAATAATCCAGTCAAAAAATGGGCAGAAGAGCTAAAAAGAAACTTCTCTGAAGAGGAAATGCAAATGGCCAACAGGCATATGAAAAAATGTTCAACATCACTTGTAATCAGGGAAATGCAATCAAAACTACAATGAGATACCATCTTACACCAGTGAGAATGGCACATATTAAAAAAACTAGCAACAACAAATGTTGGCGAGGGTGTGGAGAAAAAGGAACTCTCCTGCACTGCTGGTGGGAGTGCAAACTGGTCCAACCACTATGGAGAGCTGTGTGGAGATTTCTTGACCTACTAAACGTAGCGCTTCCATATGATCCAGCAATTCCACTCCTAGGTATTTACCCAAAGGACACAGAAACATCAATTCCAAAGGGCACCTGCACCCCTATGTTTATAGCAGCACTGTTTACAATAGCTAAGCTTTGGAAACAACCCAAATGCCCAAAAATAGATGACTGGATCAAGAAGATGTGGTCCATATACACCATGGAATATTACTCAGCAATCAAAAAAGATAAACACATGCCATTTGCAGCAACATGGATGGAGCTGGAAGGGATCATTCTCAGTGAAATAAGCCAGAAAGAAAAAGAAAAATACTGGATGGTCTCACTCATAGCAGGAATTTAGAAAACCTAAATAAGGGACCAGGAAAAAGAATAACTATAATAAAAAAAATCAAAATCAACAAGCAACTATAAATCAGAGACACACTACAGGATGGGGAAAGGAGGGATTGGTGTCAAAATAAGGAGGGTGCAATTTTATGGGGAATATAACCAAGATGAAAATGCATACATTGTGCAAAAATGAAAAATGATGTAAGAAATATATAAAAAATAAAATAAAATAAAATTTCAAAAAGTCTCTATTGCTGTATCACTATGGTCATTGCATTGTAACATTATATAAGTTTCAGGTTTTCATAGCTAAGAATCAACATATGTATACTACATTAAGTTCACCTCTAACTTTTGAATACATGAGATATATTTATAACAACTTTAATGTTCTCTTGGTAATTCTCAGTTCTGGATCAGTTTCAATTTATTAATTTTTCTCATTTTTAAACATATTTCCTGCTTCTTTGCAGACTGCTAAATTTCCCTTTAAGTTTAACTTTGAATCTATTATATTTATTTTTACTAAAAATTTAAATTATTTCAAGTATACAATATGATGGTTGGATCTACATACACAAAGGAAAATGACTGCTACAATTGAATTAAAATATCCATCTCCTCACAGTTACCATTTTAATATATTTTGGTGAGAGAAAATTACTTGAAATCTACACATTAGCAAGCTTCCAGGATATAATACAGTATTGTTAAATATGGTCATAATTTTATACATTAGGTTTTTAGACTTATTAATCCAACCTAACTAACTTTGCATACTTTGACCAATATCTCCCCACTTTCCCCACCTCCGATCCCTGGTAACCACTGGGGTTCTTCTACTTCTTTCTCTGCTTCTCTGCAACTTTTTGTAGATTTCACAAGTAATGTGCAATATTTTTCTTTCTGCATCTGGCTGATTTCACCTAGCACAATGTCCTCCAGGTTCATCCATGTTGCAAATGGAAGAATTTCCTTTTTTAAAAAAATATTTTATTTTAGGGCCTCCCCGGTGGCGCAGCGGTAGAGCGCTGGGTTGCGAAGCTGCCCGCGGCCTCTGCGGTGCCGGTTCAATCCCCGGCTGCTCCCCGGCCACCGGAGGAGGGTCCCACATGGCGCGCAGACCTCTCCTGCCGCCCGCTGCTCCCCTCAGCAGTGTACTTCGGTCCTTCTGCCTGCTCTGCCCCTTGCTCTGGCTCTGGTGAATTCTCTCACCCTCCCGCGCTTCTGACTGCACCCAGTGCATGTATAAACAAAAACAAACAAGCAAACAAATAAAGAAAAACATGCCTCTATTAAAAAAATAAATAAATAAATAAATATTTTATTTTATATAATTCTTAATAACATCATTTTTCATTTTTGCACAATGTATGCATTTTCATTTTGGTTATATTCCCTATTAAACTGCACCCCCCTTATTTTGACCCTAATCCTTCCTCTCCCCACCACCCTGTAGTGTGTCTCTGGTTTATAGTTGCTTGTTGATTTTGATTTTTACTTTGTATTAGTCTTTTCCCTGGTCCCTTATTTAGGTTTTTAGGAAGAATTTCCTTTTAAGGAAATACTCATGTCCCATTATATGTATACGTATGTACATACACACATTCTGTACATGTGTATGACTATTTCTTTATCCAGTCATCCATTGATGGACATTTACATTGTTTTACTATCTTGGCTATTATGAATAATATACAATAAACATGGGGGCACAGTTATCTCTTTGATGAACTGAATTCATTTCCCTTGGACATAAATACTCAGAAAAGGGATTGCTGTGACATATTATAGTTCTATTTTTAATATTTTGAAGAGCCTCTATAATGGATGAACATATATTTCCACCAACAGTGTAAAGAGGTTCCCTTTTCTCCACATCCTCACCAATATACCATTTTGATAATAGCCATTGTAACAGAGGTATGGTGGTATCTATTTGTGGTTTTGATTTACATCTCCATAATTATTAGTGATGTTGACACTTGTCATGTACCAATTGATTTTCACATGCTCATTCTTGTATCCTGCTACTTTACTGATTCATCATTCATTCTAATAGTTTTTTAATGGAGTGTTTATGTTTTCTACATGCATCTAGAAACAGTGATAATCTGACTTCTTCATTTCTAATATGAATTTTTTTATTTCTTTCTGGGAAGTTGGATTGCTCCTGCTAACACTTCCAGTACTATGTTGAATGGAACTGATGAGGTTGGGCATCCTTGTCTTTATCTTAGGAAAAAAAGTCTTCAGGTTTTCCAATGATAATGTTAGCTGTGGAGTTTTCATAAATAAATTGTCCATGGTGTTGCCTCTCTTGTGATGATCATGTTTTTAATCTTTTATTCTGTTAGCGAGGTTGATGGATTTTCACGTTAAGCCAAACTGGTAACATTTGAGCCAATATGAGATGTCAATTTTACTTGGGTTCTAGATTTTTGGGGTAGTACTGAGTTTCCATAGGGGATGAGTTAATTGGAAACAATTTGGTCTGTTCCGTTCTGGCTTTTCAGGTTTGTTAGGTAGAACAGAAGCAGTGCTAAATCTAGGGCTGACTATTCCCTGCTGCTAGGGTAGCACTCTTCTGTGGACTCCACCATGGAGTCCCATGAAAAATGAGGATTTTAGTCTTACTATTAGGAACAGGCACTTTTCCTGACCATGAGTGAGTACTGTTACTTTGCAATCTTTCAAGAGATTCTTCCCTAACCTCAAGAATTTTTCTTCTATATATGTGCGGATACTTGAACTGGACACTTGAACTATAAGCCTCTGGAGCTCTCTCTCTTTGCAGCTCTCTCTCTCTTCCAGTATTCAAAGAGGTATGGCCATTCTCAAGCTTTCTGGACTCAGCTTGCATCTTCACTGAGTGAGTTTGCCAGTCTCAGCCTGGGAACCCCCAATCTATGCCACGGGCAGGACACTCTCTCTCTCTGAAGTAATTATCAGCACATCTGCCTGTTTTTAATCTCTTATAAATCATGATCCCTTTGTTTACTGATGTCCAATGTCTTGAAAGCCATTGAGTTATGTATTATGCTCATTTATTTTTCACTGTTCCCCACAGAAGGTAAGTCTAGTCCCTATTGTTTCATCTTTTCTCAAGATGCTTTTAAATGTTAACTGGTCTGTAAGTTTCCCAAAGATTTGCCTGTTCTTACCAGTAAAAGCCCTCCTCCAGCCCACTTCAAAGTACTTCTTCAGAAACAGTTGCTCACATTTGTGTAACACACTGTAGCTTACAACTTTACTTCATATATTGAGATAACATGGTTTTCTTTGGAAAGAAAGATAACTTATAAAATACTGATAATAAGGAATCTTCATGTGACAAAGGATGCTCAGTACAAAAGACAGAAAAAATTTGTAAGGGCCAGCCTTTTCTGGTTAAGTCCAAATCTCTACATGTAATCTCATTTAGGGCTTTAAAATTGCATTTTGAATATACTCACCATGGTGGGCAGGGGCACTGCTTATCTCTACCAGGCTGTTATCATACTGAACTGAATCTGCCCTCGGAAGATGGCCTTTCCTGACAGTAAAAGAAGAAAGAAACACACAAGTGAAAGTAGGCAAGTGGAAAAATGAAAAGCTAGCTTAACTCAAACATTTGGAAGTTCATTTTCTTCTCCATAAATGCCCTTTTTTCCCTTTATTTTTAATCAATTGATCATTTCTTATTTCATGTTGATCTTTCCTCTAGTCTGAAATTTTGTGCTTTATTAATTTTTCATTGCTACTCTAGACATTTTAATATTCATTCTGACAGATCAAGGTCTCTCTGTAATGTGTATGTTCATCCTCCACCATGCAAGACCTCAGTCCACATTCACCAAATCCTGTTAACTTGTTACCCATTGTTGCCATGTATTTTAATTCCTCTTTCCAAAATACAGGACAGTATCATTGTTAAAAATTATGCAAGGCTTGGGCCTCCCCCATAGGAGCAGTGCTATCTGCAGTGCAGGTTCGATTCCTGGCTGGCCAGGGAGATTCCTGCATGGGATATACCCACATGGTGCAGCAGACCTCTCCTGTCTCGCCCGCTGCTCCCCTCAGCAGTGTATTTCGTCAGTCTGCCTGTTCTGTTTCCTGCTCTGTCTCTGGTGAATTCTCTCACCTTCCCACGCCTCTGGCCTGTACAGGCGTTGTATAAGTAAATAAATCTTTAAAAAAAAAAAAAAAAAGAAAGGTATACAAGACTTGTTTTGATTTATTCTCATACTGGTTTTCTCTGATTTTCTTTCTTGCATCTCACATATGCAAAAGGATTTATTTCCTTTGGCCGAGATCTATCTGAGGGCAAATTCCCAAGTTTTGCTAATATAAAAGTATCTTCATTTTACTTTCAGTATTAAAAACATATTTTCATGAATACAGAAATCTGGGTTGATGGTTAATTTTTCTCAGCATATTGAAAATGTCATTGTGTTCTGTCTTGGTTTTGCTTGACCCACTTATAAATGAGCTATCAGTTTATTGTTGCAGCTTTGAAGATTTTCTCTCATTTTTTTCAAGCATTTTTTCAATTTTCTCTTTGAGATTGGTATTCTACAATTCTATTAGATTGTGCTCATATGTAATTTATTTTTATTCATCCTGCTTGAAATTCGTTGACATTCTGGAATCTGTGGAGGACTATTACAGTTCTGAGAAAGGTCGCAGCCATTACTTTTTCAAATACTGCCTCTACCCTATTCTTTCTTTTCTGGAACTCCAACTAACATGTTAGACATTCACAAGTATTTTTTTTTTTTTTTACTTTGCTTGATCTCTCTTTAATATTTTCCACTTATTGGGCCTCCCCTGGTGGTGCAGTGGTTGAGTGCTGGGCTGCGAAGCTGCCCGCAGCCTCTGCAGCGCCAGTTCGATCCCCGGCCACCAGCAAGGGTCCCACATGGTGCGCAGACCTCTCCTGCCGCAACGGTTGCTCCCCTCAGCAGTGTATTTCGTCAGTCTGCCTGTTCTGTTCCCCGCTCTGGCTCTGGTGAATTCTCTCACCCTCCCATGCTTCTGACTGTACCCAGTGCTTGTATAAATAAATAAATAAATCTTTAAAAATATATTTTCCACTTATTTTTCTCTCAGAATTACCTCCTAGGCAGTTTTGTCTTGTCTATTTTCCAATTCATTAATTCTGTCTTAAAATGTTATTGTTATATTTATATATATATATTTATATTGTCATTGTTATATTTCATATGTTGGAGTTCTGTTTTGGTCTTTATAACACCTCATTTTAAGGATCCCAATTTTTGATACATATATATCTTATATTACATGTCTACTTCTCCCAACAAGTAGATTTTGAATATATGACTCTCTTATTGGTTATTGCTGCAGGTTCTAGTTCATGATGCTTCTTTTATGTTTGGATTGCTTTTTTTTAAAGATTTGTTTATTTATCCAAGAACTGGGGTACAGGTCAAAGGTGTGGAGGGTGAGAAGATTCACCAGAGACAGAGTGGGAAACAGAACAGACATATCTACTGAAATACACTGCTGAGGGGAGCAGTGGGCGAGTCAGGAGAGATCTACTGCACCATGTGGGTATCTCCCTGGTGGGGGGATCGAATTTGTGCTGCACTGGCTACGGACAGCTTCATAGGTTGTGTCTTAACCCCTTGCACCACCAGGGAGGCCCGGCAATTGTTTTATTAATTGAGAGATGCTTTTTTAAGGTATGGAATAAATGTGATTCAAGAATTAATGTGCATTTGCCTCTGTCAACCACATCAGGGCCATTCCAGCCTGAATGATTTGACATTTTTAGGGGATCCCCCCCTCTCCATCACCTGCAAAGTCAAGATGTAAATCCACAAAATATGCATGGAAAATCATAAAAGGTGACTGGAGGCTTCTTTTGTCTTTGCTCAACACCACTTTGTGTTTTTATATACACTTTTTCTTCTGTATCTAGAGATTCTACCAAAAAGGTATTATGTAGCCAGGCAGTTCAGACTATAAAAATTAGTAAATTCTCAGGTCTACAGAGAAAATGTGTCTTAGGAGTTCTGTTTTCTGAAACGTTGTGGCATCGAATGCCTAAGGGGTATCATATGGGTTAGAAAGTGGTTTCATTTTGGGAGCTTCCCTGGTGGTGCATGGGGCTAAGTCACAACCATAAAGCTGTCTGCAGCCACTGCAGCACGAGTTCAATCCCAGGCCAGGGAGGTGACCCATTGTCTCACCCACTGCCCACCTCAGCAGTGTATTTCAGTACATTGGCCTGTTCTGTTCCCCACTCTGTCTCTGGTGAATCCTCTCACCACCCCCGCATCTCTGGCCTACACCCCAGCTCTTCTATGCATAAACAAATAAATCTTTTTTTAAAAAAAAAAAAGTTGTTTCATTTTTGGACAGCCACAGCACTATGAAAGTTCTGTAGATTTAAAAAAATCACTCTTAATTCCCAGTTTTAGATTTCCCAGTTATTAGATTTCCTAGTAAATCCTTTGGTCTTTATATAGGACATATAATTCTGGCTCTCTAACTTACAAACACATGGTAGAATTGCATTACCTGACACCTCATGTACTTGAAAGGGATATTCAACTCATTCTGGCCAATGGATTGTGTTAGAAGGGATGTCTGTCTGAGACATATGGTTTAAATTTAGTTATGAGATCCTCCAGAGCCTTCTTTTTCCTTCGGCACAACCACCATTTAAGTCACTAAACTATTAGGGTTAATAGTCATTGCAATTGAACCTAGCATATCCTGGCTGATATCACAAAAAGTACTTTTTATCCAATTAGTAACAAATAAAATTTATATCTTTCCAAGCTAGAACTATAGTGATTAAAGAGGGACTTAGTCATTTGGTATTCTCCACAGCATATCAGACTAGCAAAATATTTACAAGGCTAGAAAAAGAAGGATAGATTATTATTCAGTATGTTTCCAAACAACTTAAAGACAAGAGTAAACCTAATTTCAAAGATGGGTGCTCTGGTTATCCACCAGTCAACATAAACATGGTGGATTAAAACAATTTCTCTCTGATTTTCTGTGGTTTGGCAGCTGGGCATTTTTTTTTTTTTTTTTTTTTTTTTTTTTGCTAAGGGTTTCTGTGGTTGCAGAAAACTGGAAGCTCAGTCTGCAACTATAATCCATGATCAACTACAGATTCAACTGAGCTGGATGTTTGGGGCGGTTTGCTGACTGGCAGTAGTTATGAATCACATGGGGTTTGCTCTCTGTGTTATTTAGGTTTCTCACAACACGGTGGCTGGTTCTGTGAGAGACTATCCCAATTATGGGAGGCAATGTGGAAGCTGCCAGGTCATAAAAACGTTATACCCGTAAATGGAATTTAAGGTATATTAAATTTCCACAATATGCTATGGTCAATCAGTCATAATACCTGCCCATTATTCAAGAATTTAAAGAAAACAAAAACTACCTGTTGATGTAAGTGAGTGGAAAGGTCACATTGCAGAGAACATGTGTAATGAAATATGTTGCATGGCCGTCTTTGAAAAATACAATCTACCTGTATTTATATTTTCACATGTGAAATAATCAGATGCTAAAATTATCAGATAAAACATTAAGTTAAATATTTTGGAATAAAACATAATGCCACCTATTTTATAAGAACAATCTTTCTCTAATTCTTAGTTACTCTATTCAGAAATGAGGATTTTATGAAAACGGCTTTATATAGATGTTACCTTTCTTAGAGAGTGAACTTCTCATGTTCATTGCATCTCTTTTATGATGACCCTTAGCTTCATTTTGCTTTTTTACAAGTATCTGATAGTATAGTGTGAATTGAGTAAATATTTAAGTAATAATGAGTTATGATGCCAGGTAATTCTTAAAGTTAAGTTCTATATTCACTTATTTTCACAAATTTCAGAAAAATCTAAGGACCAAAATTAATAAATGAAAGGAAACTTCAATGAATAGCACTGCTTCATATAAATAATTTTTCCTTTTATCACTCTGAGTTTCTACTTTTCACAAATTGACTGTTTGTCTATCTAAGATAATTTGTCTATCTTATATCACTACTGTATTTTTTGGTAGATACTAACACTACAAACGTATTTACATTTAACAGCTATAAAGTATAGTCCATCTCACAGAAATGCTAGTAAAAATCCTCTGATGACTGTGTTGATGAGAACTATTTTATTTCAGGTCCCTTTCTGGTTCTTCTTCTTGGCTTATGAGGTTTTCATCTCATTCCCAATTTGCAAGTTACATTTTTCAACAAAAGAATTCCAGAACCTAAAATGCAGAAGAACTTAGCCCCAGGCCAGATCTAAAGTGCGCCACAAATTCCAAGAAAATTCAGTCCTGGAGTATAAGTAACAGTTTAGATTTTACAGGACATACAGAGTAGGCAAATCTTTTTATCAATAACCCTACTATTGTATTCTTAGTTTAGTACAATGCCTAGCATGTAGTAGACACCAAGAGGTGACCTGGATGATAATCATAAGTCTTAATGTACCCATATTATATACATTGTTTCTTTTCTTTCACACTTAAAATATATTTTAAATAGACCCAGCCAAAACATTTAGGTGTTTTGGACATGATTATAAATGTAAGTGGATGTTACTAATTTAGAGAACTTAAGGTAATTGATGATGATGACAACAACGAAGGAAAAAAGACTGCTTAGTATCCTTTCAAAAATGAGTTGTTAATTTAATAACAAAAATTGTATTAGAGAGGTAACTCTATTAAATAGAAAGCCCTATCTGCAAAAATATCTAGATCTAAAGAGTACATTAATTATTTAGTAGAATAACTTTATGCATTGCCTTTTCTTTTCAAAAGCATGTTTCTATATGGTTTACCTGCAAAGGAAGTACAGGGCTCCAATGATAAGTGTTGCCAGAACAACCAACGCCACGAATGCTGCAAATAGGTCACTTTTACTTTGGATGCTGGAGCTTGGGAGAAAAATCTCTTCACAACGGGCTCCTGTATAATTTTCAATGCATCTATAGAATAAAATTTTAGATAAAGAATTGCATTCTTTGTTCCACTAATATAGAAAGCAAAAGATCTCTTGTTGGTATGAAGAAAAAAAGAAGATAAATTTTCAGATTGTAAACAGGTAATAGGAATGTTTCCTTATAATACCCCAGAGCTACAATTAATGACAAAACAAATTAGCACATGCAGTCTAATCTATGCTATTTTACTTTTCCAGGTTTCTGATTGTTTAAAGACTCCAGATAAACTACAGAATATTCAGTTCTTTTATCTTCTAGATTTTCAAGGATGTAGTTACATACACAACTCAATTTTATCTGGTGTAAATGTAGGTCTAAATGTATTTTTCCGGGGCCTCCCCAGTGGCACAGCGGGTTGAGCTCAGTGCTGTGAAGCTGTCTGCAGCCTCTGCAGTGTGGGTTCGATACCCGGCCGGCCAGGGAGAGTCCCACATGGCGCAGCAGACCTCTCCTGCCTCGCCTGCTGTATTTCGTCAGTCTGCCTGTTCTGCTCCCTGCTCTGTCTCTGGTGAATCCTCTCATCCTCCTGCGCCTCTGGCCTGTACTCCAGCTCTTGTATAAAAGTAAATAAATCTTTAAAAAATAAATAAATAAATGTATTTTTCCTCAATATTGAAAACTGATTGTTCCAAGCCTATTTATTGTTTTCTTCCCTACTGTTTCCCTCCTTAAACATATGTTAAATTAGTGTAAGTAATGGCATTTCATTCTATAATATTGATGCTTTACATACATATATTTGGTAACACCAATTTACCAAAAATAGAGACACTGATTCTAATAAATTGATTCTCTGCATGTATTTCCAGCTTAGGCAGTACTTAGAAATTTAATTTCTGTTTCTCCCACTTTAGACTAACAATGATAGGGCCTACAAAATTACATGTGAACATTGTTACATTACTAACAAAGCTTTGACAACTAATGTGATACATTACTAAAGCAGTATACAAATAAATATGAGAAAAGAACATCAAGATATAGACCAAAGGAACAATTTTACTTAAATGAGCATATGAAAGATGTTTTCGGAGCCTCAGTCCTACCCATTGTGAGGCCAGTGCCATTGTCTATAGCTTCCACTGGGGTGTCAGTTTGAGCAAAGAAACAGTTTGGGTGAGGAGACTCAGAAAAGAAAAGTAAGAATAGAATATGAGTGGTATGGGCCTCCCCGGTGGCGCAGCACATTGAGTGCAGTGCTGTGAAGCTGTCCTCAGCCTCTACGGTGCAGGTTCAATCCTGGCCAGCCGGAGAGATACACAAATGGCGCGGCAGACCTCTCCTGTTTCACCCACTGCTCCCCTCAGCAGTGTATTTCAGTCTGCCTGTTCTGTTCTCCGCTCTGACTCTGGTGAATCCTCTCACCCTCCGGCACTTCTGGCCTGTACCCCAGTTCTTGTATAAATAAATAAATCTTAAAAATATATATATTTATTTTAAAAAAGAATGAGTGATAAACAAAAATGCAAGTTAAAATATTTTGGAAAAGTAAATAACCTAAGGTTATTGAAATAAATACTTATTTCCCCACAGATTAAATACTTAGTAAATCTGAGGAGAAAAAAAAAAATAATTGGGCCTCCCTGGTGGCACAAGGGTTAAACACAGCACTGTGAAGCTATCTGCAGCCACTGCAGCACGAGTTCGATCCATCCCGCCAGCCAGGGAGCTACCCACTTGGCACAGCAGACCTCTCCTGTCTCGACCGCTGCTCCCCTCAGCAGTGTATTTCAGTAGATCCACCTGTTCTGTTCCCCACTCTGGTGAATTCCCTCACACCCTCCTCCACACCTCTGGCCTATACCCCCAGTTCTTGTATGCATAAATAAATAAATCTTTTAAAAATGAAAAGAAAAGAATTTGTTACTTTCTCCTCTCATCCCACATCCTACTACCCAAAGGGGAATAAACACCTGCATGCATGCATGTACACAAATATGCACACACATGCACACACCCTGAAAGTCAACACAGACACTGCTGTGAAGAGTCATACATACGTCATCACAAAACAAAGAAGGAATGGGGAATACCATACATTAAAAAGACAAATTAAGAAAAAAGCTCAAATTTAGTTCACAAAGTATGTCTAAAATGACAAAAGAAAGAAAATTTTTAGAAATAAAATTCAATAAATAACAATTAAACTTCTAAATGATTTTAAAGAACAGATTTTGTTACTTGAGAAAATTCCTGTTAAATTTGTATACAACTCTCAGGTTTTGAAATAATGTTAAAATGGGTTCAGTTTCCATTCTGGAAAAGATAACTAGAACCTTAAAGAAACAACTCCTAAAATGAGACAGCATAATCTTCTTGAAAACAAAGATTATCTTTTTTAACACCTTTAAATTCATTTATCAAAATTTTAAAAGGCTGTTCATGTTTAGGTAAGATTGAACTTCAAGGAAGAAGATGACAAACTAGTTAATATAACTAAAATTAGGGTTTGGGTGAATGATAACTATTCTGAGTTGGAAGGAGCCCAAGAAATGGTATAAACGTGGATTAGATTGGAACATAAACAAATGGCCTGACCAGGAAACCAATCAACAATCAAGTGTCCTTCTGTTGTCTTAGAACAGCGTAAAGTAAAAAACTGGTAGTATATTTAAATAATGCAGTCAAAATATAATAAGTCTTGTTATTTTTTAACTAGTCAAATCAGAATTTAAGGAAAGGCAAAGAGAGATTGAAATATTATTTTCTTATTCCAACAGTAGACATGGTTAACCTAAAAGTGAATTTTAAATTTTTAGATATGTATCATACGTTAAGTGTATATAAGAATTCTACTTTCAAAAGTCCAGATCATTTGTGAAAATGTCATGACCTCAGTTATAACACAAATATCAAATTTCAGGCAAACACAGTCAATTCCTTTAAGGGAAAAGAAAGGTGAATTATGATCTAAACAAACAATGGGTAGTATTAGTCGTAGCAAAGCAGAGAGGTGAGGCATTGCACCCACATTTTATGGAAAACTATGTGGCCTCCAGTCTTTATGTAATTCTTGTTAATTGATTTCTGAATCTTACCTCCACATAAACTCCCAAACAGCAAATAGTTGTGCCACCTAAAGAGATGAATACCAACTACCAAGGATTCCACATCTGGAATTAAAAGATGAACACTAGAACAGATGGAAATGTGCAAACAGGAGGGACAATCCAAATCTCAGAATCCATGCCATATGCATTGGTTCCTAGCTGAATAACACTAGTGACCTGTCCCTTTTCCCAGAAACTATTTTTAGTACATTGGACATGCAATAAACTTATTAGAATTCAAGGTCTTTAGCATGAATAAAACAACCAAATTCTCAATCATGCAGACAGACACTGTGCTAAAATAAACTGGTTTCTGAGGCCTACTCTCCAGTGCTATAGGACACAGCACAGCCCCCAAACTAGGCCACATGAGGCCCTATCTTCCAGCAAACAACCCAGACACCAATGGTGAGTGGCTCAGGCCCACCTACCAGCATTGCAGGACTTGGCGCAGGCCACAGAGTAGGCCGTGAAAGGCCCTACCTGTCACCACAGATGTCATCTGATGCGTGGCCCCAGCCCTAAGTGAGGGGTGCAGCCACACCAAGCAGAAGCAAACCTATAGCAGAGAGGACTTGAAAACAATGAGGAGACAAAAAATAAGACAATGAATGGCCACAGAAGTCTTAAAGGGAATACTACACCACAGGAAGAGAACAAATCTCTGGAACCCAACCACAAAGATATTCCTCCTGCCCTCCCTGAGTGAGCAGGAACAAGGCGCCCAGGCAGGGAAGCGGGATTCAAAAGGCGCCATTCCCGCGCCACTGATCTGGGCTACAGCCCGCGTCCTGGAACTGAGGGCTTTGGAACTGAGACCCGGGGCACGAAATTAGGGGCGTGGGTTCCCCACGACGGTGGGGCACAAGGCAGACACAGCACCCCAAAGCCGTTGAGGTGTACCCTACCATCCCCGCTCTGCTCCCTGTCCCACGGGGTGGAAAATCAGCTCCCCAAGGACTCTAGGAGAGATCTCTGACGCCACCTAGCGACTTGAAGCCAGCAGAGGCTCCTGAAGGAGCTAGTGGCCAGCTGGGCCCCTTCCGAACAAGTAGTCTGAGCCCACAGGGAGAGCGAGCACCCACAGCCAGGGCAGACCAGGCGCGCAAAGAGTGTGCCTGAGACCAGACGCGCAGGGAGTGTGTCCCACATCACCATTTTAGAACAGGGACATTTCTTCAGTAAAGACTACCTGCAGAAGGCTTCCTCAGGAGCCAGAGGTGAGCGGGGGAAGTTCGCCCACACCAGACCCCCTCTGGCCTGCAGTCCAAGCCCAGAGGGGGAGCAGGAACCCACCGCCGGGGCAGACCAGGCGCACAGGGGAGTGTGTCCCCACATCGGCATTTTAGAACAGGGACCTTTCTCCAGTAAAGACTGCTTGAAACTGACAGATGACTCCTGGAGGAACCAGAGGGGAGCAGAGAAGCCCACCCAAGATGCCGGCCAGTCCCAACAACACAGTGTCCCAACGCATACGGCAAATTAGAAAACAGACAGTAGGGAGGAGAAGAACCACACGCAACCTAGCAACTCTCCAGAGAAAAAGCACACCACAAAAAGAAAACCAGCCCCCAGATTGCAACGACAATAACTTGGAAGAATTTCTGAGCCTTCCAGAAAGAGAATTTAAAATTGCCGTGATTAAAAAACTGACAGAAGTCATAAAGAAAAACAATGATAAGGGAAAAATAATCAACGATCAGAAGAATGCAATTGAGTCCCTAGAGAGGGAAAACAATGGTCAGAAGAAAGAAATTGAGTCCCTAAAGAGGGAAGTAAAAGAAATGCAGGAGATCAAAGAATTAATGGAAGAACTAAAGAATTCTGGGAAAAGCAATGAAAGCAGAATAGATGAAATGGAAGAACGAATAAGTAATCTTGAAGACACAGAAATAAAAAGAACCAAAACAGAAAAGGAGAGAGAAGTACGAAGGAAAAAGAACGAGGAAAGACTTCGGGAACTATCTGACTCCATGAGGAAAGGAAATATAAGAGTTATAGGAATACCAGAAGGAGAGGAGAGAGATGTAGGAACAGAGAAAATATTCAAAGAGATAATTGAAGAGAACTTCCCAAATGTGAAGAAGGAGCTGAAAATTGATATACAAGAAGCAAGAAGAACACCAAACTTCCACGACGAAAGGAAAAATACAGCAAGACACATAATAGTAAAGCTCCCAAGAATCCAGGACAAGGAAAAAATAATGAAGCTGGCAAGAGGGAAGAAACAGATAACATTCAAAGGAAAACCAATCAGGCTGACATCAGACTTCTCTGAAGAAACACTACGGGCAAGGAGAGAGTGGAGGGACATAGTCAACAGACTCCAAGAAAACAGATGCCAACCAAGAATACTCTATCCCGCAAAGCTCTCCTTCCTCTTTGAAGAAAGAATATGGACCTTCCCAGACAAACAGAAACTCCGGAATTTCATTGCAACTAAACCCCCACTCCAAAAAATACTACAAGGAGTCCTAAAGCCAGAACCTCAGAGGGACGAATAACAATGAAAGAAGGCCAAAAAAAAAAAAAGTTATTAAAAGAATAAATAAATAAAATCAAAGGAAAGACAAACATAATGGCAAATACAGATGTTAACATATCAATATTAACTCTAAATGTAAATGGACTAAACTCTTCAATAAAAAGACACAGAGTTGCAGCCTGGATTAAGAAACAAAACCCAACCTTTTGCTGTCTCCAGGAAACACATTTAGCTACAAAAGATAAAAATAGGCTCAAAGTTAAAGGATGGAAAACAATCCTACAAGCAAATGGACCAAAAAAGAAAGCAGGAACAGCTATACTTATATCAGATAAAACAGATTTCAAACTCAAAAAGATAAAAAGAGACCCCAATGGTCACTACATTATGATCAAGGGGACAATACTTCAAGAAGAAATAACACTTATTAACATATACTCACCAAACGAAGGAGCACCAAAATATATCAGACAACTGTTGTCCTCTCTGAAAAAAGACATCAGAGAAAACACATACGTAGTGGGAGACTTCAACACACCACTATCAACAATGGATAGATCAACAAGACAAAAAATAAGTAAAGAAACCAAAGCTCTAAATAAGGACCTAGAGCAATTGGGCTTAACAGACATCTATAGAACACTAAACCCCAAAAAAACGGAGTACACATTTTTCTCAAGCGCACACGGATCATTCTCCAGGATCGATCACATACTGGGGCACAAGACAAACATCAACAGATACACCAAGATTGAAATCATATCAACCATCTTTTCTGACCATGAAGGCATCAAACTAGAAATAAAGCATACAAAGAAGGCAAGGAACTTTCCTACCTCATGGAGATTAAAAACCACACTACTGGAAGACCATTGGACTAATGAGGAGATCAAAGAAGAAATTAAAAAATTTTTTGAATTGAATGACAAGGAGGATACCAATATCCTAAATGTATGGGATGCAGCAAAAGCAGTAATAAGAGGAAAATATATAGCAATAGAAGCTCACATCAAGAAACAAGAAAGAACGCAAAGAAACAACCTAATCTCGAAGCTCAAAGATCTAGAAAAAGAACAACAAAAAAACCCCAAAACCAGTAGAAAAAAGAAATAATAAAAACCAAAGCAGAAATAAATGAAATTGAAACTAAAAAAACAATCCAAAAGATCAATGAAACCAAGAGCTGGTTCTTTGAAAAAATCAATAAAATAGACAAACCCCTAGCCAGGCTCACAAAGGAAAAGAGGGAGAAAGCACAAATAAACAGGATCATCAATGAAAGAGGAGAAATCACAACGGACACAGCAGAAATCAAAAGAATAATCAGTAACTACTATGAACAGTTATATGGAAACAAGTTTAACAATCTAGAGGAGATGGACAAATTCCTACAACTCTACAATCACCCAAAGCTAGATAAAGAAGAAACAGAACACCTAAACAGACCAATTACAATTAGCGAAATTGAAATGGTAATCAAAAACCTCCCCAAAAACAAAAGCCCAGGACCTGATGGATTTACAAATGAATTCTACCAAACATTCAGAAACGAATTAGTGCCTATCCTTCACAAACTGTTCCAAAAAATTGAGAAGGAAGGGACAATACCAAACACGTTCTATGAAGCCAACATTACACTAATACCAAAACTGAACAAGGACAACACAAAAAAGGAAAACTACAGGCCAATCTCCTTAATGAACACTGATGCAAAAATCCTCAACAAAATTTTAGCTATCAGAATCCAACAATGTATCCATAAGATAATTCACCACAACCAAGTAGGATTCATTCCAGGGACACAAGGATGGTTTAACATCCGAAAATCAATCAACGTTATCCAACACATCAACAAAAAGAAATATAAAAACCATATGATAATATCAATAGATGCTGAGAAAGCTTTCGACAAAGTGCAACACCCATTCATGATAAAAGCCCTTGAAATTCTTGGGATACAAGGAACATACCTCAACATCATAAAGGCCATCTATGACAAGCCAACAGCCAGTATCATTCTCAATGGTGAAAAGCTGAAAGCAATTCCATTAAGATCTGGAACAAGACAAGGATGTCCACTCTCACCACTGCTTTTCAATATAATACTGGAAGTCCTAGCCAGGGCAATAAGACAAGAGAAAGACATCCAAGGAATCCAAATAGGAAAAGAAGAAGTCAAACTGTCACTATTTGCAGACGATATGATATTATACATAGAGAACCCCAAAAACTCCACAGAAAAGCTAATTCAACTCATCAATCAGTTCAGTAAAGTGGCAGGATACAAAATCAACACGCAAAAGTCAGTAGCCTTCCTATACACAAACAATAAATCTGAAGAAGAAGAAATCAAAAAAACCATCCCTTTTGTTATTGAAACAAAAAAAATCAAATATTTGGGAATAAATCTAACAAAAGAGGTAAAGGACCTATACAAAGAAAACTATAAAACACTGTTAAAAGAAATAGAAGAAGACACAAAGAAATGGAGAGACATCCCCTGCTCATGGATTGGAAGAATAAACATTATTAAAATGGCCATCCTTCCAAAAGCAATATACAGATTCAATGCTATTCCAATCAAAATTTCAATGTCATTCTTCAAAGAAATAGAACAATTATTGATGAAATTCATATGGAATCACAAAAAAACCCCAAATAGCCAAAGCTCTCCTGAAAAAAAAAGAAGGGAATGGAGGCATCACACTCCCAGACTTCAAACTATACTACAAAGCCATAATCATCAAAACTGCATGGTATTGGAACAAGAACAGACATACAGACCAATGGAATCGAACAGAAAATCCAGAAATAAACCCACAGATTTATGGTCAACTAATCTTTGACAAAGGAGCAAAGAATATGCATTGGAGCAAAGAAAGTTTGTTCAATAAATGGTGCTGCGAAAACTGGGTCGCTACATGCAAAAGAATGAAGCTTGACCACTACCTCACACCATACACAAAAATCAACTCAAAATGGATTAAAGAACTAGACATAAGACCTGAAACCATAAAATATATAGAAGGAAATACAGGCAAAACACTACGTGATTTGCACATCAAAGACATCTTTACAGACACATCACCCAAAGCAGTGATAGTGAAGGCAAAGATAAACAGCTGGGACTACATCAAATTATAGAGCTTTTGCACAGCAAAAGAGACAATAACAAAAACAAAGAGAAACCCCACCGACTGGGAGAACATTTTTGCACCCAACACTAATGATAAAGGACTGATCACAAAAATCTGCAAAGAGCTGATGAGACTCAACAACAACAAAGAAAATAATCCAGTCAAAAAATGGGCAGAAGAGCTAAAAAGAAACTTCTCTGAAGAGGAAATGCAAATGGCCAACAGGCATATGAAAAAATGTTCAACATCACTTGTCATCAGGGAAATGCAAATCAAAACTACCATGAGATACCATCTTACACCAGTGAGAATGGCACATATTAAAAAAACTAGCAACAACAAATGTTGGCGAGGGTGTGGAGAAAAAGGAACTCTTCTGCACTGTTGGTGGGAGTGCAAACTGGTCCAACCACTGTGGAAAGCTGTGTGGAGATTTCTGGACCTACTAAACATAGAGCTTCCATATGATCCAGCAATTCCACTCCTAGATATTTACCCAAAGGACACAGAAACATCAATTCCAAAGAACACCTGCACCCCTATGTTTATAGCAGCACTGTTTACAATAGCTAAGCTTTGGAAACAACCCAAATGCCCAAAAATAGATGACTGGATCAAGAAGATGTGGTACATATATACCATGGAATATTACTCAGCATTCAAAAAAGATAAACACATGCAATTTGCAGCAACATGGATGGCGCTGGAAGGGATCATGCTCAGCGAAATAAGCCAAAAAGAAAAAGAAAAATACCGGATGGTCTCACTCATAGCAGGAATCTAGAAAACTTAAATAAGGGACCAGGAAAATGAATAACTATAAGAAAGTGAAAATCAAAATCAACAAAAAACTATGAACCAGAGACACTTTTAGGGGGGCGGGGGCGGGGGCGGGCGGGGAGGGATTGGGGTCAGAATGGGGGGGCTGCAATTGTATGGGGAATATAACAATAAAATTTACAAAAAAAAAAAAAAGATATTCCTCCTATCAGAAAGAGAGCTCAAGCTTGCTATCATAAAGACATTAAAAAAATACAGAAAAAGACACAGAGAAGTTGATCAGGGAGAAGTTGATTCAAATAACCGAATGTCCTAAGAAACAAAATTAACATAAAGATTAAAAAAGATAATACAAGTAAGAAAATAACAGAGTTGCAGGATGAAAGAGATTAATAGAGGAAATGAAAAATACTATAAAGATCTATAGAAGAATAAACCAAATGAAAAGTGAATCCCTGAACTTGAAGATGCAAAGAAGCTAGTAGAAAAAGAAAAAGAAACAAAGAAACAATGTTAAAAATAAAAGAATCACTTTGTGAACTATCTGACTCCACCAGGAATGACAATATAAGAATAATGAGTATCCAGGATGATGAGGAGACACAGAAAATAACAAAGGGCATATTTAAAGAAATAACAGAAGAAAACTTCCCAAACATGGAAAAGGAAATAAGTATATAAATCCAGAAAGTTAAAAAAAAAAAAAACCACCGAAGTACATAAACAATATGAAACCTAGCCAAGATATGTATTAGTGAATATCCAAAGAATTCAAGACAAAGTAAGAATATTGAAGCTAGCAAGTGGAAGAAACAGATAATGGATAAAGGAACCCATATCAATCTAGCATTGAACTTCTCAGAAGAAACAGTGCAGGCAAGTAGACAATGAAAAGATCTAATCAAAAAAAGGATAAAAACTGCCAGGTAAGAACTATCCTGCAAAGCTCTTTTTTAGATATGAAGGAGAAATAAAGTCCATTAAAGACAAACAAAAATTAAAGGAGTTTACAAATACTAGACACCCCCCCCAATAAAAATATTGAAAGGAACTCTAGTATCTAAATCAAAATGAGGAACATACACAATGAGCTTAAAAAAAAAAAAAGAAAAAAAAAAGAAACAGATACAACTGCAAAGTTAAGGACAAAATGGCAGCAAAAGATTTTCATTTATCAATAATCACACTAAATGCTAATGAACTAAGTCCAACAATTGAAAGACACAGAGTATCTAGTTGGATTAGGAAACAGAATCCAACTTTCTGTTGTCTCCAGGAGATGCACCTGATCTTGAAAGATAAACACAGACTCAAGGTAAAGGTCTAGAAAATAATTCTACAGACCAATGGGACTAAAGAAAGGCAGGGACAGCAGTACTTAACTTCAGACATAATAGACTGCCAATTTAAAAGGTAACAAGAAACAGGGATGGACAGTACATAATGATTAAGTGAATGACACACATTAAGGCCATAATACTCATCAATATATACTCACCAAATGAAAGAGAACAAAATTATATTAGGAAACTACTATCAACTCAGAAAATAAGCAGAGGAAAAACAAATTTTTGGTAGGAAATTTCAACACCTGCTTTCAGTAGTGCACAAATCAATGGAACAAAAGTGAATAGGGACAAACAAAGAATTAGACAAAATGGATCTAATAAACATCTATAGAATGCCCCAAAAAGTAGATTATACTTTTTTTCTCAAGTTCAAGTTCATATGTAACAATCTCCTGGACTGACCACTAATTGGGCCACAAATCAAGTATCATCAAATTCATAAAGACTGAAATCATTTCAAGTATCATCTTGGACGAAAAGGCATCAAACTAGAAACCAACTACAAAAAGAAAGTGGGGAAACTCTCTAATACATGGACACACACTACAGAAAGACCACTGGGTCAACAAGGAAATCAAAGAAATAAAAAAAAATCAAGACAAATGATGTGGGACAGAGGAAAAGCAGTACTAAGAGCAATATAGGCTTACATCAAGAAACAGGAAACAGGGCCTCCCTGGTGGTGCAGGGATTAAAGTCTTAGCACTATCAAGCTATCACCAGCCACTGTGGCATGAGTTTGATACCCAACTAGGTAGCTAACCCACATGGAGCAGCAGACCTCTCCTGTCTCACCCGCTGCTCCCCTCAGCAATAGATTTCAGTGAATCTGCCTGTTCTGCTCCCCACTGTCTCTGATGAATCCTCTTACCCCTTCCGCCCCCCACACACACACTTCTGGCCTAGACCCTAGTTCTTGTATGCATAAATAAATAAAAATAAATCCTAAAAGAAGAAACAAGAAAGAATAAAGAAGCTGGTGGAGGGGGGAATAGATATTTTATAAAGGAAAACCTATTAGGCTATCATCAGACTTTCTAGAAGAAACACTGCAGGCAAGAAGAGAATGGAGTGAGAGAGTCAAAAAACTCTAAAACAAAAAATGCCAGTCAAGAATATTTTATCCTGTAAAACTCTCCTTCTGCTATGAGGGATAAACAAAGACCTTCTCAGACAAATAAAATCTTCAGAAATTCACTACTACTAACCCCCCTTTTCAATAATATTACAAGAAGCCTTAAAGTCTTAACCAATAGAGAAATGAACATGAAGAACTGAACAAGGTATCGAATAGAACCACAAAATAATGAATGAAAGGCCACATATCGATAATCACTCTAAAAGTTAATGGACTGAACTCACCAATAAACAGAGTGTAGCATGCTCAATCAGAAAAGAGAATCCAACCTTCTGCTGCCTCCAAAAAACACACTTAAGCTCTAAAGATAAACATATATTGAAAGTAAAGGGTTGGGAAACAATCCTACAAGAAAATGGCCTCCCAAATAAGGCAGGGACAGCCATATTATATCAGATAAAACAAACTTCCAGCCAAAAAAAAGGATGACAAGAGGCATGGATGCATGGAAGCACACTATATAATGATCAAGGGGACCATAGACCAGGAGGACATAATATATCCTCACCAAGTGAGGGAGCACCAAAACACATTAGATAATCACTATCACTGCTGAAAAAAAATACATTGGAGAAAACACACATGTGGTAGACGACTTCAACATTCCACTCTCACCAATGGACATCTGTAGGGGCAGGAAGGCCACTGAGCAGGTTTTCTGTTCCGGCAGAAGGGTAAAGGAAAGTCTTGGAGCCGTCGGTGGTTTCTCAGGCTTTTATTGAGCTTTACATGCATTGCAGCCACTAGGTACACGGCACGCAGGGGGCCGGGGGCCAGGAGGCTGGAAGGCCTCCAAGCCCCCAGCAAGTCTTCACTCTGGGGCTTCTTTCGCCCCTTCTCTCTCCTGCTTCTTTCTTGCTTCTGCTTCTCTTGATGACTATCTTAAAATACTCCTCCCATGGCCCACAGTGGTAAATAAGACTGTTTGCTACAACATAACAACTGCGGGTGCCCTGCTGCACCTCCCCCTGCAGTGACCCTTAGGGCTAATGGCTTGCGCCACGGTCCCTAGGTCCGGCTGGGCAACCAGCGTGCAGGGGGAGAACAGCAAAACCCCCTGAAGATATACCTGCTGCACCTCCTCCTGCAGTGACCTCTAGGAATCCCTAGGTCCAGCAGGGCAACCAGCGCGCAGGAGGAGAACAGCAAAAACCGCCTGAAGACATAGATAAGACGGAAGCCTGTTGAAAGATAACGACCACCAGGGGCCACTACAGGAATGCTGTCCCCACGGAAACTTATCTCACCTTCTCTAGACCCACAAACTTTATTCTAATACAACTGTCTCTCTAAAATCTTTTCTCTTTCTCTGTTTAAAAGGTCATTGGTTTGACGATTAAAAAAGAACATACGAAATCTAATAACTAGGCTGATTCAAATGAAACGTTACTAAACTCTGTGTATTAATAGAACTGCTAGCTTAATAATTTCTCTGTTGTATACTAAGCCTTGTTAGTATTAATCTAAATGATAAAAATATTACATTGTGAAAAGTAAAATTCACCCGTGTTAATTAATAGTAATAGTGAGTAGTTAAAACAAAAAGTAATCATATAAAACAAAAAGAAAAATTAATAGCCTAACTACTTAGGAATGCGCCTGGGTCCAGATGTAAATCACTGCCCTGTCAATGATAAGCTAAACCTATAAGCAAGCTGATTTCTTCACTGATGTTCGCCATTCCTATGCTTTTAGAAAACATATATATACTGGTCACCAACTCAAATAAAATTACACTCAGATTTTCACTCTTGAAGTGTGTCTGTTTGTCATTTCTTTAACCGAATCCCTGACCACCCTGAGCAGTCTCTCAACCCTGAGACGGCCTCATCGTTCACTGCTGTGCTGGTCCGTGGCAGTGCCCCATCAGGCAGGGCAATCCTGATGGTGGGAGGGCAGAAAAGCCTGAAAACCAAACCATTTACCCTACAACATCTATTACTGAGAGAGAAAATAGACAAAGACACAATAGCACTAAACTAAGAGCTAGACCACATGGGACACACATGTGGTCATCTAAGGGACACCGCACCCTCAAAAAATCAAATACACATTTTCCTTAAGCACACATGGACCACTCTCCAGGAACAAATGGGTCACAAGACAAACATCAACAAATACATGAAGACTGAAATGTACCAAATATCTTCTCTGAAAATAAAGGTATCAAACTAGAGTCAAATACAAAAAGAAATCAAGTAGACAACCCTCCACCCTCCCCCATTGTGTGGAGAATGAACAAGCTATAGAAAGACCAGTGGATTAATTAGGAAATGAAAGAAGAAATTAAAAAATACCTTGAAACAAATAATAACAAGGACACAACCTTTCAGAACATATGGGACACAGCAAAAGCAGTGATAAGAGGAAAGTATACAGCAACACAGGCCCACATCAAGAAATAAGAAAGAACCAAAAAACCAACCTAATCTCCTATCTTGAAAAACTTGAAAAAGAACAACAAAACAAAACCCAAAAGCCAGTAGAAGAAAGGAAATAATAAAAATTCAGAGGAGAGCTAAATACAGATGGCCAACAGGCACATGACATAATCTTTATCATCACTTATCATCAGGGAAATACAAATCAAAACCACGATGAGATGCCACCTCACACCAGTGAGAATGGCCCATATCAAAAAGATCAGAAAGAACAACTTGTATGGAGAGCAGCATGGAGATTTCTCAATAGATTAAAAATGGATCTATACCATATGACCCAGCGATCCCACAACTAGGCATCTAGCCAAATAAAACAAAAACACTAATTTTAAAGGAAACTTGCACAATTATATTTTACTGCAGCACTGTTTATAATAGCCAAGCTATGGAAACAACCTAAAATGAGTGGATTAAGAAGATATGGTGTATATACGCAATGGAATACACTACTCAGCAATCAAAAAAGATAAACTCATGTAATTTGCAGCAACATTATTCCAAGTGAAATAATCTAGAAAGAGAAGGGTAACTACTGGATGATGTCATATGTGGAATATGGCGAAAATAAAAAAGGGGTCAGAGAAAGGCAAACTTTAAAACCAACCCTTGAGAGGTGACCATGGATCTGAGGCATCCAGGGAGGCAGGAGAGAAAGTAAGAGGGGAGAGAATGGGGCAGTGGGGAGAGCGCAATGGGCTATGTAGAGGACTGTGGGTGCTTTGGTGATGGAAGTGCTACTATGACCATACATGAGGGGCAAAATCCCAAACTGTCAAAACAACTGTAAAAACACTGATACTTCAATTATGAAAAAAAAAAAGAAAAACTGTTTCTGGCCTCCATTCTCATGCCTGTTGGCTCTGTGACCCTGGGCAAGTCATTTAATTCTCTATGACTGTAAAGTCAAAACTAACTGTATCATCTGCTTCAGTAATCACATAGGGCTAATCACATAGGGCTTCAGTGTCTGAAAGTGCTTTGAACATTGAAACACACAATATAAGTGAAACTTTAGAAAGACCATATTTATATCTACTATTGATTTAGAAAAACTATAACCAGAAATGATTAAGAACATGCTATCCATAAATGTGTTCCTAGCTAGTGCCAGAAGTGTGACATCACTAAACATTTATTAGTCTTTACTAGTATACAGAGATACTTTCTAATAGTCACCTTGAAAAAAAAGTTGCTGCTAATGTCACATGGTATCAGCATGCTTGAAAACCAATAATCAATACACTTTAAATGTGTAAGTATAACCTAAGTTCAGTTAAAAAGCCAAATCTCTAAAGTTCAAGATTCACCATTAAGTAGGTAATTCATGGCCTCCCTAGTGGCACAGCAGTTGAGCGCTGGTTCGATTCCCGGCTGCTCCCTGGCCACCAGAGGAGGGTCCCACATGGTGCGCAGACCTCTCTAGCCGCCCACTGCTCCCCTCAGCAGTGTACTTCGGTCCTTCTGCCTGCTCTGCTCCCTGCTCTGGCTCTGGTGAATTCTCTCACCCTCCCGCGCTTCTGACTGTACCCAGTGCTTGTATAAATAAATTAATTTAAAAAAGTAGGTAATTCATTTGCTGAAATGTACTACATATTATATCTGCATATAAATGGAAAAACACCACATAGAAAATAATCCATTTCTCCTTATATATAGTGTTTTGTGGTTTTATTGGAAAAGATTACAATTTTTATCTTAAGTAAATCACTGAAAGTTTGAAATATTTTATTTACTGAAACAAGTTAAAGCACGATGGATAAAGGAAACCTGTAAATAAGGATGACAGAAAGCAGCAGCAGTGTTGAACACAGTGGCCATGCTCCTCTTGTGAAGATTTGTTTGGGGAGAGATATCCACAGAATTCTGCTTAGTTCATTAGAGTACTTAGGCAAAATTTTTTGATTTAGAATTTTTCTTAATGTTATGTTCCACATGAATAAAATTCCACAAGTCTCTGTTCTCCTGATTTTAACTACCTCAAATAAATACTGTTTAAGGAGGAAATCTAATATGGTTCTACAAAATATAGTACCCTATTTTTTTAAATTATCAAGGAGAAAAATACATATTTTTCAGTCTGTCATGTTATATTTGTTTATACATAAGAACAATGTATATCAGTTTCTCTTTTAAATAATAATTTCAGAGATAGCGGAGTTGGGCAGCAGAAGTGTGCTCACCCATAAGTAATCGTTTCATTGAGTACAAACTATGTTTAAAATTTAAAATAATAATAATAATAATAATGGGTATTAGATTTATACTAATGAGTTTTAAGATTTATCCACTTGAACACATTTCCACTACTCTCATTTTGGTAAAACTTTAAAGGTTCATCAAGACTATAAACCAGAAACACCAGAAAAGATGGCTCTTAAACCATGACACTTTTCTAAATGGATGATCTTCGTGCTGGCATCTTACCTTCCCAGGCTTCAGGTTTCAACAACCTTCTAATGCAGGGAAAATCTCATGCCCCAAATTGGAATAAGACAAAGAGAAGTCAGCATCAGTTCACTTCCTGACAAAAGAAGTTAAGTATTAGATCTCAGCAAAAGGTATAGTTGTCACTTTGTATGGTATTCCTATGTTGAAAATGAAATATGACCTATGAAAATTGGAATATTATTCATCTGTCTTCCAAAAGAAGCCATGGATGGTAAGGACACTAGTCTAAAAGATAACCAAAATTGAGAAGCAAGTGCATAATTTGATATAACCTCATTGTGCAAAAAATAGAGAAGAAAGGAACATGAAAGTAGGGTGTACACAGTTTTTCGCAGGCACTCTGCCTCCTGGAACAGCAATGAGCTAACCTGAGTCAGTTCTGAAGAGCAGATCCTATTCTCGGACAAGTGACACAACTCGGTGAGACAAACTGAGGAAGAAGACAAGTAGACCTCAGAGAACGGGTACGTCTCCGTTATTTCATGGGCATATCTTGCCATGTTAGGCATGGCATGCAATCTGGAAAAATGTGAGGTTTTAAGATTTATCCTCTTCATCTTTGTTTAAAGCATGGTGAGGTCAAGAAAATCATGCCAGTTGTTTCTACCAATACTAATGAACAATCTTTATCATAAGTAAGCTTCTAAAAATGAAAAGTGCTTAAAAGATACATAGCTAAACAGAGCAGCTGTATTATGTATTTGCAATTCTATTATGAGCTTCAAGGCTATTATTTCCTTTCTGTAAAGATATTTTAAAGGTCATCTAAATCCTATGCTTTATTAGTAAAGCATATGGTACAGTGCCAAAAGGCAATGTAAAGAAGACTTTATTTTTATTAATATCACAGTAGAATATTTGAACTTTTTTCCTTGAACTACAACATTCTACTAAATTTAGAGAAGAGACAGAAATCTTATGTAAAAATAGTGCAAAGAACCAGCTTATCATAACTAACTGAATTAAGTAAACTTTTAAAATGTCTGTTGTTAGTAAGACTCAAAAAACCCACACAATTTTTTTGGAAAGCGAGTTTAGTTAAACATAGAGTAAGGTTCAGCAAAATTGCTACAGACACAAGTATAGTATAATTAAATGCAGCAACACACCAATACACCAAATGTAGAAGTACAAGAAATGTTAGCTTTCTTACAACTTGTAAGAAAGATCAATTTCAAGTGATCCTCAATCTCAATTATTTGCTTTCATATATTTAGCCTTTAATAATAATATGTTATGTTCCTAAATTCCTCTCTAATAGAATTTAGTCTATATCACCCTGACAACTGATTTCCAACTATTAACTATGGGATAGCCGCAGACAGGACTGAGCTTATCTCAGCAACAGCAGCAGGGACTTTCTTTGGTCTGAGCTCATAGCTGTGTGGGCAGATGTTTCTTAAGAATGGAAGAACTCAAGAAAACCTGGAGGAGGGCAGAGCAACATGGCGGCGAGGAGACGCTGCGAGTAAGATCTCCCATTAAAAAAAGTTAATAGGGAGGAAAAGTGGCAGGTCCCAGTGGGAACTGGGACACGGAAGATAAACGGACGACTCCAGCAAACTACCCGAAGAAGAAAGTGGCCATAAAAGAGGACCAGAAGGGAGGAAAGCGCAGAACCCTGCTCCCCTCCCCACAGAGTCGGCACTCTCCGACCCACAAAGAGGAGAAAAAAGAAACAAACTAAAACGACCAACAAGAACAAACTACGGGGCCTCCCCGGTGGCGCAGCGGTTGAGCGCTGGGTTGCGAAGCTGCCCGCGGCCTCTGCGGCGCCAGTTCGATCCCCGGCTGCTCCCCGGCCACCGGAGGAGGGTCCCACATGGCGCGCAGACCTCTCCTGCCGCCCGCTGCTCCCCTCAGCAGTGTACTTCAGTCCTTCTGCCTGCTCTGCTCCCCGCTCTGGCTCTGGTGAATTCTCTCACCCTCCCGCGCTTCTAACTGTACCCAGTGCTTGCATAAAAAACAAACAAACAAACAAACAAATAAATAAAAAACATGCCTTAATAAAAAAAATTTAAAAAAAAAAAAAAAAGCACAAACTACGCAGCAAGCGGGACTGTGAGTGGAAAGGAACTATTTCAGCCACCACACCCCGTGAACGGGAGCTGTGGAGAACCCTGCAGGATTCGCCACACGGCAGTGAGGGAATGGCTCCGGGCGCCATTAGAGAACAAAGAGACTCTGGAGACCCGCACACAGCCCTGGGCCTGCCGGTAAGCTTGCGTGGAAAAGCAGAGCACTTGAAAAGCAAACGCGGATCGGGATCACGGCTGCCCAGGTCCCCGCACCTGCGACCTAGGCTTGCGGGGAGACGCGCCGGGGCCCTCACTGAGGTGAAAGTCCCTCACTGAGTAATCAGAAGCCAGGCGCCCGGACACGGGAGCGGGGTGCAAAAGGCGCCATTGCTGCAGCCACTAAACTGGGCTACAGCCCATGTCCTGGACCTGAGGGCTTTGGAACTGAGACCCGGGGCACGAAATTCGGGGCATGGGTCCTCCACATCGGTGGGGCACAAGGCAGACACAGCACCCCAAAGCCGTTGAAGTTTTCCCTACCATTCCCGCTCTGTTCCCTGTCCCACGGGGTGAAGAAAAAAAGCCCCCCACGGACTAGGAGAGATCTCTGGCGCCACCTAGCGACCAGAAAAAAAGTCACTAACACCCCATAGAACAGGGACCTTTCTTGACACCTGCAGAAGGCTCCTGGAGGAAGCCGTGGCCAGCTGGGAAGTTAGCCCACCCCAGGCCCCTTCAGACCTGCAGTCTGAGCCCACAGGGGGAGCAGGCACCCACAGCCAGGGCAGACCGGGCGCGCAGAGGAGTGTGCCTGAGACCAGACGCGCAGGGAGTGCGTCCTTCATCGCCATTTTAGAACAGGGATATTTCTTCAGGAAAGACTGCATGCAGAAGGCTCCCTCAGGAGCCAGAGGTGAGCGGGGAAGCTCGCCCATGCCAGACCCTTCTGGCCTACAGTCCAAACCCAGAGAGGGGGCAGGAACCCATGGCCGAGGCAGACCAAGCATACAGGGGTATGTGTCCCCACATCGGCATTTTAGAACAGGGACCTTTCTTCAGTAAAGACTGCCTGAAACTTACAGATGGCTCCCGGAGGAGCCAGAGGGGAGCAGAGAAGCTCACCCAAGATGCCGGCCAGTCCCAGCAACACAGTGTCCCAACGCATACGGCAAATTAGAAAACAGACAGTAGGGAGTAGAAGAACCACGCAACCTAACAACTCCTCAGGAAAAAAGCACACCACAAAAAGAAAACCACCCCCCAGATTGCAACGACAGTAATTTGGAAGAACTTCTAAGCCTTCCAGAAAGAGAATTTAAAATTGCCATGATGAAAAAAATGACAGAATTCATAAAGGAAAACAATGATCAGAAGAAGGAAATTGAGTCCCTAAAGAGGGAAAACAACGGTCAGAAGAATGAAATTGAGTCCCTAAAGAGGGAAGCAAAAGAAACGCAGGAGATCAAAGAATTAATGGAGGAACTAAAGAACTCTGGGAAAAGCAATGAAAGCAGAACAGATGAAATGGAAGAACGAATAAGTACTCTTGAAGACACAGAAATAAAAAGAACCAAAACAGAAAAGGAAAGAGAAGTACGAAGGAAAAAGAATGAAGAAAGACTTCGGGAACTATCTGACTCCATGAGGAGAGGAAATATAAGAGTTACAGGAATTCCAGAAGGAGAGGAGAGAGATATAGGAACAGAGAAAATATTCCAGGAGATAATTGAAGAGAACTTCCCAAATGTGAAGAAGGAGCTGAAAATTGATATACAAGAAGAAAGAAGAACACCAAACGTCCACGACGAAAGGAAAAATACAGCAAGACACATAATAATAAAGCTCCCAAGAATCCAGGACAAGGAAAAAATAATGAAGCTGACAAGAGGGAAGAAACAGATAACATTCAAAGGAAAACCAATAGGCTGACATCAGACTTCTCCGAAGAAACACTACGGGCAAGGAGAGAGTGGAGGGACATATTCAACAGACTCCAAGAAAACAGAAGCCAACCAAGAATACTCTATCCCACAAAGCTCTCCTTCCTCTATGAAGAAAGAATAAGGACCTTCCCAGACAAACAGAAACTCTGGAATTTCATTACGACTAAACCCCCACTCCAAAAAATACTACAAGGAATCCTAAAGCCAGAAACTCAGAGGGATGAATAACAACGAAATAAGGCCAAAAACAAAAAAAAAAAGTTATTAAAAGAATAAATAAATAAAATCAAAGGAAAGACAAACACAATGGCAAATACAGATGCTAACTTATCAATATTAACTCTAAATATAAATGGACTAAACTCTTCAATAAAAAGACACAAAGTTGCAACCTGGATTGAGAAACAAAACCCAACCTTTTGCTGTCTCCAGGAAACACATTTAGCTACAAAAGATAAAAATAGGCTCAAAGTTAAAGGACGGAAAACAATCCTACAAGCAAATGGACCGAAAAAGAAAGCAGGAACAGCTATACTTATATCAGATAAAACAGACTTCAAACTCAAAAAAATAAAAAGAGACCCCAGTGGTCACTACATTATGATCAAGAGGACAATACTTCAAGAAGAAATAACACTCATTAACATATACTCACCAAACGAAGGAGCACCAAAATATATCAGACAACTGTTGTCCTCTCTGAAAACAGACATCAGAGAAAACACATACGTAGTGGGAGACTTCAACACACCACTATCAACAATGGATAGATCAACAAGACAAAAAATAAGTAAAGAAACTAAAGCTCTAAATAAGGAACTAGAGCATTTGGGCTTAACAGACATCTATAGAACACTAAACCCCAAAAAAAAGGAGTACACATTTTTCTCAAGTGCACACGGATCATTCTCCTGGATCGATCACATACTGGGGCACAAGACAAATATCAACAGATAGACCAAGATTGAAATCATACCAACCATCTTTTCTGACCATGAAGGCATCAAACTAGAAATAAACCATAAAAAGAAGGCAAGGAACTTTCCTACCTCATGGAGATTAAAAACCACACTACTGGAAGACCACTGGACTAATGAGGAGATCAAAGAAGAAATTAAAAAATTCTTTGAACTGAACGACAAGGAGGACACCAATATCCTAAATGTATGGGATGCAGCAAAAGCAGTAATAAGAGGAAAATATATACCAATAGAAGCTCACATCAAGAAACAAGAAAGAACTCAAAGAAACAACCTAATCTCGAAGCTCAAAGATCTAGAAAAAGAACAACAAAAAAACCCCAAAACCAGTAGAAAAAAGAAATAATAAAAACCAAAGCAGAAATAAATGAAATTGAAACTAAAAATACAATCCAAAAGATCAATGAAACCAAGAGCTGGTTCTTTGAAAAAATCAATAAAATAGACAAACCCCTAGCCAGGCTCACAAAGGAAAAAAGGGAGAAAGCACAAATAAACAGGATCATAAATGAAAGAAGAGAAATCACAACAGACACAGCAGAAATCAAAAGAATAATCAGTAACTACTATGAACAGTTATATGGAAACAAGTTCAACAATCTAGAGGAGATGAACAAATTCCTACAACTCTACAATCACCCAAAGCTAGATAAAGAAGAAATAGAACACCTAAACAGACCAATTACAAGCAGCGAAATTGAAATGGTAATCAAAAACCTCCCCCAAAACAAAAGCCCAGGACCTGATGGATTTACAAATGAATTCTACCAAACATTCAGAGATGAATTAGTGCCTATCCTTCACAAACTGTTCCAAAAAATTGAGAAGGAAGGGACAATACCAAACACGTTCTATGAAGCCAACATTACACTAATACCAAAACCGAACAAAGACAACACAAAAAAGGAAAACTACAGGCCAATCTCCCTAATGAACACTGATGCAAAAATCCTCGATAAAATTTTAGCTATCAGAATCCAACAATGTATCCATAAGATAATTCACCACAACCAAGTAGGATTCATTCCAGGGACACAAGGATGGTTCAACATCCAAAAATCAATCAACGTTATCCAACACATCAACAAAAAGAAATATAAAAACCATATGATAATATCAGTAGATGCTGAGAAAGCTTTCGACAAAGTGCAACACCCATTCATGATAAAAGCCCTTGAAATTCTTGGGATACAAGGAACATACCTCAACATCATAAAGGCCATCTATGACAAGCCAACAGCCAGTATCATTCTCAATGGTGAAAAGCTGAAAGCAATTCCATTAAGATCTGGAACAAGACAAGGATGTCCACTCTCACCACTGCTTTTCAATATAATACTGGAAGTCTTAGCCAGAACAATAAGACAAGAGAAAGACATACAAGGAATCCAAATAGGAAAAGAAGAAGTCAAACGATCACTATTTGCAGATGATATGATAATATACATAGAGAACCCCAAAAACTCCACAGAAAAACTAATTCAACTCATCAATCAGTTCAGTAAAGTGGCAGGATACAAAATCAACACGCAAAAGTCAGTAGCCTTCCTATACACAAACAATAAATCTGAAGAAGAAGAAATCAAAAAAACCATCCCTTTTGTTATTGAAACAAAAAAATCAAACATTTGGGAATAAATCTAACAAAAGAGGTAAAGGACCTATACAAAGAAAACTATAAAACACTGTTAAAAGAAATAGAAGAAGACACAAAGAAATGGAAAGACATCCCCAGCTCATGGATTGGGAGAATAAACATTATTAAAATGGCCATCATACTAAAAGCAATCTACAGATTCAATGCTATTCCAATCAAAATTTCAATGTCATTCTTCAAAGAAATAGAACAATTATTGATGAAATTCATATGGAATTATAAAAAACCCTGAATAGCCAAAACTCTCCTGAAAAAAAAAGAAGGGAATGGAGGCATCACACTCCCAGACTTCAAACTCTACTACAAAGCCATAATCATCAAAACTGCATGGTATTGGAACAAGAACAGACATACAGACCAATGGAATTGAATAGAAAATCCAGAAATAAACCCACAGATTTATGGTCAACTAATCTTTGACAAAGGAGCAAAGAATATGCATTGGAGCAAAGAAAGTTTGTTCAATAAATGGTGCTGGGAAAACTGGGTCGCTACATGCAAAAGAATGAAGCTTGACCACTACCTCACACCATACACAAAAATCAACTCAAGATGGATTAAACAACTAGATATAAGACCTGAAACCATAAAATACATAGAAGGAAATATAGGTGAAACACTACGTGATATTCACACCAAAGACATCTTTACAGACACATCACCCAAAGCAGTGATAGTGAAGGCAAAGATAAACAGCTGGGACTACATCAAATTAAAGAGCTTCTGCACAGCAAAAGAGATAATAACCTAAACAAAGAGAAACCCCACCAACGGGGAGAACATTTTTGCACACAACACTAATGATAAAGGACTGATCACAAAAATCTGCAAAGAGCTTATGAGACTCAACAACAACAAAGAAAATAATCCAGTCAAAAAATGGGCAAAAGAGCTAAAAAGAAACTTCTCTGAAAAGGAAATGCAAATGGCCAACAGGCATATGAAAAAATGTTCAACATCACTTGTCATCAGGGAAATGCAAATCAAAACTACCATGAGATACCATCTTACACCAGTGAGAATGGCACATACTAAAAAAAAACTAGCAACAACAAATGTTGGCGAGGGTGTGGAGAAAAAGGAACTCTCCTGCACTGTTGGTGGGAGTGCAAACTGGTCCACCACTATGGAGAGCTGTGTGGGGATTTCTGGACCTACTAAACATAGAGCTTCCATATGATCCAGCAATTCCACTCCTAGGTATTTACCCAAAGGACACAGAAACATCAATTCCAAAGAACACCTGCACCCCTATGTTTATAGCAGCACTATTTACAATAGCTAAGCTTTGGAAACAACCCAAATGCCCAAAAATAGATAACTGGATCAAGAAGTTGTGGTACATATATACCATGGAATATTACTCAGCATTCAAAAAAGATAAACACATGCCATTTGTAGCAACATGGATGGCGCTGGAAGGGATCATGCTCAGTGAAATAAGCCAGAAAGAAAAAGAAAAATACCGGATGGTCTCACTCATAGCAGGACTCTAGAGAACTTAAATAAGGGACCAGGAAAATGAATAACTATAAGAAAGTGAAAATCAAAATCAACAAAAAACTATGAACCAGAGACACTTTTTGGGGAGTGGGGGGCGGGAGGGGAGGGACTGCGGTCAGAATGGGGGGGTTGCAAATGTATGGGGAATATAAAAATAAAATTCATTATTTAAAAAAAATTTTTTCAGTAGTTCCATAAAAATTTTTTTAAAGAAAGTGAAAGCTAAATAATATGACTGGAAATCAAAGACTTGTGCAATACTTTCTTCCTATCATGGTTAACATTCTCAGCTGATGTTTAAAAACAATAGTGGGCCCCTCCTGGTGGCGCAGGCGGTTGAGCGCAGTACTGTGAACTGTCCACAGCCTCTGCGGTGCTGGTTCGATCCCGGCCAGCCAGCGAGGGTCCCACATGGCGCAGCAGACCTCTCCTGTCTCACCCGCTGCTCCCTTCAGCAGTGTATTTCGTCAGTCTGACTGTTCTGTTCTCCGCTCTGTCTCTGGTATTCATGAATAAATAAAACTTCAAAAAAGATAAATAAAAACAATAGTATGTTTTATTCTAGATTATAAGTTAGAGTAATTTTTTTTTAAGATTTATTTATTTATGCAAGAACCAGGGTACAGGCCAGAGGCATGGGAAGATGAGAGGATCCACCAGAGACAGAGCAGGGAACAGAACAGGCAGACTGACTGAAATACACTGCTGAGGGGAGCAGCAGGCAAGACAGGAGAGGTCTGCTGAGCCATGTGGACATCTCCATGGCCGGTGGGATTGAACTGGCACTCAGAGGCTGCAGACAGCTTCACAGCACTGCACTCAACTGCCTGCACCACCAGGGAGGCCCTAGAGTAAATTTTTCTAACTGCAAATCCGAAATAGAATTTATGACAGTTTAATAATAATGGAACAACTCAGCACAGCTATACAAACAGCTTATAGTTATATAGGCAGATAGCATTAACCTGGTATCAGCATGTGCTTGTATGAAGAAAATACTTCATATTATTCTTTTCTTATCTACAAATTGAATGTCTTTTGACTACTATTTATATAGTGCTCATTCTCTCTATATATGCATGTACTATACATTTGTGTGTGTGTGTGTGTGTGTGTGTGCGAGCGCGTTTATCTCTACCCAAAGCTGCATCTTCTAGTTTTCCAAGCAATCATTTTCTGGGAAATACAATTTTGACTATTTTAATGAAGTTATCTGAATACATAGGTTTATAGGGAAATATAAAAACAATTCTATCTTGGTACCATTTTGAAAATATTATTTTTCAAGATCAAAATAGCTGAAATCCAAATCTGATTGAAAAGATTACACTATTGAAAGGTTCTATTTCCTGTTTGAGATATGATTGGATAAAATCAGAATAGTAAAATGATGACCCCAAAAAAGTCAATAACAATCATCACAGTCACTAATAACCATGGTACATTTCGCTTCTAGGTATATAAATAACTTACAAAAAAAGTAAATATAATTGCACCTTAATATTTATTTTTGTGTACATCAAAATGAATTTGCTAAATTATTCTTCCTTCCATCACATATTTTTTTACCTCTCTATACCCATTTTCAGTAATTTTAACACATTTTTATTAAAATTTAAAAAGATAAAAGAATAAAGAATTCCACTGAAATTGCACTGCAAATGATAATTTAGACTTTTTAGTATTAGCTTATAAACTTCAGCTACTATGTGGATGTCTTACAGAATTATTTTGATAAGTCAATGAATTTATCATTTTTTCCTGAAAACATTATGTAAATTACCTAAAATATTTCTGATTCTTATTGACTGTTTATACTATTTTTCATTAGTGTTAGGCTAAAAGTAATAGACAAGAAAATCTCTCATGGAATTTTTACAAAGCAAAGTCTCCAAAATGTCTAGACTCCAGAGGTTTGAAAAAGGGGAAAGAGAGATGCATGAATGCAGGAATAATGGAGACAAGTTGAAAAATATTGGATAAATTCAAAATAGGCAAGAACTTTTTCTTTTGGTGTATTTTTCCATTGTGTTATTTAGTATAATCAAATATAGCAAGTTGATAGAATGTCCTCAAATAACACTTCATTCAATGTCATTTTGCTATAACATCAATGACAAAAAAAGAATCCTAGTCCATGCTGAATAAATTTTAGGACCATGTTATCTACATTATCCTGGTTTCATCATATGTCATTTTACTCAAAGTTACAGCTTTCAAGAAGCTATCAGGGCCTCCCCGGTGGCGCAGCGGTTGAGCGCTGGGTTGAGAAGCTGCTCGCAGCCTCTGCAGCGCCAGTTCGATCCCCGGCTGCTCCCCGGCCACTGGAGGAGGGTCCCACATGGCGTGCAGACCTCTCCTGCCGCCCACTGCTCCCCTCAGCAGTGTACTTCGGTCCTTCTGCCTGCTCTGCTCCCCGCTCTGGCTCTGGTGGATTCTCTCACCCTACCGCGCTTCTGACTGTACCCAGTGCATGTATAAACAAAACAAGCAAACAAACAAATAAATAAATAAAGCATGCCTCTATTAAAAAAAAAAAAAAAAAAGAAGCTATCAGTGACATTAAGTAAGGACTTACTAGATAAGAAAGGGTACACTCAATGGGAAGGTCAGACATAATTTAGGGTATTTCTAGGCAAAATGGCGAAGTGTTGCAGGGTTATCTCTGACATCCTTTCACCTCACTTTAAAGTTCTGCTGCCATATGCTACCCATTCTCAGAGCCAGAGGCTTCAGGGGTACTGAAGACATCTTAGAGCAGGGATAGCCAGTAAAATCTCATGTTCCAGATCATTCTCTGCCGTCTCCAACCCTCAGAAACACTTCACTAAGTTCTGATCAATTGATTCCTACTAATAATAATTATTAATAATCAAATAATATCTCCTCCAAGGATCATTTGCATGTAATAGAGAAACACACAATATACAGAAAATAATCAAGTTACACCAGTCAGGGTCCTTGTACCTTCCACTAGACTTGGGTGTAATGACAGGCTATATTGATCCCACTGAAGGGAAAATGAACAACTACATAAAGAATTTAGAAAGCCTCAAGGAAAACTTTCTAGGAAACAAAGGCTCATCTCAATTTAGATCACTGTTCAAAAAGAAGGTATATTTTCATATTCTAACTTGAAAGAGCCTATCCTTTAATCCTTACCTATGTTACACATGCTACGCTTCACTATAAAATATATGCCTATTCAACCAGTATGTGCTCTTTCTGTTTAATAAGACTGAAAATACAGCAGAAACTGCTATATGTCCTCTCTCCCTTTTGTCCCTTTATCCTATTTCACCTCCAGTTACAGGACTCTCAGTTTACATTGCTGCATGAGGTAACGGCTGCACTTTAAGTTGTGACTAAGTTCCAACTAATAGAGTGTGAGCCAAGTATTGCGTGAAACTTCCAACTTCAAAAAAATGTCCTTGAAAGGAATGGAGGTGTCTCCTTTTCCTCCTGTCCATTATTTGAAAAGATATATAAGCAACAGATTCTAAGATGTGTGTGAGAAATGTCAAACGATGTTAAGACTTGGCAGAAGCTGCAAAATAAGAGCTCTAAGGACTATCCAGGAGACCAGTGGGGACAGAGCTCAGAATATACCATGTTTCCTGAAGGTGAAGGGCCTGTTTAGACTTGTTTATTGTTTGCAGTGACCTGAGAAGGAGCCAGGGAGAACAGGAATAGTGAGACTCAGCATAAAGTACAAGAGTGCCAGAGCATGAAGGGTAGGTACAGCTGAATCTATGAGCCCTACTGTGGGAGGCAGCTAGAAGGAAAAGAAGGTAACTACAGAACATGGCTAAAGCAAATAAAGGAAAGCGGATGACAAAATATAATAAAAATACTATATATTCTGATAAAGTAGACATTATACAACTTATAAAAATTGGGAAGGGGTAAAGAAGGGACAGAGAGAGGGCTGAGAGTTAAAATTACATTGGTTGATAGTAATTATATAGTAATTTAATGATAAACTATCTAGTAGAGAATATAAGCACATTAAATAATTTTTTAAGATTTATTTATTTATGCATACAAGAACTGGGGTGTAGACCAGAGGTGTGGGGTGAAGGTTGGGAGGGTTCACCAGAGAGAGTGGGGAGAAGATTAGGCAGATCTACGGAAATACACTGTTGAGGGGAGCAGCGGGTGAGACAGGAGAGGTCTGCTGTGCCATGTGGGTTGCTTCCTGGCTGGGATTGAATTCGTGCTGCAGGGGCTGCCAATAGCTTGATAGTGCTGTGTCTTTAAGCCCTGAGCCACCAGGCTCATATTAAATAACTTTTTAAAAAACACTATACAAGAAGATGTGGTACATATACACAATGCAATACTATTCAGCAATCAAAAAAAGATGAACAATGATGCAAAAATATATAAATATAAAGAAAAAATACATAATAATACCTATTTCCTAAAATAAATAAATAAATAACACTGTAAAAAAGAATATTATTATCTAAAACCACAGGGAGTGGCAGGAAGAAAAGAATTCATGCTTGCTGTCATTCATTGGTGTTCATAGTTGGGAACTAATAACTATTGATACCATCTAAATAAATGAAGTAGGGAAAACTTTGAAAGATGACAACAAGAACAAAATACTGTATCAATAAATGTGAATGGGGTTTCAAAAAAATAGATGCTCTTCTTGGGGTGCAATGCAAAATCCAACTTGATGATACATTTATGATCTATACCTATCTAGAATAATGTAATTCAGAAAGATAGAAAATGAGACATTGAGAAAAGGTATACCAGGAGGATTCATGATGCAAATATTAGACAGTGCAGAATTCTGATCAAAAAGCATTAAATTAGACAAAGAGAGGAACTTCATCATACTAAAATACCTAACTCACAATGAAGATACAGACATTATTAATATTTTTTCATTAAATAACATAGCAGCAATAATCATAAAGTATAAATTGCAACAGATGAATAAACACAGTAGAAGACTTTTAATTTACTTCTCACAGTCCACGCAAATAAAAGACAAAACTTATAAGAATATAGAACCAAATAAGGTAAATATGATTCATCTGTGCCCTAACAATAGATTACTGCCCAAATATATATATTTATCCAAGAAATACTAAAATGTACTGAGCATAATCAAACAAAAACAGAAACCAATCAAGTCCAGGAGGAAGAAATACTACACATGCCATCCTGAGAACTTTATGGGGTGAGGAGAGGGAAATGAAGATAAATAACAAAAGCAAAAACCAAAATGTCTTTCCAACTGGAAATTGTTGGGTCAAGAGGAAACAAAAAGGAAAACTGTAGAAAACTACAAATATTAGAATGTATGGGATATGGTTAAGACAATGTTCTCAGCAAAGTTTATTACTTCTAAATATTCGTACTAACAGGAAAAAAGACTAAGAACAAGTTAAGACATCTTGATTATAAAGATAGAAAGAACAATAAAATAATTCAAATGTAAATAAAAAGAATAATGGCAATGGCAGAAGTAAAGAATTAGAAAACAGAACATAGAATAAGACCAATAAATCATAGAGTTGATGCTCAGTAAATAAATTTGGGAGAAAGCACATTGCAGAGGAATTTTTTTTAAGATTTATATATTTATGCACAGAAGAACTGGGGTACAGGTCAGAGGTGTGGGGGATGAGAGAATTCACCAGAGACAGAATGGGGAGCAGATAAGGCAGATCTACTGAAATACACTGCTGGGGGGAGCTGCACGTGAGCAGAGAAGTCTGCTGCGCCAAGTGGGTAGCTCCCTGGCGAGGGATTGAACTCAGGTCACAGAGGTGACAGTGCTGAGACAACTCCTAGGCCACCAAGGAGGCCCACATTGCAGTTGATGAAAGTGGCCCTACGCTCTTTCTCATTTCTCTCATTCAAGTGTGAATGAATTTCCCCTTCTCTTGAATCTGAGCTGACCCTGTTTTGTTGAATAGAATGTGGTACATGATGTTTCATAATTTTCAAAGTTAGGCCTTAAGAGGGCTGCAACTTCTAACTTGGGCTGATGGAATATTCTCTTTTGATCTCTATGTAAAAAGTTTGAGTACCCTGTTGAGAGAGGGACTTGAACTATTTGCATGTTTCAGATCTCACCAACCACCCAGTTGAACACAGCCCCGTGAGTAAGCACTGCTAATGCTATGTAGAAGACAAGGAAAACCCAGAAACACTCTGCTTGACTATTAGTACAGTCATTATAGAGCATACAATTATGAGTACAGTTATTTTTTTAGTCACTAAGATTGGGATGTTACACAGGAGGTATTTAGAAGTTGGGTAATGCCGGTTGGTATTGTTAGAGGAACAGCAAGAACACTCAAGTCAGTGAGTGAAGGCTCAAACTCCATCTCCCCACTGACAATACTTCAGGCACTGAGGATGGCTACTTCCAGCATGACATGAACCTGACTTCCTAAAGAGGGTGCTGCTGGGAACTGGGGGCAGAGCTGAGCACCCTGTTGATCTTTAAAAGACTGAAGACAGGTGGGTCTTGCTCTCATTTTTCCAGTTTGTATACTTGTCTCTGCTGCTGGTAGGATAAATGGCATCCAGCCACTCTCCAGCTAATTGATCTCCACTCTCCCTTCTCCCTGTTTTCACTCCCTTATGAATAAACCTTTTTTAAAAATTTCTCCCTGCATGACTGCTTCTGGGTCTTTTCCCCAGGTCTTAAGTGTACAGGGGAGGACTCATAACCTGGTCATCCCCAATCCTCCCAGGGTTGCCCTTAAGGAAAAAACTAAAATGTCTGGCATTGGATTTTGAACCAACAGTGGACAGAGGCTGAAGGGCAGCAACAAGACTGGAGGTAGAGACTGCAGCGCAAAATCCAAAATAAAATGTAATCATAAGAATCAGCAGCCTCTTAAAGAACAAGTGGGCTGTACTACAGGAATGACTGAAAAATCAGGCAATCTAATAACATCTTGTAGGTAAAGTCAGAGACAAAAAACAGAATCATGTGTGAAGTTACTTCATGAAATTCTTAATCTAAAACAATAACAGTTGCTTGTTATTTTGATTTTTACTTTATTATAATTAGTCTTTTTCCTCATCTCTTATTTAGGTTTTCTAAATTCCGGCTATGAGTGAGACCATGTGGTATTTTTCTTTCTCTTTCTGGCTTATTTCGCTGAGCATGATCCCTTCCAGCTCCATCCATGTTGCTGCAAATTGCATGAGTTAATCTTTTTTGATTGCTGAGTAATATTCCATTGTGTATATGTACCACGTCTTCTTGATCCAGTCATCTATTTTTGGGCATTTGTGTTGTTTCCATAGTTTAGCTATTGTAAATAGTGCTGCTATAAACATAGGGGTGCAGATGCCCTTTGAATTAATGTTTCTGTGCCAAAAATCAAAATCAAGAAGCAACTATATACCAGAGACACACTACGGTGGGGGGGGGGGGTAGTATCAAAACAAGGAGGCTGATAGAAATTGTATGGGGAATATAACCAAGATGAAAATGAATACATTGTGCAAAAATGAAAAATGATGTGAAAAAATATAAAAATTTAAAAGTAGTAATAAAAAAATAAAACAACAACAGTTGATGAGTGCAAATTTCATTTGTAGGTATGGCTCTATAGGATTACCACCACTCCCAGCCCCAGGCAGAAAACTATAAAGATCTGGAACAGAATAGGAAAAGCAACTACCCAAAGGTCCTGATGAGTGAACAAAGACAGCTTCCTGTGGGGAATTCATGCTGGGTTAGAGATGAAAAACAAGCAGTTAAGAGTCCCTATCTCTACCCCTCTGTACTTCAGAGGTTCCTGTACAATCAACTTGTCCTTTAAGGGCCTGCTGATTCTTACTGACTACATTTTTTTTAGGATTTGGCTTTGATGAGACTGGCCTATAGTTTTCTTATTTGTACAGGCTTCGGGGATCAATAATATCCTTGTTGCAGTGGGTTAATGTTTTCCTTCATTTTTCTCTCTCTTGTTATTTGAGAACAGTTTAACATCAGAATTATGTTTTTTTTTTTTTTTTTTTTTTAGACCTTCACCTCTGGTAGATTCTGTACTTAACACATGTCTGAGTACAAATTCAACTACTTTTCTTCTCTACTGATCTGTGTAATGATTAGGATATAGGAGGTCATGACTGACATGTAGAAGCAGGCTTGTCTCAGAAGTTAAGCTGTTAATCAGAATTATTACACCAGGGGAATTATTATTTTTGCAATTTAAGTAATGGCATGAAAGTATTTGAATTACAGATTTTGAATCAGTCTAGGACCGAATCTATGGGACCACACAAACAAATTATACTTTCTCTCAATTTGCAAATTTTAGAATCACAGAAATAAAAATATAGGTATTTGTGAGCTAATAAATATTTCTTTTAAAATATAACTATTCTCTTGCTATTTAAAGACTTAGCATGATATTAAATTTTGCATTAATGGAGAGGGCTTTCTTTGAAAGTAACCATGCAAATGTTAAAATGTCTTGCCTTAAAAATATTATTCTTCTCAAAATAAAGGCTACCAGCACTCTTTTTTTTCCAGATTATGGCACCCTTTTACTGGTTAACCATTAAGTCTGGCTTCCATTTTTCTCATGCAGCAATATAACTCCTTTCCCTTTCCATTTCAATAACATCAGAATTATGTTAACTTAAAAGTTGGATAGAACTCTCTATAAAATTGTGTGGTTCTAGTTTTTTAAGGATAGCTCCTGGACAAATTTGTTTTATGGAGAATGGTCTGTTTGAAATTTCTTCTCCACAGGTAAGTTTGTTTAGATTTTCTATTTTGAAGTCATTTTGGTAGATTATATTTTCCTATACTGTCCAATTCATCTAGCCTGGGTCTGACTGCAGGTTAAGTGGGGGGCATAGCATAGTAGTGGTTTATATGGACACACTCTGCTCTGGGAAAGTAGAAAAAAAGAAACTAGAAAGTCATGAATGCTGCAAGAGTGGGACAATCCTACAGAAGAAAGAGCCAGAGATGGGATCCCCAAACTCTTCACATAGCTTTGACTTAGCTCTGAACTTGTCAGAACAGATTCAAAGCAAACTAGGTAAAAACAGAACAGAGCATAGGCAGAAGCTACCACAAAGAGAGAGTTTGCAGAGAACAGAAAAAGCCAGGTTCACAGAGAGAACTAATGAATCTTGAATCTGTACAACTGAATCCTCATAATGTCCAGGAAACATTCTAAAATTACCTAGCATACAAAAAAAAAAAAAAAAAAACAACAACAAAAGAAGATTTTCAAGGCAAATAGAGTATATATCTATGATGAATCTGATGTTGAAACAGACTAGAATGTTTTAAGCTGTTAATATAACCTCAATGAAACAAACATGTTTAGAGTACATGAACAGCAGGGAAATGGGGAGTCTCAGCAGAGATACAGAAACAAATATCTAAGAATTGAAAATAATAAAGATATAAGCAGATGGGTATTTACCATATGATTAAATATATTTATCCCAGGTTTATTGGAGGATATGCTGATAGCATTCCCACATAGCTACCTTGGGAAACTCATCAGAAACTCAGTGTCCACAATTTTTACTGGGAGTGGGCCTATAGGCTCCCTCTGCCTGTAGAAACACAGATGTCCAAAAGGAAAGCAGGTATCCAGTATAAACCACACTGCTCTCATAAACACTTCAGGAACAATGAAACATTTAGGGAAAGATTTCTACAAAGATAAGGAGATATATATAAGTGAAAGGAATTGTCTACCAGCCAAGTTCCCAGCATCAGTTTGCAAAGAGGTCTTCCTAAGGACAGCAGTCTCAGGACTAGTATATTAACTATTTTCTTTACATCTTGAATACAGAAGTCTAATTATGAGTCAACATCCTAAACCCACAAAAGACTGATAAAATTAACTTTAAAATTTAAAGATATATTCACAGACAAAATTCACCAGAAGTAAATTCATAACACAGCTAAGATTTGCAAAAGAAAGCTTGCAACCCATATCTCAGACACAAAGGTACTATATCTTTTTATAATAAATCCTAAAAAGCCTACAACTTAATAGAGAAATTGGGAAGAAAAAATACTGTAGGAAAAGAAATATACAAATGGCTCAACCTGACTTATTGATAGAAATATGAGTGAAGACCACACCAAGATGCCATTTTTCATCTATCAGATTGGTTTAAGTCCAAAGACAACATAATCTGCTGGGAAATGAGGTACTCTCGTACATGGCTGGTAGGAATCCAGGCATCTAAGCCAAGCAATTTGGCAATACCTACACAAATTACAAATGCTCATACCCTTTTGCCCGGTCAAATTCATGGAATTTACTTGCGCTTTATAAAATAATGTTCATATAAGTCTATTCATTAAGGCATTATTTGCATTAGCAAAAGATGCGAAGTAACCTTAATGTCCCTAAAGAGGATTGAATACACAAGAGTACTTGCATAAATTATCATACTACACACTTGTTCTAAAGAACCTTGGTGCATTGCCATGCAAAGATCTCGAAATGTCAAGGGAAAAAAGCAAAGTAGAAAACAGAGTAGAAATTACTTAAAATGAGAATTCAGGTTGACTTTGGTTTACAAATACATAAATATATGTTAGAAGATAATGTGTAAATAAACTTGAAATTGGTTATTTGTGACAGTTGGGTAGAAAACAGACACATCAGGGGAAGGGATAGAAATAATTTTCATTTTTTAACTTTTACTATTGCTTGATTTTTGGAATATATGAATTTATTATCAATTTTTCTAAATGCCAACAGATTTTGTAAAAAATGAAGCAATGACAGGAGGTAGTCTCTAAGGAATAATCTCAGCATAAGATAAGAATGTGCCCAGGTCTCTTATTCATCTCTTTGCCAGCCAGGAGCAGTCAGCTCAGAGGTAAAAATCAGATTAAGCAAGTAGCCTTCCCAAACCAAGTCATGTTTGAAGGGAACCACCATTAAGATAGAAGAGAAGGAATGGAGTGAGAATACGGGACATTAAGGGAAAGCCAGAATTTAAAGTTACAAAGCTGTGTGAGCTCTTTAGCTGCAGTTACTTGCATACATAACTTAGTACAAATAGGGAAATATCTGCATAGTAAGTATTTAAGTGGATTGCATCCCCAACAAAAGTGGAGACATCCCCAACAAAACCCACAAGCCCAGCCTCCAGAAGTCTGTTCAAATCCTAAAGAAATCAATCTGTAGACCTCCAAACCTAAACAGGAGGAAGTAGGATATGAAAATTTTGTGGTTTCCAAGAAGGATGATGGGTAGCAGAATATGATACCCCAAAATACGCCACTTTGACACAAGGATTATTGCAAGTTGAAGGGAATTGAGAAGCAGTCACAGGAACGACTCTTGGCCCTCCCACTCTGTCAGGAAGAGCAAGATTTATTAATTAGGAGAGCTAGCTCTAGACTCAAAAACCTAGAGATGACAGTAGAGGAATCTACATAACCAAGCTCACTAACTAGCTCTTATTTCCCATTAGTTTTCCCCATATATTTACCTTCCTACAGTTTGCTGCCCGTGAAAGCCTGAAACTCCTTTTCCCTTTGCTTTGCTACTTCTCTACAAATTTCTTGTTCTTTGTTCAGATGCTACATGAGCCCTTAGTTCAACCCACCACCTCCTGTATCTCATGTATTAATTTTTTTAGGTATTTTTTATTGCTAATTTGTATTTGTCAAGCTAATTTGCAGGGACCTACACAATGAAGCTAAAATGGTCAGAGAAAGATTTCTTCCCCTCCCTTACAAGACTAACTCTGTAATGACTATCTCATCTGTAGCCTTGAAGAACATGATTAAGGATGACCATCCAACAGAGCAGAGCCAGGGGTCACAGAGGTCAATGGACTTGACAAGCTCTTCCCAGAGAAACTTCCATAATGGCTCACCAAGGAATTTACTTTACTCCAAAGCAGCAGGGCATTCACAACTTTTTACTAAGAAAAATATAATAGTGTGGATCAGTGACTATTTTTTTCACATCTACCTTAAATGTGTATGTTTATGTCACACATCTCATTTTTTAATAAATTTATTTATTTTTAATTATTTTATATATTTTTACATCATTTTTTCATTTTTGTACAATGTATGCATTTTCATCTTGGTTATAGTCCTCATAAAATTCCCACCACCCATTCACCCATGAACTATCACAATGGTCCCTTGTGCTCTTCCCACCCTAGTTTTTTTTCCTTCTATTTTTCCCATATTTCCTAACTTTATTAGAATTATCCCATTCCTATTACACCTTCATATGTAGAGTTGGGTGGTGGTAGTAGTAGTAGTCAAGTACTTTTAGTTTATCGGTTACTATTATTATTATTAGTTAAATTTGGATCTGCTTGAGAAAACTTTGAGACTAAATCAGGAAAAAATAGAAAAACAACAGACAAATCACAAGCAAAGACATTGAAACAGTGATCAAGTGTCCCAAAAAATAAAACTTGGGGCCCAGATGGTTTCACTACTGAGTTCTACCAAACCTTCACATAGTTTTGTCTATATTTGTACAAGTTTATATTTTTTATCTGTAAAGAGAAGTATATAAGCACGGTATGATCTCTCTGACTTTACATCAAGTAGTTTTGATCAGAATTTATACTGATGATGACTAAGTATGAAAGGATTTTAGGGATTTATAATCTAAGAGCTTTCTCTAAGATTGACACAGAATAGTCTTATTTTTAAATCAGGCACTAATAGAACAACACTTTAAGAAAAATTAGCAGGATGTAATACGGATATGTAATATTTATAATATATCTCAACTGTATTTAGATTGTGTATTTAGTTAAAGCAAAAGAAATTCACAGAGGCAAACATTAGCATTGCTCATCTAAATGTTTTCCAATAGCAGTTGTGACTGGAGGACTTTGGGCATTACAATTCTAGGCAAGATTATTGATCTTGTGAAGATGAATGCATCAGGCTTGTTACAAACATATTTTTTTCTTGTTATGCTCAGTAAATGATTATAATCTAATTATAGACTTATCTTCCCATATATGCCAGCCTGGTCAGTTATAATTCTTACTATAAATAATTCAGAATACTTATTTTAGATATTACTCAATATATATCTGCTCATGGCAGATGAGACTCTCTCAAAATGTGTTTAATTAGGTTCCTAAGCATGGAAGCTGCGGGGAGACCTCCAGACTGTGATAATGCCATGGACACACAGACTTGACTCCACAAGGCTATGTATTTCCTAAATATACTAACTTAACTGAGTGAGTCACATCTTTTCCTATATAACTACAATATCTTGAAGTTAAAATATTCATATTCTTTTTAAAAAACTAGCATTTAAAAAAATCCTGTGTGCTTTCCTACATATGGCATAGAGGAATAGAGATACTGCTGGCAAAAGAAAACACAGATGAAAGTTGAGGAAGTGAGACACAGTCCCTGACATAAAATTTCTCTTAGATGTAACAGAAAAGATATTCATTCATGAAATTGGAAAAGGTGCCAAATCACTTATCTTTATAGTGATTAGTGAATTGTTTAAATCACTCACCTACATAATGATATACTAAATTTCAATGTTATTATTATTACATCTGTTTGAACTATCTTGGTGGAAATGAGATGAAATGGCTGAATCATCATGTGAAAAAATATAGATCTAGATGAAACCTCAAAAATTCTGAGTAAAGACTTGTAAATTGCATCATAAATATCTTTAAATATCACTATCACACACTTCTTAATGGCCAAGATTAGCTCTATATTTGGAATTTCTATTTAACACATAAATTGGTTGTGATACTTTGTAAAAAGGATGAAGCAGGTGTAAAACAAAACAAAAAAAAATGGTAATGGTATTTTGAAGATTCTTTTCAATGGCCCTCTTCTCATTTGAATCTTTTCTCATTCTAATACTCCACTGTGACACTAAGAAAGGTTTCTGAATTTTCAGAAGCTCAGATTTGTTATAGACTTCACAAGAAAGAGAAAATATGTAAATTTTTAAAAGTAGTGCAAAAATGATTCAATAACATCTCTCTAGAAAACTACAAATAACTTTTTATGGAATAATTGACTCAATTTTCCCTACAGTGAGAAAAAAATTTATACTAATTCAACTCAATGAATATATTAAAATCTATTATAGTGCAAGGAATTTATTTTACAGATATATAACTGCATGCATGTGCAGACTGATATACAAACCCTATTACACTGTGTACAACAGCATCCAATAGCTTAAGTTGCTAAAGACAGAAGAGCAAATCAAAACCAAAGAAATTTTAAGAAAGGAAATAAAGACAGCAAAAATCAATGCGATCAAACAACATTACTTGTGTTCTTCATAGCATTTTTGTACAGCAAGATTTTGTTTCTCCAGTCTCAAAGATGAGTCAAGAGTGACTTTACGAGGTGAGGCATCACAAAGCTTGTACAGGCAAAACCAGTTTCATATAGCTTTGCTGAAGTGAAGCCCTGCATTCTTAACCAAAACTTACCTTTGTTTACCATATAAATATGTAGTGAGCAACAAAAACATTCATACTCTTTGAATAATTTATCCCAGTTTCCGAAGTTGGCATGGGAAAAATATCTAAAATAAAATTGCATGTGAATAAAGCTATTCATTCATTCCACAAATATGCATTGATTGCTCACTATGTGCCAGGAAATACCCATAAGCAACTTATAGGATATGTATGTAGACGTTAAAATGATTACTATGAAGAATTTGATACAAAGTAAAAATAAAAGCATTTATGAGAAAATGTTAAATGGGTAAGTTACTATGGGTATCTTCTATGTAAACACAACTGGCCATTAGGCACAATACAAGAATTGAATTGACTTAAAGAAGTGACGGGACTTGGGATAGAAACTGATGAAAAATTCCAATTAGCAGGTTTTCAAAAGAAAACAATCAATGAAATAGAAAATAGATATGTAATTTAGAAAAATCAACAGTCTAAAGTTGGTTTTTAAAAGATTTATAAGTGATAATCCTCTATAGTGATCAAGAGAAGAGAGAAGACACAAAATGCCTATATCAGGAATTAAAAGGTGTGGAGCACTACAGACTCTCCATATATTAAAAAGGTAAGAGAACAATATGAACATCATGTCAATACATTTGACATCTGTGAAGTGGAAAAATTCCTTAAATACAACTCACCAAAACTAGAACTAGAATAAATAGGAAAAATGAATCATTTTATTTCGGCTAAAGATACTAAATAATACAACTTAAAACTGCCTCACAAAGAAAATGCCTTTTTCAGATGGTCTCACTAGAGATGTCTCCAAGCATGTAACAGACAGATAAAACCAGTTTTTCACAAGTTCTGTCAGGAGAATAGAGAAACAGGGAAACAGAATCTTGACACCAAAATCCAGGAAGGGTATTAGAAGAAAAGAAAATTACAGGCTAGTGTTCTCTTGAATACACATGCAAAAATCCTAACCAAAAATACTTGAAAATCAAGTCCAGCAAGATATCATGAATAAGTGGGTTTATCCCTGGAATGCAAGATTGGTCAAAACATTCAGAAATAAATACAGAGACTTCTGTTCCAGCTGTGATTCAGTAGCAGGTACCATATATACCCATTCTGTTTTAAACAACAACAAAATGACAAAAACAGGCAATAATGCATACACACATTGGCCAGTAGGCTGCACAGGACAGTGATCCCTGAGAGAAGGGTGACAAATGATTGCCACGGTTTACTGGCTGCAGACAGTTTCAAGGACATAGCACAGAGACTTGGGATAGAAGTCTCTGCATGTTTCTTCCATTTGCTATATGTGTATTATATATTTAGATAAATTAACCATTTTCTTTCTCTTGCCGCTACTAGAGGTTAATCGTAGCTGTATATCATTATATAATAGTATATTCAGTTGTACTGTGACTACATTTGAGGAGCCCTTAATATTGCCAGCTATGAAACAATTGCTATTGGGACTGGTACCTCTTTAGTTTGAGAGAAGTGTCAGAATTTCTCAGTGTTTGAAAGTTCAAATGTGGGTGGAAGGTACATACAGAAGCAGAATAACCGAGGCAGAATATGCCAGTTATCCATGCCTCTTACGTCTAAATGGACTGTTCTTTGTCTTAACTTTGTGAAACTGGGGCTTGAATCTATTAACACTTTTCCTTTGCCAGCTGGCACAAGGTTAGACCTTGTCAGTAAAGCGCACTGGAGAGATATTGTTGGAAGGGGTTTTTCTTCTTGCTCCTACAGGACAACAATCAGCTGGAGGTTTACTGTGGCAGTCCCTGAGAAACACACCCTCTAGAGTTTCATCAGTACCCAGCAGGCCTGGCTTACACACTGGTGAGCCCTCGCTAGTAACCAGCAACCCAGCTGGCGACTCTGCTGGGCAGTTCTGGTCTGAGAATGTCTCTACCCTTCAGTGGATGACAGTCATATCCTCTTGATCAAAATCCAAATCTCAGCATTGAAGGAGCACCCCCAAACAGTAATTTTTCCTTCCTTTGGTACTTTCCCTCTGCTGGGTGTTTCGGTACCTATTTCAATATTCGTTAGTGTACTCTTTAGCCATTCTAATAGTAAATTCCTTTTTAACAACTGAAATTTTAATACCAAATTATAGAATTTTAATAAAAATTTCATGTCAATAAATTTACTTGAGAACAAATTTACTTGAGAACTTTATTGATGGTTCTCTCTAAGGGTAGAACAGAGAGAGGCAAATGGAGTTGTGGCCAGGGTAGCAGCCATACTAGTCAGCTGAACGAACTGGGCAGTGTGCACACCATGCATGGTGAATCTCTTCAGTGTGCAAAGAGTACAAACCTACGTGCAAACAGGCATGGGGACCATCAGTTCAGTCTCATGAATATGGCTGCCAGCAGCATGGGTGGTGGAGTCCTATACCTTTACCATGCCCTGCTGGGAAATAGAAGAGCAAGACCTGCTGCACTCTGTGGAGAGGAATGAAAAGTAAGCAAGATGCTGGAATTTGAGTCCTATTAGGCAGTGAACAGGAGAAAAGGGGGAGATAGTATAAATCTCTACCTGGAATAGTCTTCCCACCAAGACTGAGAACAAGTCTATGGACTTTAACTTCGTATGCCTCCCTTGCCTGCCACCAAATTAAATGAAGAAGATATATAAATGAAATTAAACACACAGGAAAAAGGCAAATAAGGCAACACATATGCCTAGAAAGCAAGGAATATCTAAATACAAGATGCTTAAAGAGAAGAACAGAAATCTAGAGACCAAAATAAAGGACACAGAATTTGCGGATCTAACACACACACACACACAAAAAAAAATTTAGAATAGCAATCACAAAAATTTTCAAGGAAATCTTATAAGGGCAATCAAACACAGAAAGCAGAAAGTGTCAGGATTTCAGAAAGTAACAAATGTACAAATGTCCCAAATAGAAGATGAGAGAGAGAAAATTTAGGAAAAATGAAGAAACTCTACACGAAATATTAGACTTCACTACAAGAAGAGCATAAAGATAATGGGTGTTTTAGAAGGGAAATAAGGGAAAACAACAGTATTCAAAGAAGGAATAGCTGAGAATTTCCCAAATGTAAGGAAGCAAACATAGATGTCCATGATGCTAAAGGAACACCCATCATTGTTAAATTATCAAACATCAATGGTAAATTAAAAATATTAAAGACTTCTAGGGGAGAAAATAATATAAAATACAAAGGCACCTCAGTCACACTTTCATCAAATTTCTCAGCACATAAACTCAAGACCAGGCAGACGATAGAATAACAGATTTACAATTTTGAAGACACAAACTGCAGCCAAAAATACTTTACCCTACAAAATTATCATTCAAATATAATGGAAAAACAAAGACTTTCCCAGAAAAACAAAAGCTAATAGAGTTTATCACCACCAGACCTACCCATTGAGAAATGTTGAAAGGAGTTCAACATGATAAAACCAAAAAGCCACAGCACACAAAACTTTAAACAAGGTTGTTAATAGAGAATCAAAGGTGTCATAAACAAGAATAAGTCAACAACGAAGTACTAAAGGGAAGGAAGGACAGAAACTGTATAGCCAAATGATAATGATTTGATACCAAAACAAAATGACAATTTTGTTTTTTGTAAGTTTTATAAGAATAGTAATTTATTCTTTTAATTGGGGTAATATCAGGATTCTATCAAATATTACCACCATAGGATACCAGCCACCAAATAACCCATGGTCCACACCAGAGTGCATTGTGCTTGTTTCTACCCTTCCCTGACCACCAACTCTCTGGATACTTAAGTTCCACAGTCAGTTTTCAATGGTTAGCTTTTAAGTTTGCCTTTTTCTGGTTCTTAGCTTGTTTTCTCTATATTCCATTTACTAGGGACACCATCCTGTTTTTATTTTTCTCAAAAAAGACTATTATAGATGTAGAAAGATTGAAACAACCCTCAGAGTAATTACAAAATAAAAATCTAGAATAGAGACACCAAGAAAAAGATATGAAGAAACTCCAGTCATCTATTTTGGGGCATTGGGGTTGTTTCCAGATTTTACCTATTGTAAATAGTGTTGCAATAAACATAGATGTGGTATATATACACAATGGAATATATTACTCAGCAATCAAAAAAGATAAACTCATGCCATATTCACAGCAACGTGGATGGAGCTAGAAGGAATGATGCTCAGTGAAATAAGCCAGAAGGAAAAAGAAAAATATCGGATGGTTTCACTTACAGCAGGAATATAGGGGAACCAAATAAGATATCAGTGTAAAAAAATAATAACAGTATAAAACACAACAAAGCAAAAACAGACGATTATAAATCAGAGACATAATGCAGGGGAGGAGGAGGAAGAGGGATCAGAGGGAGGAAGGGAGGAGCACAGGGGAATGAGGTGATGGTGCATGGGTGCACTGGGGAAGGAAACTCTATGGGGACTACACATGAGGGGGTGGTGGGAAGCAAATATTGTTTAAAAATGAACAATGATGTAAAAAAAATTAATTTAAAAAAAGATATGAAGAAACTGATAGAACCATCAGGGAAAGCCATCCAAATGAAAAAAGCAGAGAAAGATAAAGAAACAACAGAAAGCTATAACAACCAAAAAACAAAATACATTAAGTAAATAAGTAAACATATGAAGGAAATAGGCCTATACTCAATAATCACCCTAAATATTAATGGCATGAACTCACCAATTAAAACTGCAGAACAACACACTGTATTAAAAAAGCATGATTTATACATACAGGAGTCTCAATTCAGATTTAAAGACATAAAGTCAAAGACTTGAGCAAAGTACTCAAGCCAATGAGAGAGAGAAAAAAGTGAGAACTGCTTTTGCCACATCTGATAAATCAGACATTCAGTTAAAGAAGGTAATCTGACAAAAACCAAAACAATGTAATATTCAAGGGGACAATTCATCAAGAAGAGATAGCTATTGAAAACACATCGAAGTCAGCAGCAGCACAGTGTCTGTTCCACAGTGGTACTGGCATAGAGGTGGCAGAGAAAGATGGCAGCAGCGCCTGGTCCCCCCACTGGCTATGGCTCTAATAATCACGGACTATTATCCACTGTGGAATGTGTGGTAGTGCTATCAGCATCTGGATGAGGTTATGGGTCTTCTCCTGCACAGATGATCAGATCTCTTCCTAAAAGTGGACAGGAAGTAAACAAGATGGGGATGGAAGAGGTTACTGACTTTGCTATCAAGAGTTAACATCTAATAATAAAATGTAGACACACCAAAAGGAACGTGGCTAGGAAAAGGAACTTGAGCACCTCTTAGATATTGGAGACTAGTATAATTTCAAAAGAGGTGATACTAAGGAGATTCATGCATAATCAGGTGGGATGTATAGAATGAGCATCCTGAGGACTGCCGTATTAAGGGAGGGAACATGAACAGCAGGGGGGTCTGTTTAGCCAGGGTTCTAGCAGAGGGGGGAGTGGAGGTGGTATGGAGGCAGGTACCTTTGAATCATGGAAAGAAAAGGTGAGTGTTCCACATAGGCTTGATCCTCAGTAAAGATAAGATCAGAATGTTCTGGTCTTCCATCGCCTGGTACTAACGCTTACCTCCCAAGAGTACATGAATTGCCAAAGCTCTGATCCCAAATCCCAGAGAGGAACAATATCAGTGGTGCCACAACATGAGCCAGTCCCCCATCCCATCTCATTTATGCCAACTCATCTCATTTGTTCAATGGCCCCTCCTGCACTATATTGACTCAACAAATGCAGAACAGGCCTGAGTACCCACAAAAGCAAGAAAGGGGGGAAATAAAATTAATTAAATCAAACAAAACTAAAGTACCACCTGTGAGAAAAGTCAAATTAGTTCAACACATTAAGTTACTGCTATGGATATTTAAAAATTGAATAGGGAAACCTCAATAGCAAAATGGGGAGACAAAAACATAGAACACATGGCAACTTGAGGTATCAAGAAAGAATGAAATTACAAGGAGAGAAGAACTTTTAGAATCCATACAGGAAAACATGGAAGACTATATATCTGCATCAGAAAGTTTGAATTTGATATATATAGCAAATAAACTCAAAGAGATAGAAGGAGAAACTCAGATATGCAAGTTAAAAAATCACACAAAACAACTCAGAAAATCTAATCAAAGAAATTCAACAAAATTCACAGAAATAAATTAATGAGATCAGAAATAAAAAAATAAAAAAGAGGTAGAAACTGAAGCTTTAAGTAAGAAAGTAACAGATAGCCAGTATGTACAGAGCTCAATAAATGAAGTCAAAAATTCTAGAGAAAACTATGAAAGTAGAATACACCAAATGGGAGATTGAACCAGTGACCTCAAAGACCTTACTTATCTTTAGTAACACAGTAAGGGCCCAGGTAGAAGAAGAGAGATAAATGAGATGCCTTTACACTAGGAAACGCAATAAAAATAGTGGGTGAACAGAGAGCTTATTCAAAGAAATAATAGAGGAAAATTTTCCACACCTGGGGAAGGAACTATACAAGGCCATAAAGTGAAAAGAACACCTGGTTATCTACATGTAATGAGCCCTACACTAAGACACATAGTAGTAAAGCCACCAAGAGTTAAAGCCAAAGAAAGAAAATTGAAAGCATCTGTGGGGAAAAAAAAAGTAACTTATAAAGGTACTCCCATCAGGTTTATATCAGAATTTTCAGCAGAGACTCTATAAACAAGGAGAAAATTGAATGATGTGCTCAAAATACTAAGATAAAAACTACCAGGTAAGTTTCTCCTTCAGAGAGAGAGATAAAGGTTTTCTCAGTAAAACAAAAGCTGAGGGAGATTGAAATGCTAGACATTCCCTATAATAAATGTTGAAAGAACCTCTCCTATTTAAATCAAAGAAATCTGCTCAAAAAAATTGAACAAAGATTCAAATGGGAGAACAAAAAAACTAAAGACAAAATGGCAGAAGCAATAAACACCCTAAATGTAAATGGACTGAACTTGCCAAACAAAAAGCTGGTTGGATCAAAACACCTCCTTATAGTGCTTTGTACAAGAGACCCACTTGAGCTCCAAAAACAAATGTAGGCTCATGGTTGGGAAACAATCCTACAAACAAATGGGACAGTCATACTTTTATGAGATAAACTGGACTTCCATCTAGAAAAGATAACAAAAGATAGGAATGGATATTATATAATGATTAAGGAAACAATAAATCAGGAAGCTGTAGCACTCATCAATATATATACACTGAATGAGCATCAAATTATATAAGGCAACTATTAACAAATCTAAAATAGACATGGCAGCAATATTATAGTAGCAAGGAATGTCAATACCCCACTTACATCAATGGACAGATCAACCAGACAGAATATCAGCAAACGATAGTCTTAAATAAGGAATTAGACCAGGTGGGCTTCACATACGTTTATTAGAAACTAAATCCCAGGAAAGCTGAGTATGTTTTCCTCTTGTGTGCATATGGAATATTCTTAAAGATAGACCACATATTTCATCACAAAATAAGTGTCAATAAATTCATAAATATTGAAAGCATATTAAGTATTTTCTCTGATCACAATGGTATTAAACTAGAAATAAACTACAGAAAGTAGAATAAATCTCTAATATGAGGAGACTAAAAAACATACTACTGAATGAGTTAATAAGGAAATCAATGGAGAAATTTTAAAATACCTGGAGACAAACAAAAATGAAGAGATGGTCTACCAGAACCTATGGTATGCAGCAAAGCTGTACTAAGAGGGAATTAAATAGCAACACAGGCCTACATCAAGAAATGAGAACAATCTCAAATAAATACTCTTACCCTTACACCATAAGTAAGTGGAGAAAGAAAAACAAAACCAAAAATCAGTTAAGGAAGGAAATAATTGAAATTAGAGTGTAAATAAAACAAAATAGAAATTAGAAAGGTAGTCCAGACCAATGAAACCAAAAGCTGGTTCATTGAAAAAATAAACAAAACATATAAACCTCTAGCTAGACTCACTAATAAAAGGGGAAACTCCAAATAAAAAGAATCAGAAATAAAACAGAAGTTATAACAGACATCCAGAAATATGGAGGATCAATCATAAAAGACTATGATGAATATCTTTATGCCAGTAAATTGGATAAACTAGAAGAAATAGATGAAATCTTAGAAGCATACAGCCTTGTGAGGCTGAATCAAAAAAAAAAAAAAAAAAAGAAAACCTGAACAGATCGGTTACAAGTAAATAGATTGAAACAGTAATCAAAAGTCTCCCAACAGAAAGAAGCCTAGCATAAGATGGTTTCACTAGTGAGTTATAGCAACCTTCAGAATACAACTAATACATTTCTTACTCTTTCAAAATTGAAAAAGGAAAAATGCTTCCAAACTCATTTTACTCTGATACCAAAAGCAGAAAATACAAAAAAAGCTAACTCGTAGAACAATATCACCAGTGAACACATATGCAAAAATCCTCAACAAAATCTTAAAAAGCAAATCCCAAGTGGGATTTCTTCCACAGATGCAAAGATATGCATTGGAAATCAATCAATGTAATTAGCCACATCAATAAAAGGAAAGATAAAAACTATATGATAATATCAATAGATGCAGAGAAGGCATTTGGCAAGATTCTGTATTCATTTATGCTTTAAGAACTGAAAAAAAAAATAGGGATAGAAGAAACATATGTCAACATAATAAAGCCCACATGCGACTAACTCACCACTAATATCATGCTCAATGATGAAAAACTGAAAGCTTTTCCTCTAAGATCATGTACAAGGCAAAGATGTTCACTTTCACTACTATTATTCAACATAGTATTGGAAATCCTAGCTGGAGTAATCAGGCAAAAGAAAGATGTAAAATGAATCCAAATTGGAAAAGAAGTAAATATCACTATTTTCATACAACATGATAATATATATAGAAAAATCTAAAGACACCACTAAAAATTATTGGAAATAATAAATCAGTTTGGTGAGTGGCAGCCTGTAAAATCAATACACAAAAATTTATTTCACTCCCATAAGCACTCAATGAACCAGGAGAGAAATAATTAAGAAAATAATCTCTTTTGTAATTGCATCAAAAATATTTAAATACCTAGGAATAAACTTAACAAAAGAGGTGAAAGACATACAATGAAAGCTATAAAACATTATTAAAAGAAATGGAAGGCATAAGGAAATGGAAAGATATTCCTTGTTCATGAACTGGAAGAATGAACATTGTTAAAATATTCATATTATCCAAAGCAATATACAGATTTAAAGCAACCCCTATCAAAGTTTCAGTGACATTCTTCAAAGAAATAGAGCAAACTTATTACTGAAATTTATGGGGAACCACAGAAGACTGCAAATGGCCAAAGCAAGTCTCAGAAAGAATAGAGGCGTCACACTCCCCGACTTCAAGCTATATTTCAAGGCTACAGTAAAACGTATGGTACTGGAATTAAAAAGACAGGTCAATATAGTAAAATTGAGACTCCAGAAATAAACCCACACAAATACGGATGGTTAATATATGGCAAAGGAGCCAAGAGTACACAATGGAGAAAGGACAGTCTCATTGATAAATGCTGCTAGAAAACCTGGACAACCACATGCAAAAGCATGAAACTAGCCCATTGCTTAACTCCACACATAAAAATTAATTCAAAATGAATTGACATGATATTAAGATCTGAAATCATATACTCCTAGGCATCACACTCTGAGAAGTGTTTGGAGAAGAAACTGTAAGGGAAAAACAGCAAATGGGACTATTTCAAACTAAAATCTTATTATGTACAGTGAAAGAAAAGACAAGAGTGGGAGGAAATATTTTCACACATCTTACATCCTATATGGGACTAATACCAAAGAATTCACACGACTGAAAAACAAAAAAAAATCAAAACCACTAAATTGAAGGAAACATACACTCCTATGTTTATTGCAGTGTTATTTATTGTTGCTAAATTATGGATACAATTTAAATGCCACAGAATAGGTGAATGGATGGAGAAGATGTGGTATATATACACCAAGGAATACTACTCAGCAATCAAAGGAGATACAGTCATGCCATGTGCAGCAACATGGATGGCATTTTAAAGGAAAATGGTAAGTGAAATGACAGAAGGAGAAAGATAAATACCAGATGGTGTCACTAATATGTAGGAGCTAAAGTAACTAAATTGATAGTCAGATAAAGACTACCTGATCAACTAACCCCTGAGAGCTGCCTACAGAACTGACGTGCCAAAGGGAGTGGATTAGGGGAAAAGTATTAACAAAGGGGAATGGTCCATGATGGTGAATATGGGTGAGTTGGTGATAGATGGACTATGGTGGTAATACCTGATGGGAGGAACCCAATATTAATGACCTCACTTAACGGCGCAGCGGTTGAGCGCTGGGTTGCGAAGCTGCCCGCGGCCTCTGCGGCGCAGGTTCGATCCCCGGCTGCTCCCCAGCCACCGGAGGAGGGTCCCACATGGCGCGCAGACCTCTCCTGCGGCCCGCTGCTCCCCTCAGCAGTGTACTTCGGTCCTTCTGCCTGCTCTGCTCCCCGCTCTGGCTCTGGTGAATTCTCTCACCCTCCCGCGTTTCTGATTGTACCCAGTGCATGTATAAACAAAACAAAAACAAACAAATAAATAAATAAATAAAATACGTGCCTCTTTAAAAAAATTTTTTTAAATAAATAAATAAATATATTCATTAATTAAAAAAAGAAAAAAATGAAATCTTGCTATTTGTGACATCATTATTATGTACAGTGTACATTATGTACATTATTATGACAGTGTTATTTATTATTGCTAATAAATAATTTTGAGGGAATTTTGCTGAGTGAAATAAGTCAGAAAGATAATTACCAAATTATTTTCTCAAATGTGGGATAGAAATAAAGAAAACAAAGGACCTTCCCCCCTACATGGAGAAAGAACAACATGCTCCTGAAAGATCACCAGATTAATGAGGAACTCAAGTTAATTAACTAATGAGGCACACATCAAGAAACAAGAAAGAACTCAAAGAAATAACCTAATCTCCCATCTCCAGTAACTAGAAAAAGAACAACAGAAAAACCCAAAAGCCAATATAAGAAAGAAAATAAAAAATTAAGGCAGAAATAAACAAAATTAAAATAAAAAGTTCCAAAACTTCAGTGAAACCAAAAGTTAGTTATTTGAAAAAATAAACAAAACAGACAAACCCCTAGCCAGGCTCACAAAGGAAGAAAAGGGAAAAAACTCAAATAAATAGGGACACAAGCGAAAGAGGAGAAATTACAATGACACAGAGAAATGCAGAGGATAACAGAGATTACCATGAACATTTATAAGCAAACAAGTTTAACAATCTAGAAGAGATGGACAAATTCCTATAATCACACGGTCACCCAAAACTGAATAAAGAAAAATAGAAAACGTAAACAAGCCAATAATTACAAGCAGCAAAACTGAAATGGCAATCAAAACCCTCCACCAAAACAAAAGCCCAGGACCACATGGTTCCACAAGTAAGTTCTACCAAAGACAAATTCATGCCTACACTACAAAAACTCTTCCAAAAAAATTGAGAAAGGAAAACTACCAAATACATTTCAGAAAGACACTACTCTAATGCCCAAACCAGACAAAGATAACACAAAAAAAGAAAACTACAGACCATTTCCTTAATGAACACAGATGCAAAAATATTCAATAAAATCTTGGATTCAAATCCAACAATGCATCAAAAGGATTATACATCATGACCAAGTGAGATTTATTTCAGGGACACAAGGATGGGTCAACATTTGAAAATCAAATAATGAAATTAACCACATCAAGGAAAAGAAAAATAAAAACAATGTGATCATATGCCAAAAAAGCAATTGATAAAGTTCAACACTCATTTGTGATGAGGGCCTAGGAAGAATTGGGATAAAAGGAACCTATCTTAACATAATAAAGGCCAAGGATACAATGTCAAAATAGAGGAAAGCCTCTTCAAAAATGGTGCTGGGAAAACTGGACAGCCATGTGCAAAAGAATGAAACTAAACTACTATCTCACATTATACACAAAATTCAAATCAAAGATGAGAAAAGACTTGAACATAAGACCTGAAACCATAAAATACGTAAAAGAAAACATAGGCAAAACATTTCATGACATACACCTCAGAAACACAGTTGAGGACTCATATCCCAAAGCAAGGAAAATGAAGGAGAAGGTAACAGGTGGGACTACATCAAAATAAAAGGATTCTGTACAACAAAAGAGATAGTAACCAAAACAAAGAGACAGCCTACTGAATAGGAGAAACTATTTGCACTCCATAAAACTGATAAGGGACTGATATCAAAGATCTACAAAGAGCTTACACCACTCAACAAAAACAAAGCAAACAACCCATTCAAAAATTGGGCAGAAGAGCCAAAAAGACACTTCTCCAAAAAGGAAATGCAGATAGTCAAAAAGTATATGAAAAAATGCTCAACATCACTTACCATCAGGGAAATGCAAATCAAAACCACAATGAGATACCAGCTCACACTGGTGAGAATGGCCCATATTAAAAAAAAACTCAACAACAAATGCTGGCAAGGAAGTGGAGAAACAGGAACCCTCTTACCCTGCTGGTGGGAGTGTAAACTGGTCCAACCATTATGGAAAGTTGTGTGGAGGGTCCTCAAATTACCAAAAATGGAGCTACCACATGACCCAGCGATTCCACTCCTAGAAATCTACTCAAAGGACACAGAAACAATAATTCAAAAGGAAACCTCCACCCCTATGTTTACTGCAGCACTGTTTACAATAGCTAAGTTATGGAAACAATCTAAATGCCCAAGAACAGATGACTGGATCAAGAAAATGTGGTACATATACACGATGGAACACTATTCAGCAATCAAAAATATAAACTCATGTCATTCGCAGAAACATGGATGGAGCTCGAAGGGATTATGCTAAGCAAAATAAGGCAAAAGGAAAAAAGATAAATATTGTATGTTTTCACTTAAAGGTGGAATATACAAAGGGTGAAGAAAAAGTCAAACCTTCTCAAGTTGACCATAGACCTGATGCTTACAGCAGAGGAAGATGAGTGACAGGGGTCAAGATGGGGAAGGGGAGAGCACAAGAGTCTACAGTGATGGTTCACAGATGACATGGAAGCTCACTGTAGATCTTGATATCTGCCCCTGTCCACTGTATGCTGCTGAATTCATATGGCAGCACAACCTCAGCTAGCCAAATGTTTCCTCACTAAAAGAGGGAAGAACAGAGGTGGTGGGAGAAGTATAGCCCTGCATCTGAGGGGAGAAATCAGACCTTGTACAAAAATGAACAATGATATAAGAAAATAAAAATAAATTTTTAAAAATCAGTCATGAAATAAAGAAAACAAAGTAAAAATAAACCTGTTGATTCCAACAACTGAATGGGTGAACAGGTTGCCGGTTGATTGGTTGATGTGGATGGTAATCAGACATTTTGGCTGGTGGAAGTAGTTTAGCATATATAGTTATTGAATTGTAAACTGTACAGCTGAAATTTCTAAATTGTTGTAAATCAATATTTCTCAATAAAAAATTAAACACAGAATAATTGGCAATTCCTCAATTCCGCTTCTGGGTTTACCCACAAAAGAACTGCAAGCAGTATCTTTAAGAGATATTTGTACACCCATGTTCACAAATATTAGAGTAGCCATTTCTCAGAATTTCCAAAGGTAGAAACAACCAAACATTTTTCGGTCAATGAATAGATAAACACAATATCATATAAGATCCTTCAGCCTTAAAAAGGGACACCCTGAAGACATTATGAAGTATAGTAAGTCAGACCCAGGAGATAAATATTGCCTGATTCCACTTACATGAGACATCTACAACAGTCAAATTCATAGAGATATAAAGTACAACGATGGTCACCAGGGTTGGAGAAAGGGAAACAGAGGGTTAGTATTGTCAGTTGGGATGATGAAACTGTTGTGCAGATGGACAAGAGCAGATGGTTGCACAACAATGTAAATGTACTTAATGTCACTGAACTACATACTTAAAGATGGTTAAAATGATAAATTTTATGCTATAGATATTATTATAATAAAAAAGAAAAAATAAAATAATTTAAAAAATACTAGAAATCATTACATGTTATGGTGAAAAAGAAACATACTTTCATAAAGTAAAATTTGCTGCTTCAAATGTAAAATATCTATTTATACAATTATTTATAATACCTTGTTTTCATAGGAAATATATTAAAAATCATGAAAAAGTTTAAAAACACCCATTTCACTGTATATAGGTTATTTATAGATATCATAGGGCTAACAAGATGAAAATGCATACATTGTGCAAAAATGAAAAATGATGTAAAAATATATAAAATAAAATTAATAATAAAAATTTAAATAAATAATGTGAAATTTGCCTTTTCAATAATAATCACTTATAGCAGTAAGATTAAGAGGAAAGGAAGAAGTGTAATGACTGAAAGATTCAGTGATTTTGGAATTGCAGATTCAGTTTGTATCATATTTTTCAAAAAAAATTGCTGATCCCTGGTTTTATTTCATTCTAAGGTATGGAACAAAACAAAAAGGCCCATGATTCAAGTGCTGCAGTCTCCTCCCGAAGTTCCTGCAAACGGTGCCTTGCTTCCTTCCCTGTCCATCACAAACCCCCAGGGCATGGCCCCCACCTCTCCTTAATCATTACTATTAAAGTTTGAAACTAAGAAGAAAGCAGATCTTCTTAATTAAGCCTGGTATGGGTTACCAGCAAAGTTGCCCATTCTCTTTCATTAGTAACTTTGACAATAAACAATCTAAGGTACCAAAGTAAACTGATAATGTAGCTTGTTCAGATTGAATGTTTGTTTCCCCACCACCACCAAATTCCTAGGTTGAAATCCTAAACCACATGTGATGGCATCAGGAGAAGGGGCCTCTGCAGTGATCAGGCCATGAGGGTGGAGCTCTCGTGAGTGGGATTATATTCTTATAAAGGAGACTGCTGAACCTTTTCTCTACCTGCCACATGTGGCATAATTTTCTGTATTTGTTTGTGTTTGTTTTCTAACATCCTTTTAAAAAGCCAAAAATGTCCTTAGCTCAAGGGTCAAACAGAGTCAAACTGGCCTGTGGTCTGTAATTTGCTTATACCCTGCTCTCGAAGGTCCTCCTCATTCTGTTACCTCTGTAGTCTGATCACTGGCTCCTTCCTGAAAACAAATTTGTCAGTCAAGAGTTCTACCCCGGTCCATCCGTAAATCATGAAGCAGGCAGTCCCCAGAACCCAGCCACACTGGCACCTGACCTCAGACTTCTGACCTCCCCAATGGTGAGAAGGAAAGCCACCTGGGCCATGGTGTTTCACTACAGAGGCCTGCTCAGACCCTGGGTTTCTTCTCATTCCAGTGATTCTCCAGTTTCAGTACTCTTACTTCTTTCTTTCAGCATATTCAATAAATATAACACTTAGTTTACTATACAGGCAAATATAAAGTGTACAGTTGACAGACCAAGTACTCTGACTACAATGCAGTTAAATTAGACATAAATATAAAAGGCAACAAAAAATCCTTAGAGCTTAAAAAAGAAATCATAATGGAAAAAACTGTAAACTTAGAACTGAACAATAAATGATATGAAATTTGCAGGACACAGCTGAAATGTATTTGGAAACATTTAACATGATATACTGCCTATTAGGAAAAAAGGCTGAAAATCACAAGCCGAGGAACAAAGGTTAAGGACTCACATTACCTTACTTCACTTATTATAAAGCTACAGCTGTCAAGACTGTTTGGTGTTGGTGAAAAGATAGAAACATAGATCAACGGGATAGAATACTCCAGAAGATAGCCCACAAAAAAAATGCTCAACTGATTTTTGACAAAGGTGTAAAGACAATTCTGTGGTGAAAGGACAGACTCTTTACTCTTGAAGCTACCACCAAGATCAAGATGCAAAATTAGTATCTTTTAATTATTAAATGTATTTGTTCTGATAAGCATTTTGGTTTTTATAGTGTCATCCTGCCATAACCCCACATTAAGGACTCAGAACAAATATAAGATTAAGTGAATCTTAGGAGTTGACCTGCAAGGTCATTTATTTAATTAATACCTAGTTGTATGGCCTTTGGCAAGTCACTTAATATCTCATTTTCCCCTTATTTTTCTTGAAAGTCCTTTTCTCTAAGATTGTTGTGAGAATGAAATATGAAAATATAAATAAAGAAAATGATCAGCAAAGAAATTCTGGGAGTAATGTTCTGTATCTTGTGGTGGTGGTTTCATGGATATAAACATTTGTGAAAATGCACTTTAAAAAATGTATAGAGCTTATCCTACATAAATAATATCTCAGTAAATAGACTGAAAAATAAAAAGGAATAATGTAGAGTTACCTCAAGGGTGCAAAATAATTACTCTGTTCCTTCCTTCTCTTCCTTTCTCACTTGAGAGGAAAATATACCTAGTCACAATTCCCTACATGAAAACCTCAAAAAACTTCTTGAGATATTTATGAGCTTATTTCTCTGCCTTCCCAAATCCAGACTAAGTTCCAATATTTTTCACTTTCTGACAAATTTTACTTTCCTATCTTTTTATTTAGTAAAATCAGTTTTTTTCCACATTTTTAATAGACTACTTTTTTAATTTGAATATTATTTTAATTGTATTATTATACCTTTATAATAGAATCCATTGAAGGCAGGGCCTCCTCCCTTTACATTACTTTTTCAAATTTTTCTTAGACATTTTCTTTTTTTTTATTGTTCCTTTAACTTTATTTTTTAAAATATTTTATTTTATATAATTCTTACATCATACAGGGGGAGGGGCAGGGAGAGAAGGATTAGGGTCAAAATAAGGGGGGTACAATTGTATGGGGAATATAGCCAAAATGAAAATGCATACATTGTGCAAAAATTAACAGACTACTTTTGAGAGCAGTTTTAGGTACCTAGCAAAACTGAGCAGAGAGGACAGAGAAAAATCTAAACGCCCATTATACCCCTGGCCACACAAGCACAACCCTACTCACTAAGGCCTTAAAATCTAGATTCTGTACTTCTCATTTCAGTTAATGAACAAAAGCAGAATGATCACACAACTGCTACAAAAGTTCCTGAGGTCTTCAGCTGCTAGTTCTGTTCAAGTCTATGGACCTGAGTGGCGGTACTCTGTTGCTAATTACATGTTGACATATCCCCCATAAATCCACTCAACCATAGTCACAGGAAGCCAGCTCTGTAAGTGCTACTTTCAAGTCTTTAACTGATAGCTGGCTAAGATATGCCTCCTTTTTCATTTGCTCCTTCCATTAGAAAATGAATTAACTCTTTATTTTCTTTTCAATACAACACGTGGAGGTTTTAGTACCAACACAGTTATCATGTATTTATGTATTCTAAACTCAAAGCAAAGTGTCTTGCATTGGCCTTTTTTTTACATTAGTGAGTCCTATAGCTGTTTTACTAGTAATATTAAATATAGACTGTTTTTCCTAAATTGCTAAAGTCATGGTGTATTCACTAAAACGGATTATTTAAAAATCTGCCCAGGTTTGAAACAACCACTTTCAATTTTCAAAATAAACTCTGAGTAAGATTGCAATTTGCTACTCTTTTGTTTTAAAAGAATAATTTTGTTCTAAATAAATATGAAGAGTTTTCCCCACATTCATTTATCTCACACTTTTTGTTCAATATTTATCTCTTCTCCAAGAAGGTGGTAGTCAAATTACCCTCTCCCCCCAATCATTTCCACTCACCTGCAAAAGGGGTTGGGAATAGTAGGTATCACATAACAAATCCCCCCATTCAGGCAAAATGACCTGTGACTGGGACCGCAGGGCTCTTCGTGATCTAAAACACACCAAAAAAATGAAATCAAGAAAGGAAAATTAAAGTTTTTCTAATGAAACAAGAAAAAAGGACTAAGTATTTGAGACAGAAATAGTGATTCTAAAATTTAGAGGGATGGTTTCTCAAAATATAGGACTTAATTTTATTTCCTAGTAAACAGGTCATTTATTTAATTAATACCTAGTTGTATGGCCTTTGTTCCACTGGCAGAAAAATTAATCTATCCTAATCAATACGGCCAAGAAGTATAATGGAGTCACAGCCGTATCACAGAAATAGGACATCTCCATATTGATCAGATTAAAAGGAGTCTATCAGGATTGAATGAAGAGTTGCCTTTCTCATGGAGTGCCAAAGCTCTGCAGTGTAGTTTAGTTTCTTTGTCTCAGGAGTTGTATTGAGATTCTTATTTTTCCTTTTGGCTTTCAAGTACATTAAATCTGAAATTGCCATGGGAAAAAGATTTAGATAGTTGAAATAAATCCTGACTCCAAAATTATCTTTAAATATTTTTATTACCATCTTCTAAAATATGACAATTTTAAGACTCCCAAAAAACAAAAATAAAATAATCTTATGAGGTTTTGTATTATAAGGAGATTTTAGGTAAATAGAGGTAATATCTAGTAACTGTAAAAACACATTCTAAAGTAAAATTAAGAACCTAAGTCATTGCTCCGAACATGGTCAAAACTTTTAGAATATTAAGAAAATAAACCTCCATTTCTGTTTTCTGTTAACTTTTTTTAAGTTAATTTATTTTATTTATATATATTTTACATCATTCTTCATTTTTTCACAGTGCATGCTTTCTACTCTCAGATGTAGTCCCCATAAAATTCCCACCACCAATTCACCCATGCACCATTCTATTCCTACTCTTTATCCATAATTATGTCTTGTCTTTTTACCTGTCCTTTATCTTTCTTTGTCTTCCTTATCTCCCTTAGTACCTCTCCTTCCTTCCAGCCTCCATCTCCTCTCCCAAAACATCTTGAAAAAATCCCTTTCCTTTCACTCACAGTCACCAACACCAATATATAGAAAAATTTAGAAATAACCATAGTATAATATGTTGAGTCATTTCCTGCTGTTTGTAATTAGAAGAACAAACTGCTGAATGCCTTCTCTTTAAGTGGGGGGGGGGGGGAGGATACAGTTTTAAAATTGCATATTGTTGGTTCTTGATTGTTTCTGTCTAGAAACAATCTAAAATGATTTCTCATTAGCATAAATAAATGGAAAGAAATGGACAGTAGCTTATGAATCAGGAGCAGAATGATGGAGTTAAAAGCACTGTGTGGTCCTAATGTCATTTGGAGGAAGGAATATAATTGATTAGCATTAAACTTTAGGTTGAATATACTTTTTCAATAAAACAAAGAAAAGAAATATATAACTTTTTTTATATATGGCCTATTTTTATATATGGCCTATTTCTAGGCCATCCTATGTGAACAAGAAAATGGCACTGTTCCCAGTCTGTATTAAAAAAATAATTATAATAATTTTTGAAAAATGTATCTAGCACCTACTTGCCACTGAGCTATCAATACCTATTAAGATTAAATGCAGTTGCTATTGAGTCAAACATCTCCAACATCAGAATTTGAAATTTTAAAACTTTCCTTTTACTCTAGAATTGAGAAGAATCTGTTTCACCACCACATTATAACTACAACAGCACAAAAATATAAAGAGGAAAACAGAACTACAAAGACTTTAAGTAGAAAAAAAAGTAAACCAATCAGAACTAATTCTTTCAAAAATTTTCCTTATACACAATGCAAACAATTATTTTTCCTTATATACAAAACAACTATTTTAATTAATGCTTATAATTTTTCAGTTATAATCTGGCTAACAGTGTGGCCATCAACATCAGAATCATGGGAGTCACCACACAGGGTTTTTCATTTAGGGTGAAGTGTAACTTCACCGTAAAATGCTTCCTGTTCTTAAATGAATGTCCTTGGCTTTTAACTGAATTATAATCAGTCATATTTCCACACTCAGTAGTTTACTGGTAAAGAATACTCATCTATTCTGAATCATCATCTCTCAATCTATTTTTATTCTGACTTCACGTTTATTTGAAAGTTATTATATGTAGAGTAAGGCATTAAAATATGTCTTAAATCAAAGTTTCATGTTATAAAGGAAGATATTTCAAAACCAAAATGTTTCAAATTTCAGCAACAATTCTAGATGTGCAAATATAAAGTCTTGTGTTAATACATTTTTTTGTTCCATTGCCATTACACATATTGATGAAAATATAAGAATTTACCTGTTGGCATCTTAATTTTTAAACAGTTTCATTCTTGATCAAAAGTTTAGGGTTGAAAAACAGCACCTAAAATTAATAATTTTAGAAAAAATTATCTTCTTGAGGGCACTTAGTTTCAAATATTCTAATAGCAACATCATGTACGCTAGTGATAAAATTATTTGTTTAGAACTTTTTAAAGAAACTTATTACATAATTTTTTAAATTGAATAGATAAAAGATGGATATTAAACAGTATAAATGCACTAAATATAAATCATTACCTAAATAATGTAATGTAACCTTAGATCTCTCTCTGGAGATAAGTCTAATAAATTTTATTTTTAATAGTCATTGTTAATGTAGTAGTATACCACAGGAGATAACCTAGGTATGTCAGCAAATTAAGTTGAATGAACTGAATTGACTTTTTACTTTTTCTTAAAGCCTATATCTAATCTACCTTTTAAATGAAATAAAATCAATAACAAGTTTCCATTGTTCAGTTTATTATAAATGGACAAAAACATACCATATATCTTTAACATCTTTTAAAGATTTGTGCTTCTATACAAACTTTAAAACTTTTATACAAGTATTTTTAAGTTTACTACAGATTGCACATAACATTTACCAAGATACATACACCTTTCTTTTAAACACTGGCCTCTGGCAAAGCAAAGTAAGATTATGTGTGAAGATCTACCTATAACAGAAACAAAGGAAATTCAAATATTTATTTGAAGAGGTGAAGAATTTATACTTACGTTATGATTACAAACTCTCCATTTTATTTTACAAAGGGAACTTTTTGTGACTTAAGCAGAAAGATTTTGTAACAGAAATTTCAATCAACAACTTCCTATTAGCACAGGTGTAATATCAGGGTCTTCTCCCAAAGCCAAAGACTACTCTTTCTTATACAGATGAGAGAGAGAGAGAGAAAGAGAGAGAGAGAGAGAGAAATATTAATTTGAAATAATTACTGGCTCACTGTATGAGTTTCTTTCTCCAAATAGCGCTTACCTCAGTTAAAAACAAAACAAAACAAAAACAAAAAACTTACATTCATACAAGCAAGAAATTTTGCTGGATATGCAGCGTTTCAAGTTTTTGAAAACTGCAGCTGTGCCTTCCTTCCATTTGATGACAAGTCGGCAATGTGATTCATAGGACTGCAGTGTGGGCGAGCCTGAGACAAAGACTGGGGTGTGCACAGAGGTCAGGCGGCAGCCAGGTGGCCGCCCCTTTAGTCCACGTGCTCAGAGCTGCAACTGGAGAATGTAATTTAGAAAAGGAGTTGCATTAAGTTGTACTCTGAAATCACTGTTCAGTCCTCAAAGTTATGAAATAGAACAAATTTATGGATCTTTGCACATCTGAATAATTCTTGTATAAGTTTGTGGAGAAAAGAAATTTTAATGTTGAACTACGCAACAAGTATAGTACCACAGGGTTTTTTAAAAACCTTAAAATCACATAGCATGCCTATAAATGACTTGAAGAATTTATAAAGTGCATTAAGAGGGTAATAGTCATGATAGAACATACAACACCACATTCAAATTGAAATGACCACAGTGACTGAACATGACTAGTACTGATGCAATGTAACTGTCTGAAAACTATAGAAAATATACATATATATTCAGCAAAGGCAAGTTTTAAAAACAGAGATGATTTTAAAATATTTTCATTGTTTTAACTTTTTAATATAATTTAAAACATAATTGGAAAATACTAACACTATAATTATGTTTAAATGAAAATACAGGGCTCAACATCATGTAATTATCTAAAGTATGTCAAGCATTTAGATGGTTCCATTTCCAAAACCACAATTCAGACATTGTTACCTGATTGAGTACAACACTGAAACTAGTACATTTGTTATTTTAAGAAAATAATAAACTGTGACTATTCTCATTATTACATATTATATCCCACATTCAAAGGCAATTTTTACTTACCTCACTATCTTTATAAATGTATACATTTAGGCATGAACGTATAAATAATGGTAGCATACAGGATCTGGATTTTAAAAATTTTAATGGAAAATCAGTAACTTTTAATTTTTTATTTGTACTGTGGAGATGATGCTCTACCAACGTCAAAATGATGACAAATTGTACATGAGAGATAAACTTGTGACTTCATCCATGACATTTAAAATGTACTTATTAAGAGAGAATCACAGTGTTACAGGGCAGGATGAGGGATACATCAGAATCCCCAAATCTGCCCGCTCTAAATAGGTTCTGCCATGGCTGCATCAGGACAAAACATAGTCTAGTGCGTAAGAACTTTAATGGAAAAGAACTTTAATACAGTTAGTGTGCAACAAAGAGAAAGTGTTAGGGGGAAAAGGATGTCCCAAAGCAAATTCCATATAGGCTTTGTGGACTCCACCCCCACCCCAGGTCAAAGCCAAAGACACTGGGAACTCCAAATCCCATCACCACCAAAGGAAGGTGGCTGGGACCTGAGGGTGGGGTTAAGCAGCCAGGTGGATACAAAAGGCAGACACGTGGGCTTTGGGGGCTCTCCATTTTTGGGCTCTCGGCCAGCTCGCAGCGTCCGGCCAGCTCTGAGAGTGACTTTGGGTTTCCAGGTCGTCGGATCGGGTAGGACGCATTAAAGACTTTATTTCCCTATTTTCTCCCTGAGTTGTACATTTTCCTTATTTCTTTTCCTCTTGTAAATAAACCTTTTATTAACCCTTTTGCGTGTCTGTAGTAGAGTATTCATAAGTCCCTTTAAAACGCGCGGGTGAGGACCCACAGCCAGGAACCCGTTTAATATCGGGGTTGCTCTATAACAAAAGGAAAGAATATAGTTTCCAAATCAAGTCCCCAAAGTTACACATCCCCTCACAGGTAAAGGCCCAGCCAAACAGGGTCGGCCCAAAGCAGGGCCACTGAGGCCCAAAAGCTGCCACAAGTCTAAGGCACCTTCTGGTGGGGACCCACAGGAAAACGGCAGAAGGGGCCAGCACATCTGGAGCAAGAAAGAGCAAAATCAAGATACAAGTCTGATACTGCTACACTCCCCAGGGGTCTCTACCACATCTCTTTCTCTCAGTCCAAGACCAAAAACAAAGCGCAGTTTCTTCACATGTCTCTCTGCTCCATGTGCCTCCTCCAGGCCTCTTCTGGCTCCATCCTGCTGCCTTCCTTCTTCAGTCTCCTCTGCAGGTTCCCTTCCGTCCTTCCTTGGGTGGGGCAGCAAACCTGGAACCTCCCCTTTCCTTGGGGACTACCCTGTTACAACAGCAGTTGTTTATTAATTATTTTCTGCACAATGCAAATAAACTCAACTTTGAGGCTACATATTCTAAAGTAGGAAATCTAGTGTTTCTCTAACTTTGGACTCTAAATGAAAAGCTTGGTGTTACAGGGCAGCAAGGGGCACTAAAACTCTGGCCGGGGACAGCGCCCAAATAGTTTACTGGTCACCGTCTGAGTTTTTCACCCATGTGTACAACTGCAAGGGTACTCAGGTTCAGAGAACAACGATAATGGGATTTATTTAACAAACAAGGAAAAACAGTCACTGAGACCATAAATGACCATTTACCTCACCTGAAGCAGTGTCCATTGCTTTAAAGTCCTAACCACATAGTCTCTCAAGACGGCGCCTTCCCACCACTCAGGGCCTGGAGTCTATGGCAGCCAGGATCCAACTCACCAAGACAGAGAAAGACACAACAGGAGATGCTCACTGGAGCTGCCGAAATGCCCCAGCACAGCACCAGGCAAGCGACACTCTAAACAGCTGCTGCAGCAGCAAAACAACCTGACAAATGGCCACACTCACACAACTCAGCAAGGCGCCCAGCTCCGGGACTTCAGATCCCCTGCCAGGCTGTAACAGCAGCAAAGCTGAGAACAGTTCCACTTGCTCGGCCACCTACAAAGCCTCCATCCAAACTTTTCTCCTCTGAGGTTGGCTGCAGGAAGCCTCGCCACATCCTTCAGAGTCCCACAAATGCCTTTTGGAGATCGACATGGCAGGGGCAGAAATGGCTGACCCCAGAATCACTGAAAATCTGCAAACACTGAAACCCCTAACGCTGAATGATCCCCAAAGATGCAAAACCCCAGAGACTGCTTCTGCAGTTCTTTGTATTTCCTTTCAGAGTCTCCATCAATATTTTGTATTTCACCTGGAGTTATTCATTCTCACCTATGCCACCCTCCAGGGGGTGCCACCTGTAACAACCATTGGCTCCAGTCCCCTGTTACACTGGTTTTTAAGAACAAACTATCAACAAACATAGTAATTGGTCTACTATATTTAACAAATGATATACATACACATAAAGAAGTAATTAAAAAATATTTTAGTCTGGCTCATATAAAGCATATTTGGCATTACAAAAATGACAATTATATGCAATTGAACTTAACATTTTCTTACAGACACCAATGCATTAACCCATATAAAAGCTAAATTTAACTGTTAAGGTAAATCAGGGAAGTGATTCCAAGAGGAAGTAATACTTATTCTGAGCCTTGAAAAGTGAGTAAGAGTTTGTAAACAGAGATGGATTAACATTCCAGACATTCAGAGCTAACAGCCCATTCAAAGTCACAAAAGAAAGAAAATCCTAATGTATTCAGCTAATTGCAAGTAGACTGCAGGCCAGGATATGTGCTGGGCATGTCAGCAGGTTTGCAGGAAAGTGGAGTGGGGGGGAAATGAGTGACAAGAAAAAACAAAGTAAAATAAGTAGAGTCCAGATGGCAAACTATCTTAAAGGCCAGGGGGACATTCTAAAGCGCTTTTAGCAAAGGAGTTACATGGTCACATCCGTATTTTAGAAAATTCATTTTGATGGTAGTGTGGGAAATAGAGGCTATTTTAAGAATCAAGAGTAGCAAAGAAATGGAAATGAGGATAAAGAAGAAGTAAAGATATACTTAACAGGTGCACCCACAGAATGGGTGAATAGGGTATAAAAGAAAGAAAAATCAAGGCTAACTTTCCAGTACCCACTAGGAAATTGTATAATAAAACTACTTCACACCTACTAGAGGCTATATTAAAAATATTACACAATAACAAGTACTGGCAAGAATATGGAGAAACGAGTTCTCATGTACTGCTGGTAGTGTTATAGGACAGGGAGAGGGGCAGCCCAAACCCCGCAAACCTGCCTATTCTACATGGGTTCTGCCATCCGCCGCATCAACACAAAACATAGGCGACTTCAATGGGAAGGAACTTTAATAAAACTAGGAAACAATACAGAGAAGGCAAAGAGTCTAGTTTCTAAATGAAGCATCCAGAGTTACCCGTCCCCTCGTGGGTAAAACTCCATCCAAATGGGATTGGCCCAGAACAAGGCCCCAAAGCCTGCTACAAGTCTAAAGCATCTTCCAGTGGGGACCCACAGAAAAGGGTCACAAACAACTGGACAAGCCCGGAAGGAAAAGAGCAAAATCAACATCAAGATAAAAGCTGCCATTGTCACCTCCCACGGGTCTCACCCACATCTGTGTCACCTAGTCCACGACCAAAAGACAAGTGCAGTTTCTTCACGTGTCTCTAGGCTCCATGTGCCTCCTCCAGGTCTCCTTGCTCCATCCTACTTCCTTCCTCAGTCTCTTCTGCAGCTTCTCCTCTTCCTGCTCAGCTCCACCCTCCCTTGGGTGGGGCAGGGAACCTCCCCCTTTCCTGGGGACCACCCTGTTACAGTAGGACTGTAAAATGATGAAATCTCTTTGGAAAATAGCTCGATAATCTCTGGAAAGTTAAACAGAAATTTACATGAATGTATCTAAAAGAAAATGGAAACACAGGCCCACACGAAGATATGTATGAAATGCCTAAAATACTATTCATAGTACACCAAACCAGAAACAATTCAAATAACCATCAACCAAGGAATAGAAAAAGAAAATGTGCAATAGCCATACAATGGAAAACTATTCAGCAATAAAAAAGGAATGAAGTATTTGCACGTTACAGTATGAATGCATTTCAAAAACATGCTCAGTGAAAGCAGTCAGAAAGATGTCATATCGTATGATTCCATGTAAATGGAATTTTAGAAAAGACAAATCACGAGAGACAGGATTGCTTGGGACTAGGGCTGGGTATAGGAAATGACTGCAAATGAGCATAAGGGATCATATGAGGGTGATAAAGATGTTCTGCAATTGGATTATAGAGATGCTACACAACTCTAAGTTTGATAAGTCATTGAATTACACTTAAAATGGGTAAAATTTATGATATGTAAGTTAATTTCAATAAAACTGTTTAAAACAAAGGAATAGAGAAACAAATGGAGTGATGATTTTCATTTGGATGTGTCACACTTCAAATGCCACCCGCACAGGGATATGCAGATTTTGCACCTAGGGAACAATCAGGTGAGAGAAAAACTTTGGGATTCAGTTCCACATGCAGTAGTGGAAGTCACTGGTGTGAATAAACTAGCTCAGGTGTATGTGCTATGAAAATGGAGGCCATGAAGAGCATCAGTGTAAGTGGTTGGAGAAGGACCCTATTAGGAACTCATCAGGGAAATAAGAGAAGGGGACCACTGGCAAGCTCTTAACAGGTTTTGATTTCATTTTTCTGGTGTTTACCTCCATAATTAAAAATGTTTATATTCTTTATTTCTAGATTTAGCACTCTAGACAACATTTAACTCCCAGCTGCAAAAGATGAGGGAGGCTTTAGCTCTTACATTAATCTCTACCATTGTAATTGGAATGTTTCATAAGTTACATTATATATCTTCTCTTCATTACATTTGTAATTTTAAATAATATACCTCTATGTCTTAATCAATGAACTCGAGTCAATTTACAGCTGAACTTCCTATCATGTAAAGTGACTTCACCACTAACTTTCCACCTTTTCCCTCCCTTCCCTCTTTCTGCTTAGACAGCTCTATCTTGATTTTTACATTTAATATTAGTGTTCTGGTCTGTAACTAATGAAGACATTCATACTTTGTCTTAAAATTTATAAGTTAGAAACCAATAAATTGTACTTTCAACTGTGAACTTATATTCAAAGCAGGTCCATGGGCTATGCAAGAATAACATTTATTTCTCTTCCTTCAATGTTACATGAGCCACTTACAATTCCCAGCAGCAAGATAAAATATTCTCTTCTTTGAAATTTTATAAGTTGTTTAAAATCTCGCTATATTTGAATTTACATTTTCTATTAACTTGCATAGCTTTAAAGTTGAGTAGCCTTCCTATTTGTGGGGGGTGAGGATTGAGGAGTACTGAAAAATGTGCTCTATCTCAAACATTCAGCTTCTTAATCTATTTGCTGCATGTGGTCCTGTTACAGGGCAGGGAGAGGGGCAGCCCAGACCCCGCAAACCTGCCTACTCTAAATGGGTTCTGCCATCCGCCGCATCAACACAAAACATATGAGACTTTAATGGGAAGGAACTTTAATAAAACTAGGAAACAATACAGGAAAGGCAAAGAGTCTAGTTTCTGAATGAAGCACCCAAAGTTACCCGTCCCCTTGTGGGTAAAAGTCCATCCATATGGGATCGGCCCAGAACAAGGCCCCAAAGCCTGCCCCAAGACTAAAGCATCTTCGAGTGGGGACCCACAGAAAAGGGTCAAAAACAACCAGACAAGCTCAGAAGGAAAAGAGCAAAATCAACATCAAAATATAAGCTGCCATGGTCACCTCCCCATGGGTCTCTCCTCCACATCTATGTCAGCCAGTCTACGACCAAAAGGCAAGCGCAGTTTCTTCACGTGTCTCTCGGCTCCATGTGCCTCCTCCAGGTCTCCTTCTGGCTCCATCCTGTTCCTTCCTTCCTCAGTCTCCTCTGCAGCTTCTTCTCTCTCTGCTCAGCTCCACCCTCCTTTTGGTTGGGGCAGGGAACCTGGAACCTCCCCCTTTCCTGGGGACCACTCTGTTATAGCCCTTTTCTGATTTTTTTCCCCATCATCCTCCTCTGTGTCCCCTTGTGCCTTTTCCTCCCAGATCCCGCTTAACCTCATAGCACTCTGAACATTTATTGGCTTTTGAATGTGTTTCACATTATCTGCTATGTAAATGTCCAGTATTTTTGTCATTCTGACTTAATTTGCTGCACATCATTCTCTCAAATTCCCTTCATTTTGTTGAAATGGCTACATTTCATTCATTCTTATGGCCGTATAACAACACTCCACAGCCTGTACATACCACATCTTCTTGATTCAGTCATCTGTTGGTGGATATTTGGGCTGCTTCCATATCCTGGCTATTGTAAGTGAGGCTGCTGTGTACGATGTGGGACACATGGGATTCTGTTTTCCACAGTCTGTGAATGTGCCCAAGAGTAGGAATGCTGGGTCATACAGTATTTCCATTTTTCGTTTTTAAGGTAAATCCAGATTGCTTTCCATAATGGTTTCATCCGTTCACATCTCCATCAACAGAGTTATTAGGTTCCTCCTTCTCCACATCCTCTCCAACACTTGTTGGGGGTCATTTTAATATATGCCATTCTCACAGATGTGCAACAGTATCTCATTGTAGTTTTGTTTTTTTTAAAGATTTATTTATTTATGCATACAAGAGCTGGGGTACAGGCCAGAGATACAGGGGTAGGGAGGTGAGAGGATTCACCAGAGACAGAGTGGGGAGTAGAACAGGCAGATCCACTGAAATACACTGCTGAGGGGAACAGCGGCTGAGTCAGGAGAGGTCTGTTGCACCATGTGGGTTTCTCCCTGGCCAACCGGCCGACCAGGGATCGAACTCTTGCTGCAGAGGCTGCGGATTGCTTCATCGTGTGGTGCTTAACTTAACCCCTTGTGCCACCAGGGAGGCCCCACATTGTTGTTTTAATCTGCCTCTCCCTTATTAGAAATGACAATGAACATTTTTTCATGTCTTTTGGCCTCCTGAATATCCTGTTTTTATCTGCTGCCCATTTATTATTTTTTTTACTGCTGAATTGTATCAGTTTTTTATATATCTTAGATATTAATCCTGTATCAGTTATATATTGCATAAATATTTTCTCCCACTCAAAAGGGTGTCTATTTAATCATCTTATATTTTCTTTCTCTGTACAGAAGCTTTTTAACTTGAGGTAGTCCCGATTAGTTATTTTTGTTTAATTCCTTTGCCATAGGGGTTGTCACCAAAAATCATCGTTGATCTTATGGAATGTATCCTCAGTGTTTTCTTGTGTGTGTTTTATTATTGCATGTTTTATATCTAAATCTTTAGAGTTTACTTTTGCGCATGGTGCTAGCCATTGATCCAGCGTCATTCTTTTATGTATGACTTTCCATTTTTCCAACACCATTTATTAAAGAGATTAGCTTTTCCATATTTTATGGACATAGCTGCATTATCATAGATTAGGTGCTGGTATGTATGCACCACACATTTCTGGGATTTTGATTCCGTTTAACTGATCTACGTATCTGTTTTTATGCCAACACCATATTGGGTTTTATTGTTGTTGTTGTTTAAGATTTACTTATTTATTTATATAAGAACCGGAGTACAGGCCAGAAGCGCGGGAGGGTGAGAGGATTCACCAGAGACAAAGCAGGGAGCAGAACAGGCAGACTGATGAAATACACTGCTGAGGGGAGCAGCGGGCGCGACAAGAGATGTCTACTGCACCATGTGGGACCCTCGCCAGCCAGCCGGGATCAAACCTGCACTGCAGAGACCGTGGACAGCTTCACCGCGCAGCATTCAACTGCCTGCGCCACCAGGGGAGGCCCAATACCATATCGTCTTTAATATTGTTACTTTTGCCATGGTACCGCTGTTTCTCTCCGTAGTGCAACCATCCCAAACCCGGTAGGTTCATCACCGGTTCAAGCAGCTGTGTTGGTGTTCTAGCCATTCTCATATTCTCCGCTTATGCCGCCACACTCCACCCTGCACCACACCACGCCACACCATCCTCCGCCCTTTGGCCCAGTGTTCATGCGCGGTGGGAGGGCAGAAAAGCATGATGCTTTTACTTACCCCACAATCCACCCCCTCAGGGTTTTCCGCCATACAGTCTATATACGAGTACATACAAGTCCTCCTTGGCAAATACAAACACTGCAGCCATGGCCCACAAAAGCAAACAGTATATATCACAATCTAAGTTCAGTTCTCCTAGGGGCAGAAAGATAATGATGCCCCAGATCCCATAGATAATTCCATAGGGTCTGGCTCCACAATGGCCAATGCGTGATTGTCCAGTCATTTAGATTCCACGTGGAAATCCATTCTGTCCTGGTCTCAAACCAAGTGACGTCCATTTCAGGGTGTACAGCCACAGCTGTCCAAGAGGCTGGCTGGCCCCAGCTGGCGCCGTCCGTGTATCAGGCCTCCCCTGAAATCAATGCTCATCCCTCCCTGTAGGGACTAGCTTCAGGTTCGGCTTCCACACAGACCTCTGAAGTTAGTTCCATACTGACATAAGTCCCCAGACCAGGAACCTCCTGCAATTCTGCCCTTAAGGGGCTAGCTGACAGGGTGCAGCGCTGTTCTAGGTAGGCCCCCCACTTCGCCTACCTATGGGCTTTGTCGTCCAGTCCTCTACCCATCCGGCTACTGGGTAGGTGGTTCTCACTAAGACAGGAGCTGCAGTGGTTATACTTGCAGTAGCTAGTAAAGCTGCATACACCGCAGATCGCTGTTTTTCAATTAAGGAATACCTAACCTCAGCCCCCTTCCAGAGTTGGGGCCAGAACCTAACAGGCTGTCATAGCCTCTCTGATTTCTGCCAGAGTCCCCACCTGAACCCTTCCTGAGTCACATGCAAATCTAGCTCACAGGGTCGGGCTGGATCAAAAAACTGCAAGGCCTGAGAAGTCTTTATAGTCCATTTGGCCGTGGCAAATGCTGTTATCTGTCCCAGCTGACCAATCCCACCTGGTCCCCTTACGTATCAACCCATACAAGGGTCGTAGGAGCTGGGCCATGTGAGGTATAAATGCCCTCTAGTATCCCAGCAGGCCCAGAAAGGCTTGCAGCTGCTTCACTGTGGTTGGAGTGGGGTAAGCTTGTACTTTATCTATTACAGCATCAGGGATAACCTTTACCTTACCCGACCAAACAACCCCCAAGAACTTAACGGACAGTCCAGGACCCTGCAGTTTGCTTTCGTTGATTGCCCAGCCACGTTTTCAGGGGTGTCAGCAGGAGAGGTACTGCCTTTTCCAAATCTGCAAGAGTCACTAGTCAATAAAATGTCATCAATGTAATGATACAAATGCACTGACGATGGCCTCTCCCACCGGGCCAGATCTGCTGCCACCAATCTGTGGCAGAGAGTAGGGCTGTGCAGGTCTCCCTGTGGGAGCAGTAAATGTCCATTGCCGGCCTTCCCAGGTGAAGGCAAACTGGTCTTGACTCTCTGGAGCTATATCTATGGGGAGGGGGGAGCATTTGCCACTTGGCTACAAAATGATACATGCGTAGCTCTTGGCTCAGACAATCCATCAAATCTGCCACTGAAGGCCCTGCAACATGCAAGGGGGGGAACTACCTTATTTAACTCACAAATCGACTGTCATGCGCCAAGAGTCATTGGGCTTCTTCACCAGCCACACCGGCAAATTGCAGGGGCTATGGGCAACACGCACAATGCCCACTTTCTCCAGTTCTGATATCATGCCCATAATTTCCCTGTGGCCTCCAGGCAGCTGATATTGCTTGGTATTAGTCGCTCGCCTAGGGACTGGCAGTTGTTTGGGTGGATGCTTAGTGTGTCCTCACACCACTGCCTTTACCACACGCACTCTAAGGCGAAACTCTCCGGCTGTGGTTTCTAGCCATAAGCCACGTAGTATGTCCACCCCCAGACGTACTCCAGGATGGGCAACACATATACTTTGTACTCCTTCAGGGGTCATCACCCAATGCCCAGGGACAGTCCCACTGCTGTCACCTTGACGCTCTGGCCTCCAAAGCCATCAATGTAACAAGCAGACCCCTGAAATTTCCCTGGATTTCCATAGAGCAGAGTACATTCTGCTCCTGTGTCTACCAAAGCCAAAACCCTTTGCATGTTAGTCGGGGGCCAGTGGATGGCAAGTTCCACATGTGGCCTCCGGTCGCTGCCCAGCCCCTGTGGACAGGTACCTTGGCCCTCACCCTATTCAAAAGTGATCAGGCCATGTCCCGAGGACGGGGTCGGCAGCAGGTGGTCTTCCAGGCACAGGGTGCGTGCCTGAGGCCTGGAGCTTCCAGGCTTCCCCTGAGCAGCAGTCCTTCTCAAGGCATGAGCTTCTGGGCTTCTTGCAGCTGCTTCCGTAATTCTATCAGTACGCACTGGGCTTCGCGTGTATGTTAGTGCAATCTACACCTGCCCTCACTAAATCTGTCCACATTTGGTTACGGGTGGCTCTGTGATGCCAAGAGGCTTCCTTGCCCTCCTCGGCATAACTTTTGACTGTTCAACAACTGCCTGCACTCCTTTTTGAGTTTGAGCGTGCCGGCTCTCGACTTCAGCCCAGCTAGCTCTCGTTGTTGTGATGTCGTGTATTGGCGTCCCACATAGGGTGCGAGAACTGCCAGGAGGGATCCAAATGAGGATGAGGGGGCTCTTTAATACCAAGTCTCTTATCCCTGCTGGGAAACGCTCGTCATTAGGATGAGTATTCACATTGAGCATGGCCTGCTGCATCCCCAATTCCGGAAGCACCTGCACCAGCTCGGCATCCGTCTGCCATCTGCTCGCTGTCTCCGGCATGTCTCCTACATCAGCCATAATGTCCATACGGCATCCATTATCCATTCCAGCAGGGTGTGGTTGCCCTGGCCGTACCACTGGCTGTTCCGAAGCCTCTATCTCAAGGGTGGGTGTAAAGTCACTGAGGCCAGTCTCTCCATCTCTTGCGCCATACAAATAATTCCACCCACCCCCAGGCCCCACAAACATAGAAGCCAGGCTGCCAAGGGCTCCCCTGGTTTCTGGCGGAACCGTTTGCCCAAGTCCACAAGTTCCGCCTGGGTGTGTGGTCGGTACGTAGTAAATTCTGTCATGTGTGGTGGTCCAGCACCCTCACCCCCTGGGGCCACAGGCCACTGTCGCTTCATCTTCTGAGTCACCACCGGGCCGGCCGGAGCATGGGACCAGCCTCCTCCTCCTCTCCAGAGGAGTCTGGCATCCCTGGAGTCACAGGTTGGTTTGCCACCACCAGCTGCGACTCCGGCAAAGGGCCAGCCTCCCTCCCCTCTCCTGAGGAGTCTGGCATTTCTGGCATGGGGGGTTGGTTTCTCTGAACTTCTTCCTCCATAATCCTCAAACATTGTTGCAGTTTCCGTGTCTCATCCTGCAGTTTCTGGATTCTGGATCGCTTTTCCTGCCTAGCCTCTCGCAGAGCTGTGAGAAACATCCATCCCACAGCCCCTGCCACCGGCGGGCACTGCATCTATCCAGGGTCTCTTCTATTTCACATGGGGCCTGTTCCAGCTGCCCTGGGGATCCATCTCCCTCTGGCCATTCCTGGGGAGGAGCCCACTGTGGAAGGAGGCTGGCCACCAAGTACCATCTGCTCGGGCTGGCACCCCTCAACCCCTCCCCACTTTTCAAAGGGTTCCATACCCGCTGCGTCGAGCCATCCTGCTTTGAACCGTCCTGCCGTCTACACCAGATGTAGCACAGCCATCCCAAAGCAGGTTGGTTCATCACCGGTTCAAGCAGCTGTGCTGGTGTTCTAGCCATTTTCATATTCTCCACCGTACGCCGTCTCCGCACTCTGCCACACTCCACCGTACTCCTCCAAACTCCATGCCACGCCACGCCAGGCCATGCCGTCCACCCCTTGGCCAAGTGCACATGCGTGGTGGGAGGGCAGAAAAGCCTAGTGCTTTTCCCTTTTACTTACCCCTTTTCCTTAAGGTTGCTTTTGCAATTCAAGGCCTTTTGAACATTTCAATTTTTTTTGTTCGGTTTCTTTGCAAAACATTGTTCAGTTTTTGATGGGGATTACATTACATTTGTATATCATTTTGGGCAGGGTAGTCATTTTGATTATACTGATTCTCCCCTCCCATCTCCATATTTCTAAGTGCTTTAGCAACATCTTGTAGATCTCATTGTATAGGTATTTTCCTTCCTTCGTTAGGTTGATGCCAGCGAATTTAATTCTCTTTGAAGCAATTATAAATGGGGTTATTTTCTTAATTCCTTTTGTTCTTCATTTGTATATTAAAAGGCTATGGGTTTTGGGATGTTTTGTAATTATAACCTTTCACTTTGCCGTTTTCAATTACTGTTTCTAGTAACTTTTTGATGAAGTCTCTAGGATATATGTGTTTGTGTGTAGATAGCCATATCATCCTATCATTACACATGTATATATATTCATAGCATCTGTGAATAGTGATAATTTCACTTCTTTTCCAATTTGGATTCCCTTTAGTTCCTGTTTTGTCTGATAGATCTGGCCAAAACCTTTAGTGATGACAATGCGTATCCTTGCCTCGTTCCTGACCTTAAATGGAAAGATTTCAGTTTTTCATTAGTGAATATTACATAGGCTGATATGTGGCCTTTATTATACTTAGGTAGATTCCCTTTATTACCATCTTGTTTAGAGTTTTTAATCATAAATAGATATTGAATCTCATCAAACGCTTTCTCTGTATATAGTGATATGATACTTTTATATTTACTTTTGTTATGATGTATTACATTAATTGATTTATGTATGTTAAACAATCCTTACATCCCTGGGATAAACCCAATTGATCATGGTGCACAATTCTTGCAGTACTCTGGAAAATTTGATGTGCTAGCATTTTGTTGAAGATTTTTGAAGCAATATTCATCAGGGATATTGGCCTATAATTTTCTTTTTTTGTGCTTTGGTTTTAGTATTAGGGTAATGTTGGAATTTTAAAATGTATTAGGGAGCATGCCTTCTCGAGTTTTTAAAAACAATTTGAGCAAAGTGGGCATTAGTTCCTTAAAAGTTTGATAGAATTCATTTGTAAAGTCATTTTGTCCTGTGTTTTTGTTTTTCAGAAGATTTTTTTTTAATTACTATTTCAATTTCCATGCTTGTGACTAGTTTGTTCCGTTCATCTTTTTTTCCCTGGGTTAGTCTTGGTAGACTATATTGATCTAAAAATTTATCCATTTCTTCATGGTTATCAAATTTATTGGCATATCATTTTTTAAATAGTAATCTCATGACCTTTTACATTTCTTTGCTATTCCTGGTGATTTCTCCTCTTTCATTTGTTATTCAGTTTGCTAATGCTTTCTCTCTACTTTTTCTTGTTAGTCTAGCTAGAACTTTTTCTCTTTTGTTTATTTTCTTGAGTTATCAACGCTTACTTCACTGATTTTTTGGTATGGGTGTAACAGGGTGGTCCCCAGGAAAGGGGGAGGTTCCCTGCCCCACCCAAGGGAGGGTGGAGCTGAGCAGGAAGGGGAGAAGCTGAAGAAGAGACTGAGGAAGGAAGCAGGATGGAGCCTGGAGAACTGGAGGAGGCGCATGGAGCCTAGAGACACGTAAAGAAACTGTGCTTGTCTTTTGGTCGTGGACTGGGTGACACAGATGTGGGTGAGACCCGTGGGGAGGTGACAATGGCAGCTTTTATCTTGATGTTGATTTTGCTCTTTTCCTTCCGGGCTTGTCCGGTTGTTTGTGACCCTTTGCTGTGGGTCCCCACTGGAAGATGCTTTAGACTTGTAGCAGGCTTTGGGGCCTTGCTCTGGGCCGATCCCATTTGGATGGACTTTTACCCACGAGGGGACGGGTAACTTTGGGTGCTTCATTTAGAAACTAGACTCTTTGCCTTACCTGTATTGTTTCCTAGTTTTATTAAAGATCCTTCCCATTAGTCTCATATGTTTTGTGTTGATGCGGCGGATGGCAGAACCCATGTAGAATAGGCAGGTTTGCGGGGTTTGGGCTGCCCCTCTTCCTGTCCTATAACATGGGCTTTTTAATCTCTATTTCTGCTCTTTTTATTATCCCTTCCTTCTGCTAACTTTGGGTCTTTGTTCCTTTTTTTCAGGTTGCTTTATGCATGATATTTAATTATTTGGGATTTTTCTTGCTTCTTGATGTGGGCCTGAATTGCAATTATCTGGCCCCTAAAGGCAACTTATCTTGCGTCACATAAATTCTGGTCGATTGTATCAACATTTTCATTCTTCTCAAGGAATTTTTTAAATTCTGATTTGATTTCCTCTTGTATCCTATTGCTATTAAGCAACATGTTATTAAGTCTTCATGTGTTCATAGTTTTTCCTGTTTTTTCCTTATAGTTCGTTTCTAATTTCATGGCATTATGCTCAGAGAAGGCACTATGTGTATTTTTATCTTGTGGTTTCATTGACAATAGACTTAGTTCCAATAGATGATCTATTCTTGAAAATGTTCTATGTGCACTTGGAAAAAAAAGTGTAAGCAGTGGTAACTGGGTGGGGCCTGTAGACCTCTTTGTTCTAACACGTCATTTAAAGCTATCATTTCCTTATTTGTATCTTGTGGATCTGTCCATTGTTGTAAATGGGGTAATAAAGTCCCCTGATATTATTATTGTTGTCAGTATCTCCCTTTATTTCTGTTGTTTTATGTATCTTAGTGCTCCATCATTCAGTGCATATGTATTTGTGAGTGTTGTTTCTCTTTGTTCTATTAGACCCTAACATAGTATCCTTCCATTAGACCCTAACATAGTATCCTTCCACTCGTTACCTTTCTAATTAGAAGTCTACTTTGTCAAATATAAGTATAGCTGTTCCTGATTTTTTTGTTGTTGTTGCCATTTGCTTGTATAACTGTCTTCTTCTAACTCTAAGTCCATGCTTGGTTTTGTTTGCCGGGTGAATTCTTGTAAACAGGGTGAATTCTTGTAAACAGCGGGAGGTTAGAATTCCATTCAGACATTCTGTCTTTTGGCTGGTGACTGCAGGGCACTGACATTTAAAATAATAATGGAGGGCCTCCCCAGTGGAGCACTGGGTTGCGAAGCTGCCTGCGGCCTCTGCAGCGCTGGTTCGATCCCCGGCTGCTCCCCGGCCACTGGAGGAGGGTCCCACATGGCATGCAGACCTCTCCTGCCGCCCGCTGCTCCCATCAGCAGTGTACTTTGGTCCTTCTGCCTGCTCTGCTCCCCACTCTGGCTCTGGTGAATTCTCTCACCCTCCCGCGCTTCTGACTGTACCCAGTGCATGTATAAACAAACAAACAAACAAATAAATAAATAAAACACGCCTCTATAAATAAATAAATAAATAAATGAAAAGTCTCTTAAAAAAATAAAATAATAATGGAGATGTTAGTACTTATTGTCATTTCGTTGTTTTTGATGATTGTTTTGGTTTGCCTCATTTCCTCATTTTTTGAGAGCTTCCTGCTATATTTTGTTTAGCTTCCATTGATGATGTCTCCTTTATTACTTCTAATATTTTGTTTGAGCATTCTAATGAGGTAGCATATGTGACCTGTTGGGCAGTCTGGTCTCTAACTGGTTTGGTGTGCCATGTTGTTACTTTACTCCTCCTCCTCCTCCTCTTCCATAGTAAGTGAATTATGACTCAGTATTTGTTGTTCTCCCTATAACTCTTTATACTTTCCTTCATGTGTCTTGGTGTTAATATATTCTTTCAATTTCTGCTTTTCAGTGAAGCTCCTTACTCCCCCTTCTCTTTCTAATGTTAATATTGCCTGATAAAGGATTTTGGACTGGAAGTCTTTTTTTTAATTTATTTTTTTTTAAATTTTATATATTTTTACATTTTTCATTTTTGAACAATGTATGCTTTAAATGTATTTTAAGTATCTCTTTCCAGTCCTTTCATGCTTGTAATATTTCTTTTTTTTTCTTTTTATTTATTTATTTATTGATTTATACAAGCACTGGGTACAGTCAGAAGCGCGGGAGGGTGAGAGAATTCACCAGAGCCAGAGTGGGGAACACAACAGGCAGACCGACAAAATACACTGCTGAGGGGAGCAGCGGGCATGGCAGGAAAGGCCTGCGTGGGACCCTTTTTGTGGGACCCATTTTGTGGGACCCTCCCCAATGGCCAGGGATCAAACCAGCACTGCATAGGCTGTGGGCAGCTTCACAACCCAGCACTCAACCGCTGTACCACCAGGGGAGGCCCTTGTAATATTTCTACTGAAATGTCCACTGAAGTCTGATTGGTATCTCCTTATAGATTATGCTGTTTGTAATACTGTGTCCTTGTCACTGTTTCTCAACAATTTTATTATAATGTGTTTTGGTGTGTGTCTGGGTTTTTTTGTTTGGAACTCTTTGGGCCTCTTGAATCACAATGTCTGGTTTGCATTCCAGATTCAGATGGTTTTTAGTGCTTTTCCCTTTAAATAAATTTTCTATACTTTCTCTTTTCTACTTCTAGGACACACACACACACACATAATATGGATGTTATTTCTCCTAATGTTGTCCCAGAGGACTTTTAACTATTTTCATTTTTTTAATTCTTTTTTTCTCCACATTGTTTATTCATGTGTTTTCCAACATTGTTTTCAAGCTCATTAATTCTCTCCATTGCTTTTGATTGTCTGCGATCCAGAAACCTCAATTGTAGTTTTTAAATAAGCTAATCTGTTTTCTTAGCGCCAGTGCTTCTAATTGTATCTACCTCCTATTGTCCCTGTCTTTATTCTGTTTATATAGCCTCCATTTTTTTTTGTCCCTGTCTTTATTCTGTTTATATAGCCTCCATTTTTTTTTTTTTTTTTTTTTTTGAGTTCCATAGGCCTTGCCAGAATTATTGACCCTGAACTCCCCCTTCTGTCATGCTAGCCAGCTCTCCTACTTTGGGCCTCCTTTTAGGGATTTTTTTTTAATTCTGATATTTGTGATGTATTCCTCTAGTTTCTCATTTTTAATTTATGAGTTTTAGTAGAGACAGATTTTCAAACTGTTGTCTTTGCACCTCTTCAAGGAATCTGAGGACTACTACCAGTAAGGAGTAGCAGGGCACCAAAGGATCACCATCAGTAACATCAGAAATTCAAACTTCTACTATGCTTCAGAGGTGCCAGAGTTGTGTGGTGGGGAGACACAGCGATCCCCTCTAGGCCAGCTCTTTGGTTGTAGAGTCACTTATGTAGCCTTGTGTCCACTTTCAACCTAGGCTGTTTGTAAGCACTAGATGCAGCACTGTTCATGGAGTGTAAGTGATACAGGGTCATGGGCTGGGAGTTTTCTCTTTTCTTTTCCAGAAAAGTTTTATCCTGGGGTGTTTGCTCCTGTCATTGGTAGGTTCATAAGCTTTAATTTGCTCAAGTATTTCTTTGTTTTGTTTTGTTTCTTTGTTTTGGGGAGGTGGGGGTGGCACGTTTTTTGGATTACTCAACCAGAGCTTCATTGAGTGGTAGTCTTTTCTACAAAGAAATCCAGGTGCTCTGGCCTGAATCAAGCTACAGTTATTCTATATTAAGAGCCTCAGGCTCTTATCAGTGGTCTTCACTCTGTGGCCCTACCTCTGCAGCTCTACAACAATGTACCTTTCATCCAGGGTGCCAGCTTGAGCACCCCCTTAGCCAGTATGCTGCTGGGTCTCAAAAGGCCCAATGTTGGCATTTGCCCCAGTCAGTAGCTATAGGGGGCGCTGTACAGCAGCTATTTCTCACTCTTATGAGTTGTACTGCCCCATTATCACTCTAAATAAATATCACTTAAAGTTTTCCCTACCTCTTTGTGCTGAACCAATATTCCTATTGCATGCTGTGGTCAGCAGTTTTTCCCTCAGGATTTTGGCTTTGTGAGTATCTAAAAGAAGCGAAACTGGTGCCAGATCTTTCACCCCTTTTATTTTTTGAGACGCACTTTCCAAAGCTCTCTCCTACTTCCCGCTCAAATCTAGAATGAACATTCTCTAAAATTGCTATCAGATCTAGCTGTTATTTTAAAATTTTCCTTGAATCATCTTCTGGATTGATTCTACTTTCTAGATCACATCTTCTTTTTGGTTTACTCTAACTTTGCTTCAGTACATCAACTGATGTTCTAAAACAGGTTGGGGTAAAACTCTGAATTTCATATCTAAGATATCTTTCTCTGTCTTCACATATGAATGATAGTATTTGGCTAGTCATATTCATTTACATGGAGAACAAGATCCCCTCAATTTTAATATTGTTCTATTTTCATTCTGTATCAAGTGATGTAACTAAAATTTTGATGCTGGTCAGTTCATTATAACTTTGTAGGTAACCTGTTTGTTTCCAGTCCTACCTCCCACGTATTTTAAATTATCTATTTATGTTCAGGGATATAAAATTTTGAGAATGGTACCTACTCTCATTCTCGTAAGAAAGTTTTTCCCAATTTCTGCAGGGCATCATTTGAACCGTTTCTGTCTATCTATCCATGTTCCTGAAGCCTTGGGAAATTTATCGCTTATTAATTTTGCCAACCCAAATCTTTCACAATATATTGGTTAGAAAATACCTTTAGATTCTGTTCTGTTCTCTGAATTACATTACTTCCTTCCAGGATCAGTTTTTTTCATTGGCTTATCTTGGTCTTCTCTATTTTGTTGCTTTTCCTCAAATATATGGTAAACTTTAGTTGTCTCATAATTAAAACAGTACTTGACTGATTGATTAATCTTAGACAAGAGGTGTGAGCCCTCTGCTGTTGGATAAGTGGATCTGCTTCCCAGCTGGCTTTACTCCCTAAGTGAGAAGTTGGATTGGAGGCTCTGTGGGCTTGGATAGAACTCTTAACAAGTTTACTTCCAGGAAGGGCCGGTAGTAGCCAGATATCCAACTACAGAGCCATTATGACAGATTGAGAACCTTCTTCTAGAGCAGCAAGTCAGCAAATTACAGACCACAGGCTGAGTTGTTTTTGTATGACCCTTGAGCTAAGAATCGTTTTCATTTTTTAAAGAGTTGTAGAAAGTAAATGCACACACACCAACACACACCACCAACAATTCAGAGGAATCATAACCTTTGTGCCTGAAAATCTAAAATATTTGCCATCTGACACGTCCCCAAAAATTTGCCAACCTCTGTTTCAAAGCTAACAACTGATGTTGAAAATCCTAGTCCCCTTTAATTTTTTAAAATTCTTTAGAAAAGAGACTTTTTTCTCTTGGGAATACAGGCCTGACTGCATTCTTTCCAGACTATTCTGATGGAGGAAAAGGAGGTGGAGACTTTTTTATTTTGATCTTCATCTAGCTCCTTCCCATCCTCCCTACCACAGTTATTAGTTTCTTGCTCTTGCTCTCTGTCCTGCTTGTTAAGACTAAGCCTAAAGTCTCTCTGGGGGTCTGACAGGGGAAAGAAAGGGGGATCCTAGTTCCCTGCAGCCTACTCACTGGGACATTCTAGGCTATGGTTTTAATCCACAAATACTTGTTTTTCATCTTCCAAAAAATAGTAAAATGACATGCCTACTGGTAATCCTTAATCTCCTTTTCTACTTGTTTTAATTCTATACCTTTTCATATCTCTCTAAGAGGAGTTTAAGTAGACACAACTCATGTACTCAGTCCACCATCTTGAATGGGAATGCCAGTTCTCATTATTCCATTCTCGACTGACAAATAGGTAACTTCAGATTAGAGAGAGATTTGTTGATTGGTTAAAGTAATTACTAGTAGAATTAAAATGAAATGGCTTTTGTCAAAATACTAGAGATGGTTAAAACAAATCATATAGCAAATGTTGTAAATTATCAAGGAATAACAAAAAATTATATTAAATGACTGACATAAGATAAATATATTTGACTAGTTTATTTGAATTTGTTGCTTTAAATCACCTACCATTAAACGTAAAACCCTTAACACTATTAAGAGATAACTATATGTTACCCAAAGGTAAACACCCAAAATCCAGATTAAGACCTACAGAGGCTGAATAACAGAAGTCTGTATTTAAGGCTAAAAGGAATATAATAATAAGAGTTCACTTTTATTAATAAAAGGTAACTTTGTAATGAAAAATTATAAACTACTGTATAATGAATGAAAGTGAATTAAATTAAACAAATGGACAGAGGAAAAATGGACAGAAACACTATAGTACTGATTTAGCAACACCTCTCAATTTTTGACAGCTCCAGTGGACATAAAATAAACAAGGATATTAAAGATAATAAAAAATTAAAATAATAGCTAACTTCTGAGTTCCCACAAACTAGGTGCTTTATACTTTTATCCTTTAGTCTTTATAAAAATCCTAAAGGTTAGTGATTTTAAGAATCCTTGCCACAATCAGAGAGAACTTGTCTCTTTTGCCAGACCCTAACTGATTTTTTTCAGTTAAGAGTAAAACAAACAAACAAACAAACAAAAACAGAAATCTGAGGGACAGAAATCAGTGGAAAACTTTTTTGCAATAAGACCCCTTTTTTGTACACTGGTCAATATTACGTTACACTCAGATATTGCCTTCTGTAGTTTCTGAGATTTCTGCTGGCAAGGTTTTCATTGCAAATGGCTGAGCATTGGAAAGCTTTCCTCTGTAAGAATTAAAGGGGAGGGCCTCCCTGGTGGCGCAGGCGGTTGAACACAGCACTGTGAAGCTGTCCACAGCCTCTGCAGCACGGGTTCGATCCCAGACAGCCAGGAGACACCCACATGGCGCGGCAGACCTCTCCTGTCTCGCCTGCTGCTCCCCTCAGCTGTGTTTTTCGTCAGTCTGCCTGTTCTGTTCCTCACTCTGTCTCTGGTGAGTCCTCTCCCCCTCCTGCGCATCTGGCCTGTACCCCAGCTCTTGTATAAATAAATAAATCTTTAAAAAAAAAAAAGAATTAAGAGGGAAATAATACACAATGTCAGGGTGAGGGGAAATTCATTCATAGTCAAAGTGTTTGACTATGATCTGAAAACATTTTCCTTAAGGGACAAAGTGACATGACTCACTCTTATATAACGAGTTATCAGTTATGATATGAAATTATAACTTTTCTCATTGGAGATACTGAGAGTAAGCCAGCCTCTATTCTCTAAAATAAACAATACAAAGTAGCAAGTTAGTCCCTATAAAAGGATAATGTAAATTACCTATGGGGATGAGATGACCAAAGTATTTCAGTACTGTGCTCTAAAAGTCCAATTTAGCAAGCCCATTCCTTCCTAGAGGAAGAAGTCTCCCATCCTCAATCAGATTTTTATAGGACCTCCTGGCATCAGCAAGTATTATCATGCTTAGAATGGTTTTTACATTTTTAAGTGGTTGAATTTAGAAACAAAAAGAAGAGTATTTGTAGGGCCTCCCCGGTGGCGCAGCGGTTGAACGCTGGGTTGCGAAGCTGCCCGCGGCCTCTGCGGCGCCGGTTCGATCCCCGGCTGCTCCCCGGCCACCAGAGGAGGGTCCCACATGGCGCGCAGATCTCTCCTGCCGCCCGCTGCTCCCCTCAGCAGTGTACTTCAGTCCTTCTGCCTGCTCTGCTCCCCGCTCTGGCTCTGGTGAATTCTCTCACCCTCCCGCGCTTCTGACTGTACCCAGTGCATGTATAAACAAAACAAACAAACAAACAAATAAATAAAAACATGCCTCTATAAAAAAAAAAAAAGAAGAGTATTTGTGATATGTGAAGATTATATGGAATTCAAATATCATGTTCATTTGAATGTGGAATTCAATATAAAGTAAGTTTTACTGGGACAAAGCCATACTCATTTATTTAAAGATGGCTGTTTTCATGCCACAATAGCATAGTTAAGTAGTTGCAACATATACTACATGACCAATAAAGGCTAGAATATTTACTATGTGGACTTCTACAGTGCCTATCCTTGGCTTAGAGAAATAACTAGTTTATGAGTACACTAGTTGAGAAGAATCTATAGTGTCTAGAATCTAGAATCAAAGCAGGAACATGACTGCTTAACTGCAAAACCCTTTTTTAATGCTAAAAACAAAAAGTACATATTTGGTCACATATCACATCAAAATTTCAGTAAAGTATCACTTAAGATATTGCCTCCTGAAAGTACAATAACTCAAAATGGCTTAAAGTTTAAAGTGACTTCAGGGATGTCATCAAGAACCCTGGTCTGTGTGCCTTTGTGCTCTGCCAGGCTCTTGGTAGGCTGTCTCAATTCATCATCTCATGGTTGTTTCAGAGACCCAGTCACTTCAATAAGTGATGCTGGGAAAATTGGACCACTGCATGCAAAAGAATGAAACTGGACTACTACCTCACCCCACACACAAACACCAACTCAAAATGGATAAAAGACCTGAATGTAAGACCTTAAACCATAAAATATATAGGAAAAAACATAGGTACAACACTCTATGACATACATCTCAAAAGCATCTTTGAGGGCTCATCTCCAGAAGCAAAGAAAATGAAGGAAAAGATAAATAGCTGGGACTGCATCAAATTAAAAAGCTTCTGTACCACAAACAGAGATAATAATCAAAACAAAGACACAACCTACAGATTGGGAGAAAATATTTGCACTCCACACAACCAATAAGGGATTGATATTAAAGATCAACAAAGAACTTACACAACTCAACAAAAACAAAGTAAAGAACCAAAAACTAAAACACAAAGTAAACAATCAAAAAATAAACAGAAAAAAAGACTCAACTCCAAAGAGTAAATATACATGGCCAATAGACATGAAAAAAAGCCCAACATCACTAATCATCAGGAGGATGCAAATCAAAAACCACAATAAGATATCGCCTCACACTGGTGAGAATGGCCCATATTTAAAAAAAAAAAACCACACTAGACACACCAAATGCTGGTGAGGATGTGGAGAAAAAGGAACTCTCTTACACTGCTGGTAGAAATGCAACTGGTCCAACCAATATGGAAAGCTGTGTTCCTCAAACTGCTAAAAATGGAGATTCCATATGATCCAGCAATTCCATTCCTAGGTATCAACCCAAAGTACACAAAAACATTAATTGAAAAGGGCACCTGCTTACCTACTGCAACACTATTTACAATAGGTAAACTATGGAAATAACCCAAATGCCCCAAAATAGATGCCTGGATCAAGAAGATATGGTATATTGGGCCTCCCCGGTGGCGCAGCGGTTGAGCGCTGGGTTGCGAAGCTGCCCGTGGCCTCTGCGGCGCCGGTTCGATCCCCGGCTGCTCCCCGGCCACCGGAGGAGGGTCCCACATGGTGCACAGACCTCTCCTGCCGCCCGCTGCTCCCCTCAGCAGTGTACTTCGGTCCTTCTGCCTGCTCTGCTCCCCGCTCTGCCTCTGGTGAATTCTCTCACCCTCCCGCGCTTCTGACTGTACCCAGTGCATGTATAAACAAAACAAACAAACAAACAAACAAAAAAAATAAACAAATAAAAACATGCCTCTAAAAAAAAAAAAAAAGAAGATATGGTATATATACACAACGGACTATTACTCAGCCATCAAATATGATAAACTCATGCCATTCACAGCAGAATGGTTGGAGCTGGAAGGGATCATACTCAGTGAAATAAGCCAAAAAGAAAAAGAAAAATACCAGTTGGCTTCTCTTATAGGAGGACTGTAGAGGATCCAAACAAGGGATCAGAGGGGAAAAGTTACTACAATACAGTGAAAATCAAAATCAACAAGCAACTACAAACCAGAGATACTCTGAAGGAGGCGGAGAAGGGAGTAGGATCAAAACAGAGGTGGGAAGAGCACAAGGGACTGCTGATGATACATGGGTGAATGGTGATGGGAATTTCACAGGGACTATAACTGAGATGAGAAAGCATACATTGTTAAAAAAAAAATAAAGAACGATGTAAAAAATATATATAAATTATTAAAATTAAAAAATAACCACAATCAGTGACAATAGGAAAAAGGAAGGAAGCAAGCAAGTTTTTATTCTCAATAATGCTATCAGTGAAACATTCGTGAATAAATTTGACAATGAAGCAAAAACAATAAAATGGAGGGGAAAAGTCTTTTCAAATGATGTCCAAATGATATGGGAATAATTGGGCATCCACATGCAGAAAAAATTAATCTAAAACAGATCTCGTACCCTTTACAGAATTAACTCAATAAATAAAAATGCAAAATTATAAACTTTTAGAAGATAACACAGAAGATCTTGGACTTCATGATGATCATTTAGAAAACACACTCAAAGTATAATCCATAAAAAAATGTGAAAAGTTGGATTTCATTAAAAATTTTAAACTTTGGGGCCTCCCTGGTGGCGCAATGGGTTAAGCACCTCACTTATGAAGCAATCTGCAGCCTCTGCAGCACGAGTTTGATTCCTAGCCGGCCAGGGAGCAACCTACATGGCACAGCAGACCTCTCCTGTCTCGCCAGCTGCTCCCCTCAGCAGTTCCCATCAGTCTGCCTGTTCTGTTCCCCACTCTGTCTGTGGTGAGTCCTCTCACCACCCCCCTCCCCTGTACCCCAGCCCTTGTATGCATAAATAAATAAACCTCTAAAAAAAATTTTTTTAAACTTTGGGGCCCCCTCTGGTGGTGCAGGCGGTTGAGTGCCGCACTGTGAAGCTGTCCGCAGCCTCTACAGCGCCGGTTCAATCCCGGCCAGCCAGTTGAGGATCCCACATGGCATGGAAGACCTCTCCTGTCTCATCCGCTGCTCCTCTCAGCAGTCTATTTCATCAGTCTGCCTGTTCTGTTCCCCACTCTATCTCTGGTGAATCCTCTTACCCTCCTACAAATCTGGCCTGTACCCTGGTTCTTGTATAAATAAATAAATAAATCTTAAAAAAAAAATCTATCTTTAAAAAATTTTTTTTAACTTTTGGGGTAACCACTAAAATGACAATACAGGAGTTTCATGAATTTCTGTCCACATTGGATGAATCGAATACATAGCTACAAATGGATGATACCCTTGGAGAGAAATTCAGAAACTATCTGAGTGACTCCCTACACAATGGATGACTGAGAGAGTAACCACCTGGAAATGGGCAGGAAAGACTGAGAAACACTGTCACAAAGAACTCCATCACAGCATATTACCTGCTAAAATCCCCATCTTCTCCCTAAAGGGTTGGTAGTGCCATACATATGGCACCCAAACTTTTAAGACTGTCATCTAAGGAACAAGTCCACAATCACTTGACTCTGAGAGTCAACATAGCAAAGTACTTGTTACTGGTGGTCGATTATTCTACAAGATGGTTCCCTCTGAATATGAGAGGCCCATCTCTTAGTTTTTCCGTTAGTGGGTCTGAATACACACTTTATCAGCTACTACCAAAGATTCCAACTTTTAATTAATCTGTATGTGTAAGCTAACTGGGATCTTAATGGGAGCCTGATAGAGTTCATGAGCACATCCTTGCTTTCTTTTCTCCGCTTACTACAAAAGTAAAGCCAAGTCTCCAGCTTCTACCTGGAAAGAGCCTGTCCACACATCTATCTCTGCATCATCTATCTCTGTATCTCTGTATCAGAACTGGCTCTGAAATGACCTTGCTCTGGAAACTGAAAGTATTCACCATTCAGGAGGCCCCTATGACCACACAAAAGAAAGGGTGGTTCAATTTGAGCACATAAGGACTCCCAGTGACTAGTGCTTCTGGCTCAGCACAGAATGAGTACGCAAAAACCCAGATCCCAGTTTCTCACCAATAGGGGATAGACTGATTATCTAATGATCTGAGTTTCCTAACTGCTGCTTAGAAATCAGGCTTCCAACCAGTCTGCATCAGGAAGCTGGAGAGACAGGAAACTGTCATCCAGTATCCTGAACAGGCATGTGTGCAATTCACATGACTCTGGAATACAGACCAGTCTTGACAAACTCTCAACTATTGGGAGCCATTAAGAGCAGAGGGAATCTTGGAAAATCATGAAGCATTGAGAGGCAGCCAGTTGCTCACACCAAGCTGATTGACAAGATTTATCTCCTACATGAGGTCAGTCTGTCCAGATTGGGAAAACCTGTTTTATTTAATGTGAAGAAAACAACATGGAGTATCAAGAAAAAATTAAGAATATGCTCCAAACAAAAGACAGATAAAACTACAGAAAGGGGAGGTCTCCCCTGGTGGCGCAGGTGGTTGAGTGCAGTGCTGCGAAGCTGTCCGCAGCCTTTGCAGCGCCGGTTCAATCCCAGCTGGCCAGTGAGAGTCCCACATGGCATAGCAGACCTCTCCTGTTGTGCCCACTGCTCCCCTCAGCAGTGTATTTCATCAGTCTGCCTGTTCTGTTTGTTCCCCATTCTGTCTCTGGTGAATCCTCTCATCCTCCCGCGAATCTGGTCTGTACCCCAGTTCTTGTATAAATAAATAAATCTTTTTTTATAAAACTACAGAAAGGGGGCCTCCCTGGTGGTGCAAGGGGTTAAGTCTTAGAACTATGAAGCTATCCGCAGCCACTGCAACATGAGTTCAATCCCCAGCCAGGAAGGTGACCCATAAGGCGCAGCAGACCTCTTCTGTCTTGCCCATAGACCTGCCTGTTCTGCTCCCCACTCTGAATCCTCTCACCCACCACACCACTGTCCTGCACCCCAGCTTGTGTATGCATAAATAAATCAATCTTTAAAAAAACTACAGAAAGCACCTTTATAAAATGGAGAGAAGCTATTCATTGAAATGAAGTTCAAAAATCAAAATAAAGATGCTCACTGAGGTCAAGAAAGCAATGCATGAACAAAGTGAGAATTTCCAAAGAGCAAATATTAAAAAGTGTCAAATAGAAAATATACAGAAGAATTAATGAATTGAAAATCCAATAAAGGGTTCAACAGTAGACTAGATCAAATGGAAGAAAGGATCAAAAAAAAAAAAAAAGAAAGGATCAACTAACAGTGAGACAAGGCAGTGGGAAACATCAAGAGAAATAAAAAGAATGGAAAATAGTGAAGACAGTTTAAAGGACTATAGGATTACATTAAGCAGACCCATATATTCATTGTAGAAAAGAATGAGGAGGTTAAGAGAGAAAGGAGAGGAATTTTTATTCAAAGAAATTCTGGTTAAATTTTCCCTAGTCTGAGGAAAGAAACAGACATCCAGATGCAGGGAACACAAGAACCAAAGAAGATAGGATCAAAGAAACCCATATTGAATCATATTATATTTAAATTGAGACTCTTAATGAAACAAGGCCAAAAAAAAAAAAACAACAAACTTTCTACTAAAAAAATAAGTAAATAAAACCTGAGAAAAGTCAAGTAAAATGGCAAATACAGGCACTAACATATCAATATTAACCCTAAATGTAAACGGACTAAACTCTTCAATAAAAAGACACAGAGTCGCAGGCTGGATTAAGAAACAAAACCCAACCTTTTACTGTCTACAGGAAACTCACTTAACTACAAAAAATAAAAACATACTGAAAGTAAAAGGATGGAAAACAATCCTACAAGCAAATGGACCAAAAAGGAAGGCAGGAACAGCTATACTTATATCAGATAAAACACACTTCAAACTCAAAAAAGTAAAAAGAGACCCAGACGGTCACTACATTATGATCAAGGAGACAATACTTCAAGAAAAAATAACACTTATTAACATATACTCACCAAATGAAGGAGCACCAAAATATATGAGACAACTATTATTATCTCTGAAAACAGACAGCAGAGAGAACACATATGTAGTAGGAGACTTCAACACACCACTATTAACAATGGATAGAGCAATGACACAAAAAATAAGGACACTAAAGCTCTAAATAAGGAACTATAGCTCACAGGCTTAACAGACATCTATAGAACACTAAACCAAAATAATCTGAGTACACATTTTTCTCAAGAGCACACGGATCATTCTCCAGGATAGATCACATACTGGGACACAAGACAAACATCAACAGGTACACCAAGACTGAAATCATACCAACCATCTTCTCTGACCATGAAGGCATCAAACTAGAAATAAACCATAAAAAGAAGGCAAGGAATTCTCCTACCTTATGGAGATTGAAACCCACACTACTGGAAGACCACTGGACTAATGAGGAGATCAAAGAAAAAATTTAAAAATACTTTGAGTTAAACGACAAGGAGGACACCAATTTCCTAAAAGTATGGGATGCAGCAAAAGCAGTAATTAGAGGAAATTATATAGCAATACAGGCTCACATCACGAAACAAGAAAGAACTCAAAGAAACAACCTAATCTTAAAGCTCAAAGAACTAGAAAAAGTACAACAAAACCCCAAAGCCAGGGCCTCCCCGGTGGCGCAACGGTTGAGCACTGGGTTGCAAAGCTGCCCGCAGCCTCTGCAGCGCCGGTTCGATCCCCGGCTACTCCCCGGCCACCAGAGGAGGGTCCCACATGGGGCGAAGATCTCTCCTGCCACCCGCTGCTCCCCTCAGCAGTGTAATTCGGTCCTTCTGCCTGCTCTGCTTCCTGTTCTGGTGAATTCTCTCACCCTCCCACGCTTCTGACTGTACCCAGTGCATGTATAAACAAAATAAGCAAACAAACAAATAAATAAAACATGCCTCTATTAAAAAAAAATTAAAAAAAAAACACCCCAAAGCCAGTAGAAGAAAAGAAATAATAAAAATCAAAGCAGAAATAAATGAAATCAAAATTAAAAATACGATCCAAAAGATCAATAAAACCAAAAGTTGGTTCTTCAAAAAAATAAATAAAATAGACAAAACCCTAGCCAGGCTCACAAGGGGAAAACGGGAGAAGACACAAATCAATAGGATCACAAATGAAAGAGGAGAAACCACAATGGACACAACAGAAATCAAAAGAATAATCAGTAACTACTATGAACAGTTATATGCAAACAAGCTCAACAATCTAGAAGAGATGGACAAATTCCTACAACTCTGTAATCACCCAAAGCTAGATAAAGAAGACATAGAACACCTAAACAGACCAATTACATGCAGTGAAATTGAAATGGTAATCAAAACCCTTCCCAAAAACAAAAGCCCAGGACCAGATGGATTTACAAATGGATTCCACCAAACATTCAGAAATCAATTAGTGTCTATCTTTCACAAACTCTTTCCAAAAATTGGGAAGGAAGGGATAATAGCAAACACGTTCTATGAAGCCAACATTGCATTAATAGCAAAACCAAACAAATAAAACACACAAAAAAGAAAACCACAGGCCAATATCTCTAATGAACATGGATGCAAAAATCCTCAATAAAATTTTAGCTATCAGAATCCAACAATGTATCCATAAGATAATTCACCACGACCAAGTAAGGATTTATTCCAGGGACACAAGGATGGTTCAACATCCGAAAATCAATCAATGCAACCTAACACATCAACAAAAAGAAAAATAAAAACCACATGATAATATCAATAGATGCTGAGAAAGCTTTTGACAAAGCACAACACCCACTTATGATAAAGGCCTTGAAATTCTCAGGATACAAAGAATATACCTCAACATCATAAAGGCCATATATGACAAGCCCATAGCCAATATCATTCTCAATGGTGAAAAGCTGAAAGCATTTCCATTAAGATCTGGAACAAGACAAGGAGGTCCACTCTCACCACTGCTTTTCAATATAATACTGGAAGTCCTATCCAGAGCAATAAGACAAGAGAAAGACATACGAGGAATCCAAATAGGGAAGGAAGAAGTCAAACTATCACTATTCGCAGATGATATAATATACATCGAGAACCCCAAAAACTCCACAGAAAAACTAATTCAACTAATCCATCAGTTTAATAAAGTGGCAGGAACAAAAATCAACACACAAAAATCACTAGCCTTCCTATACACAAACAATAAATAACAATAAATAAATAAACAAACAATAAACAATAAATCTGAAGAAGAAATCAAAAAAACCATCCCTTTTATTATTGAAACAAAAAAGATCAAATACGTGGGACTAAACCTAACAAAAGAAGTGAAGGACCTATACAAAGAAAACTATAAAACACTGTTAAAAGAAATAGAAGACACAAAGAAATGGAAAGACATCCCCTGCTCATGAATTGGAAGAATTAACATTATCAAAATGGCCATCCTACCAAAAGCAATCTACACAGTCAATGCTATTCCAATAAAAATTTCAATGTCATTCTTCAAAGAAATGAGCAAATATTGATGAAATTCATATGGAGCCACCAAAAACCCCGAATAGCCAAAACCCTCCTGAAAAAAAAGGGGGGTAATGGGGGCATCACTCTCCCAGATTTCAAACTATATTATAAACCTATAATAATCAAAACTACATTGTATTGGAACAAGAACAGACACACGGACCAATGAAAACAAACAGAAAATCCAGAAATAAATCCACAGATTTACAGTCAACTAATATTTGACAAAGGAGCAAAGAATATGCATTGGAGCAAAGAAATTTTTTTCAACAAATGGTGCTGGGAAAACTGGGTTGCTACATGCAAAGGAATGAAACTTGACAACTACCTCACACCATGCACAAAAACCAACTCAAAATGGATTAAAGACCTAGACATAAGACCTGAAACCATAAAATTTATGGAAGGAAATATAGGCGAGACACTACATGACATGCACCTCAAAGACATCTTTGCAGACGCATCACCCAAAGCAGTGATAGTGAAGGCAAAGATAAACAGCTGGGACTACATCAAATTAAAGAGCTTCTGCACAGCAAAAGAGACAATAACCAACACGAGGAGAAACCCCACCAACTGGGAGAACATTTTTGCACACAACACTAATGATAAAGGACTGATCAGAAAAATCTACAAAGAGCTGAAGAGACTCAACAAAAACAAATAATCCAGTCAAAAAATGGGCAGAAGAACTAAAAAGAAACTTCTCCAAAGAAGAAATGCAAATGGCCAACAGGCATATGAAAAAATGTTCAACGTCACTTGTAATCAGGGAAACGCAAATCAAAACTACAATGAGATACCATCTTACACCAGTGAGAATGGCACATATTTAAAAAACTAGCAACAACAAATGTTGGCGAGGATGTGGAGAAAAAGGAACTCTCCTGCACTGCTAGGGGGAGTGCAAACTGGTCCAGCCACTATGGAGAGCTGTGTGGAGATTTCTTAACCTACTAAATATAGAGCTTCCATATGACCCAGCAATTCCACTTCTAGGTATTTACCCAAAGGACACAAAAACATTAATTCCAAAGGGCACCTGCACCCCTATGTTTATAGCAGCACTATTTACAATAGCTAAGCCATGGAAACCACCCAAATGCCCAAAAATAGATGACTGGATCAAGAAGATGTGGTACATACACACCATAGAATATTACTCACCATTCAAAAAAGAAACTCATGCCATTTGCAGCAACATGGATGGAGCTGGAAGGGATCATGCTCAGTGAAATAAGCCAGAAAGAAAAAAAAATACTGGATGGTCTCACGCATAGCAGGAGTTTAGAAAACCTAAATAAGAGACCAGGAAAAAGAATAACTATAATAAAGAAAAAATCAAAATCAACAAGCAACTATAAACCAGAGAGACAATATGGGGGGTAAAGGAGGGAGGAGGGATTGGGGTCAAAATAAGGGAGGTGCAATTGTATGGGGAATATAACCAAGATGAAAATGCATACATTGTGCAAAAATGAAAAATGATGTAAAAAATATACAAAAAATAAAAATAAAAAATAAATAAACAGAGATTCTTAATCACTGCAAGAGAAAAACAACTTCTTACATACAAGGAAACACCTAGTAAGTTATGAGAGGAACTTTCAAGAGAAATTGTGCAGGTCAGAAGGGAGTGGAATGATACAGTTTAAAGTGATGAAAGAAAAAAAACCCTGCCAACCAAGAATATGTTACCTGGCAAAATTGTCCTTCACCATTGAAGAGGAGATAAAGAGTTTCCAAGACAAACACAACTGCATTTCAACACCACTACACTGACCTTACAAGAAATGTTAAATGAATTTCTTCAAAATGAAAATATATGAAAGTGTGGAACTCACCGGTAAAGGTAAATGTATACTTAAATTTAGAACACTTTAAAATCAATGGTGGCAGGTAAATCATAACTCTAGTATAGAGGATAAAAGACAAGGGCATTAAAGATAACAATAACAACAATAACTTTTTAATGGATACACAAAATTAAGAGTAAATAATATCAAAAAAAAGTGTGAAAAAAATATATGTTTTGTATAGGTCTGAAGTTAACTCATTATTAGCTGAAGGAGACTGTTATTACTATGTTTTACTTAAGCTTCATTATAACTGGATGCCCCTCCCAGGGTACCACAGATTTTGCAACCTACTTCATACATAGGGGATAGGAAAAGGATTGTTTAGTGGTTAAAAACAATAAAAATTAATTGTCAGCTTTTTATTATAGTTACCTCCAAAACTATCAAGCTTCTATTTGCTACACATCAATTCCTTGTGTAATAAACGACAACCAAAAATAATTTCTAGAAATTTTCATGCCTGAAGATTTTCATTCCTTGGCTGCTGCTCTCTGAACTCTAATAATAAACTTGAGGTAATTTTAAGAAGTCTTAGGAGAGGAGAAAATTCAGCTCTGGAAAATTCCAAATGATGGAACTCTTCATCAATTTAGAATGGCAGCTAAAAGCAGAGTGCCTCTATGGCAAATCTGTTATTTCTCTGGTCTTTCTGCTTTCATGCTGAGGAACACTAATTTGAGTTCACCCCATTAGTAGGATTCTACTGAAAGGCACAAGAATTAACTAACACATAACAATATTCCAAATTTTCCCTATCATTTCTCCTAATACTGTAGCTTCAGTTTACTCATGTTGAAACAGGGCTATGGGGGGGTGGGGAGGCTATACCCATTCAAGAACAGTGCCCAGTAGGGAACAGGTCACTGTGGGTTCTTCACCCATGTGCACAATTGCAAGACTACGTAGGCTCAGGGCACAAGGGGTTTGTTCAACAAACAGGGGAAACAAGGAATTCACTGGGCCACAGGTGGCTAGCCATTTCACCTAAGATAGTGTCCACTTGTCCAAAAGTCCTAAACAAAAGACTGCACATCCAAGATGGTGCCATCCCATCAACAAGGGCATGGAGATCATGGAAAGCAGTGGGCCAGAATCCAACTCACCACAGCTGGAGGTGCTCACAGGCAGGGCCACTGAGATGATGCCACAGAAGCCCACAGCAATAGCTGAAGGTCAGCATGGACAGCACTGGACACTGGATCAGATAGCATCAGAGGCAGCAGCACCAGGAGGTGATGCCAATGGATGGCTGACAGCTCTCAGGGGTGACCCAGACACAGAGTGCCAGTCACCTGTCAACAGTGCAGGACAGCCCCAGCCAGTAGTGCCAGTCCCTCCTGGCCACTAGCATTACAGCCCTTTGTGAGTTGCTGGGCCACACCAATAACAAACAGCTCTTTGAGAGACCAGGCCCAAGGCAGGCCAGAGTCAGGCAGTGGCCCCGGCCTCTGCAAAGCTCTTTGACTTTGCTGTGAAGCTCTTCAGCTTCTCTTCTTCCTTTGGAGGTTGGCTGCTGGATGCATCTTAGAGCGTCCAGTCCAAGTGAGCAAGTGCCCAGTCCAAGTGAGTGAGTCCGAGCAAGTCTCAGAGGGTGCAGAAGTCCAGAAGTCTAAGAGATCAAGTGCCAGAGTCAGAGTCTAAGTCCAGCCTGAGGCAGTTCAGTCTGAGCAAGTCTAAGAGTGCTGGAGTCCCAAGTTGGCTTCCCTCCTGCCTTATTGCCTCTTTTCAGGTTCCCCCCACCTACCAGTGTGACCAGACCATTTTCAATCCTATGGCTGATTCGACCATTTATCAATCAGTTCATCACTCACACTTGATTGGTCCATTCTACAATCTAGGCACCAAATCCACAAGCCTCTCTACCACCTGCAGCTGGAGGGAGGCACAGCACTGGAGCTGGCCCCATGGGGCCCCATAGGCTGTATGTCCTGGGACAGCATCAGAGCTCCAAGGGGAAAGGGCGGGGGTCTTTGGTTTGAATGGAACATAATTTCAGCTTTTCATGGAACAGTAGGCAAAGACTAATCAAATGCTTTGCTATCATATAACAAGGGTTACAACTTCTTTATTTTTCATTTACGACTAGAGGTAGGCAGTTCATGGTTGGAACAGCAATTCAACAATGTCCCAGACTCTCTTGATCTTTCTTCTCAGTGGTCTTCAGCTTACTGGAATCACATTTTCAGCCTCACACTTATCTCATGGTTGCAAGGTTGCGACTACATGTCCAGGCTTCATTTGCATTTAAAGCACAAAGAAAGAGGAAAGAGCAGAGTACTGGCCACCTGTGTTCTCTTCAGCAGGAAAGCAAAAGTACTCCCACACTTCCTTTCACAATAACTGGCAAAGGAGAATGGGCATACTGCCACATCTAACCAAAAAAAGGGCACACAATCGGGAGTAGGCATTAGGGAGTCCACTCGCGATAACTGCCACAGCAGATATTTGTAGTTTTAAGAGAATATTTGAGAAACAGAAACCAGTCTTTGTTGGAATGGTCAGGAGCTGACAAGGGGCCAAACATTGGCTCCTGCCTACTGGGCAAGACGCAAGGAGGAGACTTAGCATGCACAGTGCTATGGTCTGAACTGTGCCCCTGATATTCTCAATAAGGGGGCTGCTGGGAAGGGGGCATCGCTGAGCAACCATTTTGTGAGCCTTCAAATGGAAGCCGTGTACTTTCCTCAGAGCTGTAATGAAACACAACCACCCTCTGGGGAATGGCCTTCAACTCCCAGAGTGGGAGCCCCCTGACCTCAACAGCGGCACACCTCTGCTAAATACCACCAGCTCCCGCTGCTGCAACTCCATCTATCTTGCACCACTGGCTGATAACTAGACCTTTCTCCTTCCACTCTGCTAGCTCGCTCTCTCCCTCTACCCTACTGGTTAAGATAAACTGTTTCTTTTTTGTCTTTTGCTGCACCAAAGGCCCTTTTGTTTGCATTTGTGGTGTTGGGTGGCTGGACCCAGAAATGGTGAGAGAGGTTCTGACCTGGTGACCACTTTTGCCCAATGACATCTCTATTTGTGAAATGTTTAAAAACTGCCCAGGGAGTGTTACAGAATATTTTAGGTAGAGATTCCTACACAGGCAATTTTATCCTATTTAAGAGTCTACCACTGAAATTAGCACCCTTTAGGAAACTCTGCTTTTCAGACTCTTTTCCTTCAACTGTAAACCCACAGATACTCTAAAATATCCATGTTTATTAACAACTGTTTCTATGGCAGCAGAGCCCATGGTGGTAGGGCACAGAGATGGAGGCTATTTATAAGTTAAGGACTGACAGTATATGCCAATAACAGCTATTATTGATGAAATTCTTACAGAATTTCTGAAATAGATATTGTGAAAAATCAAAAACCAGCAATATTTATAGCGCCTATTGTTCACCCAGAAACCTCTTGATTATAATTTGATTTCCCATCTACGTTCACCACTTGGAAGGAAATATTTATCATCCTCGTATAACTGACCTCATTGTAAATCAAATAAATCTGCATTTGGAATTTATATATTAGGTTTATGAAGTGATGAGATCAATTTAATTCTCTGTGACATTTAATGACTAGATCAGGTTTATAAGATCACAAACCTGAGAATCAGACACTGATAAATTCACTAAGGTTATACCATCCAACATAGTCTTCTGAATAACAGCAGCAGTTCTATCCCAGTCAATAGCCCTTGACATGATGGAGGATATTGACATGAACTTTTCTTTTAAAATGTTTATAGAGAGAATAAATTGATTTTCATTTTATGTAGCATCTCACAAAAGCCACTTTCATGCAAGTTGTGCCACCTATAAATATACTTATCACCAACCACTCAAAGTATGATAGTTCTAAACGACTCACAATTTTATATAAAGGTAGCAGGCTCTGGAGACAGAAGGCTAGAATGCAAATCATAGTTCCACCACAGAATGTTGCACTCTACAATAAGTGTGTGACATTGGGCAAAAATGTTTGTGCCCAGCCTCCTCATCTGTATGTGAGAGTTGGGTGAAAAGAGTAGTGCCTACTTCGAATGCTCACTGAATATAAAATGAATTTATACATGTAAAGTGTTGGGAACCCTAGAAACAATCAACAAGTATTACCTGTCATCATTACTCTTAAGCGGAAAACCTAAATAGTATTTGGTTGTATTTTATGCAAACATGAAATTATTTAATAAAGATTCACTTTGCATGCAAAATATGAAAGTATACATATTACCCCAACTGAAGAATTCATCAAGGACCCATTTGAAAACTAACTGGTGAGAGATTTATACTGTTTTCAAGTTATTGCTACATGGCTTTAGCAAACTTTCCATTTTTTGTTGCCTGGAATCGTCTTGAGTTATACATGTCTCCTACAATATGCTACAACTCCACAGAGAGATACAAAGGAGATAAAAACCACAGAGCTTCCCAAACCCAAAAACCTCCTCCAGTGTTGCTCTTTGTAGGCTGGTCTTTCTAGACCTTTCCTAGAGCTTTCCTATATTCTTGGAGCCTAGAAACTTAGTCTCTACTGACACAATTTAAATCTGAACACTCCTAAGAAAGCCTGTTGAAACAAGGGTCAGTCAGCCTGATAGCTTTACACATGAGTGCCCTTTCCAGTCCGGAGTAATTACCATACCCTCCCATTTTCCTAAGTATACATTATATCTTTAATATTTCCTTGCTCACAAATTACTGTTTTCCTCTAACATGTGTCTACACTACTCAAATATATGTTTAATTTGTTTTATTTACCCACCTGCCATCAGCACGTCTTTTTTTTTTTTTTTTTTTATGTTGCCTCTGGAGGTCACATTTTCATTCTCAACACCCCTCCAACCACATTCAGTTCACACTCAATTCTTCAACTTCTCAGTCATTCTTCATGCTCTGCCCCATCTACTAGACAGTTCTCTTTATTCTAAATTTATCATTCACTTTTGTATAGTTTAATAAAATTCTGGTTCTCCCTTCACACAAGATGGCTTTTTCAACATAACTGCTTAGTCTTACTTTCTCTTCTTCCTTTAAATCAATGAAAAGAAATGAGGAACAGTCTTCTCCTTGTTCCCAAATGCAATTTTCATAAAATCACACTGTGATCCATTTGTCATTGTCTGATCTCACATCCTACCTGTACACACTCATGTTTAAATGTCTCCTCTCACCTTCACCCTAGTCTTGGTAGAGGTGATTGATTAAGAGTCCATAATTCCATTTCTGTCAATGTTAACATGTATGTAGTTGGAGAACATTATATAATCATATATAATATAACTAAGCATATTAATGATGGTCACAAGGTTAACAATGGACTAAATTGAACAAAATACATAATGATAGCTGTGCTCATAAAATAACTTTTAATTGTCCATAATACTCCTAGAGTCAAGTTCTATAAAGTTATATATTCATTAGAAATATGTAAGCTACTGCCTTAGACATAAACATCATATATTTTCAAAAACTCACAGCATCATAAAGTTAGAGGCCTTATGATGAATTTAAAAGTATTTGTGTCAATCGTGTTATTTAGATCTTCTAGAAAGAGGATTCTACAGCTCCCAAAGCAAATCATTCCAATCTTAATACTCTCAATTTCAAATCTAAATCTCCTTAATTTCAAATTTCCTTAATATCCTTAATTCCATATCTAAGTTTCTCCAGCTACTCTTCTTTTGGAGATGAGGAAGGGACAGGTACCATACTCATTAAGATAGCATTACACCTACTGGAAAAGCACTGTCATCCCTTAGTTTTTATTTTTTTCTTTTTTAAAGATTTATTTATTTATTTATTTATATAAGTACTGGGTACAGTCAGAAGCGTGGGAGGGTGAGAGGATTCACCAGAGCCAGAGCGGGGAGCAGAACAGGCAGACTGAGGAAGTACACTGCTGAGGGGAGCAGCGGGCGCGGCGGGAGAGGTCTGCACGTCACGTGGGACCCTCGCCAGCAGCCAGGGATTGAACCAGCGCTGCAGAGGCTGCAGACAGCTTCTCAGCCCAGTGCTCAACCGCTGCGCCACTAGGGGAGGCCCAGTTTTCATTCTTTTATGCCCAATAACTTGGACTATTTTTCAAATTCCCATTCTCCAAAAATTTTTTGACTTTCCTTACTTCTGTTCACATTTTTTATCAGAAAAACTAAACTTAGATTTAACCAGCTTACAAGACTTTATTGCTTTTAATAATTTTTTTAGATTTTTTTATTTTAACAATTATCATTTTTTACATTTTTTAGACAATATTTGCTTCCCCCCACCCCCTCAGATTCAGTCCCCACAGAATTTCCTTCTCCAAGGCACCTGTGCACCATCACCACAGTCCCCTGTGCTCCTCCTCCCTCCCTCTTACCCCTCTCCCTCATCCTCCCCTGCAGTATGTCTCTGGTTTATAATTGTCTGTTTTTGCTTTGTTGTGTTTTGTACTGTTACTATTTTTTTTTTACACTGATGTCTTATTTGGTTCCCCTATATTCTTGTTATCAGTGAAACCATCCGATATTTTTCTTTTTCCTTCTGGCTTATTTCACTGAGCATAATTCCTTCTAGCTCCATCCACATTGCTGCGAATGGCATGAGTTTATCTATAGAGAACCCTAAAAACGCCACAGAAAAACTACTCAAAATAATCAACCAGTTCAGTAAAGTAACAGGATACAAAATCAGCACGCAAAAATCAGTAGCCTTCCTATACACAAACAATCAGAAGAAGACGAAATCAAGAAAAACATCCATTTATAATTGAAACCAAAAAAATCAAATACTTGGGAATAAACCTAACAAAAGAGGGAAAAGACCTATACAAACAAAATTACAAAACACTGTTAAAAGAAAGTGAAGAAGACGCAAAGAAATGGAAAGACATCCCCTGCTCATGGATTGGAAGAATCAATATTATTAAAATGGCCATCCTCCCAAAAGCAATATACAGATACAATGCTATTCCAATAAAAATCCCAGTGACATTCTTCAAAGAAATAGAACAAATACTGATGAAAATTCATATGGAACCACAAAAAAAAAATGAATAGCCAAAGCCCTACTGATGAAAACAAAGGAGAAAGGAGGTATCACACTTCCAAACTTCAAGTTATACTACAAAGCCATAATAATTAAAACAGTATGGTATTGGAACAAAAACAGACACACAGACCAATGGAACCGAATAGAGCACCCAGAAATAAAGCCACACTTATATGAACAACTAATCTTTAAGGAGCAAAGAATATGCAATGGAACATGGACAGTTTGTTCAAAAAATGGTGCTGGGAAAACTGGACCTCCACATGCAAAAAAATGAAACTAGACCACTACCTCTCACCATGTTTTTAATAATTAATTAACATAACAAGACAATGTAGTATACAGGCTTTCAAACATCAGAATTAAGACCCAAGTTTCTGTAAACTGAAAATGTATAAAACTTTGCAGAGCATATGCTTATTTTCTCTTAAACAAATGATTTTATGGTTATAATTGACAATTAAGACTACACATGACCCCCCAAAACATTAGAAAGAATGAATTACTAAATTATTACTTACTTGATCTGTCTTTGGTAAGATTTGTCTTCTGGATTGCAAAGAGGATACTGGCTATTTCTTCTGCTTTCAAAGGTATTATGGGCAACATGAAAAATATAAAAGTGGAAAAATTTGCTTGAGGCCAAGCACTGCTGTGTTCCAAATAGAAAGCCGACCATACTGTCTCCTAAGTCCTGCCTTAGTCACATGTATTGGACCCTCTACAGGACTTTTCCCTAAGACTCTTCCACTTCCCTAAGACTCCTCCTGGCAGCCCCTCTTTCCAGGGGATGCTGGAGTTTGTTTCAGTGAGGCCAGAATAGCTCTGCAGGCCCTAGGGCAGCAGGAACCTTAAACTACTGAGGCTCTCTGAGTAACAGGGACAAAGAATGTGCCTATCTCATAAGGCCACTGTGAGGTTTAAAAGTCATTCTTTGTGAAGGATTCCCAGCAATGTCTGGTACTTTAAGTCTACTCAACAAGTGTTAACTATTATCTAGAGCCTCTTTGTCCAATATGGTAACCCCCAGCTACTAGTAACCAAGTGACTACTTAGCTCCAGAGACATGGCCAGTCGGGGTGGATATGTACTGCAGGTGCAAAATAAACAATTTTAAAGATTTTGCATAAGAAAAAGAATATAAAATAACTCTTTAACAGTTTTTATATCTGTATACATATTAAAATAATAGCATTTGGGATATACTGGGTTAAATATAAACAAATATATGTTATTAAAATAAAAAAAAGGGGAAAAGTTTACATAACAATTTAAGTAACACATGAGGGAAAGTAGAATCCATTACAAATTTCAGATGAAGAGGTCCAAAGCTGCCACCTTAAAGAACCCAGCTATTTACCCAGGGCTCCCAGCTGCACCAGAAAGTGTGTCCCACTCAGCTTTCCAGCATCTCCTGCAGACTTGGCCACAGCCTGGGCGTAGAAGTGCCATATCCTACATTGATGACCCTCAGGTACCCCCAGATACCCCCAGGTGAGCACCCTGACATCCACATCAGTTGCCAAATCCCTGGCAGCACACAGAGGCCTAAACTGCAAAATTGAAGGACATAGCTATTCACTGCGGGCACCCAGCCACACCAGGAAGTACACCCTACTAAGCCTGCCAGTGCCTACCAGCAGAGCAGTGCCTTGCCCTACATTGGAAACCCTCAGCTACCCCTAGGAATCTTCAGCAACACCCTGCCCTCCTGGCCATGCGAAATAGGACCTGAGCCACTGATCCTGAAAAGTTGACAGCCCAACAACTCAGAATCTAGACTTAGCATTTACCCTGCCGTTCCAGTCACCATAACAAGGCCTGGAAGAGCTCTGGAGGAGGCCCTTATACCAACACAGATCCCACAAACCTCCCGTAATTGTTCCTATCATCAAATAAACACCCAGAATAGCAGTGGGGGAAAGTATTCAAACACAACAAGGCCCAACTACAGTAGAGCAAACCCAAAGCAAACACTGGTGAGAAGGAAAATATAGATGACCAAGGAAACCCTCAAGGGGACAAAACCACAGAGAGAAAATCAAGCTTCAGAACCCAAAAAAAGCTCTGTCAGGTGAAAAATTCAAAATTGCCATAATTAACAAAGTAAAAGAATGTGAACAGAAGTCAGAAAAATGAATCAAAGATACAAGATAAGATGCAAAAAGGCTAACTATGCTATGTGAAACATAGTCAATGAACAAAAGAACAAGCTTTAAACTTAATTTAAGTAAGAAAATAAAGGAACTGAAGGATGTTTAAATATCAATAGAGGAGCTAAAATAATACTAGAATGAGGGTCTCCCCATGGCCTTTATCACCAATAGAGCCTGAGTTAGATCCCCAGCCAGGGAGCTAAACCACATATGGCACAGCTGACCTCTCCTAAGTTGCCCGCTGCTCCCCTCAGGAGTGTATTTAAGTAAAATCCACCTGCTCTGATTCCTACTCTGTCTCTGGTGAATCCTCTCATCCCCTGTACCTCTGGCCTACACCCCAGTTCTTCTATGCAAAAATTAAAAAAAAAAAATACTGGAATGAGACATGAAAATAGACAACGTGGAAGAACAAATCAGTAGTCTTGAAGATAAAGACAAAAATAACCAAGAAAGAAAAGAGAGAGAGAAACAAAGGAAAAGACTGAAGAACTAGTTCAAGAATTATCTGACACCATGAGGAAAGAAAATGTAAGAGTCATAGGAATTCCAAAATGAGAAGAGGAAGACATGGGGATGAAAAACTATATAATGAAATGACTGAAGAAAACTTTCCAAACTTGAAGAAGGAAATGAAAGTAGACATAAGGGAAACTAAAAGAACATTAAAGAATCATAAGGAAAGGAAAACTACTGCAAGACACATAGTAGTAAAGCTTCTAAGAGTCCAAGACAAACAAAAAATAATGAAGCCAAGGAGGGGGAAGTAAAAGATAACCTATAAAGGAAAACCAATTAGGCTAACATCAGACTTCTCTGAAGAAACATTATGGGCAAGAAGTGAATGGCATGACGTATTCAAAAAACTCCAATAACAGAAAATGCCAGCCAAGAATACTTTGTCCTGCAAAAGTTCTCCTTCCTATATGAGAGAAAAATAAGGACCTTCTCAAACAAACAAAATCTTCAGAAATTCACTATTACAAAGCACCTACTCTAAGTAACATTACAAAAAGACTTAGGATCTAAACCAAGGAAGGAATGAACATAAAGAATTGAACAAGGGGCCTCCCTGGTGGCTCACGGGGTCAAGATGCAACCTATGAAGCTGTCTGCAGCCACTGTAGCATGAGTTCAATCCCTGGCCAGGGAGCTACGCACATGGCGCAGCAGACCTCTCCTTTCTCACCCACTGCTCCCCTCAGCAGTGTATTTCAGTAGATCAGCCTGTTCTGGTCCCCACTCTGTCTCTCACCTCCCACACTTCTGGCCTGTACCCCAGAGTTCTGGTATGCGTAAATAACTAAATCTTAAAAAAAAAAAAAGAATTGAACAAGTTACTGAGTAAAATCACAAAACAATTACCAAAAGGGAAATAACAGACTTCCATGTATCAATAATCACCTAAACATGAATGGACTAAACTCACCAATAAAACTCACAGAGTAGCATGTTGGATGAGAAAACAGAATCCAGGCTTCTGCTGCTTCCAGGAAACACACCTAAGTTCAAAAGATAAACAGAGATTGAAAGTAAAGGGTTATAAACAATTATACCAGCAAGTGGTCCCCAAAAGAAGGAAGAGGCAGCAGCACTCACATCAGATAAAACAGACTTCCAGCTTAAAAAAAAAAAAAGGTGACAAGAGATATGGATGGACACTATGAAATGATCAAGGGGACAATACATCAAGAAGACATAACACTAATCAGCACATACTTACCAATGAGGGAGCATCAAAATACATTACACAATTACTATCATTCCTGAAAACAGACATTGGAGAAAATATATGGAAGGAGACTTCAACACCCCACTCTCAACAATGGACAGATCAACAAGAAACAGAAAATAGACAAGGACACAATAGCCCTAAATAAAAATCTAGACCACATGGGTCTAATAGACAACAATAGGACACTATCCCCTCCCAACAAAATGAATGCATTTTTTTTTTCAAGTGACCTGGATCATTCTCTAGGATGGACCACATACTGGACCACAAAACAAACATCAACAAGTACATGAAGACTAAGATTATACCAAATATATTCTTTGTCTATAAAGGTGTCAAACCAAAAATCAACTGTGAATAGAAAGCAAGGAGAGCTCCCATTACATGGAAACGAAACAACGTGCTACTGAAAGGTCAATGGGTTTTGAGGAAATCAAAGAAGAAATTAAAAAATACCTTGAAACAACGGATAGTAAGGACACAAACTTCTAGAACATATGGGACACAGAAAAACAGTATTATGAGGGAAGTACATAGCAATACAAGCCCACACCAAGGAGTAAGAAGAGCCTAAGAAACAACCTAATCTCCCATCTCAAAGAACAACAACAAAAAAAATCCAGTCAAAAAAAGGAAATAATAAAAATTAAAACAGAAATAGATGAAATAGAAATTTAAAAGACAGTCTAAAAGATCAATGAAACCAAATGTCGGCTCTTTGGAAAGATAAACAAAATGGACAGATCTCAAGCCTGGCTCACAAAGAAAAAGAGGGAGAAACCTCAAATAGACAGGATCGCAAGTGAAAGAAATTACAACAGACACAGCAGAAATCTAGAGGATAATTAGAGATTACTGTGAACATTTATACGTACATAAGTTCAACAATCTAGATGAGATGAGATTGTTCAGACAATCACCCAAACCTAAATAATGAAGAAATAGAAAATTTAAACAAACTAATTGAAAGCAGAAAAATTGATGCAGTAATCAAAACCCTCCCAAAAAACAAAAGCTGAAGACCATACAGTTTTACAGGCAAGTTCTGCCAAACAGTCAAAGATGAACTAATGTCTGTCCTGATAAAACTCTTTCAAAAACTTGAGAGAGAAGGAATACTACAAAAAACATTTTATGAGGCCAATATTACATTAATACCAAAACCAAGCAAAGACAACACAAAAAAGAAAACTACAGACATCTCCCAAATAAACACAGATGCAAAAATCCTTAATAAAATCTTAGCAAACCAAACCCAACAATGCATCAAAAGGATATACATCATGACCAAGTGGGATTTATTCCAGGGGCACAAGGAAGGTTCAATAGCTGAAAACATAATTGATTAACTTAATTCACCACATCAACACAAAGAAAAATAAAAACCTTACGATCATATCAATAGAAAGCATTTGATAAAGTTTAATATCTATTTATGATGAAGGTCCTCGAAACACTTGGGATAAATGCAACATATGTTAACATAACAAAAGTGGTAAACGACAAATACACAGCTAACATCATTCTCAATGGTGAAAAGCTGAAAGCTTTTCCATTATGATCTGGAAGAAGACAAGGATGTCCACTCTTACCACTGCTTTTCAGTAGAATACTGGAAGTCCTAGCTAGAGCAGTTAGGCAAGAAAGACATAAAAAGAGTCCAAATTGGGAAAGAAGTAAAGCTATCATTGTTTGTGTAGCTTAATTTTGGGGCTTTCAATTAAATTCCATTGGTCTGTATATCTGTTTTTTTCCAGGACCATGCAATTTTTATTTTTATGGATTGTTAGTATAGATTGAGGCCTGGGGTATAATTCCTCTCTTCTTCCCCCTTTTAGTCAAGAGAACTTTGGCTATTTGGGCTTTTATGTAATTCCATACGAATTTCATCAATAATTGTTCAATTTCTTTGAAGAATGCTAGTAAGATTTTTTTATTGGAATTTCATTGACTGTACATTTCTTTGGGTAGGATGGCCATTTTAGTTTTGTGGTTTTTTTTTTTTGCTCCTTTTATTTTTTAATTTATATATATATCGTTAATTTTTACATCATTGTTCATTTTTAAACAATATTTGCTTCCCCCACCTCCTCAGATGTAGTCCCTTCACCAATGCACCCGTGCACCATCACCTCAGTCCCCTGTACTCCTCCCTCCCTCCCTCTGATCCCCTTCCCTCCTCCTCCCTTGCAGTGTGTCTCTGATTTATCATTTCTTCTGATTCATGAGCAGAGAATGTATTTACATTTCTTTATGTCTTCTAATTCTTTTAGCAGGGTTTATAATTTTCCTTCTATAGGACTTCATTTTCTGTTAGGTTTATTCCCGGGAATTGAATTGGGGGCGGGGGGGGGACAATTGTAAATGTGATGGTTTTTTAAAATTTATTCCTCTTCAGACTGATTGTGTATAAGAAGCTATTGGTTTGTGTGTATTGATTTTGTAACCTGCTACTTTACTAAACTGACTTACTATTTTATTTAGTTTTCCTACAGATATTTTAGGGTTCTCTATAAATATCATCTGCAAATAAAACAGCTTTACTTTTTTCCCAATTTGGATTCCTTTTATATCTTTCTTGCCTAATTGCTCTAGCTAGGACTTCCAGTATTCTACAGAAAAGCAGTGGTAAGAATGGACATCCTTGTCTTCTTCCAGGTCACAACGGAAAGGCTTTCAGCTTTTCACCACTGAAAATGATGTTGGCTGTGTGTGTGTCGCACATGGCTTTTATTATGACAAATGAATAAAGGTCATACAATGGAACAAGGAAAGTCTCTTCAATAAGTGGTGACTGGAAAACTGGACTGCCACACGCAAAAGAATTAAACTAGATTACTATTTCACACCATAGCCAAAATTCATCAAAATGGAGAAAAGGTTTGGATGGAAGACCTGAAACCATAAAATACATAGAAGAAAACAGGCAAAAAACTCCATGACATACACCTCAAAAACATCTTTGAGGACTCCTCTCCAGAAGCAAGGAGAATTAAAACAGGTGGGACTTTGCAAAACTAAAAGGTTTCCATGCAGCAAAAGAGATAGTAAACAGAATGAAGGGATACCTACTGAATTGGAGAAAATATTTGTACACCTACTTCTGAGAAGGCCTCATGTCAGGCTGTCACTTACTAGTTGTGTGATCTTAGCAAGTCATTTAACCCCACTGTGCCTCAGTTTTCTCATGTGTAAAATGAGATTTACCTTCCCTATATGATTGTACGGAAAAATCAATATGTATAATGCACACTGATTGGTGTACAACATCAATACAGCAGTAAGCATTTACTAAATAAGCATTTAATAAATATCAGTTGTTATTAAGATTCTATCAATATCAAAGATCTACAGAGTTTACACAACTTAACAAAACAACCAACCAGTAGAAAAAAGGGCAGAAATGCTAAAAAGAAACGTCTCCAAAGAAATTCAAATGGCCAACAGGCATATGAAAAAATATTCAACATCACTAGTTATCAGGAAATTGCAAATCAAAACTACGATGAGATACCACCTCACACCAATGAGAAACACCCATATTTTAAAAAATGAGAAGTAACAAATGTTGTCAACCTTGTTTTGAAAGAGGTACCCTCTTACGCTGCTGGTGGGAATGCAAACTGCTCCAGCCATTTTAAAATGCTCTGCAGAGGTTCCTCAGAACACTGAAAATGGAGCTACCATATGGCCCAGCAGTTCCACTCCTAGGAATCTGTCCAATGGACTCAAAAACACTAATTCAAAAGAAAATTTGCACTCCCATGTTTATTGCAGCACTATTTACAATAGCCAAGATATGGAAACAAGTAAATGCCCCCAAAACAGATGACTGGATCAAGAAGATGTGGTATATATACTGTAGGAACAGGAAGGCACAGAGCTGGTTCTCTCTGATCTGAGCATGCAGGTAAAAAGGAGTCCTGGAGCCCTCGGTGGCTTTCTCAGGCTTTTATTGAGCTTTTCACATGTAGTGCAGCAACCAGGTACACAGCAGCAGGGGTGTCGGGGGCCAGGAAGCTGGCAAGCCTACCAGCCCCAGGCGAACCTTCACTCTTTACTGGGCTCTGTGGTGTTCTCTCTCTCCTGTTACCTGGGCAAATATATCAATACTGCAGCCATGGCCCACAGAAGTAAACAATACAACTAAATATAACAGTGTAACAAAATGCAGGTGCCCCCATCAGGCATGCTATCCCAATGGCAGGAGGGCAGAAAAGCCTGAAAATTGTTTACCTTACATATACACAATGGAATACTGCTCAGCAATCCAAAAAGATAAACTCATGCCATTTGCAGCAACATGGATGGAACTGGGAGAAATAATGCTCAGTAAAATCAGAAGAAAAAAATATAGGCTAGTTTCACTTTTATGTGCAATAGATTCACTTTAATGTGGAATATAGAGAAGTTGAACAGTCTGGAAAAAGACAAAATGGACCATAGATCTGAAGCCCATCGCAAGGGAGGGCGAGGGTCAAAACAGGGAAGGGAAGAGCACAAGGGACTGTGGTGTGGGGTCATGGGAGAACTTCAAGGACAACACTTTAAAAGTTCATGATGGGCCTCCCCTGGTGGCGCAGCGGTTGAGCCTGGGCTGCGAAGGTGCCCACAGCCTCTGCAGCACCGGTTCGATCCCGGCCAACGGAGAGGGTCCCGCATGGCGCGCAGACCTCTCCTGCCGCACCCGCTGCTCCCCTCAGCAGTGTACTTCGGTCCTTCTGCCTGCTCTTCTCCCCGCTCTGGCTCTGGTGAATTCTCTCACCCTCCTGCGCTTCTGACTGTACCCAGTGCTTGTATAAATAAATAAATCTTTTTTAAAAATAAATAAATAAAAGTTCATGTTCTCAGAGTTGTATTTTACATGGCATGAAGACAGAAGATGAAGATAATGGCTCAGATACCTTACTCCTATAAAAGTATATCACATATACATAGTATTGAATAAACATTTTTAAAGATGTATTTTTTTTTTTTTTTTTATAGAGGCATGCTTTATTTATTTATTTATTTGTTTTGTTTGTTTGTTTATACATGCACTGGGTACAGTCAGAAGCGCGGGAGGGTGAGAGAATTCACCAGAGCCAGAGCGGGGAGCAGAGCAGGCAGAAGGACCGAAGCACACCGCTGAGGGGAGCAGCGGGCGGCAGGAGAGGCCTGCGCGCCATGTGGGGCCCTCCTCTGGTGGCCGGGGAGCAGCCGGGGATCGAACCGGCGCCGCAGAGACCGCGGGCAGCTTCGCAACCCAGCGCTCAACCGCTGCGCCACCGGGGAGGCCCCAGAATAAACATTTTTATATCAAATTAATTATTGAAATGCACAATCATTCCCCCAAAAGCTTATGGTCTTTCCATATTCGTACAATTACTAAACATGAAAGACTTATTTATTACAACTTTGCACTACAAAACATCAAATTTGATCTACTATCAACTTTATGCTATTTTTCTGGCTTATTTTTAGTCTATTAGATAACTGAAAAGTCGAGTGTTCTTTACATGAAAACGATTACAGAATCATAAAAATTTAGCACTAGAACGAAATTTAGTTCAATTTTGAAGGGAACAAGCTCAATCCTCTCTAATTCAAAGACAACCACTTAACTCCCTTCCTCAGAGTTACAGACTGAACTATCACAACGCGCGGTCACGAACATCCTCCTGCCGCGCGCGCGGCGACCTGCCGGCCACAGACGGCCCCCTGCGTCGGCAGCGGACCGGCGCTCCCCTCGACGTCCTGACGCTCCCCTCGACGTCCTGACGCAGGCCGTCCCCACCCGGCTCACCTTCGGCGAATCGCCACATCCCCCCGGGCCCGGGCTTTCCCGTAGGTGAAATGAGGTAACTGTACCTTCCCGACAAGGTTGTGAGGAAAAAATCAACATATACACTGAGCACCCGCCGCGCCCACCCCTCGGGGCGGCCCACAGCCGCCTCCCGAAGCCCGGCCGCGTCCTCAGGCCCTCCGCCTTCAGGCTCGCCGTGCTCCGTCGCGCTCTGCACTGCACTGCGCCACGCCACGCTGTGCCACGCTTCGCCGCGAGACGCACGCACGCCACGCACACCACGCCACAACGGCGCCACGCCGTTTGGCTGAGTGCGCATGCGCAGTGGGAGGGCGGGAAAAGCCTGACGCTTTTCCCTTCTGCTTACCCCACGGCGTCGAATGGTGTCTGATGCGTTGTGTTTAATAAATGTAATTTATTATTAAGATGCTATCAATAGGGCCTCCCCGGTGGCGCAGCGGTTGGGCGCTGGGTTGTGAGGCTGCCCGCAGCCTCTGCAGCGCCAGTTCGATCCCCGGCTGCTCCCCGGCCACTGGAGGAGGGTCCCACATGGCGCGCAGACCTCTCCTGCCGCCCGCTGCTCCCCTCAGCAGTGTACTTCGGTCCTTCTGCCTGCTCTGCTCCCCGCTCTGGCTCTGGTGAATTCTCCCACCCTCCCGAGCTTCTGACTGTACCCAGTGCTTGTATAAATAAATAAATAAATCTTTAAAAAAAATGCTATCAATAAAAGCGTGGACGTGTATATGCTAAGTTTTAAAACAACCTAATTATACTAGAATTGGAATATAGGATTACTTTTGTTTTTCAAATACACACACAAATCACTTTGATATTCCATTTTGGTACGTGAATTGTATAGCCAAAGGGACCGCTTCCTCATGAATTGCATGCAAAATTCCAAATATTAAACCCATAATAAAGGTCACTTAATTTGAATACCATTGACTTTGTGATCATTGAACCCAGAGGTGTACTCAGAATATGAAAACCAGAGGGATCATTTTTTAATGTCTCCTCTGTGACAAAATTATTCTCAGTAATGATCATGAAATGAAACAAATAATAGCCCAGAAAGAAGCACACAGTGAAAATTCTCTTTTATTCAGCTCCACTTATATGTCAATATAAAATGAATATTATTAGTACAAAAAGGAAAAATGTAATACAACTACATATTGGCCTGTTGAAGCACTAAATAATATTAAACCTCTTATTCTCTGATCTTCTTTAGTTTTAAAGAAAACATTAACAAAGTTACAGGTATTTGAGCTCAATTATTCAAAAGAGTGAAACTAAAACTTGTGCTTACTAACCAAAAATATTATAGCTTAAAGTTTGTACTTCATTTCACTCAAATAAGAACTCTAGTGGTTTGACAGAATGACAATTTGGATATAATCACATTCTCTTTCTTCATCCTTACAATCACTGCACTACTATTGTTTATCAAGATGAATCTCTACAACAATGGGATGTGGACCAAAAGAGTTGTAGACATGAGTGACACCCCAAAACTTGAGTTAACTTAAAATTTTTATGAATTTACTTGGAAAAATACCAAGTCAACTATAGTTGGCTCCATGTTTATTAAAGGCTGATGTGTGACTGGGAGTTTTCTGAATTCAATTCCATCTTTTTTTTTTTTTAAGATTTATTTATTTATTTATACAGGCACTGAGTACAGTCAGAAGCGCGGGAGGGTGAGAGAATTCACCAGAGCCAGAGCGGGAAGCAGAGCAGGCAGAAGGACTGAAGTACACTGCTGAGGGGAGCAGCGGGCAGCAGGAGAGGTCTGCATGCCATGTGGGACCCTCCTCCGGTGGCCTGGGAGCAGCCGGGGATCGAACCGGTGCTGCAGAGGCTGCAGGCAGCTTCACAACCCAGCACTCAACCGCTGCGCCACCGGGAAGGCCCTCAATTCCATCTTAATGTAAATAACATTTATTTAGAAATAAGCAAGTACATGTGCTGATTTGAAGCTTACATATTCATTACTAAGAACATTAACTACAGAAATTGTTGCGATCTATGGATTCAAAAGATTTAGACTTTTTTCTAATTCAGTGATTCTAGTATCCTAGAAATGACAATCTTTTTAACTAAAAGAAAATCTGATTTACTTCAAAAGGCATTTTGGTTGGGACATGATGTCAATTACAACCACAGTAGGAATAGGTCTATCTTACAAGAAAGTGATGCATGGGTAAAAGCTGCAGTTAATTTCTTCCACTTCTGCTGTTTAGCTTCCGTTATTCTATTTCGGTGGTGCTCCTTCACCCACAAAACTCCCCCTTTTTCAACTATTCTAAGTATAGCCAAACCTCCCTTGATAAGAACTGCCAGGGGTAGTTAACAATAAAATCACAGGCCAAGCTCCTGGAGATTAGACTGTATTGAGTTTTGGGTGAGACTCTGAAATCTGATTCTAAACAAGTGTCCCCAAGTGATTTTTATTAAGAAGAGACCAGAAAAGTTTAAGAACAAGCAAAAGAAGGGTCTTGCAGGGTTCCTCCAAATTCATCAGCCTTAAGGATTAATCTTCCTCTGGGCGTTAAGCTTTAGAGAATTTGGAAACAAAAGCAGGACAGTTTGGAGAAAGCAGAAGGCATCCTGTCAACACCTCTGATGTAGATTTTCAACATCCCAAAGAATCTATCAGAGGGAAAGTTTTTACCTTGGTTAAATGTTGTGGAGGACACCACCAGAAGGCAGTACAGAGCTGACAAATTATACAAATCTGGGGATTTTTTTGATCTCACACTATAACATGCAATGGTTGCACCCACAATTTCTGTGAACTCAGATTACACACACACACACAGGCAGCAGGTTTGTTAGACACAGGTAAAAAGACGTGGGCATGTAATCGCTGCACTTTTCTCTCACTAGAGGATGTTTTTAGACAGCCACGGTAGAAAAAAGTTCCCTTGAAGTAGTGTTGAAACTGAATCAAATAATTGATTAGACATGAAGACTCCAGGTAAAATGAGGAGTGGTCCAATTTTTCTGTCTGCAAGTATCAAAATACGTATCCTACTCTTTTAATTAGCATTATAACGGGATGCTTTTCAATGGTTTGCGTCAAACCTTTAAGAGTTCTAAGTGGGCAGGGGTAATGGAGTGAAAGCAAGCTATGCCACGGCTGTTTTTTAATACTTCTTCAAGTATAGTTTAAATGTTGTTCTGGCCTTTAGAAAATGGCACCCCCAAGCTATCATCTGTTTCCCCAAGTAGCCTTGATCTACTCCCACTTTCTCCTTTCCGATCCAAACTCTTCCTTTGAGAAATGATTGGAAAAAAAAAAAATCTCCTGGCAGCTTAGGTAGTTTCTACAAATATCACCTGCGAGCTTTTTCCCTCTGAAATTCCACCATTAGATTTGGGAAAATAACACTTAAAGATCAGGGAGGACCTGAAGAAAAGATGTTCTTTCCCAGCTTGCCAAATTTAGATTCTCACCCCCATCTAGACAGGGAAGGATGACCCGAGCCTCTGGGGCGAGTCTCTGCCCTGTGTTTTTAAGTCCTTCAAGTCCACAATTTCCGAGGTAGTAGAAGGAGGCAAGAGTGACAAGACCTAACTAGCACCTGACTGGACATAATTCAAACACCATCCTCTTAAAAAAGAAGAAAAGAAAGAAAACACTTCAGAAGAGGGACGAGAGCTGAAAACCCAGCCTGACTGCAGAGGCAGCGGCCACCCGGGAACCCAGCGCCCTAGCACCAGGATGAAATGTCGGCCAGGCGTTGGCCTGTCCGCGTGAAGCGCTGGAGGCCACAGATGACAGGCGCTTCAGGGGTTCAGAACCTGCCTGAGTGGCCTTACGCCACCACCGACAGCGGCCCTGCGGACAGCACGGAGAGTCGTAAACACAACCGAGGGACACAGCACCCCGCGGGCCTCCCCGCCAGGCTCCCCCGAGGAGGCGCCACTGTGGGCTCTGCCTTCCGCGGGCCGGGGAGCCTGGCCACGAGCGAGCGACACGTCGGCTTGGGAGGGGGATCCCGAGAAGGGGCGTGCACGGCGGTCAGCGCCGCCTCGGGGGGCCCTGCACGGGCACCCCCGGCGGTCCTGGGGGCCTTGCTCCAGGCCAGCACTCGGAAGAGGGGCGCCCCGGCCAGAAGGAAAGCCTCCCCGCAGAGGCCTCCGGCGCTGCTCGTGCGGGTGAAAGCCCCGCCGGCTGGGAGCCCCGCGACTGCAGGGCGCTGCCCCGGGGCCCCCAAAGCCCCAGCTGGCCCCGCAGCCCCGCGCCGGCTGCTGCTCGCCCGCCTGGCCCAGCCTCCCCCTCTCCTCCATGCACGCCGCGCCCGCGCGCCCCGGAAGGCCCCGGGCCCCTCGGCTACCGCTGGCAGCAGAGGGGCGCCGCGGGGCTCCCCGGCGACCCCGCGCCTAGGCCCAGATCCCAGGCTCCGCCCCCAACCCCGCCCTCAGGCACCGGCCCCGCCCCGCCACAGGCCCCGCCCCTCTGGCACCGGCACCGCCCCACCCCGCCCTCAGGCCCCGCCCCAGGCCCCGGCCAGGCCCCGGCCCCGCCCCCAGGCCCCGCCTCGCCCCCAGGTCCCGCCCCTCAGGCCCCGGCCCGCCCCGCCCTCAGCCCGCCACGGGCCCCGCCCCCGGCCGCCGTTGCCTAGACACGCGCGGCCGCTCCGCAGCTGGGGGCGCAGGAGGCTGGCCGCGGCGAGCGCGCAGGCGCGGGCCCCCAGGCTGGGCAGCGGGGGGCGGAGGGACCGCGGGGCCGCGAGGGGGCGGGGGGCGGAGTGGGGAGCCCGGGAGCGCGAGCCGCCGCGGCGCCGCTGCAGAGCCCGGCGAACCGCCCGCCCCGCAGCAGGTAGGTGTCGGCGGCCGGCGGCCGGCGGGGGCTGGGCGGGCGGCCGGGGCGGGCGGTCGGGGGGCGGGCGCGCCCCGGGCCGGGCCCTGCCGCTGACCTTCATCCCCGCCGCCCGGGGCGGGCGCGGGCGCGCGGGGGCAGCCGGGCTCCGGCCCCAGCCCGGGAGCCGCGTCTGTCACATGCTTCTTGTCTGTGTTTGCAAACTGCCCCGGTTCGGGTCCGGCTGGGGGGAGCGGTCCTCCCGCCCCCCGCCTCTGCGTGCCATCTTGCATTTATTAATAAAGCACGCAGCTGGGGCGGTGGGGGTGGCCGCCGGGGGAGTCCCGGTGCGGTATGGCGAGCGACGTGGTGCTTTCGCCTCTCGGCGTGGTGCTGGGTGGAAATCCCACACCCTGAGGATGTGCCTTGGCTGGTCGTGACCGCTTCCCAGGGGCTTCCCCATGTGTCGGGCGACACCGAGGCGGCAGGACGGGGTCAGGAAAGGATGGTGGGTTTTCCACCCACAGGCCAGAATCGCGGTCGGAGGACAAGTGCAAGCTGAGGCAGTCAGTTCCCTGCTTGCTAACTTGCAGGGAGGCTTAAATCCAGAAAATTGTCTCCCTTGATTGCCGAGAGGAGGCCTTAACAGAATCCCCGAGACTTGCATACTCAAACTCATTAAGGTTCTGCATCTGAAGATGACTGAAGCGTGCCACCTGTTGGAAGTCAGACCCCATAAAATTCCCCATAATCTGTTCCACCAATCCTTGTTTTCAGTAACCAAGACTGAGATAGCAATAGATAGGCTCCTTATATATTCTTTTATTTCTGCTTGGCTTTTTGTTTCTTTCAAATAAAGCAGCCCTAATTGAATGTCCCATCTGCTATAGATTAAAATTACGTGATTTGCTTATGTTGCATACACTTAAAGATGAATTCTCTTCTGTATGTGTGTGTGTTACCTAGTTTTACTAGCCTATCCCTTGCTTCAAGCAATAGTCCGAAAAGTGGGATGTATATCAACAATTACCTTTCTTTTTTACTGCAGAAATACGGTGGTGAAAAGAAAGTGAAAGGTAGAAACAAGGAATGAAAATGGTTATCCCACGATGCTGGGATAAGGCAGCAGGACTGTGATTCTAAGATGTAGTCACTCCACAGAATGAGGACACTTTTCTTAAATGCGAGTACATGCCAGTTACGTATAGCTTTTAGCTCAGCTATCTATTATCTCCAGGTTGAAAGTGAAGACGCTGAGACTTAGAAAGATTTGTTAACTTGGCCAAGGTCACACAGTCAGGGACAGGCTAAGAATGCACACTCAAGTGCACCTGATTGCTGGGGTTGGAGGAGCCCCGGGAGCAACCTTTAACCCTGGTGCTGCCCTCCCGTATGCGTGTTCATTAAGATCAGTTTATGCCTGATTCAGATCTGATTTTCCATTCCATAGATCCCTTACCCACATTTGTGGCTTTCCAGCAAGAGAAATTTATTTCAGAATGGGGCCCTATGGAATTTTTTGAGGTGGCACTGAGCCTATAAAAGAATGAGGTCCAAGACATGCTTCTGATTAACTGTCCAACAAGCAGTTAAGTTCAAAAAGTTGTTATCCTTCAGATTTAAATGCGTAAAATGTGCGTATCAGGTAGAATGAGTCACTCATGTTTTTCACCATCATACCCCACTCCCATCTTTTCAAGGCCCTCCATGTTCTCTGTTGGTCTCCCTGCCAGTCAAAAGAACTACATTGTCTATCACAGTTGTACGTGGGTGCCTTAATTCAGACAAGCCATATCAGCTGGGGACCATAACCCAGTCTCTCTACAATTGTAGCAATTATTCAATTGAAGTTCTTGGAATTTGTGCGTTGAATTATAGATGTACATTTAATCTTGCTTTGCAAGTGCATTATTACAGTGTAGGTATTGATTTTACTACACATTCCTAGAGCAGCTCTCATAGTGTTAGAAATTGCCATAGTTATATCAATGGGAAATTCAGCCAAATTTAACCTCAGGTCATTTGTGATGGTAGTAAGAAAGGAGTATAAGGGATTATTTGAAAATGACATCCCTTGGAAGTCACAACTTTTAATTTGAAACTGATGAATAATATTAGATAGGAAATATAAGCTCTCTTTTCTTCCTCAGGCCATGTGATTGGCTTTCGAGCACCATGATGGTACTTGTTTCATTTTCCTATGTCCTGTCAGTAAAGCAGTATGTCTAGCATCCCGCCTCATGGAAAACACTTGGTTTCAGAAGAGCGCGTTCTCCACCGCTTCGAGAAATGCTGAGCTGGAGGTTCTCACCCTGGGAATTTCCAGTCTGTCATCAGATAAACTAAGTTGAGTCCAGATGTCACAAGGGAAGCAGCCGAAAGCAGAGAGAGGTGTTGCTTGATTTCCGGGAAGGAAGTGGGGTTTCCTATGGGAAATAACACTGTTTTCTTTAGTCAAAAATCTCATCATTAAAAAGCGTCCAGAAAGTGGCCTTGTCCGCTCCCTTCCTTTCAGAAGGGCAGAGCCCAGCACCCTTCCTTGAGTGATAGTTACTTCGAGGAATATAAAATGTTCCTGGATTACATCTATTTTTCCGGGAAATATATCCAGTATTTTATTTTATTTTATATCCAGTATTTTATTTTTTTTTAAAGATTTATTTTTATTTATTTATACAAGCACTGGGTACAGTCAGAAGCGCGGGAGGGTGAGAGAATTCACCAGAGCCAGAGCGGGGAGCAGAGCAGGCAGAAGGACCGAAGTACACTGCTGAGGGGAGCAGCGGGCGGCAGGAGAGGTCTGCGCGCCATGTGGGACCCTCCTCCAGTGGCAGGGGATCAGCGGGAATTGAACCGTCGCTGCAGAGGCTGCAGGCAGCTTCGCAACCCAGCGCTCAACCGCTGCGCCACCAGGGAGGCCCACATATATCCAGTATTTTAAATGGAGAAAGCCATTGAGACAACTGTGTATATTGAAGCATTTTTTTTTTTTATTCCTCTCACCAAGCATCTTTTTTTGTTTATTCTCTTTTGGAGGAGAGGGGAGCCACTAAAATGTTCCCCAGCCAGGGAGAGAGCAGGCGTTTTGGTGGCTGATTGTAATGCACATATTAATGCATTGTTGAGTGAAACACTGGGATGTGGAATGCCTCTTTCCTTGACTTGACCTTGCAAGCTTCTTAGTTGTGAAATGTGCTTTTTCTGTAGTATTGCTGAATTGAATAGTCTTTAAAATGAGAGGCCAGGAAATCACCTCTCTTGCATCAACACTTGGCCTGTGTTGTAATTTCTGCTTTGCAATATGTACTCATGAAATGTGCAGATATCACATACATATAGAACATAGAAGGTCAGTGGTTATAACCTCCCGTGATGTTACTCCTCAGCAGTGCAGCAATGCACTATTAAACAGTTTGGTGTGGATTCTTCCAGATTTCTGAATGTGGATAATAAAATGCTACTGCTTGCCAGCAATACCATGCATAGGTGCGTGCTGTTTTGCAGTTTCTTTTCTTGCACTTGTTAACATACCTGGATCTTCTTGAAGGCCCTTGATGGTGCACTTCTGGACACCTTTTATTTGGCCACAGTGGGAACTAGATGATAGGAACCCTATAATCAGGGTAGAGACCCAGCATAAGTTGTGTCCTGTGAGAGATAATGTCATATTCTCTCTTCTAACCCTTGCGGCTACCCTTTGTAGTAAACAGCTCATAGCTGAGGATGATGCAAGGCATAGAACTGAGATTCAAGCCCACGGTGTCATTGTGACTGAGACCTGGGGCTCGCCCTACCCCTCACCCTCAACCCCCCGAAACTGCTTGTGATTTGTAATAGAACCATGGAGTGGCTAGCACAGGCGCCAGGTTTTGGGAAGTCAAGGCTGCCCTCAGTAAACTAATCTCCACATTTCATTCTCAAGCCACAACACGCATTACTTTCAACTGCACCCATTTGGCTTAAAATAAGCCTGAAGTGAGTTATTTCACCCATGATTCACTCAGGGTCTCCCACCCTAGTTGCAGAGTTGCCCTTTTGTCCAATTAATGCAGTGTATAAAGTCAAGTAACCTTGCCCCTTAACAATTTTCCTTGAAATAGTAAAATCTTTGTATTTTACCTGATGCAGTGTTTTTAAAAACAATTTCTGTGACACCTGCTAATTCTCCTTTAGCCCTGACTACTAAAGATTTTTCATTTTTCCCTTCAAAATGAAAGAATAGTGTGAGACAATGTAATCCCTCAACTAAAGAAAATATTCCATTTTTTGAGGCATAGTCTTGAAAGAAAAGATTGGAAGTGTCCCTACCATCTCTCCCTGTCCCTTCATTGTCATTTTCTACCTGGGCTTTGTGTGCTCTCCCTCCCCTCTCAGTGTCCTATGTCTGCCTCCCAGAACAACCCCTGTCCCTCAGCTCTCTACTGAAACGGGATTCTTAAAGGTCACCCTTGATTGCATAATTATAAAATACAATAACAAATCCAGTGGGTTTCTCTGATTTCATTTCTGATAGCTCAGCAACATCTGACCCTCTTAAATTGTACTCTTTGAAATGCTCTCTCTGTGTTGGCATCTCCTTCCCCGCTGTATCTGCTCTTTCCTCTGCTCCCGTCCTCCCGTTCTATGGAGAAGTGCTTAAGTGCATGGGCTGAGTCCAGGGCTTGAATCTTCGCTGTTGCTCTTGACTTTGAGTTATTTAACAGCCCTTTACCTCTGTTTCCTCCTCCATAAAATGGGAAGAGAAATCACTGCCTCCTGGGCCAGCAGAGGGTTAAATGAACCTACCCCAGCAAAGAGTAAGCACTAATAAATGTCATCTTCTATCATTATAATTTTATTCAGATACTAGAAAGCTTCCTTCCATCTGCAAGATAAAACCCTGCAGTCAGCTCCTGATTAGTTTATTTACTGCTCCTTTCCTTCCCACTGGGCCCACTTCGGAGCCTTTGTCCAAGGGTCCCCACTAGTAGATCTAGTAGATCTCCTGCACCCTTCCTTCTTCCTGTACCTCCTTCCTGGGCCAGAGGGGGGAGAGCGCGGGAGCACAGACCGCTGGGCTGAGAGGCATCCTCCCTCGCTGGGCACCTGGCCCATCTCAGGCGGGTTAAGATTGCCTAAGGACTCCAGCTGTGATTAATGATTCCAAAAATACCCTTCTTAACCTTTAGCACTATGCTTTACACATGGTCGATATTTAACTTACATCTTTCTACTGCCAAAACACTGTAGTTAGGCTTGGTTCTTTCAAACCCTTTTCCTCCTAAACTGAAACTTGGCTTCATCAGTCCTGTATAACCTGTATAAGCTTTATATGCGAATATACAGGTGCTCCAGGGAGAGTAGACCACCCCCAAACCTGTGGAATGAAGAGAGGTGGTAGAAACAACCAAACAATGGGAGCATAGGGAGTGACTTCATGTTTCTGAAAAGCAACCTGTGAAGGAGTTAGGATTTTATAAAGGACTTGAAACTTTTTTCTGTTCTCATGCTCTCCCTGTAAAATGAGCTCTGAGGGTATAAGTGGCCAATTTTAAACTCTTCAGACCTTGTCACAAGCTTGCTCCCGAACAACTGTGCTCTAGTCCTGCTCTCTTTTCTCCTACTCACTAGATGAAGAGGACAATGAAGGTCAAAGGAGGGACTGCCTACTTAAAAATAATGTCCCATCACTGCTGTTCTGCATTGGAATGACTAAACAGCCTCAATTTTTATCCCTTTCTGCTGTGTCCGAGGCCATGAAACGTGCTACCAATAGAACAAACTTCTAGCCCTGGATGCCTTAAGGCCCATGTACTCTGCACGAGATTCTCTAGCAGGGGTTCGCAACCTCAGAAATTCTTTGTTGTGAGGGCTCTCCTGTGCACCGTGTGATGGTTGACAGAATCCCTGCCCTCTCGCATTTAGGTACCAGGCACACTGCTACCCCCCGGCCAGGTGTGGTGATCAAAACATCTTCAAACATTGCCACATGTCCGCTGAGTACAGAATCACCCCATCAGAGAACCACCACTGGACAGGGTCAATCCAGCAAACTTAGCATCTTCCCAGTTTATAGACTGCATGGAATGTGGACAATTTGGGTCAATTAAATATGAAGATTATAATAGACATGAAAACTAAGTTTGGGTTTGAAATTACTAGCATAGAGAAATAAAATGTAACGTCTATAAGCAGCTGAATTTATATCATTTATAAGGAGAAGTAAGCAAAGTAGTTATAGAAATTCAGACCCTCTCACTCCTGAAGTTCTCACGTATGCGTGCAGCAGCGCCTGCTGGAGCCGTTCTGATCCTCTATGGGGTCTTTCTCATTGGAACTGCATTTAAGTGCCCCCAGTACTTTCAGGTCTTTCATAGAAGGTGCAGTAAACTAAACATAATGAATATTTCTGGGGAAATGTTACTGATAATCATTGGAGGAGACTATCTCTGATCTGAGGTGGTCAGTGCGCCCCACCAGAGGCAGCCCTGACCACAGAGCTGCTGTGTCCGGGCCAAAGTGGGAAGGTGGGGAAGCCATGGCTGGGTGAAGGTCCACACTGCTCAGCAGTCTTCATGGCTGTTAGAAAATTTAGCAATAGATTTGTGATTGACAGTCCCCACGTGTGCGCTTTCTAAATCCAGTAGTATAAATGGTGTGCCACACCCCAGGGCTGAAAATAATACTGCTTTCTGAAAAGGTTCAGGTTCCCACCTTGGGAGAGACTGTAGGATTTGTGTGTCTGCATTAGGGTATGGAGGAGGTGATTCAGGTTAAATGCGGCTGTGAGGATAGGGCCCTGACCCAGTAGGACTGTGCCTCACACGAAGAGGCAGAGACAGAACAAAGGTGGCCCTCTGCGAGCCAAACTTGGGCCACTGGGACCCTGATCTCAGGCTTCCAGCCCCTGGGACTGTTATGTAGGCCATAGCCAAAAGAGCATACCGCTCTTTTGGTATGTATGTTTTGTTTTGTGATGGCAACCTGAGTGGACTAATATATCCAGGATCCTCATCATGCAGATGAGCGATCTGGACCCTGAGAGGTAAAGAGCAGTGGACCAAGGCTTCAGGATCTCTGGGGTGCAGCCCCAGCTCTTCTGCACATGATGGGTATGACCCTGGACAAGTCACTTCACTCTTCTGGGTCCTGGCATCCTCTCCACAAATGACGGACAGCGTTGGGCTTTGTGCACTCGGTGTCCCGGAGTAATTTCTCTACTCCTCGGAATCATGCAGAGCCTTAAAACCGCAGGGCAAAGTAATTCACACAGTGCACTTGCTTCACAAATTGTACTTTGGTTCTGTTTGTTGGAAGAGTCAAGCATAGATGAATGGCATTTGGCAGGAGGAAGCCTTGGTACATCTGAAACCCTTAATTAGACACTGTAGGCAGTTCTGTAGCTTGGTCTGTGTCAAAAGACACCACATTATCAAATGACACACTGTAGCGTGTCTGTGGATACTCAGAGTTTTTGCAACAGCTTGCTCATCTGGAGCATGAGTGGCCTGTGTCAGGCAGGGAACATTTACATTTCAACGGGTCTGCCATTGAAAACCCAAATGTTCCTGTATTTAGATGAAAGGTTTCTTGTCCAGCTGGTGTCCATTGAAACCAATGACACGCCGTGGAAGATTGGGGTCCCTCGCTGTGACTCCTGTGGCTCATTTCCAGATTTTGTGTATAAATATTACACAGATTTTGATACATTTTTATATAAGTAATACATAAAAATCATGTGAAAGTAGTGCATAAACTGGAACCACTTGGCAGTAAAAAAAATCTATGATCCTACTACCTAGAGATAATTCTTCATCCTTTAGCCTATTCTTGTGAATTTCTGCATAGATGAATGAGTTCCATAATTTAAAGTTATTTTTTTAAAGATTTATTTATTTATACAAGAACCTGAGTACAGAACTGATGCGCTGGAGGGTGAGAGGATTCACTAGAGACAGAGAGGGGGACAGAACAGGCAGACTGACAAAATACACTGCTGAGGGGAGCAGCGGGTGAGACAGGAGAGGTCTTCCGCGCCAAGTAGCTTTCTCCCAGGCCGGCTGGGATCAAACCCGCTCTGCTGAGGCTGTGAACAGCTTCACAGTGCTGTGCTCAACCGCCTGCGCCACCAGGGAGACCCTAAAGTTATTTTTAATTATGGTAAATTGCACATAACAAAATGTTAACCATGTTAAGGTGCACAGGGGACATTCACATTGTGCAGCCCTCACCACCATCCATGTCCAGAACCTGTATCTTGCAAAGCTGAGACTCTGTAGCCACCGAATACAGAAGCTACTCCTATACAGCTTACAGCCCCCCCCCACACACACACTTTGTTATTGATGTGACAAATATCTTTTTTACATTATATTTTAAGGTATATATTTAGTTTAATAACTTGTGGAGAATGAGGAGGCCTGTGTAATGGAGCACTGTGCTTACGGAGGTGGAAATGAACCTGGAGAGGACACTGGTGGGGCCTTGAAGGCCCTGGGGAGGACTTCCTGGACCCCTTGGGGTAGTTGCAGCCAGAGGAGTGACGTGACTCAGCGTGTTGTAGAAGGCCTACTGGCTGCTGTGCGCAGATGTGTGCAGGGGAGGAGAGGAACCAGGGGGTGCCCCCCGAAGTGAGAAGTGATAGTGGTTGGGCCAGGTGCTGTCAGTGGAGTCGGGGGCCCAGAGGCAGTGTGTGGTTGGATTCTGGATATATTTTGAAGTACAGCCAATACCATTTGCTGATCGATTGGATATAGGATAGGCTGGGAGAGAAGGAGGAGTCAAGGTTGACTTCAAGGTTTTTGGCCTGAGCAACGGAAAGGATGAAATTGTCGTTTCCTGAGGTGGAAATGGGAGAGGGGTAGATTTTAGATGGGGGGGACGTAAAGAGTTCTGCTTCCATCTTGTTAAGTTTTACTGTAAGATGCCTGAGTGCAAATGTCAAGTGGGCACTTGGATATGCAAGTGTGGTGTTCAGTCAGGGCAAAGAAGGGGTGGAGCAGGGATAGAACTTTCAGAGACAGCGAGTGTGGGCAACATTTTAAGCTAGAGATAGGATGAGCTAGCTCAGGCCCAGGCGAGGGGGAAGCTGGGCATGTCAGGAGGAGGAGACACCAGTGTAGGGCACTGCTGGCATGCTCTCCTGAAAACTCAGAAAATGAAGTATTTCCAGAAGAGCCAGCAATCACCTGCCTGTGCTGCTGCTGAGAGGCTGTATTTAGCGACCTGCAGGCCATGGCTTGTGTTTGCGCTACGGTTCCCGTCACCAGGGTCTGTGTTTCATTGACGATGAGACCACTGGGGACTCCTGAATCAGGCGTTTCTTCATTTTATTGCTTCATTAATTCAGCTGACATTTATCCAACACTTCTAGGGAACGGAGGGTGACACCAGTGAACGGCACCCCACCCCTTGTCCTCAGATCGGGCTAGGACTACGAGATTTGAGGGATATAAGAATGTCAGATCTGAGTCTTTGGACTCAGGGTTCTTTTTGCACACATTTAAGTACATTTTGAAATCAGAGCTATATTTCGTCTACACACTCTTTACCACCTTCTCTCAGTGAGAAGACTCTTGGGCTCTATGACTTTTCTTCCTGAAAGAATTATGCTTTATTTCTTTTTTTTTTTTTTAAGATTTATTTATTATTTATACAAGCACTGGGTACAGTCAGAAGCGCGGGAGGGTGAGAGAATTCACCAGAGCCAGAGCGGGGAGCAGAGCAGGCAGAAGGACCGAGGTACACTGCTGAGGGGAGCAGCGGGCGGCAGGAGAGGTCTGCGCGCCATGTGGGACCCTCTCCCGTGGCCGGGGAGCAGCCGGGGATCGAACTGGCGCTGCAGAGGCTGCGGGCAGCTTGGCAACCCAGCGCTCAACCACTGCGCCACCGGGGAGGCCCCTATGCTTTATTTCTTGATAGAAAATCACCTTTCTCATTTTTTGACTGACTTTCCAGGGACCAGTTATATAAGAGAACCGTCCCTGCTAACTGAATGTTAAATGTTATCCTGTAGGAGCCAACCATCCAGTTTTCTAACTCAGTTGACCCTAAAGGAATATCCTTACTTCTCTTGAACTCTCCAAGCAAACAGGTATATTCTCCTCCCTCAGAATAGAGAAGTCTTGTTTTGACATGGATTCTGATCTGTGCTTTAAAAATAATAATAATTTATTTGATACCTGGAATCTCATACCCTTTATTTTGCTATTAAGATTTTTATTTTAAAGTTCATAAAAGCATAATTACATGAAAAGGATATAAAAGGTTTTAAATCATAAGAGCCTACTTACATTTAAAAATATAGTGATTCACATACCATTTTCTGCAGAGCATAGCACAGCTTGTGGAAGTCAAGAGAATGCTTTGTATTTTCATTTTTTATGCTTAATGCTGACAACCTAGAACATATAGCTATATTTATTAAACCAATATAAACTATCCTTGTTGCCAAATATTTACCTCAACTATGTGAATTTGAATTTTTAAAGCATCAGTGTTGATTTTTGTTTCATTTTTAATTGTATTATTTTTTACTGAGGTAACGTTGATTTACAACTCTGTATGATTTAGGTTCACACCTCTTTGGATGTATCTTACTGCACCACACCCACCACCAAAGTGCCCACAGTCTCCACCATAGACCATGGGGCCCCCACCTCACTCTGTTCCCCATTCTCCCCCCCGTAACTTCGTTCTGCAATCAGATTTTTGGGGTTTGTTTTGTTTTTGTCTCTTCCTTTGTTTTATTTCTCTATATTCCACATATGCATGAAATCAGCCAGTATTTGTCTTTCTTCTTCTGATGTGTTTCTCTTAGCATAATCCCCTCCAGTACCACCCATGTCACAAATTATAGCTGAGTAGTATTCCTTTCCAGCCACTCATGGTAGCTGTGCTTTAACACAAGTTCCCCTTACATTCCTCAACCAATTATTGTTTAACACAAATCTAACAATAGCTCAGTTATATCCATAGGTCTTATTTGAGAAGAGCCCATTTGGGAAAAGTTTAGAAGTGCCAAGCAAAAATGATTGCCTCATCCACACAGGAAAACCTCAAAGAAGGCAGGAGCATGAGAAGGTGTAGAGGGTATGAAAATGTCATGGAGGGTTCTGGAACCATCAGACAGTAGCTGGGCCTCAGAAGGTAGAAAGGATTTGAATAGTTAAGGCAAAAGTTTATTGTGTGAGATGTTTGATGTGCCATTCAAAGCTGATGCTGATTGTGATCACAGTACTTTCAGGCTGGCCTGACGAGGTGACTTCATTGTCTGAGGTAATTCACAGTGAATCATACAAACATGAGACCCACCTGTACTGACCTGTGCTTGAGAGACCTATGTAGTAACGAGTCAGAATTCCCTTTAGAGAGATAGCAGTACTGTACACAGTGGTAGTGAATTGCTGTTGGAAATAAGATTGCCTTAATGTAAGGTCAGGAATGGACACAGGGCAGGTTTTCTATGATCCAGCAGACCAGGTAAAGGAGGAGTCAGAGGCCTCAGTGGCTTTTTGCAGGATTTTATTGGGGTTTACCAGGTACAGAGCAGGTAGGGGTACTGGGGGGCCAGGAGGCTGGCAGGCCTCCCAGCCCCCAGCAAGTCTTCACTCTATCTGGGCTCTCTGGCGTTCTCTCTCTCTCTCAATCTGTCTCTCTCTCTCTCTCAATCTCTCTCTCTCTCTCTCTCTCTCTCCCCCTCCCCCCCACCCCTTTTTTTGGCTTCTGCTGGCATCCCCGTGATGCCGCCCTTAAAAGCCCAGTCTCAGCCCAGGTGAATCCCATCTACCTATGCCCACACCCTACTCCAGGTGCCCACCATCAGGCATGCGTTCAGAACCGCAGGGTTTCCTCATCTATCCTAATGGTCGGAGGGCAGAAAAGCCTGACATTTTTCCTTACCCTACACTTAATTTACCTTTTTATTTTTTATTTTTTTTAATTTTCTAGAGGCATGTCTTATTTATTATTTGTTTGTTTGTTTGGTTTATACATGCACTGGGTACAGTCAGAAGCGCGGGAGGGTGAGAGAATTCACCAGAGCCAGAGCGGGGAGCAGAGCAGGCAGAAGGACCGAAGTACACTGCTGAGGGGAGCAGCGGGCGGCAGGAGAGGTCTGCGCGCCATGTGGGACCCTCCTCCGGTGGCCGGGGAGCAGCCGGGGATCGAACCGGCTGCAGAGGCTGCAGGCAGCTTCGCAACCCAGCGCTCAACCACTGCGCCACTGGGGAGGCCCTAATTTACCTTTTTAAAGAAAAAAATATTTATCTATACAAGCACTAGGTACAGTCAGAAGCGTGGGAGGGTGAGAGAACTCACCAGAACCTGGGCGGGGAACAGAACAGGCAGACTGATGAAATACACTGCTGAGGGGAGCAGCGGGCGTGGCAGGAGAGGTCTGCACACCATGTGGGACCCTCACCCGGCGGCCAGGGATCGAACCGGCGCTGCAGAGGCTGCGGGCAGCCTCGCAGCCCAGCGCCCAACCACTGCGCCACAGGGGAGGCCCTAATTTACCTTTTTAACCTTGCACAGCTATGAAACTCTGAAGATGTGTCGAGACAGGCCACAGCCTCCAGACTCCATAAATAGTGGTATGGTGGCCAATAATGGTCCACCAAAAGATACCCATGCTGGATCCCTGGAACATGAGGTGAGCTTATTTGGAAAAGGAGTTTTTGCACATGTGATTAAATTAAGGATCTTGAGTAATTCCAGATGATCAGTGGGGAAAGAATACCACCACAAGCACACTCATAAGAGAGGCAGAGATAGAGTGGACACACAGAAATGAGGGCCTCGTGACCACAGAGGCAGAGATTAGAGTGATGCGGCCACAAGCCTGGGGAGGCCTGGAATGACCAGAAGCTGGAAGAGGTGAGGAGCGGATTCTCCTCTGGAGGCTGCAGCAGGAACACAGCTCCCATCAACACCTTGATTTTGGACCTTGGCTTTCAGAGCTGTGAGGCAATAATATGTTCTTTTAAGCCACCAGTTGTATGGTAATTTGTTATAGCAGCCGTAAGAAATGAATACAGGTGGTAATTGTTATGATGAGAATAAACAGATTGTAAATGTGATCTGGAAAAGCCCAATACTTTAGCTAAGGGGACCTGATTTGTGACCTTGGCGAGGTGAGTCCAGAATATAAGTGTAATGTAACGAGGTTAAATTTAACAAGGTCATCCAGTTCAGCACCCTGTTTAGGGGAAACCTGCATGGGTGGAAGCAGGGCAGCTGACCTCAGAACAGAGAAGCCGGAGAACTTGCAGTGAATGCCATAGATGGTCAGGTCTGAACCTGGCGGTGCTAGGGGTTGTGGTGTGGGAGGCCTGGAGGGAATTCTGTGTGCTCTGCTTGCTGGCTGGCGCCCTGCCCCTTTGTTTTGACTTCATGCAATGTACAGTCCTTGGTCACCTTCCAGGCAGCCCCCAGTCACCTTCCAGGCTCTCTGACTCTGGGCTTCTGGTTGTGAGCATGGCATTGTGGCTGCTGGCAAAAAAAGCTTTCGCTAACACACACACACACACACACACACACACACACAGATGAATACATTTGCAGCCTCATTTTTATTTCTTGTGGGTTTGATTTGCATGATTTAGCTAATCATGCTAAAGTTGACTCAACCTTGAGCTTGACAAAATTGGAGGCCACATTTGCCAAGCTAATGCCACATGATGACCCGTTTTAGCCTTTGGGCCTCCCAGATACTCTCAGGGCTACCATGGAGCGCTCAGGGGGCATCTCACTTCCCCAATTCAGAGTGGGAGAAGTGTATTCAGCAGACAGTTTTTCTTGGCTCTTCCAAATGGGGATAAACTGAGGGACTGCTCAAGTCTAGAGAGCCCCTCTTCATGTCCTTTTAGAGAGAATGATCTCAGTTCCCATATTAGTTGTTAGGGCTGCTGTGACAAAATACCACAAACAAGATGACTTAACATAAGAGCTGTTTACCCTGTCATGGTTCTGGGGGCCAGAAGTCTGTGACTGGACGTCAGCAGGGCCATCCTCCCTGCAGAGGCAGCAGGGGAGAATGCTCCCTGCCCCCTGCTGCTGGTCCCAGGTGTTCCTCGACAACAGCCTCATCACTCTAATCTCCGCCTCTGTCTTCACGTGGCCTTTCCCTCCGTCTCCTCCTTTGCCTCTTATAGAACACTTGTTGTTGGATTTAGGGCTCAGTGCAGTATGGCTTCATCTTTGCAAAGACCTATTTCTAAATTAAGGTCACATTCTGAGGTTCTGGAGAGACATGAATTCTTTGGGGGTATACTATTTAGTCCATTATATTTAAAGTTGGGAAAAATACCAAGGTTGGAGTGTCTCAGATTATGCTAAATAAATGTGAGTCAACTGCAACACAGACTGAGCTGGTCCTAATTTGCACAGGTGCTATGTGGTGGCTAAAGAAGCCTGATGGTAATCTAGAGATGCTCTGTCTGGTGGCAGCAGTGACATATAACAATGTCTCCTGTTAAGATCCCTAAGGGCACCACTCCAAACAGGGAGCAGCAACCTGCCCATTGGAATACCTGATGGCTGGAGACCATTCCAGAACTCATCTATACAGAATCGCCTGCTATTCTCTGTTAGTTTGACTGTCTGACTCCTGGCCCAGAAGCTAAACAGCTTTGTATTGTGTGTGGTGATTATTTCAAAGTCTCCCTTTCTTCTGTTGGGATGAGTTTTTCTTTATTTTTTTAAAGATTTATTTATGCATACAAGAACTGGGGTACAGGCCAGAGGTGTGGGGGATGAAAGGATTCACCAGAGACAGAGTGGGGAACAGAACTGACTTAAACGCTGCTGAGGGGAGCAGCGGGGAGACAGGAGAGGTCTGCTGAACCATGTGGGTAGCTCCCTGGCCGGGGATTGACCTCATGCTGCAGCGGCTGTGGTGAGCTCCATAAGCTGCGTCTTAACCCCTTGCACCACCAGGGAGGCCCAAGATGAGTTTTTCTTTTAAGAGCTACTCCACCCATAATCACTCTAGTTACCACCCAAATTATTGCCATGTTGGCATTTGTGCCATGAGCTCAAAATGTCACAGGAAGGCAGGCATCCACAGTACTCTCCTGCCAAGTCACTGGCTAGGCATCACCTGCAATGCCCTCCTGTGTTGGCATCTTTCTCATCCTCCCATGTCAGTGAGAGGAGACTGTGTCCTGCGCAAAGTATTACATCCTAGGTTCCCAAACTGCCATCTTATTCCTCATTTTCTCTGAAGAGATCCTGGGGGTCACATTATACAAATTAAACCCACCCAGTTGGCAAAACTGCCTGTGTCACCTTGCAGTGTCTCTGGCTTCACTAAAGATGATATCCTGGCCATATTGGAACAAAACACCTGAAACTAGTGAGAAGGGGACCAGGCTGTCTGTGCTGGAGTCGGCACAGCTTGCGTTCTAATTCCAGACCAGTACTCTCGGTGGTGTAGACCCAAACAAGATGCGCGCTGCCCATGAACCTTAGTTGTGTCAATTATATTTGTAAATTGGGCCTAAAACTAGATACCATGAGGAGTTACTGTGGGAACTGAGTGCAATGGGGGAACTTCCAGCACTCTGCTAGTTGTGTGGCCAATGCTCCATAAACCTGCTGTAGGGTAAAGTAAAAGATATCAGGCTTTTCTGCCCTCCTGCCATTAGGATAGATGATGGAACCCTGCAGTTCTGAATGCAAGCCTGATGGCAGGCACCTGGAGTAGGGTGTGGGCATAGGTAGATGGGATTTCACTGGGCTTTTAAGGGCGGCATCCCAGGGATTCCAGCAGAAGCTGAGAGAGAAGCTAGAGAAGCAGAAGCTGAGAGAAGGCCGGAGAGCCCGGATAGAGTGAAGACTTGCTGGGGGCTGGGCCAGCCTCCCGGCCCCCCAGCACCCCTGCCTGCCATATGCCTGGTGAACCCCAATAAAAGACCTGCAAAAGCCACTAAGGACTCTGACTCCTCCTTTACCTGGTTTGCTGGATATTAGAAAACCTGCCCTGTGACCTGTTGTAGGGTAAGGAAAAATGTCAGGCTTTTCTGCCCTCCCACCATCAGGATAGATGATGGATCCTTGCCATCCTGAATGCATACCTGATGGCGGGCACCTGGAATAGGGTGTGGGCATAGGTAGATGGGATTCACCTGGGCTGAGACTGGGCTTTTAAGGGCGGCGTCACGGAAAGAGAAGCTGAGAGAGAAGCAGAGCCATGAGAAGAGCAGAGAGAATGTGAGAGTAGGCCAGAGAGCCCAGATAGAGTGAAGACTTGCTGGGGGCTGGAAGGCCTGCCAGCCTCCTGGCCCCCCAGCACCCCTGCCTGCTGTGTACCGGGTAAATCCCAATAAAAAGACCTGCAAAAAGCCACTAAGGACTCTGACTCCTCCTTCACCCGGTCTGCATGGGATCAGAAAACCTGCTCAGTGGTCTTCCTGCCTATACACCTGTCCTGACCTTACACCTGCCCATTGTGATCATGGGCAGAATCCGTGGCATATCTGAGAAATACGTGGCTATTGGACGTGCCCTCTGGGTGGAGGGAACTGTCCCCTGCACTGTCACCACTTCTGTCCCAACTGAATGTGAGAAGAATTACCCATCCTTTTCAACAGTAACAATCTCTGTCTTCCTGACTCCATCCTTTCTCACCCACAGACTGCATTTACCTCTTTCCTCTCTCTGGCTGACTGTATCCTTCAGCAAACTCAAGTTCTGTTTATTTTACAAACCCTCACCTCAACCCTCTAGCCCACCGGAGTGTATGTAGTCCCTCGTCCCTTTAGCTGTCAAGCTTATTGATACTTCCAAATCTAGTAATTCACAAATGTGCAGGGGACACTGGCAGTGAGCAGCCTTCACGGTGGGTGGAGAAGGGGGTGCTACCTGCCCTGCTCCTCTGTCTCCATCAAGAAAATGGCCAATTCCATAGTATTTGGGGTCCGGGCCTCTCCTCTTCTTTCACGGGGGGCCCATGGTCTCTGTTGCCCAGCCTCCCCATCTCCTTTTCAGTTCCTTGAACAGTCCCATGCTCTCCCACCGTAGAGAGGGAACACGTTCACCTAATTAATTCCTATGTCTCCTAATCCAAGCATTATTTCCTTGTAAACCCTCCCTTCCCCCTTCTCTGCCTCATTTGGGACAGATTCTCCATTCACATACTGGTCGGTGTGTCACTCCTTTATACAGAACACTAAGTTTCTGATTTTGCATTTATGAGCGTCCTTCCCATTCTACCTAACCACAGGGGAGCGCGGACCAGGACTTTTTTTACTCATCATTCTGTGCACAGCTCCTAGCCTGGTGTCTGGTGGGCATAGCTGATCACTGAGCAGTGGTAGGAGGAGGGCGGGAAGGGTGTGCTTCTAGGAGCTGGTCAACTAAAGGGAAGAAAAGAATGTGTTCTAATGCTTCCAGCCAAGTTTGATAGTGGAGTTAGACTCTGTTGAGGGAGCACAGAATAACAGCAATTAACTCACACGTGGGTGTCGGTGCAGGTGTGAAGTAATCAGCAAACACCTCTGAAAAGATGAGCAGGCATTAGCTATGCAAATGAGGAAGAAAAGGGCCTCCGGCAGAGGGAGGCCTTATTCAAATATGTGAAAGGACTTCCTGGACCGAGGTGGTCGAGTACTTTGGTAAGATAGTGGGGAGCAATGTAGAGAAATAGTGAGATGAGGCTAGACAGGGACCCATTTCCTGTGGAATTTGAATATATACAGAGAGCCAAAGATGAGTTTTAAGTAGGCAAAGAGTGTGACATATTTGCATTTAAAAGATTTCTTTTGGCAACTGGAATTCTCATATGTGACTGGTAGAATTGTAAAATAGTATAACCACCTTGGAAAGCTGTTTGGCAGTTTCTTAAAACGTTAAACATATACCCAGCCTGCCAATTAGCAATTCTCCTCCTAGGTATTTACCTAAAATTGAAAGTATATATCCAAAAAGACACAAAAATGTTCATGACAGCTTTTTTTATAAGAGCCAAAACTGAAAACAACTTAGTTTTCCATCAGCGAGTCAATGGAAAACTAAAATGTATTCTCTCCTGTAGTGTCAGAAAAACACAGAGCAGGTGCTCTGTGATCCAGGCAGACAGGTAAAGGAGAGTCCTGGAACCCTCAGTGGCTTTTTCAGGCTTTTACTGAGCTTTTTACATCATTTGTAGTGCAGCAGCCACGTGTACACGGCATGCAGGGCTGTGAGGGGACCAGGAGGCTGGCAGGCCTTCCAGCCCCGTGCGAGTCTTCTGGGCTCTCTTGCAGTCTCTCGCGGGGCTCTTCTCTGCTCTCTCTGCTGTCTCTGCTTCTCTGCTGCTGCTTCTGCTACTGTTGCTACTGATGTCCCCTGATGCTGCCCTTATGTGTCCAGTCTCTCAGCCCAGGTGTGCCCACCTATGCATGCACACCCTACTCCAGGTATCTGCCATTAGGGATGCGTGCAACCCCACAGGTGTGGATCCTAAACGCCAGTGTCGGGAGGGCGGAAAATCCTGACAATTTTTGCTTACCCTACACTCCATACTGTTGGATGCTATTCAGCAATATCAAGATGCAAAGTGCTGATAAATGTAGTAGCCTCCGTGCATCTCACATTGTGCTGAGTCTGTTAGGGTGTCCTGGATGCAATTTTGATGCGTGTGTGGGTGGATTCCCCACGCCAACAAGCAATTCTCTGACAAGTGTCCCAGAATTCAACTCAGTGCTGACACTGTCTACCTGGAAATAGCATCTGATTCAACAGATATAGAGCTCAGTGTCCTACCACCATCCTTTCTTCTGACACTGACCACCAGTCCAGGTTACAACCTGTCTTCTGACCAACTGGCTATAGGCCTCTTCAGGTTTGACTTATTTCCTAGAGTAGGCTCACAGAATTCAGGAAATCCATTTTACTCACTAGATGACTGAAAGATCAGCATGGTAAAGAGGAGAGCCAGGCCAAGTTTCTCACAGGTGGGAAAACTTTATCGTGCCCACAGGGCGAGATTCATGGACCCAAGGTGGTGAAGTCACTCATGTTGCCAGGGGTAGACAGGCTTTATAGGGTGACGAGAGGTCCAGCTGGGAAGCTGGTTTTGCACGGTTGGAGTTTGTAGGGCTCGAAAAGATTTGTAGAGCAGGAAGAGGTTTATTGTCTGATTTTTTCTAGGTGGACTTCCACATTCCTGCCCCCTGCATTGACCTTTCAATCACCAATTTGCTATGAAGGATATTTGGGAACAACCAGGTGGAAAAGATGCACAGGGCCAGGCGTGGGGAAGGGGTCCAGAGTACCCACACTCTCTTCAGACATGCCACCCTCCTGAAATCTCCATGTGCTCACCAACCCAGAAGCTCTCTGGAGCCTCTCTTTAAGGATTTTTATAGAGGCTTCTTTACATAGGCGCAGTTGATTAAATCATTGGCACCTGAATTCAGGCTCAAACCCTCCCCCTCTTCGTGGAGGTCTGGGGGAAGGACTGGAAGCTCCATCCTTGACCCACTTGGCTGATTCTCTTGGCAACCTGCCTTCATCGTCAGGTGTTTTCCAAAAATCACATCACAAGAGACACCTTTATTTCCTTTAGGAAATTTCCTTTAGAAAATGACAAGACTTTTGGGAGTTGTGAACCAGCAACTTTGGATAAAGACCAAATATGAGAGAAATAGGTGTTGGTCATCTGCATGACCAGATATATAGATGTTTCCTATAAATCACAACATTGCATGAGCTAAAAATTCCACAGAGTAATTGTAGTGGCAGGAAGGCAGAGCAGGATCTCTATGATCCAAGCAGGTGGGTGAAGGAGGGTGCTAGAGCCCTTGGTGGCTTTTTCAAGGTTTTATTGGGATTTTACTAGGTACACGGCAAGCAGAGGTGCTGGGGCTGCCCGGAGGCTGGGAGGCCCTGTGAATCTTCACTCTCTCTGGGCTCCGGCATTCTCTCGTGGCCTCTGCTTCTCTGCTGCTTCTCTTCTGGACTCTCACTTACTCTCCTCTGATGGTCATTCTGTTCCCTGTGACACCGCCCTTATAAGCCCAGTCTCTCAGCCCAGGTGCACCCACCTACGCTTGCCCACACCCTACTCCAGGTGCCGCCATCAGGCATGCATGCAGGACCGCAGGGATCCATCATCAATGCTGATGGCGGGAGGACAGAAAAGCCTGATGGTCATTTAGCCTACAGTAATTCATACCATGTGATTACATTTTTATGCCATTCAAAACAGGCAAAACTAAGCTTTGGTCATAGAAATCAGGACAGCAGTTGCTGCTGGGTGTCTGTGGCTTGACCACAAAGAATCTAAGGGAACTTTCTAGAAGGTGGTAATATTCTATATGTGGATCAGGGGCTGGTTCTGTTCAGGCCCGTCAGGCTGTCTACTTACAATGCATATGCTTTATTGTGTATAAATTATGCAACCTTTTTTTTAAATAAAAGAGAAAAAAGGCTTCTTTGGAAGCAGTGTGGAGACTGCTGGAAGAAGAGATTGAGAGCTTGTGATAATGCAACTGAGAAATTTTAGAGCTGAGAAAATTTAGGGATTTAAGTGGCAGAAGTAGATTTGGAAAAGGAGGTGAGATACTAGAGTTGCCAAGACTTAATTAAAAAGTGCTCAGAGGAAAGGGTTAAGGAAACTCCGTGTCTACCCATGGGTAGTGTAAGTAAAGTTGGTGAAAATGAAGAAGCAAGTTTTTGGGAGATGTTTGGTGCGAGCGATAAGCTGAGTCTCAGAAGTGAGAGGTGATGGCCTTCAGGGGCCTCTGCGTGTCCAATGTGCAGGACTACCACAGCCTGGGGGTCTCTGGACTGGAGGTGAGGATGTGGAGTCACCAAAACTAGGCACCACTGAGATCATGACTAGGAGAGTTTGTGGAGTATGCAGAGACAGGTGCTAAAAACAAAACCCTGGAAATCTTTGCCATTTGAAGGACAGTAGGTGATGCCGGAATTGTCAGGCCTAGTCTCCCAGCCAGGATCGGATTTCAGGCTGCAGGGCAGCAGGGCAGCGCTGAGCCCCAGCCGCTAGACCCCCCACGGGTTGGTGTCTCACAAAGCCACAGCAGGAACTTCGCAGACGCTCAGGCAAGCAAGCGAGAAGAGGCAGGGCAGGTTTGTTTAGAAAAAGTTTATTGAGAAGAAAAAGAACAGAAATAAAGTGGGACTCCCAGGCCAGGGAACCAGGCCTGGGAGGGGCAAGGAAGCCAAAGTGAAGTCGTGTCAGGGAATATATACTTTTTTTCCCTGATTATTCTAAAGCTCTACCAGTCTCTTTGTGATTGGTCAGTTTTTGGCTGTCTCACTTAATTTGCTACTGAGTGGGGATCTTCACATTCCTTATCTAACAGCTCTGTCTTTCCCCATTTGTTATATCTTTATCTTTATGGTCTAGCCCTCCCGGTGAGCATCTTTACACTTTATCTTATCATCTGAAGAAAACCAGGACCATCCTTAACAAGATTATCTGTGGTGCTGGGATGTTTGTTTTTCCCAGTGGAATTGGTTTCATTTCCTTGCTCGTCCTTATCTCTGAAGCCTTCCTGAATTCTTCAAAGGTCCCCTCCTGCACTGTCCTAAAACTGCCTAATAACCCTAGCTTGCCCTGTCTCATAGGGAACAAGGAGTCCCGGAAGGAATCAGATGTTAGAAGATTGCAACATAGAAGCCAAAGAAAGAGGAAGTGGTCAGTCAACAGGGAGGACCATCAGAAAAGACCTGCTCCTCACCGCCCTCTCTCCTAAGCCCTTCAAATCCCACTGGCCTCATCTTCGTGTGGCTAACACATGGCTTCTTGCAGGTAGCCAGCACCTCCAGGTGTGCAAAGTCGGTGACTTGACTCCCAGCCTCGGCCTCCCTGCAGCACTGGGCTCTGCTGCCCATCTCTCCCCAGTGGACCCTCATGACTCTGGAGGGTCCTTACTACCCTCACTTAATTGGAAAGGGTTAAGGAAACTGGTTCTACCCATTGGTAGTGTAGGTACAGTTGGTGAAAATGGAGAAGCGAGTTTTGGGGGAGATGTTTGGTGCAAGACTGTCACCATGGTTCCTCTTCCTGCCCCTGAACGTGATCAGTCCCCAAAGGTTCTGTCTTACTGTCTCCCTTCAGCATCAACGGGATGCATCTGTAGCAGTTAGAGCTATGATAGGTACAAAGATACTGCAGCTAGCTCAGTGTGTCTGTTCCCTTGCTGGGCGTCAGCCGAATACAGACACCGCCAAGCTGGAAAGGATAGGTACTGATTTCCTGTGACGAGAGGAGATGGTGAATCCATCTCCTGGAGGGCCAGTGAGAGGGGCTTAGGCAGGCCGTTCAGTGTGGGAGGGGCTCTCCACTCCTTGTAACCAGCGATGTCAGCCATTCCTCATCTCCTCCTCTGTGGTGAGTGCCTTGACAACCTGCCTTCAGGAAACTATCAAGTTTGGCATATGTGATTCTTCTCTCATCTAGGTTTCATTCAGGGGCAAGGTGACCTGGGCCTGGTGACCTGGGCCAACATGAAAAATTCCTGCACTCTTATTACCCCTGTGCTCACAATACCCCAGAGTACAGAGTTAGGCCTGGCATCCTAGGAATTGACCGCGGAGGAAGATGGAAATAGACACTGACAATACCAGCTGCTGACATCATTAGCAGGGCACCAGGAGCCACTGGGCCCGAAGAGGTTAGGAGTGAAATGATAAAAAAGCATAGAGAAGTGAAGGGGGTAGTGTTTTGGAGAGCTGGGCTCCTGAAACGTGTCTGTGACTATGTGAAAAACATGCAGTTGAAGGTAAGAGGGCATTGGAAATAATAAGTAGGGAGGGGTAAATTACAAAGTGTTGTATATAATCCTAAGAAGCATCTTAGGAATCTTAAAGAGGAGAAAGTGCCATCACAGAAATTTTGGCAGGGGGGGAGATAACCAGCTGAATGAAGCCTGGAGAGGCAGAAGGGCCAGTTAGGAGGCTGTTTTAGAGACCCAGTCGAGTAGAAATGAAGATTTTAATTAAGGTAGCAGTGAGAACAGAAGATGTTAAGATTCCAGAGACGTTTCTGAAATAAACTTGAGATTTGGCAACTGGTTAGGAGAGCTGAAGGAGGGAAAGGCTGAAGATGATTCCATAGCCGTTAATTAGGGAAATTTGGGTAGATGGTGACTTCACAGACCAAATTAAAACCACATGAGCAGAAACAGCCATTGGAGGAGCTTAAGATAATGAGTTAAGATTTTGACTTGCTGGTGTTAAAATTCCCACGCAGCCTTTATAGTCCTGTTTCGGCACACACAGTGGGGAGCTGTTGCAGAAAGACCATCATTGGGCAAAGACGGGAAGTTGTAATCATTAGTATTTGAGGGTTGTGAAGAGAAGGCAAGACCTCGAAGGAAATAAGAGAAAGATTGGATGAGAGCAAACAATGCATTTTGTCCCCAAACCCAAGAAAATGGAGATTTAAGAATTAGAGACAGGTGTAGGCTTAAAAATCTTCCCTGGATTTCATAATTGGGATGTCACTGGCTGACATATGCAGTTGCTTTTACTGGAGGGCAGGAGTGGCAGTCAGTGTTGGAGTCAGAGTAGGGAACTAGGAAGAAAGCACAATAAAACATAGTAAAATAAAGTAAACTTTCAGACATGCAAAGGTTCAGAAAATTTTCTTTCATACAATTTGACTGAAAAGAATTCCTTGAGAATAGTCTCCAGCAGAGATAAAAAGGGCTCCAACACAGGGGAAGACTGGAATCTGAGCGGGGACATGGAGTCCAGCCAGGATGCCATGGGGCAGCAGGGCCGTGGTGTGTCCAAGCTGACCATTTAGCAGGAAAGGGATTTTGATGATCCTACAATAAGGTGAAGAAAATATATATACTTTCTCTAAGGAAAAAAAAAAAAAAGGCAATGAGAAATCACACAAGGATAAAGGAAAATCCTTTGATGAAGCCATGGTCCAAACATGCAGCTAGAACTAAAATATAGCAGGATTTTGAGCAATATGGAGTGTAAGAAAAAACAAGACACCTGTGAACTTGAGCTTTTCCACCTGGAAAACATGGGTTGGTGAAGTAGGATTATGTCCCTTTCTATGGTGATTTAATCACATGGTCTGATTCTGCAGTGAACATAGTTAATATATAAATGCTACTTACTGGCCCTCAAGTTTGAGGTTCAATTTATGAGAAATTTGCAAAGTATGCAAAACTTCGTATAGCTTCTGGACAGAACCTAAATGATTTAAATCTTGGTTTGTAAAATGCATTAGTCCAGGGCCTCCCCTGGTGGCGCAGCGGTTGAGCGCTGGGCTGCGAAGCTGCCCACAGCCTCTGCAGCACCATTTTGATCCCTGGCCACCAGCGAGGGTCCCACATGGCGCGCAGACCTCTCCTGCCGCCCACTGCTCCCCTCAGCAGTGTATTTAGTCAGTCTGCCTGTTCTGTTCCCCGCTTGTCTCTGGTGAATTCTCTCACCCTCCCGTGCTTCTGACTGTACCCAGTGCTTGTATAAATAAATAAATCTTTAAAAAAAGAATGCATTGGTCCAACTGAAGTTGGAATGTTGAGATGGATGTTGGTAATACGATGCGGTGAGTGAATTAATCAGGTCTTTTATGCCACTAGCCTCTGTGGCTATCACCTGCGGCCTTGATCGTATTAATACAGAAGGCAATTGGGGGTGTGGGCGTGGGGCATGCATGCCTAATTGTGGACACCTGAAGTGTGGGACACCTTGTACATGTGCACACCTGAGCCTAGAGGCAGGAATAAAAGCAGCTGCAGTAACAGCGGCGAGAGGACGAGCGGTGACTATGGAAGAAGCGAGACCATGAGATGACCAGAGAGAACACCAGAGAGCCCAGAGAAGATCATAAAGATTTGTGGGGAGCTGGGAGGCTCAGTTGCTTGCCTGCTTCCAGGCGCCCCCCAACCGCCCACCTGGCCTGTGCCTGGCTCCTTGCATGCCAACCTCCCTGCCTGTGTACCTGGTTCCCCGAGAGAGCATTAAAGCCTGAAAAATCCACCGAGGCCTCTGGGACTCTCCATTCGTGTGCCCGAATCAGCAGTGAACCTGGCCTGTGCATGCTGGCACTAGACCTGCATTCATTAAATCTCCAGTGCGCGTGTCCCTGTAGGAACCTTTTATAGGTTATTGAATTCATAACAAAGCTGTGAGATAGGTGCTATTTTTAGACCCCTTTTCCAGATATGGAGACTGAAGTACAGAGAGGTAAGGTAACCTGCCCTGGTCAGGCTGCTGGAGGGTGGAAGCCTTGAAATGGCACCCAGTTGTCACCCAGACCTGCTGTCCTCTCTCAGCAGAGGCAGAGGGAGACACCTGGCTGCCAACTGTCTCCTGCCCCCAGAGCAGAGGAGAGGAGAGGTTATAAAGCAGCCTGAGGAGGTTCTCTCTGCAGGTCAGGGTTGGAAGAGTGGGTGTTGAGAGAAAAGCTTCCTTTCTGTCATTTTATATACTTCTCAACCATTATGTTCAGAAATATGTGAAATCAAGGAACATGAAACAAACTAGAATATAGCAGGATTTTCGGTGGTTTGATGGAGTGTAAGAAAACAGAAAGCAATGCTTAAGCTGATTCCATCCAGCAACTTGGGTTTAGTGAAGTAGTAGTGCTGGGATTGTTGCTAATTTTTTGTCATTGTAAGTGGAATTGTGCTACTGTGTGCATGTATTACTTTCATCTTTTAAAACTCCTACCCTTCCTACAAGGCCATGATAAAAAGTTTTTCCAAAAGTTTCTTTAATTCATTCAGTAAAAATTGGTTTCTCGCCCTCTGAACTACCACAGGCTTCGTCTCTGCCTGCTGGAGACCCACAGCTTCTGACTTGAGGACGTGGCTCTGGAAAATGCCTGAGGACGGTGTCTGTCAGACTTGCCAGTCTCTCCCCTTAGGTGGCCTGTGGTGGGAATTGGTGACTATTGGCTGTGAATGCTGACGGTGTCCATTTCCTTCCCTGGGGGAACTCAGAAAATGTAACTTAAGTCTGTCTCTGCTGTCCTTGTGGGGAAGGAGCTGGAAGGAGAGAGAAGTGCAGACACACTGCCCATCCCAGAATCACAGGATAGCCACTCCGGGTGATCTGAGAGCCCAGAACTCAACCCATCTTGCCCATGAAAAAAATTGAAGTCCGGGAGCAAAAAGAACCAGAGCGGGAAGTGGAGTCTGTGAAACCCACAACAAAATTGTGATCGTCCATCAGCCTAGGTTTTTAAGAATTTTTTTCCTGATTTTCAAATCAGTGCGTGTTCAATGCTGGGCTTGGGGGTGTTGGGTTTTTCCTACAGTTTCTCTGTATTTCTACCTGCACTTGGTGTTTGGCTTCCATATCTCTCTCAGTGGTCATACTGTGTGTGTCATCTTGTCTGGTGCCAGTTTCCTGTGCATGTCAGTGAAGAGTGGATGGTCGCACAGAGGAATTAGTGACTTTCTCAGGACAGTGTAGCTGTTTGTGGCTGAGGGATGCCAAGCAGCCGGTGCAGATACACTTTTGAGTTGCCATAACAACTAGAGTATCCTCTGCTTTCTGTGTGACAAGCCCACACCCTTATGTACAGACACAGGTTAGGGCCCAAAGGAGGAAGCATCCTTCCCAGTCTGAGGGGGCTCGGCTTGGGCTAGACTCCAGAACCAGCTCTCTTGTAACAACCAGGCCTGGCCTAAAAAGGGAGCATAGGACAGGGCTCCAGAGGACACTTACCCAGGTAACACCGTATGGTGAAGACATGGAATGAAGACTCAGATTCCAGTTCTGGCCCTGTCTTGAGGTGACTGACCCCTTTCACACTGTCGCCAGGCCTCAGCCTCTTCCCTGTGAAGTGAGGCTTTTGTCCAGTTGCTGGTGATGTCCCTGGGCCACCCCAGCATGCAGCTGTTCAACATGTCGTCAGTGTCAGGAAAGGCAGATCCAGTACTGCTGGGAGTTGAGCCTCTACCCCTTTATCACCCACAGACCCTACTCTCCTGTACAGAGCGGAGGACGGCATCCCGAGGGCCGCTGACCCCCCGACCCTGCCTGGCCACCTGCGCCGGAGTGGGGGCAGGACTGGGGTCGGGGAGGGGTCAATGGACATCAGGAACTGCCTCCCCTTGGGCGGGCACTTGGGAACCACGCAAGCCACTTGCACGGGGAAGAAACCAGAGTCTTGCATTGGAAGCAAGGTGTGCCTTCCCTTCACCACATCCAGATGGAGGCTGTGAGAGGTGAGCAGTTCTGGGAGCCCCCCCCCCAGGGAAGGGCCAGCAATTGTGTGGCCTGCAGTGACTGTCCACGCCTGCCCCTGCCACAGCTGTGTGTCTCCCAGCCTCTCCACCTTACTGAAGTCTCCTCCACTTACACTTCATTCACAAACACTTCCTGAACACCTGTTGTTCTGAGGTTCAGCGTTCAGCAGTAAATAAGAGAAAGACAAAATCCCTGCTTGCGGGGAACTTATATTCTAGTGGCGGGGCCATACTTACTAATTACACATTATTCTACTTATGATGCAGGTGGTGAGGAAAGACAACGGAGCTAGAAGTGAGGGGTAGTGTGTGCTGTGTTACTTAGGGTGGCTTGGGGAGGCCCTTGATCTTAAGGTGACATTTGAGGTGAGGGTATGAGCCCCAAGACATGTGAGGGGAGAGCAACAGGCAGAGGAAAGGCCCTTTGCGTGTTTCAAACTTGGGTGGGGGTGATTGGACAGTGGGCACAGCTACCTGTGGGAGAAGCAGCAGGAAACCATGTGTAGGACCTTGAGGGCCTGCATCCAGCCAGGATGAAGCCTCTGGAGAGCTCAGCAGCTGAGAGACTTAGGTTTTAAAGAAATTTCTGCTATGTGGAGGGCAGGCAGAGGTTGAAATGAGGAGACAGCTGAGTCTTGCCCGGCTGAGAGGTGAGGTGCAGAGGAGGCAAGAAGTGGTAAGACTTGGGGTTGTGTTCTGAAGGTAGAACTCACAGGTTTGCTGCCAGATGGATATAGGACATGAAAGGGAGAACTCGAGGGGACTCCCTGGCTCTGGGCCTGAGTACCAGCAAGGCTGGATTGTCACTTACTGAGGTGGGAGAGCTGTGGTGGCAGGGGACGTGGAGTCCAGCTGTCCTGTGGGCAGCTGGAGCCACAAGTCTGGAATCAAGGGGAACAGTTGAGGATGTGGATGCGTATTGGGGAATCACGGGCAATTAGACCCGCATGGCCTTGCAGAGCGGCAGCCTTGGAAGCAGCACAGGATGAGGGAAAGATTACGCAAAGTCCACGTGGAGCAATGAGAAGCCTGGAGGGGCTACACTGGGCAGTAGTATGCAGCCCCGTCCAAAGGCCGCCTTGTATTTAAATACTAGAATCAAGTACGCAGGGAGTGTACATGGTGGTGGTTTCATTGTATCAGGGATGTCAGCTAGGGTGGAGTGACCAGGAGCCATTGCCTGGGGGGCTGCAGTGCTCCTGATGGTCAAAGCTTATTATCTCTATTCTTACCTAACTTCCTGCTAATCCTTACAAGTATGGCATTTAAGCTGATCTTGCTAATCTGGCCATAATATCTGCCTGTTGTTTTCAGCAGAGCCCGGTTCCCCAGTATGTTTCTTATGCCAGGACTTTTGTCCTTGATGAGAGGCCCCTGTCTGACTGTATGCCTAGCTGACCAGCAAGAACTCTGGGTACCAAGACACTAGCCCCCAGAACAAGGAGAGCTGGGGATCCCACAGACCTGCACTGTCGAATCAGTAGAGTAGCCACAGTGACTCTGTAGATGGAAGATGAATAAAATTAAATCAAATTTAAAACCACCGTTCCTCCCCAGCCATGTTCCGAGAGCTCAGCAGCCAGTGGGGCAGGGGCCTTCCTCAGCACCGGAGTGGGACATCCTGGGTCATGCGGGGCTCATGTCTCAGGGTGCCGATCCCACAGCATATGAGGAAAACTGATCAGCCAGGGGTCAGTGCCCTGCAGAGGAGGACAGGCCTCCTTCAGGGTGGAGGCGTAGTAAGGTGTGTTTGAAGCACTGGGATCGACCCGTGGGAAGGAGGCGATGCGTGAGGAGGAGCAGTAAACTATGCCCTAGAGAAGGCAGGAGCACGGGTGCCAAATCCCAGCGGTCAGGTGACCGTGGGCCAGAATACAGACTGAGCTCATCTGTGACGTGCAGGCACCGCAGTGTGAATGGCAAGGCTCCAGAGAGGAGGCTGAGCTGGCGGCAGTATGTGGGGGTTTGCTGCTGATTGCCTCAGTTTCCCTAGAGTGATGAGAAGGAGGTCATATCCTGGGGAGAGCAGACCCTTGGAGGGGAGGACAGAGGAGCTGTCATCTGGGAAGAGGAGGTCTGGGGGAGTAGATCACGGAATGGGATTGCCGGGGTGACCAAGGAATTGCTTGAAGTCTGTGTTCCTGCCAAAGGCAGCTTCCGGAATTTACCGTTTTTCCTCTGTATGGCCACACATGCAGTGTTTCTCTTATGGCCGGGTCCTTTCGACTTTCCCATCCCTTGTCTGCTAGCAAACGCACAGTCCCTCCGGCACAGTGCGGGGAACACTGCCTCTGAGGCATCTGCAGCGCCCTTCTCCCTGATCCCCACACTTTGTCAGCCCTCTCTTCATCTCTGATCATGCACATTGTCATTATTTGCTTAGATGTCTATTGTTCCAGGACAGAGGTCAGCAAATGTTTTCTGTAAAGGGCCAGATGGTGACTATTTCAGGCTTTGTGGCCATATGGTCTGTGTCACATGGACTGTCGGGTCTGCCATGTAGCACCATGCAGTGAACTTCACGTAAAAGAATGGGCGTGACCACATGCCAACACACTGTTTACAAAAGCAGGCAGTGGCAGGATTTGGCCTACAGGCCATAACTGGTCAATCCCTACTCAAGGGGATGGCAGAGAGGGGTCTCAATGGTCCCTGTAATCCCCATGTCTGGTGTGTGACCTGGGAACCAGGTAGGGGCTCCAGAACATTTGAATGGATGAAAGATGGACACATGTGCTGGAGAAGTGGCTAGGCCTGCCGAGGTCAGGACCATGCTTCCTTGTACAAACAAGCTCGAACATATTTGTCAGGGAAAATCAATGACAGCCTTACAGAATCAATGCTAAGCTGCCCTGCATCCAGCCAACCTCTCTCCTGCTTGTGCCCAGTACGTGGGTCTGATTCCAGTCCCCTGTCATGCAGCTGAGAATCGGCCCCTGGAAACCGTGGGTACTTGACCTCATAAGCTTGCTTTGTATTTGCAGGCATAGATTTTAGCAGGCACTCTCTCTCCTGTTTCTGCAGTCTCAGGTCTTGTCATAAACCTTCCTTGCCTGCTCTTTTCTTCTTCTGCCCACCCAGCAGCCCAAAGGTGGACAGAGCAAATGAGCCTGGCTCCAGGCAGGGGAGTTTAGATGTCTGAATGGAGCTGTATCGACAACAGGCAGATTCACCAAAGCACAGCATCCCCTGAGGTCATGCTCTGTCGTGACAACCCGAGCTGTCTCCCTAGCAGATCAGCGCAGACCTGCGGGAGGGTCATGCTGACCGCAGCCAGTAGCCACTGCTGTGCCTGGGCACCTGGCATTAGGGCTGCTTGCCAAGGCTCCTTCAGGCAGGCTTGGGGCTCAGCCAGTCAGCATCCTCCAGGGGTCTCCTAGCAGCCTCCCTCCTGACCACCTTCTGATCGTAAGAAATGCCACAGACTACAGAAGCTCAGTGCAGGAAGGGAATTTAAAGATCATGCATCTCAGTGCTCTGCAAACCACAATGTCCTACAAGTCTCCTGGGAATCTTGTTAAGTACAGATTTCTGACTCCCTAGATCTAGGATGGGACAGAATCTGCATTTCTAACAAGCTCACCAGTGATGCCAGCGTTGCACCAGGTCTAGGAACCATACTCTGAAAAGCAAGGCCCTGATAAATCACAGTCAGCCTTTTTTTGGAGGTGAGGGAGACAAGTGGGAGAGGATTAATGAAAGTCACAGTACAAGTCCTTAAACATTGACTGTCGTGCCTGACTGTATTTACTCTGCAGAATTCTTTGGCACTTACTGCAGATTACTCTATGTTATTGTCCTTTGCTTCCAGCTAAAGTGTTGGGAGCAAGGGTAGACCTTATTCTTCAGTATAGCTCCCCTCAACCCCATCTGAGAAGCTGGATGAACCATGGAAAGTACCCCTTACCTGGCACTGAACCCACTGGGAGTGTTTTTTATGCTGGGCGCACCTGGGATCAGCGGCTCCATGGGGCAGACCCCAACTTGGACCTGGAAAGACCTCAGCAGGTAGCAGGCTTGAAGGGCAAGGAAATGTGTGGCATGGAGCTAGTGAGGAGCGGGGTTGGGGTGGGGAGACAGTGAGTCCATCTGCGGGATGTTGTGTCCAGGGCTCATGGCCACCTTGCAAGCTAGCAGCCAGGTCCAGCACCAACTTCCTCCCAGGACTCTGCCATTTGTAGAATAAATGCACAAATGAAGGTCAAAAAAGACACAGTGATAATAATTAGGTATATTAAAAGACTCCACATGCCTAGCAATGATTACACACTTCCTGGCACATATCAGAAGTGGCAATGGCAGGTTTTTCTATTTGAATTAAACATCAGTTTTTCTTTCGCTGCCAGTGACTCGCGGCTTGTCAGGGGCTCACACAGAGCTGAGCAGAAGCCTATGGTGTAGACTGCCCAGTTCGCATTGTAAATGCCAGCGGTCACAGTTGACCCCAGCCTGTCTGTCTGGTATGGGAGGTAAAAGACAACATGTAGTGAAACAACAAGCCACAGACGGGGGAAAAAATATTTGCAAAATGTATATCTGACAAAGGTCTTATGTCTGAATCTTCACCAAAGAAGATAAACTCATCGAATAAACACATATAAAGAGGCACCATGCCGTGTGTCATTTGGAACTGCAAATTAAAGCAACACCGAGGCACCACCACACTCCTGTCAGACGGGTAGCCCAGAACCCGGACCCCACCACCCGCTGGTGGGGTACAGGGCTGCAGCAGCTCTCAGTGCGGTGGGACCACAGCATGGTGCAGCCTCTGGCAAACACTTCAGCAGCCTCTTGAAAAACCGAGCATGCTCTTACCCTGCAATCCAAACAATTCCTAGTACTTAGCCAAAGGAGTTGAAAATAATGTCCACACAAAAAGCCGTGCAAGGGTAATTATAGTAGTTTTATTCATAATGAGCCCAAACTGAAAGAAACCAAAATGCCCTTCAGTAGGGGGGTGGATCAACTGGTACATTCAGACAGTGGAGTTCAATCAATAATAAAGACATGTGCCTTATTTAAGAGTGGGAGGAGCCTTAAATGCTTAAGTGAAAGAAGTCTATCAGAACTGGTGGCCTAGGGGTTAAGCCTCAGTGCTATCACCGCTTCAGCCTGAGTTCGATCCCCAGCCAGTCAAGGAGCTACACACATGGCGCAGCAGATCTTCTGCCTTGCCCTCTGCTCCCCTCAGCAGTGTATTTCAGTGGATACGCCTGTTCTGTTCCCCACTCTATCTCTGGTGAATCCTCTCACCCCACACCTCTGGCCTATATACCAGTTCATCTATGAATAAACAAATCTTTAAAAAAAAGAAAAAAGGTTATCCTGTATGATTCCACCTATATGACATTCTGGGAAAGGTGAAACTCAGAAACAGAATAAAGGTCATGGTGTCAGATATGTGGGGGGAGGGAGGGATGAATAGGTGGAGCACAGGGGCTTGGGGGGCAGTGATCCTATTCTTTAGGATATGCGACAGTATGATTCTGTCAAAACCTATAGAATGTATACCACAGAGGATGAACCCTAATGCCAACTGTAGACTTTCCTTAATAGGGTCACTTCCGTTGTAATAAATGCACACTAATGAAGTAGGGGAAATAATTGGGGGGTGGGTAATATGGCCATGCCCTCCACTTTCTGTTCAATTTTCTATAAACCTATAACTGCTCTAAAAAATAAAGTATTAGGTTCTTATTTGAGCATGCTACTGAATTCCAAGGGAAGATCAGTTGCTAATTGCTCTGCATGTTTCTCTTTAGGCAAAAAGGTGACCTTGCACATCCCCGCTCACAGCACCTCCACAGTCACCCCAGGTCAGACTGGCTTGCTGAGAACTCGCCTGAGTTGGGCAGATTATGAGGGACAACTTTTGCATGCTGGAAGCATGCTCCTGAATCATCTGAGGACCTTATATTATTTTTCTGTCTTTAGAAAAGCCCTGGGAACTAATAGAAATGTGCTTTGCTGATTAGGAACTCTGGCCTTGAAGAACTTACAGTGTGGAGTAGCTGTACAGGAATATAAACCCCTGTAACACCAGGCAGAAGGCCCGGCCCCTGAGACAGGTGTAATTAGGTGGGCAGGGGAGAGAGGAGAGAGAGGTGCCTCTCCCCAATGTCCCCTAGTGGAGGCAGTGATACTGGGTTGTGGAAGGTCGGACGGCAGCGCCAAGTGTGACAGGGGCTTGTGGAGTAATGACACCCAGGTTGCCAGCGGGAAGAGTTCCGTAAACAGGCACAGAGGTGGATCTGCACCCGCGAACAGTGGGTCTGGATAAGGTGGCTGGAGCAAGTGCATGAAGACGGATGAGGAGTAGCCTAAAAGGATGAGGCCAGATGCTGGCAGGCTCTGGGCCGCACCCCAAGGAACTGACACTTGCTTCAAAAGCAGAGGGGAGCAACTGAATCACAATTGTGCTTCAGGAGAGTCACGTAGGATGTGCTTGAGAGTTACACAGACATTTGTCCAAAGGCAGCACAGGAAACACCCTCACCGTCACTTGGCAGGGAAATGTAAATCAGAACCGCAGTGAGATACCACTTAGCCCAGTAAGAATGGCCCAGATCAAAAAGACTGGAAACAACAAATGTTGGCTAGGATTTAGAGAGAAAGGAACCCTCTCCGCTGTTCATAGGAATGTAAACTGGTGTTGCTGCTCTGGAAAGGTGTGGAGATTCTTTCAAAAAGCTTCAAAGGGAAGTACCATAAAATACCATATACTTCTAGGTATTTTTTTACAGATTGATTTATTTACGCATACAAGAGCTGGGATACAGGCCAGAGGTGGGGGGGGGTGAGAGAATTCACCAAATACAGAGTGGGGAGCAGAACAGGCGGATCCACTGAAGTACACTGCTGAGGGGAGCAGCAGGGAGACAGGAGAGGTCTGCTGCACCATGTGAGTAGCTCCCTGGCCGAGGATTGAACTCAGGCCTTAGCGGCGAAGCGCTAAGACTTAACCCCTAGGCCACATGGGAGGCCCCCGAGCCACCTCTCTTATGCACTTACTGATGTTTATTTTACATACCTGCTTTAGTTAAAAAGTAGATTTATTTCATTAAGGAAAAATAGACAATATGGGATATAAAGGAAATAGTTTTATGTAGTCCCACTAGCCAGAAGTGTTTACTGTTAACATTATGGGATCCTATAAAGATGATGTTATATATAATCCACACTATACTATTGGTTGTGACTGTTTTTGAGTAAATATGGGCATCATATTAAAACCTACTTTTCTAATTTATTGTGATCATCTTGCCTTATCAGCAATATATTTTGATTTTTGGTTGTGGTGATGGTAGTTTTTGTTTTCCCAGTTTTCATAATTTAACATGAAATCAATATTACAGGATCATATCTCAGTTTAGTTTTTCATAACCCCCAAAGGAAACCTGTGTCCTTTAAGCCATCGATGGCCATTCCCCTCTCCAGCCAACCCCTGGCAGCCACGGATCCCTTTCCTGTCTTTAGGGATTTATCTGATCTGGATCTTTCCTATAAGTTAATTGTATCCTTTTGTGCCTCACTTCTTCCACTTGGCAGAGTTTTTGTAAGTTTTTATAAGAGGGGGGATGCCCCTCCCACCACAACTACTGGATTGGGGGTGCAGTGGAGTGTGAGCAGCTCCACATTAGCAGCCAGGTGCATGGATCCCTGAGCCCACCGGCATGCCGAAGCCCCTCGGCAGCCCCCTGTGCTGCACACCCAGCACGGTTCGGGAGCAGGGGAGCTTCTCTGCCCCCCCCCCCAAGACTGCCAGAGGCCAGGAATCAGTGCAGGCTGGATTTCGCATCCTGGGGGGTTGGTTTCGAAACCAGCAGGTTTTGTAAATGGACCAGTCAGGTTCGAGCTTACACTGGCACCAAGTAAGGCTTAGAAAAGGAGCTGTTTCTGAAACAGACTGACTGGGGTTTGAAAGGTGGGTACCTTGAAAAAAAATGTAAGTGGGGCTTCAGAACGCTTTGAACACACACCCTCCTGGAAAGACCTTCAGTGCAGACCTCCAAAACCTTTCAGACCTTCTCATCTGACTCACCTGAGAGCCTCACCTGATACACCTATTGACACCTTTGCACCTGCCTTCTACTCCTGCCTCGAGCCCTGCCTCCAGCATCGCCTGCTGACTGGTGCTGTTGGCCTGGCCCAGGGTCCCTGAAAGAGCTGTGCCCTGGTGCCTGGTCCTCTCTGCACAAACAAAAAGTAGTGAGAAATGACACCTCGCATCAAGAATCCCACTTCCCTTCCCCGCTGTGTGTAACAGCTGTTAATGGGTTGAGATTCAGCGTTCAGACCTTTTAGATGAGTGGGAGTTGGTGGGGAGCTGTGAAGGTATGTTGTGGGGTAAATGATTGTCAGGCTTTTCTGCCCTCCCGCCATCAGGATTGACGAGGGATCCCCGCGGTCCCGAATGCATGCCTAATGGCGGGCACCTGGAGTAGGGTGTGGGCAGGCGTAGGTGGGTACACCTGGGCTGAGACTGGGCTTATAAGGGCGGCATGATGGGGACGCCAGCAGAGCAAAAGAGAACTACCAGAAGAAAAACCAACCGGAACAGAGCAAGAGAGAGACTGGGAGCGAACCAGGAGAGAAGCAGAGATCACAAGAGAATGCGGGAGAGAGCCCAGTAAATAGTGAAGATTCGCGGGGGTGCTGGGAGGCCTGCCAGCCTCCTGCCCCCGCCCCTGCACCCCTGCCTGCCGTGTACCAGGTAAACTCAATTAAACCCTGAAAAAGCCACCGAGGGCTCCAGGACTCTCATTTGCCTGTCTGCTCTGGTCATAGAAAACCTGCTCTGTGCCATCCTGCCCTCTGTGTCTTCTTCCAACATGGTCTGTTTTCTCTCTGTAGCATAAGTAAAGTATCAGGCTTTTCTGCCCTCCCACCATCAAGACTGATGATGGATCCCTGTGGTCCTGAATGCATGCCTGATGGCGGGCACCTGGAGTGGGGTGTGGGCATGTGTAGGTGGGTACACCTGGGCTGAGACTGGGTTTATAAGAGCGGCATCACGGGACACCCGCAGAGCGAGAGCGGGCAGAGTAAAGGCCACGAGAGAAGGCCGGAGAGCCCAGAGACAGTGAAGCCTTGCTGGGAGCTGGGAGGGCCTGCCAGCCTCCCAGTCCCCCAGCACCCCTGCCTGCCATGTACCTGCAGAAGCCACCGAGGGCTCCAGGACGCTCCTTTATCCTGTCTGCTCCGGTCATAGAGAACTTGCTGTGTGCCCTTCCTGCTGCTACACTCCACGTCCCCCTCACCTGTCATCAGTGGCGCTGTGCCTTAGCTTTATAGTCACTTTCAGGATTTAGGACAGGCTCGTTTGCAGGTGTCAAAATGCTAGTTAACTAGCTAGTTAACGCAGCCTGACCTGGAGCCAGACTTCTGCAGGCCACACACATACCTCCCACACACACCCCCCACAACCCCCCTCACCCCCACCCCCCACCTCTCCAGGGATGCTTTTGTAAGTGCCTTAGAAACCCAGCTGCTACACTCTCAGTGCCCTGGAGGCTGGGGTGGGGTACATGCACCATCTGTTGGACGCTCCCTAACTCCTTAGGGACCCTCAATTTCTGCTTTTGACAGTATCTCCCTGACATCCCTGAGCCTGAGGCAGCCTTCTTGGCTGGAGTCCTGCCACAATACCCATGGAAAGTTTTAACTATATAGGATTCTGCCCACATTTGTGACCATCACCACCCTTGGCCTTCCTAGATTTGGGGAAATACCCACTTGAAGAGTACCCCCCACCTCCATCCCAGGGAGCGGTCTCCCTTGGGGCCATGTAGCTGTCTGTCTGTCTGTCTGTCTGTCTCTCTCTCTCTCCCCCCCTCCCTCCCCTCTCTTTTCCTCCACTCCCCCCTTTGGACTAGGACCTGGCAGGGGCCCAGAGGGGACATGGTGTGGGGCAGCAGCATCTCAGTGGCTCGTGTGGTGGGTGGTCCTGATGCTGTTGTTCCTATGGCGGCTCTCTAGCCTGCCCAGGATTCATATCCTTTAAAAACTTCATACCCTGCTTAAAATATCAAGTTTAACTTTCACTGGGAACCTTGACTGGTGCAGCATCCCTGCTCAGCCTGTTGACAAAGGCCAGGCTGCTCCCACACCCTCTGTCCTCGCCCCACCATCTCCCACCACCCCAGTCACGGGCTTCATGGCTTTCTCTCCTGCCGCTGCTGGCAGGAGTCACTGCTGGACCAGCTTGACCATCTGTTGGTGTGTTCCAAATAGATGGTCTGGCATTATCCTTTAGAAGATGTGAGCACTCCAGTTAAAAAATAAACAAGGATGTTCAAGAAATAAAAAAAAGAAAGAAAATGTGACACTGCCACCTTCATCCTTGACTTTAGGGATCCATAAAGCTCTAGGAGGCAGAAGGCCCATTCCACACCCTGTCTCCTTGCATGTCTTCTAGATACTAGTCACAAAAGGGATCATGTATGTGTCCCTCCTTTGTAAACTTTTAGATATATTACCATGCAGACACCTTTCCACGTTAAGAAAAATAGTACACTTTCTTCCATTTTTAAAACCAGCTATATTGGGGCCTCCCTGGTGGCCTAGAGGTTAAGTGTCAGCCCAATAACTACTACAGCCTAAGTTCCAGCCCAGCAGGGGGCTGACCCACATGGCACAGCAGACCTCTCCTGTCTTGCCCTCTGCTCCCTTCTGCCTGTTGGGAGAAAGCAATCTTGTTTCAGTAGATCTACCTGTTCTGCTCCCCACTCTGTCTCTGATATATGCTCTCACTCCCCACACCTCTGGCTTACACCCCCAGTTCTTCAATGCATAAAAAATAAATCTTTTAAAAAATATTAAAACCAGCTATAATACTTAAAATTTAATTTATAAACAAAATCATCCATTTTTAAACCTGCTTTTGAAATCATCGCCACAATCAAGAAGTAGACCATTTCCATTATTTCAAAAAGTTCCTTCATGTTCATCTGCAGTTAATCCCTCCTAACCCAGAGCTCAAGGTCACCATAAAGGCTAGGCAATACACCAAAATTCCTTAACTTACTTAAACTACCTACAGACACACTTACAGTGCTTCCAATTTATTGTTTTATTGATCCCTGTACCAGTAAATATTTGTGGAGTGCCTATTCTTCCAGCATGGTGCTATGATAACAATAGCTTGTCTTTCCCCTGGTGTCTACCCCTTTGGTAGACATGATGTTGTTTAGAAGGAAGTCACATCCTTCCAGCTCCAAGGGGTGCCATACCACACATTGGCCAATGTGTTGACCTTGTCATCATAGGTGCACCTGTGATCTATGAAGGAGATGTGACTTCCCTGGGGATGAAGACAGGAGAGCAGTGCAGGGACATTGCAGGAAATTCTGAAGCCACCTTCTAAGTTTCTAGTAATATTTTGAGCGCTGTTACACATACTGATATACTTGGTTAAAAAGTGACCCTTCCTAAAATTCTTCTCATTTCATAATGATTTTGCGTCAGGAACTATATCTAATTTAAGCTTACATATTTCCACCCCCTCTCTTGCCAGCTTGTAAATCCTGGGGGTGTGCAGGGGATGGATGCTGGAGGGGATTCAGAACTGGTTATGTGATTGTTTAGCTTTGAGGTTAGGATTTACAGCACAAGGAAGAAAACAGGACCCTCAGAGGATTGATTGTTGCTGAAACAACCCTAGAAATACTGTGACATGGTATTTCCTAAGTCTACTAAGCATTTTCTTGTGGTGTAAGATCTCTTACTGTTTCTTGGTTTCACTGTTGCTGCCCCTTTTTCTGCTCCTTGGGGAAGAGGGTATAATTGAGTATTTGCACTTATCTGGTAAATAGCTACCCTCAACAATTTGCAAACAATTAATACTCTCCATCCAGAGGGGAACTTTCCTACAATGCTGAGGGTGTGAATTGTTAACAATCCTTTGGAAAGCAATCTTGTTTTAACTATTAAAATTTAAAAGACATACTCTTCAACCTAGTAATCTCACTCCTGGGAATTTATCCTACAGAAACAAAAATAGCCAGTACATCATGAAATGCACATAAAGATGCTGATTGTAGCTTTTCTCAATGTGTCAAAAAAAATTAAAAATAAACTTCCCATAAACAGAAATCATTAACTAAGTTATGGAGTATCCACTTTGTGAAATATTATGCAGCCATTAGTAAAAGAATGGATTCCAATTTTAACACTAGGGAGAAGATTTCTACAAGATATCTCAACAAGATACTATTGAGTGAGAAAAGCAAAAAAGCAAATATGAATGATACATATTTAAATAAGGCAAACAACAATGTTTATTTGTATGTAATTATATAAGACAAAAGTAAAGAGAGATAACACAGGCTTAACATTGGCGTGTGTACATGTGTGTGCATATTTGGAGGAAGACAGAAGTGAGGCAGGTAATGTGGAGAAGCATGCAAAAAAGAAAAAAAGATGCCCTGAAAACATGAATTTTATGATAAGCAACTTAGATAGTTATGTATGTGCATATATCTATATGTATGTAAATTAAGAAATTAGAAAAATGTAAATATCTACTGATCTGAAAGGGCTCCATTTATATATTGCTAAGGGATAAAAGCAAATTGCAGAGTTGATTTTATTTTGTTGAACACAAACCCACAAAAATTAGTCTATGTGAGTACATACAAACATAATTCTAGCAAGGATTTCTATACCTGGTTATTAACATGGTGGCCTCAGTTCAGAGGTAGAAGGTTAAAATGGAGATGGTGAGAGGTTTAGCATTTTAAAAATACATACCTTTGTATCACGTGCACTGAACAGTTATCTGTCTCTGATCTCTTGCCACAATTAGACCATGTAACAACAGAAACCACCCCCAAAACTTGATGGGCTTACTAAAATAAACCTTTCCTTAACAGATGGCTGAAGGAAGAGGGAGATTGTGCCTGCCAGTGTGAGAAGTCATTACTTAATATTTATAAAAAAGTTACAGCTTTCAAAACACTCTTGTAATGTTTCGTTATTCTCACCTCTTTGAATGTCATTTTCCATCTATGTATCTGTCTCCACTAGCCTATGAGTTTCTTGGGTGTTTTGACCATGTCTCATTCATTTTGATAACCTCAATGTTTAGTATTTATTGTTCCTGGAACTTAGAAGGTGCTAATATTTAGCTCGTTGGGCTGTGGCTTGGCGATTTGGACTGGGTTCAAGTGGGTGGTTTTTCTGATCTTGACAGAGCTCCTCACACTCCTAGAGGCAGCTGCTATGGCTGGCTGTGGCAGGATGACAGCATGCTCTGGCAGGCCAGCCGGAGCAAGCATGTCATCCTGGTGATGTGCAAGGGGGCAAGTCAATCACTGACAGCTTTTCATGTTTTCTAATGTATTTGGTAAGGTTCGACAGAAAACCAATAGGGGGCGTGCATTTGTGAACAAAGACATTTATTATAAGGAACTGGCTCACAATTACAGAAGTTGAGAAGTCCAAGCCCAGGAGAGCCAATGTTTGAGTCTTGGGAATCCCAGAGCAGAAGACTGATGTCCCAGCTCAAAGGGAACAAGCAGGCACTTTATCCCAGCAGGGATGTAGTATGTTTAACTTAAGGAAGTGCTGGGGGGAAAAAACAATACAAGGGGAAGGGAAGGCTTGTGATAATGGTCCTCTTGACTTCCTTAGATTACCAGAGTAATTTTGGAAGATGAATCTATATTTGTATGAACTTGTTTTGTGTTTCCCATACTTGATGAGGCTGGTAATAATGGCAGACTGCATTACTACGTAAGTGAAGAAGAGCCAACGGTGGAAAGTAAGAGGGCCCACAGGACACAGGTGGGTCTAGAAAAGAGCCGCAGTGGACTCCCTGCCCACTCAGTACTGAGAATTTTGCTACAGACTGGAGATTAGCGTGGGAGAATGCTCGGGTACATGGTTGATTTTCTTCATTTTAGTTTCATGTTAATGGTGCAGGGTATTAATAGGTCAAGGTAAGAACAGGAATGACCTTGTGTTGTTATGTAGAATCTGTCTCACCAAGCATGAGAAGCACAGCATGTGCATCATGTCCGTGAAAGGTGCCAGTGCCTGGTGGCTTCTCCTTAGAAGCAGATTCTACAGCAAGCTTTATGCTGTTAAAGCTGAAATTCCCGCCTGCTGCTCCCCTCAGCAGTGTACTTCAGTCCTTCTGCCTGCTCTGCTCCCCGCTCTGGCTCTGGTGAATTCTCTCACCCTCCTGCGCTTCTGACTGTACCCAGTGCTTGTATAAATAAATAAAAATAAATCGTTAAAAAAAAAGCTGAAATTCACACACATACAGCACTTTCTTTAAGTGAAAGAATCCCGTTTTGTGAGAGCACATTTTGTATATCTCCTGCTGACCACATTTAGCCAGTCTTGTTTGGGTACCCAGAAAATTAATTGAGATGTGCCTCAGAACCATTATCAGAAGTATCCAAACCTGGTCTGCAGACAGTTTGGTACACACACACAACAGCTTCTTCTCACTTCTTGTTTGCTAAGAGAACCAAGATCTGTTGGTGATGGCAGTAATCCCTGCCTCAGTTCTCATGTCTCACCTGAACGCCTTGCCCGGCTGCCCATTGTGCTGAGTCCCTTGCAGTTATGTGACCGTGTGCCCCAGATCTGCACAAGGAGATGGTGACTAGAGGTCTTGAAAAAAATTATGTCTGCTGAATAAAAGATCAGAACTTTGTGAGGAGAAAGCCTTTGATTCTTCCTGTCTGGGAGCTGGTGTAAGAATGTGCAAGATGAAGCTGCAGCAGCCATTCTGCCATCACAAAGCAGCAGGTGTGGGAAGGGCATCACACACGAGATAGGGGAACGGGAGGATGGAAAGAACTTGGGTCCTTGGTGACATTTTTGAGCCACTGCCTCCAGGCCTCTTGTTATATAAGATGATAAAAGATTTTTACTGACTAAATTTCTGTTGATCAGACATTGATAATTGAAAATAAAAGTATTCCTAACTGAAATACCTGGCCACCTGCAGCCTGGCCAGGGTTTTTTCTGCTGACATTTGCACCATAGTAACGTTGCCACTTGTTAACTTTATTTGCAAAATAGGGTTAAAAATCACATCTCTACTTCTAGCAAACATTCTGATTCAGAGATCAGAGTGTGTTCTCTACGACAGTAAATCATCTTTCCCTGCAAATTTATTAAAAACATTAATTCTTAGGCTCCCAGCCCCAGACATGCTGAATTAGAATCTTCGTGGATGGGACCAGCAGCCTGTGACTGCATAAGCTCTCCAGGTGATTCTGGTGAAATGGAATGTTTGAGAACCACTGACACAAAGGATCAGATTGAGTGGTTGCTTGTCAAAACACCTGGCAACTTAGAAAATATTCCAAGTTCACTTGTAGAATTCTGAGTCAGCATTTCTGAAGAATAGTCTGTGGGTTCATAGTTCCTCAAGGTGACTCTAAGTAATGCTAAGTTTGGGACCCATGGGATGTCCATGACAGTGGCTCATGCGTGCAAGGTGCTGCCTGCAAGCAAGGGGCGAGGAGTGATCAGGCGCCTTTGGGAACAAGCGAGCTGAATTAAGAGATATTCCTACCCGGTAGGTGAAGGAGCTCACTGTTTGATCTTAGGAGCCTTTTTCAATTCTAAAATGCCTTTAACTTTGCAGCTCTGGCTGGAACAGGCAAACTTGGTGTTTGTAATTATATAGACATGCTCCTGAGCAACAAGTGGAAGAGACTGCGATTTTCCTAAAGTTTAGCAAACAGCCCAACTACTCAACACAGCCAGAACCAGCTGGTCCCAAATAGGTTTTCTCTTCTGCTCTTACCAGCTTTATGAGACAGCAGGTTTGCACTTCAGATGTTCATTTATAGAGTGCTAGACTACATCTGCTTCCTGTTAGGCTTCACCTGCTTTGTGCCAGGCGTATGCTTTGGGGGTTATTTTGTTTAGGAAATGTTATTTTTAAATTGCATCATCTTAAGAGATCTTGCCTTCTAAAACAAGCTACCTGTTAAGGATCAAAGCAGTCTCCTCACTGTCACTTCGGATATGATTTTACCCTCTTTCCTGTCCTACCTTTGCCTTTGAATTAGAGATGCCAACCATTTCCTCAGGAAACTCCTTGCTAGGACACTGCCAATCTCCCGCCATTCCAACCCCTGCTGAGTGGTTCTTCAGAAAATAAACAGATTAACAGAAAGCACTCATTGATTGCCTTTGGATGATCCAACTTACTATTTTAGTCACCAATAAATAAACAGGGGAAATTAGCCATTTATCCTTCCTTTTCTGTATGCGCTGTAGCTTAGGGCATTCAAATAGTTGACGGAAGCTGATGAAGGAATGGTGAAACCATTATATGACCTTTTTGCAAACTTTAATGAGCTTAAGGCTCTAGAAAGTGATCATCAATAACTGTTAATACCACAAAAAGAAGACAAGGAGACATTATCTGTCCCTTAATGGAAGAGAGTCAAGTGTCTAGACCAAAGTGTTGCAGGTGTGTCACCATCCCAGACCGGGCAGTTCCATTGTTGATTCGGGCAGAAATTTTGGAGCCTTTGGTATATTTGACAGGCCTTTAAAGCTGAGTCATGGGACATACCAGCAAGCAGGGAGGTGGCCGCTGAGCCCCCAACCTAGAGTGATGCCGCTGTGAACGCCAGAGCTAAGGAAGCCCCTGATGACTCGCTCCTCGCCCAGGTGCCTGCACTTACATGTGTGCATGCCCCACGCTTCCTGGCTTCTCGGCCTAGGGGTCTAGATTACAGGTGTGTGTGTCCCGTGTTCACACATTCCCTGGGCCCTCTGCAACAGCATGTTATCACATGTGGGTAATACAGCCTGGGAGGAAAGCAAGGCCCAAGGTGCTGGCCGCGTTGGCCAGTGGTGGGAAGGCAGAGGAAAGCCTGACTGAACTCCATTTCCCCACGCAGGAAATGTGGAACAGAGGAACGTGTCAAATGGCACTAAAGAGGGATCCAGTCGCTGGAATCCATGTTGTGGGGAACTGTTCTGGGACAAATGATGCTGTTTCCCAGATAAAATACATGAGAAATGATATGGAGGAGTAAATCCTTCATCTACAGATGAAATGAGACTTGAGTCCTGCCAGCCAATTGTAGTATCCGTGGGCCTCGTTGGGTCCTGACTGTACAAGCCTAAAAACCAGTATAGGACAAACAAATGTGAACAATGCCCGCATATTTGTTAATATTAAGAAAATGTTGTCAACTTGCGGGTGATGATAGTTTTGTGGTTATATCTTTTTTTTTTTTAAGATTTATTTATTTATTTATGCAAGCACTGGGTACAGTCAGAGGCGCGAGAGGGTGAGAGAATTCACCAGAGCCAGAACGGAGAGTAGAACAGGCAGAGTGATGAAGTACACTGCTGGGGGGGAGCAGCGGGCGCGGCAGGAGAGGTCTGCGCGCCATATGGGACCCTCGCCCAGCGGGCGGGGATAGAACTGGCACCACAGAGGCTGCGGGCAGCTTCGCAACCCAGCGCTCGACCGCTGCGCCACCAGGGAGGCCCATGGTTATATCTTTTTAAAGGAAGTCTTAGCTTTTTTTTTTTCTTCTTCAGTGATTTTTTTTTAATTTCTCAGCAATTTTTTTCTTTTTTTAGATTTATTTATTTATTTATTATTTAAATTTTATTTTTATATTCCCCTTACAATTACAACCCCCTTATTTTGACCCCAAGCCCTCCTTTCCCTGCCCCCCACTCCCCATAGAGTGTCTCTGGTTCATAGTTGTTTGTTGATTTTGATATTTTCTTTCTTATAGTTATTCTTTTTTTCCTGGTCCCTTATTTAAGTTTTCTAGATTCCTGCTATGAGTGAGACCATCCGGTATTTTTCTTTTTCTTTCTGACTTATTTCGCTGAGCATGATCCCTTCCAGCTCCATCCATGTTGCTGCAAATGGCATGAGTTTATCTTTTTTGAATGCTGAGTAATATTCTATGGTGTATATGTACCACATCTTCTTGATCCAGTCATCTATTTTTGGGCATTTGGGTTGTTTCCAAAGCTTAGCTATTGTAAATAGTGCTGCTATAAACATAGGGGTGCAGGTGCGCTTTGGAATGGATGTTTCTGTGTCCTTTGGGTAAATACCTAGGAGTGGAATTGCTGGATCCTATGGAAGCTCTATGTTTAGTAGGTCCAGAAATCTCCACACAGCTCTCCATAGTGGCTGGACTAGTTTGCACTCCCACCAGCAGTGCAGGAGAGTTCCTTTTTCTCCACACCCTCGCCAACATTTGTTGTTGCTAGTTTTTTTAATATGTGCCATTCTCACTGGTGTAAGATGGTATCTCATGGTAGTTTTGATTTGCATTTCCCTGATAACAAATGATGTTAAATATATTTTCATATGCCTGTTGGCCATTTGCATTTCCTCTTCAGAGAGGTTTCTTTTTAGCTCTTCTGCCCATTTTTCCACTGGATTATTTTCTTTGTTGTTGTTGAGTCTCATCAGCTCTTTGCAGATTTTTGTGATCAGTCCTTTATCATTAGTGTTGTGTGCAAAAATGTTCTCCCAGTTGGTGGGGTTTCTCTTTGTTTTTGTTATTGTCTCTTTTGCTGTGCAGAAGCTCTTTAATTTGATGTAGTCCCAGCTGTTTATCTTTGCCTTCACTATCACTGCTTTGGGTGATGTGTCTGTAAACATGTCTTTGATGTGAATATCTCCTATATTTCCTTCTATGTATTTTATTGTTTCAGGTCTTATGTCTAGTTCTTTAATCCATTTTGAGTTGGTTTTTGTGCATGGTGTGAGGTAGTGGTCAAGCTTCATTCTTTTGCATGTAACGACCCAGTTTTCCCAGCACCATTTATTGAACAAACTTTCTTTGCTCCAATGCATACTCTTTGCTCCTTTGTCAAAGATTAGTTGACCATAAATCTGTGGGTTTATTTCTGGATTTTCTATTCGATTCCATTGGTCTGTATGTCTGTTTTTGTTCCAATACCATGCAGTTTTGATGATTATGGCTTTGTAGTATAGTTTGAAGTCTGGGAGTGTGATGCCTCCATTCCCTTCTCTTTTTTTCAGGAGAGCTTTGGCTATTCAGGGTTTTTGGTGATTCCATATGAATTTCATCAATAATTGTTCTATTTCTTTGAAGAATGACATTGAAATTTTGATTGGAATAGCATTGAATCTGTAGATTGCTTTTGGTAGGATGGCCATTTTAATAATTTTTATTCTTCCAATCCATGAGCAGAGGATGTCTTTCCATTTCTTTGTGTCTTCTTCTATTTCTTTTAACAGTGTTTTATAGTTTTCTTTGTATAGGTCCTTTACCTCTTTTGTTAGATTTATTCCCAAATATTTGATTTTTTTTGTTTCGATAATAAAAGGGATGGTTTTTTTTTTTATTTCTTCTTCTTCAGATTTATTGTTTGTGTATAGGAAGGCTACTGACTTTTGCGTGTTGATTTTGTATCCTGCCACTTTACTGAACTGATTGATGAGTTGAATTAGTTTTTCTGTGGAGTTTTTGGGGTTCTCTATGTATGTTATCATATCATCTGCAAATAGTGATAGTTTGACTTCTTCTTTTCCTATTTAGATTCCTTGGATGTCTTTCTCTTGTCTTATTGCTCTGGCTAGGACTTCCAGTATTATATTGAAAAGCAGTGGTGAGTGGACATCCTTGTCTTGTTCCAGATCTTAATGGAATTGCTTTCAGCTTTTCACCATTGAGAATGGATACTGGCTGTTGGCTTGTCATAGATGGCCTTTATGATGTTGAGGTACGTTCCTTGTATCCCAAGAATTTCAAGGGCTTTTATCATGAATGAGTGTTGCACTTTGTCGAAAGCTTTCTCAGAATCTATTGATATTATCATATGGTTTTTATATTTCTTTTTGTTGATGTGTTGGATAACGTTGTTTGATTTTCGGATGTTGAACCTTCCTTGTGTCCCTGGAATGAATCCTAGTTGGTTGTGGTGAATTATCTTATGGATACATTGTTGGATTCTGATAGCTAAAATTTTATTGAGGATTTTTGCATCAGTGTTCATTAGGGAGATTGGCCTGTAGTTTTCCTTTTTTGTGTTGTCCTTGTTCGGTTTTGGTATTAGTGTAATGTTGGCTTCATAGAACGTGTTTGGTATTGTCCCTTCCTTCTCAATTTTTTGGAAGAGTTTGTGAAGGATAGGCACTAATTCATCTCTGAATGTTTGGTAGAATTCATTTGTAAATCCATCATGTCCTGGGCTTTTGTTTTTAGGGAGGTTTTTGATTACCATTTCAATTTCGCTGCTTGTATTTGGTCTGTTTAGGTGTTCTATTTCTTCTTTCTCTAGCTTTGGGTGATTGTAGAGTTGTAGGAATTTGTCCATCTCCTCTAGATTGTTGAACTTGTTTCCATATAACTGTTCATAGTAGTTACTGATTATTCTTTTGATTTCTGCTGTGTCCGTTGCGATTTCTCCTCTTTCATTTATGATCCTGTTTATTTGTGCTTTCTCCCTTTTTTCCTTTGTGAGCCTGGCTAGGGGTTTGTCTATTTTATTGATTTTTTCGAAGAACCAGCTCTTGGTTTCATTGATCTTTTGGATTGTTTTTTTAGTTTCAATTTCATTTATTTCTGCTGTGGTTTTTATTATTTCTTTTCTTCTACTGGTTTTGGGGATTTTTTGTTGTTCTTTTTCTAGATCTTTGAGCTTCGAGATTAGGTTGTTTCTTTGAGTTCTTTCTTGTTTCTTGATGTGAGCTTCTATTGCTATATATTTTCCTCTTATTACTGCTTTTGCTGCATCCCATACATTTAGGATATTGGTGTCCTCCTTGTCATTCAATTCAAAGAATTTTTTAATTTCTTCTTTGATCTCCTCATTAGTCCAGTGGTCTTCCAGTAGTGTGGTTTTTAATCTCCATGAGGTAGGAGACTTCCTTGCCTTCTTTTTATGGTTTATTTCTAGTTTGATGCCTTCATGGTCAGAAAAGATGGTTGGTATGATTTCAATCTTGGTGTATCTGTTGATGTTTGTCTTGTGCCCCAGTATGTCATTGATCCTGGAGAATGATCCATGTGCGCTTGAGAAAAATGTGTACTCTCTTTTTTGGGGGTTTAGTGTTCTATAGATGTCTGTTAAGCCCAAATGCTCTAGGTCCTTATTTAGAGCTTTAGTTTCTTTACTTATTTTTTGTCTTGTTGATCTATCCATTATTGATAGTGGTGTGTTGAAGTCTCCCACTATGTATGTGTTTTCTCTGATGTCAGTTTTCAGAGATGACAACAGTTGTCTAATATATTTTGGTGCTCCTTTGTTTGGTGAGTATATGTTAATGAGTGTTATTTCTTCTTGAAGTATTGTTCTCTTGATCATAATGTAGTGACCATTGGGGTCTCTTTAATTTTTTGAGTTTGAAATCTGTTTTATCTGATATAAGTATAGCTGTTCCTGCTTTCTTTTTTGGTCCATTTGCTTGTAGGATTGTTTTCCATCCTTTAACTTTGAGTCTATTTTTATCTTTTGTAGCTAAATGTGTTTCCTGGAGACAGCAAAAGGTTGGGTTTTGTTTCTTAATCCAGGCTGCAACTCTGTGTCTTTTTATTGAAGAGATTAGTCCATTTACATTTAGAGTTAATATTGATATGTTAGCATCTGTATTTGCCATTATGTTTGTCTTTCCTTTGATTTTATTTATTTATTCTTTTAATAACTTTTTTTTTTGGTCTTCTTTCGTTGTTATTCGTCCCTCTGAGGTTCTGGCTTTCGGATTCCTTGTAGCATTTTTTGGAGTGGGGGTTTAGTCGTAATGAAATTCCAGAGTTTCTGTTTGTCTGGGAAGGTCCTTATTCTTTCTTCATAGAGGAAGGAGAGCTTTGCGGGATAGAGTATTCTTGTTTGGCAGCTGTTTTCTTGGAGTCTGTTGTCTATGTCCCTCCACTCTCTCCTTGCCTATAGTGTTTCTTCAGAGAAGTCTGATGTCAGCCTGATTGGTTTTCCTTTGAATGTTATCTGTTTCTTCCCTCTTGTCAGCTTCATTATTTTTTCCTTGTCCTGGATTCTTGGGAGCTTTACTATTATGTGTCTTGCTGTGTTTTTCCTTTCGTCGTGGAAGTTTGGTGTTCTTCTTGCTTCTTGTATATCAATTTTCAGCTCCTTCTTCACATTTGGGAAGTTCTCTTCAATTATCTCTTTGAATATTTTCTCTGTTCCTACATCTCTCTCCTCTCCTTCTGGTATTCCTATAACTCTTATATTTCCTTTCCTCATAGAGTCAGATAGTTCCCGAAGTCTTTCTTCGGTCTTTTTCCTTCGTACTTCTCTTTCCTTTTCTGTTTTGGTTCTTTTTATTTCTGTGTCTTCAAGAGTACTTATTCGTTCTTCCATTTCATCTATTCTGCTTTCATTGCTTTTCCCAGAGTTCTTTAGTTCCTCCATTAATTCTTTGATCTCCTGCATTTCTTTTGCTTCCCCCTTTAGGGACTCAATTTCATTCTTCTGATCATTGATTATTTTTCTCATATCATTGTTTTCCTTTATGAGTTCTGTCACTTTTTTAGTCATGGCAATTTTAAATTCTCTTTCTGGAAGGCTCAGAAGTTCTTCCAAGTTACTGTCATTGCAATCTGGGGGGTGGTTTTCTCTTTGTCGTGTGCTTTTTTCCTGAGGAGTTGCTAGGTTGCATGTGGTTCTTCTACTCCCTACTGTCTGTTTTCTAATTTGTCGTATGCATTGGGACACTGTGTTGCTGGGACTGGCCAGCATCTTGGGTGAGCTTCTCCGCTCCCCTCTGGCTCCTCCGGGAGCCGTCTGTCAGTTTCAAGCAGTCTTTACTGAAGAAAGGTCCCTGTTCTAAAATGCTGATGTGGGGACACACTCCCCTGTGCGCCTGGTCTGCCCCGGCAGTGTGTTCCCGCTCCCTTGCTGGGCTTGGACTGCAGGCCAGAAGAGGCCTTGTGTGGGCGAACTTCCCCGCTCACCTCTGGCTCCTGAGGGAGCTTTCTGCTGGTTTCAGGCAGTCTGTACTGAAGAAATGTCCCTGTTCTAAAATGGCAATGCGGGACGCACTCTCTGCTCGTCCAGTCTCAGGCACACTCTTCTGTGCGCCCAGTCTGCCCTGGCCATGGGTGCCCGCTCCTGCTGTGGGCTCAAACTGCTGATCGGAAGGGGCCTTGCGTGGGCTAGCTTCCCAGCTGGCCACTGGCTCCTCCGGGAGCCTTCTGCCATTTTCAAGTAGTCTTTTCTGAAGAAAGGTCCCTGTTCTATGGGGTTTTAGTGACTTTTTTCTGGTCGCTAGGTGGTGCCAGAGATCTCTCCTAATGTCCTTGCGGAGCTGTTTTTTTCACCCTGTGGGACAGGGAACAGAGCGGGAATGGTAGGGTAAACCTCAACGGCTTTGGGGTGCTGTGTCTGCCTTGTGCCCCACCGTCGTGGAGAACCCATGCCCCGAATTTCGTGCCCCAGGTCTCAGTTCCAAAGCCCTCAGGTCCAGGACGTGCACTGTAGCCCAGTTCAATGACCACAGAAATGGCGCCTTTTGCTCCCTGCTCCCATGCCTGGGCACCTGGTTCCTGATCTCTCAGTGAGGGACTTTCACCTCAGTGAGGACCCCCGCGCATCTCCCTGCAAGCCTAGGCCGCAGGCGTGGGGACCTGGGCAGCCGCGATCCACGTTTGCTTTTGAAGCTCGCCGCTTTTCCGCATAAGCTTACCGCTGGCCCGGGGCTGTGTGCAGGTCTCTGGGGGTCTCTGTTGTTCTCTAATGGCATCCGGAGCCGTTCACTCACCTCTGCAGCGAATCCTGCAGGGTTCTCCACAGCTCCCGTTCATGGGGTGTGGTGGCCGAAATAGTTCCTTTCCACTCCCAGTCCCGCTTGATGCGTAGTTTGTTCTTGTTGGTCATTTTAGTTTGTTTTTTTCCTCCTTTCTGTTGGTCAGAGAGTGCCGACTTTGTGGGTGGGGGAGGGTAGCAGGGTTCTGCACTTTCCTCCCTTCTAGTCCTCTTTTATGGCAACTTTCTTCTTCGGGTAGTTTGCTGGAGTCATTCATTTATCTTCCGTGTCCCAGTTCTCACTGGGACCTGCCGCTTTTCCTCTCTATTAACTTTTTTTTAATGGGAGATCTTACTCGCAGCGTCCCCTCGCCACCATGTTGATCCCTCTTGGTAGATTTTTTTGATCAGTCCTTTATCATTAGTGTTGTGTGCAAAAATTTTCTCCCAGTCAGTGGGGTTTCTCTTTGTTTTTGTTATTGTCTCTTTTGCAATAAATCTGAAGAAGAAGAAATAAAAAAAAACATCCCTTTTATTATTGAAACAAAAATATCAAATACTTGGGAATAAATCTAACAAAAGAGGTGAAGGATCTATACAAAGAAAACTATAAAACACTGTTAAAAGAAATAGAAGAAGACACAAAGAAATGGAAAGACATCCCCTGCTCATAGATTGGAAGAATAAACATTATTAAAATGGCCATCCTACCAAAAGCAATATACAGATTCAATGCTATTCCAATCAAAATTTCAATGTCATTATTCAAAGAAATAGAACAATTATTGATGTAATTCATATGGAATCACCAAAAACCCAAAATAGCCAAAGCGCTTCTGAAAAAAAAAAAGAAGGGAATGGAGGCATCACACTCCCAGACTTCAAACTTTACTACAAAGCCATAATCATCAAAACTGCATGGTATTGGAACAAGAACAGACACACAGACCAATGGAATCGAATAGAAAATCCAGAAATAAACCCACAGATTTATGGTCAACTAATCTTTGACAAAGGAGCAAAGAATATGCATTGGAGCAAAGAAAGTTTGTTCAATAAATGGTGCTGGGAAAACTGGGTCGCTACATGCAAAAGAATGAAGCTTGACCACTACCTCACACCATGCACAAAAACCAACTCAAAATGGATTAAAGAACTAGACATAAGACCCGAAACCATAAAATACATAGAAGGAAATATAGGAGAAACACTACATGATATGCACCTCAAAGACATGTTTACAGACACATCACCCAAAGCAGTGATAGTGAAGGCAAAGATAAATAGCTGGGACTACATCAAATTAAAGAGCTTCTGCACAGCAAAAGGAAGTCTTAGCTTTAGAGCTACATATTGAAACATCTACAGATGACTGAAGTGACCTCTGGTCTTTGTTTCAAAATAATCATGAGGGGTGGGGCAGGGGCAGAGATAGAGAGAAAATAAGACTGTCCATGAGCTGATAGTGGTGGGAGTGGGGTGATGGTGAACAAGCAGTCCATTATACAATTCTATATATTTGACATTTTCCTTCCAAAAAGTGAAATTAATTTTCCCATCCTTTTCACTTTTTCCCCGTTTGCATTGGCCATGATATATTAGTATAATAGCTTATGTTTATTGTTTTAAAAAATATTTATCAATTTTACTTGTTTTTTGCTACTAAGGGTACAAAAGATTTTTTCAGTTTTGTATGTTTCAAATTTCAGGCCCAGACTAGAAATTCCATGGAAATAAGGACATTCCCGCTGTACCCTCCACAGGGCTGACACCTGTATAGTGTAATCCTTGGGAATGCAAGTGTTAAAACACCATCCCAGGAGGAGGTGTTGCCCACCTGGGCCCCTGTTTGTGGGGGCCTCATCCTCACATGATGGCCAGCTAAGGCTTGGAGACCCACAGGAGCAATCCTGTTTTATAAAGAAAGCCAGAAAGATTGAGACTAAATCTGTATTACAGAAAATTTAGTGTACAATTCATATACAATCCCAAATACGGCACAAGAGTTCTGATTTTAATATTTAGATGTTCCTCTCTAAGGTAGGCTAGGTAAGGTGAAGCTCTGAGCAAGGTGTGGGTACAGAACACCTGTCCAGATTCTACTGCTGCTGTCCCTGCTTGCTTTGCATTGCAGACAGCAGGTATGGACAGAGGTGTCCTATAGTCCAGCCCTTCTGGTTTTAGAAAGCTCTCTATCTCTCTTATTTCCAGTTGCTCCAAGTTCAGACTTGCCCAAGATTTCCTCATTTAACTGAAGCTCTCACTCTTTAAAAATTATTATTATGCCTTTCTTTGAAGACGAATATAATTTAATTTTTCTGTGGGCTTACAATATTTTTCTCCACCAACATCCTTTATCTCCCCTTGTCCCTTTCTGCCACCCCCTCCCACTCCTAACCTCAGAGCACTGAGAATGTTTACTGATATCAGCTGGTTTTAAAAACTGTTTCACATCATCAAATTACCTGCTACATAAATGTCCAGTACTTGTTTTTATTATTCCGACTTTGCTGCACACAGTTATCTCAAATTCCCTCCATTTTGTTGAAAATGGCTTCATTTTATCCTTTCTTGTGGCTGTATATTGAAACCCCATGGGGTGTACACACCACATCCCAGTAGATATTCAGGCTGCTTCCACGACCTGGCTGTTGTAAGTGCTGCTTCTGTGAGCATTGTAGAGCGCATGACACTTTGTGTTGATGGTTCCATCTTCTGTGAAGTGCCCAAGAGCGGGACTGTTGGGTCATGTGGTATTTCCATTTTTAGTTTGTTAAAGTGAATCCAGATTGCTTTCCACAATGGTTGCTCCAGTTCACATTCCCACCAACAGTATAATGGGGTCCCTCTCTCTCCACATCTTCTCCAACAATTGTTGTAGGGAGCTTTTAAATATGTGCCATTCTCTCAGGTGTGCAATGGTACCTCGTTGTAGTTTTAATCTGCCTTTCTCTTATTAGAAACGATGATGAACAATCTTTCATGTCTCTTGGCCTCCTGGATATTCTCTTTGGTGAAGCTCTCATTTTTCTCAGTCCCAGAGAATTCAAAGGACCTTCCCGGCTTTGCAAATCTGCCACCTGTCCCCAACGTTTCCCTCCTTAGACACGACTTTTCCTTTTGCTCTTGGAGCAATTCTGCCGCCTTATCTGGAGTTCCACCACCCCTGGGCACTGAGCCCCTGAACGCTGAGCTTCCTGATTGGGGGGGGGGTGGATAGGGAAGGGATGGAGGTGGAGGGTGGTTCCACCTGCATTGCTGTCTTGTAGGAAGAGCAGTTTGCCACAGGACACTACCTTAGGAAAGGGTCGCCTCTTAACAGAGCCTCTGGTGACTTGATCAGAATCACCCAGAACCTGGGTTCCTTTGTTTATGGGCGTTCTGCTTGGTTGCTGCTGTCTCCGGAGACTGTTGGTAGCCCCAGGGCATCTGTTTATAGAAAATTATATTTACCTAGCTCGTAGTTGAAGAGGAAATCTGGTATTCACCCATTGCAATGCTTTAGAATGTGATTATATTCAGCAAACCATGTGTGCAGTTTAAGTGTATATAGTAATAATTATGATATAAAAGCCAACACTACATGCCAGGCACTATACTAAGTGTTTTACAGAAATTAATTCATTTAATTAGTTCTATTCTTACTCCCATTTTAAAGGGAAACTGAGGACAGAGGGGCTAAGTATTTAGTCAAGATAACAAGGCTCATAAGTGGGAGCCAGACTGAGCCCAAGCAGCTCAGCCACAGGCACCCCTTTCTCCTGTGAGGCCCATTGATTCCAACTGAAAGAGGAAAAGCCTGAAGGAGTGGCCAAAATGGACAGAATCACCAAAAAGTAAGAGGAAAATCGAAGAAAGAAATTTGCTAGAAAACACCTGAGATTTTTGAGATAAATCTTACTCCTGAGATTGAAGTACACAGTGACCCTGGTTCCCTCAGGCACGGCTGTGTAGTGGACAGAGCCCTGGATTAATGGTCAGAAAACCTGGGGTCCCACCTGGCTCTGCTGCTGTGTGTGACACAGAGAAGTCACTCTGGGCCTGTTTCTTCATCTCTAAAAAGGAGAGCGAGCCTGCCTGTTGTTATCCCCTCTAGGGTAATTGCAAAGATCTGTTCAGTGTTACTTGGAAGAGTGCTCTGTGGAAGACGGTAATAAGGACTTCCATTTTTAGATGAGCTTAGGAGGACTTTGGTTTGCAAAAGACTGTAATAAATTCCTATTGTCCGTTTATTTGTTTTTAGGGCACCATAGTTGAATGTCTCATAGTGCTCCTGCTGGGAAATGCTGATGGCAGGCGTCCAGACAGCTGAGCCCCACTAGATATCAAGAAAGCCCATGCCTCTGGCCGCACCTTTCAACATGACCAATCCACAGTAAGTGACCCCGGGAGCCGCTCTCCGCAGTGCTGACTTGGCACCTCTAGAATCATGGGCGCCCCTAGAGCTCCCTTCCAGCCCAGTGAAGATGGAGGAGCTCCTGGGGTTTGTCCTTGAGCCTGACATTAAAATGACTAGTTAAAATCTGCTTGTTTTCTAAACTGTCTCACATCTCATTTTTTAGTTTAAAAAAGCCGAGGAATTCTGCAACTCAAAACTGTTGCTGTTAATTGCCCATAAGACCAGGATTTCTCCAATTCAGACAACCACTATACCCGTTTTCTTTATTAGAGGCCACAGAAAATGCAGAATGTTTTCAAAAGCAAACCTCAAAACAAAATTAAGAAGTGCTTGGGGCCTCCCTGGTGGCGCAAGGGGTTAAGTCTCAGCACTATGAAGCTATTCACAGCCTCTGCAGCATGAGTTCGATACCCGGCCAGGGAGCTGCCCACAGGGCACAGCAGACCTCTCCTGTCTCTCCCGCTGCTCCCCTCAGCAGTGTATTTCATCAGTCTGCCTGTTCTGCTCCCCCCTCTGTCTCTGGTGAATTCTCTTACCCTCCCGCACCTCTGATCTACACCACACCCTGCTCTTGTATGCATCAATAAATAAATCTTTAAAAAAGAAAAAGAGAAAAATTAAGAAGTACTTACAGTGAATTAACAAAAAGGAATTGCAAGGAAATTTAGAAATCATGAGCGGTCTCCTAAAAGCAAGTTTCATGAAACTTAATTCTATTCTTACTCACATTTTAAAGGTAGAGAAACTGAGGACAGAGGAGCTAAGTGACAAAGCTAGCAAGTGGGAGCCACACTGAGTCCAGGCAGCTTGGCCACAGACGCTGTTGACTGATCTGGGCTGGATGCGGCTCAAGTGTCTCTGAGTGTCAGCCTCCCCTAGAACTGGCTGGTCCCCTTCTAATGGTGTGTTGGAGGTGTGTGAACACTGGCAGAAATCCACAAGTGCCTCTTCCTGCCTCTGCTCGTGTCTGCCCATGTCCCATTGGTGAGAACAGGTCAAATGAGTGAATCAAGAATCAGTAGTTGGGGAAATACCCTCTTCTTTTGATAGGAGAAGCTGCCAGGGAGGGTGAGGAATAGAGGCAATAACACCAATGACCCCTGAACAATGGGGGTTTGAGCTTGGCAGGTCCACGTATACATGGGGATACAGCTGAGCCTCTATAGCCACAGGTTTGCCTCCGCAGATTCAGTGAGTCAACATTAACAGCTGGTTGAATCTGAGGATGCAGAACCGTGGAGGGGGAGGGCAGACCATAAGGTCTGGAGCATCCTCGGATCTTGGTATTGAGGGGTCAGGAATGTCCTGAAACCAATTCCCAGGAATACCAAGGCAGGGCTATAGTTAAGTTTTGGGGAATGAAAAGTTACATAGGGGGTTTTGATTGCACAGGAGTTGGTGGCCCAACCCCCTTGTGGTCCATGGGTCAGCTATACCTGCTGTCCACCATGTTGTCCTCATAGCTAAGGCCAGGGTGTCGTCTAAATGTTCAGGGTGTGCATTGAAGGACCCTCACTTCCTGCTGAAAAGCAGTGACCAGAGATGGTGCTGGGCTCCTGTGACCACTGGCAGGAGGGGATCAGAGGGCAGAAAAATCAGAAGAGCAGAGAGCTTGTTCCACATGACTGAACCTGTTCACCTCATAAGCTCTCCAGCCCTCCATGACTATGCCATTGATCAGAAAGCTCAGTCTGTTCAACTCAGTAAGCCGCAGTTTGCTTGAGTAGTCCAGAAGAAGCGAGAGCAAGTTCAACCCAGCATCTACTTTTTTTGGAAACATCTAGAGGAGCTGGAATTCCCCCCCCCATAAACACCCGCATTTTTATTTCAATTGTTGAGAAACACTGACGCCTCACATCCTGTGTCTGTTCTGTCTGACAATCTTGAGTCATTTTGTAAATGTCATACAATTGTGAGTACTATTATCTGTGTTTAACAGGTAGCAAAAAAGAAAAAGTTTAAGTAAGGCCCACAAAAGAGAATTAGGGCATTGAATATTATTTTGGTAAATTCAGACACTTTTGGCAACCAACCTGGAGCATTCAAATAAAAAAAAAAAAAATCCCACTTTCCCCTCCATTATCTGGATAATTCAATGAAAAGACTCAGTGCTAAACTTCCTGGAAAAATGCCACACTGTATTTATTACTGGCTAGATTTTCAGTAGTGGTCAGGGAAAAACATTTAGAGCTCTCCACCGAAGTAGGGACTCATCACTCCAGAGCCTCTTCAGCCTTCTCCATACTGCTCTTCCCCATGTCTGGTCACAGCGTGCGAAAGAATGCTTTGAGAACTTCTATTGCACTGTCTCATGGATCAGCCAGAGCCCCACAGAAATTGCTTAGAGCAGGCACCCGCGCCCAAGGACTCGTCGATTGGGCTGCCTCCCCAGTATTAAAGCTGCCCTCTCAGTGTTCCCTCAAGAACCGTTCACGCTTATTTTTTTTAAGCCTGGCTATTTGGCCAGAGGCACAAGACTCAGCCCCTCCTCATTCTACAGGATGAAAAAGGGGGGAACCCAAGGTGGCACTTGGGGAAGTTAAAGCCAAGTCATCGGCCCCAGCTTCTCGGCAGGGGAGCTGCTGGTGCATGTGCAGGATGCGACTCTCCACTGCAGAGCACATCGCAGGGTGTGGAATGTCTCTACGCCCGCTCATGTCAGGAGTGGCCTCCTGTGGTCGTTGTGGCCACCAAAAATGCCTCCACAAATTGCCAGACACCCCTTGGGAGTGGGAGGTGGTGCTGCCTGGTTGGCGGGAAGTGGGAGGTGGTACACACCGCGGAGCTGTCCTTTTTCAGAGCAGTTCAGGAGGGAAGGGAATGGCTGCCTGGACCAGCCGCCCTTCCCCACCCTGTCCTCAAAGCCCATGTTCCCCCCTGGTCCCCAGTCAGCCCCACAACCACCACCTGTGAACAAAAACCTCCTCTTTATTAAGAGACAGAGGTGGGAACATTCCAAAGAACCTTTACCAAGGACCCCAGGAAGCATGTAAGAGCACATCGTCCAGCATGCAGTCTAGTGACCAAGAAGCCCGAACGCCTCAGCCCCAGTCTTGCTGGTCGGCTGTACCTCCAGCTGGGTCTTTCCCTGCCCTTGGGGAAGGATCCTGTCCACAAAGCTCGTATTTTCAGACCTTAGCAATTCCTCTGCCCATTCTCCCCTGTTTCCTTAACTAGTGAGGGAGACCGTGGGGGCCTCTGTCCACTCTGGAGTGCGGGAGAATGGCCGCCCCCTCCTCCCTCCACCCGCACGGCTGAGCTCTGCGCCTCCTCCCTCCTTCCCCCGGGCAGAGGAAACATTATTTGGTTCTTGAGGAACGACTGTCCTGTGTCTTCTTCCCGACTCAGGCCTGCCATAGAAGGAGGAATTTCCGAAGTTGAGATCATCTCCCAACAAGTAGAGGAAGAAACCAAGAGCATTGCTCCTGTGCAGCTGGTGAACTTTGCCTATCGGGATTTGCCCCTGGCTGCGGTCGATCTCTCCACAGCGGGCTCGCAGCTCCTGTCAAATCTGGATGAAGATTACCAAAGAGAAGGGTAGGTGTCGGGCTGTCCACTGGCCCAACCCCACGGGTTTCCCGGTGCCCGCAGGGAGGCCGCATGAAGTTCTGGGAGGCTGACTCTCCAGGGTCATTCACTTCGGCTGCTCTGGGCCTTTTCTCTGCACACGGCTTGTCACCGCTAGGCAAATTTTATGTGACGTGTGCTTGAAAGTCAGAGAATCAGGCACTGTGTTTTAAGACTCAGGTGCTCTGTAACAGCCCATCGGGCCCCCTCTCCACGCTGACCAGTGGGAATCAGGAGACGCACAGGGATTAAGGACGTGGCCAAAGTGACTGGGTCTAGACTGCACTTGCCCTTTATCCCTGACTCTCTGGGGAAGAGATGCAAAGAAACCTCTGCCTGTAGTAGCCTGCTCGGTGTGGAAGGGGACAGCAGCGGCTGGTCAGGAGGAGGAGGACATTAGCTCCCCCTTTTCCAGCCAGGCCTCGTAGGACATGTCGGTCCCTGATCTTCAGGAGCAGCTCCTACTTAGACTGCTGGTCAGATTGGATGCCTTTTCCCCAGTTAACGTCCCATTAGCCTGGTCTGTCTTGCAAACATACTTTCTGAACGTGGTGGTAGTGTTAGAGCTGGTGGGTGTAGTGCCAGGAAGGCACGGAGCAGGTTTTCTATGATCCGGGCAGATGGATAAAGGAGAGTCCTGGAGCCCTCGGTGGCTTTTTAGGCTTTTATTGAGCTTTTACCAGGTCCACGGCAGGCACAGGGGCTGGGAGGCTGGCAGGCCTCCCAGGTAAACATTTAGGAAGGTAAACATTTAGGAAGGCGCTGGCTGCTTTGAATATTGAAATGAAGGCTTGCTGAGTTTTGTGAGAAGCCAACGTGGAAAAGCCTTAGCTACAGTTAAATTTTCAGAGCTGGGATTCTGTAAACTTGTTTCCCAAAAGGACACCCCCAACCCCTTCCTGAGATACTGTCCCTAGCAATGATGAAGCCAGACACCTTCACAAAAACTGCACCCCAGTGCCCTTCTCTGAAAATAGAATTTTTGGCAAGTATTGTGCATAGAGTCAGCAGCACATTGTGGGGAGATGGCTAAGGGGACACCTGGCGGTGGAAGCACCCCCACCGGGAGCGTTGTCGGCCATCTGTGCAAGGCTGGCTGCTGGGCTCCACTGCCTTAGAGGCGCCACTGCCTTAGAGGAGGTCCTTGAGGCTTATGCACCAGGGCAGCCCCATGCACGTGTGACTGTGCAGTTGCAGAGGCCCTGCACTTGGCTGAAAGCTCTTTGGCAGCCACCCTGGAATTCTTCCTCAGTTGGACAAGGAGCCACACATCCTCCCCGGCTCTGCGAGTTCTGTTGCAGGTGGGGCCTGCCCTGAGCGCAGGGTCGTGAGGCACTGCCCTCTGGTGGTCAAAGTCAGTAGCGCATGCAGCCCTTCCCGAGGCCCCATTGCAGTCAGGCCCTTTCCAAGTTCATCCCCAAAAAAGCCTCAGGCGTCCCAGGATCCTCGGGGCAACATCTGCATCCTGTGACTCCTGTACCGAGGGCGCCTGCGGATGTGTTCGTTCTCTAGCCAGAACTGGAGAAGGCAGTCGGGGGCCCTACTCTCCCTTCCCTTTTGCTCCTGCACTGGGCCTTTGCAGGGTGCGCCCACTGGGAAGAAGACAGACAAAGTGCCCGGAGGCAGAGGCTCTTGACTGGAGTGCAGTCTCCAGGTGTGCCCTGGAGAACTGCTGCAGTCAGGTCATAGGACGGTTTGGGAGGGTTTGCCTGGCTGCTGTGCTGGGGATGCCAGGGCAGCCAGAGGGCTTCCTGGAGGAAGGAAGTGGAGGCCGGGACAGCACCAGGGGCCAAGGAAGCAATCCTGAAGCACACTGGGAAGGGGAAAACTTCTTCATAAGGACTCTGGCTGGTGATATATTTCCTGGGGTTTTCCCAAATTTTCCAGCCTGGCTCCTTCTCAAGCTGTGCAAAAAGCAGCATTATTTACACTTTGAGCAGATCTTGGGCAAACTTCGGTGTAAGCCTTGTCAGAAACATACCTCCCAGCTGGCGCTGTGCGTGCAGGCGTGAATCTTTCCTAAGGAAATGAAGCGACCCCAGCAGAGTGCCCAGTAACTCAGCCACCCCCCAGTCCCTCCATTAGAGCTCCGCCTCGAGAGCCTGAGCATTGGAGCTGGGGAAGACCTGAGGAAGCATCTGTCCCAAGTATCCTAACAGGACACCAGGGCCCAGTGGGTAGAAGGAGAGTGCCTGGCATCACGCAGAACAGAAATAGAAGTAGCACCCTATCTCCTGGTTCAGGCAGCGCCACGGCTTCCAGTCGTCCCCTGCCCTTTCACACGTCTGCTGTGGCCATGCTGTGGCAGGCTGCTAGGACACCCCTGCCGGGCGCTGCTCACGTTAGGTGGGCTCTGGTTGCCCCTCCCAACAGCCTTCTCGGGACGGGCAAAGCCCTCAGCGCAGGTGGAAAGGCCACTCTCGGCTGAGCTCGGTGAGTCTCCTTCAAGCCTCTGTCCTGAGGGGCCTGCCCAGCGGAGCCCCGACTGCAGGCCTTTCTGCTGATCTAGCCTCTTCCTTCTAGCTAAGGCTCAGGGAGGGAAATAAGCAACTGCCGGTTGCCCCCAGCTCAGGCACCATAATAAGCAAAGGCCACAGACAGGTGGGAACACAGCAGCGGAGATGTGTCTCTCACGGTGTGGAAAGCCTGAGGTCAAGATGCCCAGGGCAGGTGACTGGTATGACTGGTGGGGGCTTTCTGCTTGGGGCATTCTCTACTTGGGGGGCTCTCCACTTGGGGGATTCTCTACTTGGGGGCTTTCTACTTGGGAGGCTCTCTCCTTGCCTTCTGGCTGTGTCCGTGGGCTTTCCTGGTGTGAGGGAGTAGAGGCAGGTGAACTCTGCTTTCGCGGTGCTAATCCCACCTGGCGCCTCCTTCCCCAGCCTCGTCTAAACCTCGCGCTCTCCCTGAGACCCCACCTCCAAAGACCATGGTGGGCAGAGAAGGCGGAGGGGGGTTGTGGCTCCAACAAATGAATGTGGGGGAGTGCGGATCTGCAGTGTGTGACAATGCCTCCCCGACTCAGGACCTTGAGACTCAGCTTGCCTCTCGCTGTTGCCTGACAACCCAGCTCTGCCTCCTGGCCCACAGGGGGCTAGTTCAGATCCCTTCCACCCACCTGCCCTCAGCAGGGACCTGCTCTCCTTCTTCCTCAGTCTGACGCCATCGTGCGTGGGCTGCCCTGGCCGGCCCCTCGCTGCGTCATCTCTGAGCTCCACCTCCTCGTGAATGTCCCATCAGTTACGTCCCAGCTCAGGCTCCTGTCTCTGTCAGCCACCACCATCTCCCCTCTCTGCTGCCAGAGCTTCCAGAAGTCTCATCTGCCCTCGGCATTGTGGAAGCTGTTCTCCTCAAGGCCACTGACCACCTCCTCACCCCTGGGGGCCCTTAGTCTCCCCTGCGTCATGCCCTCCTTAGTCTCCCCCTTCCTACTGCTCCACCACACTCTCCTGAAATGCTTCCCCCCCACCCCCCGACCTGGCTTTTTCTTCTCTGCCTTTCTTTGCTCAGCCTGAATGTTGGGGTTCTTTACCTTCTGTCTTTGGCCATTTTGCTCTACTAAAGCTGCACACTGGGCGATTTCACCTAGTCCCCATAAATGAAATTAACATCCTCATTTGTGGCTCTCAGGGCCTCGTCTGTATTCCAGATCTTACTCTCAAACTCCCGGCTTGGGTCCACCTGCCTCCTGGACATCTTTACAGGGAAGCCAGACCCGCCTCAGATTCCTAACAGGGTCTGTAGAGCCACTGGTTCCCCTGCCACTGAGTTGGCTGCGCATTTGCCTCCTCCCAAGTCATTGCTGCAGAGAGCCTGGTCAAAAAAACTTTTTTTTCATTAAAAAGAGACCTTTGTCAGTGACAGCATGCGGGTCCTGAGGAGCCAGGACTTGCCCATCTGGGACTTCTGGCCACCCAAACCCAGCAGACCCCACTGGAACCAGCTTCTCCCAAAGCATTTTCTATGGGCCTGACCAGTGGACGGGCATCCCCAGCCCATTTCTCCCAAGATGAGACGCTGGTGCACTGAGTCTCACCTGGTGACCCTCAGCCCCCTTCCTGCCTCGACGGGGACTGGTGGTTTCCAATACCCCAGAGCTCCATGAGACTGGTCAGCTAGATGAGTGCCAGGGAGTTCTGTGCCTCCTCCCTCTCTTGCTGGCTTCCTCTCATCTGCGTCCACTGCCCAAGACACTGTGCTACCAGTCGTGTCCATTGTGAAACTGCTAATGCCAAGTTCATGAGTTTCAGAAAGCCCAGGGGTACCCAGTATCCATGCTGTGTGGGCGCACACAGACTGGAAACAGAAGCCATGCTTCTGACACTCCGTGCTATGCCGTGGGTGCCCACGGGTGCCTCTGCTGTGGCCTCCCGCCCAGTCCCGTTTGTTCTGGCCTTCACTTTTCTACAGCCAGGTCCCTGGTTCAGCCCACGGGCAGCACTGGCACACCTTGCCAGCTATGTCATCATCTTCACTTCCCCGCCTCTCCCTCTCCCCCACAACCGAGTGTCTTCTCCTGTGGTGGTGACCCAACCCAAACCTCCGTGCCCGTCCAGTGTGTGTTAAAAGACCACACAGCAGAGGGGCCGTGAGGGAACCAGGTGTGAGCATACCTGAGCCTTGGCCCAGTCGACTGCAAGGTCCCACTACATTTGCTGTCATCTCCAAGCCTCCTAAGTTTCGACGGCCTTCATCCATCTCCACTACCCCATCCTTCTCTGAAGTGATGTTGGCTCTGCCAGCCAGGAGCCTCAGACTGCTTGCAAAAGGAAGGCGACTCAGATGATGAGGACTTCCCTTGGCTTCAAGGCTGGCCCCATCGCAGCAGTACCAGCAAGGACCAGACTCCTTCTGTCTCTAGCTGACCACTCTCTGTCAGCGCTGGCTTCATCGTGGTCTGTCAGGGCCCCTCAGTTTGCAAGAGCCCTGCGGGTGGTATGGCCACCTCCTTCCTCAGCCATGTCTGCCCATCATTCTCTCAAAAGCAACAGGAACATTCCCAGAACCACTGAGCAGCTCTCGCATGCCTCATTGGCTAGAATTGGGTTGCATGGTAAGGGGTATGGGAGAGGCCATGGGCCACTCGGGTCCAGCCTTGAACTGCAGTGTTTCCCAGGATCACTGCTGTTACCCAGGGGTCGGGGGCAGCATGAACTGCAAGAGAACCACCCGTGATGCACCAGATGCACCAGAGCCTTTGAATTCAGTCTTTCTTTCAGCCTTCCCAGTCACTATTCAATTTGGGAAAGATCTGGAAACAGTCTTCTTAGACTGTTTCTTCAATAACTTGGTCAGCTTGATGTGGTTAGACTGGGGCTTCGCATTTGGATGTAACTGGGTCCCCTCTGCATGGTTCTCAATCTGTGTGATATAGCCCTTGGCCATCAGTCCCAGTCAGCGGTGGGAAGAGTAGGTTCAGAACCGATCAGCGAACCAGCATCCATCTTTGACTCGAGGAGGCTAACTCCCAGCACAGGGTGGAAGCTCTGTCTTCTCCTGCCCAGCTCAGTACACTGAAGATCTGGGTGGTTTGCAGCCTGAGCTCATTGAGGCCTCGAAGGAACATTAGAATGTAGGGGAGATGATGGTGACAGCATGTGTGTTGAGGAAGGTGGTGTCACCCACTTTTATAGAGGAGATTCTGGGGTCACATAGACAGTGTTCCTCATCATTCTGGTGAGAATGCACAGAGGGCCGTGGCAGAATAGTCCTTCTCAAAAACAAAAATAAACCCATCTGACCTTTCATAATTATTTATATCTGGCAGCGGGGGAGGGGTTCCAAGGTCAGGACAGAGCCTCAGAGGAAGGTGGGGCATTATCACTTGGAGATGACGTCAGTGGCACATTTCCAGAACTTCACAATCAGAGGGGGAAAAACATAATGGGGGCACAGGGATAGTTTTTGAGATATCAGCCTTGAAAAAAAAAGATAGGTCCAATATAGCAACATCTTTAAATAAGGACTAAAGTAATTTTAGGTCTGCCAGCAAACAAAAACTGGAGGCACAGAGGGAGGACAGAAGGGACCTACAGAGCTGTAACCCAAAATACCCTCCTCCCTCCCCATCCTGTCTAGCTCAGGGCCTGCCTCCTCCGGAAGGTCTTCTGTTCCCCCCACACACACTGGGGTGGGGTCCTCACCCCCAACCCCACCCCCAGCCCTTTGCCTCCGGTCACTGCACTTGTGACGCTGGGCTCTGCTTGTCCATTCCGAGCCTGACTCTCGTGCTGATCCAGGTGCTCCCTTGGGGCGGGGCTCAGACCTCTGAACCTGGGGTGAAGGGGGTGTGTATTGAGTGAAGGTGTGACCAGAATGACTGGATGGGTGGCTGCATCCCTGCTCGTTCCACACCCCTCAGTAAGGCATCCCAGAAGAAATAAATCAGATTTGCCTCAAAATATGTTAACTTCACATAGTACAATTTTAGCATCCTTTTAGAAGGAGGAAATACCTTTTGGGGGACTCCAGGTTAAAGGGCAAGTTCACTAGGCCATGACTTGGCAAAGTCCAGGCATTCTCTTAGCACATAGCTTGTGAAGTCTTTTTTTTTTTTTTTAAGAATTTATTTGCTGTATATTTATTTTATTATTTATTTATTTATTTATCTATCTATTTACTTATTTATTTATTTATACAAGCACTGGGCACAGTCAGAAGTGCGGGAGGGCGAGAGAATTCACCAGAGCCAGAGCGGGGAGCAGAGCAGGCAGAAGGACCAAAGTACACTGCTGAGGGGAGCAGCGGGCGGCAGGAGAGGTCTGCGCGCCATGCGGGACCCTCCTCCGATGGCCGGGGAGCAGACGGAGATCGAACCGGCGCTGCAGAGGCTGCGGGCAGCTTCGCAACCCAGCGCACAACCGCTGCGCCACCGGGGAGGCCCTGCTTGTGAAGTCTTTTGCCGTAATTTTTTCCCCAAGGAGAAAAAAATAAATGTGTTTGTGTTTTTAAAGGCATGCCATTAATCCACCTTCCTGAGGCCAGTGAGATCTGTCTGTAAGACATTGCCCCCTGCCCCTTTCCAGTTGTCCCTGGGATCCACGCTGACTCTGTGACCAGGACTCTATATTTTCAGTAAGTTCAGACTTTCTGGAGGATTATTGATGCCCCAGAGAGAATGTCCCTGCTAACTACAGGTTAGTCTCTTCCCTGTTATCCAAGATTTTTCATTAAGAAGGCAGCACATCCATAGATAAATTATTTCTCAGCAAAATACAAGGGCCTGTCCCCGCCGCTCACGGGTGCATGGTGTGTGGCTGCAGGTGGCCGTCAGGTGGCGGCAAAGCGCCTCTGCTGTTTCGTTAGCATGCGTGCACACAGTTGCAGTGGGGGAAGGAAAATCCAACAGAAAGCCTGGTCCCCAGAAGTAAGGAAGCTGCCTTTATGGTGTTTGGGGATCCCCATTCATCTGTGGAGGCACCTGGACTCTGGACATTTGGCAAATAAAAGAAGGGCAAGTGAGACTGACCCAGGATTTGCCAAACCACAGCTCAGAACCAGAGAGCTGGACAGAGAAGTGGGGTGTGCCTGAAAACTGTAGTCCACTGCTCCCTACCAGATTGGGGAGCTGGCCTCAAGCAAGTAACACGTCCCAAAAAACATGGACAAAAGAGGTGCTCAGGCCTGTGATCGATTCCTGGAATTGAGGGGACATTAGCACCCCATTCCCTCCACTAAGTCCAATTTGAGTGCTGTGGCAACCATGAAGAGATGATGGAAAGCCCTGCTCCCCCCCCCCCCAAGTAAGGGCAGTCAGTCCGTGGCCCATGACACCCACTGTGCCCCCAGAGGGTGTGGCTTTGTGGCTGGCCTCGCGAGGTGACAGCTCCAGGCTCCTAGCCCTGAGCCCTCACCACCACACCCCCTGCCTTTCCACAGCTGACATTTCTGAGAACGCAGGAAATCTGAGATCCTGGGAGAAGCTAAGGTCAAACTCCCATGACCGTGGCCCCAGCTCACACAGCCCTCTCCCCCGTCCTCCCCAGGTGGCAGGGCTAACCTTTAGCTCTGATTCCAGAACGGAGGCCGCCCAAATGGAGAGTTCAGTGTCTTTGGCTTCCCCAAAGGACCTGGGAGTCACCTCTCACCCCCAACCTGAGAGTTCGGGTGCCATGAAGTGTTTCTGTGCTCCTGTCTCTGCCCCAGGGCGTCCTCACTGCCTTGATTCTTTGTCCTTTGGTGATGCTTTTCCTGTTGATCTGGTTCTCCCTGGGACAGTGAGAAAGACACCCCAACAACTATTCCAGATATTTGATGAAAGGCTGTCTGTGGGGGCTGAGTCGGTGGTCCTCACAGCAGGTATTTGTCTCCTTGGGGAAGTCCTGCACAGGTGAGCTCATGTCCCTCTCCTGCTGTTCTCCTCCCATATTTGTTCTACCTTTCAGGCTGTGCTGGGCAGCAGGGGCCAAGAGGATGGCCCACCCTCGTGCTCTTGGCACCCAGTACCGTGCCTGGCATTTGGTGGGCATGGAATCGAATGTATGTTGAAACCTCCCAGATTTAGCTCATCAACGCCCGCACCACCACCACAGCAGGTCTGTAGAGTGGCCGTGTAGGGAGCACCGCTATTGGCTTCACACGTGATATTTTTAGCATTTGAACGGCAACCCTGCGGAGGTAGATAACACCCCTTTCCATTTGGGATATGAGGAACCTGAGCCTCAGAGATCACACTCAGAGCTCATTCACTGCTGGGACTACAGCTTGGAGGCAGTGGTTATCACCAAAACCCCAACAGTCTGGCTCTCCCCCCTATGTCAACAGAGGGAAAATGGAAGGAATTGTCTTTTTATTTATTTTTATTTATTTTTTTGGTGGGACCCTCGCCGGTGGCCAGGGATTGAACTGGCGCTACAGAGGCTGCGGGCAGCCTCGCAACCCAGCGCTCAACCGCTGCGCCACCAGGGGAGGCAGGAATTGTCTTTTTAGATGAGTTAACACTTGGAAAGGGCTCAGAATGGTTCCTGGTACTTACTAAGTGCCTTATAAGTGTTTGTTAATAAAAAATAAATTCCACATCAATTAAAGTGAGAGGTTAGATTTAAGTCAGCTTCATGACTTTCTCGACTATATTTTAATCGTCTGGAATACAGTGAAGTCGGCCCCCAGGATGGCCGAAGCCACCACCAAGCCTGCAGTGTGGGGTCTCTGTGCCCAGCACAGGGCCGGAGCTTCTGGGGGCGGGGGGCGGGGGCTCAGATGCCCAATCCTGGGCTGTCTGGAACCAGACTTCCCTAGATCCTAGATGGCCTGGCCTGCAGTGAGGTCAGGGTCCAGGGCTCCCTGGAGATGTCACCCACAGCATTAGTTTTGTGCATTTTTAGGTATCCGGCCATGGTTTCCATCTCCAGTTAGAGAATTCTACAGCCCGGAAGGCTCTGAGCCCCGGGTCTGCAGTGCTGCGCGAGGTCAGCGTCAGAGGCAGGGTGGGGAGCCCGTGCTTGGGCTTTGATGTCGCCCCTGAGCTTCCGACTCACTCCGCCCCCTCCCTCGCTGCTGCCCTTGGGGACTGGATGGAGGAACATCTCCACCAGGAACGGCAGGGCCATCTGGCCCAGCTGCCACGTGCACCCTCTCGGATAGACCAGATTGGTAACCACAAACCACAGTGGAATCGAGCCATGAATTGTGGGGTGGGAGTGGCCAGCCTCCCCCCACTTTGCCACCCGGTACCTAGGTGTCCTCGTCACCTTCCAGGGTGTCAGCGCCAGGCTGAGAACACTGCCTGACTAACCCAGAGCCACTCCTCCAGGCCTCACCTCCCACAGGGGAGCCGCTGGAAATGTCCCCAAGTTCACTTCGTTATTCTCTCAAACTTCTCAAGGCCTCTAAGAATATGAAGCAGAAACAGCAAAGGAACCTGCCTTTGGGATGGGCTCCCCTCCCCCCGGGTTTTCTTGAGGTCTCAGAAGAACCAGAGGGACCTCGTGGGCCCGCCTGCTTGCCAGGAGAAGCCATCTGGTTGTTGGTATTTATGGGTTTGCGGATTTGGCAGCCTGGCCCCTCCAGAGTTGGCCCCTGCCCTCGTGTCCTCCCTGGTCTGTGCCCGGATCAGAAACCGGGAGATGGCTGCCCTCCCGTGGCCACGTCAGGACTGGCAGCCCGGAGCACCTGCTCCTGGACCAGCGCCGGGCGGATGCCAAGAGATGGGTCTTCTCTGAAGGACTGAAGAGTGATTTCACTTTTGGCCCAGTAAGCCCCTCGGGTCATCCTTTAACCATTTGGGGATATCTTGAAACTGGATACATTCTATTTTTCTGCTGAAACACCAACTTTCAGGAATGCTATTTGAACGTCAGAGATACTTTTATTAGCATCTGGGGATACACAAACATCAGATTAGCCGGCCAACCCACCCACCACCCAGGCCTCTCCTGCAGGCTGGGCTTGGGCTTCAGTCTCATATTTGTGGCTAAGGAAGCCCTGGGCACTCCCCAACACCCCCAATCTCAGGGTCACTGAATCTGTGCCCCCGAGCCGCCTCCCAGAGTCTGCCCGCGTGGGCAGCTCCGCCTGCGTTGTCGTCTCTGCCCTGCTCCCGGGCAGGCTCCCCTGCGGTCATCCTCCTGAGTCATCCAAAGCATCTCTTCTCACCCACATCACCCGGGTGCACTTAGATGCAGGGCCTAGTTCAGGGGAGGGCTGGCACCTGCATGTCTCACAAGGTCCTGGCCCGTCTGATCCTATAGGGAGCCCACCCTGCGGCCCATCCCAAGAACATGGTTCTCAGGCTGGGCTATACTTTGGAATCACCTCAAGAGATGAGCAAATACTGAGGCCAGATCCTGCCCCAGAGGCTGGGACCTGGGCTTGGGGGGTTGCAGTGCTTCTGGTGGTTGTTGGATGCAGCTAGGTGAAGACCCACTGACTTCCACGAAGACCCCGGCCGTGGCGACCCACCCCCATGACTGTTCCTGGATGTCGTCCTCTCCTTAGCAGGCAGGTCTTCCCTCCATCTGCTTCAGCTGAGTCCAGCCCACATGTGTTGTCCCAGATTCACCAAGAGAATGATGCAAGTAACAGCCCTTGAACTTGTGAGAGAGGGGTCCACGTTGAGTCACTGGTGGGCTGGCCGGGCTGAGGGGCTGATAGCTGGAGGTGAGGCTGGGCACGGGGCTGGTGGGGCTGGCACAGGAGTGGAGAAGAGGGCCGGGGCGGTGGGTCTGTCTGGCTGCTGCCTTAGGTCATTGGGCAACTTGGTTATGACCACAGCTGTGGAAATACCCAAAGCATCAGCTCTTGCTGGGTCTGAAATTTTCCTCCCAGCCCCAAAGGCTGAGGCCACCTCCTCCCAGTTCAGCTCCTGCTCCTGTGCTTCGAGGGCTTGTTGTGCTAGGGGCATCCTGGGCCCAAATAGAATTTTACTGCAAATAGTCCCTATATGCTCCACCCCCAGCACCCAGATGCCCCAGGGCCCACTCCAACTCCCTTAAGTCGCTTTCCCAGCCAGACCTGCCAACCCTGTCATTTAAAATGTCAGCTCACCTGCCTGTTCCCCTCGTTCCTCGTAGCTCACCAGGAACTTCACTGACTTGTTTGTTGAGTTCTCCTGGGGCAAGTCACGGTGCCCTGCTACCCGCGCTTGTGTCCCCGCCGTCCCTGCATTCTGAATCCTGTCATCTGCAGGCCCCACCTGGCTTCCCGTCAAGGACGGGGAGGCTGTGGTGGCAGTACTCAGGGGACTCAGGTGGCTCTAGGACACCTGCCCAGGCCCTTCCCCTGCCTACAGTCCCCCCGAGGCCCCACACACGGCCATCCCACTGAGGCCTACTGCTTCCCCGCAGCCAACCCCGTTCTGGTTAGGGAGTTCTAGCCAGAGAAGGATGTAAATCTTGACATTTGAACATCTCAAAGTCATATAAAATGTCCCCCACAGGCAGGTCAAGAGCTTCACCTCCTCTTTCTAGGGAATGGTCACACAGGCGCTGCTGGAAGAGGCTGATGGTTTGCTCCTTGCATCCCCCTGTGGGGCCCTCCTCTGGGGGCAGGAGGCACAGTCTCTGAGGGTGCAGCCCACGCCCAGGGAAGTGAACACATGCCCAGCTCCCTCCCGAACGTGTGACCAACCCTGCAAGTCCCAGGCAGCTGGTAGGTGGCTGCCAGGAGGCCCTGGGCTCCAGTCAGATGACAATGAAGGGGTGTTAGTTGTAGGGATCACAGACAATTGCACTGGGCTTTAGAAAGGACATGGAATTGGATCCAAATCTCCTGGGGTCCTGCCACCTTTTGGGAAGAAATTACAGGCAGTCAGGAGGGAGTTGGACGCTTCCAGAGACAGAGCAGAGGCAGCTGGAGAGTGGTGAGAGGTGTGAGAGATTAAAATGGGCCCCACGCAAGGGGTTAAGCACCGCACTATAAAGCAATCTGCAGCCTCTGCAGCACAAGTTCAATCCCCAGGCCGGCCAGGGAGCAACCCACATGGCGCAGCAGACCTCTCCTGTCTCACCCGCTGCTCCCCTCAGCAGTGTATTTCAGTCAGTCCGCCTGTTCTGTTCCCCACTCTGTCTCTGGTGAATCCTCTCACCCTCTCGCACCTTGGCCTGTACCCTGGCTCTTGTATGCATAAATAAATAAATGTTTTAAAAAATAAAATAAAATAATAAAATAGGCTCCAGAGAAGGGCCGTCCCACCCGGTAGGTGTGACCCTGTAGGCAAAAAAGGGGGAGGAGGTGAGAAACACAGATCAGGAGGACAGCTGAGGGCCAGTACATCTTACATTCAAAGAGTCTTCAATACACAGGAGCAATCCATGGCTGATGGCGCCGTGGCTGCTGGGTGCCTCTGGGCCCCCGGGAGACAGGGTATGCCTGTTCCTCCTCAAGCTGCCTCCTTCCCTCGCCCTCCCTCCTGCCCCCTCTGGACAAAAATGCCCAGCCCCACCCCACACCCACCCCTCCTATCTCAGGCCCTTGTATATTCTTCTCCCCGAATCACAACCACTCTGCCCAGGCCTCCGTGAGGCCATGATGCTGAGTTTAGGGGTGTCAGGTTTAGCAAATTAGGATACAGGTTGCCCAGCTCAACTTGAATTTTGGATAAACAATGAATGGGTTTTTTTTTTTTTTATCTCAAGTGTATCCTATGTGATGTTTGGAACATACTTTTAAAAAAAATAATTCTGCATTGTTTCTCTAGGATTTAACTGAATGTCCTATGTGGTATCTGGCAGCCCTGCTGAGCTCCACGTGGTGTTAGTTTTGGGGGTTACCTGTTCTTCTTGTTTGTGGTTGGCCCATGTGAGCCTGCCCTGTGAGGAAATAGAGAGAAAAGTTTCCACACTGGGCCTTGCAGCCCTCTGGGGGGGAAGGAGGATGTTCATCAGAGGCTCAGTCCGGACCCATCCTGCTTGTCCTTCAGTGAGGAACCTCTCCTTGGCCTCCTGCTCTCTGTGTCCTTCACTGCACTCCTGGGCACCAGTCACCCCCACCTCCCTGCTGACAAATGTCCTCCTCCTCCTCCATCACCTGTTGAAACCCTTCTATTCCTCTTTCTGTGGCCAGCATCCTGCATGGGGGCGCTGAGCCTCAGTCTGCACTCCCTGCAGCACTCCCTGTCATCCCAATCGGTGTGAGAAGCATCCAGAAAGCCGTGCAGAACAGTCTCCCGCCAGGTCCCTTGTTGAAGAACAGTGAGTTTGGTCCTTGCTCCACTGAGGACCCACGAAGCATCCCTGCATGAGTCACAAGAAAGAAACATCCTCTGAGCGTCTGATCACTGCTCTGGGGAGAAGGGTCAGAACTCCCCTCCCAGGGCACCCGCAGGGGTAGGCACAGCCCCTGCACAGGCTTTGGCAGAGCGCCCCTTGGGTGGGGAGGACAGAGGATGACCAGGATTGGGGTCATCAGCCCCCAATTTATCATCCAGCATCACTCAGCACTGCAGCTACATGGTGTTTTACAAAAACCCAGATAATTCTTTCATTTAAACTTCAAGTACCAGAGCAGTAAGTTGGGGAGTTTTACAAAAAGGGAGACTGGACTCTGCAGGGCGGTCTGTGTGGGCTGCTTTGGGAGGCCCTGTTCCTCAACGAGGGAGGCCGGCGGGGGGGCTTGTATCTAAAGGCCCAAGGCGGTGAGATGTGTGCTGTGGAGAAAAGCCAGGGTGTGAGCTGGGGGTGGGAGGGGCAGGGGATGGAAGGGGGTTGGAACTCACCAGAGACAGAGTGGAGAAGAGCAAAGGCGGGCTTGCTGATACACACTGCCAAGAGGAGCAGCGGGCGAGGAAGGGAAGGTGTGTGCACAGAGAAGGGGTCGGGACTCCCTTTTATGCCCTGCTTCTCAGGCTTTTCATGACTGGGGGGTCTTGGGGCTGGTTAGTGCTGAGCTGGCTGGGCTTGGGCAGGTGTGTCCTGGCCCTGCTTCCGTTCTCGGTCAAAGACATCAGCCATGGCCTGGTCCCCACAGCACCTTATCAAATCCCTTTAGCCAAGGCCCCCAAACCTTCCTGCTGGGCAAGGGGTGGGGGCTTAGATTTTAACCTTTTTAAATGATTCTCTGACATTGTGACCTCAGCATCTCCCCCAAGGCGCCCTCCTTCCTGGGATCTCAGGACCCACCAGCTGTGCGGTCCTGCGGCTCCTCCCCACATCCCAGCCTGCTCAGGACACATCTCTGCCTGTGAAATGTTCAAGATCCCTGAAGGGTTTCCTTAGTCCTGCCAGATGCGCAGAGACAGAAGGGTGCCTTGGCCCAGCGAGCTTGGGAAATGATGTCGTAATCCCTTTAGGCTCGTGATGATGCATTACAGCACATTAAACACGGTCCTGTGGAGAGAAATCTGCATTTAACTTCCTTTGTTCCAAATTTTCCAAAACTTAACCATAGAAATTATCAAGTAACAACCACTAGTACTTTATGGAACCAGCTTTCCATGTGGCTTACTTTGGAAAACAGTTTAGATCTTTCCTTGAGTGCCTATGAAGGGTGGGTGAGGGCCTCGTGCATGCAGGGCCCACGCCAGGTCCCGAGGCTACACAGGAGTGGACTAGTCACTGTCACTCAGCAGCACAGCCACACGGCCAGCTGCCCCCGCCTGTTTGACCCCCCACCCCCGTTTCACAGTGAGCCTCACACCCATTTTAAAGACCCTGAAGCCTGAGGGGTGCTGTGAGTTACCCAGGCCAGTCTGCAATTGAGCCTCGTGACTTGACGATGTGTCTTGCTTAGCGCCTCTTGAATGAGGTAGTCTCTGGGGGACACAGCGGGGCTAAGAGGAGTAACGCCGATGGGTGTGGGGGGCTGTGCTGGGCCGGTCCCCTCTCAGCCTCATGCCCACTTGTGTCCCTGCAGGTCTACCTGGCTGAAGCCGTGCTGTGGGAAGAGAGCAGCCGTGTGGCAGGTATTTTTGCTCAGTGCGAGTGTCAACAGTTTCCTGGTAGCCTGTGTAATATTGGTGGTGATTCTCCTGACTCTGGAACTTCTAATAGATATAAAGCTTCTCCAGTGTGAGTAGCAAGAGAGATACATATGCAAATATGTATGATGTCGATATTCAATGTGCGTCCATCAGGGGCCCCCAGCTGTGTGGTCGCCCCCCTCCACCCTGCCTGCCGGGCCACAAGCCCCTGGCCCTGGGCTCTCAAGCTCTATGGCCTGAGGGACAGGGACGTGGAGTAGGCAGCCCCCCACCCCCATCCCCCAGCACGTTCCCGGGGCTGCGTTTCCTCTGCCCCCATTGTGACCACTCAGCCTCCCCACCCAGCATTCTGTGTCCAGAAACCGATGAGAACAAAAACGTTGGGGACCTGTATGCACTTTTTTTTATTGCTCCTAGTTGGAGTTTTCCAGGTTGGAATTTTCTGTAACTTAAGACAATTGCTGCGCATGGGGCTGGATTGCCACGTGTCTCTAGTGGTGAGAGCACCACAGGATTCCAGCCACGCGTTGGAGCCTCCATTTATACACGTGTGAATATTTTGAGAGCACTTTGCCCCACATTTGAGCTGGGCAGGACTGACATCATCCCCGTTAGATGGAAGCGAGGCCTTCAACACGTGTGAGGCTGTCCCTGGTGAGAGCCTTGGGCTGGGCCTTCCCTCCACCAGGCCATTTGACAGCAAGGCCTGTGCTTCTGCCCCAGGTCTTCCGCTGTGTGTCCTGGTTTGTTTACGCAGCTTGACACGCCTGGCAGCCTAGGGTCTGTCTGTGCCTCCTGTGTGCTTCTGCATGTTGAGGCAGCACGGCTGTCACAGTGGCGGGCACAGCACACCTCCCACCTGCAGGCCTGTGTGGTACAAGGAGGTGAGGGCCAAGGTCTTGACTCCTGGTTTCCGCTAAGTGCGTGGTTCTAGCTGCTTCTTTGCCTTAGTTACCTGATCTGCAAGGTAGGTCATCCAAGCACAAGTTAAAAAGAGATCAAATTATTGGTCCCCTGAGAGATTTCCTGTCCTGGCACTGACCAAGACGAGGACTCCCCCCCCCCCCCACCAACCACTCCCAAACCCATTCAGTCGGCTTGGACCGGTTTTCTCACATGCCCCCAGTTCCTGTACCTGGGCCCATCTAACCTCTGTCTGCAAGCCGGGAAAGCCTTTCCTCCCTGCTCTGGGGAGTCTGGCAGGGACCCATAAGCCTCACTCACGTTGTGCAGCTGGTGGCCTCTGATTTCTGATCAAGTATCTTCCAGCACAAAGTAACTGGTGGGGTTTTACACTCAGCCTGTATTCAATTAAACCACAGTGTCTCCCCTCTGTCCCACTGATCCGCATGTCTGCTTTTTATGGGATCTGACTATAACAGAACCTTTCTTTCCCTGTGGTGGGCTGTGCCCGGGGCCCTCGCCGCTCAGGCTGACAAGGCCTTGAGTGGACCTGAAAACCCAGCCGACACTGGAATCTTGCTTAAAATTAAGTATCCAGGAGATTGACTTTGGTGGGAGATCCAATAGCAGCTCATAAAAGGCATCTCAAATTCCATAAAATGCACAATCAGAGATTTATTGCTCTTCTAAAGCAAACCGTAAAAAAAGGCATAGGAATTCATTTGAGAAATAATGGGGAGAGATTTTATGTTTTCAGAATCATCCGGAGGCCTTGTCAGAGTCATGCGGCCTCAGCCTCTCAAGACTCACTCGCCTTCATGGGACCCAGGACGGAGAGAAGCCGAGGCCTGGCCAGGACTTGTCCTGAGGGTCATACTGCCCCAAGGCAGGAAGTCTCTCTCCTTCAGACCAGCCAGCACCTCTGATGGTCCCGACCTTTTCCCTTGGCCTCCAGGGATTCTGAACTGCGTGCTAAGCAGGCCCGGTCAGAGCCCTGGCCAGAGTGGTGCCAGCGTGTTCTCAGCAGGCTTCCTGCACCCTGTTTTAGCCCTTCCCCCTGCTGGGCGCGTCCCTCCCGCGCCAGCCTCCTGGGGCACATCCCCTCTGACTCTCTCCGTCAAAACCCGCCCGACCTATGTCTGGAGCTTCCTTGCCACTTTTAGCCTTTCTAGCCCATAAACTCTGCCCACTAGCTGTGGCTCCCACACTTTAAAAGGGCTTCCCACAGGGAGCACCTAAGGCCAAGGACTGCCGGGTGAAAGGTGAGGTGGGAGGGTGTAGGTGTTGCCCGCTAACCACACTTCCTTTCTAGAGTCTGGAAGGCGAGGAGCAGACCCAGCCTGCCTGCTCTGCCGAGCTCTGGGGCCCACCCCTGGCTCTCCACTTCAGTCCTTGCTCCAGCCTTGCCCCTCTAAAACTCTGTCCAGCACCCCCATCTCTACCATTTTTCAGAATGCAAGTCAAAGGGAATTTGCCTTGAGCCCGGACTCGCCCTAACTCAGCCCAGCACCTTTGGGTAATTGAGGGGATTCCCCAAAGCTCATGTAGACCTGCTGAGGCTGCCTGTGCAGGGCTGACAGCCAGGGCCCCGAAGCCCTCATCGAGTCCTCAGGAGAGCTTCTTACCAGGAGGATGGCGAGGTGCAATGCCCACAGACACCCCCGACTGAGCTGGACCAAGGAGATTGCCATGGGGGAGATAAGCAGCCCTTCCACAGAAGACAGACAAGCCTCTGGGCCCCACAAACACATACCCCCGCCCCCACCGCCATCACAGCTGACAGCCGCTTCACTGTTCTCAGGCCCCATTTTACCCAGATCTAAGCGCTCACTGAGTGGCTGGGCTCCCAGCGCAGCCTCACCCTGCACAGCCCCACACACAGCCCCTGCACCCCTCACCTGAGTCCTGGCCCTTGAAATCAGCCCTATTACTGTGTTCCTTGCAGTTTCCAGCGCCTTCCAGTTCGCCGGTGTGATCCACTGGATCAGTCTGACCATCCTCTCTGTGTTCTTCTCAGAGGTAGGTGAGGCTGGGACCTGGGCCTCCTCTGTAGGGCACCTCTGTCCTGGGGGACCAAACTTTATTCTGGCATGGTAACCCTCCAGGCTACCAAGAGGGGACAGGCTGGAGGAGGCAGAGGCCTATGCTAGGAGGTGGCTTAAGAGGAGCAGCTGCCTGCCCACCAGAGGGAAAGTGGGTGACATCCACATAAGGACAGGTGTGAAGGGCAGATGAGCAGCAGGTACTAGAGGGACCTTGAGTGATTCATGTGACGGTGAGGAGCAAGGTGGGGGCAGCAGCCTGGCCACAGAGCAGGGGACCTGCAGTGGGTAGGGCAAGTCTGATGCTGAGCTGGGTCCTGGGGACACAGAGGGTACCCTTGGGGCCGAGGCAGGCAGAGGGCAGAGAAGACAGAGTCAAAAGCTGGGCTGTGGACTTGCGGGTACTTAGGAGGGCATGGGGCTGGTAAGGCCTAGAGCTGTGTCCCCTCACCCCTCCGTGTGAGTGAAGGGGTGGTCCAAAGTAGAATATCAGGGGGCAGGGACACCCTGCCTTTTGCCAGAGTCACCTAAAACGAAGCCCAAGTCACATCTCTGTGTGTGATGTAAGAGGGAAAGCTGCCTGGCGGTTCCAGACACCAGGTCCCAGTCCCGTGTGGGGCTCAGTGGGAAGGAAAGCAGGATCCCAGCACGTGGCTCATTCTCTCTCTGGGGGCGGGAGGCCCTGCTGAGCAGTCCTAGGCTGGACCAGCGGGACCCCGTGCATTTCAGGGGCCTTGACTTGGAACTGCTGGAGAGGGTCTCCCTGGAAGACCCGGCAGCTTGGGTGTGTCATGTGGGTGGCAGCAGCTCACTGGCCCACTGGAGGACTGGGGAGCTTGGTGTGGAAGTCATGCTCCTCCCCACAGAGCAGATGATTGGCCAGCTCAGCCACCAGGTGTTCCACGGCCACAGACCCACTCCAGCTGGGGCAGAGCCCCTGGAGCCTGCAGAGTGGCCAGCAAGCACAGAGAGTGGGGAGGCAGAACCAAGTCAGGTCCAGAACCTGCTGGGGAGACACACACGGAACCCACACCCACATGTGATCACATACGTGGGCGCTGCTGCCCTGGAGGCAGGGGTGTTCAGGGCCTGGGAGCACAGAGAGCCTCGAAGGATGCTGAGGGAAAAGGAGGATGTGGGTGGAAGATGGAGGCAGAGAATATTTTGTGTGTGATCCAGAACCCAGGGAGCCAGGAATTCCAGAGTGTTTCCTAAGCCACTCTGGCCACATCTTGCTTTGCCCCATCTCATGCTCTCTCTCTCTCTAATCAGGACAGGGAGGGCCGGGCCCAGGCCTGGAGTCCAGAGTCTGGTTCTGGGCTGTTGGGGCTGGGCAGCATGATCACAAGCACACAACATTCTCCTCCCAGGCCTTGGTCCTGCCACATTGTTGGCTGATGAGCCTAGGCCTGAGGCTCAGACTGTGGGAGCAGACTCAGCACTGCCCCTTCTGAGGAGCCTTCTAGCCACTGACTGACTCTTGCCCCAGAGGTGCCTCTGTCCCTGCAAAACAGCACCTGCTCCCAGCTTCCTGCCTCTGTGAGGGCCTTGCCCTTCCAGGCCCCCGTACCTCTGCTCCCCAGGATTCCCTCCCACAAACACATGGGCCACGGCCAGATGTCTCCTTGATGCAAACCTTGGAAAATGTGCCATGAGTGCGTGACTGCCAACAAAAATGTTTCATCAGTTGCTGCAGCTCTTCCATCTATCCCCCCGCTTTGGTTTTATTAGCTTTTCAGAATTTATTGCCCAGCATTAATTTGGCATTCCCTTCCTGTCACTGCCAGAGACGAGCCACCTGAAGCAGACAAGGCCTGTGCAGCAGCTCCTGGCCGCAGACTCCCATCCTCCCCCTCCCCTGTCAGCCGGAAAGGGCCGAGGCCTCCCTGGGCCCAGAGGGAAGGGTTGGAGGATGGGGGAACATGACTGCACCTGACCTTGGGCTTCGTTGAAGATGATGAGGGTGAAGTAGAGCCGTGGCTGGGGGTAACACAGAGAAACAGTAACAGGGAAGGAGCAGAAGAGTAAAAAGAAAGCAATAGGAGTAACAGGGGCTAACAGAAGGGTTAGCGGGAGTAACAGGAATAATAGGAACGGAATAGGAGTAATGGAAGAGGAACAGGAAAGCAACAGGGGTGACAGGCGAGACCAGCACACCTGCCCAGTGTGAAGAGAGGAGCAAGCTCGGGACAGCCACCCCCAGGGGTCTGGAGACGTGATGAGGTTGTGCTCCTCGCAGTGGCTGGGCCACCTCTACTGGGAAAGGCCAGGGGCCAGCTGTCCCTCAGCAGTACCTCAGGCTTACATATATATTTGCCACTGAAAGTCCCTGCTGAAGATAGTTTCAAAAGGACACTACTTTAAAACTGAGATGAGCAGCCTGGGTTATGGACTCAGTTCTGGCCAACACTGGCGCCAAGCTCTGGGCTCCTACTCTCTTCCGACTGCACCTCCCTGTGGCACTGGCAGGACAGGAGGGTCCTGAGGATATTGGGAGAAGGCCTGGGCAGCGATCAGGAACTGAGAAAGGAAAGCATTTCCGACCACAGATGCAGGACGCCCCTCCCCATCGAGGAGTCCCTTCTGTCCCTGACGATGTCTCGGGACGTGGCTATGGGCCAAGCTTGGAGGTCATGGGATTTCACAGGCAAGTTCCAAGAAGGCCTCACCCAAAGGGCAGCCCCAGAGGTTTTCAGTGGAGTCTTTTAACCTGGTGTGAGCAATATTCTGCCCTTTGGCTCAACCCACCTTAGGACTGCCCAGAATATAGGTGGGACATTGTATGAGATGGGAAGCTGAGGCCTGGGGAGAGTGGAAACCTCACAGGACCTGCAGGGATGGCGGGGTGGAGTGTTCTGGCCTCCCCCAACCCCTGCTCTCTCAGCATTCTGCAGAAGTCCTGGGGAGGTGGGTTATGAGTCCTGTGTGGGCCTGGAGGACAGAGCCCCAAGAAGGGAAGTGTGAGGCGGCTTAGGCTCAGTTTGAGGAAATCTGTTCCAATGGGTAAGCTACTGGCAATGAAACAGATGCTTCTCCAAGGGTGGGAGTGGGCTCCTCAGCCTAACAGGGCATGCAGGGTCCGTGCAAGAGGCCTCAGTGAAAGTGGATGCCCTCAAACACCCCCAGGGCCCTGATACTCTAGGTCAGGCAGGGTCACAGCATGAAAATGGGCAGTGCCTTGGAAATCCAGATGGGGGATTGTGCAAACAGTGTCTGCACAGTGCAGCCTCGCCCTTGGCTGAGACCAGGCCCAGCAGCTGTTGGCAACCAGAGAGCCAGCTGCTTCTCTTCCCGGGACTGCTCAAGGGCCTGGGGCCTGGCCGAGGCCTGGTCACCCTGCAGCAGGGCCCAGTGCAAGGGCTGTGGGTGCTGGGTCCATTCCCTACTGCAGGGCAGCGCATGGAACCTAGAGGTCCAGCTCTTTTCCTGGAAGAGGAGAAAACTCTCACTGCCAGAGATGAGCCACCTGAAGCAGACAAGGCCTGTGCAGTGGCTCTTGGCCGCAGACTCCCATCCGCCCCCTCCCCTGTCAGCCGGAAAGGGCCGGGGCCTCCCCAGGCCCAGTGGGAAGGGTTGGAGGATGGGGGAGCATGACCGCACCTGACCTTGGGCTTCGTTGAAGATGATGAGGGTGAGGTAGAGCCGTGGCTGGGGGTAACACAGAGAAACAGGAGTAACAGGGAAGGAGCAGAAGAGTAAAAAGAAAGCAGGAGTAACAGGGGCTAACAGAAGGGTTAGCGGGAGTAACAGGAATAATAGGAACGGAATAGGAGTAATGGAAGAGGAACAGGAAAGCAACAGGGGTGACAGGTGAGACCTCAAGGCTGTAGCCGCTTCTCCCTTTTTGAGGTGAAACTGGCACAACGTAACCATTCAGTGACACCCGTATGAATCCACAATCGCCTCTTTCTAGGCCCAAAACATGTCTATCACCCCAACAGAGCTCTGCACCCCCAGCAGTCGCCCCCGGGGCCCCTCTCCCCAGCCACTGCTGGCCACCGAGCTTCCATTTCCACGAGCCAGCTGTCGAGGGTTAACATCAAACGAATGGCGGCAGACATGACGCTTTGTGTGTGACACCCCCATGTGTGTTCTGGGCTTGCCCGTGGTGTCACACAGCCAGGTCAGGGCTCACCCCCTTTATGTCTGATAAACAGGCCACTTGTGTCCTTCTGCCTGGCAGTTGATCAGGCATCTTTCAACATCTGCTTTTAGAACTCCCCCGTCTCCCCCCTCAGAGTGGGTCCTAGGTCTCGTGGGCTCCCCAGGGAGCAGGCCCGCTGAGCCCCGTGCCAAGCCAGGGCCACTGCCAGCCGCGGTGCCCGGGCCACGTCCTTCCATATCAAAGCCACCCCGAGATTCTGGATCCGGGAGGGTCCCTCTCCAGCCCCCTGCCTCCCCTAGGCGGGTCCTGGCAGGCCTCACTCAGCAGACAGAGGCGGGAGGCTGAGGCTGCAGTGTGTGTTGAGAGGTGAGTGGAGGGAATGCATGTGGGTCCCATCAGCATCTGATGAGAGCTCAGCTTGGTCCTGGAGTTAACGTGTGGCCTCGGGCAAGTCACTGCCTCTGTGCTGTGGTTTCCTCTTAATCTGAGGTGACTGGGCTGGTTCCCAGGGTTGCCTTGTTGACTCACCGGAGGCTGAGCCACTGCTCTCTACCCAATTCACAGAGGCGCAGGCTTCAAGGGCCCCTGAACACCTGCCCTCCTGCCCTCCCTCTCTCTTCCCATCAGCAAACTTGACACCCCACCACCTTGCAGAGCAAGTCTGATGGGGTTGTGGCGAAGGGGTGTGCATGGCCCCGAAGCACCCAGCTGTTGGAAGGAGCCATCCTGCCAGCCCCTACCCATGCCAAGGCCCTGTCCCTGCCAAGCTGGAAGTAGGCCAAGCTCACAGTGACCCATTCATCTCCACGTCCAGGAGCCCTTTGTCCCAGAGCCCTTCCCCTGGCCTCCCTGGTGCCAGGATGCAGGGCCATGTTGTGAAATTAGGTGGGTTGTTTACTAAGACAGCTTCCTGGAAGATGGCAGTCAGAAGTGTTTAGTTTTTAAAATGAGTATATGAAACAGTTTCTAGCAGGTACGAGTATCCCCAGGCTGGGCCTCCTTGTCTAGTTTGCGCCAAGGAACCACACGAGCTCCATGCACTCACCCTGGAAACTCCTGGCCTGTGCCTCCTACCTGGAAGGACCGGCCCACTGCAGCGACCCTGGGAGCCCTTCCTGTCCAGCAGGCTGCCCCGCGGGGAGCCCATCCTGACAGCCCAAGTGGGCCTCCCTGCTCAGCTCCGAGCACCTAGTTACTTCACGCCCTCGGGCTCAGGTTTTGTCCCAGTTGTGCTGCAGCAGGGGACGATGCCTCACTGTGCTCTTTTCTCTCCCCGTCACTGGGCAGAGGCCTGGGCATGGCGCCCGCCTTGGAAGGGCTGAATAAGTTAAGCATGTGAAATTATCCTTCAAAATCTCATTTCCACTTTTTCATCTGCCGTGACCTTGACAGTGATCTTAGGAGCGTGGAAGTGGGGTGGGGAGGATTGTCTAAGTGAGCTGGAATGTGCAGCTGCCGGCAGGGTCTAGCTCAGCCTGCAGGCTGGGGCTAGAGGACTACCTCTGGGCAAGGGGCAGACGTGCTGGAGGGGGCTGGCTCACACAGCATGCTGCCTGAGTCCTCCCTCCAGCTCTGATCCAACAATGATCTCAGGCCCAGAACTCCCACTTCCACAGCCTCCTCAGCCACAATGGATCGGGCTAGTGGGGAGAGCTGGAGGAGGGAGGAGCAGAAAAGAAGGGTGTCCTCCCTGACCTCGGACCTCAGCAGAGTACTGAGACCTCATGCAGGCCCTCAAGAGACAGTGGAGGGGGCTGGGCGGTGACAGTCCACAGGCGGGCTCCCTGGTGACTCCACTGCCTCACACACAGCAGGGGGAGCACGAGGCTGCAAACACTCACCCGATGGATCAACGCGCAATCGTGTTTTCAGAGAGAACTCTGCCCAAGTCCTCATCACCCGCAGACACCCCTGCTGGTTTGGTCTGCGTCCAGCGAGTCTTTTCACTGCCCGTGTGTATATGGGCACACCTTTTCCCTCAGAAAAAGGGGTCACGGTGGATCCAATATTCTGGAACCTGCTTTTCTTTCTGGCCATTCATATTTTGTACACGCCTCTCCATGTCAGTGCACATTCTTTGCCAGAACATATTTAGGGGGATTCTGCATGTGTTTTCTGTGTTTGTTTTTAGGAAATAGTTGACGCACACCAAAAAACTTAGTGAATCTTTTAAGGCACCCCTTTCTTCCCACCACTGAGCTATTTGATTTGTGGTCATATCCCCATCCCCTGCTTCCTGGAGCCCTTTTTTTTTTTTAACAAGGCTGGGAACGTGCTGTCCGATGAACCCCACACCAGAGAGAGACTGAGCAGTCTCTGCTATGAGCCCGGGCCCCTGGGGGCATCGGCCGCTGCATTGGTCAGGGTACACCTCAGACCACTGCAGGCGAGGCTGGCTCTCTGGGTCACCTTTGCTTTGCTCCTGCCTTAGCACGGCTGACCCCGGTAGAACTGCCCCCCTCTCCCCAGTGCTGCCTCTCAGAATGGGTCCTGGGCCTTGCCGGCTCCCCAGGGAGCAGGTCTGCTGAGCCCCGTGCCAAGCCAGGGCCACTGCCAGCCAAGTTCAGCCCAGGCTGCGTCCTTCCCTATCAAGACCACCCCTCAACTGCTCTATTACCCACAAACCTTTACATGCCAGTTGGAGACTGCGTCAAGCTCTCACAAGGGTTCTCACATTCCTTACTTTTTCCTCATTACTGGAGCCTGGACTCTGTCTTCCTCTTGCTGCTCCTGGGTGGAGAGGGTGTGGGGGAGAGGATGATTTGGGAGAGGGGCCGGCACCCATATTGGTAGTGAAAATGTGCCCGAGAGCACGTTTGGCTTCTGGCCCCCTTGGTGGGTGCTTCTAAGCCGCTGCTCTAGAGCCAGCCCCACCCCTCCCCAGGCTGCCAGCACAAGCGCTTGGGGCACAGGCTCAGAGCTGGACTCACCCTGCTCCCTTCTCCCTGACTGGTGGGCCCCACTTTGGGGCCGGCTCTGTGGGGAGTAAGGGTGCTAAGCCTCCACTGGGCTCACCGAACAAAGCCAGGAGTGCAGAGACATCTCACAGACAAGAAAGTGCTTCTGTCCAGTCTCCCAGGTTCCTAACCCTAAGGTCTACTCAGGCCCCATCCCAGGGATAGAGGGTGGTTCCCCTGAGGGGTCAGGGCACAGGACCCACTTGACTGAGGTGGGCTGGGAGCAGAGAAGGAGCCAGGACTTCCCACCCTCTCCTGCAGCCAGAGCCCAAACCCCGACTCTTAGGAGGGGTGAGGGGAGTCGCTCCTGAGGGAGAAGATGAGGTTTAAGGTCGGGGGAGGAAGGCTTTGCCTGGCCCTCTATAGGCCTCAGTTTCTGCACAGGGTGGGAGTTAATGTTTAATGGGGACAGTTTCAGTGTGGGACAAAGAAAAGGTTCTGGAAGTGAGTGGTGGTGATGGGTGCATGTCAGTGTGAGTATACTTAGCGCCACAGTTCACTCATGGAAAGGTTAAAATGGTGCCAACTCCCTGGCTTATCCAAGACCCCTGTCCTGAGTGTCCAAGCATCCTCATCTCCTGAAGCCATAGTCAAAATGAGGGAGGCTTGATTCTTCCCACATGGAAAGGGCAGCTAAGCTGAGTTGTCCTGTTCCTCAGGCCCTCCGCCAGTCCTTGCAGCCCTGGTCTCCCCATCGCCTGCGCTCATGCTCACAAAGCAACTCCCAGGAGTGCTGGGTTGTGTCTTTGTGCAGCGAGGCAGGCGGTGTGGGTCCGCTGTGCCTGATCTGGGGGGAGTCTGACACGTGTCACTGGTTAGTAAGGGAGAGTCAGGCCCCAAAAGGCCTGACTCAAATCTTAACACTCTCTTTGGACCGTAGTGTATCCCACCAACTGTTAGGTGCCCTCGGGAACATGTTAAAAAGGCATATTCCTGGGCCCTGCACCAGAGACTGCTATCCTGGGTCTCCATAAGAATCCAGGAATCTGCATTTTGAGCAACTCCCCCAGACGTGGCAGAAGCAGGCTCCCTGGCCTGTACTGAGAAGCACAAGCAGTCAGAGGGGGAGGCGCATGCTGGGTGCCCTGAGGTGGCAGGAAGCTGTGGCCAAGTCGCTGCCTCCATGGACAGGGGGTCTCAGCCAAGGGTGCTGCAAGGAACAAGCCACTGAGCAGGGCCTTTCAGAGCTGGGCTAGGAAAGGATGGGGGGCTTGGGTGGTGCCCAGGGGGATGGGGCTCTTGGGAATGGCCCACCAGTGCTCCTGCTGATCGCTCACTTGCCTGGTGCCTTGCCCCCCAATAAACACATCTTATCTCCACCCTCCCCAGCACACTGAGGCTCCACATTCTATCCCAGTCTCATGACTGACTCCCTTATCCCCCCACCTCACACCCATGAGCCTTTAAAGCTAAGCTTTGTTTATAAAGAAGCAGCATGATGCCTTTCAGGTGAGATTCCTAGGGCGGTCAGCCTGAGAGAGAGAGAGAGAGAGAGAGAGAGAGAGAGAGAGAGAGAGAGAGAGAGAGAAGAATGGTGGGTGCCAGGGACTAGGGCGCACAGGGTGGGGAGTTAATGTTTAATGGGGACAGTTTCAGTGTGGGACAAAGAAAAGGTTCTGGAAATGAGTGGTGGTGATGGGTGCATGTCAGTGTGAGTATACTTAGCGCCACAGTTCACTCATGGAAAGGTTAAAATGGTAAAGTTCATGTTATATGTATTTCATCACAATTTTACACGAAGAAAGAGAAGGACAAGCAGTAACAGAAATCATGTTTGGACCAGACCATGTGTCCTGCAGCCCTATCCTGCAATTTTTGGTTTGGGAGCCCCAGAATTGGGAATTTGGGGTGGACATGGTGGGTATAACATTCCAGAGGAGACAAACACCAAGTTTTGAGGTCAGCACAATTAGCTGGATTGAACAGCTGCAAAACAAACCAGAACAATATGCGTGTTCTTACCCAACATGACTCCACTAGGCAGAGTCGAAAACCTCTGGGTCCAATGGCTGATGTCCCCACCCACTGCTGTGTCACCTTGAGCAACCTCCACTCCTCTGTGCAGAATGGGGATCGTGCAGCCCAGTGTTGATACCTACCCGTGTATACTAGAAGGCAGACCTTAGTCTCATAAAGAACTAGCAGGTTCCTGTCATTTAACCCGTCTCTCCAGGATTTAACCCATTTCATCAGGAGAAACCGAGCCCAGAGAGGGAATTTGACTTGCCCGTGGCCACACAGCCAGCCCATGACTCAGCTGTGACCTAAAGAATCTGAGCCCCTGCCCCAGCTCTCTCTCCATCCCCACAGAGTTGTCTTGCAGTTAAGCCTGGGTCCCACCCAAGAGATTGGGGAGTCATCTCTGGGGAGATATCAGGCTGCCACATATCTCTCTCTGTCCCAGATTGCTGTCTCCAGCCTCCCACCTTCTCATCCCTTAATGGAAATCAGGAAGGCCCCTATGGAGGAAGAGGTGGATTTCATCAGTCGGGTTTCCTTGTAGTATAAAGTGTGGGTGAACCCCCCATGGGCTGTCTGCCGTGTCGCCGAGGCCAGGTAACTGGTCTTGTGCTGCAAGCATGAGGGAGAAGGGACTCCATCTGGTGAATTAGTCCCCTAGCTCTAGTTAGGGTCTTTAGACATATGCCAGGAGCATGTGAGACCAGCTTACAAGGACCCTCTTTGAAGAAAGATGTACTCTTGGTGAGGAAGCATCTCTGGAAAACAGACTACTGAGGTTTTAGGATTTAGCCATTCATGGGCCTGTATGGGGGCTCATTCACAATCAGTGTCTACCCTGTGGCCAGCAAAAGGGCTGAAGAAGGGGAGAAGTCAAACAGTGTCTCTTGAGCCTTCGTTAGGTGGTCTTGAAGTGGAAGGGGGATGTTTCAAGAGCTATAGCAACAGCCAGGGAAGAAGCCCCAAGCCTGGGAGTGCACAAAAGCTCCATGGAGGTGCCATCTGAGTCCAGAAGGACAGGAAGGCCCGTGCCACATAGAGAAAGGGGTGGGGGGCAGGGCTTGCCGGCTTAGCACACAGCCAAGCTACTGTAACAAGAAGTCCCAAAGCAGGTCGGGGAAGCAGTGAGGCAGTCACAGTGACTTGGGGCCGCTGGAGGCCCAGCACACTTCCATCTTATTCAGCCCGCCTCTGTTGAGTGTGGCTAACCATCACACCTGTGCACCCGGGTGCTAGTCTTTGGGAAGAGGGAAAGAAGAAGCAGAGTTTAATCCTTTGAAGGGCACAACTGAGAAGTGGTGCACAGAGCTTCTCCTCACGTGCTGTTAGCCAGAGCTTGGTCACATGGCCGCTCCCAGACGCAAGGAAGGTTGGGAAATGTCGTCTTCAGCTGGATGACCAGGCAGCAGCTCCAATTATGGTATAAGAAGGAGAGAAGAGAAATCAGAGGAGAGTCACGGGCAGTCCTGGCCACACGGCGGAGGACATGCGCTCCATATGGTTCTGTGTGTGCCAGTGATTTGTGCCACGGCAAGAGAGTGAGACTTGACTCTGAAGAGAGAAGCAGGGTCTTGAATATTATTCCACAGGATGTGGGTATGTTCTGTAGGAACCAGGAGCTCTGAAGGCTTATGAGCGAGGTGCTGGCGCAGATGGTAACGCAGACATGTGGTCTGGGATGGCGAAGATGTTTTCCCGTCATAGAACAAACAGAGCTCCAAATTTTGGGGGACAGGGCAGGGACTGGTGAGTGATAACCAAATCTCTTTTCTCACTTCCTCTCCTCAGACTGTTCTGCGAATTGTGGTGCTTGGGATCTGGGATTACATCGAAAACAAAATAGAGGTAAAAGCCAATGGCCAATGTCTACCCCGACCCCCAAACCAGCCATCCTGGACGCTGGAAACCGCTGCTGCCTCATCCCCCCAGGGTTGGGTGTTGAAGAAGGCTGACCCCTTCACACAACTGGCGCAGGCACCTCTTCAGCTGTGCATGTGGGTTGAGAGGAGGACACAAACTGAGAAAGTTTCCAGCAAAGGGCTGGTCTGAAAAAAATCTCCTTGAAGTTCTGCAAAGTTTTAAGTTATTCTTGAATCATTTCCGAAAGCTTTTGAAATGTGTTTTACAACAAATCCACTCTAAAATGACCCAGTGACTGGAGAACTGAGTGGAAAACTGTAAAAGTGCATTTCACACTGGTTTCTGCAGATGAACCAGCTGCTCGGTGTCATGTAAAAGGGGTTGGGGGAGGGGAGAGGAGGCCTGGCTGTCGGGAGTTTTGTACACACGGCACAAGGGAAGGCAGTTGGAGTCTGCTGCCTACTCTGACCTCTCCCCTTCCCCCCCCCCCCAGCCACTTTGTAGCCCATAGGCCCTTGGATTTTCAGATCAAGACCAGGCTGGAGCAGGCAGAGAGAAGGTCGGGGGCCAGGGCTGAACAATCAGGCTGGACTACTCCTACTCCTTGTCCCGCCTCCCTGTGGGCTAGAGATTTGCATGAACTAGACCTGAAGCTCTGGGCTCCTGAGACCCAAGGGGAGGAAGGGATCCCTTGGCATGAGTTCAGCTCCACTGCCAGGGAGGACTCAGTGGGGCTCCTGGGACACTGGTTGCGGGGCCCACCAAGAAAGGGCAAGACATGGGAAAGATGCTTGGAAGAAGCCAAGGCCACCTGCACAAAGGCTGGAGAGGGACTGAGGGCACTTGAGGAAGAGAGTGCCTTGGGGCAGCTCTGAGGAGAGGGAAGTCCTCTAAAGACTGCGGAGAGTCATTTCAGGGAGTGACCTGACGGGGCAGGAGGAGAGGGTGACCGGCACCAGGTGCTTTGCCTGCCCCGGTCTCTGGTTCTGGGACATCCGGGGAAGTGGCCCCAGGGCACTGAAATCTACCTCCTCTCACAGGTGTTTGATGGGGCCGTGATCATCCTGTCCTTGGCCCCGATGGTGGCTTCCACTGTGGCCAACGGGCCCAGGAGCCCCTGGGACGCCATCAGCCTCATTATTATGCTCCGGATCTGGCGGGTGAAGAGGGTCATTGATGGTAAGTGGCCCAAGGGGATCAGGAGGGCTGGCAGAATGGCAGAGTTCACCCCATAAACTAGAGCTATGAATCAAGAGCGGAGAGAGACGATGTGCTGCAGGAGACCAACCAGTTAGCATGGGGTGGAGGGAGCAGACTGCAGGCTCTCTGGATGCCACGTTGTCAGGAACCACCTAGATTAAGAGGTCAGTTTCGAGACTACACAGTCATTCCAGCAGAGCTATCATTGTGGCCTGGAGACCAGCCTCAGAAAGGAGCATGCACAGCAAGCCCTGTCATTCTGGAAAGACCAGCTGTATACATCCCAGCTGTTTTTCTTTCTAACTGAAGTAACGTGGCATTATAACATTATAAAAGTTACATGCGTGCATCATTATAAACCAACAAGTGTATATCCTGTCCTTTACCATGCATTTGACCCCTCTTACCCAATTTGCCTGCCTCTCTGCTCCCTTTCCTTAGGTGGCCACTAATTTGGTCTTACAATCTAACAGTTCCTTTTGTTTTATTTAGTTTATTCTTTTGTTTTCTCTATTATCTTTCTCTGTCTGATTTATTGCACTGTCTGATTTATTGTTTATGACTGAGTAGTATTCCATAGTGTAAATACACCACCACCACATCTTTATCCGATCATCTGTTGATGGGTTGTTTCTAACTCTGGCTCTTGTGAATAGTGCTGTTATGAACACGGGGTGCAGATGTCTCTTTGAGTTTGTGTTTTCGTGTTATACACCGTGAGTGTGTCAGTTACAGCTGCCACTTGCTTCCTGGTCCTGTAAATTTACCCATTTGACCTCAAGCCATCTTACCTCTGCATCCACCCAGGACAAGCTGGATGCTCTCCAAGTCTCTCAGCCTGTGAGAGTATTTCTCAGCTGGAGAGTATTTCTGTGGTACTGGGGTTTAGCCACCCATTCACTTGTTGTGGCACATACACCTCCCTGGTCTCTGCCCCCAGAGCACCTGCTCTGCTCTTCAGAAGCACAGGCCACCCTCCCCACTGAGCCACGTCGTCAGAGAGCTGTGCCCTGGCTTGACCAGTGCATGCATTTCCAGAATGTGATCACAGACCAGTGTCCCATCAAACAGGGAGACCTGTTGGGAGGGACCTGGAAGCTTCAGTCATGAAGAATGGCACTGGGTACTGCTGTGGGGAGGCCTGGAAGACAAGGACAAGGGGAGGCATCTGGGATGGAGAGAAGAACCAAGTCACTGGGCTTCAGGGGCCATCCTTGGGCTCCTGAGGATGTGACAAGGAGGCTGAGCCCACCTCAGCCAACTGGGCACAGAGGCCATGTGGTCTCATGGGGCAAGGCATGTCAGGGAGATTAGGACGCCACATAGATGATGGTCTTCAGCTTTATTTTTTTGTTGTTGTTGTTGTTCTTTCTTAAAGCAGTAAAGCCCTTTCTTCCACAGAATCATGGGCAGATATACCCCATGTGAGAAGCTGTTGAGAGTGGAGCTGCTTCAGTTGACTGGAAGTGAGGGGCCCTCAAGCCCACCTCTGCGCTCTCCCTCCTCCCCCAAGGAGCCCGTTTCTAGCACAGGGATAGGCGGCTGAGACCTCTCCACCCGAGTGTGGGTGGCAGGTGAAGCAGTTGTGCGTCAACAGCCAAGGGATGTGAGGTAGAAGGATGGCGACTGGGGTCTCTCACCCCTTGGACTCAGCATCCTCACCCTGTTCCCCACCCCAAGTCCCACCCTGGGGGGTTTGACATGCCATTGGGGAGCCCCTAATCCATCGCTTCATCCAACTAGACTGTGGTTGGACCCATCTTTGGGAGCCCCACAGGAAGACTCTGGGAGGTGACCTGGTCCCTTCCTCTCCTGTGACAGATGGTAAAACCGAGGCCAGGAAAGACGAGGGTCACACAGCAGACCCTGATCTGGGCCAGTGTGGCGCCCAAGACCCTGACACCCAGCAGCACCCCCCACCTGCTTGGGTCTGCTCTTGGCTCCGTCCGTGGGAACATCCTGCCCTTTGGGGCAGGAAGAGCAGCCGCTCTCCTCTGCCAGCCCTGGACAGCTGGACACCCTCACGCAGACGGGGGTGACAGCCCCACTTGAATGCTGTTTCCAGCTGTCCCCCGTTTTTCCTGATACACCAGGCCCTGCTGGGCCACGGGGAGCCTCACGAGAGGACGTGCAGGGTTAAGAATGGGTGTGGATTGGCTGCGCTTGCCCTGACTGCACCGGCTCCAGCCGCCACACATGGAGCAGCCTCTGGGGTCAGGGATGGATCTCAGGGATATGTGGGCTGCCCTCCAGGTTGGACGCAGACAGAAAAATCCTGCTTTCTCTTCTCTGCATGTCCCCTGCAGCTAGACAACATCTGGAGGCCAGGAGGCTGTGGGTGGAGAGTGACCTTTAGAGTGGAACTGTAGAGAGGTCTCGATGACAGTGGCGAGAGAGGCATGTGAGTGTTCCCGAGGAGTCTAGGAGGGCTGGGTCCTGAGTGTGCAGGGCAGAGGCCAGAAGAAGGTCGGGTGTTGATACTAGAGAAGTACCCAGGGGAAGGCCTAGGGGCTGCCTCCAGCCAGGAGGTCATGCCGCCCTTCCACACAGAGTCCAGGTTCTCGCTGCATCTCTGAGTAACAGACTCAGAATAACAGCAACTGCAACAAAACAACAGCTTGTTTTCCTCACATGAAAGTCTGCAGGTGGCCCTCCAGAGCTGATATCACACCCCATAGTCTGCATCCCGGGCTCCTTCTGTTCTGCTGCTCTGTTTCATGTAACCTACTTGCCAGTCGCCTTAGGGGTCAGGGTGACCGCCCCCGTGCCAGCCATCACATCTGCATTCCAGCCGGTGGAAAGTAAGGGAGAAAGAAGAGAAAGAGGCGAAAGGAAGGCCCCAACTTCCTTTTCTTCTTAAACATCTTCGTTGATGCGTAATTCGCACACCATAAAACTTGACCATGAAAAGTACGTAACTCAGTAGTTCTTGCTGAGTTAAGAGTTATTCGAAGAGTTATGGAATCATCTCCCAGATCTCAGTACAAAGCATCTTCATCTTCCAAAAGGGAAAACTGACTTTGCGTTTGCATTCGGGATCATCGGGATCACTCCCCTTCCCCTCAGCCCTAGGCGGCCACTAACTTTTCATCCCTGCAGACTTGCCCGGCCTGGACATTGCGTACAGCTGGAATTATGTCTGTGGGCTTTTGCACCTGCCTTTCTTTCATGGAACAAGTGTTTTCAATGTCCGTTCATGTTGTGACGTAAATCAGCCCTTCATCCCTTTTTACTGTCAAGTAGTATTCCGCCGAGTAGCTCCTCCGCGCTTTCTCCATCCGCTCATCCCTCCATGGGCACGGAGGTTGTCTCCGCTCCGGGCTGCTGTGAGCACTTGTGTGCAAGTTTTCTGTGTGGATGTGAGTTTAATTGCTGGGCCGAGCATTTTGAAGAACTGCCAAGTTGTTTTCCAGAGTGGCCGCCCCATTTTCCGTCTCCAGTGGCCATGTGTGAGAGCGTCTCTCTTCTTCCTCCTCTTCCCGTGCTCACCTTTCAAGAAAGCCTTCTTGAAGTTACGGCATTTCCTTGCAGCCATGGTCCCGGTGGGGGCCACGGGTCACCAAAGCTCAGAGAAGCCTGGAGACCTTACTCCAGGCAGCCGTGTACGCAGACACACATGAAAGGCATCTCTGCCTCTGGATACGTCCACCCCCAGGCCCTCCAGGGACTGCGCCTGGCGTGAAACCCGCTGCTGGCCAGGTGCTGCCATCCACCCCTCCCAGGACAGCCCCCTGCTGCCAAGTTTCTAACTGGGCTGTCTGTCTTCCAGCCTACGTCCTGCCCGTGAAGATGGAGATGGAGGTGGTCATCCAGCAGTACGAGAAGGCCAAGGTCATCCAGGACGAGCAGCTGGAGAGGCTGACACAGATCTGTCAAGAACAAGGGGTAATGTATTGCCACCTTCGGGTCTGTCCCTCCCAGGGCTGGAGACACTGTGGGGCCTGAAGTCATAGGAAGGCAGAGTTCAGGGGTGGCCGGCCAGGGATCTCCCCAAGCCCTTATAGCATATGTGGGGAACCTGAGACCCAGAGGGAAATGAGCTCCCAGCCAAGCATGACTCCTATGCCAGGGTTCTTGTCACTGCCCCACGGTGACCAGCTGGCTCTCCCACCAGCGAGTCACCAGGCATCGGTGTCTTCTCAGCACAGTAGACTCTAAAGCAGGGTGAGGATTCCCTCTGCAGAGGGCTGCTGGGCAACCCCCCTGTGGACCAGGAATCACCCAGGACCCCTGGGGACTGCAAAGAGGTGTGTTCTCTGCCGCTCCCCAGGACCTGGGGTGCAGACTCAGAGACAGGCAACCCTGCAAGACAGGGCTCAGCCAAGCCAAGGGGGACGGGAGCAGCTGGGCCAGAGAGGGTTCACCTGGAACCCCCTCAAGGCCCAGCCTGCCTGCTCTCTTCCCCGCGACGGCAGCCAGGCCACCTTCCTTACCCGCAAGATGTGGGGGCTGCTCCCAAGAGGGACAGACACCCCCTTCTATAGGATTTCAAGGAGGGAGGCTGGGGTGCTTAGGAGATGGGGGGACACAGGGTCCTATAATGAGTTTGCAAAGCCCTGCACAAACCCAGCCCCCAGCCCCGAGGCATGGTGCCCGTTGCACAGGTGGGAGTGCCTCTGGCATTGGCAAGGGGCTAGAAATGTGTGTAGGAGAAAGGACCAGATGATGCCTGTGAACTCCTGTTCTGCCCCAGGGGTTCTGGGAAGAGGCCAGGGCCACTGCCCTGGGCTCCCTGAACCACATAAGATGCACCCCCTTCTGGGCCTTGTTCCCTCCCTGTCCTGCTGCAGTATCAAGTTCTCAGAAGAACTCCCAGGGCCACCGTGCCCTCCTGTCTTGTTGATCTAGTGTCTCCTCCGCCGGGTGTACACGCTGGTGGAGTCACGCATCTCTCTGACAGGCCTCGTGCCGGCCCATCACTTGAGTTTTGGTTGCACGTGCCCTTTGCCCAACTCCTGCCCCTCATGAACTGTGCCTGTTCACTCTGTGTGGGTGTTGGCTTCTCCCCGACACCTGGCACACCTTCCCCACAGTCCCTGCAGCCAGCCTCCGTCCCCCATGGGCCCCGTGCACACTCAGCCATGTGGTTTGCATCTGGGGCTGCTCCTGCCACTGAATTGGGTGCTCCCAAGGACACTGGCCAGCTCCAGTCCCAGCCCAGCACCCTGCTGTGGCTCTTAGAAAATGCCTGTTCAGTGGCTCTCCTGGCTGCTCAGCCCAACCTCTCCAGGAGGGAGGAAGACCCAGAGGGAGCAGAAACCCTGTGGAGCCTCCCCATAAATTGATCCATCATGGAAACACGTCGTCATGGAAACACGCACACAGCGCCTTCACAATCACCCCCCGGGACAACTGTCAGGGACCAACTGTTTTATCTACTTTGGGAAGTCATGGCCTGTCATCTCAGCACATGGTGCTTGCGTAAAGGGCCAGAGGGGACACTGGGGATGCAGCCCCAGGGAGACATTGTTCAGGGAACCCAGGATCAGGGCACTCACTCCGGCCATAGGCCTGGAAGACAGATGTCCGGCCCCTGAGCGGTCAGCATCAGCATCGTCCATCCTCCCATTTGTCAGGCCAGGCAGTCTCCACCGCTGAGACATCGCTGTGCCTGGGCACCAGCCTTCAGGGGCCCAGGACACGACCCTGCCTTAATGAGGCCCTGGGTGGCACGGGCAGCAGCCCAGAGACAGTGGCCATCAGGCGGGAGGGCTGCTCCAGCAGGCACTGTCCGGGGCTTTGCAGGCAGGAGGCCAGGGGAGCAGGGCCACTGGGGGACAGGTAAGGACAGAGGGCTCAGGCAAGGACTGAGCATGGTGGTGTGTTGAGGAATGAGAGGCGATCCAGGCTGTGGCAGTGGGAGCAAGTGGAAGGATTTGGAGGCAGGTGTGGTGAGAGTGGACCAGGGAATCTGGGCTTTATCCCTACAGGAAAGGGGAAGGGGAGTGTTAGATGCAAGAATGGGATCAGCTCAGATTGTTTTTTGTGATATGTAAATCATTTTATTATTTCCAAATATATAGATTTTATAGCTATCTAACATAGCACCTCTTTTTTCATTGATTTGCAAAGCTGTGTATGTTTCGGGAGTACAGTGTCATGCCTCGTATGTGTCTACACCACAGGGCACCCACCACCAAAGTCCTCAGGCCTCTCCCCGGCCCCACCCACCACTTTGTTGTCAGGGTCTAAGAGTTGTCTGTTGTGTTGAGTTTGTTTGATTTGTTTCTTTTTAGCCCACATACAAGTGAAACCACACGGTATTTGTCTTCTCCTTCCGGCTTAATTCCTCTTAGCATCATAACCTCAAGTTCTATCTGTGTTGTTGCAAAAGCCAAGATTTCATCTTTTTTCCCTAGAGCTGAGTAGCCCATTGTGTGTGTACCACATCTTCTTTATCCACTTCCCTGTGGCTGGGGACTTCAGTTGTTTCTCTCTCTTGGCTGTTGTAAATAGTGCTGCAGTGAACACAGTGTATATTTTCAAAGTAGTGTTTTTCGACACCTAAGAGTGGACTTGTTGAATTACATGGCAGTTCTATGTTTTAACTTTTGAGGACTCTTCATACTGTTTTCCATCAAGGCTGCACCAATTTGCATTCAGATTTCATTTTTATTTTTTAAAGATTTATTTATTTATGCATACAAGAGCTGGGGTACGGGCGAGAGATGCGGGGGATGAGAGGATTCACCAGAGACAGAGTGGGGAACAGAACAGGCAGACTGACTGAAGTACACTGCTGAGGGGAGCAGCGGGCAGACAGGAGAGATCTGCTGTGCCATGTGGGTAGCTCCCTGGCCAGGGATCGAACTTGTGCTGCAGTGGCTGTGGATTGCCTCATAGTGTGGTGCTTAATCCCTTGCGCAACCATGAAGGCCCCAGATTTCGTTTTTGATAGATTCTTCAGGGTGTCACTGAGGACCAGCGGGAGGCAGGGTGCTCTGGGAAGACTGCTGGGAAGGCCGCAGCAACCCCCGGGGGCTGAGGCCTAAGTTTGGGATAGAGAGAAGACAGGCAGGGGGAGGGGAATCTTTCTGTTGTGGCACAAGCCCGGCCCCAGCCCATCAGGCTCTCAGGCCACCGTCTGGTAGGTATGGACACTCTGCTTGCTGGAGCTGGCCACGTGAGAGACACAGGCACAGCCGCCTCGCCCTGCACACATTGCCCCCTCCCAGCCAGCCAGAGAGCAGCTTGCCCAGCACTCCCTCACCTTAACAGCACGTGTGCCACATGTCTGGGGGGACACCCTAATGGCACTCCTGCCTCCAGGTTTCCACCATGACCCTGGTCCTGAATCCAGGGGTCCCCATGTTCCTACCACCCCCACATGTGGCTTCCTTCCCAGGGGTCTTGGCTGGAAAGACTCCCTTGGATTCTGCACAGGAAAGAGCCAATAAATAAAGACAGAGTCCCTCTAGGTAGTGACATCTGGAAAAGAGATGTACAGAAACAACCCGTTTTAATTTAAAAAACATCTGAAACCTGTCATCTTGGTTAAGACAGCAAGAAGGACCAGACGGCCGGGGAGTGCCGAGGAGCTGCCAGGGGAGGGGAGCGGGCCAGGCCTGTGGGGCTGCCCCTGCCTGGGGGGAAGGACACACACCTTGTTTCAGCTGCATTTTAAGACCAGATCCGGGACTTGATGGGGCTCCAAACTCCCGTAAGAAAATGAAAGTGCCGCTCCTAGAGCATCGGGAACGGCCAGGCCCTTCGTGAGAAAGGAGCCTGCAAAAGTTAAGAATTCTAGACCCACATTCTGGGGCAGACCTGTGTGCAAAGCCATTCTGGCTGCTTTCTGGCCTGGGGCTTCAGTGCAGCTGGGATTTCTGGTTTTCCTAATCTGAAAAATGGGGCCAGTGATAAATCCTGGCCGGCTGGTTGTGAGATTGCTTAGCCTACAGGCTGGCACGTCACAACAGCTGCCCAGCTGGAGATGCCCCCTGGCCAGTCCATCCCTTCTCCCCCCATGTGCCCATCTTACAGATAAGAAAGCCGAGGCCTGGTGACTTGCCTGGAGCTCGCTGCTCTCAGAGCCGGGAGCGGGTGCCGCTGTCCTGGCGGTGCGCTGCTCTCCCCCGGGCTGCTTGTTCGCGTCCTGTTCTGTGGCATTTCCTGCCCAGCAGAATCAGGTGCTGTCAAAGATTCTCTGACTGCTGGCCCTGCCATCTGCCCCCGCCCCCAGGTCGTAGCCATCTTTGGCAACCACCCCACCCTCTGTCTCCCTGCTGCAATGAATCCTCAGAGCCCAATCCAGCCAAACTGAGCCCTGGAAGCTCCGAGGAACACGGAGAATCTGTTTAAGGGAAACACCCGCCGTATGCTCACCGCGCTCTCTGCCTGGCATGCATAGCTCAGTTGCCAAGTAAAGTAATGCTTCACTCAGCTCTTTTTTAAGCAACTTTAGATTTTTGAAAAAATTTACGAAAATAGTCCAGTGTTTCCATGCACCCAATTTCCCAGACTTTGTTCAAATTTCCTCAGTTTTGTCTCATGTCTTCTGTCTTCCTGGACCCCGCCCCGGGCGCAGTCACACACAGCCAGCTTGTCTCCTCCTTGCCCTCGGGCCTCACCAGTTCTGGCACTGCTCAGGGATTTTGCGGACTGTCCCTCTACTGGGCCTTGTGATGTTCTTGTCGGATGTTTTTCCCATGGTTAGACTGGATTGTGGGCTTGGGGGGAGGAATCCTTCGGAGGTAATGTGCCTCCTCATCACACCCTCTCGAGGGTCCCTCCTCAGCCCTCGGGCTGTCAACGTGGCTGACCACCATGGGCGATGGGTGCTGGCTCTGACCGCCTGCAGTGTGGTGTCAGATCTTCCCACCTTACAACTCTCTCTTTTATTCATCTTAGCTTTTCTAGAAAGTTGTGCCTGACCTTGAGGAGACTCAGGTGAAAGGCCGGTTTCTTGCATGGGTGTCTTCTGGCCTCTGGCGGCTCTGTTTTCAAGGCCTTCCCCAGGGTTCCCAGCACCACCTTGGTGATAGATGAGCAGCCCTTGGAGGATCTGGCACAAACAAATTTGGCAGACAGGGCTCTGAAGCCCAGAGAAGGGGGAGGCATGTCCATATCACACACCCTAGTCTCTGTTTTCCCTTGTGCCACCCTCTTGGCCCCCGTCTCTTCTGACCACTGGGCATACCTCATTTCTAACCAAGTCCTGCTGGAAAAGGGTGTCCAGGGGGACAGTGAGGAGGAGGAGGACACTGTGTGGGCCAGACTGTGGTCTGGTCTCCTGCGACCTACTTCCAGACCACTCACTCCTACCATGGGCGCCTCAGATCCCCCAGTTCAACAGGCTTCTCCTGCAAGGTCCTGTCCGTTCACTTTTATGTGGCTGCATCTGGCCAGGATTTTCTTAGGAGTTCATCTCGCTGTTTCCAGCTGGGTTCCAGAGAGGATGACAGTTACTGTCCTGCAGAGAGTGTCAACGTACCGTCTCTATGTCCTGGCTGCTTCAAAATCAAAGCTGTTTTGGATACAGTGGTTAACTCAGCGCAGTGACAGCATGCTTCCAGGCATCTTACAAACAATTTCTAAGGTTTTACATACATCTGTGCCCAGGATCTTGCTCCCATCCAAAAAGTATCCTGACGTCCCCATCGGCCCTGCTCAGTGCCCTGTAAATCTTGCAAAGACCTTTGGCCCAAAATAATCTGATCCAACCTGGCTCCACAGTCATAGTTCATATCTCCTCCCTGCTGGATCCTTGTGGAAGGACAGAAGGATGTTCTCCTTCCTCAGCACCATTCACCCTGAAATCATTGGCCTGGCTGTGGAATGCAGTCTCAATCTAGGGACTCCCCCTGCAAGGAGGCCAGAGAGATTTGTGAGCCCTGCAGGGCAGCCTCAGACCCCAGGCAGAGGTCAGCTCCTAGGGGAGGAGTCCTGTGGGGGGCAGCCCAGAGGTAGGAGGGGGTCTGCTTACCCAGGGAACTGGCCAGCAGGATTTCAACCTCAGCTTCCCAAATGACTGGTTATCTCCCTTGAATCCCTGCTTTATCTCCCTTTAATTCCTCACTGGGAAAAAAAAAATCAGAGGAAATAAGATTTCTATCATTTGGATATTGTGAGGATCAGATTAAATCAAGTTTTCTATATACATATATATAAGTCTAGCTCACTGGAATATGTCAATGAGCGAGAGAGAGAGAGAAAAAAAATACTGCCAAGTTATCTGTATGATGGTGACCCCTCACAAAGGTACTATTTGATAGTTTCACACACCTCATTTTGATGTTGATGGTCAAAGCTGATTGGCTAGGATTATTTATAATCCGTTCCTTTATAGATGGAACGACTTGCATTTTCTCATGGAAGAGCTGGGAATGGATCTTGGGCTTCAGTGTCCCTTTTCCTATGTCAGATATAGGGGTTCTGTACAAGCTACTCTTAGGATGAGTGACATGAGCTGCTCATCAATAAAGCCCACGAGTGCCAGGAGCCTAACCCAAGGACAGTATGTCACAGCCCAGTGGGGGTTACAGCAGGCAGGGGGGTGAAGGGACTCTGCCCCACAGAGTCACTCAGGCCTCCAGGGCCCTCCCATTTTGGGGTTCCTCCTTCTAAGTCACTGGTGTTTTCTCCCTTCACCAGGAGAAAGAGTGGAGAATCGCGCTGAGAAGCGTTTTGCTGGTCAGGCCTAGAAGCAGTGATAGGGTTTTTTGTAGGTGGGACTCAGTTGCATGGCCATACCTCAGATACCACTTGCTGACAAAGTGGTCTGTGTCCTCAAGAAACAGTCCCTGTAGTCACCAGATGCATGGTGTCCTCTTCTTTCCTTTTCCCCACAGAGGCACAGTCACACTCAGTCTTCCCTGGATGAATATAAGCTTCCCGGGCCGGTCTCCTGAGAAGCTAAGTCATGGGCCTTTCTGGTAGAAGAAGGCAGTGCGGGGAGAGGAGTGTCCTGCTCCTCCACCTCTACCCACTCTACTCTGTACCATGTGTATGGGGATTGCACTTGGTGCTGGCTCATTCCAGAAAGCCCCTTTTTTTCCTGCAGAGGCTGTAAGCCCCCGGCTCAGCACAATTGCCTTTGTTACCTGGATTGTTCAAGATCTCCACTGTGGGAAATGCTGTTTTTTTTTTTTTTTTCTTTAACATGGGAAGTGATTTGTAAAACAGCTGATAGCTTTAATGACAAGCCTATTTAGCTGATAAAATTAGCCATCAGAGGAATAACTTATGTTATCCTTTTGCTATAATTTAAATTTATGGCCCACTACCAGTCATCTTCACAGTGGATGGAAAGGGGCCAAGGTTGAATTCAGCTTCACCCTGTTCCTAAATCATTAGTTTGCAACTGTCTCCTGATTTTTATTGTTACCAACAATGGCAAAACTAATGGAAATAAACATTGGATGCTATCCCAACAGCAGATGGGTTTGAAGGCAGGGCAGTCTGTGCAGACAGCACTAATAGGATGGAAGAAAATTATTGCTATTGCATTAGATACCATCGAGCTTCTGGCCAAAGTGTGCATTGATCAGGCCAAGGCCGTGTCAGTCGTAGTCCACAAACCAGACCATTAAAGGCGGAGATGTGCCGGGTGTGCCGGCCCTGCCGCCCCGAGGGTCTGGCTCGCCTAGGCATGCATTAAAAGCCCAGCCCGATGCATGGGACCTGACTCACTCCAGTAATGCACTGAGGGTTTCCCTGTGGATCCCGGCCAGCCTGACCAGGTTATCTCATCAGAAATACTTAGCTAATGACACGCACTAACTGGGGATGGGGTGTGACTGCACTTCCATGCTTCCCAAGGCCCAGGGTGCTCTTTTTTCCCCACTGGGCCAGTTTGCCAATGGGGAATTCTTCATGTTGTCATCAGAGCCACCATGTACCTCCTCTCCTAGAGGCCCAAGCCTTTGTGCGCCCTAGAGAGCATGGGTGCTGTGTTTCTCCTTATCTGTTTCCAGCAGTGTGACCACCTGCTTGCAAGGTGTGGGGTTTTTTTGTATTGTATCCTTCTTAGGACTCCTTAAGTATCTTGAATTTCTGGGTTGATGTTTTTCATTAGATTTAGAAAGTTCTTGGCCATGGTTTCTTTATTGCTCTGTTCTATCCTTTCATGCTCCTCCTTCTGGAGTTCTAACTGTATACATTAGGCCTTCCGATCATCTCTCTCCTCTCTCTTTCTGCCCCCAACCTTATTCTGTTCTCTCATCCTATCTTTTTTCTTCTGGCCATAAGTTTTTTTTTTTTTCTGTATATATATATATATATATATATATATAAATTTTTAAATTATATATATATAAGATTTATTTATTTATTTTATACAAGAACTGGGGGACAGGCCGGAAGCGCGGGAGGGTGAGAGGATTCACCAGAGCCAGAGCGGGGAGCAGAGCAGGCAGACGGAGTGAAGACACTGCTGAGGGGAGCAGCGGGTGAGGCAGAAAAGGTCTGCTGCGCCATGTGGGGTTCTCCCTGGCCAGCGGGGAATCGAACCAGTGCTGCAGAGGCTGTGGACAGCTTCACAGCGCGGCGCTCAACCGCTGCGCCACCGGGGAGGCCCTTATATATTTTTTACATCTTTTTGTTTTTTGGATCATGCTCAGGAAAATAAGCCAGAAAGAAAAAGAAAAATACCGGATGGTCTCACTCATAGCAGGAATTTAGAAAACGTAAATAAGTGACCAGGAAAAAGACTAATTATAATAAAGTAAAAATCAAAATCAACAAGCAACTATAAACCAGTGGCCGTAAGTTTTGATCCTGTTCCATTGACCTGTTCTCAAGTTCCTCAAGTTCAGTGTGCCTGGCTTCTACTATTTCCAGTCTGCTGTCAAACACACCCAACAATGTCAATTTCAAACATTATCTATTAAGGTTTTAAAAGTTTCATTCAATATCTTTCATAAGTTGTTTCTCCACAGAATTGTACATCCATTTTGTCCATCTCTTCCCCTACATTCTTTAACATATCACTCACAGTTATTTTGAAGTCCTGTCTAAGAACATCTTGATAATTGGTCACCTTTTCCTGCTTTTTTGCATGACTAGTCAGTCTGTTGTGTGCTACACTCTCATGCATTTTAGGGGCTCTGGGCTGTTACCTTCCTCTAAGGTGTCAGCCCTTTGGCAGTGGGGCACTTCAGCAGGGAGGGCCCTCTATCCAGCATCCATGGCTACCTGGCACTTGTACTTCCTTCCCCCCGCAGTGAGGGTCACAGAGCCAGAGTGGAGCTCATCATAGACTCAGAAGACAGCTAGGCCATTTTCCTTATTGAGCACATAATGAAAATAAGGCCCAGGGAGGAAAAGAGACTTACCCAAGGTCAGAGTGAGGGAGGATAATGGACCACGAGCTCAGACTCCTGCCTCCAGCCCTTAGCTTTTCCCCACTTGAGGGACTCCTGCCCTTTCCCAGGTCTGCTGCTATGGAGTTCCCTCTGTTCTGTTTCAGCTAAGTCACTTCCATCTCGCCTATGAGGTTGCAAGTTTCCTGACACAGGCCTGTGGGAATGGAAGCCACAGGCATGGATTCAGGGCCCATCTTTACTTCCTTTTTTTTTTTTTTAAGATTTATTTATTATTTATACAAGCACTGGGTACAGTCAGAAGCATGGGAGGGTGAGAGAATTCCCCAGAGCCAGAGCGGGGAACAGAACAGGGAGACTAACGAAGTACACTGCTGAGGGGAGCAGCGGGTGGCAGGAGAGGTCTGCATGCCATGTGGGACCCTCGCCGGTGGCCAGGGATCGAACCGGCACTGCAGAGGCTGCAGGCAGCTTCGCAGCCCAGCGCTAAACCGCTGCGCCACCAGGGGAGGTCCACATCTTTACTTCTTATGAACCAGAGGGCTCTGCCTGTCCCTGAACATGAACCCCAGTACAGATGACTCCTTCCTACCTGGGGATCTCAGTTCACCACCTGACAAATGTGGCCCTGATGGCCTAGGAGCCTTTGACAGCCCTTCCGTCAACCAGGAAGACACATGTGGCCATGTCCAGCCTGGGGCGGTCAGGAATCAGGCTGAAACATGCTGGCAACCCTTTGTACCATCAGAGGCAATGACCAGAACTGATAGCTACTTGGCCCACCTCCAGTTCCCCAGGAAGGAGTCAGTCATTCTGAGCAGGGCAAGGAAGGACTGAGAACATCTGGTCACTCCAAACTCTCTCGATATGAAACTTGTACATATATGTCCCCCAACAGGTTCCCCTCTTCCTTCATAAGCCATATCCCATGCTAACCCTTTCACCTCCTAAATTGTTCTTGTATCCTTCCTCTTATAGCCACTGCCACAGTCTGCTCCTTGGCCCAAATTCTGGTCCCCTCTGGCCTGGGTGGCTGCAGCAACCTCCCTGCTGGTATTCACTTACGCATCCTGGCCTCATTTTCCATCCAGCTGTTCTCTGTTCTACAGTCAACACCGTGTTTTCAAAATGCTCATCAAAATCATCACCCTGTCCCCTCCACCACTCCATTCAAACGACTTCATTGTTTCTTGTAGCTCTTTAAATAAATCTGAGTCTTTAAAACAGTTCACTGTGTCTGCAAGTGTCTGCCTGGTATGGCCTTGCAGACTTCCCAGCCCCCTCTTACCTGCCAGTCCTCTGCCTCTCAGACACACACCTCCTCTGCCACAAGTGCTACCCAGAGCCGGGCCTTGTGACTCTCACAGGACATTTGTTCCTACTGCAGCAGACAGCCCCCTCCCCTGCTAGGGCCACCCAGGACTTACCTCCAAGCTGAGAGAGCACATTTTGTCCCAAAATGCATGATAGAAGTATAACGTGGCCCTCACCAAACTTGACCTGACTTCTTAGTGAATAAGTGTGTGATTGAATGAATGAATGAATGAATGGGAGAACTACCACAAACTTGGGGTTCATATCTCTAACCCCAAACTTGCTCATGTCTATGTCTGCACATATGGTCTTGGGGCTGGGTGAGCCCTGATCCAGCTGTCTGACCTGAATTCTAGAGGGACAGTCATGGGCAGCACTATATCAATTACAAGTCATCAATAATGCATTCCCTCAGAGTGGCCTAGGAGGCCATTAGCTGAGCCTGCTGGCCCTGATGAGCAGCCTTGGAGAAAGTGGGCTGAGTGTGCCCAAGGGAGTCCAGATCAATCTCTGGAGCAGGGGCTTCCGACCCAGCAGAGCTCAGAAGGGTTGCCTTGTGGGCCCTCTGAGACCTGGTCAGCAGAGGGGTGACTTGAACCCTCTCCATATCCACCCTATAACGAGCCAGCCTCATTTTCTCACCCTTGGAGAACTGCAGCCCCATTTGAATGCTGGGTTGTTGAGGTCCAGAATCTGAAAACAGTGAAGGCTGAGTCTGTGTCTAGGATTGGTCTCAGCGTGTGTTCAAACTTGAACACCTGGCGTTCAGGCTCCATGTGAGCCCAGGACCAGGGCTCAGGGCATGACCAAGATCAGGGCTCAGTCTGTGACTAGGATCCGGGCTCAGTGTGACCAGAGTCAAGGCTCAGTCTTTGTCTCAGCTTTTTGGAAGGATTAGGGCTGTCTGTAACTAGAGTTAAGACTCAGTCTGAAACCACAGAATTGAGCAAAATTGACTAGTTCATTCATTAGTTTATTATCCTTCAACAATATGAATCGAGAGCCTCCGGGTACCAGTCAACAAAGTAGGTAAGACCATGGCTGTTACAGGGATTATATTCCAGAGAGAGCCGAGGTGGACCTAGCTGTTCCTGAGAGCCAGTTGTGCACATTTCTTTCCAGTTCTGCATGGCATTGTGTTGGCAGCCTGAATTTAGCCTTGGTAGGCCCCTTGGGACCTCTGGGACCTGGTCAGCAGAGGGGTGGCTTGAACTGTCCTTGAGATTAGCACCAACTGCATATCACACCTTCATTTATTTTTTCATCAGCACCCCCCTGGGGATGAGAGAGAGGAAAACCAGTGAGTAGTCTTTTAAAAAATGGCAATTGACCACACTTATTTATCTGATCTCATTCCCTGAACTCCACTGAAATAATAATAAAGAAAAAAGTCATAAATACAGAAGACTTAAGAAGCTGTCTCTTGAAGGCTTGTCCATCGGGGGAAAGAGGACAGAGATTCCAGGGGTTGGGGAGGACGGAAGATGTATAAGAGAGGTGCCTTAAGAGGAGGATGGTCAGGGAAGTGGGCTCCTGTCCCCCTCGGAACACTGGGAATTTGGGAGGAAGGGGTGAGGTGAGGAGCTGATCAAGGGCAAGTGGAGGGGGGCTGGCCCCCTTCCGAATCCTGCACAGCACTCCCGTGTCTGCAAGAGTCAAAGGGTTTGTCCTCTGGAGATGTGGAACCAGAGTGTTCCCCAGTGGCTGGCGCTGCCCAGGGGCTTGGGCATAGGGCAGGGCTGAAAACAAGGGTCCAGCAGAAGTCCTCCCCCTGAGGCCAGGACCTTCTGCCACTCTCCTCCTACTCCCAGCACAGGGGTGTGTCCTCGACAGGAGGACGGGAAACTAACCCCAAAGACAAGAGCTGTGAGCACTGACACCTGGCCCCCCAGTGCCGCTTTGCTACCTGGTCATCCTGGCGTGAGCGGATGCTTTTAGTTGTGTGTGTTATGTGTATCAGGGAAAAAAAGTACATTAAAGAAAAAAACCTCCTGATGAAGGTGGTAAATGTGACGCAGAGAACTCAGAGAGGCCGATGTGACGAAGTGCCCAGGTGCAGCTTTGAGCTGGGAGCAGAGGGAGCAGCTGGGTGTGGCCCTGAGACCAACCGCCCTTGCTGTGTTTAAGGGGGAGCGGGTGAGTCTGGGGGGCAAAGGCAGAGAGGACAAGGTGAAGTGGGATGGAGACAGGCCCAGGGGTGGGCCTGTTTGTGAGCCAAGGGCGAAGTCCGGCTGTCCTCCTGATGGAGGTTTATGGACCAGGGATGACACGGCCTGATGTGGGTTTTCAGGACCCTCTTACTCTGCGGGAGAAGGGGCAGGGTCTGCGGAGGCTGCAGCGGCCAGGCGGGAGCCTGCAGGGGAGTGGAGAGAAGCAAGAAGCAGGGTGATGGGGTGACGCTGCACTTGGGGGAAGATTGGCTGAGGGAAGCCAGGAAGTGAGGGAGGGGATGCATTTTGGGCTCCAACTAAAATGGGATGAAAATACCTGAGGCGCAGGTTTGGGGGAACAGTGAAAAGTCCGATGTGGACCCGGTAGGCCAGTTCCATGGCGCGGTCAGGTAGGAGGAGCTGGGAGTCTGAGCTCCAGGGAGGGGCAGGGATGGGGCTTGGGCGTGGGCAGTAGGTGGGCAACCTACACAGGTAGCCCAAGCTCAGGGTCTCCCGTCTCTTCCCCCAAACTCCCAAGTCACTCTCAGCTCTGCAGGAGCAGCAGGCGCGCGGGAGCCCACGGGTGGCGGGAGAGCCTCCTCCTCCCTCCCCGGCCTCCCCGGGCACCCCCCCACACACCCAGGGCGCACAGGGCCCTGCGGGGTCAGACCCAGACTTCGCAGGAAGGCCCAGGGTGTGAACCACCGTCCCAGCCACTAACCCAAGAGGCATCTGCGAGCCTCCCTGAGAGGTCCCTGCCCCCAAATGAAGCAAAATCAAAATGTGTGCGTCTTTTCACAAGCCTCATAAAGCGCCGAGGGCCCCCAGAACGCCTGAGTCGGGCCTCACGTCGTGGACAGGAAGCCGAGGCCGGAGCCCGGAGCTGGGGTCCCGCGGGTGCTCTGGGGGGCCCTCCCCTCCCCTCCCCTCCCCTCGGAACAGCTCCTGGAATAGAGGGCGGGACATTGCTGGGGGTTCGGCTGGGCCAGGGGGTGCCTCCCAGCCTGGTGGAGCAGACCCCGGGTGGGGTGGGGTGTCCCCGTGTTCCTCGCTGGCTTTCCCGGGTGCCCCTCCGGGCACCGCCCTGAACGGCTTCCCCGCCGGGCTCCCCGCCCCGGGGCCGGCGCTCCCCGTCGCGGCGCGTCCCCCGCACCCCGTCCCGCGGGGGGCCGCCCCCACCCCCCACCCCGGGCGTCAGACCCGGGCCCCAGGGGTAGGCGCCCCTCTCTCGGCCCGAGGCGCCCCGGCGGCGCGCTGGGGTCCCCGCCCGGCCCCAGCCCGCTCTCCTCTTGCAGTTCGAGATCCGGCAGCTGCGGGCGCACCTGGCGCAGCAGGACCTGGACCTGGCGGCCGAGCGCGAAGCGGCGCTGCGGACCCCGCACGTGCTCAGCCAGCCGCGCGGCCGCTACCAGGTGCTGGAGGCCGGCGCGTGGGCCGAGGAGACGGCGGCCGCCGGCGCGGGCGGGGGCGCGGCGGAGCAGCGGCGGCCGGAGCCCGGGGAGCCAGGTGAGCGCGGGGAGCCAGGTGAGCGCGGGGAGCCAGGTGAGCGCGGGGAGCCAGGGGAGCCAGGGGGGCCAGGGGAGCGCGGGGAGCGCGGGGAGCCAGGTGAGTCCCGGGAGCCAGGTAAGCCCCGGGAGCCAGGTGAGCGCAGGGAACTAGGTGAGCGCAGGGAACCAGGTGAGCCCCGGGAGCCAGGTGAGCCAGGTGAGCCCGGCTTCTCTCCGCCCGCGCTGCGCCCAGGGCCGGGCCGGGCTTCCGCAGGCAGCAGGTCTTCGGGCCGCCGCCCCCTCCCTGCCCGCAGGGAGCGCCCCCCAGCCGGGGCTCCCAGCAGAGCCCGGAGAAAGCTTCAGGCGAGGCCGGCACGTGAGCGCGCGGTGGTTCGGGCGACGGCAGCGGGGGCGGCGTGAGCTTCCCCTGGGTGACCACACCGAGCCCGGGAAAACACCCCAGCCCCGCGCGGGGCTTCCCACTGCGCTGCCAGGCCCCCCGCCCCCCATATTCAGTCCCAGTCGGGCCCAGGAGAGCCTGGAGCCCACGCCTGCGAAAGGAGGGCAAATCGAGGGCAGGGAGGTTGGAGCAGATGTGACCCCGGGCTCCGACCCAGGTGGGGTCCCCAGAGAAGCTCATCTCATCCCCGGGAGGGGGGAGGGGGGGCTCCATCTTTCTCGGACTGAGTTTCTCCAGCTGTCGGATGGGAGGTGCTGAGCCTTCCTTGCAGGGCGCTTGGGAGCTCAGGGAAAGGGGTGTCCACCAGGCCCGCTAGTGTCCCGGACTGCAGTTGTGTGATGCAGCGAGAATCCCACCCCTGGGGATGGCCTGGCCTCAGGGCTGGGCGTTTGGGGTTCGGGAAGGCTGTGACCTGATGCACGCAGGCCAGGGATCAGCCCCAGCTCAGGGGGCTTGGGAGCCAGGCAGGGGTAGATGGGGGCCTTCAGAGCGGGCCCTGGCTGCGCGCCTTTCCTGGGTGTCTGCGGGTGTCTGGGTAGGGGGTTCTGGACTGCACCAGGAAGTGCACTTCCATATTGACGTCCCCTGATAATTGAGACTGTGTTTCCAGGTTCACAGTTTTTTACCTTGAGGGAAGGGAGCTAAAATTCATCAAACCTCTTCAAGGGAAGCTCTTTACTGAATGATGTCCTGACATCCTCACACCTCCTTTCTCTCTCGAGTAGAGGAGGAAGCTCAGACCCAGAGAAGACAGTTGACTTTCAGAGTCCCACACGGGGATGGTGGCGCTGGAGTAGCCACCCCTGTGGAGCCCTGAAGTGCAGCTTGCTGCAGGACCTGCTTCACCTTCTTCACCTGGCACACCCACTCCCAGCAAGGACATCCTGGGCTGGGCAGGGTGGGAGGCTGGAGCCTGAGCAGGTCCTCGGCTCTGACTGGGCTGCCCAGCCTTCCCTGCTGTGATGGGGACCCCAGCCTCCCAGCTCCATGTCCCTCCTAGAAGGTGTGGGCAGTGGGCTGTGAGCGTGCTTGGCCGGCTGTAGGCACTGTGAAAGGTTTTGGGGAGCAGGCTGAGTGTTATTATCTTTCCAGAGACCTTAGATCTTAGAAATATAGAGCTTGGGGGCCAGGGGAGCCCTCCTGCAGGTTCCTGAATCCCATCTATAACCCTGCCAAGAGCCTCAGCTTACCTTCCGCTCAACACGGGTGCTTTGTTCCTCGCAGGGAGACCCAAGCCTCCGCCTTCACATGGCTGGGATATTAGGAAATTTTCCCTCCCACGAGCCACACCTGCCCCCAGTGCTCGCCTCCCACTTGCCACAGTTTCTATGCACAGCCCTGCTGGTGCCTCCCAGCTGAGCTTTCCTGCTAGAGATGAGTCTCCTGGTGTTTTCTCCTGCAGGGTCTGTTCCCTTTGCCCCCTGGAGTCAGTTCTCAGGGGACAGACTCTGTTTCTTTCCCAGCTACTCTGCCCCCAGCCACCGATGTTTTGATCCTTCTCAAAGTCCAGAACCAAATGCTGTTTGGGGGAGCAGCAAGACAGGCATAGACTGCCAAGAGGCCACCCCTGCTTTTCTCTTCTGGGCCCGAGATGCCTGCTATGTAGTCAGAAGGTGCCTGAGCCTGTGGGGTCTGCCTGTGAGTCCACCCACAGCGGCCTCAGGCCTGCCCCCACCCTCTGACTCTGCTGAGTTCTAGGTCCCCACTACCGCTGCTTCGGCAGAGGGCCTTTTGGGTGCCCATGGGGAACTTAGTTTATCTGTGTTCAGCTAGAGCTCCTTTAGTGCCTGTCTTTGCTCTAGGGCTTTGTAGGCCTGACCCACAGTCCATGGCCTGCTGGTGTTACCGCCTCCGTGTTTCTTGGACAATGTCCTTCTACACCTTCATGTTCAGGCTTCGTTATCTCTGGACCACGGGTTTGCCCACACAGGTGTCCTCTGCTCCCTACCCCCGGAACACACACGCAGCGATCTTTCCTTAAGTGTGCCCACTTTTAGACACACCTCAGCTCAGGAGAGCCCCTCTGGTGCAGCACTGCAGTCTCTCTCGTCAGGAGCCTTAGCTCTGCAGGTGACGGCACGGCCATCATCCCTCAGCCAGTCACCCACAGACCCTGGGCCCACTGGGAGTGAAATCTTGCCTTAGAAAGTCTACGAGCAAGCCAAGTCTCTAAAATAATCCCACTGAGTGTGGGGGAATGCTGTGAAACTGAGTCCCCGGCCTCCTCTCTGCAGTCCCCAGTGCAGAGCGCGCACACGGAAAAAGAGGGAGGCAGAATCTGGAGGGAGGATGCCGTGTCAGGCTCAACATTCACTCAGCATAAATTTGATCAGCTGTGTATCATGAGCCAGGGTGTCACAGGGTCTTTAGTGACCCTTCTGGGAACTTGGGGGACATCCAAACAAGGCACTGGGGCCTCCCATAGAGATGCCAAAAATGACCCCCGGGGAGCAGCTGCAGATGGGCCTCCCAGCAGCCCTGGAATCCCACCCTGCTCTCCTTTATCCTTGAGTACCCAGGCTGCCCTCACTCTCCAGATGGCTCCTGCCCTGCACCTGCCCAGCCTCCAGAGCCACGCCCACACACAGAGTGTGCACCCCACTTGCAACCGTACAGCCACCCCATTACATCAGTATCAAAGTGAATACCTCTGAGGCAGGAGGAATTAGGGGTGAGGGTGCAAAAGCAAGCAGCATGATTCACAGCCTGGAGAGGGCCCCCATCCCACATTGGCATCGCATATGTCCAGGGAGGGATTGCCATGACCTAGAAATTATGGCTGGACCCGCTAGGGCGCTTGGGCTGTTCTGAAGGTGGAGAAAGGGCAGCATTTGTTGCTGGGGTTGACCGTCAGGCCAGAAAGCTGTGGGGCCACCACAGCACAATTGTCTCACAGTTGTCTGTGGGATTGACCTGCAGACACATCGATCAGTCCCAGGAGGGGGCCTGGCTCTCCAGAGGAGGGTAGCCCGGGAGGCTGAGCGAGTGAGGAGACGCCTGCAGTCTCAACAGTCCCCAGTGGTGAAGTCCAACCGCTGCCGACCAGCTTCTGTTTAGACTCGCTCCAGCACAAATCATTTTTAAAACCTGGGCTGTGAAGTTCTAGACTTTGGGGCCTGCCAAGTTCACAGTGCCCCTGTGCAGTCATTAATACTTTCCCCCCAAATTTATTAGTCTCGGATCTTGCCCATAACTTATGAGTGACACCCGCTGGTGGGAGCTCCGCGTTTTCACCATATATCACAGCGAATCTCGCGTCCCCCACACTGCACCAGCACCCAGAGGAACCCCCCAGACAAGGCCCCTCCCCGGCCAGGCAGGGCTGGCACCAGTGTTCACTTGGCAGAGGACAAACCTTTGTGCTCATGGAGCCACGTCAGGGTTTGTGTTGCCGCTGGCCCCCGGTGTGTGTGTACCTGGTGGGGGCCCGGAGAGCCCATGGAGCCCCAGAGCTCAGTGGCTAGCCCTGGAAGGCCTCACACAAAGCAACAGCAACTGCCAGAGCCAGGAGGCACGTGGCCTTTAGGGACAGCTGGGAGCTTGAGCCTCAGGCCTGGTTTGGAAACTCAGCTGGGCCTTGAACAAGTTACTTAACCACTTGGCATCGTGGCCCGTGACCTGTGTGGCTTCATGCAGAGCTCTGCTTTTACCCTCTGGAAATTCTTAATGTTTTTGAACAAGAAGCCCCACTGTGTATCCAGCTGTGTCGCTAGGCCCTGATTTTCCAGAATGAGAATAGTAGCAGAAGTACAGCTCTGAGCAGCCAGTCACACACACAGCTCTCAGACCTGGCACACCGTAGGCTCTTGTGTGGGTGTCCTCCTTCCTGGCCAAGCCATGGAGCAGCACGCTGTGTGCTCAGGATGCGTGGACAAGCAGTCCTCCAGCCTGGCCGGCCCCGCCACTTCCCAGAGGCCCGGCTGACTCAGCACCCCTTCTCCCAGCTCTGCTGCACTGGGCAGTCATGCAGGGCTCCTCCCTTTGGGCAAAACTCACATAACAAGCCTTGCCACGGCATCACTCCACTGGCTTCGGGAGGATTAGTCAGGGTCGGTTTGCAGAAGGCTCACGCCCAGGGAAGAAAGGCACCGAGCATCTGAAACCAGCTGCAGCAGCTGCTACAAAAATGACCTGGGACTGTGCACTGTGGGCCCAGGCTCAGGGAGCTGAATGGCCACTGGACTTGACATTCATTATCTTAGCAAGTCTTCCAACTCACAGAGTGTGAGGTTTCTTATTCCCATTGAACAGATGAGGACATTGAGGCTCAGAATGGCCGAAGCCACACAGTGCAAGCTGCAGAGCCAAGGACATTGGCACCCAAGGACATTTTGTCCTAGAGCCCATTCTGCTTTTTAGCCCCTCCAGGCTCTCCCAGCTCAGTCCCCACGTAGGGTGAATCCTACGTGGCCTTCGGGCTCCTTAGTGCTTGTTAAAAACAAGCCAGGGGCAAATGGAAGGTGGACACCCCACACCAAGTCTGACAGGTGACCTGTTCTTGGCCCCAAGCATCCTTCCTCCTCCCAAGCTCCAGACACCCAACTAGTCTCTGGATAGGAAGTGCCAAAGAGCGGGACCTGGACTGCAGGCTGTACCCGGAAGGTGGAGGGCAGTGTCCTGGGCCAGAGGCCCTGCCTGACTGGTCTGTCACCCTAACCATTAGTAACTGACAGAGATGCCGGGCACAGGGCAACTGAGAGGAAAATGAAGTGCATTTCAAGGGCTGTCTGGCCCCTGTGTGGGTAGGGACAGAACTCCCGCCCCAGGGGTCTGGGGAAGGGGCCTGCCTGGAGCAGAGACCTAGCAGCACCAGTGTCTGCTCTGAGAACAGCGTGGCCGAGGCTCACTCTCAGTCTGTGTCTTAAAGCTCACAGTGGGGCAAAGGTTTGGTGAAAAAGTGAAGGTGGGGTCAGCAAACCACACTGTACAGACCGGCACCTGAGGATGTAGGTTGTGTCACAGCCTGCGGGGTGAGTGCTCCCACTCATTAGATCACAGCAAGACCCCAAAGGGGGCAGTTTCAGTAAGACCCCAGGCTGGACCACAAGGCCAGAGCAGAGGGCATCGGAGCCCTCCATGGGTCTCGGACTTGGCATGGGTTAGGAAAGACCTCGCCACGACGGAGGGAGAGGCCGAAAGGGGGATCTATTTTGGGAGTTTTGAGTCAGAGCTAGCTGGAGGTCATCCAGAAGTTGTCCATTGGCCAGCCCAGTCAGAGCTCAGGAGAGATGTCTGGGCTGAAGGTCACCTGGTCTGGGTTATTTTTATGAGCCACTTGGATAGAGAGAAAAGTGACCATCCTCACTGAAGGAGTCAACACCAGGCTTGGTGTCAACACCAAGCCTATGGGCTGGACCCAGATTCAGAGCCTTAGCAGGCTGCACCTCCAGACCTTTCCCTGGGGCCATAGACACCAGACCCCCTGGAGGGGTCATAAAATACAAGGAGGCGAAGTCCTGGCCTTCACCAGGGAAGAAAGGGCTGGGTATCCTTGTTGGCCCCGAGCTCCTGAGTCAGTGAAGAAGGGTGTCAGCTGTGCCCACCTGCAGGCTGTTGGCCTGGATTAGGGGAGTGGGCACTCCAAGTCTGGGGAGGGACCAGTCTGGCAGCTAATCCAGCCCTCAGAAGTGGGAAGATCAAAGGGCCTCAGTATGTGAAGAGCCAACACCACCCTCTGGAGCATCCCCCTCTACCTCTACCTATTCTGACCACTTCTGGGAAACACAGTGAAGCCTCCAGAGTTGGAAAATAAGGGAGGCCCAAGTCGCTTGCCTGGCCAAGGTGTCAACGTCCCAGGAGGCCCAGGCTGTGCTCTTGGGGGCAGAGACTTGTGGCCCGATGCCTAGGGGCCAGCTGCCCTGCTGAGCAGTTGAGTTGAGTTGAGCTGCTCGACAGAGAGGGGGAGCTCCCTTGACCCGGGTGTGCAGGCCACGATGGGAGACACCCTTTCAGGAGATGAGGTGGGTCCTGCTCTGGGAACCTCCTCCCACATTCTGTTCTGTCACCTCTTGGACCCTCAGAGGTGGTGGCAACATCAGGAGCCATCTCCCCGGTCCCGTCATTCTGTGTAAGAACTTCACCTCACTTCACGGTGCAGATAAAGAAACAGGCAGAGAGGAACTCTGGCCTGCTCACACTCCTGTCATGGGCCAGTGGCAAGAACCTGGGGCCTGGGTTTTTCTCATTCACTCCAGGCCACCAGCTGTGAGGTGGGGTAAAGTTGCATGGTCTGTCGACTCTTCAGCTGAACCCAGAGGCCTGCCCGCTCTAGGTGCCTCTGCAGCCGAGGGCTCGGGATCAAACCAGGCCCCGGTGGGCCTGCTCCCGCACTGCTTGCAGGGAGCAACACACCAGCCACTTCTCGCTTGCAGGGCAGCCTATGGGGTGAGGCTGAATTCAGAACATAAATTATAAAGAACCACTGAGGGGTGTGTTGTCTGATTTGCAGATCCCTGGGCAGGGCCTGGAGCCAGTCCCGGGTCCCTCCCTTAGCTCAGGCATTAAAGCAAAACACACCTCTGACCGCAGGCATTTAAGGATCAAAAGAGGCCAAAAAAGCTTTTAAGAGCCAGCTCTGCCTGTGCTGCCGCTGGGCCTCGGCCTGCAGTATCAGGGCAGAGGCTTCTGTGCCAGCTCAGGTGCAACGCCCTGGAAAGACGCCTCAGAAAGCCCGGCCCCCTCGGTGGCAGCCCACGCCCGGAGAAATCCCCAGACATCTCCGGAGAGGGTGGGCCAGAGCCTTGTGGGTTATCTGTCCCACTCCTCAGACGCTTATCTGCTCCTTAACCCCCTTAGCAACCCTGGAGGGTAGGGCCCTAGCCCTTCAGCCAAGGGGCAGGCCCAGGGAGTGCCACGCAGCCAAGGCAGGGAGGAGCTGAGGACTGAAACCTGGTCTGATTCCCGGAGCCTTCCCTGACCAGGACCCGGGGAGCAGCCTGGAGGCACAACAGCCCGGGGGCCAGGGTTCCTCATCCTGTCACTGCAGTCCCAGCCTAATTATCGTCCTGCCTATCATGTATCATCCCTCCTGATTCTCGCTTGACCCCAGCCTCTCCTCTGTCCCACGGGGCACCCAGCCTCCCTCAGCCTGTATTCCCTTCCCCTGCAGTGCCTCCATTCTTGTGCCTCCATTCTGGCACCTTCCACCCCTACTCCCTCCATGTTCACACTTCCCTGCGGCTCCTCACTGACCTTGGGACAAGGCCAAGCTCCTTAGGGGGACTTTCGAAGCCTCATTTTTCTGCTTTCCTTCTTGCTGTCAGGCTCCTCCACACCCTCACCTCGCCCCTCCCCTGCCTTCCCCACTCCTGTCTGGTCAGGTCCTGCCTCTACGTCCTCTTGCTTTGTGCGTCCTTTTCACTCAGTAAATACGTACTGAGGACTCCCCATATGCGAGGCCCATGTGGGTGGTGGGCTGCCCCTCAGGTCCATTCCTGGAGTCCCCGGAAGACGTCCTCAGACAGATGGCCCGGGTGTGGCAGTTGGTTGGCTTCTGCCACCGTGTGGCTTTGGGGCTTGTGTGCAGAGGACGGAGCTCGCAGTGATCCCGAGACCCTTGCGTGTATTTGGAGGCTCAGGCCACGGGAAAGTCCCGTCTCCTTTCCACGCTCCTGTCTCCCCCATGGGGGACTGAGGACGGAGAAGGGAGGGACCTGTTCCCATCACACATCAAGCTCATGTGTGACCAGGCCCCAGGTCCCTGGTGCCAGCCCAGGTTGAAGTCACAAGCTAGGTGGCCCCCGTGGAGCCCAGAGCTTCCAGGAGGCAGGTGGTGGGGACGGAGGGTGGACTGGGGAGGACCACCACCTGCATAGTCCCTGCCTTTCAGGCTCTGGCAGCTCTTCACACTCCCCCTTCTCTGTCCTCACCTCCGCAGACGCCACGGTGCAAGATGACATGAACAGCTACATCAGTCAGTACTACAACGGGCCCAGCAGTGGTAAGTCTTGGGGGGGCTATTGTTTACACACTGGGACATCTGCTCTGCCCCACGACAGATGTGACTCTGGCTACCCCTCAGCCTGGCCTGCCCATCTCCTGGTGCCTGTGCCATCACTGCAGGCAGAGGACACCATTAAAACACCTGGAGCTTTGTGCTGGGCGTCGGAGCTGTGGGCACTGGGTGATGGCCACAGATGAGGGCTGCAGGTGGGGCCCTGGAATGGAAATGTGGCTGGACTAAGTGACCTCACTGCCTCCAAACCTGAGAACCTCTCAGAAGGAGCGTGATGAGGCTGAGGTAACAGCTTTGTTAGGCTGAGAAGCAGTCGGCAGCGAGCAGGCCCTGGCCTGATGCTTCACTCCTGCACTTGGAAAGCCTCAGGGAACAGAGCGGTTTTCACTCAGTCCTTCAGTGTCTTACTTCTCCTTAGCTTGAACCTTTTTTAGGGTGATGGGGTACAACTGATGTCTAATATTATATTAGTTTCAGTTGTACAATGTAATGATTCATCTCCTATATACAGCCGTTCCCTCCCACCCAGTTTAACTTTTCACAGTGTCAGATGCCTGCGGTCCACAGGGCCAAACATTTCTACGTATTTTGAGAGAGAAACCACATTCACTAAACTTGGTTATTATACAGTGTTATATATATTCTATTTTATTCTTCGTTACTGTTGTTAATCTTTTATAGTACCTAACTTACAAATTAAACTTACATAGGTTTCTATGTGAAACACAGTACAGATAGGTTTCTGTGGTTTCAGGCATCTACTAGGGGTGCTGGAATGTATCTCTACAGATCAGGGGGGACTACTGTATATTTCAAAATGATCACAACAGTAAGTTTAGTTAACATCTGTCTCTCTGTCTCTGTCTCTCTCTATATATATAGTTAAATTATTCTTATGATGGCAACTTTTAAGGTCCACTCTCTTAGCAACTGTCAAATATGCAGCACATATTTGCATTGACTATGGTGTTATTGAGTATAATCACCGTGCTGTGCATTGCTTTCCCATGATTTATTTATTTTATAAATGGAAGTTTGTACCTTTTGACCCCTATCACCCATTTCATCCCCCACTCACCTCAGGCAACCACTCATTTGTTCTCTGTGTCTGTGAGCTTAGTTTGATTGTCTTTAGGATCCCACATGTAAGCAAGATCATACAATACCTGTGTTTCTCCATCTTATTTATTTCACTTAGGATAATGCCCTCCATGTTCTCACAGATGGTAAGACTTCATTATTTTATGGCTGAATAATATTCTGTTATGTGTCTATATATATAGAGAGACATATATATATATATGTGTGTGTGTGTATATGTGTGTGTGTATGTGTGTGTATATATATATATATATATATATATATATATATATATATATATATATATCAGTGTAAAAGTCATTCACCTCCTTGGTTAAAATTACTCCTAGGCATTTTATTCCTTTGGATGCAATTGGAAATGGGATTATTTTCTTAGTTTCTCTTTCTGACAGGACATTTTTAGTATATGGAAATGCAACTTTTTTTTTTTGTATATTGAGTTTGCATTCTGCAACTTTATTGAATTTGTTGATTAGTTCTGAGAGTTTCTTCTTAGAGTCTTTAGGGTGATTTCTGTGTATAATATGTTGTGTGTAAATAGTGACAGTTTTAATTCTTCCTTTCCAATTTGGATGCCTTTCATTTCTTTTTCTTGCCAAATCACTCTGGTGTGGACTTTCAATACTATGTTGAATAGTATTGAAATAGTGGTAAGAGTGGGCATACTTGTCTTATTTCTGATCTTAGAGGAAAAGCTTTCAACTTTTTACCATTGAATATGATTGGGGCTGTAAGCCTCTCAGTATGTTCTTTAATGTATGTTCCCTGTATACCCACTTTGTTGAGAGGTTGTTTTTTTAATCATAAATGGATGTTGAATTTTGTCAAGTGTTGTTTCTGCATCTGTTGAGATGATCATGTGATTGCGATCCTTCATTTCATCGATGTACTATATCACATGGATTGATATAGTACCTGTTTGTTCACCATCACGTCCTGGAGTTTTGTTTGCCAGAGGTTTTTGATTATTGATTCAATCTCCTTATTAGTAAACAGTCTGTTCAGATTTTCTACTTCTTGTTGACTTAGTCTTGGTAGCTTGTATGTTTCTAGGAATTTATCGTTTCTTCTAGGTTATCCAATTTTTTTTAAAGATTTATTTATTTATTTATTTATACAAGCACCGGGTACAGTCAGAAGCGCGGGAGGGTGAGAGAATTCACCAGAGCCAGAGCGGGGAGCAGAGCAGGCAGAAGGACCGAAGTACACTGCTGAGGGGAGCAGCGGGCGGCAGGGCAGGTCTGCGCACCATGTGGGACCCTCCTCCGGTGGCCGGGGAGCAGCCAGGGATCGAACCGGCGCCGCAGAGGCCGCGGGCAGCTTCGCAACCCAGCGCTCAACCGCTGCGCCACCAGGGAGGCCCATAGGTTATCCAATTTTTGATGTCTTTGTTCACAGTAGTCTGTTTTGATCCTTAGTATTTCTGTGTTATCAGTTATAATGTCTTCTCTTTCATTTCTGATTTTATTTGAGACCTTGTTTTTTCTTGGGGACTACAGCTAAAATTTGTGAAATAACCAGATTTCATTGATATTTCCTCCTTTCTTTTTTGCCTCTATTTTGTTTGTTTCCAGCTGGATCTTTCTTACATCCTACTAACTTTGGGCTTTAATTGTTCTTCTTTTTCTAGTTCCCTAAATTAAGTTATTTATTTGAGATCTTGCTTGTTTCTTGAGGTAGGAACTTATTGCTAGAACTTCCCTTTTAGAACTTACTTTGCTGCATCCCATAAGTTTTGGTATGCTGTATTTTCATTTATCACAGAGTACATTTTTTTTTCTCTTTTGATTTTTTTCTTTGACTCATTGTCTATTCAGTACCATGTTGTTTAAACTCCACGTAATTATGAATTTTCCAGTTTTCTTTTTGTAAATGATTTCTAGTTTCATACCACATGATCTCAAAAGATACTTGATATAATTTCAATCTTATTAAATTTATTAGTACTTGCTTTGTTGCTTGGTATATGATCTGTCCTGAAGAATATTCTATTCTATTCTGCTCCTGGATTGTCATCACTCAGAGTTCAACCCTCTATTTTAGAACATTGTTGATGGCCAACAGGACCGGCCCCTGTAACTTCCACCAGACATGCCACAGATCCGCTCTCACAGAGTACTGTCTACACTCAAGTTCAACAACATGGGGTTCAACATCCTCCCTGTGGGATGGGTGGTAGATATCAGAGAACCAGGCTGCCTCCTGAGGCCTCTCCCACAAAGACACACCACCTACAGCTGCATCAGGCCCAGCTCCCAGCCCCTGGTTCAGCTCACACAGCTCACACAGCCCACGTGTGAGGCCAAGGGTGAAATGTGACTGGTATCCCCTCCTTTCTTGCAGACAGTGGTGTCCCAGAGCCAGCCATGTGCCTGGTTACCACAGCCGCCATAGACATCCACCAGCCCAACACTTCTTCCGACCTCTTCTTGGTGGATGTGCCCTTGAAAGCTGGCAGCAACGGCACCTGTGCCAGCGCCACCTCCGAGAGTGCCTCGCGTTGGGTCCACAGCTCTGGCACCCAGGCCCAGAGCGATAGCAGCCTGACGCTGGGCTCCTCCAGCGACTACAGCCCCGCCCGCGACCAGCCAGCCTCCGAGCCTAGTCCCTCTCCCCGGCCACTGCCGCAGCCACCCCAGCTGCCCATGGGGGACACCAGAGCTCCGGACCTGCTGTCGTCCCCATCGGAGGACCCCGGCCCACCACAGAGGGCCTTGGTCCCTGCCTCCAGGCCTAGGCCCAACCCTGCAGGCTCAGCCCCTACCAGTCCTGAGCCGCAGCACCGGGTCAGGCCATTCCACCAGAACCAGGAAGGCTTCACTGTCTTCCAGATCCAGCCCATCCTCCCCTTCCAGCCCCCAGAGAAGCTCAGATGTTTAGAATCCAAAGAACAAAAGCTGCACAGGGTCCCTGAAGCCTAAGGCAGGTTGGGTGGGAGGAGGGAAGCTCTCCCAGGGCCCCAGATGCCTTGTGGCCACATGCCAGGGCTCAGGGGCACCCTCAGGGTGTTGCCTGCCTCCAGGGCAGAGATGCCAGGGCAGGAGGCCACCAGCCTCAGACCTCAAAGCCCAGAGCTGGTGCCCGTCTCACCCTGCTCGGGAGGGGGTGCTCATGGCTGGGTTGTTTTTTAAAACCATTTTTACAAAAACCAGCCCATGGCCCGGCTTCCGCAGGGTAGAGCTGGGGCCCAGCTCAGCCTCTTTTGTTGCCTTCGTTCCTGCCGAGTCCCCGGGAGCCTCGGGAGCAGCACTGTGAGCAGGGGCAGCCCAGCCCCCCCAACCGTCTTTCCCAGGAGCCCCCGGGGGAGCCAACGCCATCCCTTGAAGACCACCACCTGGACCCACATCACTCGTCCCCATTCTCACTTCAGCATGAGTGTTTCTGAGTCTTTTCAAGACGAATTTTGTTTTCACCATCACAGAACATGAAGGATGGATCTGGAGACAGGGAGGGGGCTGGGGGCCGGGAGGGGACAGTCATTTTCCAATCTTGGCTTTAATAATAAAAACCAGCTGCACTGACACTGCGTTTGGTAAGGTTTCCTTCGATTGCTGGCCGGGTGAGTAACCCTCAGTGGTGCCTTGGAGTTTTGGTGGGTCTGATCCGAGGTCCCCCAAGAGCCTTCCACCCCTCTCTGGTCAACCCAAGGCCTTTAAAGAGCGGAAGTGTCCCTGGGCCTGCTGGGAAGCTCTTACCCTCCCTTTGCCTCCTGCATCACATGAGCTCAGATTCCTGCCTTCCTGGCGACAGTTCCAGACCTAGCTCCCCGACCAGGCTCCAGCACTCGGGGACCGTGAGTCAGCAAGTCTGAATCTGAATGTCTCCCTCCTCGCCCCCCACAAGCACTCACAGGCCTCAGTTGTTCCACCCTCCAAGGCCTCCATCAGGGCCTTGCTCAAGCCCAGCCCCTGCTTCTGCCTCCTGCAGTGTCCTCCCAGCAGCGGGCCTGCTGAGGAGCCTCTGAGGAATTCTGTGTTTATCGCCACTATGCTTTGTTTTCTATGCAGAAAGGTGGGGGGAGGGAGAGACTATTTTTTAATCTCGAGGGCTCCCCTGGCCTCCACCGAACCTTGCAGGGAGCCCGTGTGCTGCCTCTCTGGCTGCCCCACCGTCCCTGTCCAGTGTTCACACTTGCCCTGACAGTAGTGTTCCCAGTGGGGGCAGCATCCACTTCTTGCCCCTCTTTGTCTTCATCGAGAGCAGGGGTCAGGCCTGAGTCCTGTTGCACCCCAGAGCCTTCCTTGGGCACAGTCACTGGCAAAGAAGGCTCACTTGGAAGAAAGGGAGGGAAACCACTCCCTGCAGGCAAAGAGCGCCCTCCTGCTTCACAGAGCAGGCCCCATGTCACGGGTCCTACTCTCTGACTCAGTTTCCCCATCCAGAAAATGGTTCCACAGAAAAGCTGCCTTTTTAAAGCTGATTTCCCAGGGTCTGCACATGTTGCTGGGGTGGAGTCCTGCCCGAGCACTCGCTGTCACCTTCAACGCTCGAACAGCCAAGAGCAGCATCGCGTTGTCCGGGAGCAGAAGGCCTGAAGACGGAGAAACCCAGAGGGCACCCACCTCCCCGGGAGCAGAGCGACAGGAGGCCAAGGAAGCCGCATGCCTGCCCGGAGGAAGCTCACAGGGGAGGAAACCTTGAGACGGGGATTTAAAGAATAAGCACACTCAGTTCCTCCCACCTCTGTATGAGGTGGAAGAGAGAGGCTTTGATGGGGCAGTTTCAGCACTGAACACCAAAACTGCCCCACTTCCAGGAAATGTGGATTGTCTCGTCCCGAACCAATCAAGTTGGTTATAAAACCATGAAAAGACACAGCGATAGGGAGGAATTTGTCCAGTAGAGAGGGTGGGACCGTAATGCAAGAAGAAGAAATATGCTGGGTGAGGCCTGGGCAGTGGTGGGTCAGAGGAGGGACCAAGTAAGGGACAAGAAAAGGCCAGATGAATGGTTCCTAGCAGCTTTGAATGCCAACGTGTGGGGACTCTGCAGCAGGGTCCGCAGAACCCGCGGAGCAGCACAGGAATGCCCGGGAGGAGGGACAGAGAGGGCGGGTCCCAGGGACTGGGACAAGACACTTGAGCAGAGGTCTGGGAGAATCTCCAGGACTGGGCCTCCTGGGATGTGGAGTGAGGAAGAAGTGTAGCAGAGGGGGAGAAAGCCACCAAACCCAGCAGGGGGTCAAGGCACCTGGCGGGTGTCAGGATGGCCACATTAGCAGGGTGAGCGCAGAGGAGAGACAGAAGACAGGGGCTCTGAGAACAGCCCTGCCTTTTCTTCTGAGGTGGCCGGGCCTGCTCAGTGTCCAGGCCCCAGGCCCCGTGGGCCCCTGCATCCCCCTCTAGAGCTGAACGTGGGCCTGGACCACAGTGCGGAAGGGAGAGCAAAAGCTTTTTTTTTTTTAATGATTTATTATTTATTTATTTATCCGAGCACTGGGGTACAGGCCAGAGATGCAGGGGGGTGAGAGGGTTCACCAGAGACAGAGTGGGGAACAGAACAGACTGACTGAAATACACTGCTGAGGGGAGCGGCGGGCGAGCAGGAGAGGTCTGCTGTGCCATGTGGGTATCTCCCTGGCCTGGGATCAAACTCGTGCTGCAGTGACTGTGGACGGCTTCATAGGCTGCGTCTTAACCGCTTGCGCCACCAGGGAGGCCCTGAAAGAGTAAAAGCTTTGACTGTGGCTCTGCCCTGGGAGCCATAGTCCAGGCTTCTCGGGTCAGGAGCTGGCTGCTAGGCTCTCCTGGAAGGCTTGAAACTCTGGGAAACAGTGACCCTACTCCTCTGTCCTGTCAGAGAGCCCCCCAACCCCTCCCCGGTCTGTCACGAAAGGGAGATGGGTCTGGGTAGCAGCGCTGGCTCCAGTATCCAGCAGAGGCTATAAGGACGGCTCCCATCAGTTCGCCTCCTGGTGTGACGAGTGATCTTTGCACTCCCTCTCTCAGCCCTGCAGCACGGGGCTATTTTCCGTGGCTTGCAGAAGAGAACACAGGTACAGAACAATTAAAGAAATGACTTGTCCACAGGTACACAGCTAATCAAACAGGGAAGTCCCCTGGAAAGGGGGAGGTTCCAGGTTCCCTGCCCCACCCAAAAGGAGGGTGGAGCTGAGCAGGGAGAGAAGAAGCTGCAAAGAGACTGAGGAAGGAAGGAAGCAGGATGGAGCCAGAAGGAGACCTGGGGGAGGCACATGGAGCTGAGAGACACGTGGAGAAACTGCGCTTGCCTTTCGGTCGTGGATGGGGTGACACAGATGTGGGGAGAGACCCGTGGGGAGGTGACAATGGCTGTTTTTGTCTTGATGTTGATTTTGCTCTTTTCCTCCCAGACTTGTCCGGTTGTTTCTGACCCTTTTCTGTGGGTCCCCACTGGAAGGTGCTTTAGTCTTGGGGCAGCTTTGGGGCCTTGCTCTGGGCCAGTCCTGCTTGGGTGGACTTTTACCCACGAGGGGCCGGGTAACTGTGGGTGCTTGATTTAGAAACTAGATTCTTTGCCTTCCCTGTGTTGTTCACTGATTGTATTAAAGTTCCTTCCCATCAAAGTCTCCTGTTTTGTGTTGATGCAGCAGATGGCAGAACCCATTTAGAGCAGGCAGGTTTTGGGGGGTCTGGGGCTCCCCTCTCCCTGCCCTGTAACAAAATTAATGGCAGGATTTAAACCCAGGTCTTTTCTAATCCATGGAACGAGCTCCCTGGAATTAAGGCAGGTCTCATCAGGAGAGCCAGATGCAGCAATAAGGACCCTGGCCACGCACTGACCCACCCTCCTGCAGGGTCTTGCCACCAAAGCGAGAGAGAGGCCAAGGCCGTAGCCAGGGGGCCACCATGCCATTCTATCCTGGCAGTGAGGACAGCCAGGCCCGAAGCAGCAGCAGAGCCCCACAGGCTTGGCCTCTGCCCCCAGGGACTGGGCAGCTGAAAGCCTTCCTGGGGGTGCAGTCGACTCCTCTCCAGCCAGCCCTGGGTATGAACTCTGGGCCAGACTGCAGCTTTTCAGATCAAGTCACACAGACCGTGGGTTTCACAGACCTTACTTGGTTAGAGGCTAGTGGCCTGAGTCTCCTGGGCACCGGAAATCCTGCCTTTTGAGACCTTGGGCCCAGGAACTCCTTTTATTCCAGAACAGGGCCTGAAGGCAGCTCTTGTCTTGATGCTGCCTCTGTGCTTCTTTCTGGCATGATATCCCCATCTCTAAAGAGAAAGTTGAGAGCTGAGGCCCGGCTTTCTGTGACCACTTGAGAACCCCAAAATGTAACCCTTGGCTGAAACCAAAGACTGTTACAGATGGTGCCCCCTGGAGGGGGCTGCTGGTGAAGATAGATAGCCCCAGGGAAAATGCAGACACACTATCAATGGAGGTGGAGATTCTGATGAGGAATAAAAGGGACGGCAGAAGCAGCCCCCAAGATTCAGTGTTCAGCATTCATTGCTTGGGATTCAGAGTCTCTGGATCTTCAGCAATTGGGGGGTCAGCGATTTCTGCCCCCACCACGCCGATCTTCCAGAAGGCTGGTGGGGGCCTCTGAAGGATGTGGAGAGGCCTCCAGCAGCCAACCTCAGAGAAGAAAAGTTCAGAGGCTTTGCAAGCAGTCGAGCAACTGAAACTGTTCCCAGTTTTGCTGCTGTTACAGCCTGGCAGGGAAGGCGAAGACCTGGAGCCAGGCGCCCCACTGAGCTGCGTGAGTGTGGCCCTTTGTCAGGTCATTCGGGGCCGCTGCAGCTGCTGTTTAGAGTGTCGCTTGTCTGGTGCTGGGCATCTTGGCAGTTCCGTGAGCGTGTCCTGTTGTATCTTCTGCTGCCTTCGTGAGTCGGATCCTGGCCTAGGGTGTGGCTGCTGCGTGCTCCAGGCCTCAGTGGCAGGAAGACGCCATCTTGGAAGCCTTTGTGTTTAGGACTTGAAAACACTGGACACTGCTTTGGATGAGGTAAAGGCCATTTGCAGCCTCAGTGACTCTTTGTTTTTCCCTGGTTTGTTAAATAAATCCCTTTATTGTTTTTCTCTGAACCTGACTGGCTTCATGATTGTGCACATGGGTGAAGAACTCAGATGGTGCCTGGTAAACTATTTGGGCAGTGTCTTTGTCCAGTTTTAGTGCCCCTTGTTGCCCTGTATCAAAAAGAGATATGGCCCAAGCTAGCTTTCCGAAAAGGAAAGCAGCTTTCTGTCCAGCCAACAGGACGCGTGTGCAGTTGCCGCTCAGGGATGGCCAAGTGCTTACTCTTGGGCTGAAGCAGCTCTGCCCAAGTCTGGAAGGGACACCCGGGCTGGAGCCAGGGCTGGGGCAGCCCTCCGCCTTGGCGCCGCTGTGCGCACAGGCACCTGGGTTCTTGGCCTGGTTGTGGTTCTGGTTTACCCGGTGGCTCCGAAAGAGCCCTTGGGTCCTCGTACAACAGGAATAATGACTCCTGGGCCCCCATCCCCATAGGGGATGACTAATGATATAATGGAAGGGAAAGCCCTTTGAGAATGTTTCAAGGGAGACACGAACAGACCATCCTGAATAATAGATGGCGGGGTGCTTCACTGCCTGCCCACACCAGCACTCCCGGGGAGGGCTGCCTGGGCAAGGCTGTTACTTGACTTGCTGCCACAGGCAGTGTGGGGTGGGGGTGGCAGTGGGTGGGTGGGTGCTGGAACAGGCCCAGCCCCCGGCCCTGCAGAGCGCCCCACTGCTGCTCTCACATGCCGGTCGCTTTCCTGAGTTAGGGGACAGTTCTGCTGGTCCCCAGTCAGGACAGACCTTACCTGCCTCCCTCTCCCTTTTCTAGCACTAGTCACAACCCTACGTTTTCCAGACTTACCCAGCATAAGGATTCACAACTACTCTGGATTTTATTTTTGGCTTCTGTGCTGAAAAGTTTGAAACCTTTTTCCTGGTGAATAACTAATTTAATTATCCAAAGAAAATGATAGAACATTTGCTGCTAAAATTTATTACAAGTCACCAAAGAAATAGTGCTGGGGTAATTTTATGCAGAGCCCCTGGCGACAGCAAAGGGGCGCGGCCGCCTCTTCATCCTGAAACAAGCAAATGAAATTGACTACCCTGGAGATCAATCAGGACATTAAACACTGTGATGGATGTGGCAGAATTTTTCAGTGCCCGAGATTTACGGGGCACCTTTCACCACGTGTTCCAGGAGCCTCCCCAACATCAATTAGGCCTCATAACGAGGTGGGCCCACCCCCACCTCTGCTACATAAGAAAGGGCAGCGTTTGTGCACCTGAGTTTTGTTAAACACCGCAGATGGGAGCGATACTCAGAGCAAACCCAGCTTCGAGTACAGCCCACATTTCCCTCAGCAGAGCCGCTCCCAAAGGAAGGATGTCGGGGCTGGGGTCCACTTTGTCATGTTGGCTGCTGCTGCGCCTTGTCCACACGTGACCTCGCCCGTGCGGCACACATCTTCCTTAGGTCATCTGACCCCTCCTGAATTTAGTCACCGGTCTTGGCTTCTCCCCTGCCCCCATCAGCCTGGATCCGATGTGTCCTCTGCCTCTGAGTCCTCAGGACGTGATGCGTGGCCGAGGAGTCGCGGGCCTGAGGCTGTCGCTCCCTACTCAGTTCTTGGGCAAGTGCTAAATTCTGCGGTTTCGGTCTTGTGCTCTGAGCCGTGGGAATGGGATTTAAATAAGGTAATAAGGGGCTCAGGACAGCATCTTGGGCATGAAAAACCCTAAAAACAAAGTTATTATTGTCACCCTCCGCCTTCTCTGAGATCTGTCAACATATTCAAAAGATTAAAGCTTGATGACATCTTGAAAGATGACGAAGCCCAACTTGCCATTTCACAGAAGATGGAAACGAAGCCCCAAAGGAGGTGCGTGAGCAGAGTGACCTTGAGACAGCAACAGAGCCAGCACCAGAACCCAAGCGTCCTGGGGAAAAGCCCACTTGGAGCTCAGACCTCCCCGTGGCCTCAGGTTCCAGACCCCAGTTCTCCTCACTCAACCACACATTTAGAAAGAAACAGCCTCCACACCGGAAGTGAGAACGCAAAAAGCAGCCACCACCTGCCTTTAACCTCCTGACCAGCCGTGGGAGGCAAGGCCAGGGAGGCCCCGAGAAGCAAGACCTCACCCGAGGCTGACCGCGCACTGACCGGGACACCAGGAAAGTAAGTGCCGACTGCCCACCTGTTACCCCCAGGTCCCCCTGCCCGGGCGTTATGACAGGCTCACTGTGCCCCAGAGCACGCGGGGGTGGGAGGCCTGCTGGAGCCTGGAGGCGCGGGGCCGCAACGGAGTTGGGGGGGGGGGGCTAGGCCTCCCTCCTTGCCCCCCCCCCACTACCCCTAGGCTGCACATCTCATGCCCGCCTCTCTGTCAGCAACTCCAGCCCAATTCTCCGTCCAGAAAGCAGGGGTGACGATACTCACTTTGGAGACGCTATCCTGGAGAAGGACGCATCATAAGGAGGGATAATAACCAACATCTCTAGTTTCTGTGCCTGTTCTACCATTTGCTTTGAGAGCTGAGGCAAATGGCCCTTTTCTCCCAAGAGACCGATTCTTGTGTTTCCTCTTGCCCTTTCTGCCTCTGATGGGACAGCTTATCAGCAGCCCTTCTACATTTAGGATTCCTAAATCCTAAAATACTGTTTAAAACTTAGGGCTATGGAACTTGTGGCCACGCGCCACCCCGCATGGGCCTCACAAGATTATCAGTCAAGGCTCCTTCAGCTCAGCAACAGCTCACCAAATCCATCCTTTACAATCAATACTCCTCTCCCGGTCACCCAGCCTCTTAAGCACTTTCACGTAGAACTAAACAAAACCCCTGTGAGAGACACTGCGAAATGCACCAACCGACCAACCCTTCCAGAAAGACTGTAAAGAGCATTTGTGGCTGGGGATTCTAGCCTGCAGCCCAGGCCAGACACTCCCAGCCCTGCCGGCAGCTCCCCAGGTACCTTGGGAGGAAGAGCCCCACTCTCTGGCAGCCTCGCCCGCAATACTGGACCCATTTCCAGTCTCTGGGGACCCATTCTGTAAACCAGAGCTTTCAGTCAAACCCTGTCAGCGCAGAAGGCCAGAGGGTTCCTGCAGCAGCCTCCTAATGGCTTCATTCTCCTCCCTCCATGCCTCCCGAACACACCCCCGGGTAGGCCAGTCCTACAGGTCAGGTAAGTCATCCTCAAAAGCTGCCAGTGGCTCTCAGGGGTGCTTCCGAAGTCTGGTTTAGGTGGCCAGGCTCAGGAGTCATACAGCTCTTTGTGGAACGTTCTGGACATACTGACATAAATTTAACACACAAACAAGTGGCTTGACCAAGTGGCAGAGTCCTTTGAAGCACTCATGTAACACATCTCCACAAAGCAAAAGCCATGCAGGCTCCTGGCTGCTGACCTTGATCACGTGCATTCACTTTTTTTCCACTCGGAAACATCCTTGTTTGTTTCTTCACAAAATAGGATTTCCCCCCTTAGGTGTGGTCACCCTAGTTTTCCCATCCCTGAAGTGCCAGTCGCCCCCACACCCCAGCTTCTCTCCTCCCTCCACCACCCGTCTCTCCCTGCCTGAGCGTCCGGGAGATCTTACAGTTGGTCTGTCTTTTGGTTTCTCCAGATTCCACATATAGGTGAAACCGTCTGGTACTGATCTTTCTTCTTCTGGCTCACTTCACTTAGGACAGCCCTTTTAGTTCCATCTGTGCTGCTGCAAATGGCATTAGTTTATGCTTTTTGATTGCTGAGTAGTATTCCTTTGCGTAGACATACGTCTTCCTGAGCCACGCCTCTGTTCGGGGGCACTTAGGTCGTTTCCCTATCGCTGGCTGTTGTAAATGGCGTGGCAGCAAGTATAGGAGCACAGGTTTCCTTTTGATCACTTTTTCGTGGGTTACACTGTAGATCCATTTCTAGTGTTTCACAGAGCCTCCACACAGCTTTCCACGGGGGCTGGACCAGTCTGCACTGCCTCCAACAACCCTAAGAGGGATCCTTTTTCTCCACATCCTCACCAGCGTGTTGGTGGTTTTCTGGATACAGGCCATTGTGTCAGGTGTGAGATGGCGTCTCACCGCAGTTTTCATTCCCTTTGGAACCTGCTCACACTCCGAAGACAGGCATTGCAACCACCATACTTCCATGAAGAAGTATGCAAGGAAGACCAAAGATTGGGAAAATGTATTATTTTTCTTACAAGGTCTCACACTCAGTACCAGCCCTGCTTGAGCCCCTGTAATGTCCCTGTTCCTTGAAGGCGGTGTGAGAACCACTGAGCTCTGAGGAAAAGTCCAAATCCCTCAATCCTGCTGTAAGTGTCCTTGACACTCTGGCCTCGGCTACCCACCATCCTCAACCCTTTTCTTGACCTTGGGGTTTCTGCCCCCACTGCCTCAAGTTCTGATCTGTTTTCACTTCTGCCCCCGTGCTCCTTTCAGAAGGTCCCACTTGGAAGGAGCACCTCTGGACAAGCCCCTCACACAGTGCACTGTCAGCGTTTCTAACCGCTGTGCCTTACCCAAGAGCATGGGTCGTGGCAATATCCTCGAGGGCAGGCAGGGACTGCTCCGCCGACAGCAGCGCTCCCAGAGCCCAGCCCCTGCTCTTTCCCCATCAGAACCACCCACTACGTCGGCGCAGTTGCTGGGCCAGGCTTAAGTATCTCCCCCAGAGCTCTCTATATAATAGACCAGGAGTTCAGCAGGGCTGTCCCCCAAGAATTCCTGAGAAGTAATGGGGCCAGGACAATGCATGAGTCTGCCTTTCCAGGGCAGAAACGCTGCGCCAGAGCCCTCACGAGGTGAATGGTTGCTTGGGGCTGGCACGGGACGACGTGACAGAGGGAGCAAAAGGAAGAAAGACCAAACAGTTTTACTCGGCCGCAAGGAACCAGGCAGAGGTGCCCTGAGGCCACTCTCCCTGCACCCCACAGGCTGCACTAGCAGTGTCTCTCCTGCCCCCAGCAGGGCCGAGGGAAAGGAGGGCCTGCGCAAACATGGGACCGTTGGGCAGAGCCTCGCAAACAGCAAAAGATACAGGAATCACCTTCCCCACGGTGATTCAAACCACATGGCTGGAAGGGATCATGCTCAGCGAAATAAGCCAAAAAGAAAAAGAAAAATACCGGATGGTCTCACTCATAGCAGGAATCTAGAAAACGTAAATAAGGGACCAGGAAAATGAATAACTATAAGAAAGTGAAAATCAAAATCAACAAAAAACTATGAACCAGAGACACTTTTAGGGGGGCCGGAGGGGAGGGATTGGGGTCAGAATGGGGGGGCTGCAATTGTATGGGGAATATAACAATAAAATTTATAAAAAAAAATTTTTTTTCAAGTAAAGATACCACTAAAAAAAAAAAAAAAAAAAACCCACATGGCCTTGGACAAGGCACTTCGGCTTCTGTGTCTGGGCATCCTTATCTGGGCGACAAGGGGCTGCACGAGATGACAATTGGGTCTATGAGTCCACGGTCCCAACAGCATCATCTTGCCACTCGCCTCTCACCACAGTGCAGGCAGGCTGAAAAGCCAGCGATATTTAACTTCTGACACTGTCTACTGTCAGACAGTGTGGACCAGCCATGGAGAGGGACTGGCTGGCCTCCCGCCCCTTCCCTTCTCTTCCTGTCAACTACTGCACCTGCAGATCTGATGGGGGGCAGGCTTCTTCACTGTCCTTTCCTGTTGTCAGGCTCCCAGTGACCCGGACACCTGCTGTGCCTGCCTGTAGGAGGGTCAGAGCCTCATAGGCTCTGTGGAGGTGCACTCATGGCCCTGTGATGTGGACCCTCAGCCAGGCCCCAGGACAGCAGAGAGAGTGCCCTGGGGAGCAGGAGTGGTGGCAGGGGAAGGGAAAGTCAGAGCTTTCTCTGAGTAGGATTTTTGTGAGAGCAAATCATTTGTCAGCATAAAAGGGCTATTACCTCAAAGCAGCCTGTCCTGTCCTCCTCTCTCCTTTGGGGACATAAATCTCAACATGAAATGGAAAATTAAAATGCAAGTCAACTGATCACTTTCAGTGGTTCACGTTTTAGTCGGTTCTGCTTCTATCACACTAGTGATGTTTTCTGGACACAAGGGGATACTTTATTTTCATGCATTTCTTTAACTTGAAATTTGTCAATCTAGTTCCCGTCTCCTTTCAACAACTGGACTAGTTAGATTAGGCCAGCAGGGACACATGTTGACAATCTTGCCTGAACCATACAGTCCTCTGTGAACATGACAGGCAACAGAAAAAGAAATGGATTTTTATTCCCTTCAATTTTTTCTTTAAGAAGCGAGAGATCTTTCTGGTGGCAGTTTTAAGGCTGTGGAAAGGCTTTATTATGTTTATTAAAGAATTAGTAAATTTCAAAAAATAATTGTTTGGAAACAAATAATTCAAAGGAAACATGATAGCCCCATAAAAAAGCTTTTTTATCATGTTAAAATTTTTCCTCAAATTGAAAGTAGCTCTCCATGCTTTCCAATGATTATAACATCCACAAATGTCTTTGATTTCTGCTGACATAATTTTCCTTCTTAAGACATTTCTGACTCATTTTTTCTTCAACAGCTCAGTCATCTCAGGAACTACCTGCAAGATAAAGGGAAGAAAGGTAATTAAGCAGTTCAAGCCTTCACTGTAACAGAGTCACCAGGAGGCCAAGAGAAACACATGGGAGTCACTGCTGGGACGCACGCTGCCCTCTCCCCACCAGGAAGGCCCTGTCCTCCTGTGGCCCCTCCTCCCGTTCATGGGGAGACCACAGCCACTTGTGACACATGGCTAGTAGGGCCAAGAGCCCACTCACTGCCTAGCAGCCATTTGACCCTACCCCAAAAACACAGAAATAGGAAACCCAATTTTTCTTGTCTGTGCTAAGAACAATAAGTATTTTCTACCTTCATATTCCCCAGAATTCCTCCTTCTCTTATTGCATTCCTGCCTCTCCCTCAACATCCACACCAAAGTCTCTAACTCACCATGACTCCCGTGAACATCCTCATTTTCCCTTTTTCGTTCATTCATCATTCACTCATTTCATAAACACTGTAACTGCTTCATCAGCAAAAGTCTCTATCTTTTGGCTCATAAAAATGAGCTGCATGCTGCACATTTAATATCATCACTCTTGGGGAGGGCCCAGCAGCCAAAGGTCAGCAGTGACCATCTGGGAGAGTGCCCTTTGGCCCACACACAGCAATAGAGGCTGTGCATCCCTACACTGAGCCCACCAGGCCCTGTATGTGAAGATGCACAGGTAGGGGGAGAGACCAGCAGCATACAGAGAGACCTGGTGACCTTCAGGACTAGTGCCCATCACCCCATCCATACCATCACAGTCCTGGTGAAATACGGTGTGACTACACTGGACCCGGCCTGACCACCAGTACCTGACATCCCAATAGAAGCAATCTGAAGTCATGCCTGCTGGCACCAGTGGAGCAGTGGTCCTGCATGTATAACAAATCCGAAAGCAAACAACAGGGATAAAGAAAAGTACACACAGCTAAGCAAGCCATCTGGGTAACAGCGCACAACAAACTCAACAACATTAACATGGAAGAATTCCTCTGCCTGACAGAAAGAGAATTCTGAATTACCATGATTAAAAAACTTAAAGAAGAAGAAAAAAATGATATAAGAAATATACTCAATGGACTGAAGAATGAAACTGAGTTTTTGAATAAGAAAATAAAGGAAATGGAGGATCTTAAAAGATTAATGGAGGAGTATTCTGGGGAAAGCAAAGAAAGCAGAACTGATGAAATAAAAGTATGAAATCTGTACTCTTGAAGATACCGATATAAAAAGAACCAAAAAAGAAAGGGACAGAGGGCAACAAAGGAAAAAGAACAAAAAAACACTTCAAGAACTATCATACAGTGTGAGGAACAGAAATATAAGTAATAGAAATCCCAGATGGTAAAGAGTGACAAATGGAACTGAGAACCTATTCAACGAAATAATCAAAGAGAACTTCCCAAACATGAAGAAGGAAATGAAAACAGATAAAAGGAAGCCAGAGGAACACCAAATTACCATAATGAAAGTAGAACTACAGCAAGATACCTAATAGTGAATCTTCAAAAAGTCCAAAACAAAGAAAAGATAATTAAGTTGACCAGGGTTTAGAAACAGATAATTTATAAAGGAAAACCGATAAGGCTGACATCAGACTTCTCTGAAGAGACACCACAAACAAGAAGAGAATGGAACAACATATTTAAAAAACTCCAAGACAAAAAAACACCAGCCAAGAATACTGTATCCTGCCAAACTCTTCTTCCTATATGAGGGTTAAAATAAGGACCTTCTCAGACAAAATCTTCAGAAATTCACTACTACCATACTCCCACTCCAAGAAATATTACAAGAAGCCTTAAAATCTAAACTAACAGAGAAATGAACTGGAAGAACTGAACACAGCAATGAATACAAACACAAAATGACAAACAAAATGGCAATTATAGACTCCCATGAATCAATAATCACCCTATATGTAAATGGACTAAATCATCAATAAAAAGACAGAGCAGCAGGCTGAATTAGAAAACAGAACCCAAGCTTCTTCTGTCTCCAGGAAACACACTTAAGAGCCAAAGGTAAACATAGATTAAAAGTACAGGGCTGGAAAACAATCTTACAAGCAAATGGCCCCCAAAAGAAGGCAGGGGCAGCTATACATACATCAGATAAAATAGAATTCAAAATAAAAAAGGTGACAAGAGATACTGATGGGCACTACATAATGATCAAGGGGACAGTATACCAGCAAGTTATAACACTAAACAATATATATGCACCCAATGAAGAAGCACCAAAATACATTAGACAATTATTTTCAAGTCTGAAAACAGACACTGAAGAAGCTACACATGTGGTAGGATACTTCAATACCCCACTCTAACCAATGGACAGATCAACAAGACAAAAAACAAACAAGGAAACAATAACCCTTAACAAAGACCTAGAACACACGGGCTTAACAGATATCTATGGGACAATGCACCCAAACACATTGAAGACACATTCTTTTCAAATGCACACAGATCATTCTCCAGGATGGACCACAAGACAAACCTCAACAGACACATTAAGATCAAAATCATACCAACTAACTTGTCCAACCATCAAGGCATCAAACTAGAAATAAATTATGAAAAGAAAGCAATAAACCTTCTCTCCCTACCTTCTACCCTATTACATGGAGGCTGAAGGACATGCTACTGAAAGGCCACTGGATCAATGAGGAAATCAAAGAAGAAAGTAAGAAACAGAGACAAATGACAAAGACATAACTTTCCAGAATATATGGGACATATATATGGGAAAATATACAGCAATACAGGCGCACATCAAGAAGTAAGAAAGATTCCAAAAGCAACCACCTAATCTCCCATCTCAAAGAACTAGAAAAAGAACAACAAAAAGACCCAAAACCAGTAGAAGGAAATACTAAAAATTCAAGCAGAAATAAATGAAATAGAATTAAAGACAATCCAAAAGATCAATGAAACCAAAAGCTGGTTCTTTGAAAAAATAAACAAAATAGACAAACCTCTAAGCTTATAAAGAAAAAAAAGGGAGAAAACTCAGAAAGGATATTAAATAAAAAGAGAGGAAATTAGAATGGACACAGCAGAAATCTGGAGGATAATCAGAGAATACTATGAACATTTATTAGCAAATGAGTTTAACAATCTAGATGAAATGGACAAATTTTTAGAACGACATAATCATTCAAAGTTGAGTAAAGAGGAAATGAAAAATCTGAACAAGCCAATTATAAGCAGCAATATAAAAATAGTAATCAAAATCCTCCCCCAAACAAATGCCCAGGTCCAGAGGGCTTCACAAATGAGTTCTACCAAATGTTCAAAGATGAACTGGTGCCTATCCACAAAAACTTTCAAAAAATTGAGAAAGAAGGAATACTACCAAGCAACAACAGAAAACTACAGACCAATCTCCCTAATAAACAAAGAGGCAAAAATCCTCAACAAAATTCTAGCAAAACGAATCCAACGATGCCTCAAAAGGATAATATATCATGACCAAGTAGGATTTATATAAAGACACAAGGATGGGTCAACATTCAATTAATGTAATTCACCACATCAACAAAAGAAAAATAAAAACCATATGATCATATCAACAGATGCTGAGAAAGCATTCAATAAAGTACAACATCCATTCATGATGAAGGTCTTTGAAATTCTTGGAATAGAAGGAACTTACCTTAACTTAATAAAAGCCATATCTGACAAACCTACAGCCAGTATCATCCTTAATGATGAGAAACTGAAAGCCTTCTCTTTAAGATCTGAAACAATGCAAGCATTCTCACTTCTTTTCAACATAATACTGAAAAGTCCTCGCTAGAGCAATTAGGCAAGAGAAAGACATACACAGAGTCCAAACAGGGAAAGAAAAGTAAAACTATCATTATTTGTAGATGATTTGGTAATATATAGAGAGAACCCTAAAAATTCCAGAGAAAATCTATAAACAGTATAAAACAATAAACCAGTTTAGTATAAAGTAGCAGGATACGAAATCACACAAAAATCAGTAGCCTTCTCATATGCAAACAATCTATCTGAAGAAGAAATCAAGAAAACCACCCCATTCACAACTGCACCAAAAAAAAAAAAAAAAAATTTAAATACTTGTGAATAATGAAAGACTTTTATACAAGGAAAACTACAAAACACTGAAAAAAGAAATAGAAGACACAAAGAAATGGAAAGATATTCCTTGCTCATGGATTGGAAGAATTAACATTATCAAAATGGCCATCCTACCAAAAGCAATTTACAGATTCAATGTAATTCCAATAAAAATCTCAATGTCACTCCACTCTACAAAGAAACAGAACAAATATTGATGATCTTCATATGGAATCACAAAAAAAAAATCTCGAATAGCCAAACTCTCCTAGCTAAAAAAAGAATTGAGGCATTATACTCCCAGACTTCAAACTATACTACAAAGCCATAATAATTAAAACAGCATAGTACTAAAACAAAAACAGACAAATAGACGAATGGAACCAAATGGAACCGAATTGAAAATCCAGAAATAAAACCAATGTATGTGGTCAACTAATCGATGACAAAGGAGCAAAGGTCATACACGGGGACAAGAATAGTCTCAATAGTGGTGTTGAGAAAATGGGACCACTGCATGCAAAAGAATGAAACTAGACTACTGCTTCACACCATACACAAAAACCAACTCAAAATGGATAGACCTGAAAGCAAGCCCTGAAACCAAGCAACAGGTATAGAAGAAAACACAGGCAAAACATACCATGCCATACATCTCTGACACAGCTTTAAACACTCATCTCCCAAGCAAAGAAAATGCAGGAAAAGATAACAGCTGGGACTACAGCAAAATAAAGCCTGTACAGTAAAAGAAACAATAACCAAAATGAAGAGACACCCTACAGATTGGAAGAAAATATTTGCACTCCATACAACTGATAAGAGACTTATACCAAAGATTGACAAAGAGCTTACACACTCAACAAAAACAAAGCAAACAACCCAGTCAAAATATGGGCAGAAGACAGTTCTTCTCCAAAGAGGAAACACAGATGGTCAACCGGAATATGAAAAAAAGCTCTATTTCACTTATCAGGGAAATGTAAATCAAAACCATAATGAGATACCACCTCACACCAGTGAGAATGGCCCACATTAAAAAAAGCGACAACAGGAACTCCCCTGGTGGCGCAGGCGGTTGAGCGCAGCGCTGTGAAGCTGTCCGCAGCCTCTGCAGTGCCGGTTCAATCCCAGCCGGCCAGCGAGGGTCCCACATGGTGCAGCAGACCTCTCCTGCCGCGCCCACTGCTCCCCTCAGCAGTGTATTTTGCAGGTCTGTCTGTTCTGTTCCCCGCTCTGTCTCTGGTGAATTGTCTCACCCTCCTGTGAATCTGGCCTGTATCCCACTTCTTGTATAAATAAAAAACAAACAAAAAAAAACTTACAACAAATGTGGTGAGGATGTGGAAAAAAGGGAACCCTCTTACATTGACAATGGAAATACAAACTGGTCCAACCAGTATGAAAAGCTGTGTGGAGGATACTCACATAATTAAAAATGGATCTATCACAGAAACCAGCAATTCCACTCCTAGGAATCTACTATTTACAGTAGCTAAGATATGGAAACAACCCAAACGCCCAAAAACAGATGACTGGATCAAGAAGATGTGGTATATATACACAATGGAATATTACTCAGCAATCAAAAGAGATAAAATCATGCCATTCACAGCAATATGGTTGGAGCTGGAAGGGATTATGCACAGTGAAATAAGCCTGAAGGAAAAAGAAAAATATCAGATGATATCACTTATAGGAGAAAAATACAGGGAAGCCAAATAAAGGGTCAAAAAAAGAAAAAAGAAAAGTTGTAGGCAACTATAGATCTGGGCTTAAAACAAGGGAGGGGGAGAAAAAGGAATCAGAACAGGGGACGGAAGTGCACAAGTGACCATGGTGATAGTTCATAGATGTGGTGGTGAGATATTTACGCAGATTACACCTGAGGGGAGAAATTAAATAGTGTACAAAAATGAACAGCAATGTAAACAAATTTAAAAATTAATAAAAGAAAAAAATCACTTTTTAAAAAATTTTTTTTATTTACACATACAAGAAGTGGGGTGCAGAACAGAGGTGCACGAAGTGGGGTGACAGGATTCACCAGAGACAGAGTGGGGAGCAGAACAAACAGACTGACTGAAATACACTGCTGAGAGGAGCAGCGGGCAAGACAGGAGAGGACTGCTGCTCCTTGTGGTAGCTCCCTGGCCTGGGATCAAACTCATGCCACAGTGGCTGACAATAGCTTGATAGTGCTGTGACTTAACCCCTGCACTACCAGGAAGGCCCACATCATCACTCTTTGTTAAAATCAAGGTTGTGCACTAATGCAGAGGCTGGTCAGCAGCAGTAAGAAACTACAGCAAGGGGAAACTGACCGACTTGGCTCCCATTTTTAAAAGGATTCATTTACTTAGTCTTGGCAGTATGGTGGGGCAGTTCTGTGACAGCCTGAACAAAAGAGGAGAGCTGAGCTGACTGCAGGGGAATGTCACACGGAGCTCACCTGAAAACATGCCCAGTCACTTGTATAAAACATCAATTACTGAGTCTTCCAATGGGCTGCCAACTGCCCTGCCTCACAAAGATCCCAGCTGAACACACCACTGATGAATACAGCCTCTCAATTATTTAAGAGAGCTACATTTCCATTAGGTGGAAATAATGTGTTCGTACAAAATTTATTAAGGAAATTGTCGACATGTTGTTTCTTCCGAATGTCACTCTGTCTCCAGCCTATTAAAAGGTGCATGTTTACCATGGAGCCCGGCGGCATTAGCTCAGGGGCAGCATTAATGTTGGCACCACTTCTCCCAGCTCCCCTCAGTGGAAAGACTATGAGCTATGCCAGCCACAGGGAAGACATGTTAAACGAGCCTCAAGTGGGACTTAGGTGTATCATGAAAAATAGGCTAGAGCTCTTTTATGAGAAACATTAATTTGGTTTAAAATATGCACTTTAAAAAAAAAAGTTACAAAATATCCCTCTGCCATACTCCCCCCACTCATCATCTATGCTGTTTTTATTAGATCAACATAAGACTTCCCCAGTACATGCCTTAAAGATGCTGTTAATTCGGGTTCACTGGCTGTCTGATGACCTGAGCATTCCAAAAGGTTTGGACTCTTGTTTCTATTCTATTTTAAATATGTACAGGCAGCACCCTATACACTAGGAGTAAACTTAATTTTAAAGATCTACTGACGTAAATCACAGACTATGCATTTCACTATATGTATTTACGGTACATACAATGGGAGCCAGAGAAGTCAGGACTGATTTCTGCCCTCAGTGAGGTGAACAGACAGAGGTCTATGAGTCACTCAATCAGAAATGTACTCGTCTTGCACTATCATGTGAGAGGATGAAAACAATGGCATTAAATGCTCTAAATTTAGGATTCCTGAGGAAGGAGAAATTAATGTGGTCCAGGAAAACTCAAAACAGTAATATGGATGGGGAAAAAAGATTGAGGACAAAAAAATGAGGTGGCAGTCAGAGATAAACACCGCAGGTGCCAGAGTAATGGGATTGGAAAGACTAGTGAATATTTGTCCTGGAGAGAAGCGGAAAAGATTTAAAAATACGGGTATTATCAAATCTGAGATAGGAACAAATAGTTTCTTCAACAAAGAAAATGAAATGTTATTCCTATAACTTTTATACTCCAAACATAAAATTTAGTGGGCACACTATTCCTTATAAAGTCACTAGTTTAATAGCTATATGTACTTGCCATGTGTCACACAGTTTGAAATTTTAAATTTTGACATATAAATTTGGTCTAAAAAGTCTTTGTACAAGTTATTTATTGATATAATATTCTCTTTAAGATATCACTCCAGAATGAACTGACCCATTACCATGATTACATGATTACAATTCCCAAGTGATTACATTTTGAAATGTTGCTATGCCTAAAACATATTTACTAAACCACCTTTGATCAAAATTACTATAATACTGATATAAAATCAATTAACAAGAAGAAAACTGAAAATTATCAATGTGAAGACTGAACAACATCCAAGAAAGCAACGAATGGGCCAAAGAAAAAAATCAAAAGAGAAATACTTTGAGACAAATGAAAACAGAAATACACATAACAAAACATAAAGGAAGCATCAAAAGTAGTTCCAAGCAGGAAGTTCAAAAAATAAACATCTACCCTCAAGAAACAAGAAAGATCTCAAATAAAGAATCTAACTTTATATTTCAAGGAACTAAGATCAGATGGGAAATAGATGAACTAGAGATTAAAAGAAAAAGGATCAATAAAACTAAAAGCCAGTTATTTGAAAAGATAAATAAAATTGACAAACTGTTAAACTCACCAAGTTAAAAAAGAGGAAGCAAGGAAATAACATCAGAAAAGAAAGAAGATACAATTGATACTGAAAAAAGACAAAGGAGAATAAACGACTACTATGAATAATTATATGTCAACGAATTGGACAACAACCTATCAACATAGAGACATACAACCTAGAAAGACTGAGTCAAGGAAAAACATAAATAAATAATTTTTTTAGAAAGAAGAAAAAAATTTGAACAGACTGATTAGTGATAAGGAGACAGAATCAATAATCAGAAACCTCTGACAAACGAAAGTCCAGGACCAGATGGCTGCACTGGTGAATTCTACCAAACATTTAAAAAATGTACAACAGTCTTTCTCAAATTCTCCCCCCCAAAAAAACAAAACAAAAACAGAAGAGGGAACAATTCCAAACTCATCTTACGAAGCCAGCATTATCCTGATACCAAAACCAGATAAAGATGCCACAAGAAAAAAAAAAATTACAGGTCAATAGCCCCGGGTAAATGCAAAAATTATTAACAAAATACTAGGAAATAAAACTTAACAATACATTAATGTATCATGTACCATTATAAGTGGAATTCTTTATTCCAGGTATGCAAAGATGATGGGTGCAAAATCCATAAATCAACCAATGATTGAGAAAATGAAGGATAAAAGCCACATATTATTTCAACAAGGTGCAGAAAATGTGTTTGACAAAATTCAACATCCATTTATGATAAAAACTTCAATAAGCTGGCATGGAGGGAATATACTTTTATTTATGTACTTTTATTCACTGATTAAAAGTTGACTGAAAGCTGAAAAGTCTTCCTTTAAAAGATAGCAAACAAGGATGCCCATTCACATAGTACTGGAGGTTCTAGCCAGGGCAATTAGACAAGAAAATGAAAAGGCAGCCAAAATAATCCTGAGAGAAACAAAAATGGAAGTATCATGCTCCCTGGCCTCAAATTATACTACAAACCTAGAGCAATCAAAACAACATAGTATTAAAATTTTTAAAAGCACACCAAAATAAGGAATATAATAAAGAGCTCAGAAGTAAACCCTCACACATACATCAATAGCGAGTGTATGACAAAGGAGCCAAGAACATACAATGGATCAGTAAATGGTGCTGGGAAAACTGAGGAGCCATATATACTAAAATTAATTCAAAATGAATGAAACATTTGAATATAGAATCTGAAACCATAGTCTAACAGAAGAAAGCATAGATAAGCTCTTTGACTTTAAGTCTCAGTGATGTCTTTTGTGGATTCATCTCCAATAGCAAGAAAAACAGAAGAACTTAAACAAATGGGTCTGGGTCCCTAATAAACTAAAAAGTTCCTCAGCAGCAAAAGAAACCTCATCAAAACAAAAAGGTGAGGGCCTCCCCGGTGGCGCAGCGGTTGAGCGCTGGGTTGCGAACCTTCCCGCGGCCTCTACGGCGCCGGTTCGATCCCCGGCTGCTCCCTGGCCACCGGAGGATGGTCCCACATGGCGCGTAGACCTCTCCTGCCGCCCGCTGCTCCCCTCAGCAGTGTACTTCGGTCCTTCTGCCTGTTCTGCTCCCTGCTCTGGCTCTGGTGAATTCTCTCACCCTCCCGCGCTTCTGACTGTACCCAGTGCATGTGTAAACAAAACAAACAAACAAATAAACATGCCTCTATAAAAATAAAAAAATAATAAAAAAAACAAAACAAAAAGGTGAATTGGAGAAGATATCTGCAAACCATAATAAACAACTCATACAACTCAAAAGCAAAGAAACTCCATATAACTCAACTAAAAAATGGGCAAAAGATCCAAATGGGCATTTCAAGAAAGAAGACATACTAATGGCCAACAGACACATAAAAAAATAATCAGCCTTGCATTGAGGAAATCACAGCCATGAGATTTAAGCTCACACCAATTGTAATGGTTATTACCAAAAAAATTAAAAAATAGTAAGTGTTGGTGAGGATACCGAGAAAAATGAACTCTTGTCAACTGTTGGTCGGAATGTAAAAAGCCAATATGGAAAACAATGGAGGTTCCCCAAAAGATTAAAAATAGAACTATCATATCATTCAGGAATCCTACTTCCAGATATTTACCCAAAGACTATGGAAACACTAATTCAAAAAGATATAGTCACCCCTGTGATTACAACTATTCATAAGAGCAAGGATATCCATCACAAGTGGCCACTGATCGATAAATGGATAAAAATGTGGGATACACAGACAATGGAATACTACACTACTCAACTGTAAAAAAAAAAAAAAAAAAAAAAAAAAAAAGGCCATTTGTGAAAACATGGGTGGACCTTGAGAGGATTAAGCTAGGTGAAATAAGTTAGATGGAGAAAGAAATCTCACCTACATGTGGATTAATACTATTACACATTTGACAGTTGCCAAGATAATTAATCTTCAAAGTTCTCTTTATAAGAAGCAAGATAATGTGTAACTATGCAAGGAAATGGATGTTAACTAAACTTACTGTGGTGATCACTTCACAATATAAATAAATATATGCAATATACACATACATACACAATATATATAAATATTGAATCAGATGTGCATCTGAAATTAATATAACTTATGTCAATTATAATTACAATAAAAAAGATACAAATAAGCCATTTGAATATAAAACACAAATCTATTTTTTAAAAGATAATGTTAAAAGTAAATATAATACCAACAAACAACAGCAAAAAATAATTACTATAACATTCAGCTGTTACACAGATTTTTATTTGAACTGAGAAAACAACTGGATTGAGTATTGTCTAGGTCGCTAGAGTTTCTCAAAGATGTGGTCTTTTTTACTGCAGCTTATCTAAGTTACAGAATGAACCCCGAGCTCCAGTGGAAGAGCTGGAAAGGCAGAGAGACGGGAGAAAGAATGGTCAGGAGCCCGGATTACTGGTGGGTAATTCCCCAAACCACACTGGGAAATATGAGACACAGACAACTTAAAATAAATGCATCTCACTTGTGTTACTCATGTAATAACAAAGAGGCTGCAAATCAAGCAGTATTTTTAATATTTTCAAAATCTTTAACTAGTTTTCTTTGACTGCATTTTTAAGGCCTGATTAAAGCCTTTCCCTTTGTATTAATCAAAGATACACATAGCTGTGCTTCAGAACTTCTGAGCAGTCACTACTTTCATTCTAGCTAAAAGCAAATAAACATGATTCAGTCCAGACAGTCTCATTATAGTAAAAATGTGAGCCTCCTACAACACCGAAAATAGTTTGACTGGATGATTTTTTTGTGGATCTTCCCACATCTACTTTTAGGACTCTCACCAAGCAATCTCTGAGCACAGAGACACACCAAATACAGACAAATGTACTCTTTCAAGACAAGCCTGGGAGCTGTCACAAGTAAGAGGTACAATGTGCATGGTACATTATTTCAGCAACAATTGTTACAGAAATGCCTCTGCCCCATTGCAAGTGTCTGGTGGGACCATCACAAATCTTCATTGTTTAACATTTCACCCTTTCATCAAGCGCGTTCTACATGTGAGTTTTAGTACACAGCATACAAGCAACCAAAAAATCATACCTTAAACAAAATTACAACAAACTTATTAAAATATTCTTGAGAAAAAATAAAAAGCAACTACAATGGATGCCTGTTTGCAGACTTATCAATATGGCACATGGTTAAGGTTCAGAAAGTACTTAATTTCATTTTTAAATTAATACTTCTATCCATGTTTCATTGCCACTTGAACAGTGTTAGCTTATACAAAGATACAAAAAATTCCTTTTTCTCAAACTAACTCCCCCCCCCCCCCACTGGGTTGTCTTAGTGGCCATTACTGTTTGTTCTTACACAGCTGGGCCAGGTAACAGGAACAGCTGACCTATCTGAGCCCTAAAGTTCACATATAAGACCTCTCATCATCAAAGAAGGGTTGTGTGCTTCCTAGGGCAAGATATGGGCTCTCTGGAAAGTGGAGGGCAGGAGGAGGGGAGGGGGAAAGGAGGATGCTCTTTGCTGACCCAGGGTAGCAGCCCCATTCAAGTTTCTATATGCGGTCTGGCTCTTTGCTGAGTAATTACTGAGCTGTGAAAGGGATGTGAACATATACTTTAAAGACTAGACAGAAGCCCTCTCAAAGTGCTAGCATTATTTCATATGGATCTTATACAATGCTGGTGAAGCCAAGGCAATGGGCCATCCTTTTATGCGGAGATCATCCCCTGGTTCTGGTCGCAGACTGCAGTCTCTCCATCAAGGTACACGGCTGCTTGTTGTGGTTCTTTGGGGAAGATTTCCCATGCCTGCCACCCCACTTCATCACAAGGTTGGATGCTATTTCAAAACATCAATCCCGCATGATTACCGCACAAGATAACCTAGCATCTTATACGCAGGGCTGGGAACAAGAGGTCAGGTCATGCATGAGGAAATACCAGGTGTTCATCAGTAAATCACTAAACTCACTTCTCTCATGGGGAGGGTCATAGAGAGGTATGATAGGGTAGAAAGAACACTGATAAAAGTGAATTGCAAGACAAATGCGAAGTAAGTATTCTCTACACTTGTTAGATTAAGAAGGGCTTTCACTCTCAAACGTATCAATCAGACCATACCTGAGTCAGGTTAGGTTGAACTTGGGTGCCTGCTCTTCCTCTGGAAAGCTATAGTTTGGCAAATCTCTGAATGAGGGGATTTAATGTAAATTTCTTCAGGTATCTACTAAACATGATTCTAGGTTATAATTACTTGAGTCACTTTACACTGTGTATGAACTCAGCACCAGAAGCCAAGAGCCATGTGGATATTTTAAAAACAATATGGACTCCTTAAGAGGAAAGTTAAAATGCTCTATATAAATATTATGTATTTATTAGGACAAATTCACTTTAAGTAGTTCAAAGTTGTATACATATATTAATATATACAAATATATATCAATATATACACATGGACAGATACAAAAACAGACAAGGTTTTCCTATAAAAGCTTCTTCCCTCACCAGCTCTAAGAGGTTCTTGGCTGACACTCTAGGTAACAGCCATCACTCTCATGGCAGCTTACCTTAAATAAATCTGCAACTATTCCATAATCTGCCACTTGGAAAATTGGTGCTTCTGGGTCTTTGTTGATAGCTACAATCGTCTATAAAACAAAAAGAATTAGACTGTCATTAAGAAAACATATCACGGGCCTCCCTGGTGGCACAGCGGTTGAGCGCTGGGTTACGATGCTGTCCACAGCCTCTGCAGCGCCGGTTCGATCCCCGGCCGCCGGGTGAGGGTCCCACATGGCACGCAGACCTCTCCTGTCGCCCGCTGCTCCCCTCAGCAGTGTACTTCATCAGTCTGCCTGTTCTGATTCCTGCTCTGGCTCTGGTGAATTCTCTCACCCTCCCGCGCTTCTGACTGTACCCAGTGCTTGTATAAAAAATCTTAAAAAAAAAAAAGAAAAAGAAAACAAATCACATAGATTGATTTTTTTTAATTTTTTTTAAAGATTTATTTATTTATGTATACAAGTACTGGGTTACAGGCCAAAGGTGAGAGGGGTGAGAGGATTCACCAGAGAGAGTGGGGAGCAGAACAGGCAGACTGAAATACACTGCTGAGGGGAGCAGCGGGCGAAACAGAAGAGGTCTGCTGTGCCATGTGGGTTTCTCCCTGGCCGGGGATCAAACACATGCTTCAGTGGATGGCGACAGCTTCACAGTGTTGTCTTTAACCCCTGTGCCACCAGGAGGCTCCTAGATTGATGTTTTTTAAACTACAAATTTATATTCTTAAAAGTGTCTATGAAATAAGATAAACTGTATTTGGATTTGTCAATGTTACAACTTTTTAGAAATTCCTAGTTTGGAACATAAAATTATCTCCCACCCCTACCACCAGCCTATCACAATATTAAAAAAGATCTCAAATAATTTTTTAAAAAAAATATAGTTGATATAACAAATCAGAGGAGAGAATTCCAGAAAGATGGTAGAGCAGGAATCTTCTCATCTACACAATAATGCACTGGTAGGATCTGTCTAATTAGCCATTTTGGAATTCTAACTAAAATGTTAAACACCTACAACTTCAAGAGGAAGGTTTGGTGATAGATTTAAATGAGGTCAACTTCAGCTCTCAGAGTAGTAGCAGCTACACATATCTCTTCTCCAGACTCATGGACTGCAGCTTTGCACATGTTCCTGAAGCAGCAAGCACACTGCTTACAGATGGAGAGTGGGCAAAGAGAAGACTGTCCTCCCAATTATTAGAGATCTGTGCTTTGATCATTAACTGTTGCTTTGGATCAGGGTACACACAAAAAGAGAGTGAGCAGTATTACTGCACTTGACTTCCTCCACTGTGGCAAGTCCCACCCCTCCAGCTGAAGTTACTGCCAGGGGCTTTAAAAGGTCAATGAATTTTTTCTGTATCTCCTTCATTTTTCTCTTTTTTGGGTACAAACATCTAAGACTAAGACATTCAAAAGCAACTGCATATGTGAATAAAAATATCACAAGATGATTTCTGCCCAGGGAAAGATATAATTTCAGAAAAGACTTGAGAAGACCTTAAAGTTAAGGCCTTGGCAGTGAGACAAACTGTAACAATTAAAAAGCAAAACAAAAGGCCAAAAATGAACTCAATATTTTTTTTAAATGTCCAGTTTTCAACAAAAATATCACAAGGCAGGAAAAGAAACAGAAAAGTATGGCTCAGCAAAGAAAAAAGTCAACAGAAACTGTTCCTGAAAAAGACTGGTAGCAGATGTAAAACAACCATCTTAAAGACAGTCAATGAATTAAAGGAAGATGTGAAGAAAGTCAAGAAAATAATGTACAGTCAAAATGGAAACAGTGATAAAGAGAAAATTTACAAAGAAACGGTAGAGTTGAAATGCAGAATAACTGAAATTAAAATTTCACTAGAAGGCAGATATGAGTACACAAAGGAGAAAGTTAGCAAACTTGAAAACAGGACTACGGAAAATGAGCCTAAGCAACAGTAAGAAAGAAAGATTATGAAAACAGAGCCAAAGGGACCTCTGGGACAACATCAAAAGGATCAAGATACTCGTTATTGTGAAAATCCCAGAGAGGGCCTCCCTGGTGGTGCAAGGGGTTAAGTCTCAGCACTATCTGCAGCCACTGCAGCACAAGTTTGATCCCAGGCCAGGGAGTAAGCCACATGGTGCAGCAGACCTCTCCTGTCTCATCCACTGCTCCCATAAGCAGTGTATTTCAGTCAATCCACCTGTTCTGCTCCCCACCCTATCTCTGATGAATCCTCACACACACACACGCACACACACACACACACACACACACACACACACCCCTACCTCTGGCCTACACCCCAGCTCCTGTATGCATCAATAAATGTATCTTAAAAAAGAAAAAGAAAAAGAAAATCCCACAAAAGAGAGAAAGGGGCAGCAAGATCCAAAGAAAAATGTCTGAAATTTTTCATGAATTTGATGAAAGACATGAATATAAACACCTAAGAAGCTCAATTAAATCTAAGATAAACTCAGAGACCCACACTGAGACACATTATAATCAAACTTTTTGAAAGCCAAAGATAAGAGAATCTCAAAAGCAGCAAGAGAAGTGATTCACTGTATATAAAGGATACTCAATAAAATTTTATCAGATTTCTCACCAGAAATTTTCAAGGGCAGAGAGCAGTGGGTTGAGATATATATATATGTAATCATACCACATATGTCATACCATACATATACACACATATATATGGCGAAAGAAAAAAATACAATCAGCCCGAGTCCTATATTAATAAAAAACTGTCCTTCAAATGACATTTATTTGCAGAAATTGAAAAGACTCATCCTAAAATTCATATGGAATTTCAAGGGACTCTAAATAGTCAAAATAATCTTGAAAAAGAAAAAAGAAACTGGAGAATCTAAACTTTTTTACTTCAAAACTAACTACAAAGTTACAACAATTAAGGCAGTATGCTACTGGCATAAAGATATATATAGACCAATGGAACAGAATTGAGCCCAGAAATAAACACAAGTACATAGGGTCAAATGAATTTTGACAAGGGTGTCAAGACCATTCAATGGGGAAAGAACTAAATTTTAAGCAAACGGTTTTGGGGAAACTGGATATACACATGCAAAAGTATCAACTTTTACCCTTACCTATCACCATGTACAAAAATTAACTCTAGGGCCTCCCTGGTGGCGCAGCGGTTGCACGCTGGGCTGTGAAGCTGCCAGCAGCCTCTGCGGCACCAGTTCAATCCCTGGCTGCCAGGTGAGGGTCCCACATGGCATGTAGACCTCTCCTGCCGCCCGCTGCTCCCCTCAGCAGTGTACTTCGGTCCTTCTGCCTGTTCTGCTCCCTGCTCTGGCTCTGGTGAATTCTCTCACCCTCCCATGCTTCTGACTGTACCCAGTGCTTGTATAAATAAATAAATCTTTAAAAAAAAAATTAACACTAAATGGATCAGATATAAGATCTGAAACTAAAAACACTCGTAAAAGAAAATATAGGGCATTGGTTTCGGCAATGATTTCTTAGCTATGACATCAAAAGTACAAGCAATTAAAAAAAAAGACAAGTTGAGCTTTTTAATTTAATTAAAAATTAATTTAAATTTAAAATTTTTGTGGATCAAAAGACACCATGAATAGAGTAAAAACAGCAAGCCACAGAAGGTAAGAAAATATTTGCAAATCATATGTGATAAAGGATTTATAAATACATTTTTAAAAAACAAAGTCAAATGATTCCAAAGCAAGCAAAGAACTTGAATGAACACTTTTCCAAAGAAGAACTAAAAATGATCAATAAACACATTAAAAAAATGCTCAATGGTCACTAATCATTAGAGAACTGCAAATCAAAACTATAATGATATACTGCCTCATACCATTAGCATGGTACTATCCAAAATACCCAAAATAATTAAAAACATGGTCTTGAAAACATACTTCTTCAACCTCCAGGTTCATAGTATTATTTACAACAGCTAAAACATGGAAGAACCCAAGTGTCCATGAACAGATAAATGGATAAGCAAAATGTGATACATATATTCAATGGAATATTCCATCTTAAAAAGGGAATCCTGCTGTATGCTACAACATGAATGAGCACAAACGCTAAGTAAAATAAGCCAATCACAAAAAGAAAGTACATCCTCACTTTAACACTGTCAAGTTTCTTGAAAATTGTGACTTTAAGTCAAACAATAGATAAGGAAATCAGCTTTACCATAGACTGATATAAATAAAAGTTAGGTTCCCACAGCATAATTTTGTGGGAAAGTTCCAAATAAAGATGCAAGACACTTCTAATATTAAATAATCTTTATGTTCATTCCTTCATTTTCCAATCTCCTTGCTTATTCCAGCTCAGGTTTGAGGGTAATTGGAGCCTAATTCAGTAGTTCTGGGCACAACGTAGGAACCCCTCCCCACCCAGGGAAGACAGTCTTCCATTACAGGGTGCACACACACTCAGACTGAGACACATCAAGTAACCTAATGTACAAATCTCTGGGATATGGGAGGAAACCAGTATACCTGGAGAAAATCTTTGTAGACACAGGGTGTGTGTGCAAACTCCACACAGACAGTGGCCATGGCTGGGAAGTGACTTCCACCCCATCATTGTTACAAACAAAATGATGTTGAACGAAATGATGTTATTAAGGACCTGCTGTACCACATGATGATTCCACTTATATAAGGTACTTACAATAGTTGAAATCATAGAGACAGACAGTAGAGTTGTGGTTAGCCATGAGTTGGGGGGATATGTGAGGAGATTGAGGAGTTACTGCTTAACAGGGTATAGAGTTTTACAAGATAAAGAGTTCGAAGATAGTGGTGATGAATGAAGAAAACTAGGAATGTACTTAATACCACTTATAATGTACATTATTTAATTGCACACATAAAAATGATAAGCTGGTAAATTCTGTTCTGTTTTTCACCAGAAAAATATTTTTTAAGTACAGCACACTAAAAAATGTGGAACTTTAGTGTATGTAAGTTATAACTCAAAACTTTGACTTAAAAACACTTAAATTTCACAGGTCATAAAAAAAATTTAGGTACACTGAACAAAACCTATGGATGAAAGATTAAGTGGCTTATTTTATATTTGGTTGCTTTATCCAATAAAATAGCCAGAAAATTTACTTTATCAAATCATCATGAAATGTTATGATTAATGTCAATCTTCAGCTTATTTCATTTATAATTCATATTTCCAAACTACAAAATTTAACCTTACAATAGATCACAATGAATTATAATAATTCAAATCACTGCAAGCACCATTAAGTTTCTACCTATTACTCTATTTCATGAAAAGAGCTAAAATATTTGAAAACATTTTTTTATATAATCTTACTTAAAACAGGCTACCCAACGTATATGTAATTCCATTAGAGAGGCTCTATCTTCAAAGAAATGGGCAGAATATTCCAGAATATTTAAGATTGTAGCAATGTATGCATGCAGTCCACGTAAATACCAATCCAGAGAAACATGTTATCTATATTAGCATGTGTGGTCAGAGACAATAAGCAATGGTTTCAATATGAGCACCAGTCACAAGGATAAACATTTTAAATTATAGGTAAAGATCTGCATCAAGGTGTTTCTCTTCTGGGACCAGGTAGCCTGAATTGCTGCTACTAGTGGGGATTTAATTAATGACAGTTAATGATTTTCCCATAGGTCACCTAGTCAAACATCTGACAGTTTAATCACCTGAAAGCTTTTCTAGCCCACTACATACAACTTATTTTTTTTTTAAAAGATTTATTTATCTATGCATACAAGAACTGGGTACAGGCCAGAGGTGCAGGGGGTGAGAGGATTCACCAGAGACAGAGTGGGGAGTAGAACAAGCAGATCCACTGAAATACACTGCTGAGGGGAGCAGCGAGCGAGACAGGAGAGGTCTGCTTCGCCATGTGGGTTGTTCCCTGGCCGTCTGGGGATCAAGCTTGTGCTGCAGAGGCTGCGGATTGCTTCATAGTGCTATGCTTAACCCCTTACGCCACCAGGGAGGCCCTATATACAACTTATTTTTAAAGAAAGAGTAAATACTGTAGGCAAGAAGGGGCCTCGCTGGTAGCACAAGGGGTTAAGACGCAGCACTATGAAGTTATTGGTAGCCACTGCAGCATGAGTTCAATCCCTGGCCAGGGAGGTGACCCACATGGCGCAGGAGACCTCTCCTGACTTACCCGCTGCTCCCCTCAACAGTGTATTTCAATGGATCCGCCTGTTCTGCTCCCCACTCTGTCTCTGGTGAATCCTCTCACCCCCACCCCCACCTCTGGCCTGTACCCTGGTTCTTGTACGCATAAATAAATCTTTAAAAAATAGTAATAAAAAAAAAACAGTGGGCAACAAACCACAAAGCATTTAAGAAGATTTGGGCTGGTTACAAATTTCCAAATTACTGAAAGAATATTCCTGATTTATCAACCGGAAATAACTATGGTAAAATCTTGCTTGCATCCTAAAGCTCTCTTTATATGGTTTTACAAATTTATGCTTTCCTTCCTTACAGAGCTTTTAAAGAACAGATCTGTATCCAACAACACTAATATATACAAAGTTCAAAAAGGTGCTTTCATTACATGGACTCATTTGATACAATAATCAAAGTCAAATTCTCTCAAGTATACCATAATGCCATTAAAAAAGCAGGAGTGTCAAAGGCATCTCTGACTTCATGAAAGACTAAGTCCATAATTCAAACTGTACACATGAATTAATGTGTCATATTCTGAAATAAATGTTCAGAGTCATTACACAGGACTTCCAGATAGAGTCCAAGTAATAAGTTAAAATCAAATGTTCCTTCTATCTACTGCATTTTTGACAATTACTGAGGTAGTGACACCCAAAACATGTCAGTCACACCCAAGAAGAGGGGTCTTGCTAAGGGTGCAATGATACGGAAGGAGAATGAGCAGACAGAGAATCAGGGATCAGAACCTCATGGCAGGTCTGCTTCACATTTTCTACACTTGGATTATCAGTTTTGAAAGGATTTCTCTGAGAAAGGATTGAGGCGCATGTCCTATGGTGAGCGAGCAGGGGAGTCAGGGCTCAGGCTCAGGCCTCTTACCATAACACAGCAGTGCCACTCCCACTCATGACGTATCTTCAGGCAGTGAACAACAGCTTCTGTTTCTTTTAGTTCCTAGATCTGTGATGTGAATGGTTTAATATATATACTGTAACTACATGGAAAGAGTGAAACCTGTATTTTAAAATATGAGAACTTTTCCCCTAAGCCTCATTATTGTTGTATTCTTACCTTGCTGTCCTTCATCCCAGCTAAATGTTGGATGGCTCCAGATATTCCCACGGCAATATAAAGTTCCTGAAACAAGAGACCACATAGTTAATTTGTATTTGTATTATATAATGCTTTCCAACATGTTTGCTATTAGCAATTCAAGTTTTAGGCTGAAAAGGTATTTTTTTTAAATAGGTACAATATATATTACTTAATTTATACTTCTCTCATACCCTGAGTTCCCTAACTCATTGTGCTCTTTTCCCTCTGATTTCCTATAGTGGTGGTATAATATGTTAATAGTGATAATCATTTAGCAGTAACTATGTGTCAGCCATTGTGCTTAAGCATGTTACATCAACTGTTTCATTTAATGTCACTACTGTGTCTATGCTACTCAATTGGATATCACACTTCAACTCATATACTCTATATATCCATGGACAACATGTACACAATGTATATCAAAATGTAAGCACACATAAGCTTGTAAACTAGCACATACTGAAATACATTTTGACATAGTTGTTTGCCTTCTCATAAAAGAATATTTGTTAAAATGGTAACCAGTATATATTTATTAGATTTCATACTTACAAAAACCAAAAATACAAATCAGTCTCAAGAGGTTCTAAAAAACTCACTCTCTCCCTGCCCTCAAAGTTAAAGATTTAACAAGATCTCAAAGGCACACACTGAGCCTTTATTATTTCGAGCATCTAATAAAAGTGCCACCTCACTATAGTTTCTAAATAAATGCTGATCATATTTGTGCTTCTTTCTGCACCTCTGCCTCCAACAATTACAAAAGGAATGATGACTGCTATTCTCTGTACCCTTACCTAAAAATGTTAAAGTATCCATGTCTGAAAATGAAGTCATTGTGGAAAACTGATTTAACAAGTGCCCAATTAAAAGGGTTTAGCTGATCCATTCTGTCTATAAATATAATTTAAATTTCAATTGAAAAACTTGTCCCATAGCAAACTAAAATATGGGACAAGTAGCTAGGGGGTTCACCTACTATGACATCAGATTGACAAAATGGTTCTATCACAATTACAGTACAATTTCTCCTAAATATGAATAAATATGGAAGGCACTGAAGATGACTTTGTGACAATCAGTTTTATTAGAGGGCAGATATTTCTAAATTAATGACAGTAGTAGTCCCACTTTGTTTTCTGTACTGCCCATGACCTAATTTAACAACTGTTCACTCCAAAATAAGAAAGCATTTTAAGTAGGTCTGGGATAATGTCATTGCCACCCAGTACTATGATTTTTCATAATATCTAAGCACACATGGCCATATACAAGTCAATTTCCCTTTCTCTCAGTTTCCCCAAATGAACACAGAGTATAGCAACAGCATTGAATGGAAGTTTTTAACAAGTTCCCCAAAGCCCCCTGGTAAGCAGACAGAGCTGAGGATCATTAAAACAGAGAGATGATCCTTTAGCTCTTGTGCAGCTTGAAGCCTCTACTCAGCACACTGCTGGTATGTACCTGGGTTTTATCTTTAAAAGTGTTCGGTTGTTTCTAGAGCAGTAAGATGCTACCAAGTACACTACAAAAGGAAACAATCTAGTCTCCAAATTCAATTAAACATTTAAAAGTGAGCAGGCCTGATTCAACTTGCTTTACAGTTATCATCAAAGGCCTGAAGATAAGTAAGAGCAACTTGTCCTAAAGAAACCATCTTAAGGTGGGGAGGTATACCACAGAAAGGAAAACATATGGGTGAGAATAAAAGGCAACCAGCCCTATGCACCATGATTCTATCTGGAATATATCTGCTACATCAATTATAGCCATATAAAATTGGACAATGTAATCAAGTCCTGTCCTTTAATGGTCTCCAGACTAGACACTCAGAATGAATGATAAGTTTTCTTTGAAAAAGCACTACCATTCCATTTCCTATTTAAGATTCACAGATTACCTCGACTGATAATTCTAACATAGTTTCAGTTTATTCTGACTAGCGTTTCTTTCATAAAAGGACATTCATTAAGGGCCTCCCCGGTGGCGCAGCGGTTGAGCGCTGGGTTGCGAAGCTGCTCCGCGGCCTCTGCGGCGCCAGTTCGATCCCCGGCTGCTCCCCGGCCACAGGAGGAGGGTCCCACACGGCGCGCAGACCTCTCCTGCCGCCCGCTGCTCCCCTCAGCAGTGTACTTCGGTCCTTCTGCCTGCTCTGCTCCCTGCTCTGGCTCTGGTGAATTCTCTCACCCTCCCGCGCTTCTGACTGTACCCAGTGCTTGTATAAACAAAACAAACAAACAAACCAGCAAACAAATAAATCAAGCATGCCTCTATAAAAAAAAAAAAAAAAAAAAAAAAAGGACATTCATTAAGTTGTTAATCAAAATATATTTACTAAATTTTATACTCAGTAAAAGTAGGCCAAAGGAACTGTCTCACTAACTATTCTTTTAAGTAGATTCTCAAAGAAAGCATTAGAAAGAATCGATAGTTCTGAAAATGAATCCTTCTGACATACATACATGTCTACATTAAAATTCAACAAGTCTTAAAAGCTTCTCCATTTGCATCATAAAAAGCTAATAAAAATGTTGATTCACTCTAGCAGTAAACATCTACATAAATATAAAATAGATGAAATTTACTTTCAACCCCCTGAGAAATAAACACCATTGATTTTATCCATAAAAAGTCATCAAGAAATTAACAGATTTGGGGTCAAAACAATCCAAACACAGGAGTCCGAGATCCTGCCTGCCCTTCTGACCAGTGCAAATAGTCCAAACAGATCCACATGACCATCAGGGCCTTATTTTATTATCGTGCCAAGATGGTTCTCTGAATAAATATTAAAGCACTGAAATAATAGTCCAGAAGGAATCCTGGGATCTTGGCTGCTGTTCTGAGATCTGATAGCTCTCAGGCAGGAAGAGAGGCTTTTTTCTCTCTCTCTCTCTTTTTTTTAATAACATGTACAGGCCAATTAAACTAATATTGTTGAATGCTTCCTCATGGTTCAGAAAGCATTTCTGTATTTCAATAATAATAATTAGTAGTACAAAACTCTCCACAGATGCTAATTTATGGGGCACTTTAGATGCTGATTCCCAACAGAACAAGGCAATCCCTGCCCTAAGGCACTTTCCTCTAAATCAGATAGTAAAAAAAGATAATTTGGAGAGAAAATGAGAGGACTGTTGGAGGGGACAACAGCAATTAAGGGTTCAAAAAGAGACAGGGTTCAAAAAGAGGTGGGATTAAAGAAAGGAAAAGATGTGGAAGGAGAAATAGTCCTGGAGATAAAATCCCAGTAGCTTTAGCAAAGAGGAAATCTAGAAAAGTTGTTACAGGGCAGGGGCAGCCCAAACCCCGCAAACCTGCCTACTCTAAATGGGTTCTACCATCCGTCGCATCAACACAAAACATATGAGACTTTAATGGGAAGGCTTTAATACAATTAGGAAACAATACAGGAAAGGCAAAGAATCTAGTTTCTAAATGAAGCACCCACAGTTACCCATCCCCTCGTGGGTAAAAGTCCATCCAAACAGGTCTGGCCCAGAGCAAGGCCCGAAAGCTGCCCCAAGTCTAAAGCATCTTCCAGTGGGGACCCACAGAAAAGGATCAGAAACAACCAGACAAGTCTGGGAGGAGAAGAGCAAGAGCAAAATCAAGACAAAACCCGCACCTCCCCAAGGGTCTCTCACCCACATCTGTGTCACCCAGTCCACGACCAAAAGGCAAACAGTTTCTTCATGCGTCTCTCGGCTCCATGTGCCTCCTCCAGATCTCCTTCTGGCTCTCCATCCTGCTTCCTTCCTTCCTCAGTTTCCTCTGCAGCTTCTCTCCCTGCTCAGCTCTACCCTCCTTTGGGTGGGGCAGGAAATTTGGTACCTCCCCCTTTCCTGGGGACCACACTGTTACAGAGTGAGAGAACAGAGAGACCTACATGGCTGGGAACAGCATGATTTGGTCATTCTGCAATTCAAGAATGGGGACTGGCGGGAAGAAGTCAAGTCATAGTGGTAAGAGAAGTAGAGGTTATTCTGAAATGAAAAGAAGGAAAGCACTTACCACATACTTCAATATAAACAAGAACTGGCAGAAGAATGTACAAATTCCTTTTCCTTTGACAAAACCTAAAAAAAGACTACACAGACTCACTCAAAGGACTCAGGGGTAGAGCTCGAAGTTACTTTATAATTGACTGAGCTTAGAAACTGCTGCATCCAACGTGGCTCAATTCCTGTGTTAAGAACCTAGGTTTAAATCAGTTCTGCCGTCTGCAGATGAATGCAAGGCAGTTACTTAACTTCTCTAGTCTCAGCCTGCTTATCTGAAAAACAGGTACAGTTTATCTAGAACCCATGAGCCATTCATAGGCTGAGGCACACTTGAATATTATTTCAAGCCAGTGAATGACCAGGTGGGTTTCTGGGGTTGTCCCAGGGCCACTAGGTACAGTGACAAAGCGGAAGACTAGTACGAGAGGCAGCAAGATTAAACAATGAGCAATCAACAAAGAGAATCTCATGCCAAAATCTACATGGCAAAAATTCATAAAATTTCAGGTACTATTCAGGCCATTATAGGAGAAACCAAAGCAAACTATTGAAAGCTAAAGGTTCATAGTTAATTTATACTCTGAAAAGAAATGATCAAATTTTTTCTTCAAAAGAGTTATGTTTTGTTCTTAAATCTCTAGAAGGATCTGAAAAATCTGTTCTTAAAAATTCAGGGCTCTCAAAAAACAGTATTTAAATATTCTTAGTCAAAAAAAAATTAAAAAGAAATTTAAAAATACTTGGAACAAAACACCAAAAAAGGCAGAGTATATCAGACGATGTGGCGTGCAGTTAATGGACACTTAGAGCTAAGATTTCAACTCAAGAAGTTGAAAATGAGAGAGTATAAGAAAAACCACTGCATTTATTTGAGCACTATTATTTATAGTTGAAGAAATAAGATCAGAGAGAGTGGTCCACATTCTGGCTCCTCTACTTACCAAACCTGTGTTCTCAAGCAAGTTACTCAATCTCTCAAAAACTCAATCTCCTCATGTGTAAAATGAAGATAAACACCTGCAGCTAATAGGATCGTTGTGATTATTAAATAACAACATGCTGCCAGTGAAGTGCTTACAATAAGTGAGATATTGGGCCTCCCCGGTGGCGCAGCGGTTGAGCGCTGGGTTGCGAAGCTGCCCGCAGCCTCTGCGGCACCGGTTCGATCCCCGGCTGCTCCTTGGCCACCGGAGGAGGGTCCCACATGGTGCGCAGACCTCTCCTGCCACCCGCTGCTCCCCTCAGCAGTGTACTTTGGTCCTTCTGCCTGCTCTGCTCCCCGCTCTGGCTCTGGTGAATTCTCTCACCCTCCCGCGCTTCTGACTGTACCCAGTGCATGTATAGACAAACAAACAAAAAAACATATAAATAAATAATAATAAAAAAAAAATGCCTCTATTAAAAAAAAAAACAATAAGTGAGATATTACTATTACTACATATAAAGTCACTAAATCATTAAAAGGCATAAGAGAGAAAGCTAATGTTTAAATTTTACTTAAAAATGGTAATTATTACTACCTATAGTAAAGGAAAAGCAGTTATTCACTTGATACAATTCTTTTAGGACAGTGCACTGGGAAAATTTCTTTTCATTAATACCTGTTAGTTTCTTTTTTGCATTTAGTACTAGCTATAAAGTTGACATTTCTGAGCAACTTCCTAGACTGTGCTGGCTGGCTTATTTGGAAGTTGGGGTAAATTTTTTGCAAAATTCTAACAGTGCACTGATGGATACATATCCTAGACACAGGTACCAAAACACATCAAAATGGTGATATAAAATTATGTATATATGGAGGCCTCCCTGGTGGTGCAAGGGATTAAGACACAAGCTGTGGAGCTGTCTGCAGCCACTGTAGCACGAGTTCGATCCCCAGCCAGGAAGCTACCCACATGGTGCAGCAGACCTCTCCTGTCTTGCCCGCTGCTCCTCTCAGCAGTGTATTTCAGTGAATCCACCTGTTCTGCTCCCCACTCTGTCTGTGGTGACGCCTCTCTGGCCTGTACCCAGCTCTTGTATGCATAAATAAATAAATCTTTAAAATAAGTAAAATAAAATTTTTTAAATTACATTTTTTCAAAGATAAAAATTTTCAGACATCACTAGAATTCTTGTAGTTCTAATTAGAGTTCAGAGATCAAAACAATATCCTCACAGCTATCTCACACAGGTTAAGAGTTTTACAAAATGGCAAATGCTCTCTTAACCTTTACTCAGAAGACTACAAAAGCACAATCTTTTTTTTTAAATTTTTTTGAAGTTAAAATGATTTTATTTTTTTTTAAATAATAAATTTTATTTTTATATTCCCCATACATTTGCAACCCCCCCCCATTCTGACCCCAATACCTCCCCTCCCGCCCCCCCACTCCCCAAAAACTGTCTCTGGCTCATAGTTGCAAAAGCATAATCTTAAACAGCAACTACTGGAGTTAAAGCACAATACACACACAAGAGAAATGCTAGCTCAGGAGTAAAACAGAATTTATCATAGCAAACAATGAATGTCTCTGAGAAACAGATTTACTGAACAAAATTTTCTAATCATGGCAACATGCCTCGTGGATATTAATATTGCTCTGTTCCATCCTGCTGCACATCTAAAGGGCCAAACTAGTCCCTGTCTGTCAAGTTGTTTAATTTTTTTCTTTTTGGGAGAAGCTCCAAAACACAACTATCTGTGGCTCTATTCTCAATCAGCTCTCTGCCTATATTAGGGTTATGGCTAAACAGCGTCTGACATAAATGGAGGACTGTACCCATACTTTTGTCATGAAACTGAAAAGTATATGCCAGTTATCAGACAATTCCTCAACTAGGAATAGGGTTTTACAGGAATTCAAGATGGGATACTCATCATCAGTTACATGTACTGTTTACAACATGCCAGGAGACACATTTTACTTTATATACATTATATCACTTCACTATGACAGTAACTGTATGGGGTGGAAATTATTCCATTTTATAGAAAAGAAAGCACAGGCTTAAGCAGGTGAGGTGAGCTATCCAAGGCTATACATACCTAGTAAAAGGTTTCTTAAGTCAAATCCTTTGATACTATATTTAGTATTTTCTACTGGTCCACAAAAAAATTCAACATTGTGACAGTACTGATAATATGCTTTAATTGAACTCAGTAGTCTACTAAACTCTAATATATATTTACCTTAGAGAAAAATTCCTGAAACAAGATAACTTAAATTCATATATAATAAAAAGGATCATCAATTTTAGCTAACATTAATCTTATTTACTATTAAAACTTTTTGTTTCATTTTATAATTCTACTGTGGTATTCTAGTACTGGTTTACAGTACTGTAAGTGATTCAGAGATTTAAGATCACACTTCTTCAGATGTATTATACCGCACCCCACCCATCACTAAGGCATCCACAGTCCTCTACCATAGCTCACTATGCCCCTCCCATTTTTGGTCTCCCCACTTTACCCACTGCTGGTAGACTCAGTGTCACAGTCAAGATTTCTAGGGTTTGTTTTTGTTTTACTTTACTAATTTTTATTCCATATTATTAAAAGTATAAGTTTGTGCATTAGCTCTGAGCTTCTTATCATGAATAGGGATATAAGCTACACCTTGTAGAGTAATCACTACCAACCATTTGCATGACCATTAGGACTCCACTAGTGCACGTCCTCCCCATACATGAACCGGCTACAGGCCCTTAAGGAGTCAGACTCACAGAAGAGGTAAAGCTAGGAATATTTCTTGTTTGTTACATAACGGTTAGTGGCAGTGGTCTAGAGACAAAGCCAGAAAATTCATTTAGAAGTGCACTAAAGGTTTCTCACACCTACGTCAGGGTTTAACAGATGTTCCCAGTGCTTGCTTATTAGGCACAGAATATGCACCCTGGACATTTTAGTCAAAGATTCTTTGAAATCTTGGGCCTCCCCTGGTGGCACAGGGGTTGAGCGCTGGGCTGCGAAGTTGCCCACAGCCCCTGCAGCGCCGGTTCGATCCCTGGGCGCTGGCGAGGGTCCCACATGGCGCAGCAGACCTCTCCTGTCGTGCCCGCTTCTCCCCTCAGTGTATTTCTTCAGCCTGCCTGCTCTGTTCCCCGCTGTCTCTGGTGAATCCTCTCACCCTCCCGCACTTCTGACTGTACCCAGTGCTTGTATAAATAAATAATTCTTAAAAAAAAAAAAAAGATTCTTTGAAATCTTAAATTCATTCTTAGATATGTTTCTTCATGTTCTTTCTACGCACCACCTCTTCAAGTAAATGTCTTCACAACTAGCTTGTAATAATATGCCCAAAGCAGACAGCATATACTTCATTATGTACCTATTTTTGTTCAAATGTAAATTTAATAACCCAGTTGCTCAAATACAAAGTATTTCTCCCTCTCTCTCTATATATATTTTTTAAGATTTGTTTATTACTATTTTTTTTTTATTTATACAAGAGCCGGGGTACAGACCAGATGCACAGGAGCTGAGAGGATTCACCAGAGACAGAGCGGGGAACAGAACAGGCAGAGCTACTGAAACACACTGCTGAGGGGAGCAGGGGGCGAGACAGGAGAGGTCTGCTCACCATGTGGGTTGCTCTGAGGCCGGTGGGGATCAAACTGGCGCTGCAGAGGTTGCGGACAGCTTTCACTGCTGTGCTCAACCACATGTGCCACCAGGGAAGCCCTCAAAATATATTTTTTAAACAAAGATATTAGTGATCTTCATTTCAAAAATTCAAAAATTTTAATGTGAACCTGAAAAAGTGAAATTTCAGCTCTTGACCTTTTAGTACTGTTTTTTAATTGCAGGCGCTTATTACATAAGATATAGGAGAGCTGAAACAAACAGTTCTTAAGAATATTTTCAGAAACAAATTTTTAGTATTTAACCACTCTGCAATTAGATGTTCAGTATTTACCTAATTAGATTCTATACTACAAACTCTTATTTTCAGTAGTAAGAAATACTCCTCAAATATACTTAGAATGACAGAAAGCTCAATGACAAGTTTATGGAGAAATAATTGGGAATATGGCATCAAAATATTTAGATATTACAAAGCTTTGCATTTTGAGAGGTCAAATAAAAAGTCTATCATTTTATCAGTAAGGTTTTTAAACTGATCTAAGTCAGACAGAACACACTAATTATATGTCTATGTAGAATTTTGCCCTAGTAAGAAACCTTTGTGGGCCTCCCCGGTGGTGCAGCGGTTGAGCGTTGGGTTGCAAAGCTGCCCGCGGCCTCTGCCGGTTCGATCCCCGGCTGCTCCCCGGCCACCGGAGGAGGGTCCCGCGTGGCGCGCAGACCTCTCCTGCCGCCCGCTGCTCCCTTCAGCAGTGTACTTCGGTCCCTCTGCCTGCTCTGCTCCCCGCTCTGGCTCTGGTGAATTCTCTCACCCTCCCACGCTTCTGACTGTACCCAGTGCATGTATAAACAAAAAACAAACAAACAAACAAATAAATAATAAATAAATAAAAACATGCCTCTATAAAAAAATTAAAAAAAAGTTTAAAAAAAAATAAAATTATTAAGATAATTTCTATGGCAGGAGAGCTGGTGCGAGCTACAAAGAAGGAAAACAATTTGGAAGTTCTTCATAAAACTGCCATATGACCGCAATAGTACCTCAAGACATATACCCAAAAGAATTGACAACAGGCACTCACACAGATTCTTGAATATGAGTGTTCACAGCAGCACTCACAATAAGCAAAATGTGAAAACAACTACCTGAGTATCCATCAAAAACTAAATGGATAAACAAAATGTTTACGAATACAATTGAAATATTTTTCAGTCATAAAAAGGAATGAAGTTCTGACACATGCTACAATATGGATGAAATCTGAAAACATCCTAAATGAAATAAGACAATCACAAGAGGCCAAATACTATATGATTCCACCTTTATGAAAGAGCTAACAGACATAAAGTAGATAGGAGCTACCAGGGTTGGAGGGAATAGAGAGTTCTTGCTTACTGGGCAGTTTCTGTTCGAGGTGATGAAAAACTCTGGTTATAAATAGTGGTGATATGTAATTAATGTCGTTGAATACTTAAAAAAAAGCTACAATGGCCATTGCTGTACTTTATCAGAAAAACAAACCATTAAAATGTCATTATCTTAACAAAAATCTTCATGTAATTCTTCATCTTCAAATAACTTAATTCTAGAATCTTGTGGTCTTGTCAATTACCAAAAATAAATAAATTACCTAATATTTAAAAAATAACAATCACGAGAGACCAGGTACAAGATTTGTGGGAATTTTCTGTTCTATCTTTGTAATTTTTCTGTAAACATAAAACTGACTTTAAAATAATCTATTAAAAATAAAGCAACCAGATTGTGGTTACATACAACCAAGTTACATAAAGATTCCCAGAAGCACCTTTTGAAGTTATAAGAATTTGAGTACAGGGTCTCCCTGGTGGTGCAAGGTTTAAAGTTTCAGCGCTATAAAGCTATCACTAGCCACTGCAGCATGAGTTCGATCCTTGGCCTGGGAGCTAACCCACATGGCGCAGCAGACTTCTCCTGTTTCACCTGCTGCTCCCCTCAGCAGTGTATTTCAGTAAAACTGCCTGTTCTACTCCCCACTCTGTCTCTGGTGAATCCTCTAACCACCACCCCCCCAACACCTCTGGCCTACACCCCAGTCCTTGTATGCATAAATAAATAAAAATAAATCTTTGAAAAAAAAGAATTTGAGTAGAGCTGAAAATACAGAAAAAGGAAGTACCTAAAAGAAAAATAAAATAATAAGTTTATTATCCATCAAACCTAACTAAAGACTCTCTAAAGTAATCTCACTTTAAGGAAAAACATCCTTGCTACATCAAATGTCATTTCCCAAATTTTTTTTCAGACTAAATTTAGTTAATATTAAAACACATAATTATATTAAACTAAATTATTACAATGATCTTTTATAGAAGATCTTAGTACTTACATCTTTGGCCCTAGAGTGAACACAAGGGTTAAATTACACATGCTTAATGATCAGTTACCCACTGAATACACATCTCACTGTAGTTCAGTATCTTATATCCTATGACATTCATTTACATACTTGTATCTGTAGGTATACGTAAAAAAATTAGTTTACAGGTGAAATAAACAAAAATACAGTTAGAGTAAGAACAGAGATTTGAAATAGTTATTTTCCCTTAAGTTACCACACCAAGACCAGCCACAAGGATTTGCTCTACTCTTACTGATTTCATGCCAGCTATTGACAGATGTTCATTTATCACAAAAGTGGCATGTTTTTAAACAGCTATAAAATATATGCAAAAGGAACTCAGTAGATTCTCCAAAACTTAAAATTTTAACTTTATATATAACATAACGTATAAAAAACTTCCCTCTCTTGGTCCAGAATAAAAGTTTAAAGAATCAGTTTAATAAAAATTAGCTGAGAAAATAAATCGAGGGCCTCCCCGGTGACGCAGCGGTTGAGCGCTGGCTTGCGAAGCTGCCTGCAGTCTCTGCAGTGCTGGTTCGATCCCCGGCCACCGGGTGAGGGTCCCACATGGCGCGCAGACCTCTCCTGGCGCCCGCTGCTCCCCTCAGCAGTGAACTTCATCAGTCTGCCTGCTCTGACTCTGGTGAATTCTCTCACCCTCCCGCGCTTCGCTTCTGACTGTACCCAGTGCTTGTATAAATAAAGTATAAATAAATAAATCTTAAAAAAAAAAAAAAAGGAAAAGAAATCGAAAGTATAATTAGAACTCAAAGATACAATCAGAACTAAATTGGACAACCAAACAATTTTATACATCCAAAACACAGTTTATAAATTCTAGAACTTCTCCTTTGTCATTTTAAGCTTCATTGTAAGGGCTTTGATCATCCATGTAATTACCGTTAAGAAGCATGCTTAGGGTGTTTTCTGGACTATAGGTCCATGCAGCATTTCTTTTTGTTCTCTTGGGAATAGAACATCAATTGCTTTCAGCTAAATGCACTCACATATGAATATTTTAGTACAATTTAATGCTTCTATACCAACCCCAAAGGAATTGAGCATCAATTTGTGAACACAGTTCTCTTTGACTTAAAAGCCAAGTTAGATAATGCAGTATGAAAGGAGTTGTCAATCTTTAGCTTTTTAGCAAGTCAGAAAAGCAGTCCATAAATTCGGTCCCAGCTGTATACAAATAACTCTATAAAGTTTGTTTGCAGCAGACTTTTCAACATTAGTGAATTTTCAAAAGTGGACAAAATTTCTTGTCTTGATAAATACTCTCAAAACTGCTTCTTTGCTTCTTCATCTGTTAACTATTAACCTCCATTAATAGGAAAATGGGTGAAGTGTGATATATTTATATAATAGACTACTACACATCAAAGAAACACAAGTGAAAAAATGTTACCTACGTCCATTAGTATGGATGAGTCTCACAACATAAAACTGACTAAAGTAAGGGCAAATAATATATATAGTAGGTCACTAATGACAGAAAGCTTTAAAAAATATACAAAATAATATTTTAGTATACATGCTGCCAAATACATTTATTTATTGATTTAGTGTGTATATGTATATATATACATTTGTATATATTTATTACATTTGCTAGCACCAAACTGCTTTATCCATCAGTGCTTCCTAATGTTTTTATATCCGCACACAGAAAATGGTAGTATGTATGTGCTACATTGGGCTAAATGAACAAGGCTACTCATGTACTGTTACAAAGGCTGAAAGACTTAACATCTCAGAACATTTGTAAACCATTCATAGTACTCAAGTTGGAAAGTTCAGCTATGTACTATTTAGGAAGCTGTAGATACACAGTGAAAATGTGTATTCAAAACCAAAATGTATTGAATAATCATCAAATTAGTAATAGCTACTCTTTAAGGGAAGAAAGGAATATGCATTCAAGAAAGAACACACAGAAGCTTTCAAATGTATTCCAATATTGTTTCTTAAATTTGGTGGTAAAGACAAAGGTGTTTAAGGTATTATTTTCACAGAAAATGTGTATACACACACACACACACACACACATATAAAATAAAAAGAATGGGAAGCAATGTGAATTTAGTAAACATAAGCTACTTGTTCAAGCTGAGCCTAGCAAGAGATGACAGGAGTGGTAGATAGTGGGAAAGGGGAGGCTGTTGGGAAAATGAAGGATTTTCTTTTTAAGGTTATAGAAAAGGAACAAGCAGAGAGGGAGAGGCTCTAGACCCAGAAAAAGGGGACATGGGGACAGGGAGATAACTAATGGAATACTGTCCCAAAGGAGGAAGGAAATTACAGAATCCACAGGTCGGGTAGAAATATTAAATAAGAAAAGAATCACCTATTTCTTTGGTGAATATACTTGGGTTTTTGTTTTGTACTGCTTTGTAAAGAGGGCAATGAGGGGACCTGTGAAACAGAAGGAAAGATCAGTGTCTGAGACAGAGTCAGTTAAATGATACTAAAGAAGGGATTTTAAAATGCGATACAGTTTAAAATAACAAACTAGATATACCAACAGAGCAAAATCAAAAATCAAAATTCAGTTCCAGAAAATTTATTTGTGGAGAACGGTTTAAGGTTATGCAATTCACCAATTTCTTCTAGGCAAGTGGTTTCAAATATTTCAGGGGCCTCATCATCCTGCAGAGGAGCCATAGGGACTCACTCAGAAAGCTAAGAAAGGGAAAAAGCTGAGGGAGTGGCACCCCACTTCAACTCCACTTTTTCTTTATACGTGGGGCTCCCTGGTAAGATTTCATTTAAGGAAAGGTTCTCATTAATCTGAAATTATACCCAAGAAAAAACCAGACCAGCAGGCCTAAAACCAAATGACTGCTTATGGAAATGCAGTGAAATACTAGGCAAAGGGCTAACATTGAGACATTATAAAAAAATAGCCCTATGAAATCACCATTTATAATAAAGTTGTTGAGAATGTCAATCAACAGTGTCCTCTTTATAAGGGCTCAAGGGATATACATAACTCTCTCATCTTGATACCAGGCCAAATTATGCTTCCCAGGTGCAATTAGTTTGTTTTTATGTTAAGAACACTGTAAATCTGGACAGTGATCTTGCTTCACAATAGAACTAACTTTAGAAAATCTAGTGTTAAATTTGAAGTCCACATCTAGCAAATGGACAGGACCACACAGAATTTTTCTTCTTTAAAATCTCTCTCCTACTTTCAACATATCTCTCCATCTTCACTTATCCTCCCAAATGAATGTCCTCAAGACCATTCAAACTTCTACAAAGTGCAGACCCCACCCTCTCCCCCAATATACAAGGCAAAGGAGTTGGCTGCTGAGGCAGGGAGGTAGTGATTAGGGGCAGGAACACCAGAAAGTCTCAGCTCTGAAACCCAAGTGCAGGGGTTTACCTAAGACTAAAGCTAAGTAAAAACTGAGACTCACCTCTCGTTACAACCATGAAACTAAAGCAAAAAAGAGATATGCCAACGAGTGTAATATATGAACCTAAACTGGGAAGGGACAATAGGACCCTAATCTAAGAAGGAAGAACACTATGTATAAACTAGACTATTCCATTAAAATATTGAAAGTTGGAATTAGAATATAGACTGACAAAACCCAAATATGGAATATAACAGTACTTTGGTTATATGAAAGAATATTTCTATTTTTAGGATAGTATAGAAAACTATTGAAACTGAAGTATTTAGGAGTTGTGAAGCGACTATCAAAATAGTTTAGAGAAAAGTTATGTATATATGTTTCAAATTCAGGCTGCACTATTTTGATTTTCAGCTCTTTGTAAGTTTGAAATTATTTCCAAATAAAAACTAAAAAGTAAGAAGGGCCAGAAGCCTTTGCTTCAACAGGTTAAGCTGATGATTAAGCTGATGATTAGTGGTATCTCATCAGCAGGTCTGAATTCTTGCAAGAAACATAAATCAATCTATAAATATACCAGGAACTGTCATGTTGTGTGTGTGTATGTGTGTATCCAGTAATCCTCCAGTAATCTACCTGTAAACACTCAGAATGATCAAATAAAAATGTATTTAAAAGTACAACTAAATTCACAGCAACTTTGGAGTATTACATATTTTCTCAAGTAACTGATAACAAGTGAAATATGTGATGAGGATAACAAAATTGGAGAAGTAGGGAATTCTTACTATTTATCATCAGAGAGAATTGTGGTCATGCTTTCCATAGTATTACAAAACATGGCAACAAAGTAAAACAAGATCTTCAAATACCATAGAGTTGAAAGGAATGTGAATATAAAAAAATCAAGCTGTGAAAGTTTCAAGAGGCTTCAATAGTAGAGAACACAACCAAATTTAATGAAAAAAATGTGTTTAGTTTTAAATACAAAGAAACACTGCATTATCACCAGATAAGAGAGACATAGTTTAATAGCCGGCAATTCAAATGGGGTGGCAGAGAGACAGATTTTGGATGTTCACAATTGTAATACATGCCAACAGTAGATATGGATGCCAAAAACTAATGAAACATTAAAGATCATTAATTGAAATACTTTTTAGGAAGGTAAAAATCCAACTCTGCACTAGTCACAGCACATATGAGTTAATGTATTCAATATGGGCCTTGGAATTCCTGTTTATGGTCCCGTGGGGATAACTTGCATCAGACTAACCCTCCTGCAAAGAAAAACTACAAAACCTAGTTAACAGACAGCAACTGTTTAAATACACTGCAGATCAGCCAACGCAGGCAGTATTTAAGAATCCAGAAATCACAGGGGAGGAGGCACAAGAAGATTAGCCCATCAAACACCTCTACTTTTTCCCTTGGGACATTTGCAGAGTTCCTAAAAGTGGAGTAAAAGTCAATCAGAAAGCAATCAGAAAAACCTGCAGTCTTATTAGTTGAGGAAACACACAAAAGACAGTATTTGTGGCCACCTCATCAACTGAAGATTAAGGGAAAAAATCCCAGGGAGAACCACAACTCTGCTTTTAAGTTGTGGAGCCTGCATTAGACATGTGTGAGGTGGGTTCTAAACCTAGCTGGAATGACAACAAAAAAGTTTGGAGTTGGAGTTTATATGTTAATAGGAATATCAGAATTTTTAATCTTTACATGTACTAGTCAATGTCTATTATATAACCCCACAAAATACGAAACCAGTGACTTTCAAAATGTGGCCTACAAACCTTGAAAGGCCCAAGAAACTTCAGTAGTCTGCAAGGTCAAAACTAGTTTCACAGACATACTGAAAGATGATTTTATTTGTCCTTTTTCTCTAATTCTATCACAAATGTATAATGGTGTTTTCAACACGAAGCTTTTGAGGAAACTATCATCTGATGACTGCTAGAATGTATGCATATATATTTGTTTCCTAAAAAATGTTAAGGTAGTAGGTTTTAAGTATAAATACGTATTATAAGTTGTAACTTACAAATTCTTAGCCTCATTATTAGCTAATAAATCAGTATTTGAAATCCCAAAGATTTCCTTGTGTCTATAAAGCAATAAATACGTTTTGTTGTCTTGTATGACATTTAAATTTTTCTGAAACTGTTAAAAATTTTTTTTAAAGATTTATTTATTTGTACAAGAGCTGGGGTACAGGCCAGATGCGCGGGAGGGTGTGAGGATTCACCAGAGACAGAGTGGGGAACAGAACAGGCAGACTGACTGAAATACACTGCTGAGGGGAGCAGGGGGTGAGACAGGAGAAGTCTGCCGCGCCATGTGGGTAGCTCACTGGCCAGGGATCAACTCAGTGCTGCAGTGGCTAATAGCTTCATAGGCTGCGTCTTAAACCCTTGCACCACCAGGGAGGCCCCTTATAAATTTTTAAATTTATCTATAACTATTATTTTAGAGTCTGATGGTATTTATACAAAAATACCCACTTTTTCACCCCACAGCTACATCTTCTACATTTGAAGATGCTAAAAAGATGAAGCTGACAAGAGTTTGCTCACTTATGAAAGAGTAATCTATTCTAAAGAACACTGTAAAGTTATAAATAAATGAAAATATAATGAAAGTTATTTTTCTCTTTGCTTTATAAATGTTAACAATTTACTGTGTCTAATGCAGTGGAAATGACTATTTTGAAAATTCATAGCTTAGAAAAAATTGTATATTTTATTTTAAACATAGATGTAAGTTTAAAAGTCAACATCTGTTGCTCTAGCTTTTCAAACGAGGAAGGAAGGATAGAGAAGCACAGGAGCTGAAAGACTAATAAAGGTGGTACTCATCAATGCCTGCTAGATAACAACTCAGTAAAGGAAACCACTGCACTCCCACATCACAGTGATACTACGGTAAAGAAATTACCATGCATATGAGTACTAAGCTAATATGTCATGCTCAGCGAAATAAGCCAGAAAGAAAAAGAAAAATACCGGATGGTCTCACTCATAGCAGGAATTTAGAAAATCTAAATAAGAGACCAGGAAAAGGACTACTTATAATAAAGTAAAAATCAAAATCAACAAGCGACTATAAACCAGAGACACACTACGGGGAGAGTGGAGGAGGAATTAGTGTCAAAACAAGGCGGGGTGGGAATTGTATGGGGACTATAACCAAGATGAAAAAGCACACACTGTGCAAAAATGAAAAATGATGTAAAAAATATATTAAAAAAAAAACAACAAAAAACCACGACAAATCAACATAGTTGGGTTTTGTAGTTTAGTTGTGTTTTTTTTTCCCAGTATCAACACCAAATAATCATTGAAGAAAAAAAGTCCCTTAGGTGAATGCTTGGCAACAGATAAAAGCCATATGGAAATTTTCAAAGTACTAAATGATTTTTTTGAATCTCATGGTTTCTCCTTAAGAAACGGCATTGGGCTCTGGCCTCGGGCCGGGCTGCGACGGAGGCAGTTTCCCTCGCCTCTTCCCGATGGAGGAGGCGGCGCGCGCTGCTGCGGTCCCGGATGCGTGCCCTTCCCCTTGGACCGAGACGAAGGCGCCGGCAGCGCGAGCGCAGAACGGGGTGGCCCGTGTGGCCTGTGTGGGGGTGTGAGCAGAGGTGACCCGGGCCGCGTCGCGGAGGGGAAGCCGCGCGCGGCCGGGGCCGGAACTACTCTGCCAGGGTTTAAAACTTTAAATGAGAATAAAGGGTAGTATTTACGAGGAAATGAGAATGAATAAATCATCTCTAACCTCTTCCAGCCTTTTTTTCATAAGAGAGACCATATTAAACTTACATGCTCTCCCAGCGTGATTGACCTTCAGTTACAGGGAGTGGGAGCTGTACATTACCAGATCTGAGAATAGTGAAGCAACTCATTCCCTTCTGGACATTCACACTGATGTCCTGTTTTCAAACTATTTGAAAAGTAGGTCATCTTGCCTCCAGCACCAGCAATTTCTCTGTTTTGTGATCAATGTGATTCACAGGAACTTCTTAAGTAACAAACAAAATGACCCAAGGGCGTGGAAAATATGACTTTTATATTGGTCTGGGATTGGCTATGAGCTCCAGCATTTTCATTGGAGGGAGTTTCATTTTGAAAAAAAAAAGGCCTTCTGCGACTTGCCAGGAAAGGCTCCATGAGAGCAGGTCAAGGTGGCCATGCATATCTTAAAGAATGGTTGTGGTGGGCTGGACTGCTATCAATGGGAGCAGGTGAGGTGGCCAACTTTGCTGCGTACGCCTTTGCACCAGCCACCCTAGTGACACCACTAGGAGCTCTCAGTGTCTTAGTAAGTGCCATTCTCTCTTCATACTTTCTAAATGAAAGACTTAATCTTCATGGGAAAATTGGTTGTTTGCTAAGTATTTTAGGATCCACAGTTATGGTTATTCATGCTCCAAAAGAGGAGGAGATCGAGACGTTAAAGGAAATGTCTGACAAGCTAGGAGATCCGGGTTTTGTGATCTTTGCCACACTTGTGGTCATTGTGTCCTTGATATTAATCTGCGTGGTGGGACCTCGCCATGGACAGACAAACATTCTCGTGTACATAACTATCTGCTCTGTGATTGGGGCATTCTCAGTCTCCTGTGCGAAGGGCCTGGGCATTGCTATCAAAGAGCTGTTTGCTGGAAAGCCTGTGTTGCGTCAACCCCTGGCCTGGATTCTGCTGCTGAGCCTTATAGTCTGTGTGAGCACACAGATTAATTATCTGAACAGGGCGCTGGATATATTCAACACTTCCATCGTGACTCCAATATATTATGTATTCTTTACAACATCAGTTTTAACTTGTTCAGCTATTCTTTTTAAGGAGTGGCAAGATATGCCTGTTGATGATGTCACTGGTACTTTGAGTGGCTTCTTCACAATCATTCTGGGAATATTCTTGTTGCATGCCTTTAAAGACGTCAGCTTTAGTCTAGCAAGCCTGCCTGTGTCTTTTCGAAAAGATGAAAAAGCAATGAATGGCAATCTCTCTAATATGTATGAAGTTCTTAATAATAGTGAAGAAAGCTTAACTAGCGAACAACACACTAGTGAAAATATCTCTCGAAGAAATGGAAATCTTTCTCTTTTTGAGAAGGATGTAATGTTAATATAGAATTCTGTTATAAAGTGAATTTGATTATCAGAATGTGTCTGAGAAGCACTGTCCTCAATGTTCTCCAGAGACAATCTTTTTTAAGGTTTTGCTAATTGGGACCAAGAAATTACTTTTCTTATATTTAAATGACAGTAGCCCACTAAAATGACCTCAGTACATGGCCAATTTCTGTTGTTATTGGGGGGTATTTTAAAACTTTCCTTCACCAAAATCTAAATGCATTAATGAGTTTTAAGTCTATAAAAGTGCTTTATTTAAAAAAAAAAAAAGAAACGGCATTGACTTTGCACTAATTGTGCAAAAACAATAGTGGGTAAAACAGCTGCTATCTTAACACTATTTAATCTTGACCTTTGAGTCTTTTTAGTATTCTTTGTGACAAATCATGAAGTCTGCAGGAAGTACTTATGCAGCATACTAAATAAAGCACAATGACTGTTAGGAGGAAGATCATCATTTGTACTTCAAAGAGCATGTTGGGTGATGGCGCATATTTTATTGAAAATAAAAGATGTGAGTTTATCAATGCTGAAAAAACAATGAAAATATTTTGTTGCCAACAACAAAATTTGAGCTTTTAAGCAACGATTAGAATCCTAAAAAACCTGTATCCATGAATATGAGCTTTTAAGATTCTTCTAAGGAAATGAGTGGTTATATTAATGAATGTGATTTTTTTAAGATCTGCAAAACTAACCCTTTATTTTCTAAATAAACTATTCATGATGTTACAAAATGATGAAAGATGCACTCAAAGTACAATACAGACCAATGAATTTTATTTTTTTAATTATTATTTTTATTTACCAATGAATTTTAATGTTAAAATTTGAATATGAAAAGTTCACTGATAGGGTTTCAGATTATACACTGTAAATAATCTTTAGAAATTACTACTTGTCAAGTTTTGGGGTAGTGTTAGAGAAAAATATCTACAATTTCTGAAAGGCTATTAAAATACACTTTTCTTTTACAGTTATATATATAACTATATGATGCTAATTTTTTTCATATATTTTTATTTCACCAGAGCCAGAGCGGGGAGCAGAGCAGGCAGAAGGACCCAAGTACACACTGCTGAGGGGAGCAGCGGGCGGCAGGAGAGGTCTGTGCGCCATGTGGGACCCTCCTCCAGTGGCCGGGGAGCAGCCAGGATCGAACCGGCGCAGCAGAGGCTGCGGGCAGCTTCGCAACCCAGTGCCCAACCGCTGTGCCACCGGGGAGGCCCCATTGTTCATTTTTTAAATGATATTTGCTTCCCCCCACCCCAGGTGTAGTCCCTATAGAATTTCCTTCCCCAATGTACACATGCACCATCACCTCAGTCCCCTGTGCTGCTCCCTCCCTCCCTCTGATCCTTCTCCCTCCTGCTCCCCTGCAGGATGTCTCAGATTTATAATTGTCTGTTTTTGTTATGTTATGTTTTGTATTGTTATTATTTTTTCCCCTGATATCTTATTTGGTTCCCCTATATTCTTCCTGTAAGTGAAACCATTCAATATTTTTCTTTTTCCTTCTGATTTATTTCACTGAGCGTAATTCCTTCTAGCTCCATCCATGTTGCTACAAATGGCATTAGTTTATCTTTTTGATTACTGAGTAATATTCCATTGTGTATATATACCACAAGATATCTTCTTGATCCAGTCATCTATTTTTGGGCATTTCATATACTTTAATTAAGCCAAAGTAAAACGCTATGTCATAAGCAAAAATGAAGGAGTCTAGCAAGATGGTGGCAGAGTGAAGAAGCAGGCTTGCCTCCTCCGTAATACAAGTAAACTGCAGCACAACAAAGCCAATACCCTTGAAGGAAACATGGATGACTAAAGTACACATCAGGGGCCACAGGGCAAGGGCAATAGGAGCAACTTTAACTGAAACATGTTGATAGCAACACCAAGGCAGTACAATCCACAGAGAGAGGGATGACTGCCATGAGGAATTACCGCACAGTTGTTGATTTGGGCACACAGCTACACTGACTCTAGAGACCCAGTACTGTGCTGGGTAAGCAGGTCACAGAGTTGGTCTCAAGGATGGAAGGTGTCCTATTAGACAATTATAGGAGTTAGGGGTGTGTAGGTGTAGCATCAAGGCTCCTTTCAAGTAAGATAAGAGCAGGACGCTTGATCGCCCTGGAGCAACAGGTATATATACCAAGAATGACTGGGATATGCTCTGCGCCCCAGGGATTGATCAGTGGAACGTATTGTTAATAAGATTGGAGCTGTGGATGGACAGAGGAGTATTATCAGTGGACTCACCCTCCCTAAAGCCCAAAATTCAGTGTTCAGTTTGACGCACCCTTCTCTGTCAATAAAAAGGCCAGCTCTTGCTCTTGAGCAGCATCCTGCAGGCATCCTACAGCCTGCTCCACGACTCCCATTTCTTTTCTTTATCACTGTATCGCTGACACAATAGGGGTGTGGTGTGATGATTGCTGGTTTGAGCCTGATGCTCCAAAAATAAAACAGGTGGAGGCTGACCCATGGGGAGAACCAGGTTGAATTACCTGTGTCTTCTCATGAGCAAGGTTACTACTAGCAACCTATGGCTGGGATATTCAAAACACCTGTCCCACCCGGGTCAAAACTGAGACAACTCAACACTGTTACTAAAACCAGACTTTACGCACCTGTTGGCAATAGGCATAAACATGCCAGGATAAGGTTCTTACAGAAAAAAAAAAAAAGAAAACAGCTCCCAGTATCTAAAGTATATGTAACTGGAATACTAAATAAAAGTAGAGATAAAAATAGGGGGGGAAAGGTAACAAAAAACTTCTGATAAAAAGCATGAATTTACAGAGTTAAGAAGCTCACTGCATCCAAAGAAAATCTTAAAAGTAACAGCAAAAATATTACATAGAGAAATAATACAAATAATGGCTGAGTTCTTGTTAGAAACAAACAACAGAAGTCAGAAGACAATGAAATAGTATGTTTAAAATGCTGGAGGGGAAATCCACCTGAAATTCTACACCCAGAAAAACACTTTTAAAAAATTAAAGTAAAATTATTCTCAATGAATGAAAGTAAGTGATTATCATCATATCACTGCTGTACAAAATAAAGGCAGTTCTTCAGGCTGGAGAGAAACAATACAAGACAGAAACCCAAATATTCTGATATAATGAAGGTAATCAGAAATGGTAAATATATGGAGGAAAGTATTTAAATTTTTTTCATATCTTAATTTCTTTAAAAAGATACATAGTCTTACTATAAAAAATTATAACATTATGCTATGGGTTATATAACCTATGTAGATAAATTGCAGATGACAACTAGAATGAACATCAAAGATAGATAGCACTAAATGGTTCCAAGTTTCTTAAGTTTTACACGAAGAACTACAATGTTTATTCTATGTAGGCTGTTAAAGATTAAAGATGTATGTATGCTGTAATCCAGCAGGAATCACTAATACCCACAAAAACAAAAACAAAAAATGCAAGCAGGTATAGCAAAAAATACCAAATAGCTAAATGAAAAAATGAAATCAACAATTTCACTTACCAAGCTGTAGTGACAGGGACTGGTAACCCTCTGCCTGAAACAACTAAAAACTACACAAAACTTAATAAAAAATGCTTTTCTGACATTGGCTATCAAGAAGAAAGATATATAGAAAAGAAACAAACAATGAAAGTCCTGTGGTGGCCTCAGCTTACTAACTGGATTAAGTTTGTAGGCAAAAGGGCAAAGGCAAGAATCCAAGCATAGAACATGAAACTGGGAATCTGGAAGGTCAACAGGGCTGGAGTTCAAAAGGAAGAAACTAGAACAGAGAGAGCTTCAAGAGAATACTGAAGACCCACGGAGAGTTCATCTCAAGTCCTTAACTGAATACTGATCGGCATTGTGTATTAAGGAATCTATCCCAAGGTTAAGGCAAGAATCACTAGAAAAGCACAGAGGGAACAATACCCAAAGCTCACAAAGACCCACCAGCTATAGCAGAAAGCCTTATAATTCATAGGACATTATGCAGAGTACTTAGAACAGTAAAAGTGAAGTTAGCCCTAAAGACTGATGCTCTACTTCCATACAACAAAGTTTAAAAGCAAAATTCAAGAGGATCAAACTGTTTCCAAGTAACTGCCATTGAATCCCAAAATAAAGTTCAAGAATATTTACCAGAATACAAAGATATCTCACATTCAGAAAGACAGTATTCACAACGTCTCACATCCAATAAAAAATTACCAGGCATACAAAGAAACAGTAAATTATTGGCCATAGTAAGAAGGAAAATCAGTCAATTGGCATCAACCCCAAAATGACAAAGAAGAGATATTAAAAATTATTTTATTTACATTCAATATAACCCAGAAAGCAGAAAAAATACTGAGAATGTAAGCAGAAACATGAAGATGGAAATCAAAATTCTAGAGATTTGAGAACCACAATAGCTGAGAATAAAAAAAAAAGACTTGATGAATTAACAGATTAGACATCGCAGGGAAAAAGATTAGTGAACTTGAAGCTATGGCAGCAGAAAGTGTTTAAATAAAGCAGAACATTAGGGGAAAACACAGGAAAAAATAATAAACACAACACTGATAACCTGTGGGATAACTTAAGGAGGCCTAATACATGTGTAATTAGAGCAGAAAACAATTTGAAGAGTTATTGGCCAGGAAATTCCAAATTTGATGGAAATTATAAGCCAATCTCAAAAGCTCAACAAACCGGGAGAACAGGAAACACAAAAATACTAGATACATTATAATCCCATTTTTAAAGGAAAGTTTGACATTTTTAAAAGCAATTAAAGTGTGTGAAATGTTTCAATCAAAAGGCAGAGATTTTCCAAATGTATAAAAAGCAAACTATAGAAATACAATTTAAATATTAAAAAAGATGTAATGAAAGGCAAAGATAGTGTCTTTATTAACAAATGAAGAAAATTTTAAGACAGTAAGTTCTGCCAAAGATAGAGATATTACATAATAAAGGATTACTTTATGAAGAAGACACAAAAATCAAGAATATTTAAGTGCCCAATAAGAGTCTTGAAGTAAATGAAGCAAAAACTGATGAACTAATATGAAAAGCAGAAAAATACACAACTGGAGAGTTTAATACCTCCCAGTAAATCACAGAATAACTAAATAAAAAAATTCAATAAAGACAACTTATCTAGACCAGCAAAAACAAACTTCATCTATAAATGATCACAAAATGAACATTTTCAATTGTATGGGTGATTAGATTCTGTTGTAACTACTTAAACTCTTCTGTTGCAGAACAAAAGCAGTCACAGGCAAGTAAATGAATGAACATGAATGTAGTCCAATGAAACTTTATATACAAAAACAAGCAGCAGTCCAGATTTGGCCCGTTGACTTAACATTCATAGAACCCGATGTCAAAAAGTAAATTTTAAGATAGAATTATTAAATGTTCTCCAAAATTAAATGAGAAATCTATAATAGAAAGCTATCTATAAAAAAAACCACCAATATATAGAAACTAAACATTTCTAATTTTCTAAATTAGAATATCTCTAAATGAATGATAAAAATACAACAGATCAAAATTTGTGGGATGCAGCAAAAACAATCCTGAGGTAAATTTATACTTTCAATATTTATATATGAAAACAAGAAAAATACAAAATTAGTAAAGTTCCACTTTAAAAACGATAAACCCAAAGCAATTATTAGAAAGGAAATTAAGAGCAAAAAACAATAAAATAGAGGGCCTCCCCGGTGGCGCAGCAGTTGAGCACTGGGTTGCAAAGCTGCCCTCAGCCTCTGCAACGCTGGTTCAATCCCCGGCTGCTCCCCGGCCACGGGAGGAGGGTCCCACATGGCGCGCAGACCTCCCCTGCCGCCCGCTGCTCCCCTTAGCAGTGTACTTTGGTCCTTCTGCCTGCTCTGCTCCCCACCCTGGCTCTGGTGAATTCTCTCACCCTCCCGCGCTTCTGACTGTACCCAGAGCTTGTATAAATAAATAAATAAATCTTTAAAAAAAAAAAAAAACAATAAAATAGAAAAGAGGCAACCAATGAAAAAAATAAACTGTAAGTTGATTCATTGTTGGTGTTTCCAAATTGTTTTAGAAAACAATCTGGTAGCTGCTCATAAAGTTAGACATGAAGCTGCCATATGAACCTGCAAATCTAGTAAGAGGTATTTTAAATATCCAAGAAAAATGAAAATGTATGTCCACACTAAAACGTGCCCATAAATGGTCATATCAGCATTACTCATAATAGCCAAAGGATATAAACAACCCAAATGTCTATCAAACTGATATAAAGAGAAAATATGATATATGCATATAATGGAATTTAGCAATAAAAAGTAGTATGACATGGATGAACTTTGAAAACATTCTGGAGTCACAAAAGGCCACATATTATGTCATTCCATTTATATAAAATGTCTGGAATAGGACAATCTAGGTAGGCAGAAAGCAGATCAGTGATTGCCACGTGTTGGTGGAAATGTGGAATGAAAGAGGTATGGGAATTCTTTATAAGGGGGATGAAAATGTTCTAAAATTGATGGATGTGATGATTGTACAACACCATGGATATACTGAAAGTCAATGAATTGAACATTTACTTAGGTAAATTCTATGGTATCTGAATTATAACTCAGTAAAGATGTAATTTTTAAAAGTTGGATCACTGAAAGCATTTTAAAAATTTTATTAACTCCTAAACTGGTGAAGAGAAGATACAAATTACTAACTGCAAAAGTGAAAAAAGGAGTGTACAGGCAATAAAACTCAAAAAAACTCAAGATCTATAGATAATAAAAGGAAAATAGGACAATATTATAAACAACTTTGAATTGAATTGAACTTTTGAATTGAACCAATTCCTTGAAACATACCACTTAGCAAAAATGACTCAAAATAGCAAATCAAACAGCCCTAAATCTTTAAAGAAATTGAATTGTCAAATAGGCCAACAAAGAAAACTCTAGGTCCAGATGGATTCATTGCTGAAATCGAAACATTTAGGGGAAAAAATCCAGTCATAGACAAACTCACTCAGAAAACAGACCTAGAAGGAACATCTTTCCACTCGTTTTCTAGTCAACATACTGTTGGTACCCGAATTAGACAAAGATATTTTTAAACAGTAAAGAAAATTTACAGAATATCAGAATAAGGGAGAAAAACCATACACGTAGAAAAACATCTGACAAAGTTCAACAACCATTTACAAACTTTCAGCAAATTGGGACACCATTTGAAAACAAAAAGCTATATGCTGAGAGAAAATATTTGCAAAACACTGACAAAAACTATGCAGAATATTTTCTTTAAAGGTATTATAACTCAGTAACAAAGGACAAGCAAATCAATAACAAAAAAGGCCAACATCGGTCAAAAATAAGGATCAACCCCAATACACAGTTGGTGGGAATGTAAAACTGTACTACTTTGGGAAGAAATGACCCAGAGTCAGAGTCCAAGCAAGGCTGGAGGTTATCTGTACAGGACTACTCGGGGTGGGTTGACGTCTGAGTGCGGCAAGGAAAGGATCTGTGCAGGGTATGGGCTGATTCCAGGTTTCCCACTGTAGGGGTAGGGAAAGGGAGAGAACTAGAATTGATCTCGGACTGAACAAGTGAACTGGTATTGGACTGAATTGGCAGTATCAATGTGAACTCATGACTGATAAAGAAAGACACAGTAATTTGTGTGTGTGTGTATACATAGTAAGTGTGTTATGTGTATCTGCCTATATACGCCCTAATTTTATCTGAGAGGTCCTGAAAGTGGCAACATCCCAACAACAAATAAATACAGCTGAGACTGGATGTTGGCTCCTAAACACTATTCCTCACAAAAAAGGAACCAGGACTCCTTGGAGAAACAGACTTATTCCAGAATGGGGTAAAAGAAAAGTAAAAAATGAACGTGAAATACCTTGTTCTTTCAGAAAGAAATGATTGAAGCATGTCAAAAACACAGAAAAGCCACTTCAAAGGAGTTTTCTTAGGCAAATTTATACATCAGTAACAAATGTTTACCCACTGATAAAATAGGAACCATAAACTGATACAAATAAATGAATAAACTGAAAAATTAAGAATCAGAATATTGACATCATTTTGTAGTGCCCCCTCATAAACATTATTATGAAAAAGGAGCTTTGCAGTAGAGATGTTTGACAGATAATCAAGTGATCAAAGAGAAAATCACTAGTAATAAGATAAACTGAAATTGTATACAAACTGATAGGATATAGTATCACTTCTGTGAGGTTCCCAAGACTGAGGAAACGGCAGAAAAACCCAAAATGAGGGACAATGAATTCCACAAAAAAACTGTCTTATAATCTTCAAAAGTTTCCGTCTTGAAAGTCAAGTGAAGACTGAATGTTTAAGATGGAAAGACATGTAACAGTAACGTACAACATGTAATTCTAAACTAGATCCTTTTACTTCTATAAAAGACTTTATTGGGAAAAGATGCAAAATCTGAATGGGATCTGATGATGGGATAGTATTAATGTATCACTCTTAACACCCTGATTTTAAAGGCTGTATTATGGCTATGTACGAGGATGCCCTTTATAATAATATCTGGGGATGATGTCCAAACCTTACACAGGGTTACTAAGTTAGTCTCTGGGGATAAAATGATTTAACACACTCAAATTCCTTATGAAAAAAATTCATTGAGTAATGTTGAAGAAAGCTGATTGTGTGACATTTATTATTAATATAGTTAAGGATATTATTGGTTATTTCCTGTCATTATGCTATTCTTTAACATGAGCAAATGTTGATTCTCAATAATGCACATCTGAAACTTACATAATATTATAATCCAATGTTACTTCAATTAAAGTTAAAATAAAGAAAAAAACAAAGCAACATGGCGGGAAGAAAAAATAAGATACCGATTTCAGTTATTTACTGGTTTCACATTGATTTATTAAGCTATCATTTTAGAGAATGATATAATTATCTCATTTTAAAATTAAAAATAAAATAAAGCAGTGTTCTATCAGTAATTTTCATGAGTTTCAGAAAATCTCCCATATATTTACATACCATAATTAAGAAACTACAAAAAGGGGAATGGATTTATAAATAGCAAAATTCATCTCCAACTTAAGTCAATGAGAGGTTTAGTGTTCAGTTGTACTTTTAGAATGCTATTTGTATCATGTTTATGGTTTAATAAATATAACCATTACATAAATATAAGTTCACAAGCAAGAAGTGCTCCCTTTCAGTCAAAACAATTAAGAGTCATATGGTTTGTGCTTTCATTTAAAGACAGTATATGTTTTAGAGTTTTGAGATCTTATCTTACTTTAAATAAACTGGGTAACAGCAAAAAGAAAAAAAATAACCATAAAAGGAAGGACCAACACATTAGATCTTATAAAAATTAACATCAAGAGAAAGTAAAGAGAGAAGCCCAAGCATGGGGCGTGGGAGGCACTACACATGTCTGACAAGAAATTTGTCATTAGGTGATAAAAAGAACTCCCACAAAAGATGTTAATTTTAAAATGGGAAAAGATTCAAACATACACTTCAAAACAAATTTCAAAGACAAATCTTAAAAATTTGACTATTTTGAAATTTTGAATAAACATCTGACAGGAGATACTAAGGTATGGCTTTTTTAATGGCTATGACTTTGTATCTTTTTTGAAATAGACTAAAAATGCATTTTCTTCCACACAATAAATCTCAACTGACTGAGAACCTTACTGATTAAAATCACTATTGTTAGTGATTCAACCTTGAGAGCAAACTATTCCTTTTTAAAATTTTGGAGAGATTTAACAAGAATATTCTAGTATTTCTTACTCATATGGATCAGAAGCTTCTGAATTTTAAGCAACTAGACAAAATACACATATAAACTAGGAAGATATGATCACAATTGTCATTCATCATTCCCAATTTTAAGACTCTATGTTAATACAGAGTCACTGTTCTTACAGACTGATTTTGTAATAAAGGTGTTCTGGTAAACAAATGGTAATGTGAACTTAAAATCTATTTAATAATAAAATGCTGCTTTTATCAATTTTATATTTGGTGCTGTGAGATGAATTTGGCAAAGCATTTCACTTTTAAAATTTCTGAGAAACAATGCTGGATTTAAGAACTGCTAAGCATTTTACTGAGACAAGGAATACACAGACCTTGTGAGAGGGACACATTCACCATGGTAATGGCTCACTGCTTAGGTACAGTGAATAGAAGATAAATCACTGACATTACTGTGCAGCAAATATATATAGTTCTTAATCCCCACAGAATTCTACATGGCATATTATATTGCAATACTTACTGGCGCTACAATTTTTCCTGTCTGTCCAACTTGCATATCATTGGGAACAAAGCCAGCATCAACCGCAGCCCGGGAAGCACCAACTAAGGGGAAAAAAATATTTGTCATTTTTAAAAAACTATTAGTTAGCTAGTTGGAATATTCACTGATAATTGTAAAAAAAAGACACAGGTAAAGCAAAGGTAAAGGCCTTATCTTTAAAAAAAAATCTCCTTGGCAATGATCAAGAATCCTAAATATTAAGTACTATATTTTATACATAAAGCTTTACTTCGAGAAATGTCTTCTATTTATTTATACCTAAGGATTTAATATATTTTAAATTTAGCTTAATTCCTTTGTGGTTGCTTTCTGGAAAGCAAAAAGGCAATCAGGTGTTCATAAAACATACCTTATAAGTTGTTTGAGATATCATTATATAACGATCCTTTATGAAATAACTTTACAACTTCTAAAGAAAGGAACTATAATATTACTTCTTGTGACCACATCAAGAAGAAAGGTTTGACCAGCACTGCTATCTAAAAACAAATTTAACTGGCTTTCTATTCTCATTCAGCAAGAGAATAAAGCCACCGGATTAAAAATAAGCTTCAGATCATCTCCATCTGGAGAAGACAGAGGAAAGCATAGACAATACTCCTCACCACCTCCCAATACAGTGTCACCACTGCTACCCACCTTGGAGGTAGGTATAGGGAGAAACTACTTCTGTAGTACTACATCTATACTACTTATGTCAGTCACTACAAGCACCAAACTCAAAGATTATCCTTCATAACCCATACCCTGATCCCCTTAATGCCCTGCATGTTTACTAATCTGCACCAATCTCCCACCCTTGTGCAGTTCCTGAAATCTTATACTGTCATTTCGGGACAACAAAGCCCAATATCAGTGAACCACAATTCTTGATATATTCTACCTATTTCCCTGCAACCCTCTCCAGCAGAAGTCACTCTGTCCACTACCATCTTCAAACCATTGGGCCGAGGAAGTGGGACTACTCATTGCCTTCTCAGAAAGAAGTTCCTTCCTCCTTTACAGTCCTACTAGGACATCTATTATTAGATATCTCAAAACATTATACATGGGCCTCCCCGGTGGCGCAGCGGTTGAGCGCTGGGTTGCGAAGCTGCCCGCGACCTCTGCGGCGCGGGTTCGATCCCCAGCTTCTCCCCTGCCACTGGAGGAGGGTCCCACATGGCGCGCAGACCTCTCCTGCCGCCCGCTGCTCCCCTCAGCAGTGTACTTCGGTCCTTCTGCCTGCTCTGCTCCCCGCTCTGGCTCTGGTGAATTCTCTCACCCTCCCGCGCTTCTGACTGTACCCAGTGCATGTATAAACAAAACAAACAAACAAATAAAAAAAAAAAAAAAACATTATACAGCCAAAACTGGACTCTTGATCTCTCCCTGGAAACTGTGCCACTTGAGGTCTTTCCCAGCTCCGTTAATGACAACTCTATCCTACCACTGTCAGATAAAAACTTTCTCATAATTCATATTCAATCTATCAGGAAATCCCAATGGCTCTACCTTCAAATATGTATTTCAAAATTGACTGTTTCTCCCTATACCTACTGCTACTTCACTGGTCCAAACCACCAGCATCCCTCACCTGAAGGACTAAGATACTTTGCTAATTGAGGCCACAGTTGCTGCACTTATATCCCTACAGTCCATTTTCAAAATTCCAACCAAAGTGATCATTTTAGTATGTGTCAGATCATGTGACTCTTCTGCTCAAACCTTTCAATGATTTCCCCATTTCATCCAAAGAAAAGCAATCTCCTTACAAAGACCTACATAATCTGATCTCCCTATTACTCCCAATCACCTCTCTTACTACTCTCCCTTCTTTGCACTTTTCATTCCAGCTACACTAACCTATTCATCATACAGACCAAACATACGACTGCTCTAGCCATGCCCTTTGCACTTTACTGGTTACTCTGCCTAAAATGCTCTCTCTCAAATCTTCACATGGTTTGCTTCCTCACCTCCTTCAAACCTTTCTTCAGATGTCTCTTCTCAGTAAGGCCTACTCTGACCATCTTATTTAAAACTGCAACCCTTCCTTTCCAACACTATTCCTCCTCCATTATTTTTGTTTTTCTAATTTTCTATTCTATTACATTTAGTGTCAATGATAGGCAGAAAAATCGCTCCTTCAAAGATATATTCAGTTTTTAATCTCCATAATATGTGAACATTACCTATAAAAGGAGCAGGAATGAAATAAAGTTAAGGATCTTGTGAGAAAATGCTCATCCTAGACAACCTAGGTGGGCCCGAAATGTCATCACATATATCCTTATAAAAGAGATGAAGAGTAAGATTTAGTAAAGAGACACAGAGGAAAAGGTATATAAAAGCAGAGATTGGAGTAATATAGCCACAAGTCCAGGAATACCAACTGAAAGAGGAAAAGAATGGTTGTAAACACTCCAAAGGGAGTGTGGTCCAGTCAACACTTTGATTTCAACATACTTCTGGCACGCACAACTGTGAATGAAAAATTTTCTGTCACTATAAATCACTAAGTATTTTAAGTAATCTGAGTAGCCACAGGAAACTAATGCAAAGTCTAGTCTCATGCAAATAGAAATTTAACCACAACAAGAGCAGATTTTTGCTTCTTTTATCCTAAACACTCAGTAAGTATTTGTTCAATGAAAGAATGAATAAAAAAGGAGTTAATATCACACCTTTATTCAGACTGGTCCATCACTGTTTTCTACACATTATATGATATATATATATTACATAAAATAAAAGCAATAAGAAAAGCCTCGAAAGTTATACACAAAACTTAGGGAGAGGACAGAATTGAAGCTTTTTTGCTAAGAGAACAATATTTACATGCTAGTGATGTAATTAAAAACAAATACTTTTTCACTCTATGTGCAATAAAGAGAAACAAAGAAACAGAACTAAGCCAAAACAAACGCTAGAAATCTGATTGCAGAACCAATGCTACGGAAGGGGTATGGTGGGAGGAGGGAAACAAGGGTGGAAGGGACCCAGTGGAATATGGTAGAGGATTATGGCAAATGAGAGCTGTACCACCCAAACACTGCGGTGGTGGAGGACTACAGATGCTTTGGTGATAGGGGCGTTGTAACATATCTGAAGAGATGGGAACCTACACGCCCAAATGATAGTGTCAGAAACCACTGTTACCCCAATTAAAATAATACAATAATTTAAAAACAAAAATAGGGCCTCCCCGGTGGCGCAGCAATTGAGCAGTTGAGGCTGTGAAGCTGCCCGCAGCTTCTACAGTGCCGGTTAGTTCCCCGGCAGCCAGCAAGGGTCCCACATGGCACATTGACCTCTCCTGCCGCCCACTGCTCCCCCGAGCAGTGTACTTTGTCAGTCTGCCTGTTCTGGTGAATTCTCTCACCCTCCCGCGCTTCTGACTGTACCCAGTGCTTGTATAAATAAATAAATAAATCTTAAATAAATAAAAACAAAAATATTTTAAATTTTCTGATTTTTAAAAAGACATCAATACATTCTCCTCAATACACTTTTAACAGTAAGTTTTATCTTTCCTATAAATTGTTAACTACAATTTTAAAATAATGTCAAATATACTTCTATTTAAATGAGGTTAAATTATACCATTAATAAAGAGAAAATGAAAAGCATTTCTAAAACTGAAATAGGCACTGAAGCTGACATTTAAACTTTTTTTTTTTTTTAAAGATTTATTTATTTATGCATACAAGAGCCAGGGTACAGGCCACAGATGTGGGGGGGCAGTGGTTGGGGGTGTGTGTGTGAGAGAGGATTCACCAGAGACAGAGTGGGGAGCAGAACAGGCAGACTGACTGAAAGACACTGCTGAGGGGAGCAGATGGGCAAGACAGGAAAGCTCTGCTTTACTATGTGGGTTGCTCTCTGGCCAGCCAGGGATCAAACTCGTGCTGCAGAGACTGTGATAGCTTCATAGTGTGGTGTTTAACCCCTTGCGCTACCAGGGAGGCCCTCAAACTTATTTTTTAATGGAAATAACTGTTAAGATTTGGCAATTTTTGTAAGATGTCACCTTAATGGTAAAAAAAAAAAAAGAGGACTTTACTTGGATGCTTGAGAAAAATTACTTCAGAGAAAGGGCAAAAACCAGAGGAAGCAAAATAATTTGCATCTTTGAGTGTGATATATTTTTTATATACTTTTTTAAATACTTTTTTTAAAAAAATATTTTTAATGGAAAGGAAACATTTTTCTAATGCAGAAAAGAACTTTACCTGCAGCATGTAGCTGATCTGCCAAGTCATATAACAACTTAAAATTCTCTCCGCTCTTCAAACCCCGACCTCATGAAAAAAAAAATTGAAAAAAAAAGTAAGCAAATATTAACACCATTCTATAAAAATGCTGCAGTTTTATATATCTGAATGAATTCTCCTTTTATATGACTGCCACATTAAGCATGCCACCTCCTCTAAAAACACTTCCTGACTTTTCTTGTGACACAGCATTCAACTCTGTTCTAACTATGGTAACTAATCATATAATTAGTCTATAACTTTTCACCACTAGAACAAAAACAAAAACTACAGAATTTATATTTATCATGTGCACTGCTATATCCACGGTATTTACCAAAACTTCACCAAATGAAGCTATCATTTGAAGGAAAGTCATTCCACTACACTTTAAACTATAAAAAGTTTTTGTTTTTACTAAGGAGCATGACATACAAAAAGAAGCAAGTCTCCTACGGTATTAACAATGTCGATATTTCAAAGTGAAGAAACTTTCAAAGAATTATCCACCGAGACCAAGAAAATTCTGGAAAGCCTTTCAGAGTAAAGTGAAGGATGGGAATCACAGAACATAGTTTTGAGATTCCAACCAGTTCTTTCTTTGATTTAGAATCCAAACACACTCTTCAGAATAACAAGTCTATCAATAAGGCAAAGATACCAAGCTGCAAAGTTATGGAGATCTGTAGCATGCTCCCCCTGGTGCCCATGACACAGATTTGCAACTCAAGCATGTATTAAGCTCATAATTTCATAACAATTTCATAACAGTACAATAAGAATAATACTAGCAACTTACCTATTTCTTAAATTTGAAGAAACAATATTTGCTCTTCTAAAATAAACACTAGAAAAATCAAATGATTTTGTTTACATCTTTTAAAAATGAATAAATGACAATATTCCACTTACCACCAGATACCACTACTTTGGCACCAGTTAGCTCTGGCCGATCACTTTTTGTTAATTTCTGGTCAAGCCACTCTGATATCCCCGCTGGGGAAATACTTGATGCTGCATGTGTTGATAAAAATATAACAAAGCAATGACTGTGAGTTCAGATTATTTAATGATAATTTTTAAGAGAAATAGACAAGTCCATGAAATTTAAATTTAGTAGTTATCGTACATTTTTTATACTCCTAATCACATTCTGATTTTAAAAAGATTTAAACAGCCTAAACATCAGCATTGCCCCAACAGTTATATTACTTTTAAGAAGCCATTTAAATGAGTCGATCTGTAAAACTGGAATAACGTTCTCTACATGGGGTTCAAATAAGCTACTGATATGTTAAGTGTAACACCCACTATACATTAACTATTACCACATTTCTTTATTATATTAAATCTCAACAGAATTATAGAAAATAGTGAGAGGAGAGGGGGGAAAAAACCTTAATATCAAGAAAACAGATTTTAACAAACTCTTTTCCAACTATTTGACCTACCCAAGCAACTATGCTAATACCAAAATATATATATATGAAAAAGAAATGCTATGAACATATCATATTTTTGTATAAGCTTGAGAATATCATTTAGATTGAGGTTCTCAAATACTATACATTTGAAATCTAACTAGAGGCTCTCTTATTCTAATATAATATGTGAACTAAAAAAAGAAACAAAATTAAGCAAACACAAACTCCGAATTAATACTCACCTTTTTCTGAGCTGGCACTACCACCACTTGTTGCTGCAGCTTCAAAAGATGTTCCTCGGACAGAAAACACCTTAACTTTCTCATCACACTTCACTGTACATAAAGCATTTCCTGAAATACATGATTTAAAAAAAAATTCAAGAAAGACAATAAATTCCTTGAGTTCCAGAATTTACTTCGCAAAGACAAAGAAGAAATAACTGTAGACCTTATTTTCTTCCTCTACTAACTATAGGAAACAAAAGTAAGACTGAAGACACAAATCAATGAATATTTGTATAACCCTGGATGTCTTTAAAAATAGGACAGGCACTGACCGACCTGGAAGTAAGAAACTAGAATAGGTACATTCTTCCAAGAAGGAATATAAACAAAAGTTTTCTCTACAAAACAAAACAAGCAGTAACATAGTAACAAGAGCTGCAACAATTTAAGAATGAAGCTGCTATGTGTGTGACAAGAAGACAGTAAGTGAAAACATGATAGGCACAAAGAAAAAGAAATGCGGTGTGCCAAGATCTTAGAGTCTCTCATTTTTATGGATTAACAATCACATTAAGAGTGACCTAAATTCTGGCCAACTATTTCCCTCAAAGACTATGAAAGATGAAAGGTCTGACTACTATATTGAAACACAACATGAGCCAGCAAGAAGAAAGCATTCACGGCCTTCTCCAGACCCACCAGCGACCAGCATACCTAACAAAACATCAATCAACTACAGAGACAGTGAAGTGAACCTCTTAATGCAGATGGAATAAGAGAAGCAAAGAAGATCAGGAATACTATTTTTTAAAAATAGAAAGTTTTATTTTTCCAGGTACGATATATATACATTAAATAATGAATCTGATTTTCATTGATCACTGGAAAAATCTCACTCTATAAACTAAATGAACAAGCAGTAAACTACTGTGTCCTGGATCTTAAAGGGAGAAAATCATGTCTTTGGGTAGCAGCAATGCTAAGACCAAGACTTTTCTCAGAAATCTTTAAGATGGAACATTTAAAGCAACAGTATGACTTTTTAAGAATTTTACTACAATGTATTATGTAGATTAATCATTTTCCTTGGCTAATCACCTGCATAAATAGTTCTCACAAATGTGTCAGGTGACTTGATTGCAATGATGTCAGAAATTGGGGCAACATCAAGTTTGGCTGCTATTCTCGGCAAAAGGTTCTAAAAGCAAAAGAAGAAAATGGTTATAAACTATGAGCAATAATGTCACCTAAATGTACATTACATAGAAATGTCAATTCCAATATTTTACATTTCACATCCATCTTTAGACACATCACATCTTCAAGCACAACTATCTGAATAGCCTTTGGGATTAAGAGTCTACCATTACTCTAACTATGAGTTTTATGAGTTTTACAGTAATAAATCACCTTAATTCAAGAGGCTGAATCATATTTGTGTTAGCGAACATCACTAATAAACTGTGACAGTTGTTAATTACTGAATCTAAATAAATATTATCACAACAGAAATGGTGAATTTTACTCTGCTTTCTACAGTTTACTCTGTGGTATCTTCTGAACTTGGTACCCCTGAGTGGGCAAACTCTCCCTATGCAATATTCAAGTCCCTCTCCTCAATCCATCCCCAAATCCTTTTTTTCTAAGAATTTCCCCAGGATTATCCTCTAATTACCCTTTTATTTTTATTCTCCCACATATATGTACAATCAGCTACTTAATTGGCACTAGCATGTATTTTGTTTTAAAGTAATTGTTAATATACATATTATATGACCCTCAACCAAATTTATAAGCAACCCAGGGCAGATTTTTGTGACTTCTATTTCTCTTGTGTACTTACCCCTTATCTAATAAATGGCTATATACAGCTAACAAGTTTTGGTGCTAACAAGTTTTGACAACCTGAGTCTATTTCCCACTTGTGTTATTTTCAAGAGGAAAGATTTTCAAATTTTCAGTTGTTACCTACACTATATGTGTAGTACAGTTCAACCAAAACAGAAGAGCTACTAAAAAGTACGCAATTAGAAAAAAAATAAGATCACACAGAAAATAAAGGCTCTGAGAAAACAATTAAAATGTCATTAAGCACAATCCTAACTTGGTGAATTAGTTTAGAAAACACCTATTTATAAAACAAACCATATTTGTCAGTATTTAAAGTCAGCTTCAGTAAATGACTCTTTTCCTGAATCATATTCTTTAACTGTACAGGAAATATTAATAGAATATTCTTATCTGGCGGAGCAAACCATCCTATAAATTTTGTTATGTAGATTTTTTTATGTCTTTTATTTTAGAACTTTCTAAGGTGCTTGGCATTTATTCTCTTTCGTATTGTCATTATCCCTTGCTTTATTTTAATCATCTTGAAAATTATCTACTAGGTGCTTAAAGACACTTTTTTCCAGGTTTGATCTTTCATTTAAATTTACATTTGGGCCTCCCTGGTGGTGCAAGGGGTTAAGTGTCAGAACTATGAAGATATCCGCAGCAACCACAGCCTGAGTTTGATCTCTGGCCAGGGAGCTACCCACATGGCACAGCAGACCTCTCCTGTCTTGCCCGCTGCTCCCCTCAGTAGTGTATTTCAGTAGATCTGCCTGTTCTGCTCCCCACTGTCTCTGGTGAATCCTCTCTCTCTCTCTCACTCACACACACACACACACACACACACACACATACACACACCCCACACCAGCTGGCCTGCACCCCAGCTCTTGTATGCATAAATAAATAAATTTTTAAAAATAAATAAATAAACCTACATTTACATTATAGATTGAAAATGGAACCACTGCTAGTGATTCTATTAAGCTTAAAAGAAAGAAATTACTGGGCCTCCCCTGGTGGTGCAGCGGTTGAGTGTTGGGCTGCGAAGCTGCCCACAGCCTCTGCAGGGTCCCGCAAGGCACGCAGACCTCTCCTGCTGCGCCCAATGCTCCCCTCAGCATTGTATTTCTTCGTCAGTCTGCCTGTTCTGCTCCCCGCACTGGCTCTGGTGAATTCTCTCACCCTCCCACGCTTCTGACTGTACCCAGTGCTTGTATAAATAAATAAATAAATATTTAAAAAAAAGACAGAAAGAAATTATTAAGTTCAAACTGATGATTCAAAGAGTTAAAAATAAACCACAGCAAGTCTACACAGACTTGCTGAATACTACTCTAGAGTTTAAAAACATTTGTAAATGTATCATAATTTGAAAACTGAAACAAGCCTAAAAGAAAACGCATGTTATCTCCCTCAGAAGAGGTAATTTACAAAAGGACAGGGAGAATTTGGTATCTTGTTCTGCATGCTGTTTTTCTATATGCATCCTTTAAAAAGAGAATGTATTTATGTACAATTTAATTTATAATTGTTAAAAGAAACCATAACTGTAGCTTATTAAGAATGGGATAAAAGAAACAAGAGCTAGAAAGTAAGACAGACTGACAAATTCCTACTCTTAGGCTCCCTCTACATTCACCATGCTTAAAAAAAAATTCATGCAGACCACTCCCCTCTGACAGCACATGCTGTCTTCAGACATATCACAACGCACATGATTGGATTACAGCTTTTTTTTTTCACCCGTGGGATGCCCCCAACCACACCACAGTTTCTAAGTAGGAAGAATTCGCCTTTTTACATACCCATCAGCCACCCCAAAAACCATCTTTTGAGATGGGCTAGTAGTACAAATGATATTCACACACACATACAAACACTCAAGGACAGACAGCTTAACAATGCTTTTAAAGAAAGAAAATTTTGAAAAAATAATTTTCTTTATGACAAAATGAGGTATTAGCTTTCCAATAAATTATGACAAAAATCTGTAAAGAACAGAACTCTTTCTGTTCTCTCTATAAGCAAATCTGAAAACCTAGGGATGACATTTTAACAGAAATTATAACAAAATCTTGAAAAAATAAATTTTAGCAAAATACCGCATTAATTCAGAAAGCCAGGATTAGCTATTTAAACAAAGTCTGCTTTATACTTTCAGCACAATGAAATCTAACCCTTCTGAATAATGGCATCAGATTCCACATTCTCAATCTTCTCACCTTTCCAAAAGCAGATGCTCCAGCACAGATGTGCGTGTAATTGAATTGCTTCTGAGTTTCCAAAATCAATGGCGTCAGTTCCTCTGAGAATTAAAACACATTTCATAAACACATTTCATAATAACTTCACATTCATGGGCCTCCCCGGTGGCACAGCGGTTGAGCGCTGGGTTGCGAAGCTGCCCGCAGCTTCGGTTCAATCCCCGGCTGCTCCCCGGCCACAGGAGGAGGGTCCCACATGGCGCGCAGACCTCTCCTGCCGCCTGCTGCTCCCCTCAGCAGTGTACTTCGGTCCTTCTGCCTGCTCTGCTCCCCGCTCTGGCTCTGGGGAATCCTCTCACCCTCCCACACTTCTGACTGTACCCAGTGCGTGTATAAATAAATAAATCTTTAAAAAAAAAAATAATAACTTCACATTCATATACTCAAGCATAATTTAGACATTACAGTTTCCCCCCAGAAAACCTTACCTGGAAGGAGGCCTTTGTACGCATCATGCTGAGCCACCAGAACTTTTGCTACACCCGCTACTTTGCAGAGATCTTGTGCCACCTATGATTAGAAGTGTTTTATCCATGGTAGAGAAAGATACAATTAGAGCCCCTACAATATCAACAGAGCATAAAATATTAATGGCCAACTACAAATATAATTCTTATTAGGAAAAAGGGCTATTCAGGAATACAAAATAGTCTTTAAAAATAGCTTATACCAATACTACAAATTAACCTTATATGGCCTATTATACAGAAGATTTTCAACAAAACTTCCACCTTGAAAAAGAAAAGCACTAACTGATAAACCAAAGTCAACATGTCTCTCTATTCAAATTTATTTGTAAATTGTATTCATAATTTTTGGCTTAGTGCAAATATAAGTTCATCACTTTTAAAAATGGTGAAATGAGGCAAGGGTTAGGTTCTCTTAATCTTATTCACAATAACAGAGTCAATAACAGAGTTTCAGACTTACAGTTTACTAGAGATTAAAAAAACAAAACAGGACTTAACCACAACTGATTCACAGGACACAGTGCTTTATTTGGCAATATTAATTTCTGTTGATATTAAAATTAGTGAACATGAGCAATAAAGTCTTATATAACAGTCCCTGGTCAACCACTGATCTCTGTCTATGTACATATACTTATCAATGATGAAGCAAAACATTTTTTATTTCAGTTCTTCATTCTCCCTATTTGGAATCAGGGTAGGGTTCTAGGAAAGTTTTTTGACCACTCAAATTTTCTGCACACACAGGCAATTAGAAATCCCCCTTTTAAATCTCTTTAATTATTGCTTGACTAGTTTCTGCTTTAGCAGAGACATGGCAATCATTAAGTTTTTCTGTCTTGTTTGACTCCATGCTGATTCACTGATGAGTAGACATAAAAGGCTGTGCTCTTGTCACCCCTCACTGAATAGTAAGGTTGCAACAACATTCACTGAAGAAAGGATGCAGTGCAAAATTCTCTCTGCTGAGCCAAGCATTCACCAGAGCAAGTACTATCAAAATGATTTCTTTTTATTGGCAAAGACTTCTGGCATTACACAGAAGAATCATTTGCAGCTTATGGATAAATAGCTACAGAAAACTGCAAAAAAAACTGTAATTTGTCTAAGCTATTTACAGAGTTTCTTTACACAAGTATTGGTTGTTTTTCTTTAAGATTAGAATGTCACATGATAGTAAGATTGTAACTAGAGAAGAAAATTTCTGCTTTGATTTTCCCATAGCAGTGTAAATACAATGCCATTTCAAATTATTTTTAAAGTACTATTAGAAAAAATTATTTAAAGTCACAATAAAATAAACCTGTAACTTGCATATCTGAAGGCAAGGCAAAAAAAAAAAGATATCGCAACCATATCACACACACTGCAGTTAATATCAACTACGTAAGATTCAATAATTGTTACCATGATTTATGTAAAGAGATCTATATAACCTAACAAACTCTAAAACTGCTAGAATACTTTATTTTTTACCCATGAATGATGAGCAGATGATAGAATATTTTGAGATACATAAGTGACATAGTATTCTGAAGCTGCAGTCTACCAAAACACTCTGCACTGATGCCATTTAATAAAAAACCAAACCCTCTAAAAAGAGTTTCTCTCCAGATTTCTTTCTGAGAGCCAAGCCCCCAAATACAGTCTTGGTAACTCCCAAATGGTGTGAGAAGCAATTGGTGGTTCAAGATATATAGGTTAATTGAAGCACAATATCAACTACACTACAGACCCAACAAACCAGGTTATAGCACCTTTCTAGGGGGTTCGTTTACAAAGTTGGCATTGTCTCATTTCAACAACAAAGCCAAGAACATCTTCTAGTACCAGCTATAGTTTGGAAAGTATAGTACTTACATTTGAATTTTTATACCAATTAAAAATTAGTACCAACATCCATGATACTCTCTGTCCAGACTTACCACTTTCAGGAATTAAAAGCAATTAGCAAGTATATTCATCAATACAAAAAAAGGGATCAGCTATTAACCTCTAAAGGAACTCAAATTCTATCATTCTATGGGTACCTGGTGGCACAAGGGAGCCAGTGGAACTAAATCAAAAATTCTACCTCATTTCAAAAGATAAAGTACCTAGTAAGCAAACCTTTTAGTTCCTTTTTCACATGTGGTAAAGGTTGTGACACCAGCCATTTAATGAGGATTAGAGCCCAGTTTGGGTTACAGTCCTCAGCATAATTCTCTGTCACCATCTTTCCCTGTCTCTTGATGGAAATTATATTTGCTTTGGATGACCTTAAAATTTTCTCACCTTGTCACATTTGGTTCCAGCTACCAGGCAGGACACTTCACCTCCAAGACGTTTGGCTGCAGTGATGGTATTTAATGTAATGGGCGCTAGGGCATCATTTGCATGCTCAGCTATTACCAATGTACTCTGAAATCGGAGCAATGAAGCCTAAAAAGAAAAAAACAGAAAATGAAATAAAATGCTGTTATACAAATAGATTTTTTTTACTTTAATCATTAAGCATATGTGCTTTAAAGAAAACTGTACACAATATTTAATTCCTTAAATACATTCATAAAATACTTGCTCAACAGCAAAAACTGGGCTATTTGTATCTATTATTCTATTACTAAGTTTTACCTGATAAAAATTAAAAATTCAAATGAATGTTCTGCTAGGAAAAATTAATCCTATCAAAACAACTTTCCCAGCAATTCATGTTTAATGATAAACTGTTGAATATAGCTAAATTTGAAATCTTTAGAACATCTATCAAACTACCACCAATTTAATATATTCAATTATAGTAATAGGACTAATAGAAATATTTGGTTATTCAGTTACTCAAGTTGTTTCCTATTGCTTTGGGCATAATGCATTTCAATACCAAAATAACTGATCACGTAAATCTGTCTTAAATATACACTACTTAACAATTTTGTTGGGGTGCCAAATTCAAAAAGGAAACTTATAGTTAGAAGCATGGAACCAACCCAAATCCACCCGTATCTCCTGTAGACTATCAAGAGACACCAATAGTTCACACTCACCTGCATAATTTCTTTTTTTTAAAAAAAAAAAAGATTTATTTATTTATGCATACAAGAACTGGGGTACAAGCCAGAGGTGTGGGGGGTGAGAGGATTCACCAGAGGCAGAGTGGGGAACAGAACAGGCAGACTGACTGAAATACACTGCTGAGGGGAGCAGCAGGGAGACAGGAGAGGTCTGCTACGCCATGTGGGTAGCTCCCTGGCTGGGGATCAAACAAACTCATGCTGCAGAGGCTGTAGATAGCTTCATAGGTTGCATCTTACCCCCTTGCGCCACTAGGGACACCCCACCTGGTATAATTTCAAGCATCACGAACACAAAGATGAATGAGAACGATCCCTGTGCTCAAAGATTTTGAGGAAAGGGGCCTCCCCAGTGGCGCAGTGGTTGAGCGCTGGGCTGCAAAGCTGGCTGCCCTCAGCCTCTGCAGCACCGGTTCAATCCCCGGCCACCAACGAGGGTCCCACAGGGCGCACAGACTTCTCCTGCCATGCCAGCTGCTCCGCTCAACAGTGTACTTCGTCAGTCTGCCTGTTCTGCTCCTGGCTCTGTCTCTGGTTAATTCTCTCACCTTCCCCCGCTTCTGACTGTACCCACTGCTTGTATAAATAAATAAATAAATCTTTAAAAAAAAAAAAAAGATTTTGAGGAAAATAAAATACATTCACATACAATTATGAGAGAACAGCTTTGCAATTAAGGAAAAGATTCAAAATGGTGGAGGCTGCTGATAATTAAGTTCAAAATCAAGAGGAAGAAAAAAAGGAAAGTTAGGGGAAAAGATGAGCAAAGGTTTTAACAAGCATGAGAGAAGAAAACATTAGAACTATCCTTGTGGAAACAGCAATGAGGAAAAAGATGCACTGAGAATTAAATGGCAAAATTGACTGTTACCAAATCAAGTATCTGTATATAATTTTACCTCTTTATAACAAAAAAATTTAACAATGAGGGGACATTGTTAAAGTTAGAACTCTTTATGCACAACTTAAAATTCTTTTTCTTATGGCAAATTCCTAAAAGTAGAAGTGTTGAGCATAAAAGTAGGCATATTTTCAAGGCTTTCAATACTGAGTGAAACAAACTGTTCTCCAAAAAAGTTGTAGCAATATACAATTCACAATTCTTGGGATAGAATGAAAGAAATTTAAAGGCAAATACCATGCCTGTTCATTTCTGTATCTTCAGAGTCAAATATAACCTGTGTTTTCCAGTGTACATCTGTAGAATTAATTACATGGTGCTTTTTCTTTTTTATTCAGAAGAGTACAATGTATGGTAAAGAACTTTGTAATTAGGACCCAATGTCATAATTTATTTTTAAAATCACATTTCACAAGAATTGCCATTAAGAAACTATTACCAATATATATCAAGCACCCTATTTTTTAGTATGTTTCACATATCATTTACCATAAAAATTATGAGATTTCCATTACCATTTGAGGAATAAATCCAAAATCTATGGCAGAAGGCCCATATTTGCTGTAAATTATATCTCTATCATAAGATTAATTGGTGGTTCTAGGGAATCATCAAGGTTTTTCAACTTTCATGGGGGGTTGTATATTCTTTTAAAAAGAAAGTTCAGTGGGCCACCCTGGTAGGGCAAAGGGTTAAGACACAACCTATGAAGCCATCTGCAGCCACTGCAGCATGAGTTCAATCCCCAGCCAGGGAGCTACCCACATGGCACAGCAGATCTCTCCTGACTTGCCCGCTGCTCCCCTCAGCAGTGTATTTCAGTCAATCCATCTGTTCTGTTTCCCATTCTGTCTCTGTTGAATCCTCTCTCACACACCCCCACCTCTGGCTTGTATCCCAGGTCTTGTATGCATAAACGAATACAAATCTTTAAAAAAAGAAAAAAATTCCAAAACACAATTAATGTAATCCAACACAGACAAAAAGAAAAATAAAAACCATATGAGCATATCAATAAATGCTGAGAAAGCATTCGACAAAGTTGAACATCCGTTTATGATAAAAGCCCTCAAAATCCTCGGATAGAAGGAACATGGAACACAGCTTAACATAATAAGGCCATATATGACAAGCCCATAGCCAGTATCATTCTCAACAGTGAAAAGCTGAAAGCCTTTCCCTTAAGATCTGAAACAAGACAAGGATGTCCATTCTCACCACTGCTTTTCAATATAGTACTAGAAGTACTAGCCAGAGCAATAAGTCAAGAAAAAGACATACAATCCCGGGGTTCAAGCTATACTACAAAGCCATAATAATTAAAACTCCATGGTACTGGAACAAAAACAGACACACAGACCAATGGAATCAAATAGAAAACCCAGAAATAAACCCGCATATTGATGAGCAAGTAATCTTTGATAAAGGAGCAAAAAATACACAATGGAACAAAGACAGTTTGTTCAATAAATGGTGCTGGGAAAACAGGACTGCTACATCCAAAAGAATAAGCTACACTACTACCTCACACCATGCACAGAAAACAACTCAAAATGGATCAAAGAATTAGACATAAGACCTGAAACCATAAAATATATAGAAGGAAATATAGCAAAACATGACATGCACCTCAGTAACATCTTTAAAGACACATCACCCAACGCAGTGATAGTGAAGGCAAAGATAAACAGCTGGGACTACATCAAATTAAAGAGCTTCTGTACAGGAAAAGAGACATTAACCAAAACAAAAAGACACCCCACTGACTGGGAGAAAAATTTTTCACCCATACAACTGATAACAAAGAACTCACATGACTGAACAAAAATAAAGTAAGCAATCCAGTCAAAAAACAGGCAGAAGAACTTAAAAGTCACTTCTCCAAAGAGGAAATGCAAATGGCCAATGGGTATATGAAAAAATGTTCAATATCCCTCATAATCACAGATATGCAAATTAAAACTACAATGAGATACCACCTTACACCAGTAAGAATGGCACATATTAAAAAGAAAAAAAATAGCAACTACAGATGTTGGCAAGGATGTGGTGAAAAGGGAACTCTCTTACACTGCTGGTGCGAGTGCAAACTGGTCCAGTCACTGTGGAAAGCTGTATGGAGGTTCCTCAATCTACTAAAACTGGAGCTACTATATGACCTGGTAGTTCCACTTCTAAGAATCTACCCAAAGGACCAAAAACATTAATTCAAAAGAATACATGCATCCCAGGTCTCCCCTGGTGGCGCAGAGGTTGAGCGCTGGGTTGCGAAGATTCCTGTAGCCTCTGCAGCGCCGGTTCGATCCCCGGCCACCGGGCGAGCGTCCCACATGGCACACAGACCTCTCCTGCAGCCCACTGCTCCCCTCAGCAGTGTATTTCATCAGTCTGCCTGTTCTGTTCCCTGCTCTGGCTCTGGTGAATTCTCTCACCCTCCCGTGCTTCTGACTGTACCCAGTGCTTGTATAAATAAATAAATAAATAAATCTTTAAAAAAAGAAAAAGAATACATGCATCCCTATGTTTACAGCAGCACTGTTTATAATAGGTAAGACTTGGAATCAACCCAAATGCCCAAATATAGATGATTGGATCAAGAAGATGTGGTACATATACACAATGGAATACTATTCAGCAATCAGAAAAAAATAAACTCATGCCATTTGCAGCAACATGAATGGAGCCTGAAGGAATTATGCTCAGTGAAAAAGTCAGAAGGAAAAAGAAAAATACTGGATGGGTTCACTTATATGAGGAATATAGGGGATGAAGGAAAAAATAATAACAACAAGAAAGCAAAACAAAAATAAACAGACAACAATAAATCCAAATCATTCTGCAAGGGAAGGGGAGAGGGATCAAAATGAGGGCGGGAAGAGCACAAGAGACTATGGTGATGGTGCACGGCTGGACTGATGGTGGGAATTCCATGGGGACTACACCTGAGAAAAGCAAGCAAATATCACAAAATAAATAAATAAATGGATTTAAAAAATAAAATGGGGGGGGGTCAAAATTAGATTTATAAGCAAAAAAAACAAAAATATATTTAAAACCCATTAAGGGCCTCCCTGGTGGCACAGGCGGTTGAGCGCAGCGCTGTGAAGCTGTCTGCAGCCTCTGCAGCTCCGGTTCGATCCCCGCCGGCCTCGGAGCAACCCACATGGCAAGCAGACCTCTCCTGTCTTGCCCGCTGCTCTCCTCAGCAGTGTATTTCATCAATCTGCCTGTTCTGTTCCCCACTCTGTCCCTGATGAGTCCTCTCACACTCCTGCACCTCTGGCCTATACTCCAGCTCTTGTATAAATAAATCTTTAAAAATATTAAAAATAAATAAATAAAACCCATTCAGCCCATCTATCTGATCTTCACTAAGTAAGCACTACAAACATCACAAAGACACTGTACATTACTTTATCAATTGACTCCTTTATAGCTTTTCAATACTAAGCTTCCTTCTAACTCAATGTTCTATCTTCTAGTTCTGAGATGCCACCTGAAGAGAAGCTTCAGGATCTAAATATGGTTTTGTGGCTTGTTACACAGTAATAGTTGTGAGCAGACTATTGCAGGAAAAAGTCTGTGACTATTAAAGTGTTATTCCTCAATCTAGAACCCAGTTTCCTCATCTGTAAACTGAGGGAGATGAACTAAATCAGAGGTTTTCAAGACTGCTCCATAGAAGGCAGCTCAGGAACCACCATGTAACATAAAGTAGAAATCAGGTAAGTAGGGCTGTCAAGAGCTTTGTTTTAACCAAAGTAATATTTACAGAGCAGTGCACGCAGTTCTTACGAAAAGGTTACTACATATAACACTCCTAAGCACTGCATGATATAGGTACTGTTGTTACTTCAACTTTACACATGAGGAAACTGCTGCTAAGTAGCTACACAGCTAGGAAGCAGAAAAATCGGAAAGTCCAGAATTTAGGTTTTTAATTATCAGATCATATCAAAAGAAGCATCATTTTTAGCTGTTTCATAGATGGATCATTCCTGTAAAATTTCACCTAGCAAACACTCTCCTGCTTTAAAATAAAAACAGCACTGGTCAGAAACAAACAAAAATACTGCCAAAGTTCTCTCTTCCGGCTGTAAAAAGTCTATAGCCCTAAAATCCTATTTTAAAAAAGAGTGCTAGGTAATGCCACTAAAGATTCAAAGTGTACAGGTCAATCCCCCCCCCAAATTTTTTAATAATGTTTCAAATTTCTTTTATATTTTTGCCAATTTCAGGGCCTGCTTTGTGAGGGGGTAAAAAGGTGAGGTTCTTCAACATTTAAAGATAATTATTGACATACTGACTGAATAAGCAACTATCCAGAAAGAAATCTTCATCTCTCCAAAATTAAAATTAAAATTAATGCCAACTGATGCCACCATAAATTCTTGGTCATTAACCTATCTAGGTCCTGGCACTGTTACTATGACTTCCCTGCTAGCACTCTCAGTCTCCATAACTATCTCAAATACCCTCTTCTGATGTTTCTCAAACTGCCAAAATAGCCTACGCCCTACACTCAAAAGGGAGCCTCACTTCCCACTTCACAATGAAAACTGAAGCTACCAAAAAGGATCTTCCTAATATCCTAATATCCTTCCCCTGCTCTAACACAATGGAAGCTGCTGTAGGTCCTTCCTCCTGGATCTGATCCCTTCCTCTGGGCTCTAGAGTTCATCTTGTCAAATGTACTCAGAATTCTTTCTATATTCTCATCTCAGCAATAACACAGTTGAGGGTTTCCCAATTTCAAAGAATCCCAAAATTAAAAACCTACCATTCTAACTTTCTGTTCCTGCTCTCTAATTCTTCACCATCCATTCATGCCTCAATTACTTGCATTCTGGCTTTTGCCCTCACCAAAAGCTACTTTTCAGGATTTACCTTACTTTTTCTCTCAGCAATGTTTAAAATTATTTATTTTTTTTAAATTTTGACTTTGACTTTTTTAAAATTACTGAGTTTGTTAAAAATTTTGCCTTTTTGCTTCCATGATTTAACTTAAAAGGTACTACCTATCTTAAGAATGACATGGATGGAGGGAAGAGTGAGTGGACAGACAGAAGACAGATGATGGGCAAATAGATACATAAATAATGAAAACATCTCTTCCTTAAGTACTAAACTTATAAATAGGTTACATCTGCATATCCAACTGTTCAACACACTTGTCTCACCAATACTCTCTAACTCAGTAAACCCAAACCTTAACTCATCTTTCCCCCTATTCATCCGGTCCCTTCCCATACTGCTTCTCCAGAATTCTTCAGGGATGAACCACTCTCTCTAACAAGCTGCCCAGACCATGATCTGAGTCATACCTGAATTTCTTTCTCAACCTTCACATCCAATTAACCATGAAAGTCATAACAATTCTTCTTATACAGAGTACCTCCTAATTCACTGCTACTCTCCATCATCAATGCCATTCACTACCCAGCGTGAGCCACTATTCCTCTCCTATAATACTCCACTCTCCCAACCCAGCTTTTCTCTCTCCAATCTACTACTCTGTGTTTTCTCTATGACACAGATTTAATGTGTTATTCCCTATTAAAATCATGTCCTCATTCTCATCATTTTTATTCAACACAGTACTGGAAGGCTTAGCCAGAGCATTCAGATGAAGTAAAAAAAATAAAGGTAGCTAAATCAGAAAGGAAGAAAAACTATTTGCAGATGACATTACATTATATATAGAAAACCCTAAAGACCACATACACAAACACCTGCTAGAACAAATAAATATATTCTGTAAAGTTGCAGGATACAAAAGACACAAAAATCTGATACATTTCCATACTCTAATAACAAAACCATCGGAGAGAGAAAATAAAAAACCAATCCCATTTACAATTGCAAACTGTAAAATATATTGAAAAATACACATAAGGAATAAATTTAACCAAAGAGGTAAAAAACTTGTAAACTGAAAACAGTAAGATATTAATGAAAGAAATTAAAGGTACAGATAAGTGAATTGATATTCTTTATTCACAGATTAAAAAAATTAATATTGCTGAAATGTCCAAAAAACCCAAAGCAATCTACAGTCAATGCAATCCCTGTCAAATGCTAAACATTTTTCACAGAAATAGCGTAATCCTCAAAAGCCTATGGAATCACGAACATCCTCAGTCAAAGCAATCTTGGAAAAGAGTGGGAGGCATCACACTTCCTTATTTCAAACTATATCACAATATGTCTGTCATATATATGTCTACAGAGTAGTTAAAACAGCACAAAAAAACAGATACAGATCAATGAAAGAGAACAGAGCCTAGTAATAAACCTACACACGTATGGTCAACTGATTTACAAGAAAGAAATCAAGAATATTCACTGGGAGAAGGACAGTCTCTTCAATAAACGGTATTGGGAAAACATCAGATATTTACATGCAAAGGAATGAAGCAAGACTATCTTATAGCATATAAAAAATTAATTCAAAATGGATTAAAATCTTGAACCTAAGACCTAACAATTTTAAGGCTCATAAAAGAAAACAGAGGGAATAAGCTCCTTGACATCAGTCTTGGCAATGATTTTTTTAATTTGACACCAAAAGCAAATGCAACAAAAAGCAAGAACAAGAAGGACTACAGCAAACTAAAAACCTCTGCAAAGAAAATCATCCAAAACTGAAAAGTTAATCACCTGATGGGAGAATTATTTACAAATCATAGATGTGATAAGAGGTTAATACCTAAAATAGAAACACCACACACAATTCAATACCAAAATACAAACAATCCAATTTAAAAATGGACAGAGGATGTGAACAATTTTCCAAAGATCTATAAATGGCCAATATGTACATGAAAAGATGTGCAACATCACAGTCAGGGAAATGCAAATCAAAATCACAATGAAATGTTTCCTGACACCCATTAGAACAGTTATTATCAAAAATTTAAGAAATAACAAGTGGGGTGTTGCAGTTTTTTCCCCAGCATCTCTTCTACTGCCTTATTCCTTTGCCTCCCTCCCCCTCACTCTCAACCCCAGAGCCCTCATGATGTTTACCGATGTTCACTGATTTCTGGAAGGATTTTATGCTATGGAATCCTCTGCTTTGCAAATGTCCAATATTTGTTTTTATCAACTAATTTGCCTTATTTACACATAATTCTCTCAAACTCTATTTTGTTGAAAATGGCTGCAGTTCACCTCCTCTTATGACCAAAGAGTACACCACAATTTTCTAAAATATTTACACACACACGCACACACATATATATAGTTTTTACATCAGTGTTCATTTTGTACAATGTTTGATTTCTCCTCTCAGGTACAGTCCCTGTAGAATTCCCATCACCAAGTCACCCATGAAACATCACCATAGTCTCCTGTGCTCTTCCCATCAGTTTTAATCCCCCCCACACCTCCCTTGCTGCATGTTTCCGATTTATAGTTTCCTGCTAGTTTATTTTTTTTGACTAATCACTTATTTGGTTCCCCTATATTCCTCCTATAAGTGATATCATCAGGTATTTTTCTTACCTTCTGACTTATTTCACTGAGCACAATCCCTTCAAGCTCCATCCATGTTGCTGTGAATGGCATGAGTTTACCTTTTTTGATTGCTGAATAGTATTCTATTGGTATATATTCCACATCATCTTGATCCAGTCATCTGTTTGGGGGCATTTAGGTTGTTTCCATATCTTAACTATCGTAAATAGTGCTGCAATAAACATATGAATACAGGTTTCCTTTTGAATTAATGTTTTTGTGTCCTTTGGGTAGATTCCTAGGAGTGGAATTGCTGGGTCATATGGTAGCTCCTTTTTAATATATTTTTTAAAGATTTATTTATTTATACAAGCACTGGGTACAGTCGGAAGCGCAGGAGGGTGAGAGAATTCACCAGAGCCAGAGAGGGGAACAGAACAGGCAGACCGAAGAAGTACACTGCTGAGGGGAGCAGCGGGCGTGGCAGGAGAGGTCTGCGCACCATGTGGGACCCTTGCCAGTGGCCGGGGATCGAACCAGCACTGCAGAGGCTGCTGGCAGCTTCAAAGCCCAGCGCTCAACCGCTGAGCCACCGGGGAGGCCCCATTTTTAATATTTTGATGAACCTACACACAGCTTTCCATAGTGGCTGGACCAGTCTGTATACCCACTAGCAGTGGTGGGAATACTTTTTCTCCACATCCTCGCCAACATTTGTTGTTGCTAGTTTTTTTGATATGCCATTCTCACTGGTGTAAGATGGTATCTCATTGTGGTTTTCATTTGCATTTCCCTGATTATAAGTGATGTTGAGCATTTTTTCATATGCCTGTTGGCCATTTGCATTTCCTCTTTAGAAAGGTGTCCTTTTAGCTCTTTGCCCATTTCTTGACTGCATTGCCTGTTTTGTTTTTGTTGAATTGTGTGAGGCCTTTGTCGATCTTTGTGATCACTCCCTTATCAGCTGCATGGAATGTATGTATTTTCTCCCAATCAGGGGGTGTCTCTTTGTTCTGATTACTGTCTCTATTCCTGCACAAAAGCTTTTTAGCTGGATGTAATCCCAGTTGTTTGCCTTTTCCTTCAGCTCCTTTGCTTCAGGGGGTGAGTCTTTAAAGATATTTCTGAGATGTATTGTCATAGAGTGTTTTACCTATATTTTTGCCTATATACTTTCTGGTTTCAGGTCTTACATCTAATTTTTTGATCCATTTTGAGTTGGTTTTTGTGCATGTACACCATAACTAGGCTGCTTCCATGTCCTCGTTATTGTAATGATGCTGCTATAAATACTGTGCAATACAAAACCATCAACACAAAAAACCTGTGTTGATGGTTTCATATTCTTTGGATAGCTGCCCAAAAGTGGGATAGTCAGATTATACATACAGTTTTCCATTTTTAGTTTGTTTAGGTAAATCCAGATTACATTCCATAATGGTTGCACTAGTTTACAATCCCACCAACAGCATAATAGGCTCTTTCTTCACCCCATTCGTTCCAGTATTTGTTGGAGGTTTTTTAAATATGTGCCATTTTCAGATGAGTGAGCTGGTATATCACTATGGTTTTAATCTGCATCTCCCTAACTGGAAGTGATGATGAACATTTTTTCATATGTCTATTGGTCTTCTGGATATCCTCTTTGGTATACTGCCTATTCCTATCTGCTGCATATTAACTGGGTTGTTGGCTATTTTTTTTTTTTTGGTAAAGATTTATTTATTTATTTATTTATTTATTTATTTATGCAAGAACCGGGGTACAGACCAGATGCACAGGAGGGGGAGAGGATTCACCAGAGACAGAGCAGGGAACAGAACAGGCAGACTGATGAAATACACTGCTGAGGGGAGCAGCGCGCGTGACAGGAGAGGTCTGCTGCGCCATGTGGGACCCTTGCCTGCCGGCCAGCATCAAACCAACACTGCAGAGGCTGCAGACAGCTTCAAAGCGCTGCACTCAACCACCTGCGCCACCAGGAGAGGCCCAGGGTTGTTTGCTATTTATTGTTGAAGTGCATTTTCTATATATCTTGGCTATTAATCCCTTATCAATTATATATTATGTAACTATTTCCTCCCACACAATAGGGTGTCATTTTAATGTGGTGTTTTCTTTGACTAAATAGTGTTTTTAATTTAAAAAAAAAAAAATTTTTTTTTTTTTTTGCATACAAGAACTGGGATGTAGGCCAGAGGTGCAGAGGTTAAGAGGAGTCACCAGAGACAGAGTGGGGAGCAGAACAGGCAGATTGACTAAAGCACACTGCTGAGGGCAGCAGCAGGCAAGACAGGAGAGGTCTGCTGTGCCATGTGGGTTGCTCCCTGGCTGGGGATCGAACTCGTGTCACAGTGGCTGGCTATGGCTTGATAGCGCTGTGACTTCAACCCCTGCACCACCAAGGAGTTCCTGAATAGAGCTTTTTAATATGAGGCAATCCCAATTATTTTTATTTCCCTTGACAAGGAGTTGCAACATCAAAAATATCTTTATCATTGATGTCATGGAACATATCCCCTATGTTTTCTTTTATATAAATCTTTAATCCATTTGGAGTTTGTGTATGCAATCAGCCTTCACATTATTCCCTCTTGAGCAGAACACCTCTTCCACTTTATATGGGGATTTCCAATGTTCCCAGCATCATTGTGGAAGAGCTGCTCTTTCACCACAGTATGGTCATATCTGCTGCATCATAATGAGGTCCTGGTATGTGCCTGGTTTTATTTCTGGGCTTTCAATCCTATTCCATTGATTCATGCCTCTATTTCTCTTCTCAATACCATATTGTTCTTAATGCTGCTGCTTGACAGTCAAGTTGGAGGTTGGGTAACATGATACCTCATCTCTCCATGGTAACATGGGGTCTCCATTGCTCTCCTGTTTCCTCAGGGTGGCTCTGCAATCCAAGGTCTTTTGTGATTCCATACAAATTTCAGTATTTTTTTGTTTAATTTCTTTGAAAAATACTGCTGATTTTTTGAATGGGTAATGTGTTAAATGCATCTATTACTTTAGACAAGACAGTCATTTTAATTATATTATCCTCCCCATAAGAGAACATGATATCCTTAAGAAATAACAAGTGTTACCAAGCATGTGGAGGAAAGGGAACACTTGTACACTGTTGAGAGGAATATACATTTGCACAATTTCTCTCTCTCTCTCCCTCTCCCTCCCTCCCTCTCTCTCTCTCTCTCTCTCACACACACACACACACACACACACACACACACACCCATTGCTTCCTGCCCCATAGGATATGGTAAACCAGGTTCCTTAGGTTGGCTTATCAAGCACTTACTTTATGGCCTGCTCTACCTTCCATATATTCCTCACTCCATTTATACCTTTTTTCAGACACTTGAATTTGCCCTGTTCTCTTTCACCTCAAGTCTTCACACACTTCTTCCATTGTGACCTAATTAGCTTCCAGTTAATCATCCTTAAATTTTGTTTAGATGCCAATCCTTCCAAGAAGCCTTGGTACAGAGCGGTGAAGAGTTCAGGCTCTGGATACACTCTGCCTGGGTGTGACTCCCGTGTGCATCACTACTTCTCTGTGCCTCAGGGCCCCTGACTATAAAACATAGATGACAATAACAGTAATAACCACCTCAGAGTTGTAAGGATTAAACTAGTAAATGTAAAGCTCTTAGACCAGTACCTGGAATAAAGGATTGATAGAGTCAGTTACAAATAAAGCCTCCTCTGGATCTTTTTCAGGCTAATTAACATGCTAGCAACAACACAGTACTGTGAATCGTCTTCATTATAGCACTTAACATGTTTGACTATAGTCACCTGATTGTCCTGTCTTCCCCACTTGTTTTAGGGGCCAAGTCTCATTCGCTTACTACTATAATCCTTGCCTCCACTTCAGTGTCCAGCAGAGCCCAATAAATGAACTGAACATTCTTTTTAAAAATCTCTTCATCAAAAGAATGAGAAGACAAGCCATAGGTTGGGAGAAAACACTTGCAAAGATGTATCTATAAAAGACTTGTCTAAAATATACAAAGAATTTCAACATCAACAATAAAAAACAAACTGATAAGAAACACACAAAATGGCCAAAGACGATAGACAGATGGTAAAAAAGCACGAGCAGAAGCTCAGTACCATATGTTAGGGAATTGTAAATTAAAACAATGAGACACCATTACACACCTATTAGATCGGGGGAAACCCAAAAACACTGACACCACCAAATGCTGATGAGAATGTGAAGCAACAGGAACTCTCGGGGAAATGTGAAATGGTACAGCCACTTTGGAAGACAGTGTGACAGTTTCTCACAAAACTAAAGATACTCTTGCTTATACTATCCCACAATTACGCCCAAATGAGCTGAAAATTTATGTCAACAGAGAAACCTTCACACGGGTGTCTATAGCAGTTTTATTCATAATGGGCAAAACTTGACAGCAACAAAAATGTCCTTAATTAGGAAAACATATAAAACTGTGGTGCTCCAGAAAATAGACTACTTAGTGCTTTAGGGGGAAAAAAAAAAAAAAAAAGCCATCAGGGCATGAAAAGGAATGTAGAAATCATAAGTGCATATTATGTGAAAGACATTCTGAAAGCGGTACATACTATATGGCTCCACCTACATTACATGCTGGAAAAGGCATAGGAGATGGTAAAAGGACTAGTACTTGACAGGGGTAGGGGTGGAGGGGAGAGGGATTAATAGGCAGAGCACAAGAGGATTTTAGAACAGTGAAACTATTCTCCAGGATACTATATGGTGGATACATGTCATTAAACATTCATCCAAACACACAGAATGTATAACACCCAGTGAAGCCTAATGTACACTAAGGACACTGAGGTGATCATGGGTCAATGCAGGTTCACTGACTGGAGCAGAGCACCACTGTGGGAGGGGATAGTGAAGGAGGCTATAGTGTAGGGGAACAGAGGAAATGTAGAAACACTTTACACTTTCCCCTCAATTTCGGTGTGAACTTAACAAAACAAATAATTTTTAAAAATCTTCTGTTGCTTTAAAAACATCCTTTCAAAACCTCTATGCTCGATACTGAGTTGCAGAAAGTAATATTAAGACTCTAGATCAAAAAAAAAAAAAAAGACTCTAGATCAGCCATTCTCTAAGGCTGCTCATGTGAACCATGGTAAATGATATGAATGACTTTTCTTAATCCCCCCAAGAATGAATATAGCTAGGACCATTCTAGACACAGAGTCTAGAATTCATTACATACAGTGGATGCTTTAAGATTATAAATAGTTGTTGCCGCCTTTCACTGCTATCTTCCTTTTGTGTGTGTATGGGTGCGCATGAAGTTTACTGGGGAACAACATCCATGGCAGGTCCAGAAAGCAGCACTGGGCAGCGGGAGAGGGTGAACTGCAATATCACAGTGTAGTCACTACAAAGATCCAGCTGATTCCACAGGAGTCCTGCATGTAGCCTAACCCTTCAGATTTGTCCAGAATTGAAGCAAAATAGACTGGCCTTTTCCAATTGTGTCATTACTCCAGGTCTATTGTCTCTTAATTTCCAGGGCCCTTCAGCAAGTTCAACCTTAAACAGAATCCACATGGATTTTTAGGTAGGTAGGTTGGCTGGCTGATTTGAATAATCAAACTAATATGACTGATGCTTTGTTTCTCTTGTTTCTACTTTAACCTAGAAAATAATAACATATTAAAAAGGCAAGATATGTACCTAATAGAACACATACAAGAAGAAAACTAAAACAATGATTAAACAGATGATTTTAAATAGACAAAACTCAAAAATAGAGACATTTTTATCTACAGATAATCTTTCACCCTTAGTATTACTACAGTAGCAATAGCTGTAAAGCACCTTAGTTTATAAAGTAATATCTTTTCAGAGCTTCTCCAGCCCCCAACAGATTCTCTCCCCCATTATATGCACCCCAAATATCCTAACCATCCCTTCTCTAATACTGATCACACTTAAAATAATGTGTTCAATGATTTCTCTTCCACAGTATATTTGCACCACAGGGACAGGGACTTTATCTTCTTCTCCACTGTGAATTCAATGTCTGGCATATAGTTGCCCTTAATGAATGTTTAGCAACTAAATGAAGTTCACCCAAAATGATCAAAAACTAAAAGTAACTTTCCAATTCATTGATATCTTACTTATCTAAGCACTGACATGAAGAACCAAGGAAGAATCATAAACTTGTCAGAATACCTAACTAACCCTTATCATGCTTTAGCTACATTATCTAAACTACTGACAAGATTGGGTCCAAATAAATGTGAACGTGAAGTCTTCTTTCAGTCACATACTCACACAGTTACCTGGCCTTTACAGACAGTACACTTCTCCAAGGCAAGGTTTACGTGGGTTATCATCCTCTCTCCACCCTTTCAGAGCCAAACTTCCTCAAAATTATGTCCACACATACCCACCCGGCTGCCTCCCTCCTTCTTGTCTACTCGTAACAACTGGTTTTCACTTCCACACAATCTGACTCTGATCTCTTCAAAGTCACCAACAACTTTGTTATAGAAAAGTCAAATGGACATATTTTGGTCCTCCTCTTATTCAGCCTGAACAGTTTTGACACCATTTCACTTTTCAATCCTTTAGCAACCAGAGAGGTTTACCGTTCAGGTGTTCCTGTAGTGACTATCTTTATATTCATGTAGTAAATTTTCACAAGGTTTTAGAACTTAATCCCCAGAAACTATTTATAACCTCACAAACCATAACCTAAGGTATCCCTGACCTTCCTTGGAAATTAGGGGGGGATGTAAATCTTTTTACCTCTTAGCTGAAATAGTAATAATAAAAAAAACCAGCAGATAGAAACTAGAAAATATTTTCCAGTTCTACTCAAAAAGTAAATAATATATAGTCACCGATCCCTATTTTAACATTCATTTTATAATAATAATAAATACATTACATTTCTGTACTTAAACTAAATAACTTACTTTAACCTTTTAAGTAATAAAATATGGTAGCTTTTAATCATAATTAGAAATGTCGTATGACATTGATTATAATATTAAAAACATAGCCAATTCACTTCACTTTAAAAACAGACAAGACCCTTAGTAGACACATTGGCAGGCAGCATAATTTTACAGAATTCACCTTATGTAATAAATCTTTTGAGAACCACATCAAAATTGGCTCTCTTCTTTCAAAAGAAATTTAAATTTGCATGCAAATTACAGAGTTCAATCTCATTCATCAATGCTAGACAATGGACTCTGAAAAATGTCGTGTTCCTTCATGCCAGTTTCATAGCTTCTGAATCATGATAGATATTCCTTCCTGTCTGGCAATGAATATAATAACAGGAACATTCAAATGACCTTGAGAAGGGCTGCTTTACTTTCCACATAAAGTATCCTCTTGGTATTTTATTAGTCAACAAACCAATTTCAAATGCAAATTAATAAAAGAAAACTAGTAATTCTGACTGCTTTGCTGCAAGAATGTTCATCGTAAATGCCTACCTATTTTCCACTCAGTGTGTTCTCTAGCTCCCTTAACACCACCTCCCTTCACAGATGACAGTGAGGCACCCTCCCAAATATGAAGGGCTTTTGTTCAATGACACAAAACATACAAGACTGGAAACAGAATTAGACACCAAATTCAAGTCACGTAAATTACAACAGTTTAATTTTTAAAATTGTGGCAAAATAACACAAATTTTAGTATCTTAACCAGTTTTGAGTATACAGTTTGGTAGTGTTATCTACACTTACAGTATTGCATTAATAGTTTAAGGTAATCTTTAAACTTTTAATATGTTAACCTTAACCTATTATTAAAAACATGGTTTCTTGGAGAGATACATATATATACAGATTTCTAAATTTGCTCATAGTTAGATACAGACCTTTCTTTTTTAATTTCAAGAGTGAGGCTTTCAGATAAGCTATTTTGGCTTTACATCATAAAAACAAGTAATGAAGAGCAAAACTGAAGGAACTGCCACTGAGAAATGAAAAAACAGGAGCACCAAAAAATTTAAGGGTAAAAAAGATCTTACAATAGTAAAGGATTATGTAACCTACTAAGTAGGAACCCATGAATCCATTAATAGATAACCAGGAGGAAAGGTTTACTATTATAGCAGAATACTAATAAATGTAGAAGGTATGATGCAATTAGAGAAATCACCATTTTACATCAGAATAATCATCATTCAGGCAAGAATCACCTGCAGAGGCTAAGACTGATGGGAAACAGGAAAGTTGCATAGTCTCAATGTTTCTCCCCACACCCTAGTCAAAAGTTACAAGAGGAAAATTTATTATTAAAAAAAAATAAATAGGCGCGCAGACCCCTCCTGCCGCCCGCTGCTCCCCTCAGCAGTGTACTTCAGTCCTTCTGCCTGCTCTGCTCCCCGCTCTGGCTCTGGTGAATTCTCTCACCCTCCCGCGCTTCTGACTGTACCCAGTGCTTGTATAAATAAATAAATAAATCTTAAAAAAAAATAAATAAATAAAAAATAAATAAATAAATAAATAAAGTTCACCATGAACTCCAAAGATAAAAAAAAAAAAAAAAAGTTACAAGAGGAGGAGTAATTGGACAGTGGAAAACCCCCCAGTAAACAATATTTTACCAAGTATTAAAGTTTACATTGCCAGTGAGGGGGTAAACCAATATTCAGAGCCTCCTTACACGATGCATTTGAGAAGACAATGTCATGTCTGTGATACTCTTGCCAAAAAATATGTGCCCTGAGTCTAATCATGAAACACCGAACAAACCTGAATCAGGAACAAAGGAGAAGTCCGTCAACAAAACAGAAGTCTTCTAAAATGCCAACGCCATCAAAGTCAGAAAAGCTGAGAAAGTTTTCCAGCAAAGACCAAAGACACATGAGAACTAATGTCAGACAAGACGCTGGATTTAGACCAGAATAAGAAAAAAGTGGTAAGAATTTTATTGCAGGACATGAGCACCGCGTGGACACCTGCGGCGTGGACAGCCGCGCGTCGCCGTCCACGGCCCGGTGCTGCCAACTCCCCTGCGGTCGCGACCTGAGGCGTTTAGGAATTAAGGGCAGGTCTGCACACATAGCCGAACGGGTCCAAAAATAAGTAATCAAAGATGAAGCAAATATGCCAAAAACTGTTAACAGATGGTAACACTCAAACAAAGGATTTTGATAATTCTTTGTACTATTCTCGCAACTTTTCTGTAAGTTTGAGATTTGAAAGTTTTGACGTCAACTGTGCACGCGTATTTAAAACGTTTAAAAACGTTTAAAACGTTTAAAAAGGTTTAAAAACGTTCCCGTCACTGTCTGTCTCAGGGACGCGCGAGGCTCTCCAAGGTCCTCAGTCAAGGTCACGGCCCCGGCGGGGCGGGAGGCCGCGGGCGCCCCGCCACCGTGCCCGCCCCGCAGCCCGCCCCGACACCCGCCGGGCCGCCCCGGTTCCGGCGCGCGAGCGCTCCCCGGGCGTCCAGGCCGGCCGCGGGGACCCGGGAGCCCGGCCTCGGGCCTGGGGTCTCCCCCCGGGGCGCGGCCGTCCCGGGAGCCCGGGCGCAACCTGCGGGGCGTCCCCGCGCCGCACCGGCTGTGCCCCCCCCAGGCGGGCGGGCGGGCGTCGGACCGCGGGGGCACCCCCGCCGCGCCCCGAGCCCCCCTGCGCTCCCCAGTCCTCGGGCGGCCGCGGGGCAGGGGCGCCGGGCGAGGCCGAGGCCCGCGGCCACTCAGCCCCCAACCCCGGCTCCGGACCCCCCGGCGGCCCCCGCGGCGCCGTCCCCAGCGGGCCGGGGAGTGGAGCGCGGCCGCCGCGCGGGGAGCGGTCGGGGGGTCGGGGAGAGGAGCGCGGCCGCGGGGTCCCCCTGGGCGCGCCCCGCCCCCGCCCCGAGAGGGCCCCGCCCGGACCCCGCCGGCAGCCCAGGCCCGGACTCACCGCCCGCCGCAGCGGGCCCCGCGCCGCCGCCCGGAACATGTCCCCGCGCCGCCCGCAGCCTTCTCCGCGCGCCGAACGCTCGCGAGACCCAGCGGGCGCGGGCGCCGGGGCGGGGGCGGAACGGGGGGCCTGGGCGGCGCTCAGCCAATGGGGAGGCTGAAAGAAGGGGGCGGGGCTGCGAAGTAGGGCGGCCCACTGGCGGCGCTCAGCCAATGGGGAGGCGGGAGGCGGGGGCGGGGCTGGGAAGTGGGGCAAAGGGCAGCCTCCTGGCCCCGCCGGGCCCGCGCTCTCCCGGGCCGGCCCGCGACCTTTCCCCCAGAGGCGCCCCGCCCGCCCCGCGCGCCGCCGACGCGCCCGCCCGTGCCAAGGGCAGAGAGCGCGCGGCCGCGGGCACGCGGGGCGGGGGCGGGGGTGCGGCCGGGCGCCGCGACGAGTGGGCGGGTCGCGCTGTGGAGGGGGCGCCGCCCGAGACGCGGGCGCCGGGGTCGGGCAGCGCTGGGCGGGCCGGGGGCTGAGGGGCAGGTTCCGCCCGCCCTGGATGGGCCGAGGAGCCGGCGGGCGGCAGAGCGGCCCCAAGTGGGGGCGGAGCCCCGAGACCCTGCGGCCCGCTCGTGCCCTCGCGGGTTCCGAGAGGCCCTCGCGCCCCGGGCCGCACGCGCCCCTGACCCCCACGCGCGCCCGGGATCCCCCGCGCCCCGGATTCCCCCGGACCCCGGACCCCAAGGCGCGCCCCGGACCCTCGCACACAGCCCCGGACCCTCGCACACAGCCCCGGACCCTCGCACACAGCCCCCGCTGCCGGCAGCCCGGGGCTCCCCGCGCACCCACAGGCGCCCGAGCGCTCCCGAGCGAGCGGCCCCCGCGTCCCGCGGGTGTCCCCAGGACCCCGCCCGCGGCCCGCCCAGCCCGGTCGCCCCGACGCCCTCCCCCGCCCCTCGCCCGGCGGGGCCGGCGTCCGCGCCCCAGCAGCCCGGGCCCTCGAAGGCCGCCCTGCACGGTCGCGGGGGCCCCCCAAGCCCCGGGCGCCCGCGTGCTCCGCCCCCCAGGCCGGCGCTCTGCACCCGGGCGCCTCGCGGGGGCGGCCTGCGGGTCGCTCCCCGGAGTGAGCGCGCGTCGCCCGTCCCCGGCGTTTCCCGCCTCGTCCTTTCCAGGGACCCGCGCGTGGCCGGGCGTCCAGCCCCCCCACCTCAGGCCCGCCAGACCCGCGTGTTGGTTGCCACGGGTGAGCAAACAAGTAGTGGGAGCCCCACGCGCGCCCCCAGCCAGGGCGAGGGCGCCCCTTCTTCCTGCTGCCCCCTCCGGCGAGCCCCGGAGGCCCGGGGGACGCGCGGCGGTGGGGAGCCTCTCCGTCCCGGCGGCGCCTTCACCTCGCCCGGTAAACGGCAGAAATGGAGTCAGGGTCCCCCGCGAAATACACCGTGTGTGGAACCCGAGGCGCCCTCCCGGCGCGGGGGGGCGCCGTCGCGGGGGCGGGCGGGGGGGACATGAAGTCTCGGGTCTTGGGCGGGAGGTGAGCCGGGCCCGCGCGGCGCTCGGGTGCGGTAGGACCCGCGTCTTCGGGCACGTGTTTCCTCCCCGAGTCCCCGCGTAGACCGAGGCCGCCTCCAGGCGCGCGGCTGTCCCTTCGACGGAACTAACAGGGCGGCGTCAGTCTGCAGTCAGCGCGGCCGTGTCACCCGGCCTCAGGCGGTCTGCCGGCCGCCCCAGCCCCTCGGGCCGTCACCAGGGCGCGAGGGCTGAGCACTGCTGTGGAGACGCGGCCGTCCGTCCGTCCCGGGCGAGCGCACACGGTCGCCGTCCACTTCTCTCAGTCACCTCACCAAACTCACCTCACCAGTCCGGGGCTGCGTAAAATGTGCCTGGAGCTGTGTTCGTTTGTTCTAGCAAAAATACCAAGACCCGCAGGGCAAGTGCTCCAGGGCCGCTCCTGGGGTGAGTTTGTGGCAGTCTGTGGTGGACTCTGGTTTGCAGGACAATGCGGTGAATTGAATAGCAAGGCCATGGGGATGCTTCAGATCCTTGAAGGCTGCCTTGTGTGCTGCCAAGGAGTCCCTCTAGCTTTTTGTTGGTCTTGTAACAGGGTGGTCCCCAGGAAAGGGGGAAGTTCCAGGTTCCCTGCCCCACCCAAGGGAGGGTGGAGCTGAGCAGGAAGAGGAGAAGCTAGAGAAGAGACTGAGGAAGGAAGCAGGATGGAGCCAGAAGGAGACCTGGAGGAGGCGCATGGAGCCTAGAGACACGTGAAGAAACTGCGCTTGTCTTTTGGTCGTGGACTGGGTGACACAGATGTAGGTGAGGCCCGTGGGGAGGTGACAATGGCAGCTTTTATCTTGATGTTGATTTTGCTCTTTTCCTTCTGGGCTTGTCCGGTTGTTTGTGACCCTTTTCTGTGGGTCCCCACTGGAAGATGCTTTAGACTTGTAGCAGGCTTTGGGGCCTTGTTCTGGGCAGATCCCATTTGGATGGACTTTTACCCACGAGGGGACGGGTAACTCTGGATGCTTCATTTAGAAACTAGACTCTTTGCCTTCCCTGTATTGTTTCCTAGTTTTATTAAAGTTCCTTCCCATTGAAGTCTCCTATGTTTTGTGTTGATGCGGCGGATGGCAGAACCCATGTAGAATAGGCAGGTTTGCGGGGTTTGGGCTGCCCCTCTCCCTGTTCTATAACAGTCTCAGTTACCCATCACTACGCCTCGTCTTTTATAATTTTTTTCTAGGCATCAGTAGAATTTAGCAGTTACCACCCAGTGTCATTGCCTTGTAATTACTATTTCTCCCGTGTTTCTCACATGCCTGTGTATGCCCTTCCACAAGCGTGCCGTCTCAGAGTCACTGTCCGCCACTTCATGCTAAAGACTATCTGCTCCAGCGACTGGCAGTGAGAGCCAGTGCTAGGTAACCCAGCAAAGAATAAGACCCGTGCAAAACCCTATTTTATCACCTGCTTTTTCAGATCATTCCTACACTCCTGCTTCTATTAGGAGGTTCTCAGGCAAGTTTAAAGTAGGTGATGACTATCAAGGGATGACAAGCAGAAAGAGGAAGCTGGGAGGATGTGCAGGCTTAACCACAATGCAGTGGAATGTCAGTTATTCTGTTAATGAATTAGATAGCAAAGCATTAAATTTATTATGTAATAACATTAAAGTCATGCTTAAAGAATGTTATATATTACAATACAGTATTTTATGTTATATCATGTTACATTATATTATATATGCTAAAAGAATGGAATACACATTTACTTGTATATTCTCAACACATAGGAGAACAACCAACAGAAGAAAAAAAAAGAGAATCTAAAGAGTAATGTACCATCCATTTGAAATATTTAAAATAAATCAGAATTTCTTCACAAATGTAAAGAATGAGCAAGCAAAGTAAGTTCCTAAATGGCTCATTTGTTAGCCAGACAAGGAAAGTAATTTTTGATGGTGAGTTAATTAAATTTGACTTGATTACAGAAGCTGATAAAATGTGTGATAAAACTATGAGATTTGGGTGAGAAAAGGACATGGGCATCCCATCAATAATCAATTAAACATCAAGGCAAATTTATTTCAAGTAATTTTCCTTGACTTCTGATGAGTTAGCAGATGTTATGATACTGCTTAATAAATATATTTTTAAAAGATTTATTTATACAAGCACTGGGTACAGTCAGAAGCACGGGAGGGTGAGAGAATTCACCAGAACCAGAGCGGGGAGCAGAGCAGGCAGACTGACTAAGAAATACACTGCTGAGGGGACCAGCGGGTGCGGCAGGAGAGGTCTGCGCACCATGTGGGACACTTGCTGGTGGCCGGGGATCGAACCGGCGCTGCAGAGGCTGCGGGCAGCTTCACAGCCCAGCGCTCAACCACTGCGCCACCAGGGGAGGCCCTGCTTAATAAATATTATTCATTCAAAGTGTTAATGCAAGTTTGGAATGACTTTAGAATTGGCCTCTAGGACAGTCTGAATAAATAGAATATTAAAAAAAAAAGCTGAGAAAACACTAATTCAGTACAAACTGAAGTGACATCTGCTAAGATGTACTACAACTGTTGGAGGTAAAAAGTATGTGTGAGCAGAAAAAGGCTAGTTAGGCAAATTTAAATCCTGTGAAAATGCAAAACCTTATGACTATTCATTGTATTATTCATCACAGATACTTCACTGAAAACATGTTGCAGCTGTCATGTATCAGTACACGCTGCTGATACATGCGACAACAGGAATAAATCTTGGAAAGAAGCCAGACACGTGTCTGCTAAGGGATTTGGATCCAGAATATATAAGCATCTCTTACAACTTATTAAAAAAAAAAAGGCAATCCAGTGGCTGTCCGTAGCCACTGCAGCACGAGTTTGATCCCCAGCCAGGGAGCTACCCACATGGTGCAGCAGACCTCTCCTGCCTAGCCCGCTGCTCCCCTCAGCAGTGTATTTCAGTCAGTCTGCCTGTTCTGCTGCCCACTCTGTCTCTGGTGATTCCTCTCACCCCCCACACCTCTGGCCTGTACCCCAGTTCTTGAATGCATAAATAAATAAATCTTTTTTTAAGTTTTTTAAAAAGGCAACCCGATTTTTAAAATGGGCAAAAGATACAAATGGGTTTTCTTTTATTTGTGGGGGGATCAAACCATTTTATTGAGAGACGGGGAGAACTGAAGGTCTGGGAGGATGAGAGTCTATGTATTCAGACTGGTCAGGATCTCCCTAACTATGCAGTTGCAGAAAGTTGAACAGATTTTTTTCCAAAGAAGATATACAAATATCTCCATGTGCCAATAAGCACACGAAAAAATACTTGTCATCACCAATCATCAGAGATATGCAAATCCAAACCACAATGAGATACTACTTCACTTGCAATGGGATAACTATAATCAAAAAGGCAAATAATATCAAGCATTGATGAAGATGTGGAAAAATTGGAGTCCTCATACATTGCTGGTGGGACCCTGGTAAAAGATGCAGCTTCATAAATGCTGCAGCTAGCTTGGTAAGTGATCTTGTAGTTCCTCAAAATGTTATACTTGGAGTTGCCATATGACCTAGCAATTCCACTCCTAGAAATACAAGAACTGAATATCTATGTCCACACAAAAACATTTACCCAAATGTTCAAAGCACCTTTATTCATAACAGTCCCCAAAGTGAAAACACCTTAAATGTCCATCAACTGATAAATAAATAAAATGTGATATATGCGCATGATAGTATTATTCAATAATAGTAGGGAGTGAAGTGCTGACAGGCTACAACATGATGAACCTTGAAGACATTACATTAAGTGAAAGCCAGTCACAAAAGACCACACATTTTATGATTCTATTTACATAAAAAGTCCAGGATAGGCAAATCCATGAGTCAGAAACTAGATTAGTGGTTGCCCAGGACAGAAGGGGGAATGGGTTCCCTTCTGGGAGCCTAAAACTCTGTGAATATACTAAAAACCACTGAATTGTACACTCTAGATGTGCAAATTGCATAGTATGTAGACACACTAACATAGACACACATTCACATTCAATGAGGGTGTGAAGTGCTGTATGTCCTCACATACAATTTATTAAGAAATCATTTGGGAAAGACAGTAATTTAATTTAATAATTTCCATGGTCTTCTAACACATCTCACACACCAGCCTTGACCCCTTAAGTGAGGACTGCTGCTCTGCACCCTCATATGCCATTCCTAACCCCCTTCGGTTCTCTCTACTAGCCTTCTATCTGGCTCAGATCCACTTTCCAGAGCTGCTCTGGAATTTCTGTACAGCACTGCTTAGGGGCAACAGTTTGGTTAGACAGGGAGGCCCACTTCACACAGAAGACCCTCTTCTTCATTACATGTATGAGAGGCTAATGGAGATCCAATCCCCAAATATGCATTGGGTAGTCTGCTCCTCTGCTTTCATATGGGCCTGTGGTCTCAGAACCTGCTTTGTATTGTCAAGACTCATCTGTGTTCTCAACAAGGAATTGTTTTGTGAAACATTTTGCCTTTCTAAGCACAGGAAAATAGAACTACCTTTTTAGCAATGTCTGCCAAGGGGATTCCTTTCTTTGTGCTAAAAATACCTTCAAATGACTTTAACTGCACCACATTCAGATTCTCCTTTCAAGTCATCTATTCCTCCCTCTGTGTTGTCATTCCTCTATTTGAAAATCATGACCGTGAAACCTCGAACATTTATGGGTTATGCAAACAGTTTCCGTTGGTATATTTTTAATAATCACTGCTCTTATTATTACCAGATGTTGAAATCCCAAATGATAGCAGAATGACAGACTTTAAGGGCAAGATTATTTTGACAAGAGAAATATGATGTTTTTGTTTTCTGAGAGATAGAAGGTGTCTGACCTGGATTTGTATCCTTTTTTTTTTTTTTTTCACTTTTAGCCTCATGAGATGTCTTAGACATTCCTATGTCTCCATTGGTGGAAGAGTGCTCGCAGCGCTGTGAATCTGTCCGCAGCCTCTGCAGTGCCAATTCGATCTCTGCCAGCCTCGGAGCAAGTTACATGGCAAACAGACCTCTCCTGTCTCGCCCGCTACTCCCCTCAGCAGTTTATTTCGTCAGTCTGCCTGTTCTGTTCCCCGCTCTGTCTCTAGTGAGTCCTCTCCACCCTCCCGTGCCTCTGGCCTGTACCTTGGTTCTTGTATAAATAAAATAAATCTTTAAAAAAAAAAAAAGAGTGCTCCTAATATCTCCCCAGTGAAAAATATGTGGGATTATATGTTACATTAGTTATTATTATGTAATGAATTAACCCTAAAATGTAGTATCCTGAAACAACATTTATTAACTTAACATAGTTTCTGAGGGTTAGGAATTGTGGAGTGACTCAGCTGGGTGGTTCTGGTCCAGCCTTTCTCCCAAGATTGCATTCAAAACTTTGGCCAGAACTGCTATCTCCAAAGACATAAATGGGATGGGAGGGCTCATTTCCAAGTTCACCTACATGGCTATTTCCAGCAGGCTTCAGCTACTGCCACAAGCACCCATCCATATGGCTTCTCCTAAAGCATCACTGAGAGAGATACAGAGAGATAAACTGTAGTCTTTTATAACTTAGACTGAGTAGTGACATAACACCATGACAGCCATATTTCACCGTCATCCGTAACAGCCCTAATGTCACTTGATAAAGGACTACACAAGGGTGAAAATAATTGGTGACAGGGCTGGTTGGAGGCCATCCTGGAGGCTGCCTACCCTCTATGTATAAAGCACCAACAGGGACACCTAGATACCATTCATTCAGCAACCATTCGTTGAATACATTATTATGCAGGTCTTTGCTCTCATGGGCTTCCATTCTAGAAACCCAATATGTAGTCAAAAAGAAACAGAAGAAGAAAAATTAATAAGAGGAGATCTTAATAATCAGAAGGACAACCACAATCCAAGGAATTTCTACTTAGGAAGGTGAGGGAACCCTCCCCAAAGTGACAATTACAAGTTGGAAGGCTCTGTAATTTTTACTTTAGAGGCTGAGAATTTACATTAAGGATCCTAGCTGAAGTGAAGACAGTCATTATAATCATCTGTGAAGAGAAAAGAAAAAAGGTGTACTAAGCAAGTTGATGCAAAGGTGGTTATTTTCCAAAACTACCCTTTCAGACATTTGCTGCATCTTTAGGCACCCTAGTAAATAAAGTTCCAATTGCTGAGCTTTTTTTCCTTGAGAGAAAGCAACGAGGGTGAGATCTCTATTTGGCAATGACTAATACACTGTCAATTTTGTTGATGTGTAACACTGTGGATGTACAGACATGTATGTACTATTTAATATGGTGACCTTGAATTTAAAATTTTCTAGAATGCAGAAATAAATGCAGAATGAATCACCATGTTTTTGGGTTCCATAGCCAGGTCAGAATCCAGGCTCTATTGCTTAGCAGCTCTGTGAAAAAGAGGGGGAAAATAACAGCACCCACCAAATAAGTTTTTTTGTGAAGATTAAATAGCTCCTCTGTATGAATATTTAGCACAGTGGTTGTAGTTAGTGAAAGAATTTTGCAGATGTAATTAAAGTCCCTAATCAGTTGATTCTGAGTTCCTTAAAGGGGTCTTACCCAACTAGGTGAGCCCTGGAAAAAGGTCCTCTGAAGTTACAGGCTCAAAGCAACAGAAACTCTCTCTATTGTTGGTTTGGAAGAAGCAATTGTCATAGAATAAAGCCACAAGTAAGTGAAGTCTACCACCTAGCTGGGAGGTTGGGAACTTATCCTTCCCTAGTCAAGGCTCTGTGTAGCCAGTAAGACCCTGAGCAGAGACCCCCAACTGAATCATGCTCATAATTTGAGCCACAGGAACTAAGAATACATCATAAATGAGGGCTTTCTTAAGTTGTGAGCACGCAAACTCACAACCTAAGTTCTTATTTCTTTCCAGGCCATTTTTCTGTTTGCATTTATCACTTATTTGAAATCTTAATACTTAGACCTTTCTTTTTTTTTTTTTTTTTTTTTTTTGGTAAATGTATTAAAACAGAGCAAACCCAGGAGAATGGGGTTGACCAGATTGGTGGGTCCTCACCTATGTGAAATCAGGAACCAACCCAAAAGCAAACATGGAGAAAAATAACAATAACAGAATTTATTTCTGTAGGATGAGAGAAAGGAGAGGGGGAGGGAGAGAGGCTTCTACAGACGGGCATGTAGCCAGATGCCATCTGTGCTCCTCCGATAGCATCCACGAGCAGAAACCAAGGTCCAAGCTGAAATACATGTGGAAACCTGGTGGCTTCTCCACACACACCCCTCCTCACTGCCAAAGTCCCAACAGTTTGTCAAATGTCTTAACTCCATCCCTTCTTCCCTTCATCCAACCATTGAGGTGGTGGAGTCCAGAAATCTCCACCTTCTACCATCAAGTGGGCTGTGAACACGAACCACTGGCTTGGATGTTGCCTCACCATTTCTATAGTGATAAAGATGAACACAGGGGTGTGGTTGCAGAAGACAGTTCTCTGCTGGGTTTGCAGTATGTTAGTAGGAAAGAGTAACTAGTCACAAGATATTGTCCATTATAGCCAGTATAGGAAAGCCCTCCATTTCTAGAAAATATTCAAGAAAAATATTTAAAATAGTTAAGAGGCTATTTAAAATCATTTTCTCTCCGTCTTCATCCCAGCTCTATCAAATAGTACAGGAAAATGTATCTGTAAATTAAATCTAATTGCAATCTATTTTTGCATTAGAGGGCTGAATAACCAAGTAGAATTTCTGTTCACTTTGTTGGAAATTTCCACAAGGAATCTTAGATTGAAACAAAAAAACAATAACATTTCAAACTAAAATGTATTAAGTTCATTCAGTCCTATGTAGAAAACTCTCGATCTTGACTTGCATGAATTGGCATTGAGGGCCTCCCTGGTGGCGCAGCAGGTTGGCACCACACTGTGAAGCTGTCTGCAGTCTTTACAGTGCGGGTTCAATCCCGGCCCGCCAGGGAGAAACCCACATGGCGTGGCAGACCTCTCCTGCCTTGCCCACTGCTCCCCTGAGCAGTGTCTTCTGATACATCTGCCTGTTCTGCTCCCCACTCTGTCTCTGGTGAATCCTCTCACCCTCCTGCACCTCTGGCCTGTACCCCAGCTCTTGTAAAAATAAATAAATAAATAACATTATTGATATCTTTTTTTCTGTTAATTTTATCAGAAAAAAATTCTGCAAATATTAAAATTCCAAAAGTAAAGATCTGATAGTAATATAGTTATTATATATTTGTTCTACATTACAACACAACATTTCAGAATAACAACAACCAGCAATGACAAGCAAATTATATTAGATATTTAAGAAGTTTCACATAATCATTTTTAGAACACCAATAATATCTATGTATATTCTAAGGTGTAACATTTCTCTCAAATATCAATGCTTCCCATAAACTGCCAATCCACCAGATAAATACCAAATAGATCGAATTTGTCTAATGCCTTTCCCATGAGGAAAGGGACAAGTAATAATGGAGTGTCTTGGCAGCTACACTAGGTCCCATAAAATTTCATTTGGTCAATCAAGCAAAAGACTACCAATTTTTCCTAATTTAGATTTCTGGGACGTTTTGTCATGAATATCAGGAGGAAAAAATTCCCCAATAGTGACAGACTGGTATATCAGAGCTCTGACTAAATCCAACAGTACAATGCAAAACAAATCAATACCTCGCTGTCTTATATTGACTCATTCCAAAAGTAACCATTATTCCTCCACTAAACTTTAATTTATTATTTCAATTCCACTATTGGAATTCTAAGCCTTCAAAAATCTTTAATTTCCTAACTCTGATTTTACCCAATGTTTAAAGACTGAAGCAGTTCACCACAGCCTGCCTCTTTCATGCAGCATGTACTCAAAATAAAGCACATATGTATAAAGAAAAAAAAATATTGTACATGTTTCAACCCAAACCATTAAATTTCCCATTATAGCTGTGATTTCAAATTTTCTTTTTTTTTTAATTTAAACTTTTGTGTTTGTGTGTAAGAGAACTGGGGTGTAGGCCAGAGGTGTGGTTGGATAGGAGTATCCACCAGAGACAGAGTGCCAGGGTGTGGGGGGTGTGGGGGGTGTGGGGGGTAGGAGTGGTGGTGGTGGGGGGGGGGTGCAGTGAGAGGACTCAGCAGAGAAAGAGTTGGGAGCAGAGCAGGCAAATTTACTGAAATACACTGCTGAGGGGAGCAGTGGATGAGACAGGAGGTTCCTCAAATTACTAAAAATGGAGCTACCATATGACCCAGCAATTCCACTCCTAAGGATGTACCCAAAGGACACAAAAACATTAATTCAAAAGGAAACTTGCACGCCTATGTTTACAGCAGCACTATTTACAATAGGTAAGACAGGGAAACAACCCAAATGCTCAAAAATAGATGACTGGATCAAGAAGATGTGGTACATGTACACAGTGGCATATTACTCAGCAATCAACAAAGATAAACTCATGCCATTAGCAGCAACATGGATGGAGCTAGAAGGGATTATGCTCAGTGTAATAAGTCAAAAGAAAAAAAAATATTGGATGATTTCACTTGCTAGAGGAATATACGGAATCCAAAATGTGGGGAGGGGTGAGAAAGAGAGAGAGAGAGAGAGAGAGAGAGAGAACTTGCAGGTAAACTATAGATCTGAGGCATACAGCAGGGGAGGGAAGAGCACAAGGGACTATGGTGGCAATTCACATTTGATGTGATGGGAAACTTAGGGGACTACACATGAGCAGAGAAATCAGATATTTAAATTTTCTCATCTTTTTCTTAAATATCTTGGTTGGGTTTTTAACAGGTTCATAAAAACAATGTGTTTTGGTCTCTGGGCCACTGCCTTCTATGATTTTCTTCACTCTGGAGTGGTGCACTCAGGCTTTTATGCCTACAAGTTTCAAAGAAGGGTGAGTGGTTAACAAAGCATAAGGACAAGACCATACCAGGAAATTCTTCTTGCAGCAAAATGTGGAGTCTGCAAGTTGGATATGTCCCCTGTTGCATCAGTCAAGGTCTCATGTGCTGAGAGTGGAATTTATGAGCACAAGGCAAAACTGACAGGTTCTCTGGAGAGAGAATTTCATGACAGATCACACAAGTTCCTCTTCCTTCATGTCCTCTTTGTAGCTGGCCAGGTGAGAGGAAAGCTTCTTCCTTTTTATTTGTGCTGTTAAGTGGGCCTCTGCCTTTTCTAAATCTAATTCATGAAGAGAAGCCAAAATTTTTCTGGCAGACTCTTGGTTGAAGTAGAAGGCTCACCTCCTCTCAGAACAAAAACAAAGTTGCAAAAATCGCTTCTCCAACAAACCCCCAAGAAGATCCCCCCCCCCAAGGCAAAAACCTTAAGTTAGAAGCTGAAAGCAAACCGCAGGTTTTTGTCCATAGAACCTCCCATAAGACCAAAACCAGCTGCCATACACCAGACTTTGTCAGACCACCAAAAGCAAAACTGAAAGAAGGAGGAGAATGAACCCATGCCTGAGTCAAAACACTATGAGAGAGAGAGAGAGACAGAGACAGAGAGAGAGAGAGAGACAGAGAGAGAGAGAGAGAGAGGAAGGAGAGGAAGACAGAGAGACAGAACTATAAGGTCAAACTTCTCTAAATTAGGAATGGAACAATCCTGCCACGTGTCCAGCAAAATTGTGATGCACCTATGGTCACCAACACAAGGACGAGTCCCTTGGGCTAGAGCCAACCATGGGCCTCTGCCCCACTTTGGGTGCCCAGTTTAAACTTAGCAAGCTTGGGGAACTAGGTTGACCCAGCTGGTGGGTCCTCAACCTTTAAGGTTAGGGATGCAGGACAACACCCAAAAGTAGACATATGGAGAAAAACAAAAAGGTTTATTTACACAGGGAGCAAGAGCAGGGAGTGGGGAAGGGAGGAGAATACGTAATGGCTGACACATTGCCCGATGCTATCTGTCCTATCCCAGGTAGCATCCACTGAGCAGAAACTGAGGTCTAAACCAAAGTTGCACAGGGCTAGCTGGTGGCTTCTCCACACACATACCTCTTTACCAGTGGTTTAACTGCCAAGGCCCCAGCCCTGCTCCTATCTCTCCCACCGGAGAGTGGAGTCTGGAAAGCCCCACCGTCTACCAGTAAGTTGACTACAAGCAATCCCCACCCACTGGCTCTAAGGTAGCTCCTCACTGATCCTCTTATAGAATCAACCCCTTTGTCTTAAATAAAAAAGTCATTGCATTTTTTTTTTAATTTACGAAAAATAGCACACATTTGGGTCTCCCCTGGTGACTCAGCGGTTAAGCGCTGGGCTGTGAAGCTGCCCGCAGCCTCTGTAGCACCAGTTCGATCCCCAGCCGCCGGCGAGGGTCCCACATGGTGCGCAGACCTCTCCTGCCGCCCGCTGCAGTGTACTTCGTCAATCTGCCTGTTCTGCTCCCCGCTCTGGCTCCGGTGAGTTCTCTCACCTCCTGTGCTTCTGACTGTACCCAGCGTTTGTAAAAATAAATAAATAAATAAATCTTTAAAAAAAAATAGCACACATTTATTTAGAGCCATAAGCAGTTGACTGACTCAGTGTGACTCAAGTCAAAAACAAACCATTCCAGCTATCTCCATTCTGGGTCCTATTATTGATGCCCAATGGTAAGAAGGCTGCCTGGGGCCTGCTCACAAGCCTGGTAATAGGTTTTCCACTGAGAGCAATCAGGGAGCAAATGCAGTTTCTTCACATGTCTCTCTGCCGCCAAGTCTTCTCTTTGCCTTCCTCTGCCTCCTTTCAGCCTTTCCCCAGTCTTTTCTAGTTTCTCTCAGCTCCTTGGGTGGAGCACGGGATCTGGAATGTCCCCTTTCTCTGGATATCACACTGTTACAGAATCTAACCCTGAGAATATCCTCAGGGTTATAGGAAAAGTCACATATTTTTTGCCTAGTTTCTTTGTGATTTTTGTTGTTACACATGAAACTTTAATCCATCTGAGGAGCTTGGGTGAATGGCGGGGGGTGGAGCAATTCAACTTCATTTTCAAATCTACACCTAATATCTAGTGAGTCATTGTACGCTTTCCCATTGAATGTCGATCAGATCTCAAGTCTAACTTTGACCTTTCCCATCTGTTACATTAAATCTGATAGGTTCTATTTTAGTATAAAACAGTTTTCATTGTTAGAACTTTATCATGCATTCAAACGTCTAGTAGGCAAAACTGATGCCGCCTCAGCTGCGGGAGCCCCAGCAGCAGTGTCCTCTCCCTGCTGCGCCACCCCAGGGCAGTCGTGGCAGTTGCTCCTCAGAGCCCTTTTATGCGACTGTGTACTTCCTGGATTGTGGAATGGACCTATCAGCGGCAACCTATGAGCTGATTGGTCCAGTCAGCCACAGGATTGAAAAGTGGCCCAATCAGACTTGGGGGGGGGTGGCCTGAAAGAGGATATAAGTCAGGGCCAGAGGGAGCTGAAGGGGAAGATGGTTTCAGACCCAGAAGAGGAGAGATAACTCCAGCCCCTAAATGGGACAGACGGTTCCAGCCTCCAGAGGAAGAAGATAGAAGGGGAGACTCTGTTCCTGGCCTCTGAAGAAGGTAGAAGAAAAGAGCATCCGGCAGCCAACCCTGTGGAGGGAGGAAGAGCTGAAGCCCTCTGGCAGAGACCGGGTCTCCGGCCCTCTCTCTAACGTTGCCTAAAGGGAGCAGCGGAGGCCCTGGGCCTGCTGCCTCAAAGAGCAGTTTGTTGCTGGCATAACCCAACAACTCACAAAAAGCTGTTAACACTTGGTGTCTCTGACACTGCCTCTGGGGCACCATTAGTGACCAGTGCTGTCCAGTCCTCCTGGTGACCAGTGGTGACCATCACTGACAGCATCTGGGGGAGATAGACAACCATTTGTGACAACCATTTGTGACTACAGTGAGCTCTTTTTTTCCCCTTGTTTGTAAAATAAACCCCATGGTTGTTCCTGGGGGGAGAAGTCTCTTGCAATTGTGGGTGAGAACTCACAGACAGCGACCTCTCCTCTTACCAGGCACTGCCCTTGTTAGGCTATAGCACACAGGCCCCTTTTGTATGGGTGTTGTATTGCTATCTCCCTTGGTTTTGGTTTTTGGCCTTTTGGCCTTTTGGGTTTGTTTGGCACCCCTCTTGTCTCAGAGTCCAGGCAGGGGGATAGGCCATTCCATCCGACTGTCTGCCCCTGTTCACTAGTCAAAATCACACTTCAGTGCTCTTCTCTGATAAACTTTCCTCACCATTATACGTGGGATCCCTGGCCCTCCTTGTCCTCGGGGACATTGTCTTGGTGCCCAGGATTCCTGCTGGTCAGCTAGGCACAGGGTCAGGCAGGGTTGTTCCCTCAAAGTGCAAAAGTCCTGGCATGAGGAACACACTGGGAAACCGGCATCTGCCAAAACAGCAGGAAGATAGTGTACTATGCTTTGGCTAGCGGAATGGAGTCCCCCCGGCAACAGCTGGTCACCACACCCTAGCTCACATCCCCAGAGACCCCCTGCACATGTGCACCCCGCATGTACTTGCCTCACCTTTGTGCTCAGTGCTAATAAATATGACACTGCCTCTGGGTCAGGGCTGCAGGTTACGTCCCTGTGTAGCCCCTCGAGGCTTCCCTCTGCTCCACGTGGACTTTGAGTAACCGCTTTCATCCCACACTCTCCCAGCTCTGCCACCCCGTGAGACAACAATTATACATTTGTTCTTGCCTTTTATTTTAAGAATTATTTTTGTCATATTCGATGGGCAATTTAGTTGTATTTGTGCTATACCAGATTACAGGGATAGATTGATACACTAATAGATTAACTGGGAGACTGGCATGTCAATCCTACACCAGAACATGCTTTGGCATTCAAACACATGAGTATTTGTTTTCTTTTATGTGGCTCTAATCAAGAGAGTTTTCTTTTTTAAAAAATTATTTATTTATGCATGAACTGGAGTACAGGTCAGAGGTGCGGGGGCAGGGGTGTGAGAGGATTCACCAGAGATAAAGTGGGGAGCAGAACAGTCAGAACAGGCAGACTGACTGAAATATACTGCTGAGGGGAGCAGCGGGGAGACAGGAAAGGTCTGCTGTGCCATGTGGGTAGCTCCCTGGCTGGGGATCAAACTCATGCTGCAGTAGCTGAAGATAGCTTCATAGTGCTGTGCTTAACCCCTTGAGCCACCAGGGAGGCCCCTCAAGAGAATTTTCTTGATTAGACCTTTCACTTACACATTTCTTACACATGTCTTGTTGAATTGATGACAGGGTTTTAAATACTACCAATAATAAATTTTTATAATTATTGTTAGGTTAGATACTTATTAATTTGTTTACTTACACAATCATAAGTTAGCAAGAGTTCAGCAAACATCAATGTAAGTGTTTTGTGAGGATCAGCTGGCTCTGTGGAATTTACAGAGCGTTGTGTATTTTATTATTATTTGCAAGTGCTCTACTACACTTCCTTTATATCAGTAAAATGTATGATACCCACATATACAAAGTGAGGAGGGTGCACGAACCTGGTGGATTAGCCCAAGCCAAGAAGGGGATCGCAAGCTCATTGCCAGGATTGACTCTGGAGTGGGCAGAGAGGAGCCAACTAGGGCACCAATGGAACAAAACAGAGACTCCCTAGAGGGTGCTGGAAAGAAGCTTCCTTGCTCTTTCTTTCCCCCAGAAAGCTGGTTGTTGCCACTGGTCAGGATGAAGAGGCTGTGGGAGGGTATGGTCCCAAGTACTTTGGCAGCCATTGTTGACCACAGGACGATGCTGAGTCTGGAGACTAGTGCAGAGAAACAGAAAGCGCCCGCTGACAATGTCTTGAACCGCCGAGCTCTCCCCTCTAGTTCCGCCCTCTAGTTCTGTACTATGTGAGTCAGCTCCTTTCCTGTCTATACCACTTTTAGCTGGGCTTTCTAATAGCCCAAAGCACCCTGCTGATACACACGACTGAATGAGACAGAACGAAGCAGCAGCCAGCTCCCCGGACACAGTGACTGCTTGCGACTGCTTGGTAAATGACATCACCCTCTCTGCCCACCCAACCTGCCTGCATGCACTCCAGTCTTTGCCCCCAGCAATCTCTTACTCACAGCCCACCTTTGAAGTTCTATCACCCTCAAAGGTCCAGTTCAAATCCCACACCCTATCTAGCTCATGGGGAATGATCCTCCATGACCAGCTTTGTCCAGACTCACGACATGTCTTCTGTGGTTTTATGTGCTTTCTCAAGTCAGGGTCTGCCTTCCCATCTAGACCAAAACCCCATAGGGCCAGGATACTCTGTGTATCCGCCAGACCCTCTGCTGGACTGGCTGGGCCTCTTGCCTCTGGTAATGTCCCCTCAGTACTTGATGATGACCCATTAGCCTTTAACTCTCTCATTCCCGTTGGTTTTTATAAGCTCCAGGCAGCAGGAGTGAGCTGAATGAGATTCCTGCAATAGCAAGGGGAATGTTATCATTTTGTTCAGAAAATCTTTGCAAGTGGCTATAAATAATTTATATTGTCCATAACTCAAGCTGATCCAAACAGACCTCATCACCATGATGTGGCAAAATCTGGTACAAGCGGCTTTTCTGCTGCCTCCCAACCAATTACACATTCAGAGCAGATGACAGTCGGACTGGGTTCCCTCCTGAATCGGATTAATGCTCCATGGCAATCACATTGATCACAATCTGTCTGTCATTAGACATTGGATAATCCCATTGAACAAGAGGTGACAACCCAGATTCTATTATCTCACTTATTAGCTATTTTTAGAATTTGCTGGTAACTCTAGTTTCCAATGGAAGAGGATCATCCGCAGATTCTTTTGAAAAATCATTGCCATTTAAGATACTTATTTAGTTGCAAGTAGGACACAGGTCTGGGGTCCTTATGATGAAAGGAAAAACAGCTAGCTTTTTACAGATGTATGTCCCGAAAAAAAAATAAGACAGCCTTGAAAAACCTTTACAAGATTATGACAATGACTTTATAAAGAGGCAGCTTCCCATTTGAGGTATGTGACAAATCATTTTCCATTTGTTCCATATCATAAGGCCAAGCATCTATTATTGGTAAAGGAGCTCTGACTGACCCCAAAGGACTGCAAAAACATGGTCTGTGCAGGATGGAGGAGCTTCTTAAAATGCTCATGTTTCCCATTGGGAAGTTTCATTGAAAAATAGACATCATTAACATTCAAGTCAAACTGAATCCTGACGGCTGACAGTCCCTCTAACTTGAATGCAGAAATACTGCAGAAGGAAAATGCTAGAAGCACCTCCCATGACCACTGACTCTCTCAGGCGCTGAGCACACCTGAAAAAAACTGATCACTCCCACCTAAGGAGAATACAATTCACAGGCAGGAGGGCTCCCCAATATTGGTGTCTGTATCTTAATCCAGATGTTTTTCAATACTTATTTTTAACAAGTAGGTTACAAGTGATGGTATTCTTTTTCTCTTTCCTGAAGCTTGCAAATGGAAATCCACCCCATTTGCAGATGCTTCTCAACTTACCGCGGGGGTGTGACTCAATATACTCCCCCTAAATTGAAAATAGTGTAAGTAGAAACTGTATTAAATACACCTAAGGACCAAACATCATAGCTCAACCTCACCTCATTTGTATCTGCTCAGAAGGTTTCCATTAGCCCAGGGTGGACAGCTATTCTGAGTTTCATCTCAAGAGGAATTATATTCCTACTGACTATGTTTTGCTTTCTCACCACCGAAAAGTTGATTAAGTCCTTAGTCAAACCAGAGCAAAGTGGGGATCCTCTGGAAATGAGTGTAATAGATCACCCCCAACCAGCCTTCCTGTTGCCCAGCCCATTTCAGAGGAGGTGAGAGGAGCTGCCCCTGGTCCCCAGGACACGCCCCACCCACCAGTCCTGTTCTCACGACCACGGCTTCCTCTGACCCACCCGCATGTTCGCCTTTGTGGGCAGGGCTGTCTTCGCCAGCTCCCCGCCTGAATCTCTCCAGCACCGCAGAGGATCACAGAGCTTGCCCATTGCCAAGAGCATGCCTGTGGGGCTCTTCACACTGGCATTTGAGGCTTCCCACAGTCCCACTCAAGCTTCACGCTCAGTGGCTCCTCATGCCGTGTCCTCTGCAACACCCTCGTTGTGCTGCCCCAGGCGCGCCTGTCACGCGGTCCCACATCTCCTGAGTGCGCCTATTTCCTCTTCTGAGCAGACTTCCCTGCACCGCTTCTGCCTGCAAGAGTCCAGCTTTGGGGCTCAGGAGAGAAGCACAGACTCCAGGAAGTCTGTCCAGCCGCCCGTCGGTCCCCTCCTCCGTGTCCCTGCCGTGGCTGCCGGCTGTGGCTCCATGCTAGGCCTTGTCAAAGGCAATTCAAGCCCGGTGAGGTGGCAAGGCCAGAATTGAGCCGGGGATACGCTGTTGCTCTGGGGAAGAGTCCGCTGTGAGCTGAACTGAGCTTCCATTTGCAGAGCGGTCTGGGACTATGGGGGCCCGGCGGGGCGTGTGTGCAGGTGAGGGACTGGGAAGGATGTGAAGCCTTTCTGAGTTGCTGGCTGGTGCTCATGCAAGGCATTCTTCTGGCCGCCACAGAGGCCCTGACTTCAGTTACGAGCTGTCACAAACAGTGGAGTCTTTGGACAGTTTTGATTTATCTCAGGCCGGCACCTAAGGGAGGTTAGGGTGATCCGGGGGAGGGACTGTGTGAGTGTTTTGTGCATGTCTTTATGGGCAAGGTTGAGGCCTATGGGAGAAAGGACTCAGGGGAGACTGGCGAGGAGAGGAGAAATCTGTCACCTATGGGCAGCTGCCCGTCCTCCCCCCGGGTTGCCCGCTTCAGGGAAAGGCTCCCTGTCCAGCCGAGGCCTCACCCCAAGCTGTCCTTTCTGCGAAACCTCCATCCAATCCCTGTCTCGTGAATCTATTTGGAGCTCAGGTGCCCGGTCTTTCCTTCACTCCTCTTTCTTTGCCACAGCCTGGCTCTCTGTGGCGGTGGGGAAGAATGACCCTGGAAGAAAACTGAACACTGAAATGCAGTCCCCGTGAGGCCATGGGCTGGCAGAAGTCAACCGGGAAGGCCAGTGCCCTGGGCCAGCTGCTGAGAGCATGGCCAGCCACATGGAGCCAGTGGGGCTCCCCTCCGGAAACAGGAAATATGTCTCCTTCCCACGACCCCCTCCCCTCCCAACATGGAAGCTCAACTGATTATCCCTGCAGCCCCTTCATGCTGTGATTTGGACAGAAACAAAGGCTCCCATATGTATGTTTAAAAAGAGGGTTTGGGGCCTCCCCTGGTGGCGCAGCGGTTGAGAGCTGGGCTGTGAAGCTGCCCGCAGCCTCTGCAGCGCCGGTTTGATCCCCGGCTGCTCCCCGGCCACCGGAGTAGGGTCCCACATGGCGCGCAGACCTCTCCTGCCGCCCGCTGCTCCCCTCAGCAGTGTACTTCGTCAGTCTGCCTGTTCTACTCTCCGTTCTGGCTCTGATGAATTCTCTCACCCTCCCGCGCTTCTGACTGTACCCAGTGCTTGTATAAATAAATAAATAAAATAAATAAAAAATTAAAAAAAAATAAAAAAATAAAAAGAGGGTTTGTTTTTTCTCAACCTCCTATGATGACCCTATTGATTCTCCAAGCACAAGAATGCTTAGACTGTGGGTTCCTTAATACAAAGTGACCTTGGCCCATGTCCACCATGAACCAAGTAACAGACAAATAGACAAATAAGCTCATTTGCGTCTGGACAGACTCAAGTTGCATGCGTTAACTACTCTCCTGCACTGGTGTCAGTGTGGGTCTGAGTCTCAGTTCTACCTCTTACCAGTTGTAATAATTTGCGAAGCTTCTTGCTTTATTCATTTTTTGAGCTGCTGAAAGATGGCAGCAGGACCTGCCTGTGTCCTGAGAGGCAGAGCCCGTGTTGTGGACATGTGGCCTGTGCACTTCACAAGGGCCCTGTGCTTTAGAAAGGCACCAGGCTTGGTTCAATGCTCTGCCATCTTGAAATTCTTAGTGCTTTCTGAACAGGGGGGCCTACATTTTTCCTGTGCGCTGGTATCTACAAATACAGCCTATCCTGCTCAGGGGCCTTTAGGAGCTTTAAATGAAATTTTATATGACTGCTTAGCCTAGGGCCTGGGCTACAAGAAGTGCTCGGTGAATGTTAGGGAGAGAGGGGCGCTCAGGAAGGAGGAGAGGGACCCTGCAGTGCCAAAGGGAACAATGTTTCTACCTGCCTTGGGAGAAAAGACCTATGGGTCTGGAAGGGGAGAGGGTCCGAGGAGAGGCCTGGTCGGGGAGAGGTGAGCAATGGCAGAATGCCATCCCCCTGGACTCCAGCAAGAAAAAGCTCTAGCCTGGGGCAGAGGCCCTTCCAGCTCCACGTACATCAGTTACGTGCTGGGTGACAAATCACTGGGCCTCGGTGTCCTTTCCAGTGTTCACGGTGAGGATTAATTCTCCTACCACAACAGCTTCTTTTGTGCTGGATGGACACTGTGTTGTGGTCTCCCCTCTGTGAGTGACCAGGAGCAAGATGGTGCCACCACATCATAAGTGGGCTCTGGAAACAGAGCACCTGCTTGGAGACCCCCTCCCAGCTCCTAATCCCAAGTGGCACCCTTTCTGGCTCTTTCTCTCAGGTCTTAATCTTAGAACCGCAGCTGCGATCACCAGAGTCTAAGTGGCCATCTGTTCTGTTCTTTCTCAGAATTTTTTTTGCACAGTGAGCCCATCATTTAGGGGAATTGTGAACAGAATTTTGAAGGCAGCGGTGACGGGGAAAGGGAAGATGGAGGAGAAGGACTCCATGGACACTTTGCTATACCTCAGAGATTTTCCCAAGAGGAAAATTTCAGGGGGGAATGCAGAGCTATGAGCCCAGGCTGCGATCCCCTGTGAAAGTAGTGAGTGCGCTCAAACCCCAACTTCCTTGTATGCTGTAGCCTGGGCTGTGGAGCAGGTGGTCCCCGACTCTCCTAGAAGCAGATCCCGAGAGCCACCAGGGGCCAGAGAAGCAGGACAGGGCCGGAGCAATGGCTCCTGCAGGTGGGTGGGTGGGTTTAAGAGCTGGTCTCTGAAGAATGGCTATGACCCAGAAAACCCACATAGAGGGATCTTGAAGTGGATCCTCTGGAGAAATGAAGCAGATGAATGGCAGAGCCACACCCACAGGGGTGCTCGGGCCGCCGTAGCAGGGAAAAAAGAGAAGGGAGTGAAAGAAGTGTGGTTTGGGATACCAGCTTGGACTGACATGATGGGAGACAATCGCCCACCTCTCAAGCCTGTTTCCTCAGGAATACAGGAGTCCAGTGCTATCCACCTCACAACAGGACTGTAAAGAACTAATAGGCTAGGGCCTCCCCTCGTGGGCAGGCGGTTGAGTGCAGCGCTGTGAAGCTGTTTGCAGCCTCTGCAGCGCTGGTTTGATTCCTGGCCAGCCAGGAAGCTACCCACATGGCACGGCAGACCTCTTCTGTCTCCCCGCTGCTCCCCTCAGCAGTTTGTTTCGGTAGATCTGCCTGTTCCGTTCCCTGCTGTGTCTCTGGTGAATCCTCTCACCCTCCTGTACATTTGGTCTGTACTCCAATTGTTGTATGCATAAAAAAATCTTAAAAAACAAAACACTAATAGGCTAATACCAGGGGATTTAGAAATGATGTGGACTAAATGAACATCAGCCGGTGACCTGGCTTGCTGGTGGCCCAAGAGAAGCAGCATCTTCTCCTTCCCCCTCAAGAGTTTCACTTTTTTCTGCGTGGTAAGGAGGAATTTTTCCTCTAGTCAGGAGAGGGTTAAAGGCTGGGCTTAGGATTTCTGCCCCAGTCACCTGCCCCCACCCTTGTATCTGCACCCCAGAACTGATTGACTTGCTCCTGGCCCTTCCTGGAAGCCAGGCCAGACCCAGGGCTGCCAGAGGGAGAAGCCCCTCCTTCAGGCCGCCTCCTTGTTGGACAAGGGAGGCACACTCTCCGCTGGCCGGCCTCCCTGAGCCTGCACATGCAGACACGCAGACATCACCTGCAACAGACCACACTCATCACACCTTTCCCGGCCATCCCGCAGCGGACTCCCCAGATGAAGCGCACAGATGAGGCCCACATCCACACCCTCCAGGAAACCAAGGGCGCACGCGGGCAGCGCACGCAGCAAAGGCCCAGCAGACCCTGAGGAAGCCGCCCAGAGAGAAGCCGCCCAGAGAGAAGGGCCCCAGGCTGCTCACGCCGTTCACCACGCGCTGGGGGCTCACCACGTGCCAGGTATTGTTTCAAGCCTTTTCCAAAGAAGAGTTTAATTCTGAAAGCAGAAGCAGCTACTGTCTCCCCTACCCCCCAGTTTTACCGACGAGGAGGTAAAATAAGATGCCCGAGGCCACGGAGGGCCCGGTGGGGCCATGCCCGGAGGCCACCTGACGCCCCAGCCTCGCGCATCCCGCAGACGCGCTGCTCCGCGCCCCGCCCGCCCCACCCCGGCGCTGCTCGGCTCGCTCGGGAGAGCGGCCCCCACCCGGTCGAGGACGCCGGGCGGCCCTGCGGGAGCGGTCAGCCCGCTGGGAGGACGCGCCGGCCGGTGAGGGGAGCAGACATTCCGGCGGAGGCCTGGGGGCGGCGGGGGGGGGGGGGGGCGCGAGCGCCGCGGGGGGCCTGCGCAGGGGCCGCCGCGGGGCGGGATTCGCGCAACACGGACGGTCCCAGCCGCGAGCCGCGCCCGAGGGGGGCCGCGTCCACCGCCCCGCGCAGCCGCAGCTCCAGGGGCTGGAGAGGGGGCGGCCGCCCCGACCGCGCCCCGAGGCCGCCCCGGGCCTGGGATCCCGGGGGACACGGTGCCTGCCCACGCGCCCCCGCGCCCCACCCCGGCGCGCCCACTCCTTGGTGTGGCTTTTACGGGAAAGCAGCGGCCGCCCGGGTCGGAGGGGCGTGATTTATGGCGCGTGGGGCAGGCTCTGGGCTCCAGGGCGAGACCCCAGCGGGCGCTGTGGAGGACAGAGCTTCTTCTCGGAGGTCGGGGTTTCCTGGGGACGGGGGTTCGGCTGCCGAGAGAGTCGCCACCCCGAGGGCCGCATGCGTTTCCGATTCTTTGTGCGCTGGTTGGTTTGGGAAATGAAGCCGAAGTTTATGAAAAATCGTTTGCTCTGAAATGGGGTGCGCATTCGCGGCGGAAACACGCCTAGCCGGAGCCGAGCCGTCCAGGGGCAGAGGATGGGTCGGATCCGGGTCAAATCCCCCCGCCCCACCCCCCGCGCCCCAAATGCAAGTCAGGGCTCGAGTCGGGACCCAGCGAGAGTCTTCGGGGTACGCGTCCTGGCGACACCCACCTACAGCTCCAACTTGGAGAAGTTTTGCGCCGGCGGGCGGGCGGGGACGTGTCCCGGGCGTCTCCCAGCCTCGGGGGGCGCTCCCCAACCTCCCTGCAGTTTGGGGCGCGATCACAGAGGCCCGCGAGGGGGGCGGTCTTGTTCCAGCGGCCCCTCTTTCTCCCGGCTCCCCGGGGCCCGAAGAGCGGGTCGCAGCACACGTCACGCAGCAGGCGTTGCACATGTGTGTGCAGGAGCCTTTCCAGAGGGGCCCGTCCGCACGCCCGGGTGTCCCCCACCCTCCCGGGGGCGTCGGGGGGGCCGGGAGGCGGCTCGGAGCGGCGCGGGCCGCGGACCCAGCGCGGCGCGGACGGAAGGTCCAGCCGGGACGGCCGGATCCGGGGCGGGAGAGGTGCCCGGGGGGTTTCGGGGAGGGGGCTGCGCCCCATTGTTCACTCCGGGCCAATCAGGCGCTGCCCCTGCCTTCCGGCCAATCCCCGGCCGCTCCCGCCGGCCGCCACCCCGCCCCGCCCCGCCCGGCCCGGCCCGGCCCGGCCCGCCCGGCCGCCCCCAGCCCCCCGCCTCCCGCGGCGAACCCGCAGATCTGGGGAAGCTTCGTGACGCCACAGGTCCCGCCCCCGGCTCCGGCCCGGGCTGGTGCGTGCTGACGTCATGCTGCGTGCGGGCCGGTGCGGAATCGCTCCTGCAACTCCGCGGGGCAGGAGTTAGTTAGCCAAGAGCCAGGCTGGGCGCGCGACCTGGGCTCCCGACCTCGGCCGCACGCCGCGCGCGCAGCTGCCCTCTGCATGGTGGACATCATCCTTCGCCATCCTCTGCGGGGTGCCATGGGGGACCCCGCCAAGAGTAAGTCTGTCTCCGTCTGGGTGGGGGGCGTGGGCTTCGTATGCATTCGTTTTGATGCAGATGAAGGGTGAGTGGATTCTACAAGTGGCGTCTATTTGACAGGACGTTGGGGGGAGCCGGAGCGCATTGCTTTCGTCCTGCAGGACGGCCTGGCCCCCCCAGATCCTGCTGTGCTAATTTATAACTGGACACCGTCGCTCCGGCTCGCTGGACCGCTCTCGGGCTGGGAAATAGGCTTCGCTTTTGCGCTAAGGCAATTAGGCTTGATTTAAGGATGTGGGTTTTTTGTTTGCTCGCTCGTGGGCCTTTTGGCCTTTGCAAAATGGGAGATTCCTCTGTCTCCACCTGGGGTATTTAAACCGAGCCACGAACGCCAGCGAGGCCGAGCGAGACGACGCCGAAGCCGGGTGTGTCGGGCCGAGGCTGCGGGAGAAGGTGCCGGCGCGCCGCGCTCGGGGCTGCCGCGGTGCGTCCGCAGTGCCCGGCCGCCCGCCGCGCTCCCCTCGCGCCCGCACGCCGGCTGCTTGGCCGCACGACGGGCGGATGAAATGGCCGCGTCTCGGCGGATGGAACAGCGGAACATGGGGGCGGGGGGCAAAAAGCCTGAACAAATTCGGATTTCGCGTCTCGTTCCATGCGCGTGGACCTTCGGGGCGTCCACCTCCTTGTCCTCGCGGCCGCGGCTCTTGGAGGAGCTGCCCGGCCGGCGCGCGCGGCGGGGCCGGGCGGCCGGGTGCGCCCGGGCCGGGGCGGCCGGGCCTGACGCGAACCCCGCGCTTGCCCGCAGAGAAGCCGGGGACCGCCACGTGCGTGGGCTGCGGGAGCCAGATCCACGACCAGTTCATCCTGCGGGTGTCCCCCGACCTGGAGTGGCACGCCGCCTGCCTCAAGTGCGCCGAGTGCAGCCAGTACCTGGACGAGACGTGCACGTGCTTCGTGAGAGACGGGAAGACCTACTGCAAGCGGGACTACGTCAGGTGAGGCCCGCGGGGTGCAGGCTGCGCGCCCGCCGGAGGGGCCCGGCCGGGGAAGGTGGGCGGCCGCCCCCCCGCCCCGAAGGCGCCGCGGGGTCTGCCCCCCAGCGCCCCGGGAGCCCGCAGCCGCCGGCCGCCGAGGCGAGGCCCCTCCGGGTCGCGCTGACGCCGCCGCGCCTCGGGCCCGCAGGCTGTTTGGCATCAAGTGCGCCAAGTGCCAGGTGGGCTTCAGCAGCAGCGACCTGGTGATGCGCGCGCGGGACAGCGTGTACCACATCGAGTGCTTCCGCTGCTCCGTGTGCAGCCGCCAGCTGCTGCCGGGCGACGAGTTCTCGCTGCGGGAGCACGAGCTGCTCTGCCGCGCCGACCACGGCCTTCTGCTGGAGCGCGCCGCGGCCGGCAGCCCGCGTAGCCCCGGCCCCCTGCCCGGCGCCCGCGGCCTGCATCTGCCAGGTAAGCGTGAGCGCGCGTGCGGGCAGCGCGGGGTGCAGAGGCCTTGCCGCGGTGAGGGGGCCGCCGAGGGTGGAGCAGTGCGCGGGGGCGCGGGCCCGGGTTCCTGCGTGGCCGGCGAGCATTGCGCGTGGTCGGCGTGAGGCCGGCCTGTGCGCGCGTGTGCACGAGCCAGGGGATGGTGGAAATGTGTGTTCTTCAAGGCCAGGAAGGTGTGGAGCAGGGGTGCGGGCCACAACAGGGAGCTGAACTAGTGCCTGCCTGGGTTTGCAGGGGGGTTTCAAGTGCAGTTGCCAGAGTGGAAAGAAAGGGTTGCCTGGGGATAGGCTGCAGGGATTATGGCTGCTCCGGGCCTAGGGCCGGGCCTGGGCGCTGCCGCCAGGATCCCCAAGGTAAAGGTGGTCCTGAAGGCGACTCCTGGACAAAGAGCTGGGGTCTGCGGTCGTGTTTTGAGGCCCAGTTTGTGGAACAACTTTGTCAAGTGCGCCCCGCTGGAGAGGGGAGGGAGGCAGAGTGGCCTGGGAGGTCAGGAAGACACCTGGGGGATGCTCTGCATCCTCATCAGGGGCCACGCAGAGGAGGGGGCCGAGAGCCCAGTGGGGAGGGCGTGGGTGGTGCCCTGCCGGGCAGGTGGGCACGGACCTCACGCACCGGCCTCTGGAGCAGGGCAGGCCTCGGGGCCCGGGTGGTCTGGTCTCGCGCCTTCTCTCAGTGTCTCCCCTCCCGGCTCCCTCTCCTGTAGTGAGGAAATTGGGCTGAATGAGCTGTTTGTAAATATTTATCCAGGCCTGGGGATGCCGGAGGGGCATGTAAATTAAAGCGGCGCGGCCGGAGTCCGCGGGCTCGCAGCCCCGGGGCTGGCCGGGTGTGCAGCGGCAGGAAGCTGGGGTCCGGCCGCGCGGTCTGCCGAGGAGGGGCTCCCTTTTGTTTGTTGCGGGTTGTGGGACGCGGGAATCAGGCCTGTTTCTCCCGGGTTGAGAGAACCAGAGGTCCCTCTAGGGGAGCAGGCGCGCCGGGGCGCTGGCCCGGGAACGTGGCGCCCGCGGGAGGACCCTGGGGGGCCAAGCCCCAGGGCGGGAGGGAAGGCGCTGCCCTGGCTTGCAGGCCCTGAGCGCCCCGGGCGGGTTCTTCGCCACCCGGGGCCTGGTGCTGAGCGAGCGGGTGCTGAGCCAGGGGGAAGAGCCCGCGCGGCCCCGGGGCCGGGCGAGAAGCACCCCCCGAACCCCCGTCCCCCCGGTGCCCGAGCCGAGCGCCGCTGCGGGCCCGCGGACCCCCCATCCCCCCGGGGTCCCGGGCGCGCCTCCTTCCTCTTCCTCTGAGACTGCGACTTCCTCCGGAGGGTTCCGCGGGCCCCGCAGGCCCGAGGCGGGCTCTCCCAGTTCGGGTGGCTGGGGGAGGCCCCCCGGAGCGACCGCCCGGCCTCCGGGGCCTAACGCGGGGCTCCCCCGCCCCGCCGGCGTTCCGGGGACAGCGACGCGGGCCGCGCAGGGGGCCGGGGGCGACGCACGCGCACCCCTCCCCGGCCGGGGCGGACGGGTGGGCAGAGGGGAGCAACGAAACGAAATCCACGGAATGGGGAGACGCGAAGTCGCGGGGCGCTCGGCCGGGGGCGGGGGGCGGCGGCCGGGCTCACCTCTCGCCCGCGCCCCCCCAGACCCGGGGTCGGGCCGGCAGCCCGCGCTGCGCCCGCACGCGCACAAGCACACGGAGAAGACGACCCGCGTGCGCACGGTGCTCAACGAGAAGCAGCTGCACACGCTGCGGACGTGCTACGCGGCCAACCCGCGGCCCGACGCGCTCATGAAGGAGCAGCTGGTGGAGATGACCGGCCTGAGCCCGCGGGTCATCCGCGTCTGGTTCCAGAACAAGCGCTGCAAGGACAAGAAGAAGTCGCTCCTCATGAAGCAGCTGCAGCAGCAGCAGCACAGCGACCGGACGGTGAGCGCCCGCGCGAGGCCGGGGGGAGGGGGGGGGACGTCGAGGCCCGGCCGCCCCCTCGGCGCGCGCTTTCCTGGGCGGGCTCGGGAGAGCCAAGGGCGCTGGGTTCCCCCAAGAGCGCCTGGGGCGTCTTCAGAGAAGGGCTCAGAGTCGGGGGCTTAACGCTCTTGTTCTTGCGTCGGAAATCGGGACTTCTAGAATCTCCCCGGCGCGCGGGGAGCCCCGGGCGCAGGGTTGGGGCCCGCGCGGGGAGGGCCGGCTTGCGGGCCGGGAGGGAGGGGCAGGTCTCGCATCCCCTGTCTGGCCTCCTCAGCACCGAGGCTGGCCTGCGGCCCCGCGCCGGGGCTCCAGGGTGTCCTCGCTGGGGAACCCCCGTTCACCCGGCTGGGGCCAGCGTGTGGCCCCCCAGCCGTCCCCAGCCCCGAAGCGCGCTGCAGGGCGCGGGGCCCAGGGTTCAGCGGGGGCAGCAAACTCCAGGCCTAATTCCCTCCGCCCACTTGTGCTTCCTCCAGAGCCTGCAGGGACTGACCGGGACGCCCCTGGTGGCGGGCAGCCCCATCCGCCACGAGAGCGCCGTGCAGGGCAGCGCGGTGGAGGTGCAGACCTACCAGCCGCCGTGGAAGGCGCTCAGCGAGTTCGCGCTCCAGAGCGACCTGGACCAGCCCGCCTTCCAGCAGCTGGTGAGGCGCTGCCCGGGCTCCGGGCGGGGCGCCGTCGCTGCGCGAGTGGGAGGGGTGTTCCCCGGGCGCGAGGGGGTGAGGGGCCGCGCCAGGCTCGGGAGAGGAGCGGGGCTGGCTTGGCGGCGCCCTCCAGCCGCTCATTCGCGCGCAACCTGGTGTCCCCGGAGGAGACCTGGCGGGAGACGGGGCGGGAGGAGCCCCCGGGGTCCCCCGGGTCAGCTGGGCGCCCGGAGGCCTGGCCGGCCCCTCCCGAGGCCTCGCCCCCGCCCCCGCCGGCGGCCCGTCCCCCAGGGACACCCCGACCGCGTCTCCACCGCCCCCTCCGGGTCTCCGCCCCGCAGGTCTCCTTCTCGGAGTCCGGCTCCCTCGGCAACTCGTCGGGCAGCGACGTGACCTCCCTGTCCTCTCAGCTCCCGGACACGCCCAACAGCATGGTGCCGAGCCCCGTGGAGACGTGAGGGGCCCCTCCGGCCCGCGGACCTCGCATGCCCCCTGCATGAGACGCACCCACGCTCAGGCCCGCGGGCCCCGAGAGCGCGCGCGCCGGCCCCGTCGCCGCTGGCCCTGGGAGAGGGAGGCCGGAGGCGGCCGGCGCGCCCCACGTCCAGGAGACCCGACGGCCCGGCCCAGGACCTGTACTTTTTCAAAACCAGAACTTGGGGTTTCCTAGCGTTAGCTCTGCCCCCTCCCCTGGAGTAGCCCCCAGCCCGCCGGCGCCCCGGGCACGTTCCCGCGTGGGCGCGGGGCTCGGCGGGCCCCCAGGACGGGGAGGCGGCCGCGAGACCCGGAGGAGCCGCCGCGGGGCTCCCCAAAGCGCATGATGCCGGACAAAAGTAGAAACGAGACTTTGCTTGAAAATGTTTTAAATTATCATTCGACGGCGGACAGTGTGACTTTGCCACCCAACAACCGTAAGTTATTGTTATTTATTGTGCGAACAGCCAGTTGATAGCGGGACGAATATTTTGCTCTTAATAAAATAAAACCCAAAACAACCCGACGCCCGCGGCTCCTGTGTCCGCGCCCGCGCGCCCGGGGTGTCTGCGCGCCGCCCCGCCGCTTGTGCTCGCGCCTCGCGCGCCTGCGGGTCCCCGCGCGGGGGGCCGGGGGGGGGGGGGCTGGGCACCACACGGGGGGCGGGGAGGGGAGGGGGTTGGGCACCGCGCGGGGGGGGGCGGCCGGGGCGGGCTGGGCACCGCGCGGGGCGGGGCAGGCTCGTGGGACGCGCGGCCCCGCCCCGGCTCCTCCCCGGGCCTCGCGGGCGCTGGCGGGCGGGGTGGGGCGACCCTTTCGCGCGGGAAACCCGCGAGGCGCGGCATCCCCGGCTCCGGCCGCGGGTCGGGCGCGCTCCGGCGTCTGGTTTTCCCTTAAGCCGCCTCCGTCGCGAGCCGCCCCGGCCGGCGTCCCCCAGGCGCGGCCGCACCCCGCGCCCCTGTCCGGCCGGGCCCTCGGGCCTCGCGCGCGCGGCGCCGTCGGAGGGAGGCCGGGGCTCCTCCCGCTGCGGCCCGGGCCGGGGCCTGCCGACCCGGGGCGGCCCGTCTGGCCCCTGCCGTCCCCGGACCCGGCGCGCGACGCGACCCGCCCCCGCGCCCACCGCGCGCGTCTAGACGGAGGCGGGCGGCCGCTTATCTGCTCTGGCATCACCTGCAAGCGATCCCGGGCCCGCGCCGCGGCCGCGCCCAGAGCCAGTCTGGCGTGTCCTCGGTTTATTTTCTTTCCGGGCCGAGCCGGGCGGGCGGGCGGGCGGCCCCTGGACGTGCCTGCCCAGGTCACTCGGTGTGACATTTCAAACCCGCCGCTGGTTTTCCTGAAAACCGGCTTCAGTGGGCGCAGGAAGCGCCCCGAGACACCGAATCTCCAGCAGCCCCGGCGAGCGCGGCCCGAGGCTCAGGTTCCGCCCCGGCCGGCCGTTAACCCCTGGGCGGCCGGACCCCGCCGCTGAGGACTCCCCGGGGGTCTCAGCGCCCCGGCCTCTGGGGAGGCGCCCCGCGGTGTCCGCGGGGCCCGGGGCTGGTTTGGGGAGAGGGCGGCGCCCCAGGGAGGTGCCGTCTAAGTCAGGTCGAGAGGAATAAAATGCGCCGAGGGGCAGCTGGGGCGCGGTGGGGCCTCGGCCCGTCCCGGGACCGCGGCGACCCGGAGGCCCCGCGCGTTCCCCGCAGAGCCGGGCGCGGAGCCCCCCTCGCGGGACGCGCCGGCGGGGACTGAGAGCAAACGGGGGCGGGTGGGAAGGGGGAGCCGCGTCCACGGTGCCCCCCGAGCCAGGGGAACGCGCTCCTGCCCGGGAACTCGCGGCCGGCGCTGGAGCCGGAGGCGCGGACGCGGGGGGCTCGTGAAGACCAGCCTGGCCGCTCGGGTGCGGGCCAGGCGCGCCGAGGCGTCCTTCCCTGGCGCGGACCGTCCCCTTCCGATCAGAAATGGAGAGGTTCCTTTACTTTCTGGCTGACGACTGTCTTGGGGACTAACCTTCCGAGAAACACTACTTTCCGAAAGTCTTGGTGGATCTGGAATGTTGGGTTTTGTTATGTAAAAAAGGAAACAGTGGGTTCTTGAAGACAAGATTTCATGAATGGTTCATTAGTCTGGATTTTTTGTTTTCGCAGACCGCAGCATTTGGATGCTGCCATTAGAAACATCTCCCTACCTATTTACACTTCATGTCTTCATCACCCATACATCAAAAATCGAATTCTTTTTTTTTTTTGATAGTTATGAGTGTCTGCGTTTGAATTTTGGGAGATCACCCAGATCACTGAGTCCTAGGACGCCGACATTTATCTGTTTTACTCTACAAAACATCAGAAGCTCTTCTGTACATTCTTCTCGCTGCCCAGAGGGGCGCATCGTGTCCCATGGGGGTTTCCAGCGCAGGGGACTGACTTTGAAGCTGTATTGCAGGGGTCCCTGGTGAGGTGTCAGATCTACGCTGGGCTAGTTCCATTAATAAATATCGGTTTTACAGGTTCCCGGGTTATCTTGAAATATCTTCTATAGTACAGGAGGGATTTACTTATAAATTAAATTACCTGTAACAATTACACGTGTTGTATTTTATGCTTACTGAACTTTTAAAGCGAGATGCCCAATTGTGCAGTAAAGTCAGTTCAGTAAAAGAGGCCACAGGTGGACAATGGGAATTAGTTACTTAACTAGATTAAGATTAACGAGAGTAAGATTTTTCTGAGAAGATTTATCTAATAATTTGGATAGCTCGGTGTCATTGAGGCAGGAAAGGGATTCCCAGAGAGGGACGGGTTTACGGCTATTTACCACAAAATTTAATACACATTGAAACGCTGCAAAATTCCGGGAAATTCAGAGTCCCTGTGGCAGCATTCCCACCGAACTTTAATATTTAATGGATTGTGGGACAGAAATCAGGCTTTTAGTTTTGAATATGAAATAGCTTAAAGTCAGGTGGTTGTTGTTTTTTTTTTTTCCAGAGCCACAAATACTGGGTTTAAATGACACATTGTGCAAAATTGTTCTCCAGAAAACGCGCGATTCTGCCACTGATGCCCAGGGGAGGGCATGGACGGCCACACATGCAGTGAGCTGTGCTTCCCCACACGACACTTTCCCCCAAAGAGCAAGGGAATTAACTGAATAGCTGCGCGCTGGAGAGAGAAAACCATGAACGAATAATAAACTATTTGCAGAGAAGTTCCAATGGGTTGTGATAAAAGCAGGAAATTCAGAGTTTACGAAGCTGATGAAGGGGAGATTAGGAGCTTTTAAATATGGGTCTGATTGATGTAAAGGTAAACTCTCGGCAAGATCCTGGGGTCCGCGGCCTTAACGAGGCCTGCGCGGCCAATCGCGGAGCGGCGCCCTGTTGATGGAGCCGGAGCCCGCGGGGTGGGCGCGGACGGCGCTGGGCTGAGCGCGCTGACGGGAGAAAGGGCAGGAGGAGACTCCGTGGGAGCCAGATGTGGGGTCGGTGTGCGAGGGGCTCCAGAGATGGAAAGAAACGCCCTCGCCTTCCCCCAGCCCCCCTCAGCGAGCGCGCGGGCGGCCGGGAGGGCGGCTGGGTCGGCTCCGGCGGGCCGGGCCGGGCCGGGCCGGGCCGAGGCGCTCGCAGCGGAGGGGAAGGGCCGGGCGGGGGCGGGAGCGCAGGAGCCGAGCCCACCCGGGAAGAAGCGGCTCTGCGGGGGGAGTGAGCGCCCGAGGCGGGGGCCGTCGGGGGGAGGCGCGGAGCCACCCGCCGGGCAGCCCCAAGGGGAGAACCCGGCGTTCCCCGGGCACAGGGGGGCCGCGGGGCGAGGTCCGGCCCTGGGCAGCCCGGGCTCGGGGCGCCGCACCCCAGGGCCCGGCGCGGCGGGGGACGCGGCGGGGGCCCTGGGCGGGAGCAGCCCCCGGCCTGCTGCGGGGCGCCAGGGGTCACGAGCCTGCGGCTCCCCGCCCGGCCGAGGGCCCCCTGCTCCCGCGCGGCGGCGACCTGCCGGCCTGGCCGGATTCCGGGTGCGAGAGCCCGGGAGGCGGGGGTTGGGGGGCGGGTGGGGGTGTCCCGGCCGCGCGGGACCCGGGGCGCGCAGCTTGACGGCCGGCTTGGCCCCGAGCTTGGGGAACCCCCGAGCCACCCGCCGGGGACCGAGCGGGGCTGGGGTGCTGGCGGCCCGTGTCTAGCGAGTGGGGAGGCGGGGTGCAGGCGCTCCCCTGGGCGTCACGCGCCCGGGCCCGCGGGTTGGGAGCCCCGGGGAGCTGCGCTCTGCTCCCGGGTCCACGCGGCCGCGCCCGAAGGGGGCCGGAGACCCGTGGGGGGCCAGAGACCCGTGGGGGGCCGGAGACCCGTGGGTGCGCGCCTGGAGGAGCCGGTTCCTGCCGCTGCCTCCCATCCCCCCGCCCCGAAGCGGCGGACGCGAGCCCTGAGCCCGGCTCCCCGCGGCTCCTGGGGGGCGGGGGTGTCGAGCTTGCTCCGCGCCCCGGGGGCACCGGCTCCGAGGACCCGCGCCGGGGGTGGGGGGGGGGAGACGACCTGGGGTCGCGGCCCGAGTCCGGAGACGCCCAGTTCCCGCCGGGCCCCAGCGGCACCGCCCCCCCTTCCCTCCCCCCCCCCGCCTCCCACCCGCGTCTCCGCGGAGGACGCGGCACCCCGGGGCTCCCGAGCCCCGAGGGGCGAGTTTCCCCTCGAACAACACGCGGACGTCCTGCAGTTCCCGGTTTTGCCCCCAATAATCTTGACCCGACGGCCTTTCAGACCGACCCTGGCCGGTCTCGCTGCGGTGAGGTCGGGGCTCGCCTGACAGACACGCCCCGGCGCCCCCCCCCCCCCCCGCCGTCGCCTCAGGCGGGCCCCGGACCCCGGGGACAGGGCGCGGGACCCCGGAGAGAGGCCGCGGAACCCCGGGGACAGGGCGCGGGACCCCGGGGACAGGGCGCGTACCCCGGGGAGAGGCCGCGGGACCCCGGGGACAGGGCGCGTACCCCGGGGAGAGGCCGCGAGACCCTGGGGACAGGGCGCGGGACCCTGGCCGGCAGGGCAGCCCGGGTGCGCGCTGGGGGGACGCGCCGTGGCGGGAGACTCGGGGCGACTATTCGACCAGACGCTCTGGACTTGGGGCTACGTTTTCCTTCCAGTTCGTGGCGCCACAACAAGAGTCATCTTTGCAAACAGAATAAGTTATTTTATTACAACAACAAGACAGACGTGCTTATTTTATGCCTAACTTCACCCGGCTTACACGGTGTCATCAGAAAACAGGTCACCAAACCCCAAAACATTGTGCATGAATGAAATAAACTCAACCTGCAAAATTAGAGCGTGGAACATGAAAGTATCTACAGTCATTATAAATAACGCGGAGCGCACCCCGTATCTACAGAGCAGAGGGAGTAGAAACATAGGAAAAGTGAGTTCAAGGAACAAGTAGAACATTTGCTTGAACCATTTAAAATATTGAGGGTATCTGAGTACAGAACCAACCAAAACATTTATTTTTTCTCCCTTTTTAAGAAAAACTGCCGAGCTTCTTCCCAGGCCTGCTGAGGAAACCTGTTAGCCAGTTCAAGATAGTCTTGGGAGTCAAAGCATTTTCCTGACCAGAAAAAAAAGAAAAAGAAAAAGAAAAAGTTAAGTAATTTGATTAAAAAATTAAAAGTTAAAAAAATCAAAATTATTTTGCTATCTGAATAAAAATGAAGACACGCACTTCAAATAAACCAGATATAGTTTATGTAAACAAAGTACTGATCTCTGTACTATAAAAAATATAGACCTTAATTACAATCTGTTTTGTGCTAACATATTCAGATATTACCCCACGTGAAACATTATGAGGAAAATGGTTTTGGATTCCCGAGCAAGAAAATAATCAGGAGAAAATAGGTATGGTGAGCAAAATAAAATGACATTCATGTATTTTTTCCTTAGTTAGCCTTGCAAGAGCAAATGGGTATGTAAACTTGGCATTTGTTTTCTAAAACAGTCTACTTCATTTCAAACATGATTTTAATTTAAATATAACGTAAAGCCTGCTCTGAGCTGGCATTCAGCAGCCCATCTGACAAAGCAGCTGGGAGGGCTGGGAGCCCTCCTGGCCGCGGAGGTGGGCGAAGCAAATACTCTGGTGGCCCCGGCAGGCAGGAGCAGCAAGTGCGTGGAAATCAGCAGCTTCCTGGGCACTAAGAATGTAGCGCTACCAGGAGTGCTCTCTATCCACTGGGAAGGCACAGGTTCACCTGGGCAGTGGACTCGAACATTGTGAAACATTTTATGGGGACTCAATCTAAGTAAAAGGTGCACTGATGTCCAAGGTGCAAAGTGGAACTTAGTGAGAACTTTTTTTTTAAGCAAGGAAGCACATACTATGAGCTGTCACCAATATAGTGATGGCTCTTAATGCACAAAGCAGAAACCAATTTCCCATTGGCTGTCCAGTGAGTCCAGCCACTGCAATTGGGGAAAACATGCAACTCTGAGAAAGATGGTCTTTGGGGAAGAAAGAGGGTCGAACCACCCATAGGCCTCAAGCCAGGGCAGAGGGCAGCCTCCGGGACTCTGCATCATATTTAAAATAAAAAAATGTTTTATAAGAAATAGTTACAGATGATGCTGATTTTATTTCACGAGCCTCCGATAGTTTTTTTAAAAGCTGTGACCAGTTCTGGCTCAGACACATGGTACCGACTGGGATGGGACTTGAATTTCTAGTTTGAAAAGAGCTTTCTGTTTACTTCGCTCAGTACCCGAGAGTAAATAAAACAGGACACTTTTTCACAATTTTATTACAGTTTTAGTTATATTCCATTCTATGTACTTTTCAACACCTGTGTGGTGATGATAACTTTGTGTGTGTGTCTGTGTGTGTGTGTGTGTGTCCAGTGTGACCCTGTCCAAGTCAGGAGTTCCTGGAGAGTGCCCAGGGAGGGTCTGCTGAGAGTGGGCCTCTGGTCACTTAAGGGCTATCAAACTGATGGAAGAACTGGATAAAATCTGAATTAGGGTTCCATTAATCAGAGATGCTGCAAGGATAGCCAGACAAAGAGCAACTTGTACTTCTCAAGTGCAAGCTGGGCAGTAGAATATTTAAAAAGGTAAACATGCATTTTTAACTTCAACATCTCCAACTCTAGTCTGACTAGAGGAAATACTGCAGCAGGAATGCTATAGGATAAAAAGTATTTCTAAATCTTTTGTTCTCCAAATTCTGCTGAGCTGATGACTTTTCTCCATGTAAAACAATTTTATATTTTCTTTTTTTTTTTTCAAGATTTATTTATTTTTATACAAGAACCGAGGTACAGGCCAGATGCGCAGGAGGGTGAGAGAATTCACTGGAGACAGAGTGGGGAACAGAACAGGCAGATCTACTGAAACCCACTGCTGAGGGGAGCAGCCGGGGAGGCCGGAGAGGTCTGCTGCGCCATGTGAGATTCTTGTTGGCCGGCCAGGTTAGAACGGGCGCTGCAGAGGCTGCGGACAGCTTCACAGTGCAGCGCTCAACTGCCTGCACCACCAGGGAGGCCCCAATTTTATATTTTCAATAAAAAATTCAAGTATTTAAATTTAGGTAGAAAATACAGGCTACTTTCGGTGACAATTTTATTTTGAAGATAGACAGGGAACCAAACCCATGTGATTTTAGACTTATGTGCAAAATGTAGCCAGTATTAATGATCTGTCTCCTGTGTTACAAAGCTGCTCTTTAGTAATTATCTGGCATTTATTATATTGTGTATGAGGTGAGTAAAAATTACATGGAGATGTTTTGTGCTTTCCTTTCACTTCTGTAATTTTCTCTGCATATCTTGGTGCACTCATGCTCGATGACAAAATTGATTTCTTTATTCACCGAAGTATACTTGTATACAAATCTCAAATATTTTAGGTGATGTAACAAACCGATTTCTTTAACAGCTCCAGAAGGTGAGGTGAGAAACATGTCTGTTCAACGGACAAACACACATTTCATCTCAATAAAGACATACCTTTTGGCTGATAAGACTGGTTATCTGCCTGACCTGGAGTCTGTGCAAAATCCTGTGTGAAACAAAAAGGTGTTTTTATACCAATGCTATGAATAGACGATTTCGCTCAGGGCTTTAAAAATGCTTCTGAATTTGGAGACAACGATTTTTAAATGAGTTCAAATATAAAAACTGAAAAAGATGTTATGCTGTCTAGGTTCTTACAAAGTCGAAGAGAGTTAACTTTTAAATCTTGCTGTCTATGAGGGAAACTACAACTTTGACATTTTTAAAGTACAACATATATTCTGCAGTTTAACCTTAAAGTCTGATAATTTTACTTTTAAATGGAAAGTGAGAGAGTATATAATGTGTAAATTTTCAGAAGTCTATGACCAACTACCAGATCCTGATCTTTTAAGATATAATTTTTATTGAGCTACCATTATTTTACATCTTTATTCATTTTTTTCCCAGTAAAGAATTTCTCCCTTCAGGTGTGCCAAAAATATCGTTTTCTGGTGACTTAGTAATCTAACACACGGGGACAATGCAGAACCATTTCATTAAAAAAAATCCAATGCATACTTATTCATTCCTTCAGGCACAATTATTTATAGAAAAAAAGTGATTTAACTCCACTAACCTAACACACTATCCCCAATAAGCATTGTAAGATGTTCTCAGTGTATGTTAAATCTTTAAGCTACATTAAGTGTGCTAAATGCAGTGGAAGAGAATAGGAAGTACTTTGAGATCAATACCAGATGAAAACAAGTAATGTACATGATCTTTATTTTAGCTTGTGATATTATTTGTATTTTTAAAATACACATAGTTTTAAAATTTATTTTATTTATGCACTGGGGTGTAGGCCAGAGGTGCAGGGGGTAGAGGATTCACCAGAGACAGAGTGGGGAGTAGAACAGGCAGATCTACTGAATACGCTGCTGAGGGGAGCAGCGGGCGAGACAGGAGAAGTCGGCTGCGCCATGGGGGTCAGCAGACTGGTGGGCATTGAACTCATGTGGCAGTGGCTGGTGATAGCTTGATAGCACTGAGACTCTACCCCTGTGCCATCAGGGAGGCCCTCTATTGTTTGTATTTTTTAATAAATTGCTTTCCAAGCAGCTGAAAATATAGGGGCTAAGTTGGTACAAATGCAAAACGGTCTCTGCGTAGCTCTCACTGCCTGGTTGAGTTCTCTGCTCACGCCGTAAGAAGTGAACCTTACCTCCTTGGCAGTTCCTGTCCTTTCCCGCCTTAGTTTTCTCCACAGCACTTAACACTATCTGACATGCTATTTGTTGCCTTTATTTATCTGTTTCTTGTTTGATTCCCGATACTTTAGTAAAAGGTCTGTGAAGGCAGTAATTTTTATTGTCTCATTCACTGCTGTATTCCGTGTTTAAAGCAGTGCTCAGTGCACTGTAGGCCCTCCAAAAATTATCCATTGAATGAAAGAATGAATGATCGGAATTTAAAAAGATCAGTCTTAAAATCCTTTATAATGTATCTTCTATTGATTTTATCCTAAGGCTCTGAAGAATTCTAAATGCCCACATGCTGGTTATATTAGACTTTAACCAAGATTTAGTCTAACCATGGGCATATTTGAAAGCCCATACCCTACCTGTTGTGAATGTCTTCGAAACTTTTTTTAGGAAGAAGAAAAGGAACCCAGACTCAAAACAGAACAACTAAGCAGAAAATGAAACATTTCTAAATAAAATCGATGTAGTTGTGCTGGTCATCTAATATGAGGACATTTTACCACTAGTTGCTTTCTCAGGGGATGAGGGCTCAGGGGGACCTTTAGCCATCCCTGCTGGATGGTACCACACCCTTCACCAGTGACAGATGCACGTCGGCCAGAAGAGGGAATGATACTAACACAGAGCTCTGCTTTCTGTTTCGTTATTGTGAACAAAAGCACTGTCTATTAATTACATGTGCAAATGGAACAAAAACACATTGGTTTTATGGTAGAACATTTGGGAAAAAAATGGAAGATTTTCAGTAAATAATGATTTACAACTACAAAGGAATCTGCATTTTAGCAATTAGCAAATGTTTAAGAATAGCCAATTTAATTGTTCTATTGTCAGCTGACTGAGTTAATTTAGTTGCGAAAATACTGCTTTGCTTTGCTGCCAATCTAGTTCTGATCTCCATCCCACAGAATTTAACTGGATCAGAAAAAAAGGACTATACTTACAAGTTTTAGCTTAAGAAAAAAAGCCATGTGTTCTTCTGATACACACATCTGTGCATATATATGAATCACATACGTAAAAAAATTTACAAATAGGCTAAACTTTTAATTGACTATTTTAAGCAATTCTTACCTATTTCATACAGCTAGACTGCAAGCAGGATGAATATAACAATTAAAGCCTTCCATCAGTCTGGCAGTCTTTTAAAGACATTTCTTTAGTGTGGGCTCACCATGCCATTAACTGGAAAATAATGTTTCTTAAAATCCTCCAGGTGAAAATTATACAATATTTAAACCCCAATCCTACTGTTCTGATATTTTAGAAATTAATTTTGAAGCACAGAAATATGTGAAAAAATTAAAAGGTAGCATTGATGGCAAGACTAAACTACTGGCTCACTTTCACTCACCTTAACATATAAATAAAGCCAGAGAATTGGGCATAACATGGAAGGTACCTGGATGAACGTGGCCAGTAAAACACAGCTCATCTCCTGCTCCAGAATGATCTTGTTCTGACGGTTGTTGTAACAAGCAGCAATAAGCGAAGGGAACAGCACTTTGATCAGCCGTGGGTCGCTGAAATACTGGAAGGGCAACTGGCAGAGCTTCTGCAGCACCGTGGGGTGGCGGCCTGACTGTACGATGACCTGAGACAGAGGAGGAGCCTCAGGTCAACTGCCAACAAGCCCCGACCTCCCCACACAGTGTCAGCAAGAACCCTGGGGAACAGGCTGAGGGAGCATTACGGCGAAAAAGGGAAAAAAAAAAAAAAAAAAAAAAAAAAAAAAAAAAAAAAAAAAAACTAACTCCTCACCCGAGCTAAATTAAAGTGGTATTTGAAAAGAGAAAAGAAAGAAATCTCATTTTCTAACTTGTGAAAAAGATTCCAAAAGTTCGACAGCCATTTAAAAAGTACTATAATCCACGGTCAAGGGTGCAGCTGTCGTGGATTGAGGAGGCCGACAAAGTGCCCTTGGGACACACGCTGCCGCAGCCAGCACCTCTGCACACGGCTCGCGCTGGAGAAAGGTGCCCTCTCCCGCGGCCCTGCCCGCGCAGCCACCCTCAGAGGGCTCCCGGGCTGCGCTGCATGCGGATCTGTTAAGTCTGTCCAGTAAGCCCTGGAAAGAAAGGGGACGGGAGGGGGACGGGAGGGGGACGGGCACAGTTTCAGCGAGCACAGGCTCCCAAAGACCCTTTCTTTGCCCGCGCTCCTTATCTGCGTTTCCATCAGTGCCACTGAGTCTGAAAGGAGAGTTGTTTAGATAAATGAGACCGTTGTCTTGAAGCAGTCTAGGTTTACAACTGTGTACATTTTTAGAAATGGGGCAATGCAATTAATGGGCTTGCAGAGAAGGCCTCCTAATTTACTCCCCAGGCCTACACGATAAACTCAAAAATGTCAAAATCAGATCTGTTTCAAGTAACCTTGATTAGACAGTTCTAATATGAAAGAGCCGGTGACCCAAACCCCACTTCTTGGTATAGGAGGATGCGCAGAGAAGGCTAGGCGCACTGTGAAATCTAAGGTCAGGACTGTAAATTGTACTTGGAAAAACACAATTTTACAGGTACACACCCAGACAGGACTGCATTCAAATTAAAACCAGAAGGACAGAAAGAAACAGCAGAGGCAGGAGAAACATAAATTACAGGGATTTACAAGTTTTCAAAGTACTTTTAACAATACTTTAAGAACACACTCAGATGATAATGCAGCTTGGTTTAAGAACAAAATCAACAAAGTAATAGTTCACATATTTTAGTTCAATAGCTAAAATGACATCAAAAACCTTTAGAGAATGTTGATAGGGACTTGTTAATACCTTCAAATCCAGCAGGAATTTTAAAGACTTGCAGTGTGACAATTCAGCACATGGCTATCTGCTGCCATTTCTGACATTAGCTGAGAAAAATATGCCCTATCATCTACTTTATTGATAAAGCATTTATTTAAATCTTTATTTTAACCATTAGCCACAGATTTTGTAGCACAGCCAAACGATCACTACTTTAGGATTTATAATGATGCCATTATTTTAAGTCTCTTCCCTCCCCCACCCCGGCCCCGACCGAATTTTTCTTTGGCGCTTCATTGTTAACATGCTATTACTGCTACGGTCACTGATGGAAAGGCTGTTACTTTGGCCAGAGGCTGCCACAGGCACAGTGTCAACTCCAAAGTGGCAGCGCTGCCTCCTGGTAAGTTTGCACAGAACATGAGCGCTTACACTACCCAGAACTTACACTACCTGGACTCTTGAGCCTCATTGGGGTGAGGTAGGGCTCCTCAGAGGCCTGTTTGGGCCCTTGCTAGCAGAGCTGACCATCAGTTGCCAGCTGAACAACTGAGTTCCCAGAGGTCATCAGCAGTGTTGCGGGATGACCTGCTGGACGTCACTGCTTTAAAGTCCCTGAACTGCATAAGACAAATGTGGATACAGGCAGGCGACTGCTTTGGGGCCAGGAGTCCTGTTCACATACTGCTCATGACTGGACTTAACCAGGCCACAATGGAAGTGGTGGCGAGAGCAAAAGCAGGATAGCTGGTCAGGAGCCTGCATTACTCAGACTTGGTGGGCAACAGCAGTCCCGTGGCACACAGGGTGCAGGTGGTAGCTCATGGCCTGAGCGTAGCGGAACGGTCAGCTGAATTAACCTCAGAATTTGTCCTTGGGGCTGGGTAGCCAGGCTGGCATGCCAACAGCCTCACCTGATGGATGTGACCAGGAGAGAGTTACGTGAGAGGCTTTAGATGGAGTGGGGGCTGAGAGCAGGGCCCAGTTTTATTTCATCTAGTCACTCACTCCCAGACCTGAGGGTGGTCAAATGTCACCTTGGACTACTCAAGCTTTCCAAACTGAATAGAAAGGCAACAGAGCTCAAGGGATGTGAAAAGTTTTGCTGAATGAAAGTGTACATAATTCAGGGAAATCTTGTGTTTACAATATGGGGTTTTGTATTTGCCTAGTATGTCAAAGGTTGTCCAGGAAAAGGGCTGCTGATAAGTCAGAAGGTGGGCTCCTCAGGCTGACCAGGACATGTCTTCCTGGGAGCACACAGATCAATGCTAAAATAGAGGGCCAGCCCATAGAGTCCCCTCAGAGCACTGCACCAGGGAAGGGAGTGGTCTGGCTACTGATTTCTTTGGTGGTGAACATCATCAGATAGAGACAGTAGGCAAGAGCTGGCCCCATAATAATGAGCACATGCCTCTCAAATGATTTCCACCTTTGGATGCAGAGCAGAGCTCCAGGGAAACCAAGGGGACTTTCAGCAACATTCAGATCCAAAGAGACTGAAACTGAACTTTCCACTTGCTCTTCGGTGCAATTCAAAGCTGGAGGGGTAGGAGATCTCTATCCACCAGCTAGCTGTAAAACAGTGATAAAATAATGACAGTGCCCAAGATAGCACCAAAGGACTTGTTCTAGGTGCGAGACAGGTCACAACACAGAGGTGTGTTGTGTACAACTGCAAGACCACTCAGGCTCAGTGGTCAACAATAGGGTTTACTGAACAAACAGGAGACTGGGGAAAAGGGAAGTTTCCAAGGCTAGACAAGGTGCTGCTGTCTCACCCCAGATAGTATCTGCAGTGTCCAGAAGTCCCCAACATAGGCCATTCATAGAAGGTGAGGTGACACTGCAGCAGACCACAGCCATAATCTGAAGGCTGGGCCAGATGCTTGACCCACCATGATGGACTCAGCAGCACCAGGAGGTGGTGCCAGAGAACCAGAGGCTGCGGTCAGCTCTTTGTGAACTGTTGGTATACATCAACAGCAAACAGTTCTTTGAGACACCAGGCTGAAGCCGACAGAGCTCCTTGCAGACGATATCAGAGGTAGGGCTGGAGGCATGTGCAGCAGTTGATCTCTGTAAAAATCTGTGGAGGTCTGAAGGTCTAGAAGCCCACAGAGGTCTGGTGAATCCTACGGAGGTTGTTTGCTCCATGCTTCTCTCTCTTCTGAGGCAGCCTGCTGAATCCTTCTTTGAATGCTTCCTCTCCAAAGGTGGGTCCATGAATCCTTCTCTCTTTGGAGGCCGGGGCTGACTCCTTCTCTCCTGGCTGCTGACTGACTCAGGCTGGCTGTTGCTCTGCCTTGTATCCTCTTCAGGGCCCCTCACCCTACAAGCCTGATCGGGTTGTTTCAATCCGAAGTATTTGATTGGACTGTCTGCACCAATCAGCTTCCTTTCCATTCTCAATCTGAGTAAATTAACTCAACGTTCAGTAACAGATGGGTCCCGATTGGCCCATTCAGCTATAACCTGATAGGTCCATTTAGGATCCTAGACTCAGACGTGAAAGGGAGAAGCCTGGCCCCTGCCTAGACTGGCCTGCACTGAGGTCAGGGCAGGCTTATGGGCTGAGAGCTCTGGGGGGGGGGAACACCCGCAGGCAGCAGGCCAGACTGGTGTTTCAGTCCCATAGAGCCGCGTTGCCCCACAGGGATCTAGTTACAGAAGGAGGGAGAGCAAAAGATCCCCCACTTCCTCTTCTTTTTAGCACTATCAACAGTTCTGGGAAGAAGGGGTGTAGAAAAAGGGAAAGTGCATGTCTGGCAATGTGTGCTGCAGGTTGGTGGAAAGAGGGTCGGAGGCCAGCAGGCTGGCATTAAATGGGATCTGGAGCAGACAGATGGACACACTGTCTCTTCCATCCGCGGACTCTTGGCCACCCACTGGGCTTTCTGGTGGCTGGCTGTGCTTCCTGCAGGGGGAAGCATACTGAGGCACAAGAGTCACAGTGAGCTCTAACTCCAGCAGACATTCGCTGAGTGCTCCTGTGGATAAGGAGCTATGGTTAAGGATGGGCAGAGAAGGGCCTTCCCTTCACACACCAATGACGGTGCAGCACGGTGTGGAGGTGCCATCATAACTCTCAGGGAGATGAGACTGTACACACAGGACAGGGACGCAAGGGAGCCTGGGCAATCAGCAAGGGAAGGATAGTTCCTGACTGAGGTGAGAATGTAGAAACTGAACTGAAAAGGTGGGCTGGACCTTCAAGGCTGGATCACATCTAGGCACTGGGAATTGAGACAAGCAGCTCCCAGACTGAATACTGGTCTGGTCTAGTCTGCTTAGGCTGCCAGAACACAGTATCATAGACTGGGTGGCTTAAACACAGAAAGTTCGTCTCACAGTTCTGGAGCCTACGAGTCTGAGACGAGGACACTGACTCTGTGGGGTTCTTGCGCAGTTCTTCTTGTGGCATGAGATGCTGTATGTTCACAGGGCCTCCCTCAGTGAACGTGCCTCTCAACCGCTTCTCATCTGGCCACCAAACCTACTGCGTTAGACTCTACCCTTAGGACTTCTCTTAACCTGAGCACCTCCTGAATGTTCTGTCTCCAGTTACAGTCATGCTAGGGGTTAGGGCTCAACATATGAATTAGGGGGACCCAGCTCTGATCTCTTGTTGCCATTGGGCAGATGATGTTTCATTGTAAAAACTATCTTTGCTAACTAGGTGTATTTCAGAGTGGATGGCTTTTCCTGTGACAGCTGTCTCTCAGGGCCAGAAGACATCCATCTATGGGCTCAAGGGTGCTGGTGTTAGGCCATATGGGCTGTAGGCCTGGCTCTGACCAATTAACCAACTTAAGTCTCATAAAATAGGGGTGAAGGCAGTCTTCAATGTTTAGATGGGGACCACATGAGGCCATGTCTGCCACCCCAGTGTGAAAATGTGAGGTATGAAGTTCAGTTAGCACACCAGCCCTGCTGCCCTCTCCTCTGCCAGAATATGGCTCTCACCCACAAGCCCCCTCCCAGCGCAGAGGCCTAATGCATGCTTTCCATAATCCCACCCAACTCTCCACAAGGGCTGCTCATTAGAATGGGGTCTGGGAGCAGCAGGTCCTGCTCTCAGGCTGAGACTCATTGCCACTCAGCCACGGCTGCACACTCCCCCTGGCCCTGCCCGCACAGGAGAGAGCTATGCAAACAATGCTGGGGCTGCCAGCCAGGGTCTTGTGGTGGCGGGGGAGGAAGTGCATACTGACAGCTCTGAAAAGAGAATCCCAGCATAAGTATGTTCCAAAAAAACACAGGTAAGTGGTACAGAGAAATAGGCTTAGCCTATGTGAACGTGCGTGTGTGTCTGTTGTGCTAGACCTGTCAATCTGAAAAAAGAGCAGGAAGGGCCAAAGCTTATTAGCTTATTAGTGTTGCGAGCTCTGAATGCAGACCCAGGATGAGCTTCCCTCGAAACACTTAAGTAAAATCCTTATGCCTAGGAAGTTTTCCCAGTGAGCACTGCCAGAGACAGCCTGTCCCTTCCACCTACAGGCACGCAGCAGCTACCTAAGTGCGTGTTGTCTAATCCCTCGTCCCCAAAGGGCAGGGGTTGTCTTTACTGCTGTGTCCGCCATTGCTCTGCCGGAGGGCTAGGCCCATCAAAGTTCCTGGAGTGAATGAATCCAAGTAATAGACGGTTTCTAGCTGACGAACTCACCTGTGCCTTGCTTGGGGGAGAGCCGAGTTAAATCTCTTCTCACATTCTGGCTTGGAGGCCTCAGTGGTATCTCCACATCTACTTCCTTGTTAGAGACTTGTGTCTCCTCCAACTTATTTGTTGAAATCCTAACCCCAAAGTGAAGGCATCAGGGTAGCGAGGACTCTGGGAGTGATTAGGGCATGAGGTGGAGCCCTTGTGAGGGGTCAGTGCTCTTATAAAAGAGGCTCTTGAGCCCCTCTGGTCTTGCTCTCCCATGTGAAGCTGTGATGAGAGGCTGGTGGTCTCGAGCTGGATGAAGGCCCTCCCCAGAACCAGATTAGGCTGGCACCCCGATCTAGGACTGCCAGTCCCCAAACGTGAGAACTAAATTTCTGTTGTTTACAGACTATATAATCCATGATACTTTGTTGCTGCAACCTGAGTTAAGACATCCCTAAAGAACGGATTTTGTGATGAGCTGTCTGTTACTCGAGAAGGAAGCTGGGCTTGGGATCTTGGGTCCCTGGGATGCCTGGCTTGGTTATCAGGAGGGGTCTGGAAAAGACCCTTCCCCCACAAGGGTGGTCTCGCATTTGGGATGAGGTAATCCAGTCTTTTAGGACACGGCATTGCAACACTCAACGTAGAAGGATGCCTGTCACTGGGCCAACAATATTCAACAGTCTATGAAGCCTCCACCCACATTATGAGTGGCAAGACCTGTTCTGGGGTGGGCAGACAGGGATGAGAGGAAATCAAACACTCAGAAACTCTGAGACTTGTCCTAGGACTCCCCCCTACCCCCACCCCTCCGCCCCCAGCCTGGTGGAGCTGGGCCTGGAAAGCTTAGGACTCTGCTGGCTCCTCCATCCCCGGTCAGGCCCACCCACGGTTGTGAGACTCCCGAGGTCACCCTGTCCTGGGCAGAGGAGCTCTCTGTTGCTGGCCCGAGTGCATTCCTGTGACTGGCTGCTAGCCAGCTTCTTGTGGGACTTCGCCAGCCCAGATGAAGATGAGGATGACATACTGCCACTCTAAACACACTAAACCAACCGACACATGCAGATTAAGGCAACACAAAAGGCCTTTCTTCAGAAACCTATATTCTGCTTGGCTGGGTATCAAATAACCAGTCCTTGGGTATATGCTGGGCTGTGCCAGGAGTTTGTCTTAAACGATCAGATGCAAGAACTTGAAAGAGTGGGCTGGTTGGTGAGACTCACGTGAGTTAACTGCTAGAATGTGTGACCCCCAAGAGGAGCACTTTCTTGTGCTGTTCTTCCAGTCGGCTGCCTGCTGGGTTTTCAGGGCTGACAAATCTGGTTTTATGTTCTAGAAAAAATACTATCACGTATAACATATTCACAGTGATAATCCCTGGTCTGACCTGAACAGTTTTCCCAACTGCTCAATTTAAAGAAGGAACAGGGCAAGTGGAGGTAGGGTATTTCTGTTAGAATTGCCATCAGCCTGGGGGGTTTTCAGATTTCACATCTGTAGAAGGACAGCGGCTACACTCCATAGGGTCTGGAGGAGAGTGGCTAGGAAGGCCTGTGGAGAGTCCACCGTATTATATAAATGGAGAACAGCACATTTCGCCTCACCCAGAGGGCCCCTTTCCTGCAACTGTGACCACCTGGAAGGCAGCCAAGAACCAGGAAGTGAGCAAGCAGTTCTCGGAGCAGACAAATTAGTCTATTCATCAAATATTTACTGAGCATCTACTCTGGCCAAGGGTGGTGTGAGGCCCTGGGGAGGGGCCAGGGAACAGTTCAGGCATCCTTGCCCTCACAGAGTGTCCCGTCTTTCCATAAGCTGGTGACAATTCCTCATAGGAAGTTCTGCAAGCTCTGACCCAGACACCAACTCACAGTTGGGAAGTGGGTGTCCAGTCTACAGTAGACTGGAACCAGCAAGTTAGAGGGAGGCTGACTGAGACAGGATTCCCTCCTGCCAAGTGACAGGAACAACAGAGCAACAGCAAGCAGCGTCAGCTGACACTTGTAAGTACGGGGCTGGAGATGAAAATTGTTTTAAGCAGAAACGAGAATTCACAAAGTTGCCTGGAACTATTTGGTGTGTGGTGAATATGCGTAACCTTTTCAGCTGGTCTGAGAGCAGTACCGCTTTGGAGTAAAATATCTTATTCATGTTAACCTATTACCTTTACTTGTAACTCTACACTTGAAAAAATTTACTTCTACACACGCGATAATCCTCTTGTGCCTAACACTGCACTAGGTACTCATTTCTTAAGACATCAAAAAACAGTTAACATGTGAAGTAGAATTTCAGTCGAAGAAGGCAGGAAGCTAATATTGAAAGAATGTTAACAAATAGTTAACAAATGTTAAATAAACACCGTGCTTTAAAGGTTAAGTTTGGAGAGCTGCAAAATTTACTTCTATGGGAACAGCCCATTCCCTGTCCATACCAAAAACTAGAAAAATTTTCTATAGAAGCTTCTTGTTCATCTCCCCCCCCCAAATCTATCTGTTTTTGTCTGTCTGTATAAATGTCTGTCCATTGGCCTCTCATCTCTCTCTCTCTTAGATATAATCATGGTGCCTTATAGAAAAAAAAAATCTCTCTAGAACTCACATTCAAGAACATAAAACAAAATGGTCAAGCCGTTTACCTTATTATACTCTGAATCCTAGTGATTTGCTAAGAATATCCCCCAATTTTCCCATTATTTAGGAGCTCCATCAGCATTTTGCTTTATTTCTTTTAGCCATCCCCCTTCAGATTTCCCTCTGGAAAATTTCTAAATCCTTTCATGGCTGGGGCCCCGGTGTCCTGTCTGCCATGGACCAGAAGACACGCTCTCGGCCCTGCCTGGTTTCAGATATGTGAGAACCGTTCTCCAGGCTGTAAGCTCGCTCCAGATAGGAGCTTGGGGCCTTTTCTTCACTGTTGTATCCCTAGTGTCTGGCATCACGCCTAGCACAGTGCCTGACAGAGAACAGGTGCTCCATAACCACCTGGGTAATGAATACCTGAGGATGGCTCTGGTTCCACACCTGGCTCCAGGGCCTACACCTCCCACCCCAGAGCCTACACATCCCTGGGCTTTCCGGGTTCTCAGATGACGCTGTCTTGGTTTGGATTTGCAAAACAGCTGACTGGGGACTTTGGTCAGTTTCTAGCTAATGCTGCAGAGTCTTGGTGCAAGAGTACGGAAAGCAAGGGTGGCTTCCTTCAGCAGGACTGCTGAGCCAGTGTGTCAAGCCCAAGGCCAAGCGACTGCCCTCAGTCAAGTGTGATGAGGTGAGTGGAGTGTGGAGCCACACAGAAAGTACACAGATAGTTAAATCAACCGAGGTAAATTTCTTATGCCTAAGGATTCTTGCTTTGTTTCATTCCTTTTCTTGTCAGAGACAACATGTCCTCAACAGAGGGGCAAAAATAGGTGTCTAGACATCTAAATTTATTAAAAGAGACAGCCAAAAGAGTCTGTAAATCACTAGAACAAAGAATATTTTTCTAGCAAAGCAGAAACAAAGCAGTTGTCGCATTCCTCTCTGAAAACTGGTCTTGCCACAATGTGAGGTGGTCAGCCCAGGGCTCCAGCCGAGCCCCTCTGTCCACACTGCTTCTGACAAGTGTCACTGCACTCGAAGGCCGGGCCCTGGATATGACTGATACGACAGGAGGGGTCTTGAGCCTGTGACCTCCAGGAATCATACAAAGAAAATGGCAAGCCCCAAACACACATATCTTGTTTCTCAAATCTCATGCCTTGGGGGCTGAGTAAGAAGGATGGCGAAGCCGCTTTATTTAAATATCACAGGAGAACAATTTGAAGAGTGTCGACATACATAATCAAATCAAATTCAGAGAAGAGAAACACAAAGATTCCCTGGGCCAGCACTGTAGACACATTCCTTTCCTCCCAAACTTGCTTCTGTCATAAGACAGATTTCTAGGCTGAGATTAAATACAGAGATCTAGGCAGGCTGTGTGGGAGGTAGATCCTTTAAGCACTGGCCTTCGTCCCGGTGGTCCCCTAGACTCATGCTATTTAGCACTGGCAGGGGACAGGGAGGAAGGAGGAAGAAGAGGTGAGGGAGGAAAGCCAGGAGTTGGGGTCTCGGCTCTCCCAGGCTTGGGGAACCAGGAGATCCTAGAGAAACAAGGCTCTCCTTGCATAGTAAGGGGTGAGCGGCTGTCCTGCCGTGTCGCTCCAAGGAGACTGGTAAGAAGGTGCCTGGCTCTGCTTCCTGTGGGAAATAGGTTGTGTGTGCGCTTGGCACCAAGAACAGAGAGGTGAAAAGAGGTGTCTGGGCAGACTCCTCCTCCAACAGCACTCTGCTCCTGCAGGGGAGAGCAGTGCTTCAGAGCCTGGCCTCTGCCACAGCCCCGGGGTGCAGGTGCGGAAGTCCCCACTCTCCACACACTGGAGTGGGCTTTCAGACACAGCCTGAGCATTTTAGCTGCCTGCTGGTAATGTGGAGGGGCTCCTCGGCATCCCTGACAGGATCCTTTCCCAAGCTCTTGGCCTGGCCCCCCGGACTCTCCACTGCTTGGGCCCAGCCCACTTCTATTTTTTTTTTTTTTTTTTGGAGAACAAAACAGGCGTATTTATTGAAATACACTGTTTTTTTTTTTTTTTATAAGTTCCCTGATGGTGGAAAATGTTTCTTATCCATCTTTGTGTCAGCCATAATGTGACTTTGTGTCTCTGATCACAGTGACTTGAACATAGTCAATGCTAAATAGTTGTTTTTTTTTTTTTATAAATTTTATTGTTATATTCCCCATACAATTGCAGCCCCCCCATTCTGACCCCAATCCCTCCCCTCCCGCCCCCCACCCCCCAAAAAGTGTCTCTGTCTCATAGTTTTTTGTTGATTTTGATTTTCACTTTCTTATATTCATTTTCCTGGTCCCTTATTTAAGTTTTCTAGATTCCTGCTATGAGTGAGACCATCCGGTATTTTTCTTTTTCTTTTTGGCTTATTTCGCTGAGCATGATCCCTTCCAGCGCCATCCATGTTGCTGCAAATTGCATGTGTTTATCTTTTTTGAATGCTGGGTAATATTCCATGGTATATATGTACCACATCTTCTTGATCCAGTCATCTATTTTTGGGCATTTGGGTTGTTTCCAAAGCTTAGCTATTGTAAACAGTGCTGCTATAAAATAGGGGTGCAGGTGCCCTTTGGAATTGATGTTTCTGTGTCCTTTGGGTAAATACCTAGGAGTGGAATTGCTGGATCATATGGAAGCTCTATGTTTAGTAGGTCCAGAAATCTCCACACAGCTTTCCACAGTGGTTGGACCAGTTTGCACTCCCACCAACAGTGCAGAAGGGTTCCTTTTTCTCCACACCCTCGCCAACATTTGTTGTTGCTAGTTTTTTTAATATGTGCCATTCTCACTGGTGTAAGATGGTATCTCATGGTAGTTTTGATTTGCATTTCCCTGATGACAAGTGATGTTGAACATTTTTTCATATGCCTGTTGGCCATTTGCATTTCCTCTTCAGAGAAGTTTCTTTTTAGCTCTTCTGCCCATTTTTTGACTGGATTATTTTCTTTGTTGTTGTTGAGTCTCATCAGCTCTTTGCAGATTTTTGTGATCAGTCCTTTATCATTAGTGTTGGGTGCAAAAATGTTCTCCCAGTTGGTGGGGTTTCTCTTTGTTTTTGTTATTGTCTCTTTTGCTGTGCAAAAGCTCTTTAATTTGATGTAGTCCCAGCTGTTTATCTTTGCCTTCACTATCACTGCTTTGGGTGATGTGTCTGTAAAGATGTCTTTGATGTGCAAATCACGTAGTGTTTCGCCTATATTTCCTTCTATATATTTTATGGTTTCAGGTCTTACGTCTAGTTCTTTAATCCATTTTGAGTTGATTTTTGTGTATGGTGTGAGGTAGTGGTCAAGCTTCATTCTTTTGCATGTAGCGACCCAGTTTTCCCAGCACCATTTATTGAACAAACTTTCTTTGCTCCAATGCATATTCTTTGCTCCTTCTTTTCTTAAGCTCTTGTTCCCCCGCTACCTCCTCAGCTCCGGTTAGAAAGAACAGCTTGCAGTTCTGAGTTGACCCCCTATTTCACATCTCAGTGCCTTTCCTCATGGTTTTTCCTATGCTTACCAAGCTTTCCTCCCTCCAGTCCACTTTGAGGTACCAGCTGAAGTGTGACCTCTACTATGGAATATTTGAGAGGAATTTCCCGCACAGATTCAGCTTGTGCACTGTCTGTCCTCTGTCCCCCTGGATGTCAGACCCTCCTAGGCAGGGGCTCTGTTTGTTTGGCCCCACAGTGTGCCAGGGGCCACTGCACGTCCGTGTCTGCTGAAGGATGAGCCTCAGCACCAGCGCTGCTCCCAGCCTGTGGCTCCCACAAGGGCAGGGCCTGGGTTGGACTCCTTTCTGCCTCTTCCAGCACATGGTCTGACAGGTCGGGCATTTAGAAGTTGATGAATGAGAGAAGGAATGAGTGATGGATGCTCGTAGAGTCAAAATTCACAATACTGGCATCTCCCTGAGTACAAGTTACCTCTGTCCTCTGTTCTGTGTTAGAAATTCTTTGTCCTTCCTTCACATTGTATAGTCTATGAGAAAAGTCACCTTTAAATGCAGCATGTTTTAAGTTCCCTTCAGACACATCTTACAGCAAAAGAAGGTTGAACTAGATTACCTCAGATACCTGGCTAACCCGAAAAGTCACAGATTCTATACTCTGTCAGGAACTATACCTAAAAGTGTTGTTTCCATTTTTAATTTACATTTGAGAAAGAACACTGTCTACAGAACACAGACCTTGGAAATTATAAATATACATCATACCATCATAAATTTGAGGGACTGTTTAGGATTTTCTGAATATTTACATTATCTATATCTCATCTACCACAGAGAAGGAGAGTGGGAGGAAGAAAGCTGGTCACAGAGAGCCCTAGATGATGTGTCAGGAGGCCTGATGCCAGCGACCTTGAGCAGGCCCTTCTCTCTGGCAACGATGGGAGCTGGACTAGATGATGGCTGAAGGTCTGTGGACTTGATTCTGATAGAATCCTGTGCAACACGAGCTCACTTACATCAACACCCTATGCGGTCCATATCTGCACAGATACTGTACCTCCACATGGGGAGAAAAAGCTTAGACTATGTTTTACTTAAGAGTGAAAAAAACTACCACACAAAATATGCTTCTCCCAAATTTTCAACTAGCAGCTACTCTGATTTTCTAATGCAGCTTCTTTGAGAGAACACACACATGCAACTGAGAAGCAACAGGATGTGTGAGTGGGGGGTTGGGCAGGGGATGGACAGTATTAATAATGCCTTAAAACACAAATAGTCCAGGTGAACTTTGAACCTTTCCTGTGAGGAGAACTTGGGTCGGACCTTCCTCACCATGGCGTCTTTGGGTGGTGTGAGAGGAGCAGGGTTAATAACAGAGCAGAGGCAGCCAGGGAGCCTGGATAAATTCCATGGAGCGTTTATAGGCTCACCAGCACTAGTCTACGACAATTTTATTTAATCATAAAAATATAATAGTCGTCAAATCTTTTTGTAGTTTCAGTTTACTGCTTTCTCAAGTGAAATAAATGGTCTCTCAGATTTCTTTTGCTTTCATCTCTCTGCCCTAAGTACAGTAGGATAAGGTTCCAATTAAGGCCCATTAAATGTTCACATTGATTCATGCGTCCCCTTTTCCAGTTTCTCTTCCTAACACAGTCTCAACGCACCTCTGAGTTATCTGTCGTGTGTTTTCAGTTTAGCAATTGCCCATATAGAGGAGAAAGATTTGGGTGTGAGGTCTCCCTCCTACTTCTGCAGCCTGTGGTGAGGACTGGACATTCTCCTTCACCATCCTCCAGGCCAGCATGTGCTTATCCTGTGTGTCCAGGGGCAAGGCTGGCCCCTTGGGAAGGGAGCCAGCAGCTGGCCAGAGTCGGTGTGACCTCCCAACCCCGGTGCTAGGCCGTGTTGGTCCCGCGTGTTAAGTGGCAGCCCAGGAACCTGACAGGAGGAGCCCGTGGCACTTCTACATCTTTAGGGTTCACCGAGGAGCCTGCAGGTAGGGGACACACGGAGGAGAAACATGCTCCGACAGCAGAGGTGGTCTCTCTGAGGAGGAATCTAGAGTCAGAGGCGGCTGGTTGCATATTCCAGGGCTTTTCCCATTAAAGAAAGAAATCTGGAGGCAGAAAATGATTTCAACATCCCAGCTAGCATGCTTCTAGCTGAGGGAGTGCGCAAATCCTACTGCGTGTCCTAATTTAGCCTGTTAGCAGTGTTGTCCCTACTTTATAATGAGGAAATCGGTGGCAGGAAGTAAGAGGCAGGCCTAGGACCACAGAGCCAGTGGCTGCCACAGCTGAGGCCACAACTTAGGTCACTTGGCTCAAGTCCATAATCCTTTTTTCAAGCTATAAAAACACACCACTCATGGCTTAAAGCGGAGACCAGCCACTGACGGCCGCCATGATGGACCTCAGCTCACCGCTGCGGCATGTGAGGGCAACCAATGGCGCATGTTCTCGAAGGGACTGCATGTGAAAAATTGAAGAGGCACATTTTGAATGCCTCAGAGAAAACTTGCTACTAAAATAAAGAGTATGGTGACTTGGGGTCTTTAAGTGTAGATTTACTCTCGTGTGGTCTCTTAGCGTGGGGTTACCTACCAAGAAGCTTTATTTATACCAAATCGTAGTGAGTGAAGCAAACTGGGGACATGTGTAATAAGGATGACATTTAATTTTCACAACTTCTGGTCTCCGGGCGCCAGCTGGGGAGAGCTGCCCTCAGGATCGCCAGCCCAACTGACCACCTTGGAGAGGGGATGGGCTGGGAGAGGACCTCAAATCCGTATCCCGCACCTTCCCTCAGACATCGCTGTTTCCCCTCCCGTGGCATGTGCCACACCTTAAACAGGGTCATTCCTGCGGGATCTCTAAGCCGCTGGGAAGGTTCTATTTTTTTTTTCTTTTTTTTCCTTTTCTTTTTTAATTTGGGAAGTTTCTTATATAAGAGACTCAAAGATAAATAGCCTATGAGTACTAAAGAAATGTTTCCTAAATTTTTAGCTAGAATAGAAGTCAGTTCAGGAGGTTTGGTTAGTAAAACAAAAGCGCCTGCTGCATCTCTCAAAATCAAGGGCCAGTGTGGCCTTTTCTGCAGTCTACACCGAAGGGGAGTTGCTGCATTATCTCAACATCTGACCACTCATTCAGCAAACACAGTTTAGGTAACTGCTATGTGAAGAGACACTGCCTTCAAGGTTCTCACATTTCGTGGGAATGGGAGGGTGGGGATGAGACAAACACAATAAACATCCAAGGACTGTAATGTGTTCACGGAAAGAAACAGAGAGGACACGGGGCCGTATACCCTAAGAGTTACTGTGGCCAGGGAAGATCATACTCAGGACATCTGAAGAAATGAAACACCTTTGGAAGCCCCCAAACCATGCTGCTTTCTGAGGGCAAAGTGTTCTAGGTAGACAGCAAGAGCAAATGCTTCGGACAAGGGGTGAACGGCAGGGGTGGGGTGGGGTGGCCCATGACACAGCAAGGATGCCAGCGTGGCGAGTGGGCTATTTATGATGACTGTGCTTAGAGATGAAAATGATCACATTCATCTACTTATGTCGATCTGGCCAAGACCGCCCATGTCGTCTTAGAATCCACGTCCATCCTCTGTCAGAGCGCCCGGCCTCGCTCTTCCATGGACAGGAAGCCAAAGCCCAGGGAAGGGCAGGACATGCACAGAGGCACAGGGTGCGGCTGTGGGGGCCCAGCGATCCTGACTGCACTGGTGTTTGCATGACGGTGAGGGAGTTACACGAAATTCACGATCTCATAAGAGATGTGTTCTCTGTGGGAACAGATTAAGTCTCTCCTGTCCATCACAGAGTGACCTGTTAAAAAGGTACTTCTATGACTGAAAGGCAAGGCAGAAGAAAATCAGATTTACTGTTGGTCATGTGTTAACAAAGCCGTCCTCTGGCCTGGTTGGCTGCTGTGTTCAGAGGGAGATTTCTAAGCAAGCTCAGGCTGGCGGAGTTCAGCGCACAGACCTGGCAGCAGCGTTCATGTGTGACCTCCTCAGAGTGCCTGGGCTGGGCACCCCGGGGAGAAGGAGCCGACAAGCTTAGGAGGTGTCTCCCTATGTGTATTCTCTGTTCTGCCTGGCCTTGGGGTAGAGCTCAGCGGGGGCCGAAGAACTTCCAGTTACCTTGCAGCTAAACCAAGGCCTCCACTGGAGTATGAGAGATTCCAAGTCCCATGTGAGCGGAAGCTAAGTGGCTAGCCTTCCACTTCCAAGTTTGCTGTTAGATTTCAGGACAGTTACTTTACTGAAGAGTTCTGAAGCTGAGTTCCCTAAAAACGAGAAACGGAGAAGACCAGTCTTGGGCAGTTTATCAGCACATTTGTGCGATAAATGTTTAGGCAGAAGCTATTTTAAACTAGGTAATCTATTGTTCCAGTTTAGGGAAAAAGACGCTCCCCTCCCATTTTTCTTTGGGATTGTAATATTGAAAGTAACTATAAAATGGCTATACTGTTGTATTCTTAGGCAGTTTCTTAGTATTTCTTGCATTTTTTTATTTTATGAAAGGAACTGCAACTGTCACACAAAGAAAATGCAAAAACAAGAATACTGTGTTACAGATAGAAGAGGCACTGCCACCCCAGGAGACAGCCTGGGAGGCCCCGTGGCAGCTCTGTCCCTGCACTTGGCCAGGGTGGGAGAGTTTACCTAGTGGGTGTGACCTAGGACCATCTGCCTGTGAAGAAAACAAAGAGTCAAGAAAGAATGTTTGGGCAGGAATTAGGCCTCCTCTGAAAGTTCCATAAGCTGGAATGAGGTTCTGGAAAACTGCCACTCTTAAAACACAACTGCTCCCTCACCTGCAAATGGTACAAATGGTACACAACTAAGAATCAGCCCTGTTTCTGTGTGGGGAAATGTTTGCAGTGAGTACTGTATCTACATTTTAGGAACTTTTCGTCAAAGGTTTCCTTACTAAGGAAACCATTCAGGTTTCCTTACTAAGTTATCAAATGATAAAAGACCTAGAAAATGCATATCACAGCTGAGGCAGAATTAGTTTCCTGCGCCCCTAATGTCCAGCTCTCTGGCCTGTTCTGTTGTCCCTAGAAGCATCTGGGAGCCTCTGGGACAGAGCAGAGCAGATGATTACATGATCTGTGTAGATTTCTCCGCAGAGAAGCTGATGGGGGAGGGCAGGCCCCAAGGGCCCTTCCTTTCAACTGTCACACAGACTCTTGCTGAAAAATGAAATCTATCGGTCCTTCCAAATGAAAAAGTCACTCACTAACTAAAATGAATATGCAAAGGTGCTTATTCCCAATACAGTAGTATGCAGGCAGTCAAATCATCTGTCATTTGAGTTAATTTAATTATCAGACCTCATTTAATTATCCAATATAAAATGTAAATAAAGTGAAGGGCTGACAGCACATACTAATTATGTTCATTATAATAATTAAATGGGAAGGAGTTTAGAAAGAGTCATGAAAATGCCATAAAACATAGGGAAGCTTTTGATTAAAAAAACATTTTAATTAGAAACTGCAACCCTATAGGAAACAGGTGACTGGTGCCTCCAAGGATGGGACATTACTTTTATTACCCAGGTTTCTCTTCTGAACTCATCCTTGCTGTCATGGGGCTCAGTCCTCCCAGTTAATAGACTAAATGCTGGCAAATAAACAGTGTCAATCAACCCTTTATGCAAATCAGCTACCTAATAAAATAGCCTGGGGTTGCAGCAGAAGTTCAGATCTCTTGTCTTGTAAAGAAAGATACAAGCTGTTTCCCCAGTAGGAAATAAAGAATCCCTGTGGGCAAACAGATCTTGCAAATTAACGTGACTTCTGACTAATGATCAGCAACATTAAATGAATTGAGCATTATAATTTCTTCTCTGATTTAGAGAAAGTGGTGTCAGGATAAATAAATTCACTTTCATAAAAACAGAAATGAGGTAAAAAGGGCACTAGCTAAACTGCCCATTATGAGGATGGGTTCTGCTGGTTCTTACTTAGCAATTCCTTTTCCTTTGCTAAGCCTCGGTTTCTCCACGTATAATGTAAGGGAGCCAGACTAAATATCTCAGAGCCTTTCCAGGACTCCATAAATCTGTAACTGAAGCTGGACAAGAGCTTAAAACAAGTTTTTAGAATAAATAAAGCATCTTTTTTTTTAATTATAGAAAACTCCCCAATTCTACTGGGAAATGAACAGTTGCCACCCTCAAAAGTTGGAGGTTCCTTCCTTCCCCTGTCCTGCCAGGATGCCTGCTGGGCAGGGAGCTCCCGGGCCAAGCAGCCAGGACACCCTCTGTGCAGCCAGAACAGCAGTGCTCAAGGTGGCATCACCAAACAAGGTCCCCGGATCACTGTGTGTGCCTGTGCGTTTATCAAGATAGGGGAGCTAAGGAATAGTCTGCTTTTAAGAATCAGCTGCTATAGAGGCAGGCAGCTTCTGCAGCTGTCTGGTGCTGGCAAAATCTGGAAGAGAGTGAGGAGGCCTGGGACAACCACAGAATGGCTTGGAGTCGCCCAGCAGGCTGGAGTGCCGTCTGTCTGGTTCCAGTCCTGGCTTTTCACTTCTCACAGATTGAATGACAGGGCTCACAGGCCAGGACAATCCAGGACAATCACTTCTGTTTTAAATTTTGTATTTTTTATTCTATTGTGGTAAAAACATATAACATAATTTACCATTTTAGCCATTTTTAAGCTTACAATTCAGTGGCATTAAGAATATTCACAATACTGTGTAATCATCACCACTATCCATTTCTAGAACCAATCTACCTCCTTATGAGCAAAGATGCTCATGCCTTGAGGGAAAATGATTTATCTAAGCTACTGTCAGGGCTGGGGCTTTACTTGCTAGACTATGGTTCATGTGCATTTGTAAAACACATCACTTATCTCTTCCCAGGACTTTTAGGATCTTCCTGACAAAGGCACACATCCATGTCCCCAGAGGTTCCAGACAGCATGCAGAAGTGCAGATGGAGCTTCTCAATGTACTGTCTGGGTAAATGGGTATCATCTATGCGGCACACGCTTCAGAGTTCACTGGTAGATGGGGTCTGTGACACATCTTTTTTAAAGATGTATTTATGTATGCACACAAGAGCTGGGGTACAGGCCAGAGATGTGGGGGGTGAGAGGATTCACCAGAGACAGAGAGGGGAGCAGAACAGGCAGGCTGACTGAAATACACTGCTGAGGGGAGCAGTGGGCGAGACAGGAGAGGTCTGCTATGCCATGTGGGTAGCTCCCTGGCTGGCTGGGGGATTGAACTCATGCTGCAGAGGCTGCCGATAGCTTCACAGGTTGCGTCTTAACCCCTTGCGCCACCAGGGAGGCCCACATCTTATTTTCTTAAGCAATGTGGAAGGGAAAGTGCCATCGGTTTAACTTTGTTAAGACCTGGGTTCTGGCCCTTGTCTTCCAGCGATTCTTTAGCCTTCGAGAGGGGATCACTTCACCTCTCTGAGTCCTAATTCCTCACCTGTCTGTGAGGTAGGAATAATGTCTGTACTTACAGTCTCACTTAAATGCTAGTGAGGTCCAAGAGACAACAGGTGGGAAGAAGAGTATAAAGACTTCTACAATAATCAGGAGTTTTGCTTAAAAACAGCATCTCCATAAGGTGCAGAGTGTCAGTTTCTGACAGAAGAATTACTATCATTTCTACCAGTTTATTATTTCTTCTCTACTTTTTATCATATTCTTTCTTCTCATAGATCATTGCATTTCAGCAGCTGCCTCAGGTCTGAACTGGCTTTGCTGAACTTCCACCAAGTCAGAAGAGGCAGTCCAGTGTATACTTAATCCCTCTGGGAGGTAAGGAGTCAAAATAGAAAAGTCTGGCTTTTCATACTTTTCTAATTTCTTCTTCACAGTGAGCTTACCTCTTAACAGTGGTCTCTGGACTCCACTGTATCTTCTTCTCCAAGGAAAAGTCTCTGGTCTCTGTGTATAGCTTGTATGGCTTCATGCTCTCTGCCCATTTAATGCGCTTTTTTTCTTGTCCTGACATGCTCAGTCATTACTTCGGCATCAGACTCAAGTCAGTTCTAACATGCCATCTCCAAACACCAGTCCCCCAGCCCTGTCCCCCATTCACTCTGGTGAACCCAGAGATACTTAGAACGTGTATTTTATCTACAGGAGAGGATTAGTCTATGATCCTGTTATAGCAGAAAAACTCTCTGAAATCCCTCAAAGTTCTGATTTAGTCAATTCATCACAACAGATTTGGTTTAGACAAATCATCCCTAAATAGGAATGTGCTAAAGGAACTAACTTATGTTGTAGAACTGCACACAGCAGAAAAGTACCACACGTGCAAACGGCGTACCTCTTTCCAAGGGCAGCAGACATTGTCTTAACACAGAGCAAACAACTCAAGTATCAAAGTATACAAACAAGTTAAATATAAAACAAATTAAGTATAAACCAGTATGCTGTTAGGTAAACCATGGGCTGTCCACATAAGATAAAGTCACGCAGCCACTAAAAATGACAGAGTTACCGCGACATAACTGTCCAGTGTATAATGGGGGACACGAGTCCATGTACAGTATGATCTTAGCTCTGCGAAAATATTCACAGAGGCTGATGTAGGTGAAATGGGAAAAGGTACACATGTTTAGTAGTAAGTTCTGGGGAGATAACTGATAAAGTTAACACTGTATCATACATTTGAAATTAGATTTTGAAAGTTCTTATAAGAAAAATAATATAACTATGTGAGGGGATGGACACTAATGACAGTTATTATGATGATCATTTTACAATATATACGTATACTACCTTATCCTGTTGTACACTCAAAACTAATACAGTGTTATGTCAATTATACCTCAAAACCTGGAAAAAATAGTCACAGAAAAGGGGCTGTAAGGGAGCTTGCCAAAATAGTAGCAGAGGCTGTGTGAGAGGGTGAGCTCATGAGTGACTGTGATTCCAACGTGCCTATTTCATGATATGTGAGGGACTCTTTTGTAATCATAAAAATAAAAACAAACTTTTAAATGAAATTAAATCTAATTTTTATGTTTACATATGACACTTGTTCTGGGAGTGGCCTGCATAAAATTTTTTTTCAATATTTGAATCATGAGAATCTCTCTAGAATGGACTGTGTGCTTTCAGCCTTCTTGGAGGGAATGCCCAGAACATGCTTCCATGACTAGTCAGGGTCAACATCAGGTACATCGACAGGAACTTGAGAAATAACATTCATGGCTAGTGTTCCTTGGGATCCAGTTGGCTATGTTTTCTGAGTTCTTGGGTCTACAATGTACTTTTTAATCCTCTTTCTCCTCATCGGGAAGAGAAATCCAGCTCCTTGTATGCAGCATCTCACCTTGTACTTGGCTTTGACACCACAGTCATCTCTAGTCCTTCTCTTACCCTGGTCTAGTTAGCTACAGGCTAACAAGCCTCGTAAGCACATTAGTTAGTGATCTGCCTAAAATAAAAACTGGTAAGTGCAGAATGTTGGGGGCCTTTTTCTTATCTATACTCCATACAATTAAGATTGTTGAGTAGGAGGTTTTAAATAAATGAGGTTGTTGGGAATTACTGTTTGATGAGTTAGTTATGCCATAATTCTGGTTTTAAAAATAAAGAGCAACAAGGTGCCTTGTTGTTATGATTTTTATAAAATCTGCAACACAGATTTCCCAACTTCTTAAAGCAGCAAAACCCTACTTACAGAGGCAATCTTGCCCAGAAACCAAATCATCAAAATAGTTAAAAGCAAAATCACTCCAGGTGACTCACTGGGGAGAGGCTCTGCCTGCCCTTTCAACGCCTGTCCGGTGCCATCTGGCAGCCTCCAGGGACTAGCAGAAGCCAAGGGCCAAGAGCAGCTTCATAAAGCACCTGATTCTAAAGCTATTTGCAAAGTGACGCGAGTTGAAAGATACAAGCTGCCTCATCCACAAAAAAAAAAAAAAAAAAACACATGGATAGCGCATCAGAATCTACGTGGCCAGGAAGTGGATGCGTTGTGTGGCCTAAGAATATTACACTGTTTTCTTTTCATAGCTCTGAAAGGAGACTTAGTGCTAACCCAGTACCGAGCAAATCTCTTTGGAGAGAAGAAATCAGAGACATAGTCACAAGCCTGGTAAGGGCCTCGCTCAAGAGAGATGGGTTCCAGCAGGCCAGCCTGCCTTTTCTCACTCCAATACCTCACACTCTCAGTGCTGGGGAGCGGCTGCAGGAACTTTCCGGGGCCTCTTACCTGGTTATCTGAGTGGTTGACGGTGAAGTAGCCCACACAGACGATGACCTCATGTAGGAGGCTTTCACAGGAGACTTGGCTGCAGTGGCCTAGCAGGGAGCTGGCGATGTGCCGGAAGGCAAGGGACAGGCCCTCTGCCCCTACAATAGACTGACAGAGACAAGAGAAGTTAGAAATCCCAGCTCAGGGAGAAGCAGCACTGCAAAGCACCAAGCAAGCCTGGGCCCTGTGTGCTTTTCTGCCATGTGCTGCAAATATTTAAGGAATTTCTGAGGAAGACTAACGATGAGTTCAGGGGTTCTTGTCCTCATCAACGACCATATTAAATGCAACAGTTAAACTGAAAAGGGACAGAAAACAGAGCACAGCACACCAAATGCCTGTACTACCTGTGCCAAGACATTATCCACCCAAAGCATGGTTATCTATTGCGTTTTTAGTAAGTTAAATTTTCTTGTTGTACAAAGTCTCACTGCAGAAAAGTCAGAAGAATAAAAATATTAAAATTCACCTGTAAATCTACTATTTTGCTAACTTCTAATATTTTTGTTTCTGGAGAAAATATTTTCTTGCACAAAGGGATAAAAATATAATTCTAATCATTTACTTAAATATCACACAGAAAAGAAATATAAATAACAACTGGTTATTCAAGTAAACTGCTCTGTAAACTCAAGGCTCCTGAAAGAATGTAAAAACAGTAATACCACCCCCCCCCAAAAAAAAAAAGAAAACAAACCACCACGAAGCCCCCCAGAGACGAGGCTTCTGGGATCCTTTCTCCAGACAGGCCAAAGGCTGTCGGTGGCCGGTGACGGGAGGAGGGCCTGAGTCTGTCTGTGCAGCCTGAAGTTTCTATTTAATAAACATGTCAAACAGACAGAGCGACAGGAGGGCAAAGGGGAGAGGCGAAGCCCGAGAATACACTCTGGAATGAAGCGCCGCTGCCGGCCTGTGGGAAAAGGCAGAGTTTAAAACTCATCTCTTGATTTGAGGTCTTGGTAGGCTTGATCCAGGTCAGATTTACTGCAGCTTGCAAGTTTCAATGAATTCACTTGCCTAACGGCAAAACACATGCCTTTCCGGGAGGACTGAAACAAACGATGGCTGAATTCGGAGAGGACCTCTGCCTCAGTTTCGTGGTCTTGAGACAAAATGTTTCTCGGGCTCCAAAGAGACTTCAGGAAGGCTTTGCTCCTTTAAATCAAGGAGTGACACGTCTCGGCTCAGCCCTTATTTAATTAGCTGTGTCCAGCATGCTGTGACCCAGTGCCCTCTGTTTAACCTTCACTGATAAGAGCAGGTCAAGGGGCATGTAAGTTTGAATATAAAAATTAAAGCAATTTTTCAAGGAAACGATATTTCCTTTTTTAGCCAGAATTAATTGCCAAGTCAGTACATTGATTTGTTTCTTGAGACCACCTTCAATTGTAAAAACTGTCAAAGTGTGTGCAATATACAATATCCCTGATCGCAAGGCCATCTGTGCCAGTATGAATTCAGAGTGAAATCAGGCTCTTGCTGAAGGGAGAAAAAAATTCTGACAGCCTTATTAGTATACAATGAAAGAAATCAGCTAAGAGAATACTTTTAACAGGCAGCCTTTTGTTCACACCGCATGATAATTCTCACAGTCGGAGAGCACGCAGGTCTGCTGAGCAGCCCTGGGTGCTGGTGTACCGGGAACGCTGATTCAAGTCTTGACTTTGACTCAGCACCTGCAAGAGCGTTCTTTATCTTCAAAAGCTGAGTGCACACACATTTCTCAAGGGTGTGCTATGTGCTAGGTAGCTCTGTGCCTTTATGTAATCTCACTGAATCCTCAGACTTGTAAGGTAGGTTTTTTAAAATCTTCATTTTATAGATGAGAAACTGAGTCTTAACGGTTCAAATGACTTGTCTCCGATGGTCCAGCTTGGTAGCATGAAGGCTCCACGCCTGACCGCAAGTCCAGAAGTCTGATGGAGACGGTCCATAAGAACTTTGAGCTCTTGTGATGCATAGGGTTCAGCTGTCAGTATGTACAAAGTCCTGTATAACATTTACCTCATTTCAATTTTCTTCTTCAATTCCTTTTATTCTCCTGTCTTCAATTCACAAATTGTCTCCCAGATTTATCTGAGGTCAGGTCTATGCTGTTTCTAAAATCTCTATTCCTATCTTTTATAAATGTAGCCCCTGAAACTTCACTGTGGACATGTAAGTTGTTTTGAACTAAAACATGAATAGTCTCTGGCCATATCTATCATAAAAATAGTTCTTTTTATTCAAAACTCACCCATTGCTTTGAAAAACAAATCCTGTGTATCTGTACTGTATTTACTTGAACATTAAATGTTTCTTTGGATGTTCGTCTACGTTAATGATGTCTGTGTGATAGATGAGCTGCTCTAGCTTGCTAAACAGAGTGTGTTCCAACCAATGACTACAAATCTTTGTGGTACCCCATTGAAGGGTGGGGTGTAGGACTTCTCTCCTTCAACCTGGAGGGGAGGCTTATGACTGACTTCTATGTGACTTCTGAGGCTAAGTCATAAAGTCATCCAGCTTCTTTCTGATTCTCTTGAAATACCTGTTTTCTGGAAGCTTCCACTCAGGACCCAGACATCACAACGTTTTGAGAAGCCCTAGTCTCATGGAGAAGCCTTTGTAGATGTCTGGCCCACAGTCCTTGTGAACCTAGTTTTTGAGTCAGCCCAGGTATCAAACACGAGAAAGACGGTGACTCCAGGTAACTTCACTCCCCACCTCTTCCCTCACCTTTTATTCAGCCTCTAGCTGAAGCCCCCTATCATGCAGTTGTGACAGGCCATGCTCACTGTGATGAGCCTTGTCTGAATTTTGGACCCACAGGATCTGTGATCATAATAAAATAATTGTTGTCTACTAAGTATTTTTTTAATGCATAGAAGCAACTGGAACAGTTAAATCACCATGTATAAACATCCCGATGCTCTAGGTTTTGGGCATTTGGGTCCCCACACAAGGTAAGGAGTCAGGGAAAAGCATGTGCTGGATCTTGTGCACCAAAAAGGTGGCAGCCAGGAAAGGTACATACAGGTTTTTCTGGCCCATGTGCTGGGTACCTGAGAACAACGTCTGGAGAAAGTAAGAACACTGCTAACAAAACTGACTAAAATAAAGGAAGACAGGAGAGTCAGAAAAAAAAAAAAAAAAAAAAGAACAGAGACAAAAGAGAAGAAAAACCAGAAAGGAAAGAAAAGAGAAATGTGGGGTTGAAGGAACAGAGAAGATGTTTCCAGACAGAACCCAGTGGATTTGGGTTTTCATAAAATACAGGCGTATGTTCAACCCAGAGGCAAGAACAACTGGCATTTTCTGGAGCAGAGGTCTCCTGCTTCAGGGATGGCAGTACACTCTCAGACCTCTAGCCATTATACAGTTACCACCTTAGGCTTGCTCACCTGCTTTGGAAACTAAAAAGCATTAACCCTAAAGAACAGATGTCTGCTTTTGCACTGAATAAACTTCCACTACAAAGTTGAAAGATACTGAATAGAATGACACAGCATATTCATTTCCTGGTGTGAACAGAATGGTATGAAGAACTGCACCCTTGTCATCAGCTACCAAACAGAAGCGGTTCCTCCAACTCCAAGTGACCAAAGACCGCCAATTTCATACATTTGTATCTCTGTAACCTTTTCTCTCTGAGAAAAGCAATTTGTATAAATTATGGGTTCATCATCTGCCAAGTTTGTTCCTTTTTAATGAAATCATTTGACAGTTAATAAACTGCAAGAGAAAGTCTCTTCCTTGGGGCCTGCTCTGTTCTAAAAGTTCAGTGTTTCTGAAAATTAAATTTCCTACATGGAAAACAAATTGTTTCTAAGCAGACAATCTGATGTTATAGCATAGAGTAATTTTCTATCATCCCCTATAAAAACTTAATTAATGGGGGTTTGTACACTTAACTATGCATGTACTTTATTTATTTTTTTAAAAATAAATTTTATTTTTATATTCCCCATACAATTGCAATCCCCTTATTTTGACCCCAATCCCTCCCCTCCCCGCTCCCCACCCCACATAAAGTGTCTCTGGTTCATAGTTTTTTGTTGGTTTTGTTTTTTACTTTCTTATAGTTATTCATTTTCCTGGTCTCTCTCTTTTTTTTTTTTTAATAGAGGCATGTTTTTTATTTATTTATTTTATTTGTTTGTTTGTTTGTTTATACATGCACTGGGTACAGTCAGAAGCGCGGGAGGGTGAGAGAATTCACCAGAGACAGAGCGGAGAGCAGAGCAGGCAGAAGGACCGAAGGACACTGCTGAGGGGAGCAGCGGGCGGCAGGAGAGGTCTGCGAGCCATGTGGGACCCTCCTGCGGTGGCCGGGGAGCAGCCGGGGATTGAACCGGCGCGGCAGAGGCTGCGGGCAGCTTTGCAAACCAGCGCTCAACCGCTGCGCCACTGGGGAGGCCCCATTTTCCTGGTCTCTTATTTAAGTTTTCTAGATTCCTGCTATGAGTGAGACCATCCGGTATTTTTCTTTTTCTTTTTGGCTTATTTCTATGCATGTACTTTACCTGATCAGTTAAATCATGCATAGGAAGTCATACATAAAAATAATTTATCTAATTTTGATTCTATTTATATGAGAAATCATTTCTCTAACATTTAAAAGTTGATGGAATGGTAATACCTTTATCTAAAGAAATTGAGACAGAAGGTTTCTTGACAAGCAGCAGAGTGGCATGGGTTCTGTTTGGGATCCGAGAATCGAGGGTATCAGTCCCGGCTCAGCCCCATGTAACCCAGGGAAATTACTGAATTGCCAGCTTTTCCATCTGTAAAATGGGCCTAATAAATATCTTGCAGGGTAGTCATGAGAATTCACTGGTAGAGCATAATACAGTCCCAGAAGATAGCAGCTTAGTGAATGGCATGCACCGTTTAATATTAGCAGTTGTGGTGTCAGTGATTCCCTTCATCGTACTTTAATGCACAAGAACAAATCCTCATCACTGGTACGCCGAAATATTAACTCTTGGTTGGTCAACACCACACTAGCTAAAGCTGAGTACCTGAAAAGCGGGCAGATCAAGAGCCGCAAAGCTGTTGAAGAAGCGTAGGCTCCGAATGGCCACTTGCACTGTATTGTGAGCGTAACTCTCCTTGGGGCTGGCGGTGCTGGGGTCCGAGACGGCGCCGTGGAAGAGCACGCAGTAGAGCATGTGCAGCACCCCAGCCAGGTCTGTGGCCTGAAGAGCAGCTGTCAGTCCCGTGCTGTCCTGGTGATTATCATCAAATATGCTGTATGACCTGACAAGGAAACATTCAACTCTTTCAGAGAAATCTACTTAAAGGATGTTTGCATTTTTATAGGTCAAATGGAACAAGACAAGCAGACCGTTAAAAGCAAACCATCTGAGTTGTGTAATAAGGTAACAAGAAACCTCCAGGAATAAATGCAGCCCCCGCACCCGAGTGCACCGTGGCTTGCCCTTTCCTTCCCCAGGGAGACCAGGCAGCAGTGGCAGCTGAGCACTCTGCAGCCAGGGTGGAAGCTGCCAATACCCTCCCTGACCTCTGCATCCTGGGCAGCCCCACTTTGTTTAGATTCTAGGTCTCAGACCACTGGACAGTGTCCATGAGGGCTGTTGTGACTCAGCGATCGCAGTACTATAGCTTCCTTTCTGGACACACAAAGGGAATCTTCTGGGGGTGCTACCCGGAAAGCATGTGGCCTCAAAGACCCAGTATATGATGGGGAGGCACTTCAGTAGTGCCTTTGAAGACACTATCCCCTCATCCAGGAGTATTGGCGAGAGATAGCAGCCGCCAGGCTCCCAGGAACAAGAAGGTATTGGATGAACTTGATGCAAGTCAGCATGAAGTGAGTTTAGCCAGTGTGGAGGGAAGTACTATGGACAAGAAATAATGGCAATAGCAAATTAATTTCTGAAATCAACAGCAAACCAGCAAAGTTTTGTTGAATCCACCGCACTCCTGAACTCAGGTGGACACGAAGCATCAAGTGAGCAAGAGCTTGCAGTTTTAGTAAATGTGGTTGTCAAGTGTTCTTTTGTTCTTTCCCCCCCACCCCAAACTGCACCCAGACGTCTCTCTATGGAGGGCCTCTCCCTTTCTCTTAGCCAACATGCTGCAGGTGGAGTGGCCTCCCTACTCACTATGCTCAAGGGTGCATATGCCTAAGGTAAGCTGTGTATTTTCTTTCTCTGGCTGTTCATCATGGTTCTAGAATGAAAAATGTCTCAGTTAGAGTTTGTGGGATGGAGGAAGACTTACTGAAATGCTTAGAAGTCCCTGCGTTTTCTCCACTGGGTTTGAACCTGAAAAATGCAAGGTCTGCACCTGCTACAGCCACTTGCTCTAACTACCGCACATACCCTCTGATCTCTGTGTTTTCCCAAGTAGGTCGGTCACCTTCCTCCCAGGTCATGGCTATTTCTCAGGAAGGGAAGATGCAAGCCCTTGCTCAGTGACTCCCTGTAATGTGATCTGCAGAACACTGAGCAGAAGGCTTTGTGTTCTGGCATGGGATGAAACCCTTCCCTATTTTAGCCCCCACTCAGTCCCCCACCTTGCCTCCTCCTTGTTGTCGCTGCTTTCAGCTGGAATCTGGAATGGGAGGGGAGTTTCAAGATGTAGGCTGAGCTCATTAGCTTGCCTGGAAGCACTCAGAGTTATCACCAATTCAGTAAGAATTCAGAATTACTGGCCGGCAAGTTTCTAATATCTTGTCTAATTTTCTAATACTTATTTTTAAACAAAGGGATTATTTTATTCATTTTAATTTGCTAACAGCAAAGCAAAGTGGAGTTTTATTCATAACCAAGGTAAGCATTCTGGACGTGCACTGTTTGTGATATGCTAACAATGTGCTAAGATGACCTTGTATACCTTGTTTTCCTTCTCAAGAAAACAGCTCTCTTATGAAATACTGTCATCTCTTTATATGGCGGGCTCTGCTAAATACACTCTTTTTTTTTTTTAAGATTTATTTTTGCATAGAACTGGGGAGTGGGCCAGACGTGTGGTGCACGAGAGGACTCACCAGAGACAGAGTGGGGAGCAGAACAGGAGGATTTACTGAGCTACACTGCTGAGGGGAGCAGTGGGAGAGACAGGAGAGGTCTGCTGTGCCATGTGGGTAGCTCCCTGGCTGCGGTGATAGCGCTGAGACTTAAACCCTAGGCCACTGGGGAGGCCCCTCTATACTCACACCTTTAACCTCATCTCATTCTTAGTGTTTCAGAGTTGGTGGAGAGTTATTCTCCTCATTACATAATGAAGCAGCTGAGACCTAGAGAAATTAGTGGAGATGTTTTAGATGATTCGTATTTGTCAGTAGCAAACACAGGGACACCAGTGAGGACTCCTGTCTTAAGGGCAGAACCTTGTCCAAAGACCAAAACATCCAGGCCAAACATTCATGCCTTTTCTTAAGTCAAATCTTGGGAGTGACTGAATATTGCTAAATAATGTGTCTAGAGACTATCCTGTAATCTTGTATCATCGCTTATCTTATGAGACTCAATAAAAGCAAAATGTTGAGGAATGAACTTTTATACAAACTCCACGAGCTAATGTCAGTTGGCCCTTCCTTCTGTTATAGCCGTAAGAGTTAGGGGTCAGACTGGGACTAGAGACGTGAGTTAGATTAATGTGTCTGAGTTTACTATAAAGGTTCCAAAAAGGGTTCTGTGTTTGTTTAACGCTGACTCCCTGTTAGAGCCCAGGATAAGTCAGAAGACACTTCTCTCTCAAGCTGGTTTCTAATAGGCTTTCAGAGCCTTGGGGCGAGTGACACTACCACCAGTGATTGAGGACACTGATTTCCCTTCTTACTGCCTTTGTTGTTTTTAAAATGCTTATCAGCATATTCAAGTGCAGATATTCAGGAATAAAACGGCAGCATTTAAGGAATTTTTCAAGCATTTATTAGATGACATACATTCATTGCTATTATTTTTTCAGAGGAATAAATGTAAAAATCTTTAAAAAAAAAGTGAGCAAAGGCCATCATAATAGTTCCTTCTCTCCACTCTATTATGTAGGAAAATACTAATCAGATTATAAAACAACATATCTGAGGGTCTTTTACAATATTCTCCGGATGAAATAAAAATGTTGATTCAAGAAAGTTAAACATCTAAGAACTCAGATGTGGAAATGGTTCAAAATGCACCTAATATATGCACATAATGCTTCATGGAAAAGACCATTCATTTATAAGTGAGTAGAGTTTGTCAAGAGGAGTGGAGGCCAGAGGGCTTGTCTGTTACATTTGGCTTCCAGAGAACTAACACAGAGTTGAAGAGACTTTAGAGAATGTTTACTTTTGAGTTAGCCTGAAATATAGATAATTTGTCCATGAGCAGATCACAGGCTCCTGTTGGTCTTGTCAGTTATAATCACTTTAAGCCTAAATGTTTATAATAAAAAAGTAAAAGACCTTATTCATATCAGGCATGGGGTATAATGTTTTCTTTTAAAAATAACATGAAGATATGAAAAATCTGATGTGGAATTTTGTATTATTATACGCTGAGATTTTTCTCAATTTTAGTGGATTTTAAAGTGTTTTTGTTTGGTCTCTAGGAGTAGAGATCTTAGTAGTATATTTATTTCCTTTCATTAAAGACTAGATTCAATTAGGAAAAACTGTAACTGGGCTAGCAAGACTAGAAATCCTGTGTTGCTTAAAGGAGAGCAGTCTCACACAAAACAAGCAGTGATTTGTGTGCGCCTGCGTCCTGTGCCATCCATCCGTCTTTGGTGCTTTAAATCACTGACATACCAGGCCGTAGTTAGCCCCAAGCAGCTGTGCTGGGCCTAGGTGATAGGACAATCCCTTTTCCCGGTATGCTCCTGGCTTGTTGGTTCCATCTCCGGGTGCCCTGATTCCTGGCTCGGTAACACCAACCTTGACAACCTTCAGCGCTGGTGTCTTCTAGACTGCGCTTGGACTTTGGTTTTGTTCATGCTTTAGTTCTGGAAACTTGAGGCATCCTGTGAGCACCTCCCATTTTAGTGCCTAAATCCAAGAGCACTCCACTCAGGGGTCTGCACAGTGCTGTGAGCTGGATGGCTGATTCAGTGACATCACCATTCATTAGGCTTTCTGGGGAGCACCAGGGCGTACTAGCTATTAAAAAAAAACAAAAAAACCCAAAGTGCTGTGCCCCAGTGACCACCCAAGATATGTCCAGACAGGAAGAATAAGCCCCTGACCTACAGGAGCAGTGCCAGTGTCCCTTTTATATTGCTGCCATGACAAATGACCTCTGCTGCTGGCTCAAAACAGCACAAATCTATTTCCTTACAGCTCCGGAAATCAGAAACCCCAAACAGGTATCACTAACATAGAATCTCTTCTGGAAATTCCAGGAGAGAATTCATTTCCTTGCCTGTTCCAGCTGTTAGATTATGACTACATTCCTTGGTTAGAGTTCCTTCCTCTCTCTTAAAAGGCAACTCTCTCCCCATGACTTTCCCGCGTCCCTTTTTCTCTTCCAAGGACCTTTGTGATTATATTGGGCTCAGTGGATAATCCAGGATACCCTTCCCATCTGAGGTAACATGAATTCTGGGTATTCAGATATAGCTATCTTTGTCAGGACCATTCTATATCCCCCCCCCCATTTTTATTGTGGTAAAATAATACATAACAAAGTTTAACATCTAAACTATTTTTAAGTGTACAGTTCAATGGTCTTAAATAAATCATCATGTCATGTAACCATCACCATCAACCATCTCTGTAACTCAGCAAAACTGAAATCCTGGTGGCGCAGGTGGTTGAGCGCCGCACTGTGAAGCTGCCCGTAGCCTCTGCAGCACCGGTTCGATCCCGGCCGCTGGAGAGGGTCCCACATGGCACGCAGACCTCTCCTGCTGCCCACTGCTCCCCTCAATAGTGTACTTCGTCAATCTGCCTGTTCTGTTCCCCGCTCTGTCTCTGGGGAATCCTCTCACCCTCTGCACCTCTGGCCTGTACCCTGGTTCTTGTATAAAATACATAAATTCTAAAAAAAAAATAAATAATACCTTCCCATTCCCCCTCCTCCTATCTGCCTCTGACAACCACATTTTACTTCATGTCTCTATGAATGTCCTTACTAACTCTAAGTACTTCATGTAAGTAGAATCTTCGTATGGTATTGACTTTTGGTAACAAGCTTATTTCACTTAGCATAATGTCCCAGCTTCGTCCATGTTGGAGCATATGGAAGAATTTCCTTCTTTTTTAAGTTTGAACAATAGTACATTGAACGTATATACCACATTTTGCTTATCCATTTACCCACAGATGGACACCAGGGTTGCTTCCATGTCTTAGAAATGCTATAATGTTTTCCATTGCAGCTGTCCCAGTTTACGTTCTCATCAACAATGCACAGGGTTTCCAAACTTCTCCAAATTTCTGCCAGCACTTGTTATTTTCTTTTAAAAAAAAATTTTTTTTTTGATAGCAGATATATTAGAATGGGTGTGTAGTGGCATCTTATTATAGTTTTGGCTTGCATTTACCCATGATAAATGATGTTGAGCATCTTTTCATGTGCCCATTGGACATTTGTATATCTTCCTTGGTGAGACTTCTGTTCAAGTCCTCAGTCAATTTTTTAATGGGATTTTTTTTTGTTGTTGTTGTTTAGTTTTAGGAGCTTTTCATAGTTTCATGAGGTAGTAATCCCTCATCAGATATTTGGTTTGCAAATATTTTCTCCCATTCTTTAGGTTGTCTTCTATTTTTTTTGATAAGTAAATTAAAACATTTTCATTAAGTCCAATTTGTCCTTTTCCTTTATTGCCTGTTCTTCTGGCATCATTTCTAAGAAATCATTTCCAAATTTTAAGTCATTAAGTTTTTTCCCTGTATTTTCCTTGAGAGCTTTATAGTTTTAGGTCTTAGAGTTAGGCCATGATTTGTTTCGAGTTAATTTTTATATATGGTGTTAGATAAAGGCCCAACTTGATTCTTTTACACTTGGTTATCTGGTTTTCCCAGTACCATTTTGTTAAAAAGATTGCTGCTCCCATTCAATGATTTCGGTGATGATTTTGGCACCCTTCTCCAAAATCATATGAACATATATGTTAGATTCTATTTCTGGGTTTTCTGTTCTGTTCTGTTCTGTTCTGTTCTGTTCTGTTCTATTCTATTCTATTGGTCTGTATGTCTGTCCTTATTTTGTAGTATTCTGGAGGGCATTGTTTTGCCCACCACAGTGGGTCTATTCATTCATGCAATCGATAATTATTGGGGACCAACGTTCTGGTAAGCACTATTCGAAGCACTGGGATTCTGCTAAAATCTATGCCTCTTTAAGTTTTATCAGAAAACGTTTTATCATTTAAGCCTTCTTAAATATTATTTAAGAAGAACTCTACAGAAAGTAAGGAAGGAAGCCATATGGATATGTAGGGAAAGGGTAGAGGAGTATCAAGTTTCAAGACTTGGAGCTAGACACATGAGTAACATGTTCAAGAAACAGGAAGAAAGCCAGTTTAGGTAGATTAGGCTGAGTGATTGGAATAATAGGAGATGGTGTCAGAGAGGATACAGGGAGAAGATCAGGTAGGGTCTTATAGACCTTTGCAAAGACATTACATGGATTTCAATGAATGAGACTGGGAGTCATTATAAGATTTCAAATGATGTAATCTGACTTAGATTTAAAAGTAATCACTATACCTAATTGGTCGAAAAGTTTTTAGAAGAGCCAATGCAGAGCAGGGAGACTAATTAGAATGCTGCTCCAGAGAGGTCATGATGAATGAAATAGGAAGGTAGCCAGGGATATGGTGAGAAATGGTTGAATTGTGAACATATTCAGAAGGGAACGCCAACAGGATTTCCTGATGGATTGGGTGTCGGTGTGATGGAAAGGAATAAAACACAGGTCAATGATTTTTGCCCTGAGTAGTAATAATTACAGAAATGATGAAGACAGTAGCTAGAGCATGCCTGGGGAAGAAAACCAGGAGTTCAGTTTTAAACTTGTCAAATTCAAGATGCCTATTACCTAAATAGAAATACTGGATTTAAAGTTGGTTAAGATGAACTTCTCAAGGGTAGGAATTTTTGTCTGATTTGCCCACAGGTTAGAACAGTGTCTGGTCTGTAGTAGCTACTCAAAAAGTATTTGTTGAATGACTGAATAAATATACAAGCCTGAGACAGAGGAGTGGCCTTCAGATTATTTGGGTGCCATCAACACATAGACAGTATTTAAGTCAGGAGTTCACGTATTGAGTAAACACAGACGGTAGTCTGAGGATTGAGCCCCAGGATACTGTGTCTAAAAAGTGGGAAAAGAGAGGCCAGGGAGGAAAATTGAAAAATAGAAACCAGTGGACTAGGAAGAAAACTGGGAAGTGGGTATCCTAGCAGCAAAGTAGGATAGTGTCAAGGAGGAGGAAGCAATCAAAAAAAAGTTTACTAGATATAAATGAGGACTAAAAAAGTTATAGAAATGATGGTTAAATCTTATTTTTAGATTGTAAAAAGCTAACTGCATATGTTTAGTATGAGTCGAGTTCAAAGATAAGCAGGGAAAAAGTAGTAGTATGTTAGTTGTTTACCAGTGCAAATGAGGAAACAGTGTTGTTTGATTATCAACTACAATAATTTAATTGCCACTGAATTAACAGCAGTACAATGTAAACAAAACCAAGGTCGATCTTCCTCTAGTGTGCCATGTAGCTGCACGGGAAGAAGTGGGTCCAGAGCTGGGTGCTGTACGGCATTTAGGATACTGATGCGTCAGAAAGTTCCTGGGAAAGTGAGTTTTGTGATAAAAGAACCTGGAAACAATATCACCTGAGGAACATTCAAAGGAACAGGAGGTTTAACTCAGAACTCGAGGACATGAAGGTTTCAAACTGAAGTGGTATTATGCTGTTATAGACCTCATTGGAGAGACATTAAGTGAAAGCAGCTTTTAGATAAACTTATGGAAAATTTTCTAACCATTAGAACACCCAAAAGTGACTGGCTGTTGGGGAGGTATTACATTTTTCTCCATTTTGGATGAAGTAGAGGATCGCATCCACTGAAGTGGCAGAGGGCACTCAAAATACTAGTGGGCATGGGACAGGATGATTTATAAGATTCTGTCCAATTTTGGGAAGGGATAACAGATGTGAATCTACTCTGAAAATCAGTTTCCTGTACACAAACATGCACGCACATGTGCGCACGTGCATACACATACACATTTTATGGATACAAGGGATGTCAAAAACAGTTTGTTTAATGCAGATATAATTTGGAGCTCTGTTGACGGGATTGGGGATGGCTTAGTGGTGATGTAAGCACAAGAGAAAAGAAGACGGGATATGGGCGGTCCTTCTTCCTATGTTAAGAGTAGCCCAGGTGGTGGAAGTAGGGAAAAATTGGTTAAGGGGGTCAAGAAGTACGAAGTACAAAATTCCAGTTGCGGGGCTATAACGAACAGCATGGAACTAGTTAGTAAGACTGCTCTGTGTCTTTGAAAGCTGCTGAGAGAGTACATCTTCAAGAGTCTCATCAGAAAAAATTTCTTTTTTTTTGGGTAACTATATACGGTAGCAGATGTTAACCACACTTATTTTGGTTATCCTTTCACAATATATACAAATATTGAATCATTTTATTGTATACCTGAAACAAATAGAATGCTGTATGTCAGTTATACCTCATCAAAAAAAAAAAAAAAAAAACAAACAAACCAAAAAACAGGCTTGAGATGCTCTAACATAAAATTGAATAAGCCCAAGGGCCTTCCTGGTGGCGCAGAGGTTAAAGACAGCACTATCAAGTATCACCAGCGCTGAAGCACCAGTTTGATCCCTGGTCAGCAAGGGAACAGCACACATGGCACAGCAGACCTCTCCTGTCTCCCCTGCTGCTCCCCTCAGCAGTGTATTTCAGTAGATCTGCCTGTTCTGCTCCCCACTCTGTCTCTGATGAAACCTCTCACCCCCATACCTCTGGCTTACATCCCAATTTTTGTATGCATAAATAAATAAATCTTAAAAAAAAATTGAGTAAGCCCAAGAAATGGGGATCTGGCATAGATGAATGATATACACTGGTATCTGCTAACTCTGTCAATGAACAATTATTCCCTAAGTTCTGATTTTGATTCTAACCAGGTGCTGGGTACCTGGAGGGGAGTTCCTAGGCATTTAGTCTCTTTCCTTAGGGAAATATTTCCATGTGAAGACATAAAACATGTACACAGGACAAGGGAACTAATGGATTGGGAGTTGATAAATATCAAGTAAGAAATATAAAAACTAGGTGCCTATTTCTGAGGTTAGCATTCCTTTGTTTGAATTGGACAGGGTTGGGATAGAAAGGTAAAAGACAAAGGTTCTGGGTCTTCAAATCATGACTACAATCATGACAGAATAAGGTAGCTAAGAACAGCTAACTTTGGGTGAGTGTCAATGAGCTCACCATTTGACATATTAAATTATAAGTTCCTTGTAGAAATTGCCAGTAGGAATTCCACAAGCAAATGTCTATCAGGGCCTAGTTATAAAAACGGCTGTATCCTTATTTGCTTCTAGCTTGATTTCCTTTTTCCTACTATTTTCTTTTGTTCTAATTTCTTCATCATTTAAAAAAATAATTTTTGTAAGTCATCTCAAATCTTTTTGGAATACGGTGGGGTATGTTATGTATATATTACCTACCTATTTAATACATATGTATACATACATGCATATTTACATATAACACCTTAGGCAAATGACAGATGAGTTAGCCCCCAACTATCCCTATCCTGTCCAACACTGTGAGAGAAAAATTATCAAGTTCACGTTTATGTGATAAGGAAACAGGTTTTGAGAAGCTCTCTGCCAATGGTCACAAAACTAAAAGAGCAGGAACCACACTCATCATATGTTCTAGACTCCTAAAATTGTTTCAACACTATACTACACAAGGGTTTTCCTGCCCCCTCAAAGTCCCTAGAGTCAATGGGAGTCCAATGGCAAGTATATCCTGGAGATTCTGCCTAAGGCTGGCAAGCTTACACATGATGGTACTGCCAGTCTTTTTTTTTTTTTTTTTTTTTTTAATAGAGGCATGCTTTTACTTATTTATTTATTTCTTTGTTTGTTTTTTTGTTTATACATGCACTGGGTACAGTCAGAAGCGCGGGAGGGTGAGAGAATTCACCAGAGCCAGAGCAGGGAGCAGAACAGGCAGAAGGACCAAAGTACACTGCTGAGGGGAGCAGCGGGCGGCAGGAGAGGTCTGCGCACCATGTGGGACCCTCCTCCGGTGGCCGGGGAGCAGCCGGGGGATCGAACCGGCGCCGCAGATGCTGCGGGCAGCTTCGCAACCCAGCGCTCAACCGCTGCGCCACCGGGGAGGCCCCGGTACTGCCAGTCTTATTACTTCATTATATCCTCTCCCCTCCAGGAGTGGAAAGTCCCTGCAGGCTGTACCTAAACCTTGGCCTGTGGGCTAGGGCCCAGGCAGCTGCCTTTTTTGGTGTCTAGCCTATGGTAGATACACAATCTTAATTGTCGCAATCAATGACATGCCCATCTTCTTGTCCCTGTAAGTTGACAAGGACTGTATTACCTGTTGGAATGAATTGTTCAGGAATCTCTATACTAGCAGTTGTTCATTTTGGATACAAAGATAGTAGAGAGATTCCTGTTCCTGTATTCTTCTCACTTTCCAGATCTGAAGGATATAGACATTCTTCCTTATCATTTGAGCAGCTGTTATATTTCCTTGAGCAAGGAGGGTGGCTGGGAGATAACTCATGAGGAGAAGTTGAGCCATAGAAAAGGTGCTCAACACAGGTTACTTCCTTTAGTTCTACTTGCTTAGGCCTATTAGGTTTACTACCTTCCCCATCTTGCAATACCAGGAAGCTTTTTGTCCAAGGACAGGGCCTAATGACAACCAAAGATATAGGAGTTAGGAGTGAGTGATGATGCCAAGTACCAGATATGAGACTTCAAAGAGAATAGAAAATGGGTAAGAACAAGATACTGGGAGCACATTTATCTTTAGGGCAGGTTGGAATGTGGCAGATGGTATTTTCCAAACATAACTACAGCAATGCTTCTGGTCCAAATGCTCTTCTAGACCCTTTGCAGTCCCTGCAAGGAGGTGAAGTGCATTTCTCCCCACTAGGGAGCTGGGTGGAACTTTGTGACTGCCTGGACGCCCAGAGCTCAGCGGAAGTGATGCCGCAGGATTTGAGGTCATACAGGGTGGTACTGTTCATCTGGCTCCTCCCTTGTCAGCATGTTCCTTCCTGGAACCTGCCCCCATGCTGTGAGGAAGTCTACCTTAGCCCATGTAGGAAGAGCACTCAGAGAGCTTCCTGGCCAACAGGCAGCATGAATCACAGGTCTGTGTGAACAAGTGCTTAGATGATTCCGGTCTCTGGCCTTCAAGCCTTCCAACCAAGGCCCCAGACATTTTGGAACAAAGATAAGCTATTCTCTTTGACTCGTGACTGAATTCCTGATATAGCATCTATGAGACTAATAGATTGCTGTTACAAGCCACTAAGTTTGGAGGCAATTTGTTATACAGCCATAGTAACCGGTACAAGAAGAAAAGCAAAGGTCAACGTGCAGGACAGTGAGGCCAGAGAACTTCAGGGAGAAGGGCGGGATCAGAAGATTCTCTATACTGCCAAGGGGCACAGAAGACGAGTACTAGTGGGCAGCAGTGAGGAGACAGATCACAGCTTGGTATAAGAACTTTTTCAGCATTAAACTGATGAATGGCTTAACAGGCTCCTAAAGCAAGTAACGAGTTCCCTGTCAATGGAGATAATAAAAATATCGACTGGATGAAGTTATTGAAGATATTCAACTTTTTTTTTTTTTTTTTTTTTGGGACCCTCGCCAGCGGCCGGGGAACGAACCAGCACTGCAGAGGCTGCGGGCAGCCTTGCAGCCCAGCGCTCAAATGCTGAGCCACCAGGGGAGGCCCGAATCTGAATAAAATAACGGACTGTTATTTTGGTCCTTTCTATTGAACAGAACGTGACAACAGATTAGATTTGGGGTTCCAGAAAGAGAGATGAGAAGAGACAAAGACATTTGAAGCCCGATACCAGGGAGGCTAGTGATACATATGTAAAAAAGAGAAATGATGAAGGTTTAAAAAGAAAGAATTCTTTTCCTTACATTCGTCCCTTGCCTGAATGATGGTCACGGTTCCTCTCACCTTCTATCTCCTCTCTGGAGAGGAGACAGACATGGTAGTGACAGATGCTCCCAAACTGTGAATGTTCTTGGCATGTCAATTCCCTGATAAAGGCTTTCAACGACACCACTGCTCCTGGAGTATGGCAGCAAACCTCTTCACAGGGCTCACACAGTATTTTTACGTTTATTGTTTCATTTGACTCGAAAAATGACTATGTCCATCTCAAAATTCAGTTAAAGACAAAAAATATATAAAATAAAAAATTTTAAAAAAGAATCTGTTCTTTATCTTTTTCTGCGCTGATGTCCTTGCTTAAGCTGTTTTCTCAAGTCTGCACGTTCCAACCTTTCCTATCTTTCAAGGCCCAAGTTACATGTTAGCTGCTCTGGAAAGCAGCTATTTCCTACCATCAAGAGTGTCTGCTCCCTCCTGTGGACTCCATCAGTGCCGATGTGGTAATAGTAGTCAACACTTATTAAGCACTGACTATGTGCCAGGCAGTGTGCCAAGTGCTTTCCATGTGCTTTATTCTTCCTCAGCCCTTCTCCTCACGTCATACCATGGTCATCTGTATATGCCTCTTCTTCCCCTACTGACTTACAAGGTCATTGAGGACACGACTGACAGATGAATCATTTCTGCTTTCTCCCCAGCCTAGCACAGGGCCTGGCACAGAGCAAGTGCTACATAAATATTTGTTTAATGAATGAATGAATAATTTAAGCAGGCAGAGTTAAGTTTACCTATGATCAAACAAATGGTTTTCAAGTACCCTTAACCACTTGAGAGCCACTCATTTATATCCACATAATTAATGGGCTAAATTACTACATTCTTATCTTTTCATGACACAGATTTCCAGGGACCTTGGCTAGAATTAACCTGTTAATATGGATTATGGATATGAAAATGAAAATCACAAACACGTAAAACAACATATTTCTTTTTTGGTAAAAATATCGTAGCTTTCAGAAGCCTTCTTCAATCAGAATCAGCGAGGTTTCCAAGGTCCCCTCTTTCTTCTGTGCATCTGTGAGGGCTGTAAATCCTTGCTGTGAATCTACCGCTACACGGCCTCTTGCCTTAGTGCCTTGTTGGGAATACAGCAGGTGACTGCTGATGAAGTGAAAGAAAGGCCTGTTTGGCCACGGTTTGTGTCCCTCATTATCGTTCTGCTTCTACTGGCATGGTCAAAGAGTCAGACCCGAAAGACTCTCAGTGAGCACCAGCAAGTAGGGCAGTTGAGCTGCTGCTCTGATATCTGAAAACTATCCTTTTCTTTTTACTTCCATAGGACCAGGAATGGAAAACTGGGAACAGTAAGCAACAGGCATTTCTGAAGTCCTATTCTAGATGACTGAATGTTGTTTAAGTGATTAGGAATTACAGTTTCTGAACAACTCCCATATTAAAATTCTGGAGTAATCTTAACATAAAACCAATTCTTTCACTGGCAGATTACAATTTCAATTTTTACTTAAAGAGATGCAAGTAATTGTTCAAAATCAAGTCAGGTACAAAAATCATCAGTTAGTGCTTTCCTCTCCCTTGTTGAGGCAAAGATTAACAGCATCAATTCTGACTCCAAAATCATCTCTCAGAAAACCTAGGCAAAAATGAGAAGATTAAGGGCAAACGGAGAGTAGTACAGAGGCAGACCTGCTATAACAACAATCACAAAGGCTGGGCCCCCGGCAGACTGTGAAGTGTTTACACAGAGCCCTGTGCTATCAATTAGTCCACTTAATTATCTCAGGATCTGCCAGCTCACAAGAGGCAATTCTGGAAGGCCCTCTGGCTCCTCTTTGTCTTTTATTCCTGTTGGTGACAAAAGGGCTTTGAGGACAAGCCTTCCTCGACTCTCTGGCTCTGGCTGCCTTGTCCTGGAAGCCAAAACAGGCATTATGGGAATTACTCACCACGTAACAACCACTGCAGAACCCCTCTCCCCTAGCCACAGCTGTGAACTTGTGCAAACTCTACTTAACACATGGACAAAATGCTTTCAACAGATCCCTGCAGTTTAGAAATAAAATTTCTATGAAGAAATGAGAAGTGGTATGAAATGACTGATAAATATTAGAAGTAAACAATTTTGAAGAGGCAGAAAAACTCCCTGGGTCTGGTGGTCCAGCGACGGCCAGGAAATGCTAAAGAACGGAGGGTGAGGGAAGAACGGCATCAGAGTCATTCTCACGATGCTGCTAACATCCCCTGGGCAAATTAAGCCTGGATATTTTTTCTAGACTAATCCGCTTTTGTGGACTATGAATAGAAATTTGCTGAGCAATTGAGGCTGGAGACTTCCCACTGGGACAAATGGATTAAGAATTGTTAAAAACAACCAAGAGTTAATCATTGATTTATTCAAAGACCAGTTCTATTTCAACAGAGACAATTTTACTGTATTTTTAAAACATGTATGTATATGTGTACACACACACATACACATACCTACTCTGGACTACTGGGATAATCCTTAGGCATGTCTAGGACTAAACTCTTATTTCCCAAGTGTTTCTATTCCCTAATTTGGCCACTATGCCACACACCACTCAAAGTTATAAAAAACTGGAGAGCCATTTTTTTTCTCCAGATTCCTCTTCTGTTCCCCTCCCACAACACTGAGCTGTGTGTTGTCTATCCTTTAGACTTACTCCATCGCTTCTCCATTGCCACTGATCCCACAGGTCCTCACTATTACTCACTTAGATGGCACAAGAGCCTCTTTATTATTCCAGAAGGAATAATAAAGCCCCTAGGCTCATGCCATTCCAGACATTTCTACATTTTCAGAAGTGATTATTCCATAACTGAAAATTGATTCTGTTATTCTGTCTCAAACGCTGTCAGTGCCTCTCTGCAGCTCTGGTATCGCTCATCAGGCTCTTGTCTCCCTTTTAGTATCCCAAGAGCTAACATTTAGGAAGCTCGTTCAATACCGTATCTCCTGTCACTCTTCTCACCCTGGTGCGCAGTTATCTCAAACTGCACATGACACAACATCCTGCACTTCTAGATCTCTTACTTCAGGTTGCTCCAAAGCAGATCCTGAAACAAAGCAGATCCTGCATCCTTTGGATGCGAAGAGTTTGTGAGGAAATAGAAAAAGGAAGAGGGGTGAGGACAAAACCAGGTAAAGGTGTGTTAGTAAATGGGTTACTACAAGGCCTCGCTGAGAAACTGTACAGAACATGCCTCAGCACCACACCACTGGGGTTAGCAGCAGTAAGATGCTACCCATCAATTTATTGCTGGAGAGTCCTGCCTGGAGCTGCTAACACCCCTGTACTTCTAGCAAACAGTTACTTGTTCAGAAAACATCCTCAGGCAGAAAAATACAGGAAGCCATTGGCAGGCAACCTCTAGATGGTGAAAAGCACCAATAACACCCGCCTTATGCAGTGCACATTTTATGCCCTTTTCCTCCACTGAATTCTTTCCTCCTCTTATCTTTTGATGCTTTAAGGTTTAGTTTAGGATTGAAGCTCTTCTTTGCCCCCACTGGAAATGCTTCATCTCCTGTACACATTTTCTCCCACTGCAACTTCATATTGCAGCCATTACTGTACAGTCTGACTCCAGACTGGGCAGTATCTCTAGTACTTACCTTGGTGTCTGGCATAGGGCAGATGCTCAATGTCTAACAGACAAGGATATGACTGTATGTATCAAAGAGAAGAGGCTCCTGTTCCATGTATGTAAATGAGAAAATCTTCAAGGAAATGAAACACATCCCATATTTTGAATAACATAGAATCAAGTGTGTATGAGGGAGCACTGCATCAGGAGGCTGAGCCCGAATTTAAGTTAGTTTGGCTCAGCAGCTTTCTCTATGAAAATTAGTGTCTGTGAATGACCTTTAAGTTTCTTACATGTTTCACAGATTTCAATAGACCAAACCTGTATGGAAGTGAAAGTTGAAGCTTCCTGTACAATAACTGCACAGGGAAACACATGCATGATATTTATCAGTGCTCATGGAAAGAATAGAGGTGACGAAGACTTAGATCATCGCTGCTGTGTATACAGAGCCAGTGTTGGAAGTGGTTTCTGTGGGTGAGAGGATCACTTCCAGGAAGTGGCCTGGCCATTGCACAGGAGCTGGCTGGGGCAGCATGGCAGCTCCAAGCTGACAACAGCCAATGGCTCCAGGGGACCTGTCACTGCTGCCAGCCTCTGTGCAGTGCGATACACCCAGTTTCACTCAGATCACAGACCCAAAACATTCACTTCCAAGTTCTCATCTAATTCCTGGATGGCAGAGTCTGTCGGCACTTCCAGAAGAAAACAAACTAAGTAGGCACTGAATATAGGCCATGCTTGGCTTCCTTGACACTTCAGGCCACCTTAATCCTCCTAGGAATGTGACTGGGCTAGAGGGATTGGGTAAGACTAGGTGGGGTAAGAAAAACGGACTAAAAGGTTAGGATTATACATTTTAGAAAACCAATTCTCTCACAATTTTCAGAACACAGTCACTGGCATTCTGTGTACACTAAATATAGATGGATATTTCTTTAAGCAGGAAGACCTTAAAAGTTTCAAATAATTCATTTTTTTCCTTGACAAGATGCTAAAAAAATACCTAATTTATGCTGTGCAATTTAGAAATTAATTCTAAGAAAATTCTTTGGTGGAACATCCCCTATATGCCTGTCAGAAATGTCATATTACTATCAGAAACACTAAATTAGCATTGCGAATAATTCTTGTTTGGTGGGTTGGTAAGAAAAGGACACAAGGGAGGATTTCCCTTGCCCTTCCTACAGAATTTTCACTTTTGAAAAGAGTCCACAGGGTGGGGTGAAGGGTCCAGACAGCCACTAGGTCAGCAGTATTCACTGGCCCATTGGCTATTGTCGTGCGCATGGGTCATATGTGAGTTCAGATTTGCTTTTTGTGGATGGCTCCCTTCCCTTATTCATGGAGGTACTTTAGAGGAAGCGACAGAAGGGAAAATAAATAAACCCAGGAGGCTGTAATTAAAAGCACATGGTCACGGACACTATGAGGCTGTGCTGTATTGTGTTGTGCTGAGGGTTTGGCTTGATCTGGTCTAGGATTTGTCACTGACTGGCTGACTCGATTCCTTTGGTTCTCAGCGGAAGAGAAACAAGATGACCTCAAGGTTTTCTACCAGCAATAACAGGTTTATGACACCATTAAGAAAAACAGACTCTGGCAGGAGTGTGTACCCAGGAAAAATGAGAAATGGAAGCCAAGTCCTATTGGGAAGCCAGCAGGACAGAGGAAGGACAAAGAGGAAGAGGCCAAGAGCAGCGTGTCTCTATGAAATGACCCTATTTCAGGCAAAATTCAAGAGATACTTCAAAAGTTGAGTCTAAAGTGACATCACGTAGAGACCTTACCTTCTGGTGACAGCAAAGCAGAGTGTACACATCCCATGTAAGAGACCTGAAGCATGCTGCAGAAATTCAGTCATCTTGGGGTTGTCATCCACTGGGCCTTGCACAGACAGGAAGCAGCCACAGAGCTTGTCAATCAGGCCTATGTTCACCATGTAGCTAATGTGGGGAGAAATGTGTGTTACTAATCTGTGCAGGCCACAACATTTCACCTTCAAAGATAAATCTTACCAAACATAACACAGGTTTATGTAAAGCACCTCAAGTAGTAATTTCCTTAGATTTAATCCTGAGTGATCACTATTTCTGTAAGTTATTCTTTTCTATCTTCTCTCTTCTGGTTATTTTGATGCTATTTTTTTAAAGAAAGATTAAGGAAAATACTATCTGATGGTCGTTACTGTTCTAAAGAATCTGATGATAGTTGCAATGATTCATAATGACCTCTACAGTCTTGAAGAGAAGTACTTTTGAAAGTATGAGGGAGTCAAATTCACCAGAATCCAGGAATTCTGAAAATAATATATCACCCAGATACTCCTGTTTTCTTAAACTTCTAATGCTAGTTGTAGGTTCTCTACTTTTAAAAATTCTATCACCATTAAGAATATAACAAACAGTGGGGATCTAATGCTTTCTATTATAAAAAGTACCAGTCCTGAGAGTTGCCAATAACATTTAAGAAGTTATTTTCATCTTTTCAGTCCATTAAACAGTTTTCTCTAGTTCTTTCTTAAGCTGGACCAGCAAAAGTAGCTCTTTTATTAGTCCACAAAACAACAATCATTGAAAGTAATATTTCAACACTGTAAACGACCTTGTAGATAAATCTGCTATAGCTAGAGATTTTATGCCTTTTCAGTACTACTGCCTTAGGAAAAGGATAAGAATACAAAATACACCAGCTCTGAAAATCAAACACGTAAACTTTGAGTATTATATGCTAAGGAATTGATACTTTTGCTCCTCAGTGGATTAGAATCCGTATCACTAGTCATTTACCAGTACATCTTTTTGTAAAAGGAAGGAAAATCTGATGAATAATTCATATTTGGAGCTTCTTACAAGGTTAATACCTAAAAGGTGCACGATACACCAGAAGATGTATCCTGAGCTACCGAGCATCTATTACCATTTTAAAATTGGGAAGTATGAAATGTTGGCCACCAGACCTATTCTCTTACAATGAAGGAAACTGAGGGACATACACATGCATATAATAAGTCTTACTATAAACTGACTTAATAGAATTAGACCTTTAAAATCTACTTATATTGCCACAGAACTTTTCAATTTAGAAAATGTTTTTATATTAATCATCTCAATCAATTACCCCAAAGATCCCCGAAGGGAGGCCTCAGTGACAGCTTTGGTGTTTGACTGCCCAGCACATTCTATTCTCCTATTCCTGGGGTGCTGGCTGGTTTGTTTAATATAGAGCCTCTTCCCCCTTCCCCCACCCCACTGAAGGCAGGAGCAACATGCCTCAGGAGAATCAAGAGTGTTCATTATTTTGGCTGTCACAGAGTTCCAGGAATGGGTAAATGACCTCACTACTAACCAGTATCGTCTATGGGATTAATATATGACCCTAGGAAGAATCTCTCTCCACTGGGGAAATCTAAACTAAAAGGGGTGAGTTGGGGCTTCCCGGTTACATGGAGAACATACGTTTATAAAATGAAGTCAAGCAGAGAAAGCAGAACTGAGAAAAGAGATAAAGCCACAGGGGATAACTAGAGCCTTAGCATCTGGCTCCAAACTCTGACTTTTCCACTGACATAAGCCATTTTACCATCCTTTTTTTTTTTGTCTTAAGTTATCTTGACTTATGATTCTAAAAGGGCTCTAACCATAGAAAGCAGAAAATTATTTTTTCTTATTAGTAAAGTAATAAAGGCTCATTACGGTAATTTATTTAACATATAGTACAGAAAAAAAGAAGAGGCAGCATAAAAATTGTCCATAATTTCACCAATGATAACCACGGTTTGATGTTTCCTTTCGTGTTTTTCTATCTCTACAACTCTTTTTGTTTTCCCTTGCAAAGCCTTACACAGTTTTTCTCAATCTAAATTTTGCTGATTATATCTGTGTGGTGTCATTTAATATATTTTTTGAACTATGTATTTCCTGTAAAATACTATAGATTCTAGAGGTCTGATTACATACATAAACATCACTTTTTAATGGCTGAATTACAATATACAGTGAAATATTTCTGGAATTTTTGCTAGTTTTCAATATTCACCATTACAAACCATTTGTGATATTTGTGGGAAATAAGCTAGTTGTGTACAATTTATAAATGTTTGCCAAATTTCAATTGCTTTCTAGCAATACAGACACACACACACATTTTCTTTATACATTCATCTGTCATAGGTGGACTTGGAAACAACTAATATAAAGAACATATTAGTTGTTTCCAAGTCTTGGTTACTATAAATGACAAAATTAAAATGGGCGTACCGATACCTTTTTGAGTTAGTGATTTTATTTCCATTGGATACACATCCAGAAGTGGAACTGAATAATTTTATATTAATTCTATTTTTTATTTTTCGAGGCACATACTGTTTTTCATAGTGGTTGTATGAATGAACATTCCCACTAAAAGTGCACAACATTTTCCCTCCCATCCTTGACAACATATTTTTTATACACGAAAGGCATGTTTTATTTATTTATTTATTTGTTTGTTCGTTTGTTTATACATGCACTGGGTACAGTCAGAAGCGCGGGAGGGTGAGAGAGTTCACCAGAGCCAGAGCGGGGAGCAGAGCAGGCAGAAGGACCGAAGTACACTGCTGAGGGGAGCAGCAGGCGGCAGGAGAGGTCTGCGCGCCATGTGGGACCCTCCTCCGGTGGCCAGGGAGCAGCCGGGGATCGAACCGGCGCTGCAGAGGTCGCCGGCAGCTTCGCAACCCAGCGCTCAATCGCTGCGCCACCGGGGAGGCCCAACATTTTTATTTTTTATTTTTTTCACAATATTTGCTTCCCCCACCCCCTCAGGTGCAGTCCCCATAGAATTTCCTTCCCCAATGCACCCGTGCACCATCACCTCAGTCCCCTGTGCTCCTCCTTCCTCCCTCTGATCCCTCTCTCTCCTTCTCCCCTGCAGGATGTCTCTGATTTATAATGGTCTGTTTTTGCTTTGTTGTGCTTTGTACTGTTGTTACTATTTTTTTTTTTTACACTGATATCTTATCTGGTTCCCTTATATTCCTGCTATAAGTGAAACCATCTGATATTTTTCTTACTCCTTCTGGCTATTCACTGAGCATAATTCTTTCTAGCACCATCCATGTTGCTGTGAATGACATTAGTTTATCTTTTTTGAAGGCCAAATAGTATTCCATTGTGTATATATACCACATCTTCTTGATCCAGTCATCTATTTTTGGGCATTTGGGTTGTTTCCAGGTTTTACCTATTGTAAATAGTGCTGGAATAAACATAGGGGTACAGGTGTTCTTCTGAATCACTGTTTTTGTGTCCTTTGGGTAGATCCCTGGGAGTGGAATATTGACATTTTTTAATCTCATTTTGTGACACAGCCATTCTGACAGGTGTGAGGGGGATCTCATTGTGGTTTTGAAGATATATCCCTATGGGTTTTTTTTTTTTTTTTGTGGTGAGATCTTAAAAGTTCCCAACTATCACTGTATTGCTGTTTATTTCTCTTTTTTTCTGCTAGTATGTTCTTTGGGTTCTCTGATGTTGGGTGCTTAACTGTTTACCATTGTGAGAACTTTGTTGATTGACCTATTTATCATCTAGCTTAAAAATCTAGTTTATTGGATATAAATATATCTACTTCTGCTTTCTTCAGGGCAACATTTTTTGGAAGCAAATTTTCCAAATATCTTCATTCTCAGTCTATGCCTATCCTTAAAATTAGAGTGAGTCTCTTGTCAGCAGCACAATTTTTGAGCTGTCTCTCTATGTCTTTTGACTGGAGAATTAACTTACATTTAAAGTAATAATTGATAGGTAGGAACTAACTATTGCTACTTTGTTAATTGCTTTTTTACACAGTTTTGTAGCTCTCCTGTTCTTTGCTTCTTCCTACTGTTTTCCTTCTTGATTTGATAAATTTTTTTGTGGCAGTATGCTTTGACACATTAATCTTTTATGTGTCTACTACATATTTTCCTTTGTGGTTAACGTCTGGCTAAAATAAATTTATAACATCCTATTTTAAGTTGGTAACAGCTTTGATAGCATAAAGGAACTCTATACTTTTACCTGTTCTCCCACTTCAGGTTACTGATGTCACAATTTGCATCTTTTTAATAGTTTGCTTTCAGTAACAAATTACTATAGCTACGGTTATTTTTAATGCATCTGATCTTTAACTTACAGAGTTGTAAGTGAATTATGTACCTCCACTACAGTAGTAGAGAATCTGATTTTGATTACATATTATATTATCAGTGAGTATTACTTTTCCAAATGTCTTTTGTGATGTCACTTATCAACTGTTTGTTTCAGCTTGAAAGCCCTTTAGCATTTCCTGTAAGGTAAGTCTAGTGATGATGAACTTCTTCAGCTTTTGTTTGTTTGGGAAAGTCTTTATTTCTCCTTCATCACTGAAGGAACAGATAGCATTCTTGGGTGACAGTCCACGCCCCACCCCGATATTTGGAAGACTCCATTGGAGAGGGCCATAGGTTGGGCTTCACAATCAGGTTGCCTGCTGGCTGTGCTCTGCTTTGGGCAAGGTAGCTGCCTGGGTTCTTTGATTGGAAACGGCCTCCACTTGTACCCAAGAGTTGGCTAGGACTAGAAGCCATGCTCCTTTTTGAGATGGGGCTAATAGTTATGCTCTGGAGCTGCCCAGGGTTTCTATTTCAGTTTTCCTGGCTATGCAGGGTGACAGGCTATGAGCAACAGTCAGGTAGGGCTGCTGGCCCTGCCTAAGCAGGGCTGTAGGACGGGCTTTGTAGCTGCCTGGGTTCTCTGATTAGATTTCCTGGTAGTTAGTACTGGAAGTTACACTGAATAGTTGGGCAGGATTGTGAATATTTGCTTCTCTGCCTGGGTGGGGCAAAGGACAGGATTTATGACCAGATGGCCCAGTGACTAAAAACCCAAATGAGGCAGAATTGCCAACTGAAATTCTGGGCCAGACAGGGCTATGGGCTTTACTATGCAGATGGGCAGAACAGCTGCGAGGCTTTTCTACTTGGGTACCACTGCATCAGGGACCCATTTTACAAAGATCTGAGCGCTGATGCCGCCATCCCTGCCTTCCTTTCTGCCTTTCTATTTGATCACCAGTGGTTGAGCCCTGCAGATTCCTACAGAAATCCCCATTAAGTGTTTCTCAAGCGGGTCTCCTGCAATGCCAGTGGAGCTGGATGTCCACACTGGGCTCTTCCCATTTGAGAAACCATAGGGATGAGGGAGCACCTCTCAGTGCAGCACTGTGCTGGCCTGGGGGAGGGGCTGTGAGGTCAGAATGCAGCTGCTCCTTTCACACTTCTAATGTGCTCCTTCTTAGTCTCTGAGGTCCAAATGTGGTGCTTCAATCTCACACACCCCTGAATTCTGAGATTTTCACATTGAGATTTGGGTTATAATCCCAAAATACAATCTTAAATGCTGAAATTCCAAAAATCAAAATACCTGAAGTTTAAAATTCTGTTTAAAATTCTTTACAAGACATGGATGGCGCTGGAAGGGATCATGCTCAGCGAAATAAGTCAGAAAGAAAAAGAAAAATACTGATGGTCTCACTCATAGCAGGAATCTAGAAAACTTAAATAAGGGACCAGGAAAATGAATAACTATAAGAAAGTGAAAATCAAAATCAACAAACAACTATGAACCAGAGACACTTTTTGGGGGGTGAGGGGTGGGAGGGGAGGGATTGGGGTCAAAATGGGGGGGGGTTGCAATTGTATGGGGAATATAAAAATAAAATTTATTATTTAAAAAAAATAAAAAAAATTAAAAAAAAATAAAATTCTTTACAAGATATTTACTTACATTTTTTAAAGGGGGATTTATTTGAGAAAGTATAAAAATATGACAACACTTCATAAGTCACTTAATGCAATAAAACACATATCAAGAGAAATTTTATCTTTCACAAATGCAGATGTAATCTCTTACTGAGGAACTGTCAATGTTTTTATAAACACAGAGTATGCTTACACACAAAGTCAACACTGTGATTATGCACTTTTATGGATTCAAATTTGCAAAAGTGCATAAAATGAATTACAACTCTCCAAAAGTCTTTATATAATTTATACCTCCACTATTGGAAATGATCCTGAGGTAAAATACATAGCATAGTAAATTGTAAAAAATAAATCACTACAATTGAAATTAGTAAAAAAAAAAAAAAAGACAAACTTAAAGAAGAACAAATAAAAGAAAAACTAAAAAGAAAAATGACATAGGAAAAAGCGTATTACAGGGATGGGCAATTTGCACGGAGGTAGTCCATAAGAGGTGGCCATATTTCATGACCATTAACTGCATTTTAAAGTTTTGCTGCTTCTCCCCCCTTTAAGATGTGGCTCTCCATGAGTACATTTTCACATTCATCTTTGACGTGATGCTGCTCTTTTTGAAACTCCGCTATGGTTTGACAGGCATCTACAAGAGCATTTCCTTATTACACTTTCCATCTTCAATGCCAGGCTTCTGTGTTGTTCTGGGGATGTGGTGGTCTGTTCTGCACGTACTCAATTACAGACCATGGAAGTGGTGGGAGTAATACAGCCATGCTGTTTGTCTATTTGTCTTTCTATCCTACTGTGCACATATACTTATTTTTGAATGTGTCAGGAACTTCACTGATTTCTTCAGGCAAATTCAAGTTTAAGTTATTAAAGCTACTGGAATCTCATCATGATTTATTTTTATTTTTATGAATTAAGACCCTTAATATAAATTTTTTTTTGATTTATTTTTATTTTTTTTATTTTTTTTTTTAATTTTTTTTTTTTTTATAGAGGCATGTTATTTATTTATTTGTTTGTTTGTTCGTTTGTTTGTTTGTTTGTTTATACATGCACTGGGTACAGTCAGAAGCGCGGGAGGGTGAAAGAATTCACCAGAGCCAGAGCGGGGAGCAGAGCAGGCAGAAGGACCGAAGTACACTGCTGAGGGGAGCAGCGGGCGGCAGGAGAGGTCTGCGCGCCATGTGGGACCCTCCTCCGGTGGCCGGGGAGCAGCCTGGGATCGAACCGGCGCCGCAGAGGCCGTGGGCAGCTTCACAACCCAGCGTTCAACCGTTGCGCCACCGGGGAGGCCCTTGATTTATTTTTAAATGAAAGTTTTCATTGTTGCCAGAATCCCATAGGGGATTATGGTCAGTCCACTCATCTGAATTTCCTGCCACAGTGGGTTAAATTGGAGAAAGTAAACCTTATTGGTAACACCTTGAAAGCTGCCTTTAGAAACCTTGAGTTTACCTAATTACAAATTGGTCATTATGGTTTGGAGGTTCAATTGAAATCCCTTTTTTTCTACAAAGTTCACTAACTCTTCAAATAATATTTATAAAATGCTTCACCTTTTCCAGTCATTAATACTTAGATGAGCAGAAGAGTTCTAGAATTTTTGGATCCAAAAGGCACATGAATTACATATAGCTTATAGAAAACAATGGGGACAGTTTTGAAAGTGTGAGCCATTATTCAAATTGCAACATCTATTAGTTTTTCTATGCTGGATTTGGTGGTGAGTATACGAAGTCTTTGACTTGTTTGACAGTTATATCACTGACCAAAAAATAGTTCCCACGTAATGTGTTTTGTAACACTGGAGGAACCTCTATATCAGCAAGTGTCTTTGGGCCAGAAGTTTGCTGAGGTTGTCAGATTGTATTTTTTCTCTAATGAAGGGAATTCTTGAAGACAAGCAAAACATTATGTGGAAAGGAGCAGAGGTCATACACAACCGACTAATTTGGCAGGAGAGAGTTCTAGTATTTTCTATCTGTTTTTTTTCACCTCTTCTCAGGTTTCAGGATTTCTACACTTGGGACTGTGATTTTGGGGATTTCAGACTTTGGGAATTTTGCCCCAATTTCAACATTAGGGATTATGGTATTCAGGAATGTATGTTTGGGATTATAACTGACATTGTTCACAATGGGTATCTTCTTTATAGATAACTCTGCTAGTTGGTCTTCTTGTGAGGGGACTGAAGTAAGGAACAACTTATGTCATCATCTGTTCTATGACATAACCAGTTCCACAGATCTTGTAAATAGAGGATTACTACAGAGAATCAAATCAATACTGCTTTTGACAACCAGGAGCATCACCTGGAGCGTTTGCCTTCCATGTAATAGTACAGCACGGTTACTATACTATTGTATTTTAGCATATCTCTCTCACATCTTAGCAAAGTTCTGGAGGATAGAAGGCCAGATCAAGGTCAGCAGGGTTAGATTCCTCAGAGGCATCTCTTTCTGGTTTCTGGATAGCTGCCCTCTGGCTGCTTCTTAACATGGTAGTCTCTCTGTGCATGTGCCTAATGTTCTTAAATATGGAGTTTTTACAACTGAAAAAAGTTCATAACTCCAAAAGAAAAATGGGCAACTCACAAAATAGTAAAAATGGCCAGGGAACACTTAAAAAAATCATCGTTAATATAAAAATGAAATATTATTTTCACCTTTTAGTTTGGCTAAGACTCAAAAAGAATGATGATAACCAATACTGTCTAGGTTGCGGGTACAACATTTTTATGTAGGCAAATTTGGCAATATGAAGTAAGACCCTTAATATAAACTTTTTCGAGGCAGGGCTCCATAAATTATTAAAGCGCACCCCACTGAAGAGCACAGGTGCCGTTTTCTTCTAGCCCTGATGAGGCCCTGATGAGCTACAGTTGTGGTTCCCTGGAACCTGCCAGCCCAGGAGCTTGCCCTGACTTCAATGCTAGTCCAGTCTGGACAGCGGCAGGGCTTTTCCCCTTTTATATCAGGCTCCAGGATATTGGAAATGGGCTTAAGAATGGACCGATTTGATTGCAGCTTAACCAGCACCAATCAAACAGCTGGGTTTGGCGCTCTACCCCTACTTGGATTCCTAGTGTTCAGTTACAAAGTCTAACTGGTGCTGCTCCCCCAACACTTCCTGTGCCAGTTATGCAGACAGAGGATAGTAAAGGATCATAAACCTCCCAGTATGATGGGAGCTCCCATGGACACCAATCAACTAAAAGGACCAACTAGGTTGAAAAGGTGGGCCCCCTGGAGAGTACTGAAGCCAGGCTCTAACTGGCTTGTGTAGAGTGTGGAAGAGGGTTTGAAAAGGAGAGAGCCGGAGAGGCAGTCGGATTCACCTGGAAGACCTTCACTGAGCTGCAACACTGAACCCTAAACTCTGGGACCATGCCTTCACAGATCTGAACTCAGAGACTCAACTCTGACGCTGCCTGCTGAAAGACACCATAGGTCCCATGCTGGGTGTTCGTAAAGGAGTCAGTTGCTGTAGGCTTTAAGCCAGCATCTCTGAGAGCTATAACACTGGCCCCTGCCTCTGACACACCCGGCACCACCCGCTGGTGCTGGTGCCTTTGGTGCCGTCTGGTCTGGTGTCCAGTGCTGCCCGGCCTGGCCTTTGATGGTTGTTGCTGTGGTGCCAATTCTGCCGAGAACTTTGAGACCTTTGTCACCTTCAACCTTTGAGACCTTCGAGCTCTTCCTGACCTGAGAACTTCGTGACTCAACCTTTAAACCATTCCTACTGCTTCTGCCTCTGCTAACATTTTTCTCTTTCCTAACTTCTCTCTTCTTTGTAAATAAACCCTGTTGTTGCTGAACCTTGAGCCTGAGCTGTGTCCTGCAATGGCAGGAGTAAGCACATGGTGAGACCCACCAACTGTGACATTTTGCACACGCCCCCACCCAAAGCCTTTCATGGTTAACTTTGACTCAGAAATTCTACTTTCAACATTTATTCAAAGAAAATAATCAGTTGCAGGGATAGGTAAGTGTACAAATATGTTCTCCACAGTTATCTGTAATAGTAAAAAACTAAAATAAAACTATCTGTAATAGCAGATTACTTGAAGCAAATCATTGCCATACAATGAAAGCAATCAATGCCATATACTTGGAAAGCCACCAAATATTAATTTTCAAGTTTCTATTGATTTGGAAAAATGAATTAAAAAATCATGTGGCAAAGATATGCATACATATTACAATATTTTTAGAAAATAACCACGTATATGTGCACCAAAACCAAAACCATAACGAACCCAGTGATTTTCTTTGGGTAGTGGGATTAAGAAAATTTTTGTTTTAAAAAATATCCAGGGTGTTCTGTTTTCTAAGTTACTTCTCATTGGGCACATACCACTTTTATAATTAGGAAAAAGGTTATTTTGAAAAGGGAAAGAGGGATAGGGTGGCTTCCTGCTATTGCAAGAAAGTCTGAACAACTTATAGTACCATCAATTAAATGAAGCTGATAAACTGAGAGAGGTCTATAAGGCAGAATCAATATCTGCTAAAGATTCAATTGTGAGGTCTGTGAGGAGACTTTATTTGACAATGATCAACTGATGGATTAAATAACTGAATTGAGTAATGGTGCCACTGATAAGGACAGAGGACACACAAAAAGGAGCTTTTTTGGGTAGAAAGATTATGCATTCAGTTTTAAACTTCTGGAGCCTGATGTGCCTGTGGTATATCCTGATACCTAGGTAGGTGGCAATGGTCTGTTTGTCAGAAAAATAGTAGGCTAGAATACAGCTTGATAACTTCTTGAACATATGCCTATGCTTGATAATTTTTGATTGATTTCCAGAAGGCTTGTATCAGTCTCCTGGATTTATCTATTTGCCTCTTGGTTAAATAGTTTGATTTCCCTGTTTTGAGAGACAAAGATCAATTTCTAATTGGACATGATAAAAAGAATTATATTACAGTAAAAGATCACTAATAGTCAAAGCAATCTTGTGAAAAAAAGAAAGCTGGAGCATCACATGTTATTTCAAACTGTGTAACATGTGTAACAGTTTCAAACTTATTTCAAACTATTACAAAGATATAGTAATCAAAACAGTATGGTACTGGCATAAAAACAGACACATAAATGGAACAGAATCAAGAGTACAGAACCCATCCATACATGTCAACTAATATTTAACAAGGGAATGAAGATATTCAACGGGGAAAGGATAGTCTCATTAATAAGTGGTGCTTAGAAAACTGAATACTCACTTGCAAAAGATAACTTAGGGAAATAACTCCATGATTGGTTTTGGCAATAGTTTTTTGGATAGTAACCAAAAACACAAGCAAGTAGACCAGGTCAAATTAAAAGGTTTTTGCACAACAAAAGCAACCACCAGCAAAATGAAGAGGGTAGGGCCTCCCCTGTGGCGCAGCGGTTGAGTGCTGGGCTGTGAAGCTGCCCGCAGCTTCTGCAGCGCAGGTTTGATCCCTGGCCACATGGTGCACAGTCCTCTCCTACTGTGCCCGCTGCTCCCCTCAGCAGTGTACCTCGGTTCTTCTGCCTGTTCTGCTCCCCCACTCTGGCTCTGGTGAATTCTCTCACCCTCCTGCGCTTCTGACTGTACTCAGTGCTTGTATAAATAAATAAATAAATCATAAAAAAAAAATGACAAGGGTAACCAACAGAATGGGAGAATGTATCTTTAAAGTACATACCTAATCAGGGATTAATATTGAAAATATACACTGAACCTTTAAAACGCAATAGCAAAGAGCTAAATTAGCAAAATCCAGTTAAAAAGGCAGACATAGGACCCAAATAGATATTTTTCTTAAACACATAAAAATGGCCACAGGTACACAAAGAGGTGCTCAACAGTAGTAATCATAAGGGAAATGCAAATCCAAGCCAAAATGAGATACTACTCTCACACATCACTGAAGTTATCAAAAAGATGGTAAATAACAACTATGTCGTAAGAGGGGCGCTCCTCTACCCTCTTCGTGGGAATGTAGACTGGTGTTGCCACTATTGAAAACTATAGAAATTAAAAACAATTAATAAACCTACCATATGAACCATCAATTTATTTTGGGTATATGTCTGAAGGAAATCAGTCACTATTTCGAAGAGACAGCTGTACTCTCATGTCCACTGCAGCATTTTAAAAGCCAAGACAAGGGAACAACTCAGGTGTTCACCAGCGGGTGAGTGGATATAATAAAAGTAGGGTGTGTATATATTTGTATGCATACATATGTGCATATACATATATCCACACACACACAACAGTACTCTTCAGACATCAGAGGGACGGAAATCCTGCTGTTTGTAATAATATGGATGATCCTGGAGGGCATTATATTGAGTGAAGGAAATTAGACAATTATTACAGGAATTTATTTATATGTGGAATCTGAAAAAGTCAAACTTGGAATAGACGAGAACAGAATTGGGCTGGAGTGGAGGGCTGGAGGGAGGCGGGTGATGAGAAGGAGATGTCAAAGGGTACTAATAAGTTCTGGGGTTGTGATATAAGGAATGGTGACTCTATAGTCAACAGTCCTGTACTGTATACTTGGAAACTGTTAAGAGAGTAGCTCTTTAACGTGTCACCACACACGAGGTATATGTGAGGTGATGGTAGTGTTAATAACCTTATTGTGTAATCACTTTATAATATTGTGTAATCACTTTATAATATGGATATCAAATCATCACATTGTACACCTTAAATATACACAATGTTATATGCCAACTATACCAATAAAGATGAAAAACAGAACTGTCTCTTCAGAGTTGGCCCATTTCCCGAACAAATTTCAAATAGGCATTTTAGCTTGTTTACTGCTATCCTATAAACCATGTTGCTTTCCTAGAACTATGCTAAACACTGTGACTGCCAATCTTTTCATTTTATAGAAAAAATTCTGACGTTTGATAGCCAAATGATGCTATTTGGATATTCTGTAGTAGGTGTTTTTATTTTTGTTTTTGTGTCCCACGACCTGTGTGTGTCTGGCACAAAGTGAGCACAGATGATCACACTTTACTCTGGTAAATATTTCTGAGAATCCTTTAGATCTAGAAACTTGGCTGAATCATGTAAGATAGTAAGTGCTGTCATGATCTCATCTCTGTCAGAAAACTTCCACCTCTCCTCTGCCAGATGAGGAAAAGGAAGAGACAAAGTCAGGGTGGTGGCCTGTTCCAGGTCTACCTCAAGGGTGTGGGTCATCAGATTTGAGAGATGGTTTCTGCGTCTACTTAAGGGCCTCACCAAGCCAACTAACAATGCATAATCTCTAAGAAAGCAACACTCAGGTAACGCATTTCAAGTCAGAGAAAGAGGTTTGTTTTGAAGTACTGTAATTGTCCATCATTCTTTTTAAGTTATATGAGTTATTTGCTTTGGCAGATTTTCACTTGTTTTCCTCAATACCTTCCTCTTTTAGGGAGAATCTGGCAACTATAATAATTTATATGAAAATGTAGATACATTCTCCTGGAATGGCCACTGGAATTGCACCGAAGCATCTGGCCGGGTCTTCTGCCTCATCAGAGCTGAGGCATGTGGCTAAGTTGTCTGGATGATAAGAACTCAGTGTGCTGCATCCCACGACAGCCCAGGGGACAATGCAGGGCAGGAGCATTCATCAGCAGAAAGGACAAGGTTCCACAGTGACCAAAGGATATAGGGAAATTGAATGAGATCAAGTAACTAAGAGAAAGGCCAGGGAGGGTAAAAGTCAAGTGCTGTAAGATAAATGGCTGTGGACCCAAAGGGCCTAGTACTCTTGGGCAATAAATATGCTTGGGGAGAGAGGGCAGGCAGATGGAAGGGATAAGTGAACAAAGTAATCAAGGGTAAGAAAGATACTGAATGAAACAACTGCTCCCAGGAAAGCGCTACATGAAACCGAGTGAAATTTATGAACTGAGAAAAGAAGCAAATGCAGAACAAGGCCTTTTCTTTCTCCTATTAACCTACCAGAAGCTTCAGATAGGAACAAACTGCATGGATTGTAGAAGTCAGGCATCAGTGCAGAGCGCAGAGGAGCTGCTGATGGCAGGGCAGGTGACTGATTAATACCAGATGGAATCTTGTTGGGAAATTAAATGTCCTATCTGATTCGAGATTCATGAAGGAAAAAAAGTTCTGATATCCAAACAGGAATAAATTTCCCTGGAGAAAAGCTGACCTAGAAGGAAGCAGGGCTGACCTTGAACAGGTGTCAGAAATTATGACATCTGTGCAGTGGAAAGCACGCAGGTGGCTGGGAATTTAGCTGGGCCTGAGTTCCAGTCTCAACTCCCCTACCCACTTCTTAATTTATTTACTACCTAACCTTGGGCAAAACACTTAACCTCTCTGAGCAATCTCCTCATCTACAAAGTCAGAATTAGAGACCCTACACTCGACAGTGCTGCAACGCTTCTTTCTCACTGCTTTACACATAATGGCTGCTCCATGGATGGTAGCTATTATTATTGCTTTAAATCTGAACCAAATTTATAACCAGAGATGACCTGAGATAGGAAAATTCACAAACATTCCTTGAGTTGGAAGAGTCAATAGCAAGAACATTATAACAACTTGGATACAACATATTCTAAAAATCAAATATCTAAATATTCAGATTAACTATACCGCGTCTCCTTAAGAGGATCTTCCTTCTCTCTACAAAATGTGGTATATTTTCTATCAGGAATTTGAAAATGTGCTGTGAGAACCATCACCATTACATGGGTCCTGAGGTTTAAATGATTTTAATATAATAATTTTTTAAGCAAAGAAAACAGTTTCAAGAAATCTCTACTTTACCTGATGAGGTCCTGAATACGACTGTTAAAAGCATCACCTTGTGAGGACTTGTTTTTCATTTCCTGTGTTGATATTTTTGGTGTAGCTGGCCGGCTGTTTCCATCTGGTTGATTGGCAATCAAGCAGCCAAAAACCACAGCACTGACTTTGAGAAGTCCAGTTGTCAAGCCTTCAAACACTTGCTTATTTGTATTTCTTCCTAAAATAGCATTATTTTCATCTGGAACATAAACCTAGATGAAAAAAACACCACAGTAATTGTCTTTCAATAAAACCACCAAAAAGGGGCAGAGATGATATGACACATTTCTGGAATTATAAATAATTCTGAAATTCTAAAGTGGCTTTCTGAATGTTCAAGTATTGGGTCTGCAATCAGTTCCTGGGTGCAACTGTGGATTTTGTCTGTACTAGCTGGGTGACCTTAAGCAGGTTACTACTTCCAAGCTTTAGTTTCTTCATTTATGAAAGATAATGGCACTTGTGAAATGAGGAAATAATAGACTCTAATAAATCAGCATGTGTAAGCTCCTAGAACAATGTCTGACACATTGGCAAGTCCCACAGAAGAGCTATCTGCTACTATAACTGCTATGATGACGCCAACCATTATGTAGTAGTACATCCTCTCGCACAGAGAATGGCAAGTACAATGGCTAGATATGAAATCACCAGTCTGGAAACTGTGCCTTGGCCTGCTGCATGAAACTACACTCTTCTCAGGGAGAGGTGGACTGCCTTCTGAAGCCTCATTATGAAGAAAGTGGCAAGGAATAAGCTAACGGTGGGAAGGACTGACCTGGATTTGGGACTTGGTGGGGGGTCCGGGCTGGGGATAAGATGGCACCGTATTTAGATGCCAGTTGCTTCTCTAGCAGAGCACATGATTTTGAGCAATAATTTCACATTTCCGAAACTTTGTTTCTGTATCTGCCTGTCTTGTAGCACCACAATGATGTCTGGGGACATAGTTGGTAAATAATTATACTTCACAAATGCACTTACTTGGTTTAGCCACCAGCCCCTGCCTCAATCTCACTCTTTGTCTACACCATTTACATCAAAAGATAGGGAGCTTGAATTCTAAAGGAGGAATTTTATACGCAAAAGCAATATTCCTTTTTTTTTTTGGTTGACTTACTTTCCATGAAAGTCTCTTTTCTGGGAATAGCCTTATGACTGCTCACCATAAGTTATTTCTGACCATTGAACCATTTCTCAGCCAAAGTAATTATAGCAGGTCTTTCTGCAGTGTGTGCTCCAATCAAATGATGAAAGTTTCCTTTGGAACACTGTATTAGCTATCAAATAGTCACAAAAACTATCCAGATTGTGAGCAGCATAACCTGGGCTATCCCAGAAAGTGGTATCAGGAGTGGAGTGTGAACCCAGGATTTCTATGTAAGTCAGGATGACTTAGGTTATACTGCAGTGAAATATTTGTCAAAAACCTCCGTGAATTTCAAGCAATATAGGTTTTTCTTTTTTTAGGCACTTGTGGGCTACACTGGATTGTGCTTAGAAACCACACATCTCTTGTCTCCTTTGCCTGTGTGCTGTCTGAGTTTTCCACAGATTTTTCTTTTTCTTTTCTTGAGGCAGAGGCAACATTAGTTTACAACATTGCATAAGCTTCAGATGTGTATTTTCTCACCTCATGAGCTGTATATATCACCCGATTGTCTAGTCACCATCTACCACCAACGGGTACCCTCTGCCTATTCCTTCACCCAGTCTTCCCTTCTGGGCACCACTGTTTTGATGTCAAACATTGCTTGTTTTTGTTTTTCAAACAAAGTTTTATTTTTCATTCAAATGACAAGTCCATCTCAGGCTCTAGGGCTCTCTTCTGCATTCTTATTGACCTTACTCTGGAGCCCAGATGACAAAGCAGACCCCGTTCAGACAACACTGCCTAAAATAACTAAGAAGACAAATGACTTAATCCACACTGTCCGACAGCTGCACTAGCCACATGTGGCTATTGAACAGTTGGTTAGCATGACCTAACAATTAAGTTTTTAATTTTAATTAGTATTAATTTAAATATAGGATAGTATAGCTACAGTGGCAGAGAGGAAAAAAGACCTCCATCAGGTCTTGTGTAAACATTAAGTATGTTATCTGAAAGTGATACATATCAGTTTTGCTCACAAATTATTTAATTTTTTAAATTTTAACATTTATCTAATTTTTTTTTACATTTTTAAGACAGTATTTGCTTCCCCCCACCCCCTCAGGTTGAGTCCCCATAGAATTTCCTTCCCCAAGGCACCCATGCACCATCCCCTCAGTCCCCTGTGCTCCTCCCTCCCTCCCTCTCACCCCTCTCCCTCCTCCTCCCCTGCAGGATGTCTCTGGTTTACAATTGTCTGTTTTTGCTTTGTTGTGGTTTGTACTGTAATTATTATTTTTTTTTTACACTGATGTCCTATTTGGTTCCCCTATATTCCTGTTATAAGTGAAACCATCCGTTATTTTTCTTTTTCCTTCTGGCTTATTTCACTGAGCATAATCCCTTCTAGCTCCATCCACTTTGCTGCGAATGGCATGAGTTTATCTTTTTTGATTGCTGAATAGTATTCCATGGTGTATATATACCACATTTCTTGATCCAGTCATCTATTTTTGGGCATTTGGGTTGTTTCCAGGTTTTACCTATTGTAAATAGTGCTGTAATAAACATAGGGTTACAGGTGTTCTTTCAAATCACTGTTTTTGTGTCCTTTGGGTAGATCCCCAGGAGTGGAATTGCAGGATCGTATGGTAGCTCCATTTTTAGTAGACTGAGGAGCCTCCAGACAGCTTTCCACAGTGGTTGGACCAGTTTGCACTCCCACCAGCAATGTAGGAGAGTTCCTTTTTCACCGCATCCTGGCCAACATTTGTTGTTGCTAGTTTTTTTGATACGTGCCATTCTCACTGGTGTAAGGTGGTATCTCAGTGTAGTTTTGATTTGCATTTCCCTAATGATAAGGGATGTTGAACATTTTTTCATATGCCTACTGGCCATTTGCATTTCCTCTTTGGAGAAATGTCTTTTGAGTTCTTCTGCCCATTTCTTGACTGTTCACAAATTATTGGCCAGAACTAATCATAGTCCAGTTCAGCCACATACAGTCCATCTCAACCACACAGGAACCAAGAAATCTGGAAGAGGAGAGAATCAGAACACCTGGTCCACAGCACTACTGACTGCACAACACTGATGCTTCTATTGCGACTATAGAAGTATTACTCAAAGCTAAGTACTTTAGTAAAATGTGATTATATTTACTTTCCTTGTACACATTTCAAATTCAAACATCTCAGGGACTGTTGATTCTTTTCTCTTCTCCCCATCACTCCCCTCCAATGAGGAATTCTTCCTGAAACTCGTCATCCTCTAATCTGAACTGGTTATTCTCTAAGACTTCTACACATCTCTTATTTTGAGATTGCCACTTATCTTCATCTGAAGAATTCCTTTTATAACTTCCTGGGTTAGATTCTCCAATTTTTTGGATTCCATGTCTCCTTTTTCTTTCTTCCTAATGTAATTCATTTTGTTATAGGATATATTTCAACAATTTTATAACAAAGGGATATGGGAAGACAAATTTTGAGACCTTGGATGTCTGATAATACCTTTGTTCCATTATTACACAAGATTGATAGTTTAGCTACACAGAAAATTCTTGGTCGGGAATCATTTTCATTCAGAATTTGGAAGGATTGCCCCAACGCAGTCTCCACTCAAAGCATTGCTCTTGAAAGTCCAGTCTACTGTAATTCCTAATGTTTTTGTAAATAATGTGTTTTGTTCTGTCTGGAAACTTTTAGGAACTTCTTATCCCTGATTACCTGGTAAATATCTTACATTTTTTGTGTGTGTGCAAGCAAAAACTCTACTAGTCTTTTCAATCTGAAAGTGATATATTTAGTTTCTGGGAAATTTTTTCCCCCCATTCTTTCTTTGCTAATGTCGTGGTCTCCCATTCATTTTCCCTGTTGAATTTTGGCCTTGAATTAAGGCCCTAATTTTCTTATGTAGTTTGCTTTTGCTTTTCATCTCTTTGTATTTTATCCTAATTTTTAGGTGATTCCTTAACATTACTTTTCAGACCTTTCATTGAGTTTTCCATTTCATCAATTATATTTTTAATTTTCAGGAGCTCTTTTTGACTCTCTGTATGTTTTTCTTTTTGTGGTATCTTATTTTTGTTTCATGGCTGCAGTATTTTCTCATCTCTATGAGGTTACATTTTTTGAAAAAAAAATTGTTATTGTTTTCTGCATGGCCTGTTTCCTTTGAATTCTTTTCCTATATTTCAGGTGTAGATATTTCTCAGATACATGGTAATCTTGGTCTTTCTGTTCATACTTAAGACTAATATACAGATAGATTAACCAGTATATCAAAATCTGGACATATACTCTGTGTGGTGGGTTAATTTTTGATGACCCTAAGAGATCTTTTTTGAGACCCAGAGATCTTTTCCATCAGGCAATGTCAACTGTCTAAATTTGTAGGTCTGTTTTCCTGCGACACTCAGTTTCACCGGAATGGAATCCTGCATCTTCCAAGTCTGCAGTGTATAATACGGCCTGTCCATTTTCTCAGAGGTTCATAGGAGAAGGGAACTGAGTGTCTTACTGTTTAAGGAACAGAGTTTCACTTAATCATTTTGTTTTTGTCTGATTTCTGTTTGGCCATACTTGGTATCCCTAAGTCCCAATTAACTTTAGTCAATGTCCTATGTTCTGCCAGGGTAGGGGTGGGCAGTCTCTTCACTGTTTATGTAGACTGCATGTACAAAAGGCAGTAACTACCTCTTATTTATACCTTCAACCAATCCCCTTTTTTCTAGTCCCGAATGTGCCCTTGTTTTCTCAGTTACCTGAAAACTAATTCTTAAAGTCTTCTAGGGTTCTGAAGGCTAGATTAATCTTGTATTAAGATTAACAAGGGGCTTTATCCCCAGTGAGACAAATTTTCTTCTGGCATTCTTCCTCCCATTTATTTACATTTTAACTGTTAGGTATTTATCTTTTAATCATCTGCTATACAGATTAAAAAAAATTTGTTTTCCATTCTTTCCATTTTTCTTGACTTGAGGGATATGACTTTACCTATTTACTATAATATTAGTGGGGCCTCCAAACAGAATGCAACTTATGTATCCAATTAGCCACCTTTTAAAAATAACTCAATAAATCTCTTAAAGACACTACTTTTCTTCTTCTTTTTCCACCACATATATGGTCAAAGCATCAGAATGATCGTCCTCTGTCATTCAGACCCTATGGACTCAGAGGTTACACATAACTGTAACAACCTGTGGCTTATTGGTTTACAGAAAAACATAAAAAAAAATAGAAAAGAAAAGTGCAGACCATTTTATAGGCAGGCAGTAGCAAGATGTGACACCAGTTCTGGGGCACAACAGAAGGCAGATGTAAGAGTGCAAAAGGCATGCAACGTGAGACTCACCTTATCTTTATTAGTTAGAATGACTCATTTTTACTTCCTCTGAAATCATTTACTACAAATTAGTTTAACGGTTTAAATCCAAAATAACTTCCTTAAGTTATTAAGAAAAGGTTAAATTATGAACCACATTTATTTGGGAAGAGGTAGTGGAGAAAGAAAGATAAAAGCTAATGTTTATTAGGTTTTTCCACTATGCTCAGTGCTTAAGCATTTTCCTTATACCATCACATTTAATCCTTACATATTAATAAATCAAAGTTCAGAGATATCAAGCAATGTGCCCAATTTCACAGCTATTTAATGGAAGAGCTGGAACTTGAACCTAAGGTTATCAGACTTCTAAGGCCTATATGCTTTCTCTTACCCCTCACTTACTTCCTCCTGTTGGGCATCTCTTTTACTGAGGATTCTGGAGAAGCTCTGGTGGATGGAGGTGAAAATTGGTCACAGGCCACACAGTGCCTTTAGGATATCTTTTTTTATCTATATGTCTAAATGAACAAACAAACAAACAAACAAACAAACGAGGAAAAAGGGGAAGCAGCTATACTGCGAAGGATCTTCTATTCAGAACACTATTGTCTTTTGTCTAGTTTGCTGTCAATGTTACTTGCCAGAGGTAAAAAAAAAAAAATTATTTTTTTTAATTTGGGGAAAAAAACCCTCCTTAGTCGCTCACTCTTTGGGACACTTAGTAGATGAAATGCACACCTAGAGTTCTGACACATATTACAGAACAACACTTGCATTTGAACTTCTGTCTGGCACAGTTCCTGGGCCAAGGGCACACTGCAAATTGAGGGACTTGTCCTTTAGGAGAGCTGTGCAAGCATCTTCCCAGCCTCCTGCTCACTGCCCTGGTCTACTGCACACCTGGCTTACTGGAGTCTGCAACACATTCCATTCTGGGGTGGGTAGTCTGTGGAGTGCAGGGGAAGGTTACCTTCCCAGCATGCAACAGGGCTTGTAACTACCACCTGCTGGCATGTTCCATGCCTGGCCTGGGGAAAAGAGAAGCTATGTAGGTTTGGCTCTCCTGAATCTGTCACTCCGGAGGCAGAAATCTAAAACCACAATAGCTCTTCCATGGTTGAAAGGTATTTCTTCAGTAGATTTCTTTAGAATATATAGGTGTGGTCATTATCTTACTTTTATAATGATTACAAGATGACTTCCAGTATATAATCTTATTGCAAAATTCCACCTTCTTCTCAAAATTTATTTGACTTCCTTAAAATTATACTTCATACAGTTTTAGATTCTAAAAAGAACCTTAGTATAATTTTTTTTTTTCATTTTCTATATGAGGAAATCATGGTCAGAAAAAGACACTTTGCTGAAGATAATGAAACTGTCAGGGCTGAAATAGGTACTGTGCCACTTTTCTAAACCTACTCCCAGAAGAAACAGTACTTATAGTGCTTTAGTAAAATTTAGTATAGTTAAAAGTTATCACTTTTGAAACAAAACAAGTTCACATCTCCTTTCTCCCTACTACTGCCATTCCCCAAAATGGTTCAAAAACTTGCCATATTTTTGCAATATAGAAAGATATTTTTATTATTGGTATAAATCTATCTTTCTGTAGTGTGATTCTGTAAGAGAGAAAATTAATTTGGCAATTGGTGGTAATTCTAGCTAAGCTAACTAATTTCTAACATTCCGGAGTTGGGTAAACACACAGGGTGTTCAAAATGGATTGATTATGAATTAAGCTTACTGAGAACCAACAGGAGATTGTTCAGAAAATTCCTGTTAAGACAATGTCAGAGTATAAAAAATCAAAGGCAAAAAACTGTGCAAGGGCTTTAGCAGCAGACAGAGGTACTGACATTGATGGCAGCATTTTATTTCCTTTAGCTACCAGTCATTAGACATACAACAGCTTTTTTTGCCACAGATTTTATAAAACAGCTATTCTTATAATATATTATGCTTAAAAATAGAACTCATGAAAGGTATTCACCCTGATGATTTATTTGGCTTGAAAGCATAAAAAGAAATTACATAGGAATGGCCAGTAGTTTTTTGACATTATCTTTTTTAAATTCCAAAAACAATATTATGTTGATATTAAAGATTACATTCTATCCCAAATTTATTTTATGCATTCAAAATTCTAATACAATTTCTGAAAACTTTATAGTGCATGCCTTAGTGGTCAAGATGCTTGGAAATTTGTTGTAAAAGCTGAATCATATCATTTTTCTGCTTAGAACATTCCCTGGTATCTTAGCTCCTGCAAAGCAAAAATCCAAGTCCTCATAACTATCAATAAGGCCCTTCCTGATCTGTCTCCTGCCCCAATTACCTCCTTAAATTTATATATTCCATGCTGTCTTTTGCTCTGCTATTTCCTCTCACTGAAATATTTTTCTCCCAGATATTTTCATGACTCATCCCGTTCCCTTTCACCTTCCTCGAAGTCGCTGTTCAAAAGCCACCTTGTTCATAAGCTTTTCCAGACTACCTTTTAAAGTAACATTCTTCTCCCCCCGATTCACTTTCCTTTTCCTGTTCACTCAACTTTACTTTTCTTCTAATTTACTTTTCTTCAAACTTTACTTTTCTTCTATGGTCACCCCTTAAAATATTATATAATTTTTTCTTTCTCCCAAGTAGAATATAAGCTCCACGGGGGCAGCACACTGTTTTATTCATTGCTATGTTCCTGGCACCTAAGACAACCCATACTGGGGCATATCTTTGCAGAGATAGCTTTCATTCTTTCTTGGAAACTCAAACCATGCCATTTGCAAATATGCCTAATGGGTACCAGTATTGTGAAATTGTGTGTGTGGCTTTGCTTAACTATTTCTTGACCTCTCCATTTCAATAGCGACATTAATAGTGCAAGTCACCATAACTCTCCAGACTACTCTGATTATTTAGTCACTTTCCATCCATATTTGCCCCCTCCAATCTACTTTACTATGCACAACTGATTATACCTGACACCACTGCAAAGTATAGCACTATATTTATGATTAGTCACAAACTTTAACCTGACCTACAAAGTCCAGCATGCTCCTGCCCCAGGCTAGCTCACGTGTCCAAATTGACTCCCTTGCTCACTAGGGTCGACCCTTAGTAGACTTCCTTTGATGCACTGAATTCTAGAAGGTCTTTTTTTTCGCTAGAGCTTTTTTGGGAGCTACTCTTATCTGTCTGAATCATTCCCTTGTCTCCCCATTTTGCCTAGCTAATCATTCTTTGGGATTTAGCTTAAATCACTTATTCCCTATTTCAAAGAGGCCTCTTTTGACCTCCCTGACTTGGTTAGGTTCTGTTTATATTCTAGTGTCTTGTACTTCATCTTTGTAGCATGTAACACAATAGAAATTACACTGTTAACTGCATGATGACTACTTCTCTTACCTGGTAAATGTAAACTCTACGATGATTAGGACAAAAGTATTTCATTCACTGTTCCACCCTTAGTACCTAATGTACAGTTCCTTATACAGTATACATGCTTCATGTATATTTTCTTTAAAAAAGTCTAAACAATTATATAAAAATGGGGCTATCATTTGTCCCCACATTATAGGTAAAGAAACTGAGTTTTAGAAGTGAAGAAGTATCTTCAAAATCAGAAATTAATTATGGAGTTAAAATTTGGATCCAAGTAGTTTGATTCCAAAGCTTGAGTCTATTGCCATCCAAGGTATATGAGATACTTTATAAGAGGTATCTTTCTTCCTCTACATTTTTATGTCTTTTTTTGGCATGGTAAATTCACATAACATATTACTATCTTGGGGGCCTCCCTGGTGGCATTATCAAGCTATCACCAGCCATTGCAGATAAGTTTAATTCCCAGCTAGGGAGCAAACCCACATGGTGCAGCAGACCTCTCCTGTCACACCACCTGCTTCCCTCAGCAGTGTATTTCAGTAGATCTGCCTGTTCTGCTCCCCACCAGGATACACCTGGTGAATCCGCTCACCACCTCCCCCAGCCCCCCTCAACCTCTGGCCTACACCATAGTTCTTGTATGCATAAATAAAAAAAATACATCTTCTAAAAATGTTACCATCTTGAAATGCTTTTGGGTGTACAGTTCAGTGGTATTAAATACATTGACACTGTTGTGCAACCATCACCACTATCCATAACAATAACAACTTTCACTGTATAAAACTAAACTCTATGTCCATTGAACAATAACCACCCCCTTCCTCACTCCCCAGCCACCATTCTACTTTGTCTGCATAATTTTGACCATTCTAAGTACCTCATGAAAGTGGAACAACAGTACTTAGACACAGAAGAGACGGAAAATTCTTAGATGCATAAAACCTTCTGAGATTGAATCAAGAAGAAATAGGAAACCTAAACAGACCAATTACAAGCAGGGAAATTGAAAAAGTAGTCAAAAGCTTCCCAAAATACAAAAGTCCAGGATCAGATGAATTCTACCAGACCTTCAGAGATGAACTAATCCTTCTCAAATACTTTCAAATAATTGAGGAAGAGGAAATGCTTCCAAACACATTTTATGAGGCCAATATCATTCTGATACCAAAATCAGACACACAGAAAGAAACTACAGACAGATATCCACAATTCATATAAATGTAAAAATCCTCAATAGCATCTTAGCAAACAAAATCCAACAATATATTAAAAAGATCATATACCATATTCAAATGGGATTTATTTCAGGTTCACCACATGCAAATCAATCAATATAATTCACCATGTCCAAAAATGGAAAGATAAAAATAAAATGATCATATTTATAGAAAGCATAGGATAAAAAGAATTCACATAAGGAGGTAGAAGGAACATACCTAAACATAATAAAGACTATATATGACAAATCCACACTGAGTATCATAGTAAATAGTGAAATATTGAAAGCTTTTCCTCTATGATCAGACACAAGACAAGAAGTCAACTTTTACTACTATTGTTCACATAATGCTGAAAATCCTAGCTAGAGTAATTATGAAAGAGAAGGACAGAAAAGAAACCCAAATTAGGAAAAGGATGTAAAGCTCTCACTATTTGCAGACAACATGATAATAGATGTAGAAAATCCTAAAGACTCCTAATCAGATTAGTAAAGTGGCAGGTTACAAATCAATATAGAAAAATCAGATGTATTTCTATAAGCAAACAAAAAACTAGAAAAGAAAGAAATGAAAAAATAATCCATTTGTGACCACATCAAAAGAAATTAAATATCAAAGAATAAACTTAACAGAAGTGAGAGACCTGTGTAATAAAAACTGTAAGGTATTAAAAGGAATAGAAGAAATGAAGAAATGGAAAGCTATTTACTGCTCATGGATTAGAAGAACTAATTGCTAGAAAGGCTCATGGATTAGAAGAAGATTACTAGAAAGGTCATTTTACACAAAGCGATATACAATTTGGTACAATTCCTATTGAAGTTTCAATGGCATTCTCTAAAGAAATAGCAAACATTATTGAAATTTGTTGGAACCATGAGAGGCCCAGAAGAGTAAAAGAAATACTGCCAAAAAGGGAGGTTTCACAACCCAAATGCCCAAAAATAGATAACTGGATCAAGAAGAAGTGACATATACACAATGGAATATTACTCAGCAATCAAAAAAGATAAATTCAGGGGAGGGGCGGAGCAACATGGCAGCGAGGAGACGCTGCGAGTAAGATCTCCCATTAAAAAAAGTTAATAAGGGGCCTCCCCAGTGGCGCAGTGGTTGAGTACTTGGTTGCGAAGCTGCCCACAGCCTCTGCAGCGCCAGTTCGATCCCCGGCTGCTCCCTGGCCACTGGAGGAGGGTCCCACATGGCGCGCAGACCTCTCCTGCCGCCCGCTGCTCCCCTCAGCAGTGTACTTCAGTCCTTCTGCCTGTTCTGTTCCCCGCTCTGGCTCTGGTGAATTCTCTCACCCTCCGCGCTTCTGACTGTACCCAGTGCTTGTATAAATAAATAAATAAATAAATCTTTAAAAAAAAAAAAAAAAGTTAATAGGGAGGAAAAGCAGCAGGTCCCAGTGAGAACTGGGACACGGAAGATAAACGGACAACTCTAGCAAACTGCCCGAAGAAGAAAGTGGCCATAAAAGAGGACCAGAAGGGAGGAAAGCGCAGAACCCTGCTCCCCTCCCCCACCCACAAAGTCAGCACTCTCCAACCAACAGAGAGGAGGAAAAAAACACACTAAAACGACCAACAAGAACAAAACTGCGCAGCAAGCGGGACTGTGAGTGGAAAGGAACTATTGCAGCCACCACACCCCGAGAACGGGAGCTGTGGAGAACCCTGCAGGATTTGCCGCGGCGGTGAGCCATCGGCTCCGGGCGCCATTAGAGAAGTACAAAGACCCCGGGAGACCTGCACACAGCCCGGGCTGCCTGTAAGCTTGCGCGGAAAAACGGCGTGCTTGGCGCGCTTGATAAGCAAACGTGGATCGGGATCGTGGCTGCCCAGGTCCCCGCACCTGCGACCTAGGCTTGCGGGGAGACGCGCGGAGGCCCTCACTGAGGTGAAAGTCCCTCACTGAGTAAGCAGGAACCAGGCGCCCAGGCACGGGAGCGGGGTGCAAAAGGCGCCATTCCCACGCCACTGAACTGGGCTACAGCCCACATCCTGGACCTGAGGGCTTTGGAACTGAGACCCGGAGCACGAAATTCAGGGCGTGGGTTCTCCACGATGGTGGGGCACAAGGCAGACACAGCACCCCAAAGCCGTTGAGGTTTACCCTACCATTCTCGCTCTGTTCCCTGTCCCATGGGGGTGGGGTGGGTTGAAAAACAGGCCCCCAAGGACAATAGGAGAGATCTCTGGCGCCACCTAGCGACCAGAAAAAAAGTCACTAACACCCCATAGAACAGGGAAATTTCTTAAGAAAAGACTTCTTGAAAAGGGCAGAAGGCTTCTGGAGGACCCAGTAGCCAGCTGGGAAGTTAGCCCACGCCAGGCCCCTTCCGACCAGCAGTCTGAGCCCACAGAGGGAGCGGGAACCCACGTCCGGGGCAGACCGGGCACGCAGAAGAGTGTGCCTCAGACCGGATGTAAAGGGACTGCGTCCCGCTTCGCCATTTTAGAACAGGGACATTTCTTCAGTAAAGACTGCCTAAAGCCAGCAGAAAGCTCCCCCAGAAGCCAGGGATGGTTCCTGGAGGAGCCAGAGGGGAGCGGAGAAGTTCACCAAAGATGCCGGCCAGTCCGAGCAACACAGTGTCCCAATGCATATGACAAATTAGAAAACAGACAGTAGGGAGTAGAAGAACCACATGCAACCTAACAACTCCTCAGGAAAGAAGCACAACACAAAAAGAAAACCACCCTCCAGATTGCAACGACAGTAACTTGGAAGAACTAATGAGCCTTCCAGAAAGAGAATTTAAAATTGCCATGATTAAAAAAGTGACAGAAGTCATAAAGGAAAACAATGATCAGAAGAAGGAAATTGAGTCCCTAAAGAGGGAAAACAATGGTCAGAAGAATGAAATTGAGTCCCTAAAGAGGGAAGTAAAAGAAATGCAAAAGATCAAAGAATTAATGGAGGAACTAAAGAACTCTGGAAAAGCAATGAAAGCAGAATAGATGAAATGGAAGAACGAATAAGTACTCTTGAAGACACAGAAATAAAAAGAACCAAAACAGAAAAGGAAAGAGAAGCACGAAGGAAAAAGAACGAAGCAAGACTTCGGGAACTATCTGACTCCATGAGGAAAGGAAATATAAGAGTTATAGGAATTCCAGAAGGAGAGGAGAGAGATATAGGAACAGAGAAAATATTCCAGGAGATAATTGAAGAGAACTTCCCAAATGCGAAGAAGGAGCTGAAAATTGATAAACAAGAAGCAAGAAGAACACCAAACTTCCACGATGAAAGGAAAAACACAGCAAGACACATAATAGTAAAGCTCCCAAGAATCCAGGACAAGGAAAAAATAATGAAGCTGACAAGAGGGAAGACACAGATAACATTCAAAGGAAAACCAATCAGGCTGACATCAGACTTCTCCGAAGAAACACTACGGGCAAGGAGAGAGTGGAGGGACATAGTCAACAGACTCCAAGAAAACAGATGCCCACCAAGAATACTCTATCCCGCAAAGCTCTCCTTCCTCTATGAAGAAAGAATAAGGACCTTCCCAGACAAAGAGAAACTCCAGAATTTCATTACGACTAAACCCCCACTCCAAAAAATACTACAAGGAATCCTAAAGCCAGAACCTCAGAGGGACGAATAACAACGAAAGAAGACCAAAAAAAAAAAAAGTTATTAAAAGAATAAACAAATAAAATCAAAGGAAAGACAAACACAATGGCAAATACAGATGCTAACACATCAAAATTAACTCTAAATGTAAATGGACTAAACTCTTCAATAAAAAGACACAGAGTTGCAGCCTGGATTAAGAAACAAAACCCAACCTTTTGCTGTCTTCAGGAAACACATTTAGCTACAAAAGATAAAAATAGGCTCAAAGTTAAAGGATGGAAAACAATCCTACAAGCAAATGGACCAAAAAAGAAAGCAGGAACAGCTATACTTATATCAGATAAAACAGACTTCAAACTCAAAAAAATAAAAAGAGACCCCTATGGTCACTACATTATGATCAAGGGGACAATACTTCAAGAAGAAATAACACTCATTAACATATACTCACCAAATGAAGGAGCACCAAAATATATCAGACAACTCTTGTCCTCTCTGAAAACAGACATCAGAGAAAACACATACGTAGTGGGAGACTTCAACACACCACTATCAACAATGGATAGATCAACGAGACAAAAAATAAGTAAAGAAACTAAAGCTCTAAATAAGGACCTAGAGCATTTGGGCTTAACAGACATCTATAGAACACTAAACCCCCCCAAAAACGGAGTACACATGTTTCTCAAGCGCACATGGATCATTCTCCAGGATCGATCACACCCTGGGGCACAAGACAAACATCAACAGATACACCAAGATTGAAATCATACCAACCATCTTTTCTGACCATGAAGGCATCAAACTAGAAATAAACCATAAAAAGAAGGCAAGGAACTATCCTACCTCATGGAGATTAAAAACCACACTACTGGAAGACCACTGGACTAATGAGGAGATCAAAGAAGAAATTAAAAAATTCTTTGAATTGAATGACAAGGAGGACACCAATATCCTAAATGTATGGGATGCAGCAAAAGCAGTAATAAGAGGAAAATATATAGCAATAGAAGCACACATCAAAAAACAAGAAAGAACTCAAAGAAACAACCTAATCTCGAAGCTCAGAGATCTAGAAAAAGAACAACAACAAAAAAACCCCAAAACCAGTAGAAGAAAAGAAATAATAAAAACCACAGCAGAAATAAATGAAATTGAAACTAAAAAAACAATCCAAAAGATCAATGAAACCAAGAGCTGGTTCTTTGAAAAAAATCAATAAAATAGACAAACCCCTAGCCAGGCTCACAAAGGAAAAAAGGGAGAAAGCACAAATAAACAGGATCATCAATGAAAGAGGAGAAATCACAACGGACACAGCAGAAATCAAAAGAATAATCAGTAACTACTATGAACAGTTATATGGAAACAAGTTCAACAATCTAGAGGAGATGGACAAATTCCTACAACTCTACAATCACCCAAAGCTAGATAAAGAAGAAATAGAACACCTAAACAGACCAATTACAAGCAGCGAAATTGAAATGGTAATCAAAAACCTCCCCAAAAACAAAAGCCCAGGACCTGATGGATTTACAAATGAATTCTACCAAACATTCAGAGATGAATTAGTGCCTATCCTTCACCAACTCTTCCAAAAAATTGAGAAGGAAGGGACAATACCAAACACGTTCTATGAAGCCAACATTACACTAATACCAAAACCGAATAAGGACAACGCAAAAAAGGAAAACTACAGGCCAATCTCCCTAATGAACACTGATGCAAAAATCCTCAATAAAATTTTAGCTATCAGAATCCAACAATGTATCCATAAGATAATTCACCACAACCAAGTAGGATTCATTCCAGGGACACAAGGATGGTTTAAAATCCGAAAATCAATTAACGTTAGCTAACATATCAACAAAAAGAAATATAAAAACCATATGATAATATCAATAGATGTTGAGAAAGCTTTTTTTTTTTTTAAGATAATAAATTTTATTGTTATATTCCCCATACAATTGCAGCCCCCCCATTCTGACCCCAATCCCTCCCCTCCCGCCCCCGCCCCCCTAAAAGTGTCTCTGGTTCATAGTTTTTTGTTGATTTTGATTTTCACTTTCTTATAGTTATTCATTTTCCTGGTCCCTTATTTAAGTTTTCTAGATTCCTGCTATGAGTGAGACCATCCGGTATTTTTCTTTTTCTTTTTGGCTTATTTCGCTGAGCATGATCCCTTCCAGCGCCATCCACTTTGCTGCAAATTGCATGTGTTTATCTTTTTTGAATGCTGAGTAATATTCCATGGTATATATGTACCACATCTTCTTGATCCAGTCATGAGAAAGCTTTTGACAAAGTGCAACACCCATTCATGATAAAAGCCCTTGAAATTCTTGGGATACAAGGAACATACCTCAACATCATAAAGGCCATCTATGACAAGCCAACAGCCAGTATCATTCTCAATGGTGAAAAGCTGAAAGCAATTCCATTAAGATCTGGAACAAGACAAGGATGTCCACTCTCACCACTGCTTTTCAATAAAATACTGGAAGTCCTAGCTAGAGCAATAAGACAAGAGAAAGACATACAAGGAATCCAAATAGGAAAAGAAGAAATCAAACTATCACTATTTGCAGATGATATGATAATATACATAGAGAACCCCAAAAACTCCACAGAAAAACTAATTCAACTCATCAATCAATTCAATAAAGTGGCAGGATACAAAATCAACACGCAAAAGTCAGTAGCCTTCCTATACACAAACAATAAATCTGAAGAAGAAGAAATAAAAAAAACCATCCCTTTTATTATTGAAACAAAAAAAATCAAATATTTGGGAATAAATCTAACAAAAGAAGTAAAGGACCTATACAAAGAAAACTATAAAACACTGTTAAAAGAAAGAGAAGAAGACACAAAGAAATGGAAAGACATCCCCTGCTCATGGATTGGAAGCATAAACATTATTAAAATGGCCATCCTACCAAAAGCAATATACAGATTCAAAGCTATTCCAATCAAAATTTCAATGTCATTCTTCAAAGAAATAGAACAATTATTGATGAAATTCATATGGAATCACCAAAAACCCTGAATAGCCAAAGCTCTCCTGAAAAAAAAAGAAGGAAATGGAGGCATCACACTCCCAGACTTCAAACTATACTACAAAGCCATAATCATCAAAACTGCATGGTATTGGAACAAGAACAGACATACAGACCAATGGAATCAAATAGAAAATCCAGAAATAAACCCACAGATTTATGGTCAACTAATCTTTGACAAAGGAGCAAAGACTATGCATTTGAGCAAAGAAATTTTGTTCAATAAATGGTGCTGGGAAAACTGGGTTGCTACATGCAAAAGAATGAAGCTTGACCACTACCTCACACCATACACAAAAATCAACTCAAAATGGATTAAAGAACTTGACATAAGACCTGAAACCATAAAATACATAGAAGGAAATATAGGCGAAACACTACGTGATTTGCATATCAAAGACATCTTTACAGACACATCACCCAAAGCAGTGATAGTGAAGGCAAAGATAAACAGCTGGGACTACATCAAATTAAAGAGCTTCTGCACAGCAAAAGAGACAATAACAAAAACAAAGAGAAACCCCACCAACTGGGAGAACATTTTTGCACACAACACTAATGATAAAGGACTGATCACAAAAATCTGCAAAGAGCTGATGAGACTCAGCAACAACAAAGAAAATAACCCAGTCAAAAAATGGGCAGAAGAGATAAAAGAAACTTCTCTGAAGAGGAAATGCAAATGGCCAACAGACATATGAAAAAATGTTCAACATCACTTGTAATCAGGGAAATGCAAATCAAAACTACCATGAGATACCATCATACACCAGTGAGAATGGCACATATTAAAAAAACTAGCAACAACAAATGTTGGCGAGGGTGTGGAGAAAAAGGAACTCTTTTACACTGTTGGTAGGAGTGCAAACTGGTCCAACCACTATGGAGAGCTGTGGAGATTTCTGGACCTACTAAACATAGAGCTTTCATATGATCCAGCAATTCCACTCCTAGGTATTTACCCAAAGGACACAGAAACATCAATTCCAAAGGGCACCTGCACCCCTATTTTATAGCAGCACTATTTACAATAGCTAAGCTTTGGAAACAACCCAAATGCCCAAAAATAAATGACTGGATCAAGAAGATGTGGTACATATATACCATGGAATATTACTCAGCATTCAAAAAAGATAAACACATGCAATTTGCAGCAACATGGATGGCGCTGGAACAGATCATGCTCAGCTAAATAAGCCAGAAAGAAAAAGAAAAATACCGGATGGTCTCACTCATAGCAGGAATCTAGAAAACTTAAATAAGGGACCAGGAAAATGAATAACTATAAGAAAGTGAAAATCAAAATCAACAAAAAACTATGAACCAGAGACACTTTTTCGGGGGTGGGGGCCGGGAGGGGAGGGATTGGGGTCAGAATGGGGCATTTGCAATTGTATGGGAGAATATAAAAATAAAATTTATTATTTAAAAATAAATAAATAAAATAAAATGTCATCTTTTAATACTAAAAAAAAAAAAAAGGATAAATTCATGCAATTTGCAGCAACATGGATGGAGCTGGAAGGGATCATGCTCAGCGAAATAAGCCAGAAAGAAAAAGAAAAATACTGGATGGTCTCACTCATAGAAGGAATTTAGAAAACCTAAATAAGGGACCAGGAGAAAGACTAATTATAATAAAGTAAAAATCACAATCAACAAGCAACTATAAACCAGAGACACACTATGGGGGGGTGGAGAGGAGGCGAGATTAGGGTCTAAATAAAGGGGGTGGGAATGTATGGGGAATACAACCAAGATGAAAATGCATACATTGTGTAAAAATGAAAAATGATGTAAAAATATATAAAGTAAAATAAAAAAAGGGAGGTTTCAAACTACACTACAAAGCTATAGTTACAAAAATAGTATGGCGTTGGAATAAAAACAGAGATGCACAGAGTAATGGAATAGAGCCGAGAGTACAGAAATAGACCCATTTTTATATGGACAGTTAATCCATAACAAGGAAATTATGAATGTACAATGGAGAAATGAAAGTTTCTTGAACAAATAGTGTGGGGAAAACAAAACAACCATATGCAAAGGAATGAAACTAGACCACTATCTTCTACTATATGCAACGATTAATGACTTGCACACAAGACATGATACCATAAAATATGTAGAAAACATGGGCAAAACACTCAAGACATTGGCTTCGGAGATATCTCTGGGGGACTCTAACAAATGCAAATATAAACAAATGGGACTATGTCAAACTAAAATGCTTCTGCAAGGCAAGTAAATTGTTAATAAAACAGATACCTCACTGAGATAGAGAAGTTATTTGCACATCACAAATCTGACAAGGGGCTAATATCCAAGATCTAAAAAGAATGTATACAACTCAGTGACAACAAACCAAATGACTCAACCAAAGAGTGGCAGAAGGGCCAAAAAGGCACTTCTCTGAAGCGGACATACAAATGGCCAACATCCCATCATCATTTATCATTAGGAAATACAAGTAAAATCAAATACAAGTCAAAACCACAATGCCACCTCATGTTCTAGAGAATGGCTCATATAAAAAATATCCAGAAAAAACAGGTACGAAAGGTGTGGAAAAAAGGAACACTCATACAGTATTATCCAGCTCCTATGGAAAACAGTATGGAGGCTTTTCAATATACTGACCACATGATCCAGAAATTCCACTCCTAGGTATCTACCTAAAGAATGACAAAATCTTTTTAGCTTTTTGAAACTATACATTTATATTTTTTGGCAAATTAGAGACAATTTCTACTAGTATTGCTTGAATTACCTTTCTAGTCATGTTCTCTTCTTGCCTTTTGTGAGTACATAGATTCTCCCATCTTCATCACAGTCCTGTTTGCAATAGCAACATTATGGAAATAACCTAAGTGCCCAATGACAGATGAGCAGATGAGTGGGATAAGAAGATGTGAGATATATATATATATATAGATATATAGATATATATAATATATCTATATATATATATCTATATATCTATATATATATATATCTATATATATATATCTATATATATATATATATACACAATGGAATACTACTCAGCTAAAAAAAAAAACAAAAAAAACCAGACAACATGGATGGAACTGGAGAGGATTATGCCAAGTGAAGTAAGTCAGAAGGAGAGACAAATACTGAATGATTTCACTCATGTGGAGTTTAGAGAAACATACCAAAGGAACAGACAAAACTAACAACAACAACAACAACAACAACAACAAAAAACTCTAGAAACTGAAGCTACCAGAGATGGAGCGTAAAGGGGTGAGGAGACAATGAACCATGGTGGAACATTATAGGCACTTCTATGGGGCATGTGTTGTGATAACGTAGGTGTTAACCTTTACCTCTAAATTACATTCCTTATTGTAAACCAACATTACCTATAAAAAAATCTTATCACTGAGAAATTTATATAAATGGAATCTTTCAATATGAAACCACGGAAGACAGACTTTTTTACTAGGCAAAATGCCCATGAGATTAATCCAAGTTGCTCTACCAAGTTGCTGTACAAAGTTTGTTCCTTTTTTTACTGAATAGTACTCCCTGGCATGGATTACTAAACTTAACTATTCCCCATTAAAGGACATTTTGTTTGTTTCCATTTTTGGCTATTACAAATGAAGCAGACCACATATATTTAATGTGATTACCGATGTGCTAGGAATTGCATCCATCATTTTATTGTTTGTGACATTTATTCTATTTTTGACTTTTAGCTTTTTGAACCTACACATTTATATCTTCTGAGACATATTTGGGACAATTTCAGCTATTATTTTTCAAATACTTTTTTTAACCATGTCTCTCTTTCCTCTCCTTTTAAAAACATACCTATTTTTTTTTTCTTTTTTACATATAGAAGAACAACTAGGGAATAGGCCAGAGGTACAGGGGCGAGAGGATTCACCGGGGACAGAGTAGGGAGCAGTGCAGGTGGATTCACTGAAACACACTGCTTAGGGGCGCAGCGGGTGGGACAGGAGAGGTCTGCTGCACTATGTGTGGGTTAGCTCTCTGGCGGGGGATCAAACTCAGGCCATAGAGTGATAGTGCTGAGACCTGACACCTAATCCACCAGGGAGGTCCCCTCCGCCCCCCACTTTCCTCTCCTTTTTGTACTGTGACAATATAAATATTAGATCTTGTTTCAGCTCTGCCATTCCGTAGGGCTGTGTTCGTTTGTTTTTTTTCCATCTCTTTTCTATATTGTTCAGATTGGGTAATTTCAATTGTTCTGCTTTCAAATTCATTGAGCCCTCCCTTCCTCTTTATTCTGTTAAGCATATACACTGAGTTTTAAAATTTTGGCTATCAGAGTTTTCACTTCTAATATTTCCATTTAGTTCATCTTTATATGTGCTATTTCTTTGCTAAGACTATTTCTTCACTTGTCTATGCATATTTGTTATAGCACACTGAAGCATTTCTATGATGGCTGCTTTAAGATAAATGTGAGATAAATGCAGAATCTGCTGACTGTCCTTTCAGATAAAGATTTTCCTGGTTCGTGGTATGATGAGTGGTTTATCTTGGACATTCTGGATATTATGTGTGAGACTCTGGATCTTATTTAAACCCTGCATTTTGGAATGTTTCTTTTGACACTGTGCTGGCAGGGGTGAGAGGATGCTACCTTTCACCACTGGGGGATGAAAGTATAGGTTCCTCACTCATACCTCCTTCCCCACTAAGATGACCTCTTGGTGGAGAAGGGTGGCCATTATTGTTGGATGAGAGTAGAAATTTAGTCCCCTCATATTAGTTTGAGTGGACAAGGCAGGCTCTGCAGGAGGGCAACAGGATTTGTTACTACCAGGAGATGGCAAGTCTTGAATCCCACCTGGTCCTGTTTGACAGCACTCTGGTATGAGAGAGAAGGGAGTTTCGCGTTTTCAAGGCGAAGATTCAGGCTCTCAATGTCATCTGTATTCACACGGAGGGATGGGGGTTCTCATTAAAGTTGGGTGGGGATAAAAGTGCCAGCTTACCACTCAGTTTTCTCTGAAACCACCATGGTGGAAAGGCACTGCATGAATGCTTAACCCCTTCTTAGGGTCTCCAGTTCTTCCAGAGGATAATACCCACTGTCACTGCAGACAGATTTTCTTGTAGTAATAACAGTAGTGGTGAAAGAGGCAATAGTGACATCAATAGAAGCTAACATGGGTGTGCTTGAGAATACCATGTGAACAACTTCTCCTGGATTATCTCACCTAGCCCACATAATACTACGACAGAGCAATATTGCTATTACCAGACAAGAAAACTAGATTTTGGGGAGTTTAAATTATGGGAGAATCAGGATTTTAATTCAGGCAGTCTCACTGCTGAGCACGAGCCTTGAACTACTTTATTATTCTGTAGTGAAGACTAATCAAGATGACATATGAAAGTGCTTGAAAATTAGAAAGCACTAAACAAGTGTGAAAGAATTTTTATTACCACTTTCCAGAACACTCTGACAAGTGCCCATGATTAGGTAAATGAAAGTGCAGGCTTCATTCAGTGCTAATGAATCATTAAAACATTGTTTTCCATTGTAAGTTTCCAAAGTCTCATTTTTAGCACAATTAAAAGTTTTAAAGATAGAACCTAAGGAAAATACATGCACATACTTTTTTTCCATGGGTAGTTTTACATGTTGCACATCTAGAAATGGGATCTTGATTGTGATTTAATCTCTCTAGGTAGGTTTGAGTGGAAACTTAATAGAGACATGCTATGGAAAATCACTTGCCATGCTAGCTTCTTTATAGAAAAGAGATTAATCTGCGGGGGGAGACCCCTTAACTTAAGGAGGTAGTTACATGTAGGCTATAAAGTAGATGAAATCATATGAAAAAGGGAATGCATATCATCCACATCTCATGCACCCTTGAAACGACAGTATCATTCTCTGATCTGCATGACGCATTCATTAGCTTACCATGACTTTCTTTTATTTAACAACCATTTTTTGAATACTGAGTCCTAATAATAAGTTCAATAATGAGTCCTCTCTAATAAGTTCAATGGTTGACGACAGAGGCACAATCCTGCCCTAAAAGGTACATAAGTAAATAAAATGTAATTAGAATTCCATGTGGAAAGTACAACCCCAGAGGGAAATTCACAGGACTGTGAGGCCTGGCTCAACACACACGGCACAGAGGAGGTGCTCCTGATGGAGTCTCACAGCAAGAGAAGAACCTGGCTTGGGGGCAGGGTGATTTGGGGCAATACAGGACACAAGAAGAAAGAGCATGAAAAGATATGGGAGAGCGTGGACATTGTGGGGGCTGCAGGTGCTGGGTGCAGCCAGAGCAGCAGGCATCACAGTGAGTCACACATGCCTGGAGAGCATCATTAAGGAGTGATTGGTAAGCAAATGAAAGATTCTTTTTAGAAAGAGAACTCTTGTCATAATATGTAAGCTGCTATGGAAGAGTTAGAACCAAAGGCTGCTGTACTGTTACAAATGAAAGTAGGAATAATCTGATTAATAGTATATTTGGGAAGTGGGTGCGGGGAAGAATGATAGAACGAATGGTTGAAAAAGATTTCCTAGGTTTCCTGGCTTAGATGGCAGTGACAGTGACGAGGATGGGGAATACAAGAGAAGGAGAGGAGGCCAGGCCCAGTTCTGGGCGTGCTTAACTTTCTGGGTAGGGAGATGCTGGCGCAGGACTATCAGCACAGGGATAATAGTTAAAGCCGTAAGACTGTCCATGAAGAGTGCAAGGCTTGACAGGAAGGCTAAGGAAAGTTTCAAGCGATTTTGAAAACAACATTTGCGAAATGGGGGAGAGTCTGAAAGGAGATTTTACACAAAGCAACGGCCGGGAAATTCCATCGTGCAGGTCACCAGTGCTCTGGTGGAGGCACTGTGGGCGGAATGGTGCGAGAAAAAGCCACACTACAGTGGGTAGAAAGTGAACATGCAGGTGGAAGCAGAAAGAACAGATGCAAGCAATAATGTAAGATGTCTGGTTGTTGCAGAAGGCACGTGAGGTATGACCAGAAGCCCGCAAGCTATCATTTCTGTGCTACTGGAAGCAGAAGTGCCTAATGACAACACTACACTCAAGCTTGACAGTGCTGCAGGTTTATAAGTGCGAATTAATTTTTGGCAGCCTGGACAAAAACATGCAGGAATGAAATTCTTAGGAGAAAGATTAAAAAACTGCTAGACCCAGAATGGTTAATCTGATCCAACACAGATGACGGTTTTTCCTGTAAAAGTTAGGCAGCAGTTAGTCATTTTCAAAAACATGATGTGCTCTTCATTTTTTTTAAAATTGAGGTTGACTTACAACATTGCATATGTGTGATGTTTTTCTAAAAACACTTATCAACTCTCTATTAAGCTGTATTAAATGTAAAATTTAAAAAAAGGGTTTTGGTTTCTTTGAATGAGGAATGCTCTCAAGAATGTTGATCTCCCACATTAATTTGGGGAACCTATTCCCTTAAGTGACATTTCTCCCTGGATGCAGTAAATCTCAGAGGTGGCAGTATAAATGATAGGAAGTTGTCTTCTGCATTCCACACCTTAGAAGAGCCTCATTGTCCTAGGAAGCCATGCTAGGAAGAGAGTTCAGTTCAAATTAGTGAATGTTGTTCCAATGTCAGGTGTGAAGATAGAGTAATGGGTTTGTGTATGGCTCCCCAACTAATTTTATCTGTGGCATGCTTGAATTATTTAACCTCTGTGATCTGTTATGTCACCTCAAACTTGAAAGGGCTGTAAGAGAGAATCTTTAAAATTCTTTACGGTTCTTGACATTCTATGTCTTTTGTAATCTAAGGTTGCTGAATTAACAACCCTTCTTTTCTCTCTACTTGGTGATTTTCAAGTGTATGTGGAAAGTTTCCTTTCTATGCCTTCTGCTCCAGTCACTCAAACCACTGTATTTCTTCCTACCTAATTACAACTTAGGTTTGGCTTCCTATACTATCTCCTCAATGCAGGCTCCAACCTTTCTCCCTCCTCTTAACTCTAAGAACACCTTATCTTTACTTTGCTTATGGCACTTTTTGTTTTGACATCCATGCCTTATTTTACTAGGCCAAAGACTGGCAAACTTTATACAAGGGTGGATGCTTTGCAAGTCACTGGCTCCATCAGAAAGGCTCAGCTATCATTATGGGAGAGAGAAACCATACATAACAAATAAGTGTGTCTGAGTTTCAATAAAACTTTATTTACAAAAACATGGTGGTTTGGCCAGTGGGTCCTATTTTGTTGGTACCTGAGTTAGATTTTCAGGTTTTCTGAAAATAAGTTTTATATTGTATCATCTCTGCATTTCTTGTGTTGCAGAGTATAATATACTCTTGCCTGAAGCAGGCACAAAAATAAATTGAATGAATTACGTTTGCTTAAAGTGTGAGGAAAAGAAATCAGTTACCCTTCCCTCAATGTTATTCAAATCAAGAAAAAATTAGAGAATGGATACAAAAGCATATGGAGACTGTATAGTTCTTAGCTCCCCTGCTTGTTTCTCCCTTAATAATCCAATCACTGCCTTTATATTGGTGTCTTTTTGACAGAATATTATTTTCCCTTCTAAATCTATCACCAACTTTATAATGCCAAAGATAAAGGACCCTTCCGCATATAAACAAAATCATATTTCCCTCAATTTTTTGTTTTGAGAAATACCAAGATGTCAGATAAAAAACAAAGATTACTATGCAATGAGCAGACTCTTTTATTTGAGCCACCAATTGAGATCATTTTGCCACAAAAGCAAATAAAAAAAAATAACTCTTTATTGTAAACCACACCTATTTTAAGTGTGTATTTTATCGACAAATATATGTACCCTTCTAAGAACCATCACGATGAAGGTACAGAACATTTTCCTCAGCCCCCCAAAGCTCCCTTGAGCACCTCTGGAACCAATATTCTCCTCTACCCTAGAGGCTCCAGACAACCAGTGATCTTTGTGTCATTATAGATTATTTTGCATTTTCTTGAATCTTAAATTACTAGACTTATAAAATAGGTAGACTTTGGATCTAGCCTTTTTTTTTTTTCCACTCTGAATAATGTTCCATGAATTTTGAATAATCTGTCCATGTTACTGGATGTTACAAGAACTCATTTCTTTTTATTGGTAAATATGATGTCATTGTTTAGTTATACCATAATTTAACAATTCACCTGTTGATAGATGTGTGTATTTAAGGATTTTAGCTATTTATGAGTAAGTTTGCTATGATCATTTTTGGACAAGTCTTGTTTATGGGAAAGTGTTTTCATTTTGATTGGGTAAATAGAGGAGTGATATTGCTGGGATGTAGGGTAAATGTACATATATAAGATACTACTGAATTTCAATCTCTTTTAGAACAGAGATTTCATTAACCTACAGTGTCAAGATTCTAGAGAAAGCAAGTTCTCTTCCAAGGAACAAAACTACATACTGAAGTGTGGTCTACATTGAGATTCTCATTTGCTGCAGTCAGAGGTGTTAATGAGACCTAATATTGCTGTGTTTCCCTCTCCAAACAGACTCCTTTCACAGGTGAGAATGAACTGAGCAAGAGCAGAGGCTGACCATAAAAAATGCTTTCAGTCCATTTCCCACATCTCATAAAACACCAAATGAAGTGGGAGAACAGAATCAGAAACTGAGCTGTGTATATGGCAATTTTAATGTCTTGTATCATTGTTTTCTTTCATTTACTAGAAAAGCCAGAGGCCTCCAGCTTGATATCCTGATATACTGAAGCACGAACACAAGAGTGCTGGGATGTAAGCTGCAGGAGGGCAGGCAGAGACTGCATTATTATACAATACTGGGAAAGGCCTACACAGATTGCTCTCTATTCACCTTTCCAATTTCTACCCAGGCCCCCCTACACCTGACCCATCTGTGTTCTCTTTTCCTCTCCATTCCATCTCCTTTCTCAGCTCTCCTGTCTCTTTCTGGGTTCTACTTTGGACTTCTTTTTATTCCCGCTCTCCTATTTTTCTCCCTGCAGGTAGAACATTCTATCCTAGGACATCTGGAATACTAGGGGGTCTCATCTGAGTACTCGGAATGCCACCTTTTCTGGAATCTCTATTAAATAACAACAAATAAATAACAAATAAAATGTATAGTATAAAATGTACAGTCAACCCCATTAGGGAATTTTCATAATGAGTTAAGGAACTGTTCTGGAAACTCCCTTGCAAGTTTTTTGAGATTAAATTTATCCCTTTTTTTTTACAATGGTCATTTGTGAACAGTGTTAGATCTTTTCCCTAAGTCGGAGTTCCCGTAGTTCTCCCACCACCTTAACACCCATGATCCACCACCACAGTGCATCGTGCTCTTCCCTCCCGTGTTTTGTCCCCTCTCCCTACACCTCCTTTGCTGTATGCCTCAGATCTATGGTCAGCTTTTAAGTTTTGTCTTTTTCCTGACCTTTTGTTTAGTTTCTTTATATTCCATATATAAGTGAAACCATCAATGCTTATCTTTTCCCTTCTGGTTATTTCACTGAGCACAATCCCTTCCAGCTCCATTCATTTTGCTGCAAATAACATGAGATTATCTTTTTTGATTGCTGAGTAGTATTCCATTGTGTATATGTACCACAGCTTCTTGAACAACTTATCTGTTTTGGGGCATTTATGTTGTTTCCATATCTTAGCTATTGTAAATGTGCTACAATAAATATAGGGGTGCAGATTTCCTTTTGAATTAATGTTTTTGTGTTCTTTGGGTAGATTTCTAGGAGAACTGTTGGGTCATATAGTTGATCCATTTTTAGTATTTTGTGGAACCTCCATACAACTTTCTATAGTGGTTGGGCTAGTTTGCATTCCCACCAGCACTGTAAGTCCTTTGCAAGTATTTTAAATGTTTCAACTATAGATATAAAGTATAATAGAAGCTTCAGCTTCTTTTATAAGAACAATGATTTTTCAAATAAAGAAATCTTTTAAAGTTCAAGTCCATATTTAAAGCCCTAAAAACAAACTCGGTATTTAAATTACACTGAGACCAATGCATAGAGCCAGTGGAAAAAGGTAAATTATTCCAGGTTTCTAGAATTTATTTCTGTACTTCCTTAAAATACATATATGCTTGTGTGTGTATATAATCTCAAACTTCAGAAAAGTTAACAGTTTGGAATCATACTGCATCAAGTCATGTCTCCTGTTTCTCCCTCAGAACTTTCATGATTTTGAAAAACTTCAAGATTACAGGTTATTTTGAAGACTGTCCCACAATTTGGTGTGCCTATTGTTTCTTCCTGGTTAGATTCAGATTAGTTTTTTTTTTTTTTTTAAAGCAGGACTATCCCAGAAGGCCATCAGTGGCAGACAATTCAAACTTGTTCATTATTGATCATGTTTGTTTTAATCCCTTGATAAGGAGTTGTCAAGTTTTTCCACTAAAAAGTTACTCTTTCACTGTAGGAAATGTACTGTTGAAAATATGTAAATATCTTGTTCTGTCCACACTTTGGTTTTTCTTAGGAAATAGGTACAATATAAATATTTCATAAACAAAATAAATATTTTTATTTTATGAAATAAACAATTATTTTTATTTTGTTTGTGAAATAAACAGAATGAGAATTGGAACAAGATGTGACATACAGTTCTTTCTGTTTAAAATGATACATCAATGGGCCTCCCTGGTGGCGCAGCGGTTGCGCGCTGGGTTGCGAAGCTGCCCACGGCCTCTGCAGCGCCAGTTCGATCCCCGGCTGCTCCCCGGCCACCGGAGGAGAGTCCCACATGGCGCGCAGACCTCTCCTGCCTCCCGCTGCTCCCCTCAGCAGTGTACTTCGGTCCTTCTGCCTGCTCTGCTCCCTGCTCTGGCTCTGGTGAATTCTCTCACCCTCCCGTGCTTCTGACTGTACCCAGTGCATGTATAAACAAAACAAACAAATAAATAAATAAAACATGCCTCTATAAAAAAAATTAAAAAAAATAAAATGATACATCAATTATCATTGGTATCTATTTAAAATATAGACTATTATTTTCCAAAAGGTAGCAGTACAGTGGGCACATTCTTTCCTCACGTTTGAAAACTGAGCCACAAGTAAGTTTCTGTAGGGCACATGCTCAGGCCAGGTCATGTCTCCATCACAATCCCCATCCTGCATCAGCAGACTGTCATTTATGTCACCCAGACTGCTTGCTGCTAGCACTCATTCCTTTTCCCCTGCCTTCACTTAACCTGCAAACTTGACATTCTTTTATTTCTCTAAATAAGGAGTACATCACTTATCCTTCAGGTCTCAGTTTATTTATCAGCTCCTTGAGGAATTTTCCCTGAATCCTGCCTTTAACAGCACTCTGCTTGACTCACCAGAACCTTAAAATGTATTGTATTTCTTTTGGCTTCTGAACTAGATTAAATCTCAAACAGACTGAGAAGGCGAGTTTAATGTCTTAATTAAAAATTTAATAATCTGAGGCCTCCCTGAAGGCCTAATGGTTAAGTCTCAGTGCTATCACTGAGGTCACCTGAGTAGATCCCCAGCCAGGAAGCTACCCAGATGGCACGACAGACCTTTCCTGTCTCGCCCGCTGCTCCCCTCAGCAGTGTATTTCAGTAGATTTGTCTGTTCTGTTCCCCACTCTGTCTCTGGTGAATCCTCTCACCCGCTGCTCCTCTGTCCTACACCCCACTTCTTCAATGCATAAATAAATAAATCTTTAAAAAACTTCACATTTTAACTTAACAATACCAATACATTTAATTTACGTTCTGTTCTTCCATCCTAAGTAACCACTATCATAAATTTTATCATTCCCTTGCTTAAGTATGTTTTTATCACATGTTAGTGTCCCTAAAAAAGAATTTTGCTTGTTTTCACCCTTAATAAAAATGATTTAAAAATTGGTGAATTTAATAATATTTTTAGTATTTTGGTTTCTCAGTTATGACAAATCAGCAAGCAATTATTTTTCTTTACAGTGACACTCCTCATTCAGTGAATACTAGCCTTGCTGAGTAAAGGATTCTGGGCTAGGTTTCTTTTTAAGTATAAAAAGATATTTAGAAATATCTCCATCTAGTCTCTTGGGGCTTGTAACATTTTTACTGAAAAGTCCACTGACAGTATGAATGGTGCTCCCTTTTATCTCTTGATTTTTTTTTTTTTATTTGTCTAGCATTAATTTGTTTGGAACTCTCTGGGCCTCATGGATCACAAGGTCTGGTTAGTTTCCTAGGTTGAGATGATTTCTAGTATTTCTTCAAATAAACTCTCTAAGCTTTTTCCTTTTTCTTCTACTTCTGGGACCTACCCTGGTATGGTTATTTTTTCTTTTAAAATTGTCCCAAAGGGTTCTTACACTATGTTCATTTCAATATTCTTTTTTCTTTACATTGTGTGTTTTCCAACATTGTGTTTTCCAGCTTATTCTTTCTATTGCTTCTATTCGCCAGCAGTTGAATAGTGTTTCTTAGGTCCCTTATTTTGAATTGTAGCTGACTCATATTTTCTTTATCTTTACTTTGTTGTTCTTATACACCCTCCATTGTTTCTTTGAGTTTCAGAAGCATTGTTACAAGTGCTACCTTGCACTACTCTTCAGTTATCTGCAGTTCTGCTGGGCTGAGTATCCTCTCAGGGTTATATTGCTCTGGCATTAGTGGTATGTTCTTCTGTCTTCTCATTTTTAATTTTTTTTTAAATTTTTTTTTAATAGAGGCATGTTTTATTTATTTATTTGTTTGTTTGTTTGTTTATACATGCACTGGGTACAGTCAGAAGCGCGGGAGGGTGAGAGAATTCACCAGAGCCAGAGCAGGGAGCAGAACAGGCAGAAGGACCGAAGTACACTGCTGAGGGGAGCAGCGGGCGGCAGGAGAGGACTGCGTGCCATGTGGGATCCTCCTCCGGTGGCTGGGGAGCAGCCGGGGATTGAACTGGCGCCGCAGAGGCTGCGGGCAGCTTCGCAACCCAGCGCTCAACCGCTGCGCCACCGGGGAAGCCCTCATTTTTAATTTTTTGAAAAATTTTAATGAAGTACCATTATTTTACTACCTTGTTAATTTTTCCACAATATAGGATTTCTTACCTCAGGTGTGGGCACCACAATTCCCCCATCACCACAGTACCCACAGTCCTCTACCCATAGTTCACTGCACTCTCCCCATGTCTTCCCTTTCCTGATCCCTTCCCCTCCCACTGTGGGCTACTTCAGATCTACAGTCAGCTTTCCAGGGTTGGTTTTAAAGTTTGTCTCTGTCTGGCCCTTTGTTTTGTTTCTTTATATTCCATGTATAATGTAACCATCTGCTATTTATCTTTCTTTCTCCTTCTGGTTTATTTCACTTGGGCTAATATTTTCCAATTCCAACTATGTTGCCACAAATGGCACAGGTTTATTTTTTTGATTGCTGAGTAATATTTCATGGGTTGTTATAGGGGCATATCTTCAGAGTGTTGTCTTTGCACTTGTTAAAAGAATCTGAGTACCAATATTGGTGAGGGGGAGAGGGAGGTGGGTATAAAAGATACCAAAGAATTACCCTCTGTAGAATCCCACTGTGCTGTGGGTAGCAGAGTTGTATGGTCAAGATCCAGTGATGCCAGCTCCTCGGTCTTAGCATCTCTTACTGTCTATGTGCACTTGGACTCTAGACTACTTATAAGCACTAGCTGCGGTGCTGGGCATGGACTGTAGTTGCTATGGAGTCACCAGCCAGGAGCCGTTCTTTTCCAGCACAGACCCTAATCCTGTGGTGTTTGCTGCTGTTACTGACAGGTGCTTGAGTGCTTGTTTGTTCAAATGTTTTTTTTTTTTTTTTGGGGGGTTTTAGTCCTGGGGTGTGGGGTGGTGAGTGTTTTGAATATCTCTGTCTGGGCTTCGAGTAGTAGCCTCTTTTATGGGGAAACCAACGCACTCTGGCTTACTTCTCCCTGCCTGTCAGGCTGCAGTTGTTCTATGAGACTCAGACTCAAGCCAATAATCTTCACCCTACAATCCAACCCTTGCAGCCCTCCAACAGTCACCCCATCATCCCGTGCAATCCTGATTTTCAGGCATGTGCCCAAATCAATAGCTGTAAAGGCCTTTGCATAACAGTTGCTCCTCCCTTTCATAGGTCATATTACCCGTTTATCATTATTGAGTTCATTTAAAATTTCTCCAAGCCCTTTCCACTTTGCCACTGTCCCTACTGTGTGCTGTGGTCATCCACATTTTCCCTCAGGTTTTTTTTTTTTTTTGGGGGGGGGGCTTCATTTTACTGCAATTTAGTTGTGAGTATCTGGAGGAAGAGTCTGGTGTCTGCAATCTGCCACCATCTTCATGGTCTCCCAATTATTTTTCTTGAACTATCTTTGTGTGGTTTTGTTACCAACATTGTACCAGCCTCAAATAATGAACTGGGAAGACCTCTTCTTTTTTTTCTTGCTGGAATAATTTAAAATTGAAATCTGCTCCTGGAATGTTTGCTAGAAGTTGGCAATAAATTCATGTATGTCATGTGTTTTCTTTGTAGAAAGACTGTAAATAACCAATTCAATTTCTTTAGTGCTTAAAGAAATGTTCAGGCTTTCTACTTCTCTTTGAGTTGATTTGGTGAGTTACACTTTTATAGGAATTACTTAAAATCATTTAAGCTTCAGGAGCACTGGTATAAAATTGCTTGAATTATTCTCTTAACTTCTTAATAATTTTTTTAATTATCTCCATTGGAATTTGTTTACAATACTGCATATGATTTAGAGATACAGGTTTATGTCTCTTGAAAGGACGTTAACACACCCCAGCCACCCTCAGGGCACCCACACTTCTCCCCTCTTCTGCTCTAGACGCCCACCCTCCCCTCTGGCATCTCAATGTGGATTTCTAGGGCTTGTATTAATTAAGTTTTGACTGCTTTTTTTTTTTTTTTTGGTTATTGTTTCCCTATATTCCACAGATGACAAATCATCATTTTCCCTCTGACTTATTCTGCTTAGCATCACATCCTCTAACCCCATCTATGCTGCTGAAATTGGCAAGATCTCATCTCATCCACTTTATAGGTGAGTAACAGTCGATTGTGAGTGTGCATCACATCTTCTTAATTCTCTCATCTGTAATGGGTATTTAGGTTGTTCCCATAACTTGGGTATTGTAAATGTTGCTACAGTGAACACAGGCGTACACACACCATTTCAAATGATTGTTTTTGCTTTCTTTGGGAAGATATCTTGGGGCACAAATGAGGGTCATATTTTTAATATATTGAGGAACCTCCATACTGCTTTCCACAGGGGCTAGGCCAGTCTACACTCCCACCAACAGTGTCCAAGGGTTCCTTTTCTCCACATATTCACCAACACTTGATATTTCTGGTCTTTTTGATATCGGCCATTTTCACAGGTGAGACGCGGTATCTCATTGTGGGTTTTTTTTTTTGTTGTTGTTGTTAGATTTATTTTATTTATTTAGGCATACAGGAGCTGGGGTGTAGGCCAGAGGTGTGGGGGTGTGTGTGTGGGGGAAGATTAGCTCCCTGGGTGGGACCGAACTGGTGCTGCAGTGGCTGCAGATAGCTTCATAGTGCTGAGACTTAACCCTTTGTGCCACCGGGGAGGCCTCTCATTGTGGTTTTGATTTACATTTCCATGTAACTGATAATGAGCATTTTCCATGTGCACATTTAGCTTTTCTGCCCAGTTTTTTATTTTATTTTTTATTAAGTGGTATGAGTTCCTTGTAGATCTTGGCTGCTAGTCCCTCATAGGCTTATGAGGTGCCAGTATCTTTTCCCATTTGGAGGAGGTCTTTTTGTTTTAATGTTAGTTTCTTTTGCAGAAGCTTTTAGTTTAATACAGTCCCATTTGTTGCTGGAGAGTAGGTGGAGATAAAGGAACCCTCTTCCACAGCTGGTGGGAATGTAAACTGGCCTGTCCAGCCACTATGGAAGGTTCCTCAGAACCCTAAAAAGGTATCTACTATATGACTCAGTGATTCCACTCCTAGAAATACACCCAAAGGACATAAAAGCACTAATTCAAAAGGAAACCTATACTATGGTTATTGTAGCACTATTTATAATAGCCAAGATATGGAAGCAACCCAAACGCCCCCAAATAGACATATGGATCAAAAAGTTGTGCTGTATTTACACAATGGAACATTACTCAGTGATCAAAAAAAAGACAAACTCATGTCATCTGCAGCAACATGGATGGAGCTGGAAGGGATTATGCTGGCTGAAATAAGTCAGAAGGAAAAAGATAAATATTGGATGGTCTCACTTATATGTGGAATATAGAGAAACCAAACAAAAGGTCAAGAAAAGGTCAAAACTAGCAAGCTGACCATAGAATGGAGGCATCCAGCAAGGGAGGGGAAGAGAGAAGGTCAAAACAGGGGAGGGACGAGCACAAGGCAATATAGTGATGGTTAGGGGTAGTATGGAGGCAGGAGAACTATTGGGACTACAATGATATAAGAAGAAAAATTAATTAAAAAAATAGTCCCATTTGTTTATTTTTGTTTTTGTTTCCTTGCAGTTGGGAGACCCACCCCAAAGACATCTCTGCAAACAATATCTCCGAATGTTTTCCGTATGTTTTCTTCTATGTGTCTACTGCTTTCATGAGTTACATGCAACCTTTAATTCATTTTGATTTAAATTATGTGTATGGTATAAGATAATGATCTAGTTTCATCCTTCTGCATGTAGCTGTCCAGTTTTTTCCTAGCATCATTTGTTGAAAAAACTGTGCTTTGTCCAGTATACTTTTGGCTTCTTTGTTGTAAATTAGCTGTCCATTTAAGTGTGGTATTATTTCTGGGCTCTCAAATCTATTCCACTGGTCTGTGTCACTATTTTATTCCAGTACACTGAACCCAGGCTCTTAGGAGATCCACAGCAGCAGTGGCCTGGAGCAGCCACAGGATTCCCTGTGTTATGTCCTAGCCCCCTTTTTTTTTTTTAAAAGATTTATATATTTCTGCATACAAGAGCTGGGGTATAGGCCAGAGATGTGAGGGGTGAGAGGATTCACCAGAGAGAGTGGGGAGCAGAACAGGCAGACTGACTGAAACACACTGCTGAGGGGAGCAGCGGGCACAGCAGGAGAGGTCTGCCGCACCATGTGGGTTTCTTGCCAGCTGGCTGGGATCGAACCCGTGCTGCAGAGGCTGCGGACAGCTTTGGAGTACGGCGCTCAACTGCCTGTGCCACCAGGGAGGCCAGTCCTAGCACTTTGCAAGGTGGCTCACACCTGGGTAGTAGCTATAATTCATGAAGATTTAAATTGTATCATATATGTTCTGTAATCTGTTCTGTATGTATGAGGTAGTGTGGCATACCTATGTGGTATATTGTAGGCTGTTTCATGTCTCTGCCTGCTGCTGGCAAAGGGAGAATAGCTGGAACAGCCTGGCTGGGTGTGCCATTTTGCTCTTTGTGCCTCCTGCCCAGCAGTGAAAAAGGGGTAAAGGGTCTGTTGGTGGGGTGGGGAGGGAAGATCAAGGTTAAATAAATTTCAGTGCAGATCCACTGCCATTAAGCCCTGGGAGCCCATATTAAAACACAGACACACACACACACACACACACAGACAAAATTAGGTTTAATAAACTAGAGTCACCTGCAACAATCAGATTTGAAAAGCCCAAGCTACTTATAGAATATTCTCTAACCAGGCAATGCTATAACACACATTGCAGCATATTTGTTCGATATAATCCACAATACATATGACAACATTGAAACTAAAACGGCTGCAGATCTAGAATGTGGCTGCATAGTGGCTGCGCTTCCTAACATTGGAAGTGCAATGTTAGGAGCAGGGTTGTGTATTGGATTTGACATAGATGAAGATGCAATGGAAATATTCAATGGGAATATGGGGGCTTGAGATAACAAATGTTGACATGATTCAGTGTATGTGTGCTCACTATCTAATAGAATGTTGAAATCACTTGGTATAGTAATTATGAAACCTTTTGGGACCAAAAATAATAAAGAGATAGTTTATGTGAAGACTGTGGGAAATGCCAAGACTAGCAGTATAATCTTAACACCAACCCTTTAAAGAACATATTATAAAAGAAAGCTGCAGAATGGAAAATCAAGTTATATATTATTATATAGCTGCAACATGACTTGCCAGCATAGCATCATACACATTTCATTAAAAACAAATAAGTGGACATGGAAGTGGACCTAATTTGGTCTTCCCTTCCAAAGTATTCAAAGAGAAAAGCAGCCTAAGACCTAATTATTAAAGTGAGTGCAAGATTTGTTTACTACAAAAATAAAATCATGAATTTGACATTTGTTTTTGCCCCAGCATGTGGTCTATTTTTGAGAATATCCCATATACACTTGGAAAGAAATATGCATTCAGCTTTTTTGGGTTGTTACACCCTATAAATGCATACAAAGCCCATCTTGTCTAACCCCTCACTTAAGGGTATTTCCTTTTTGATTTTCTGTGTTGTTGATCTGTGTACTGAAGGAAGTAGGGTGTTGAAATCCTTGACTATTTTATTGCTGTCAATGTCCATTTTGGTTTTTGTAAAGGCACTATCTATATTTTGAAGCTCCTTTATTTGATGCATACATACTGATAAGTGCTATATCATCTTGATGGATTTGATCCCTTAATCATGACAAGATATCTACCCTTTGGTTTGTTACCAATTTAACCTGGACATCTACTTTGTTTGTATAAGTATGGCTCACCCTGTCTTTTTTTAGGGTGAATGGTGGGGGTCTTGTTTGTTTGTTGGATTGTTTACCAACCATTTATTGGGAACCTATGTTTATCCTGGGCACAATGGTGGGCATCCTAAAGAGTAGAAAGTTGGAGTTTGTCTTCTGAACCAACCAGCCACACATTTGAATTAGAAGTCCAGTCTATTTACTTGTAGGGTGATTATAGATATAATTGTGGACTTCCTTTTTGATTTAGATAATAGAATTTCTTTCACTATTTTTTGTCCAGTGTTGGCAAACGCCTTGCCTCTCCCTCTCCCTCCCCCTCCCCCTCCCTCTCCTCTTCGGAAGCCTATATTTCTCCATATCTGAAAAGAGAGTCTTGTAGGACATAGTGTACTTGGATGACAACTGTTAATCTCTGAATATTTTGCATATATTATTCTAGTCTCTCTTTGCCTGTACTATGTCTGCTGAAAAATCTGTCATAAAACTTTGGAAGCCCCTTTATTAGTTACCTGACATTTTTTTTTTTTTTAAATCTTTGGTTGCTTCAATGATCTTTCATTGTTTTGAACTTTAGGTAGTTTTACTCCTATGTGTCTTGGTGTAGGTTTTATTGCAATAGATAATAAGATATTCTTCTGGATTAATGAAATTGTATATTTAGTTTTTTCCTTAGGTTTGAAATTTTCCTTTTTTTTTAGTTTACAGCAATTTTATTTATTTATTTATTTATTTATTTATTTATTTATTTATTTATTTATAAAATTTCCATCAAAATTTAATGTGGTTCAGATTTTGGCACAGAAAGAACATATTTTTCTCTCTACATTGTCAGTGTTCCTGAAAATATTTTTCCATTCTTTTCTAAAGATGAACCCTCATTTGTTTTGCCACTTCATTTAGAGTACCCTTTTAAGGATCAACTGCTAGCCATGACCCAAAATGTTAGTAAGCAACAGATTACCTTAAATCATTAAGAAACCTATACATAGTCCCCATTTAGATAACCTTAGTGTTATACAAATTTCCTAACCCTAAACATGAAACATAATGAGGAAGGAAGTTACATTTATGAACTAATTAGTTCATAAATTAGTTTATTAGTTTACAGCAATTTAAATACTATATATGATTCAGAGGTATAGATCACATCTCCTCTGATGCATGGAACCATACTACCTACCACTAAGGCATCCATCGTCCTTAGCTATAGTCCATTGGGCCACTTCCCAACTTTGCTATCCCCCTCTCTCCACCTCTGCCTAGGGTTTTTAATTGGTTCAGTTTTGTCTGACCCTTTGTTTTGTTTTTCTATAGTCTACATATAACCAGACTCCTGACTTATTTCACTTAACATTATTCCCTCCCGTTTCATCCATGTTGCTGAAAATGGCATTATTTCATCTTTTTAAAAAATAGCTGTGTATATATTCACAGCATTCCATTGTGTATATATACACCACCTTCCTACACCACTCATCTGTCCTTTGGCACTTAAGTTGTTACCATAACTTGGGTGTTGTGAATACTGTGGCAATAAACATTGGCGTGCATATATACCTTTGAATTAGTGTTTTTGCAATCTTTGGGTAGATACCTAAGAGTATAATTACTAGGCCATGTGGTAGATCTAGATTTAATATTTTGAGAAGTCTCCATACTGTTTTTCATAAGGGCTGGACTAATATAACACTCTTGCCACTAATGAATGAGAAGAGAGTTCCATTATCTCCACATCCTCACCAACACTTGATGTTTCAGTGCTTTTTGCTGAATCTCACAGGTGTGAGAAAGTATGGCTGTAGTTCTGATTTACATTTTCCCGATGACTGGTGAGCATTTTTTCTTGTGCCTGCTGGCTCTCTGTTTTCTTTGGAGAAGTGTCTATTTACCTCTTCTGTCCAGATTTTGATTGGGTTATCAGCATTCTTTTTGTTGAATTGAACAAGGTCTCTATATACATATCCTTATATGAGTTCCTTGTTTGATGTATGACTGCAAATATTTTCTCAATCCAGTAGGATGTCTTTTTGCTTTAATGGTATTTTTATTACTATAACTGTTTAGTTTGATGTAATTCCATTTGCTTTTATTTGCATTTGTTTCTCTTGCTGTTGGAGATGAATCCACAAGGACATCACATTGTAGTCAATGTTGTGGAGTGTTTTATATTTTCTTCAATGTATGCTATGGTTTTAGGTCTCGCATCCAAGTCTTTAATCTATTGTTTTTCAACATTTTACTTTGGATATTTGTTTATCTTTGGAGTGTAGGTGGGTCTTCTGGAGACAGCAGAAAGTTGGGTTTTGTTTCCTAGTGGATCCGGCCACTCTATTATATGATTGTTGAACTCAGTCCATTTATATTTAGGGTGATTATTGGTATATGAGGATTTGATATTCCCATTTGTCTTTACTTTTCTTGTTCTATCTAGTTACTTATTCAGTTTTTTTCTTCTTCACTTTTATTGAGATAAAAACGCCTCTTTCAACATTTCTTGTAGGGGAGGTCCAGTGTTGAAAATTCCCTCAGCTTCTGCTTTTATGGGTAGGCTTTTATTCTCCCTCATATCTGAAGAAAAGTCTTGCAGGACAAAGTATTCTTGGGGTGCAATTTTTATCATGAAGTACATATCTCTCCTTGCCTGTAGGTCTTTCTCCAAGTCTGATATCAATCTGTTGTGATTTCCTTTATAGGCTACCTCCTTTTTTCTAGCCACTCTCTTTATTCTTTTTTTGTCTTGAACTCTTAGTAGGTTCATGACTATATGTCTTGGTATGGCTACATTTAGATAACCAGGATTTCTTTTAGTTTCATGGACTTGTATATTCCCAGGTTTGGGAAGTCTTCCTCTACTATTTCTGAGTTAGTTGTCTGTTTCCTCCTTTCATTTCCCCATCTGGAATACCCATTATCCTTATGTTGTCTTTCATAATGGAGTTCTAAAGATCTCAAAATATTTCATAATTTCTCTTTCCTCATATTTCTTTTTTCTTTCAACTGATTTTTTTTTCTTTTTGCATTATGATCTTCAAGGTCATTAATTCCATCCTCCATTTGTTCTAATCTGCTTCTACAGCTTTCTGCAGATTTTTTAATCTCTTGATCTTTTTGTACCTGTAACTTTGTTACATTCTTATTTAAAACTATCTCTATTTACTCTCATTAATTGTATTTCTCATGACATTAAGTTTTTATGTGTTTTCTTCAATTTCTTTTAATTTTTTTTATCATGGTCATTTTGAACTTTGCCTGATAGAAAGGTAAGATCTCCCGTATCTTTGTGGTTGGATTTTGAGTATTGTTCCCTCCTTGTGGTGTCATTATTTCCTTGAGTTCTCAATATGCCATTTGTTGTGCTATTTTGTTTGCTGATTTTTGTTTTAGATCTCCCCAGGTATTTTGCTCTGTGCAGCAGTAGCATGTTGTGAACTTCAGGGAAAAATTTAGAGAACATTCTGGGAGAGAGTGGTACCACCCTAGGTGCCCCAATTGGCAACAAGCTAACAGGATGCCCTTTTTTGTAGGCCATGATCTCTATGGCTACTTAGTTTCTGACTATAATCTGAACACAGGTCCAGAGGACATGTAGCAGGGAGGGATGGGTAGATTTCCCAGATTTCCAAAACCTATTGTCCAGGAGCCAACTGTGATATTCCTGGTGGGTCTGCATTCTCGCATGGAGCAGAGAAGTGCAGGAGTAGGGAAGCACCAGTGTTCATGAGAGGCCTTGGTTTGCACCTGTGCCTACTGCCCAAAGTAGACACAAAAAACTTGCTTGGCACACTGTGTTCACTGTCATTGCTTAGTTTCTTACTACACACTCAGGGAAGGCCTAGAGGTGACATAGGGGGAAGAGATAGGTGGCTTCCTTGGCTCTGCAAGGGCAGGCACAGGCAACCCTGGGAAACAAGTCATCAGCCAGGAGGTTGTCCTGTGTTTAACATTTAAAGAATTATGTTCTCACAGAGCAATATGCACTTTCCATTTGGGGTTTGGAAGAGTCCAGGGTGACTTTGTGGGGGTAGGGAGGGTATCCCTCCTGGTGAATTGGTACCATTCCTGACTTAGTTTTTCTCAGTCTTTTCTAGCCTTTCTGATGGTATCTGTCTCTCCTCCCAGCTGATCTTGGTCCTCATATCTCAGCTCATTCCAGGAGTGGCTGTTTCTTCCAGACACCTATCTCCACCATATCTGAAGGAAGTAATGACTCAAGCATTCTGTCCATCTACTGTGATCCTTTAGTTTTTACCATTTCATTAAATAAGCTCTCCATTCTTCTGTCTTCCTCTTTTGGGATATAATTCTCATCTAATGTTTCTTGAGTCATATATTTCTCAAAATGTGTCTTCACTTAATTTTTTGCATTGTATTTCTCATTCTTCTTCTAACTTGGTACTTTGTGCATCATGATCTTCAAGGTCACCAATTCGATCAACTATTTCGTTTTTTCTGTTTTTTATAGCTTTCTCAAGAATATTTTAAAATCTTATCCATTGAGCATTTCACACCCTCAATCTTTTTATGCTCATTAATTTTATTTCTCAGATCATACATTTTCTGAATTTTGTTCTTTTTGACCAGCTTTGCCCAGTTCTCTTGTACCATTCTCACTAGCCTTTCTGCATTTTCTTCTATCTCTTTGATTTTCTCCGTCATAGCTATTTTGAAATCTCCATGTGACAGGGAGATAAAAATCTTCCATGTTCTTGTGGTTGGATCTGCAGCATTGTTCTCTTCTTGTAACATCATATTCCCTTGGGGTCTCAAGATGCCAAGTGGTATATATTTTTTGGTCTATCAATTTTGCTGCTTTAGATTTCTCTATTTTATAAAAATATCTGTAGCAGTACCTCAGATTTAAACTTCTTTTACTTTGCCAGCAGGTGGCACTATGGTTTTATTTAGTTTTGTTATTTGCTGGCCTCTATTTTCTTTCCTTTTTTTTTAAAAAAATATTTATTAATTTATGCATACAAGAACTGGGGTACAGGCCAGAGATGTGGAGGGTGAGAAGAATCACCTGAGACAGAGTGGGAAACAGGCAGACTGACTGAAATACACTGCTGAGGGGAGCAGCACAAGAGACAGGAGAGGTCTGCTGTGCCATATGGGTAGCTCCCTGAGGGATCTAACTCATGCTGCAGAGGCTGTGGATAGCTTCACAGTGCTGTGCTTAACCCCTTACACCACCAGGGAGGCCCCGGCCTCTGTTTTGTCTTATAGATCCTTCACCTCCTTTGTTAGGTTTACTCCTAGGTATTTTTTTTTTTTTTTGAGTGATTGTAAATGGGATACTTTTCTTAATTTTTTCTTCTAGCCCACTGTTGCATATTGGAAGACAACTGATTTTTGTGTATTGATTTTATGGCCTGCCACTTTAATAATTTGGTCTATTGGTTTAAGTGGTTGTTCTCTGGAGTCTTTAGGGTTCTCTATGTATATTATCTTGTCATCTGTAAATAATGATAACTTCTTTCCCAATTTGGGTTGCTTTTGTAGATTTCTCTTGCTTAATTTTTCTAGATAGGATTTCCAATAGTTTGTTGAGTAGCAGGGGTGAGAGTTGACATCCTTCTCCCCTACTGGAGCTTAGTGAAAAGGCTTTCAGTTTTTCACCATTGAGAAATATTCTAGGTGTAGGATTGTCATATATGGCTTTTACTATGTTAAGATATGTTCCATTTAGCCACAGTTTTTCAAGGATTTACATTATAAATGGATGTTGAATCTTAGCAAATGCTTTCTCTGCATCTATTGATATGTTCATAAGGTTTTTATCTTCCTTTTTATTGATGTGAATTATGTTGATGGATTTTTGGATGCTGAACATACGTCTCTGCTGTTCTAGATCTGAGACTTTACAGTCTGTGTGCCACCAGAGTACTTCCTAAGATCAGCACCTGTCCTGAGGGATGGAGGAAGGGTTGCATAGTCTAGCAAACTACTTTGTTCTTTTCTAAAGACCCAGCCTGTGGGGAGCATCCCTGCTCATTTGAAAGGGTTTCTCTTCAGTCAAGGATGCATGCTTCTACTCCATTTAGCTTTCCCCAAATCAGGATCCTGACTGAGCTGGTAGCTCTATGTGTATATATCCCCTCCCTCCTTCACACTGCAGTATCTAGCCTCTTCACTCAGCTATTGTTTAGTGAAATGTGACTTTCTTCTCTATTGCTTCTCTCTCAAGTTTATGTTGTCTTCACAGTTTTGCCCCAAGCCATGGGACGCCCTTGGTATAGTGTCCTCTGTTTAACTATTAGTGATTTGCTCAAGAGCAAAGTAAGGATCCTCCTCAATACCACCTTGGCCCATGTCTCCTTGTGTAACTTTTGAATCCTTAACACAATCTGTAGCTAAATTTTCTTTTTTACTTCTTATATTATCTGTGACTATTTTTTTCCATTGATCATTTTAGCCAGAGATCTGTCTTTTCAAATTTTTTTTATGAATAACTACATTTTGCTTATACTATCCAATGTATTTTCTAATTTTCCTTATTATATTTTCCTTTTCCTTTTTCTAGATCAGTTCGGTTGCTCTTTTAACCAGATCAAGTTAGATGATAAACCATTTTTGACAGTTTTCCCCTTTAATGATCGTTGTGCACATTTTATGTAATTATATATACTGGGTTTATTGTTTTCTATTTGTTCTTTGTTGTGCTATACTATTGCTCCTTTCTTCTTTTGACTTCTAAGCTATTTCCTAGTAGTAGCTCTAAGGAATTACAACATACCTTGTTAACTTTTTATAGTCTACTTAGATTTGATGAAAAAATGTAGAAATTTTGTAATCTTCTAGCTTTATTTTGATCCTCCCAGCCTTACTACTATAGTTACCATATGCAGTAAACCTACAAATGTTATACTTACAAGATGTTAAAGGTCTTGCTTTAAACAATCACATATATTAAAGATTTGAAGAGGGAAATAACCACTTCTCATATTCTTCCTTCTTTCCTGCAGATGAGGTTTTCCACTGGGTATCATTTTTCTCCTATCCAAGTAACTACTATTGCATTTCTAGTAGTGTGAGTCTGTTTTCAACAAATTCTCTTTGGCATTTTTCTATTGCGTAAATGTATTTATTTATTCCTGATTTTATTTTGCTGGATATAGAATACTGGGTTGACCTTCATCTTCTTTTAGCATTTTAATGGTGTTCACTGTCTTCTGTTTGAGGATGAGATGTCAGACACAATTTGAATCAACCGCCTACAAGCAATGTGGCTACTTTCAAAGTTTTCTCTTTATATTTGGCTTAGCATTTTGACTATGATTTACATGGCTTGATTGTCTTTGCATTTATCCTTTTGGGAGTAGCTGAACTTTTTGATTTGTGCATTTATGACTTTCACCAGCTTTGGAACATGTTTACTTACTCTTTCACAATATTTAAAAAAAATACTTTAAAGACTCATTGTCTATTATCTTTCTGGATCGCCAGTAACATTTACATAATACATTTGCTATTGTCCCACAAGTCCTTGAGGTTCTGTTTCTTTTCTCTCTCTCTCTCTCTCTCCTCCCCCACCTCTTTGTTTAGAGAAAAAAAAATTATTAGGGAGAATAGGAACAGAAATAAAGTGGGACTCCCAGGCCGATGGAACCAGGCCAGTGAGGGGCAAGGAAGTTGTTTCTTTTCTCTCTTTTGGTGTCCCCTCTCATTCTTCGGACTGGATAATTCATACTGATATAACTTAAAGTTCAATGACTTTTTCCTCTGTCACTCCATTTATTAAGTCCATGTAGTAAATTGTTTATTTTTTCACTTTTAATTATTTTTCTTACGTCATTGTAGTCCTGATAGTTCTCCTGCCACATCAACCATGATTTACAGTTCTCCAAGTTTTCACTAATCTTAATATATTACAGAACTATAGCACAATTACCCAAGCCAGAAAGTTACTGATAACAAACAATAAAGTTATCAAACAACTTGTAGAATTTTGCCAGTTTTCTCACTCACATTTTGGGGCAGTGGGGAACAGGAGCTAATCTAGAATCCCATACAGACTTTTTTGCTCAGGTCTTTCTAGTCTACTAGAATCTGTTTTTTCATTCCTTGTATTTGATCACTTATTTGGAAGACTATTCAGTTTGGGTTTGTCTGATGTTTTCTCCTAATAATGATTATGAATTTTGGCAAGAATACTACAAGTGATATTCTAAATTTCTAAGTACATAAGATCTGCGGTTAAATGACAATATGCTCATTGTGATGAGATTTTTGTGACTATTGTAAGATGTGGTCAGTTCTATTCTTTTGCAAGTGGATATCCAATTTTCTCAACAAAATGTGTTAAAAAGACTATCCTTTTCTCATTGGGTAGTTTTTTCTGATTAGATAACCTTGGTCCAACATAATATACATGGCAAAGGTTTTTTCTGGGCTCTGTATTCTGTTCCTTTGGTCTAGGTGTTTGTATTTAAAAGTCAGTACCACATTGTTTTGATTACATTTGTAGTAAGTTTTGAAATCAGAAAGTGTGAGGCCACTAGCTTTATTCTTCTTTCTCAAGATTGTTCTGAGTGAGATCTAGGAGATCATGTGCCAGCCCACATAGATCTGAGGCTGGCAAACCCCACGCACCTGCACACCCCTTTGGAACTGAGTAAAGGTAGAGGGAGGACCCAGCAAACAAAGGTGAGCAGCGAGATCCAGGTGAATGCCCTCTGGCCCGCACATGGCTGTTGAAGGCCGCGACCCCCTGTGAACCCACGCACCCCATCTGGAATAGTGAGTAAAGCCAGGAAAGCAGAAGGAGGACTCAGCCACCACAGGGAGCAGCAACTGCTTGGGAGAGTGCAATTCTGTCCCCCACACAGTGTTAACCTGCATGAATCCCTATGTGCCTGCACTGACCCCACATGGCACTGCAGGTTAAGATGTGTATGTAGGGGAAGAGACCAGCAGCATACAGAGACTTGGTGAACTCCTAAGCTAATGCCCATTAGCCCATCCACAGCATCGCAGTCCTTGAGAAGTCTGGCGTCACAGTGCAGGACTCAGCCTGGCCACCGGTTCCCCCATGTCCCAATATGAGTACTCTGAAGAGATGCCCGCCAGCATCAGTGGCCCAGTGCATGGAACAAGTTGGAGAGTAGACGACAGGGAGAAGGGAAAATACAAACAGCCAAGCAAGCCCTCTGGGGAATGACACTCCACAAAATGAAAATCAGCCCCCAGAACTCAACGACACTGACATGAAAGAATTTCTCTGCCTGACAGAAAAAGAATCACCACGATTAAAAAACAAAAAGAAGAAGAAAAGGAAAAGAGTGATGTTAGAAATACAATTAATGAACTGAAGAATGAAATTGAGTCTTTCAAGAAGGAAATGAAGGAAATGCAGGAGGAGTTGCTAAAGGACTCTGGGAAAAGCAACGAAAACAGAATTGATGAAATGGAAGAATGAATCAGTACTCTCAAAGATACAGATAGAAAAAGAACCAAAAAAAGAAAAGAAACGTGACTTACAAAGAGAATGAAGAAACATTTGAGAAATATTTGATGCCATGAGGAAAAGAAATACAAGTCACAGGAATCCCAGAAGGTGGAGAGACAAAGGAACCAAGAACGTATTCAAGGAAATAACTGAAAAGAACTTCCCAAACATGAAAAAGGAGATGAAAATAGACATACAGGAAGCTAGAAGAACACCAGATTACCACAATGAAAGGAAACTATAGCAAGACACATAATAGCGATTGACGTGGATATGTATATTATTTTGGGTTATTATTAACATCTTGAAAATGTGAAGTCTTTTAATCCATGAAAAACTAAGTCTTTTCAACTTAGGTGTTCTTTATTCTTTCAAGTGATATTTTGTAGTTTTCTATGTACAAGTTCTTTTGCCTTGGTAAATTTATTTTCATATATCTTAATATTTTTATATAGTTGCAAATGGAATTATTTTGATATTTCTTTTCTGTCTTGTTTGCTGTTAGAGCATTCCTGAATTTTTTATGTTGAAACACAACTAATTTTTGTATCTTTACACTATATCCTGCAACATTGCTGGATTCATTTATTAGTTTCAACAGGCTGTTTTATTTTTTTATTTTTGGTGTGGAATATTTCGTGTCATCGGCAAGTGACAATTTAACTTCTTCCTTTTTGATTGGATACATTTTATCTTTTTTTTTTGTAGTTGTTGCTGAGCTAATACTATTCTGAATGGAAACATTGAGAGTGGACATCCTTGTCTTGTTCTTGATGTCTAGTTTTTCACAATCGAATATTTTTATTGTTGTGGGTTTTAAATATTACAGCCTTTATTATATTGTGGCAATTGCCTTATATTTGTACTTTGTTGAGTGTTTTTATCATGAGAGGGTGTTGAATATTGTCAAATGCCTTTTATGCATCTATTGAATTGACTGTTATTCTGTATTTTGATAATGTGGTGCATCACACTGACTGATTTTTATGTTAAACTAACCTTGCGTACCACAAATAAATCCCATTCATTGGTCTTAATATATTATCCTTTTAACATGCTGTTGAATTCAGTATTTGCCAACAGTCTATTGAGGATTTTTAATTTTATTTTTTTAATTAATTAATTTTTTTTGGTGGGACCCTCACTGGCGGCCGGGGAATGAACCGCCGCTGCAGAGGCTGTGGGCAGCCTCGCAACCCAACGCTCAACTGCTGCGCCACCAGGGGAGGCCCTATTGAGGATTTTTTAATCTACTGTATATTCATCAGTTTCCTGCCCTTGTTATCAAAGGAATGTTGAGCACATACAATGAGTTTGGGAGTCTGTCCTCCTCTTTAATTATTCAGAAGAATTTTAGAATATTGGTGTTAACGCTTTTTAAAAATTTGGTAAATTCACCAAAGTAGTCATCTATTAGTGGGCTTTTCTTTATTAGTTTTTTTTTTTTTTAAATGTTGGCACACTTCCTTTAGTTATAGGTCAGTGCAGGTTTTCTATTTCTTCATGTTTAATTTCTTATTAGGTTGTATGTTTTAGGAATGTATTCATTCACTCTAGATAATTTGTTGGTGTACAACTGATCATAGCAGTCTTTTAATGCCCTTTTAATTTTTTGTCACATCTGTTGTGATGGCTCTTCTAATTCTGATTTTACTTATCTAAGGCTTTTCTTTTTTCTTAGATAATCTAGCTAAAGTTTTGTCTATTGTGCTGATCTGGAAAAAACCCCAAATATTGGTTTCATTAACATTCTATTACCTTTAATTCTGTTCTATTCTCTTCTTCACCCAGTTTTACTGAAGTATAACTGACAAAGAACTGTTTATATTTAAGGTGTACAGTATGTATACATTACTTAATGACTAGCACAATTGAATTAATAAACACACCCATCACCTACATGAATTTATCCGTCTTGTAATTTTAAGTTTATACCCTCTGATTTACATCTCTTCATTTCTTCTACCCCAGGCCCTGGCAACCAATGTTCAAAACCAAATCGATGAGTGTCATTCTTTTAGATTTCATTTATGATTGAAAGCATGCACTATTTGTCTTCCTGTGCCTGACTCATTTCATTATTATAACACTCTCCAGGTTAATCCATGTTGTTGCAATAGGAGGAGGTTTTCTTTCATTTTCTACAGCTGGAAAATATTTCATTGTAAATATTTTTTTTATCCATTTTCTATGGATGGACACTTTGGTTGTTTCCAGATATCACTATTATGAATAATGCTGTGATGAACATGGGAAATATAGATATCTCTTTGAGATACTGATCTCATTTTCTTTGGATATATACCCTAAAGTGGCATTGCTGGATCAAACGATATTTCTATTTTTAACTTTTTGAGGACCCTCTGTACTGTTTTCCATAGAGGCAGCACCAATTTTCATTCCCAATGACAGTGTACAAGTGTCCCTCTTCTCCAAATCGTCACCAACATTTGTTTTCTACTGTATTTTTGTAACAGTCATCATAACAAGTGTGAGGTGATATCTCATTGTATTTTGATTTGCATTTCCCTTATGATTAGTTATTAATGCTGAGTAAATTTTTAAAAACCTGTTGACCATTTCTATATATTCTTTGCAAAAAATCTATATAGGTCCTTTGAACATTTTTAATTGGATTTTTTTAATTGAACTATGTAAGTTTCTTATGTATGTTGGGTGTCAACCTCATATCAGATACATGATTTACAATTATTTCCTCTCATTCTGAAGGTTGCCATTTCACTTGGTTGACTGCTTCCTTTGCTAAACAGAGTTTAACTTTTTTCTTTGTTTTCGGTACCTTTGGTATTATAGCCCAAAAATATCATTGCGAGGACCAAGGTCAAGGAGCTTTTTCCTTGTGATTTCAGCCCTTATATTTAAGTCTTCAATCTATTTTCAGTTAATTTTTGTGTATGGTGTAAAATAATACAATTTCATTCTTTTGTATGTGGCACCCACTTTTCTCAATAGCATTTATTGTGAAGCTATCCCTTCTCTTTTGTGTACTCTTGACATCTTTGTCAATTAGTTGACTACAGATGTGTGTGTTTATTTCTTATGCCAGTATGCTTTAATCATAATTATTTCCCTCCTTATTCCAACTCTGGATGGACCTTTTCTTTTTGTAGTTCCTTAAAGTATAAATTTATATTGTTTATTCAAGATCTTCCTTTTTTAATGCAGGTATTTGTAGCTGTAAACATTCTTCTTAACACTGGTTTTGCAGCATCCCATATATCTTGGTGCATTATATTTTTCATTTGTCTCAAGATTTCTCTTTTGATTATTCTTTGACTTTTCAAAAGTGTGCTATTTAATTTTCATGCATCAATGAATTTTCTAGTTTTCCTTCTGCCATTAATTTCAACTTTCATTTCACTTCATTGAGGTAATAGCATATATTTAATATGACTTGTATTCTTAAATTGGCTGGCTTGTTTTGTGGCCTAACGTGACCTATCCTAGACTGTGCCCCATGTGTGCCTCATAGTAATGTGTATTCTGTTGTTGTTCTGTGGAAATGTCACGTGTGTGTTATGTCTATTTAGTCTACAGTGTTGTGCTCTTCTTTTCCTCTATTAATTTCCTCTTTGAATATTAATACATTACTGAAAGTGGGAATTGAAATCCCCCACTAAGTTATTGTGTTGCTGTATTCTTTTCCCTTCAGTTCTTGCAATGTTTGTTCTGTATATGTATTTATAATTGTTTTATCTTCCAGGAGAATTTACCTTTTATTATTATATGATATCCTTAATCTTGTATTGATGGTTTTTGACTTCAAATGTATTTTATGTGATATTATATGGTTTTATGTATGGTTACTCCTGCTCTCCTTTGGTTATGATTTGCATAAACTATCTTCTTCAATTCAATTCTTTTGCTTCAGTTTAAATCTAAAGTAAATTTCTTGTAGATTGAGACTATATAGTTGCATTTTGCTTTCTGATCCAACCAGCCACTATATGCCTTTATTGGTTGAGGAGTTTGACTCATATTTAAAATATTTATTGATAGACAGACTTACTTTTACCATTTTATTAACTGTTTTCTGTCTTATAGCAATTTTGTCTCTTATTCCTTTCTTGTTATCTTCCTTTGTGTTGTTGACTTTATTGTAGTTAACTTGCTTTGACTTTCATTTTCTTTTGTGTATCTCCTATAAGTATTTTCCTTGTGGTTACCACTGGGCTTACACAAAACATTTCAAAGATATTCTCCTGTCAATATTTTGTTATTGATGTCACAACATATTTTTATATGTTGGATCCATTAACATATTTTTTATAGTTATGTCTACTTTTTTAATTTCTATACCTGAATTAAAAGAGATACACAGCTCCCTATTACAGTATTACATCATCCTATATTGGTCTATAAATTTACCTTTATCAGCAAGGTTTATATTTCCATATGCTTTTGTGTTGCTGTTCAGTGTCTTTTTCTTTCCATTTGAAAAACTCATCCAAGAATTTCTTGTAAGATATGTCTAGTGGTGAAGAATTCTCTGTTTTTGTTTATCTGAAAAGTTTTTTACTTCTTCATTCTCGAAGGATAGTTATTCTGGATATAGTGTTCTTGGTTGGCATTTTTTTCTTTCAGTATTTTGAATATACCATTTCAATCTCTTCTACCCTGCAGGGTTTCTGGTAAGAAATCTTCTGACCTTCTTACTGGAGTTCCCTTGTACATGACTAACAAGCTGCTTTCCTTTTGTTGTTTTAAAATTCTGTCTTTGATAGGCTGATCATAATGTAGCTGTGTGAATTTCTTGGGTTCATCCTACTTGGAGTTAATTGGTTTTCTTGAATCTGGATGTCTATTTCCTTCCCCAGAGAGTTTATTTCTTTCTTTATTTTTTGCCCTCTACTCTATTTCCTTTTGGATTACCATACTGGTCCACCATATAGGATACCAACCAACACCTATAGGGTACTGTATAAGTTCCCTAGACTTTCTTCACTTCCTTTCATTCCTTTTTCCTTTTTGTTCCTGAATAATTTCACATGACCTGCCTTGGAATTTGCTGTTTCTTTCTTCTGTATAATCAAGTTTGCTCTTGTACCCCTTCAGTTAAAATTTCAGTTAAGTTATTGTAATCTTCAGCTCCAAGATGTGCTTGGTTCTTTTTCACATTTTCTCTTTGCTTTTATTCTCATTTTGCTCACTTTATTCTCAATAAAATGTATCACTTTATTGATGGTTATTTTGAACTCCTAGGTAATACATATATAGTTATGCACTGCTTAAAGATGGCGGTAATTCTAAGAAATGTATCACTAGGTGGTTATGGCATTGTCAAACATTATAGAATGTGTTATTATCCACAGTTCTTACTTTCACTGGCATAGCAATTCAGAAGGGCATTTTGGAAGAGGAGCTGAGTCATCTATGACTTCCTATTGCTCTTGTAGTACCCTGCCAGTGTGTGCTACAATTTCCTAGGCAATAGTAATTTTGGAACCACCATTGTATATGTGGTCCATTGTTGACCAAAATATCATTATGTGACATATGACTTATCCTGTTTCATCTGGATTGGTTTCTGGAGATTTATATTGTTCCTTTGTATGGACTTTGTTTCTCTGTTTCTTCGTGTGTCTGATAACTTTGTGTTAGAATGTACACATATGGAGAAATAGGTATTTAAGTTTTTATATAATGACTTTATAAAGAGGAAGAAATCATCCAGCTTGGCTAATAAGTCTGGGAATCTCTGAAATCTTTTGAAAAGGGATGAACTTCTCTTTGGTCTGTGTGAGCAATCTGTCAGTTAGAAAGGCTTGTTGGTTTCTTTTCAGGAGATAGTAATCTCTTGCTCCCTGTGGTGTCTTAGCTCAGTATACTACCATTACACTACTTACTATATTCAATCTACAGACCTATCCCAGTCCTAAACAGGGACTTCCTGAATTGTTGGCATCATATCCCAAGCTTCTCTAGAACTGGAATACAAGACGACTACTATTTAGTGAGAGAATAAATGAATTACCTCATATATTTCAATAAGAGTGTTTGATCAGAGGTGAGTGCACAGTTAGGATGGATGACTCTGTCTTTAACTCTTATTGTATATTCCTTTATATTTCAAATACCATTCTCTTTCATCACTCGTTCTGTTCAAACTACACTAATGATTCCTCTTTCACCATTATTACTACACAGATACATTTCATGGAGTAAATTCTTCCAGATTATGTGCATGGGACAGTAGGAAAGCAAGTGATTCGTATTTTAAAATTTCACTTATTATTTTGAAATAATTTTAAACTAACAGATAAAGTTGCAAAAATAGTAACATTCTCTTGACCTCATATCCTTAATAGTAACATCTTACAAAACACTAGTATAATTATTAAAAGTGGAAAATGAACATGGAACCAGCAGACCTTAAGGGAATTTAAATAATATCCCAATAATGTCCTTACTTTGGTATAGGATCCCACATCACATTTAATTAATATCAGATCTCCTTAGTCTCCTCTGAGGGAATGTGTTACCATTCCCCAATATTTCCTGATCTTGATATTTTTGAAAACTACCAGTTAGCTATTGTGTAGACTGTCCCTTGATTTGGGTTTGCTAAACACAAGTATGACAGTTGGCTCTGTAACCTACTATCTATGCGGCCTCGTAAAGTGGGATAATAACACTGATTTTATGTTTTAAAAGTTAAATGAGGCAGTTTCTGCCTTTCAACTATTTCTGAAAGAGTATTTTATTAAAATGATTTACCCATATTTTAATGCCTCCCTTTTTAAACAAAATCATATAAAATTTGCCTTCAAGTGATGGCTCAGTTTTATTACTATTTTATACCTATATGTCATAGTGGGTAATAGTTTTAATTCTGAATCTTCATTCTTTCTTGCTACCGTTCCCTCTCATCATCAGTACGGCTGCTGCTAAGAAATTCCCTTTCTGATTTTTAGCTTGAGAAAAAAGGGGATCCATTTTCACTCATATATTTATCAAAGATGTACAAATCTACTATATTAGGATCTTGGGGAGACTAATGTTATCTCCTGTCCTCACAGATTTTATGGTTAGTAGGGGAAAGGACAGTAGTTAATTATAGTTCAACATGTTTGAACCGTTCAATGTGGTCAATTCTATGGAAGATGCAATGTCTTAGGAGCATATAAGAACACCTAACCTGGATTTGGGGGAAAAATAAGGCTGGAGGTTTCACGGAAAAGGTGTCATTTTTTCTCAGCTAAGGTCTACAAAATATGTAGAAATTAACCAGATAAAAGAGGAAAGAGAGCAAAAGCTTCAGGAAGAGCTATTAGAATTATGTGCTGAGTAAAAGCAAATCAGTTCTGAAAAATAAATCTCCTGCGTTGTAAACTTGCAGCTTGAGAGAGATTTTGTGCCAATACCTCAGGGGCTCAGAAACTTCACCAGGAAACTTCTGGCCCCAGAGCTCTGTTCTGGAGACTGCAGTTGACAGACCTACACTTTTGGATATTATATTAAGCTTACCTCTCTCAACATCTGTGAACTGAAGTAAAATTTAAGGCTACAATTGGCTGTTTGCTCCCATCCCAAAAGTATAACAGAAGTGTGCCTTTCTAACAGAGGAGTTTCTTGCTTTTTAAAAAAATTTAATATTAATGGCCATCAAAAAGTGCTTTTTAAATTTACCTTTTCAGCTCAGATGGAAAGCGAGGTTCTGAGGCTTTCCCAGCTTCCCCCTTTTACAGCACTCATTCCTGTGGTCTCAGAGCTGGGCTTTAATTCCAGTTGGTTCCAGAATCCCAGTCTAAGCACAGAAGTTTGTGATCTTGGCAAATGTTACAAGTATACCCTCTATTAAATATTGGAATTAAGGAGACTCCAATATAAGCTTTTTTCAAATTCAGAGGTTTCTCTGCCAGTTCCTATTTTACACTCCCAATCATCTTCTATTTTTTTTTTTTTTTTAAATCTGAAGAATAAGCTGAATTCTTTAAGTTTTCTCCACAGGGAATATATGTCAAACCTTAACTGCTTCTAAGTCAAAGCAACAATATTACATACCGTCAACTGGTGTATCAGGAGGTCCATTAAGAAGGTAATCTTGTTACTAAACAGAACATTGGTACAGTTTTCTGAACAGTTATTGCAGGTGAGGTTGTAAACATTGATTGCATTGCAGAGAGACCTAATAGAAGGAGAAAAACACCATTTATAAAAACCTGAGCAACTCTTCTCTAAAGAACTTAAAGTACATTAAAAGAATGGTATGAAAACAACAGTCATGGGATAGAAGTCACTTTAAAAAGCCAAGCCAAATATTACTAGGTGCAAGGCCCATCTGCTAGGTATAAAGTTTATAATTTTTACCCAAAGTCCAATGTTCATTAGTACCTAATACCTCTTATTAAGTTCCTAGTTGCAGCAGAAATGGAAATGTATTTACTAGTCTATCTGATAATGTTATAATAATCCAGGTTAGATATCACCCAGGAGATTGGGGGTCTAGAATTTTTGACTAATACCCAGAAAAAGTGGTTTCAAAGCTTCTGTTGCCAGATCTCTTAGTTGAATCCAGAGACAAATGCTTGAAGGAGGGAGAACCCACATGGAAAAGATGGAGTCTCTCCCTGTAAGACAATCACTACAGAGTTCTGAAGTGTAACCACCACACCTGCCTAGAGGTTGTGTGGATGGATGTAACTCAGAGTGCTCACACAGGAGGAGCTAGAAAGTGCAATGGTCTAAGATCAAACTTGGGCCAAAGAAATGCTTTTCTCTTAGGGCTTAAAAAAATGTATGCCATTGTTCAGAGAAACTCAAAAAGTGGAATCTAGGTATCATACAGAAACATTTTAGAAATGCAAAATCTCAGGTTCTACCCCAAAGCTACTAAATAAGATCTCTGTAGGTCAAGGTTTTTTTTTTTTTTTTTTTTTTGACAAATCCTGCAGGTAACTCTATGCACTCTCAAGTCAGAGAACCACTGTCCTTAGAATAGTGGCTCAATAGCTTGACTGAACATTGTAGTCACCTGTAGATGTTTAAAAATTAGACACTGGAGATGGTAGCTGGGGAATGAGCAGTTTTAGACATTTTCATGTTTCAAAAGCTCTATGGGCAATTCTGATGTGCAGTCAGAGTTGAGAACCACAGATCGAAGGACCACTCTGTAAACATTCATTGATTCATTGATTCATTCAACAAATATCTAAGTATTTATGATTTTCCAGGTTCTGTGCCAGGTGGAAAAGAGAAGTGAGACTTTTCCCTCATGGAACTGACCTCTACTGGGAAAGATTGGGTTAGAGAGCCCCTGTTGCACTTGTAATCACCTGTTTTTCTGATATAGTTGTATCTCATGTAACAACTGGTAGTTAATAACTGGTAGTTTTTGAAAACTGGCCTCAGAATATGGTTAATGATAGAGACAACAGAATAAGGTACACCTATGTTAGAATTCTGCACCTGTGATTTGATAACTGAGCAAGTTACGAATTTAACATCTTAGCTTCCATTTTTCTCACCTATAAATCTGGGATAATACCTAAGTTTCATATGGTGGTCAGGAGAATGAAATGAGGTAACAGATGTAAAATACTTAGGACAATGCCTGGCACATAGTTAAATACTCAGTAACTGATAGCCTTTATTAGGGTTATTAATTTTATTATTCTTGCTATGAATGAGGTACAAATAAAATGTTAATAAACTGAATCCAATTAAAACATGCCACAGAAGCTAGTATCTCCAGGATAATAAAATGCAGTGCTCTCCAAAGTTTTTCATGGTAAAATGACACAGATATTGAGAAGTTGTCTAAGTCCGTTAAGCTGAAGGGAGCCAGGAGGTGCCTTAACTGTATCTGGTGTCACTCAATACTTGAGGACAATACAGAAAGGTTGATCATATGTAACCTATTTATGACACATTGGTTGGAAGCTTTTCCTAGAAAATCATTCAAAAATGCAAATTAGCACCATTTCATTTATTAGAAAACATCTAGATTTTGCAAGTGCTTTTTTAAAATGTAATAAACAAAATGTATTTATGATTATAAAAATAATTGTAATAAATTTGGGAAAGAGGCACAAAGTAATAGTAAAAATTTACCAAGAGATAATTTGGCATTTGTATTTCCTTTTTTTCCCAATTCTTAAAATATATGTTCATTTAACAAATATATAATGAATACTTCCCTATGACATCTAATATTTTTATGAACTCTTGCCTTTAATCTTTAAAAGAAGCTACAGAATGCTTTCTTATCAGAAGTTTAAACCATAGAAAAATAAAATCAGAGTTGTTCTAATGAGAGCAGGAGTGGGAGAACTCAAGACCCTACTCTGTTCCTGACTCTCAAAGGGCCCTGAAATTTTTGCTTAGAGGTGGCGTGTGTTTCCTTGGAATACAGTAATAATTACTGAGCTGTGATACAATTAAAAGTCACTTGTGACTTTTTGATTAGGAATGACAACCACAGTATAACATGCATGAGAAAGCGCTCACGGGAGAAAGCATCTTCCTCTTTCTTATGTGCCCAGCTACTCAGTTCCCCATCTGAGAAATCACCATGGTTACTAGTTTATGTACCCTTCCAGAGATGGTCTATGCATATATAAGAAATTCCCCCCTAAACAAAGAATGTACAAGGTTTGGAAATGTGAGGCAGCAGCATCCAGGATCTAATTTTCAGTGTCCAGATTTCAAGAACAAGTGGGGTAACTTGTGCTACTTGATTTCATTTCCCAGTCTCTGATCTGCAGCGTCAAGCACCCCTCTTGGTTCCCTGGATGTAAGAGACAGTGTGTGGCATTAGTGGCTTTCTTTTCTAATCTGTCAACCTCAAAAGGAGCAGTGCCCCCAGTGGACACATCCGATACCGTTTTGGAGACAACACAGAGGCCTACTACCTTTTTCAACAATTTTATAAACATCTAATATCTTATTCTAAATTCTTTTTCTGAGTTAAATGCTTAATCTGAGAAATACTGCATGCCTTTAAAAAGGTAGAACAGTATCTTTTCATATGCATATATAATTTTCTTTCTTTCTTTTTTTAAATTTATTTATTTATACAAGCACTGGGTACAGTCAGAAGAGCGGGAGGGTGAGAGAATTCACCAGAGCCAGAGTGGGGAGTAGAGCAGGCAGAAGGACTGAAGTACACTGCTGAGGGGAGCAGCGGGCTCCATGTGGGACCCTCCTCCGGTGGCCGGGGAGCAGCCGGGAATCGAACCAGCGCAGCAGAGGCTGCGGGCAGCTTCGCAACCCAGCGCTCAACTGCTGTGCCACCGGGGAGGCCCTGCATATATAATTTTCAACTTATCCCTTATTATTGTCAACATTATACATAATGCTATTTTAATAATCGAGAGTTCTGAGTTGACAATCATAGGAAGAAAACTCCTATTTGAAAAGAAAGGAAACTGGAAGGCTATTGGGTATATCATAGGATGTGGAAAACACAAGTGTATAAAGTAACACTGCCTGGACAAATACCAAATCACACACCATCAAAATGATGTGCAGCCTAGGACCATATGGCTGCAGCTTGAACCAAGAATGTGACTTTGGACACTAATGTAGCTGCCTCCACCTGTCAAAAGAATAGTTTGGGATATCCTTGCTGCTTTGCTTTACTTCATTAGAGTCTATGCAAATGTTTGGAATGAGTATGCTGGGTTGTGAAGACTTTGTCACATGCCTATATTCCAGACAAGATGAAGACTGGGAAGTAAACACCTGGCATTATCAGGTTCTACAATGGAAGGACTGCCTTGTACGCTTGGAAACTCTGCAAACAAGGTATGTTCAACAGCAAATATAGGATATATGCACAGTATAACCTATAGTCACAAAAACTGCACTGAACAAATCATTCTGCTTCCTTAGGACTTTATATCCTTAGTAAGATTAATATACAAAATTACAGGTCCCTAAAAACTGTGAAAATGGGGATATTACATTCAGCATGATGTATGACACCTACAGCTCTATAATAATATATTATTTTCTCTGGTTTTGATCTATAATTTTCACGGTCCTGATTTTTGATATCTATTTCTCTTGGTTTTTTTTTTAATAGAATCTTTACAACTTGTCTAAAACTGTTTGTATAATATCTCATTAGTAAATACACATAGAAAGCAAACAACATGTAGTGTCAGAATTTGTCCTAATGTTCTCTGTGCCTTAAAGAAAACAAATTAACTGGTAAAGGATAGATTGTGCATCAACATCATCTCATGCTCAAAACATCTCTTAAGAAACTTCCACAAAGAAACTTTTTCATGAGAAAAAAGGTACAAGGACTGAAAATCTCAGGGTCAAGAAAACTTGTTCACTCAGTAAAACTTGTTTGAAAGACAACCTCTATTTGAAGAGCACCTGTCTTAAAAAGATCACCTCTTTGAACCCAACTTGGGTGGTCTGCCCAAGCGCTTTCCCTGTAATTTAAGACTTAAATGACTGGAAGCACTTTTTAACATCAAACAGAAAGCCTCAGATTTTAAAACTATCTTCTGAGAAGACATTAGAATCTGTCTATTCTGTCAAAATACACTGCGGTTGAGTGGAGATAAAGGCCCTCTGCCCCAAGTGATCACGACATGAGTGAATCTTCTATTAGTAATCTTCTCACTGAAAACGTTTCCCCTGAAAACCGGAGCACAGAAAAGGCATCACAAGCTGGCAGTAAGGACAGGAACATATTTATGTACCACAAGGTACAAGAGAGTACACAAGCCCGGCCCGCCTCAGACAGTGAATGCAGTCCTTCGGGCACGGTGAAGTAGTTACCCAGAAAAGTCCCAGGAGGTTAAAACTGGAAATGATTTGATAATATAACCGAAGACTTGTCAGAAAACACTCTTCACCAGAATCTACTGTTTTACCCTGGAGTCAAGAGAACAGGCATTTTAAAACAACCGCCATGGGCATTTCAAAAGCAGAGCCCTGATACATATTATAATTCATCAAATGCCTTTAGTATTGCATTAGGTATTTAATAAATGCTATACAGTTTACACATGGGGGACAGCAGAAGGTTGTAAGTTGCTGTAGAAGAAATTCTGTGCCAAGTAGGCACAGGAAGTACAGATCATATCAATACAGGTGCGAAGAATAACTTGGAATTTTCTTCAACTAATGTTTTCTCCTCATATAAGTAAAGGATTGGCCTGATGTAGATAAGTATTGAAAAGGAGAGATTTTCACAAAACACAGAGGGTGGTTAGCAAATAGAACAGAATTAGCTTGAAAAAATAATTTAGACTGACCCAGAAACATAGATTGGGATTATATCAGTTCCTTAGGGAAGGAAGAAGTGAGTGCTAAAACCAGAGCCCCAGAACACATCACAATTTTTAAAAGATGCTTGGTTTGCACTAAGCAGTTAGTTAATAAATGAAACACATTTTACATGCACTGTCATTCACAGATTATACTTTATCTTTAAAAAGTTCCACACTAACATAACTTTTAAAGATATTATGAAAAGAACTGGAATGTTCTTGTTGCTGTACTTGTGTAACTAGAAAAATCCAACTACAGTTAGAATTCTAATGACCTAACTGAAGCCACCGAGTGAGTGGCCCGTCCAGAGTGGCGTCTCTCTATCTGCAGGCTTGAAAGCGGCATGTGTGATTCTAGAGGCTGAAAACAGACTCGTGCCAAACCACTGAAAACTCCGGACTAAGCTACTTCGATGTGAGGTCCCAGTCTGAATCATCCTTTTTGGGGCCTGCACCATGTATAGCACAAAGGTGGCTGAGCACACACATGTTTAAGAAAGGGACAAATGGCTTCCTTGTTTCAAGCTGAAACACAAGAATGGACAACTGTGGAAAATAATTAGTCACATTTCCCACACTTCTCCTTTTTAAGTACCCACAATAATAACAGTAGTAACCATACACCCTGCTTAAAGATAAAATATCTTGTGACAATGTACTACTGGTATTTCCACTTCACCTTCAGGACTAAGGGATTTTTTCCCCTTTAAATTTTAGATGATAGTCTCTTCTTTTTTTGACACTGAAAATCCTGGTCCTCTAGAGCAAAGAGGATGATAGAATTAGAATACTCCTAATTATTCACTTGCCTTATGCTATATTACAATACAGATTCGAAATAGCAGTACTAGCGGTCCCAGCAGGAGTTAAGATCACACATTGTGGCACATATTATGGTAACCATGCCTCATCTTCAATGAGGATGTACTAGATATGCTTTCAGAACACAGTCATTTCATACTACATTCTTCTACCTCTCCTCCAGCTAGCTAGTGATATGCTTGTTTGAAGCTTATTCTCACCTGAGGAAGGTCTGCGGGCATATATTCCAAGTTCCTGCATGTTGATAAGACATGTGTGTGCCTTTTTAATGGAAAATTAATTTTGCTGGATAAAATTAATTTTGTGTGGCCTATGTCTTCTTTTAGGGAGTATAGTAAGAATGCTACTCTATTTTCTTCTGAAATAAAATAGTTACGGAAAGTTTGATGATAAATTTTCTTTCTTTTTATATACCATGTACTTTTTGTTCTCTCAATATGCAATTTTAAAATTGAAGTATAATTTGGGCCTCGCTGGTGGTGCAGTGGTTGAGTGCTGGGTTGCGAAGCTGCCTGCAGCCTCCGCAGCGCCGGTTTGATCCCTGGCCACCGGGGAGGGACCCACATGGCGCGCAGACCTCTCCTGCCGCCCGCTGCTCCCCTCAGCAGTGTACTTCGGTCCTTCTGTCTGCTCTGCTCCCCGCTCTGGCTCTGGTGAATTCTCTCACCCTCCCACACTCTGACTGTGCCCAGTGCTTGTATAAACAAACAAACAAACAAATAAATCTTTTAAAAAAACTGAAGTATAATTTATACACAGTTTATACTCACTCTTTTCAGTGTATAGTTTTGACAAATATATTCAGTTGTGAAAGCACCACTACTATAAACTACTATCTTCCCAGCATCCTTGGATGGCTCCTTTCAGTCAATTCCTCTCTCACTCTCTGACACTCATGTATTGTCTTCATATAGTTTTGCCTTTTTCAAAATATTCTATAAATGGAATCATTCCATATGTCACCTTTTGAGTCTGACTTCTTAGAATAATGCATTTAAGATACAATGCATTTCTTTTAATGTTGCTTTTTGTTTCTGAGTAGTATTTCATTGCATAGATACCTTGTAGGTTGTAGGTGCTTATTCACTCACCAGTTGAAGAATATTTTGTTGTTTCCAGTTTGGGGCAAATATGAATAAAGCTGCTATAAACATTCATTTATAACTTTGGTGAGAATATAAATTTTCATTTTTTACCCAGATATTCTGGGCCACATATTTAACTTCATGGGAGGTGAGAAGATTCACCAGCGACACAGTGGGGAGCAAGCCAGGTGGATTTGCCAAAATACACTACTTGAGGGGAGCAGTGGGCAAGACAGGAGAGGTCTGCTGTGCCATACGGATTAGCTCCTGGGCTGGGAATTGAACTCAGACCGTGGTGGTAAAATGCTGAAAGCTAACCCATAGGCCATCAGGGAGACACTCAACTACTTTGTTCACATTATCAAATTTTGTTTTTTAAGCAATTCTAATAGGTCTGATTAAGTATCTCAGTGTGGTTGTAATTTGTATTTCCTAATGATGTTGAACATTTTTCCATACATTATTTGCTATTTGTATCTCTTCTTTGGTGAAGTATCTGCTCAGAGCTTTCGCACAGCCATTAACTTTTATTCTATGATGTATGCAAAGCACCCAAAATACTTCCTAGTCGCTAATATTTTAAAACAAGTAAAATCAGCTCTCCTTGCAAACACAAATGATAGTATCACTTTCATGCCTCAGTTCATATCGGCAGAAAGTAGAAAGACACTAGTGTATATTATTGAACAAATGAATTTCAATTTATAAAGCAACATGAAATATGTATAGACTATTTTTTTAAAAGATTTATTTATTTATTTATACAAACACTGGGCACAGTCAGAAGCGTGGGAGGGTGAGAGAATTCACCAGAGCCAGAGCGGGGAACAGAGCAGGCAGACTGATGAAATACACTGCTGAGGGGAGCAGCGGGTGGCAGGAGAGGTCTGCGCGCCATGTGGGACCCTCACCTTGAGGCCGGGAATCGAACCGGCGCTGCAG